>NC_064920.1:1061898927-1063117052 GCF_023897955.1 Schistocerca gregaria
CTGAACTTTATATGAAGTCCAACCGGTCTTCTCATTCATCAGACACAAGTTCGGCATATAGTGGCTCCGACACAATGGCCAGTGTGCAGAGCTCATTAGATGCTGATGAAGTGGATCTGTCTGGTCTCATAGAGTCTATTGTTGACTCAGATGAAGAAGAGGATCTTGCAGAAAGTATTGATGTGAGTACCAACAAGTATAAGCATACTGTGTTTGTGTTTCTTCAGTAATCAGTGGACGTCATGTGAAACGGTGTGTGGACTGACACACATACAGTGTATGATGCTATGTCAAAAGCATAAACAAGTGTGTTCATGAATTCATGTGAATTTGATATTAGTTTAAATCACCTGTTTCAAGTGTTTTGCTGTCTATATTATTGTTATTCCTCATTAGAATTATTTACAATGTGTACTGAATTGTAAGCTGGTGTGGAAATCTTAAAAACACTTTTTGGAGTTTTTATAACTATCTGATTTACATCGTCAACTATTTTTTTCTTTTTTGCAGAGCCTCACAGTTCGTGACACTGTTAGAGAGTGCCTCGAAAAAGACCCAACAGAGAGAACAGATGAAGATGTGGAGATATTACTAGAATTTACACAGCACCTGAAGGCATTCACTAATATGACTTTGGCAGTTCGACGAGCATTATGTAATGTTATGGTATGTTGTGATATTAGCAGACTGAATTTGATTCTTTTCATGAAAAGTGATTGTTTTTGTTTGCTTCTGTAATGTGTTACACATATTCATTTTCTCCAAAGTTTAATAAGGCTATGCATGAATGTGTTGGAGGAGCACAACAGTAGATTAATGCTAGAAAACTTTAATGCTTTTTGCAGGTTTTTGCCGTTGTGGAAAAAGCTGGTACAATTGTCATGAATGATGGGGAAGAGCTGGACTCGTGGAGTGTTCTCATCAATGGCCATGTCGAAGTCGAACACTCAAATGGTGAAACAGAGCAGCTTCAAGTTGGTGACAGGTCAGTGTTCTAAAATGAAATGCTTTTCCAGTGACTGTTTCTCAAGCATGTAGAGCTTTTGAAGATTTTGTTTATGTAAGTAGTCAGAAGGTGGTTTTGGTAACAGTAGAGCTCTACATTAGCCTTCAAATATAGGCTCTTTTCAAGTATATATGTGTGTTTATGCTACGAGTATATCAGTTGTCTCTGAATGTTTGTCTGTTAGTGTGTAGAATTGTGAATTGATATACCTTTGGGTATCTATGATTTGAATTCAGTAAAGATGTGGGAGTGCATTGTAAATTGGGCAATTGACTGTGTCAAAAAAAAATAATCCATTGAAAAATTTGTTGCATTCACAGTGAGTTAGATGAGGTAGCCAGCAATTACTGTTTGCCATTCAGATGTATTTAGTCACCGTGCTGATTTGAATGGAATTTTCTGTTTAGGAAAGGGAAAAAAAAGTATTTTAGTGGTTACGAGATGCATGAAGCACCCTGTCACATTTATAATCCACTTGATTGATGATCATTTTGGTTTTTATGTCATCTAATCCTACATGTAGATTTCCGATTTAATAATTGTATGGTTAAAATCACAATAGTTTATCAACAAATGATCATATCCTGTAAGCCGTGTACCAAAAGTACTAAGAAGCTTACATCTTTGGTATATACTTGAGTATTGCTCATCAGTGTGGGATCCATACCAGATTGGGTTGACGGAGGAGATAGAGAAGATCCAAAGAAGAGCGGCGCGTTTCGTCACAGGGTTATTTGGTAACCGTGATAGCGTTACGGAGATGTTTAGCAAACTCAAGTGGCAGACTGCAAGAGAGGCGCTTTGCATCGCAGTGTAGCTTGCTCACCAGGTTTCGAGAGTGTGCGTTTCTGGGTGAGGTATCGAATATACTGCTTCCCCCTACTTATACCTCCCATGGAGATCACGAATGTAAAATTAGAGAGATTCGAGTGCGCACAGAGGCTTTCAGACAGTCGTTCTTCCCGCGAACCATACGCGACTGAAACAGAAAAGGGAGGTAATGACAGTGGCACGTAAAGTGCCCTCCACCACACTCCGTTGGGTGGCTTGCGGAGTATGAATGTAGATGTAGATGTATCATTATGGATAAAATTTTGCCATCTGTCACAAAGACTACAACAAACATGCTGCATAACCCATGAAAGGTTTTGGAATAAAGAGCAAAGTTCATTTGCAAATGCATGATAGTGGCAAAATGAAGTAATAAGAACTGATCACACTTTGCTTAATATTTATTTTCATATAAACACCAACTGAGTAAGACTGTTGACATAGATAGCATGTGGAGAATTTATTACGTGCTAGAAGTGCAGACAGATATTGATGACTAAATAATTAGGGACACTTTTAAGCTTTCTGATGCAGTGGATGAAAGAGTGTATTTGTGAATTCCAAAGAGTATTTCTTTCTTTTTTGAGCAGTGTCCTCTCTTTGAGAGTACATTTGAATTTCTTCATGACCATCTCTGCAAATTTCTGTATCTGCTAATTCAATAAAAATATTGGTTTATGAATATTCCCATACTCTCATACAGTTCTCTTTCTGTAATGTAGTTTAGCTCTTCATTTAACATAGTTCAGCTTTTCCTAAACTCTTTTGAACAGCTAATATGTAATAATGTATGTTTTAATATTACGGACATGTCAGATTGTAAATGAAAATCAAAAATATGTTTGTAGTTTCGGCATCTTGCCAACAATGGATCGTCTGTATCATAAAGGAGTAATGAGAACACGTGTTGACGACTGCCAGTTTGTCTGCGTAACACAAGCAGATTACTGCAGAATTCAGCTCCAAGGACAGGAGAATACAAGAAGGCATGAAGAAGCAGGGAGGCTAGTCTTGGTAACGGAGCAGAGGGGGGCTCCAGATGGGTCTCGCCGTGGCCACATTGCTATAAGGGTAAGTGAATAATTTCTACCCAACAGTGCCAGCTGTGGTATCATCAAAGGTGGAAGTGGTTACTTGGTTTTGTTTGCACTATAGCATTCTCCCAAGTAGAGTCCTGTAACCTGATTCAGTACTGCAAACACTACTGAAAACAGGAAAAGAAGAGTTTTTTTTTCTTCTGTCTCTTCCTGCTCAAGCCAGTATACTGATGCTTGTGCTCGCATGATCTGAGTGTTGATTGCACTGTCAGCGGATCATTGCCAACTGAAAAATAATATACTGTGAGTGCCAGTCCCATCCTGCAGTTATCACATATTTTAAAGTATAAGATTGAAAAAAAAGGTAGTTTGCTATTCACCATATAACAGATATGTTGAGTCACAGATTGGCACAACAAAAAAACTGTTAAACATGTAATCTTTTGGCCAGAAGGGGCCCGTCCGAGGCCATCTCTGCTATATGGTGAGTAGCAATCTATTCTTTTAATAATATTGTCATTATTCCACTCTTGATTTTTCATTGTTTGATACTATGTCCCAATAGCTTAAACATTATCATATGTATTGTATTTTATCTTATTCTTTGTTCTGGTAGGGATAGAGTTGTTGGTGTATTATTGTTACGAATTTTACCCTTAACAAGATTTAGAAAGACTTACACTGTATTTAAATTTATACGTTATTTACAGCAGTTGGAGCACAGTTTCCTTGCCAAAATTTTGTTTGTTTCACACACTGTAGAAATTTTATTTAACTATTACTAAAAAAAAATGTTTCAAACAATGGAATATGTTTTCTTACATTTGAGCTGTAATACACAAGATAACTAGCAGTCGAGGACTATACCTCATCTAGCGAACTATGTAGAGGATGGGCATGTATTATCCCATTTCTTGTGATGTGGATTATTGTAAAAGATGTCCACACTTTTAGTAAGCAGCTTTTGAATTAGCTTTCTCACTATATATTTTGGACAATTTCGCTTTTCGTTTCTGAATAATGATGTAGTATGATTTCTATTAATGTATCATTTGTAACCACAAAATGAAAATTGAATGACAGGTTCATGCACAAGAAATTACCACCAACTAGCATTTTTGTTAAATCTCCTTTACACACTATTATTTCACTTGTGTTTATGCACAACACAATGTGTGGATCCTCTCCTCCTCTAAATAAGTCATTGCTCACCTGAAGTGCAAAGCCTTGTTCCGTTTTTGTATGGAAGTGTAATATAGATTAATATTAATAATCACCACATAGAGGAGGCACTGAGTCGCAGAACAATAGTTATTATTTTACTACTAGTACTACTACTACACCTTCTACTACTTTTCATTGTAGTTGCTTTTTGCCTCTATTAATATGAAAACTTGTTTCTACGTTAATTCTTTTTCCATAATGTGCAACAGAAATCTGAAGTGTTTCAGATTTAGCGACTATGTAAATTATTCATAATACTGGAGAGGGGGCAGGAGGGGAGTGGGAAATGCTGCCTGGTAGCACATTTATTTGACTCTTCAGTTGATGTGTAGAGTATTAGAGGCATTGTAATTTTGATTTAGGGTAAACAGCTCCTCTGTGTTGATCCCATTCTTTTGTAATCTGAGATAATATTCCTGCTCAGCTACTAGATCTTGGACATTAATTATGATGCCTTCAATATCAACACTGAAACATCTGTCTACTCTAACAGTGAACTTTCATACTGCCACAAAGACATATTAGCAGTTGGATTGCTTGTGTACAGTGATAGCTAATGACACATGCTTCATTTGGCTGAAATGCAGTATAACCTATCATATGCCCTGTCTTAGTTGCATCTGGAGCTGCAACTAGTATTTTTACACATTAGTCAGGAGTAAGTATATACCACAGAATTCCATGCAGTATAAAAATTATGTAGCTAAAAAAGAAGAATGATATCTGCCATTTGGTCAAGAAAGTGTAATGACTGTTAGAAATAGTAAATGTGGTTACATTGGAAGATTATTGTATTGCCAGATGGACATTAAATTTCATATTAATGAAGTGTTTACTTCAGTGTCTCACTGTATCGAGATTAATACAGTGAAGGTAGAACAAACCATGGAATGAGAAAAGACAACCACTTGGCACTCAATAAGTGTGTAGGAATTTTAAAAATAGGTGGACACTATACATGGTACCTCAGCTTTCGAAATTGCATTCATCGTAAAATTGTGTTAACAGATGCCTCCTCCCTCCCTGCCTCCCTCCCTCCCTCCTTCCCTCCCCCCCTCCACCCTCCCCCCATCCCCCCCTTCCTGCCGTGGAACCCCTTGCATAAAAACTCCAGAGGGCAGATAATGAACACAAGCGCTAGCACTGAGCTATGGTGTTTAGATGGTTTTTTGTGTGCCTATCAACTGTTCAGTGTCTCCACTATGTTGTACATAGTTGCCCTCACTTATTGTATTATTTTTATATAGTTTAATAAGACCTATCATATTTATTTAGCACAGCAGAATTTTGGTGGTTACAGAAATTGTTGATGAACTTTGAATATGAGCAGAAGTTGGCCACAGGGCTGTTGCAGGAACTAACCTGAAGTTTACAGCAGTTGTTGGCAGCCATAGCAAACTAGAGTAGGATCATTTGTAATGGTACTTGCTCTTCTTTGTGCCCAATTAAAAACATACTCTTGCATCACAGTGACTTGATGATTCTCACCTTTTTACGTTCTGTGCTTTTATCGTACCCTTAGAGAGAGAGAGAGAGAGAGAGAGAGAGAGAGAGAGAGAGAGAGAGAGAGAGATTACAGGCACAGTAACTGTCATAAACATGTAGTTCTGCTCATATGCTGCCCAAGTTTCTGTTCCCTAATTTCCATTTGTCTCTTGCAGTTCCTTTATTTATTTCAGATGCTTGGTACCATCTCAACCCCATTTTCAGTGCCAAGGAAATACTGTCTTTTAGAACTAAGTGTAGGATTTAGCTTTCTGTATCATCTGTTTGGCATTAAATAGTTCTTTGTTTTGTTTATCAGGGTACACCAGAGAGGTTAATGTTTCAGTTGATAGAAGAAAATTCAATGATTGATCCTACATATGTTGAAGATTTTCTACTTACACATCGAACTTTCATAGATAATTCAGTAACAGTTGCAAATCAGCTGCTTGACTGGTAAGTATTACAGTAATATTTGATCAAATCAGATCCTTTTATTTGTATGAAGACAACATTGAGGTTGCTGGAGACATCATCTAGTACAAATTATTTCTTTAAAGAATATAATATTACAATATAATTCTGTGTTACATATTTAATTTACACAAGCGGCAATTTAAATTTTTATTACACAGCTTATATTGTACAGAATTTAGTTTACATTGTAATTAAATTATCAAATCATTAACATGGTTACATCTTGTTCAGAAACATTTTGCCAATGTATGCAAAGTTATTTTTAGTCTTCAATAGCCTAGTCAAGGGGACATTGCTCAGGTTACTGTTCCTTGTTTTATCAGTATGGACATTAGCCATAAATTTATATGTATATGCATTTTCTTTGGCATAAACAAAATCTTTGAGTGCTCGAACAGTCCACAGGTGTACTGCCGGTCCATAGTGTCCCACGGGCACAATATTTCATCGATCAGACATGTCGCCATCGTCAGGTGCACTGACGAACTGAGCTCCTGAGGGCGGGTGGCCGTATTAAATCCCCGTCACCTCACAAGGGACACTATGGACTGGCAGTACACCCGTGGACTGTTCGAGCAAGAAATACGTCGGGAGAAACTGAAGAATCACAAGAACTTGGAGTATTTACTAACTTGGGCAGTAAGTATTTTGTATTCAGTGAACTATTTTTTCAAGAAGTTGTGTTCTGTAGACCAAAAATGCATCTTATTACTTTCTTAGCTCCAGCAGAGTTTCCCCATATAGCCCATAGTTAAAATGTGATTTGAAAAATGAATAATATACCATGAGGATGAGGTCATGATTAACACAACTTTTTAATTTTTTAGTCAGGTACACTGCTCTCAATAATTTATTAGCAACTTTTTCTATCTGGGTATTCCAACATAAATTATTGTAGAGATGGGTGCCTGAAGGAGAAAAGTGAATGTTCTATTTTATTAGCATTTAGCTTTAATCTATTATCATTGAACCACTGAGTTGACTCTTGATAAAAGAGATCATTCATTTGCACCATGATCTTTCCATCTGTCTCAGATGTGATGAAATTGGCACATTGAACATACATCACTGCTTTACATGACACAAGACTGGGCATGTCATTTACATATGTAACAAGCAGGAAAGGTCCCAGCTCAGAACCTCTGGAATGTGGAACTCCATATCTTACATACAGAAAAATCAGATTTTTTGTTTGTATTTATTTGTGATCACCATTTGTTTTCTGGTAACAAAATATGTACAATACTTCACATTTTTCTTGCTATACCACAAGCCATTTTCAGTTTTAAGCGGTGATCATTTGTTTGCTGTGTGTGTGTGTGTGTGTGTGTGTGTGTGTGTGTGTGTGTGTGTGTGTGTGTGTGTGTGAATACCTGGATTTCTTTTTATCCATCTAAAATTATGAATGAACTAATTAATGTGTATTTTTATGTGTAGGTTTAATGAACCATGCATCAGGGATCGTGTTACAAGGGTGGTGCTTTTATGGGTGAACAATCATTTCACTGACTTTGAGACAGACCCATCCATGATGGAGTTCCTGGAAACATTTGAACAGTGCTTGGAAAGAGAGAAAATGCAGGGCCAGCTGAGGCTCCTGAACATTGCTTGTGCTGCAAAAGCAAGGACACGTAATGTGACTTTGGCAAGACCCTCGAGGGATGAAGTGTTGCAATTTTCAATTATTGGTGGCTTTGAAATGGGTTTTGGTATATTCATATCCCAGGTAATGCACATTAAAAATATTCACCATTTCAATTTCCATAGTCTGAAAAGTGACTCACTTCTGAAAGTTCATAGCTAATTTTTAACTGTGAAGAAAATAAATGATTTTAGCATTACTGACTTTGAGATAAAGCAAGATATGATCCTCCAATTCTTGCACAAAGTAAAGAAATAATAATCATAACAATTACAATAATAGCCAGGCTCTCAGCAGTAGCAGTTTTGGTTTGGTCTGGTAATTTGTTTTCAATGGCCACACAAAGGAATGCCATAAAGTCAAAGCATTTTGACTCTGGCATCTCAGTCTTTAACCTTTTCTGTTTTAATATTCTATTTCTGCTTGTGAGAGTCTGAAAAATTGATGTTATTTCTAATTTTATATGGTTCACATTTCATTTTTGTTTGTTTGACTGTTTAAGAATAATAACCTTTTGCTGACAAATTAATTTGAAAATTATGTGTGTTTTACCATTTTTTCAATGTTTGAAATTTACAGGTAATCAAAAAATCAAAAGCTGAAGATGTTGGTTTGAAGAGAGGAGACCAGATTCTTGAAGTGAATGGACAGAGTTTTGCACATGTTAGCCATTCGAAAGCACTAGAGATTCTGAGGGGCACAACGCACCTGAGCATTACAGTGAAGTCAAACTTGCTAGGTGAGACAAACCAATAGAAATCATTGGTAATGTTGTTAAAAGTATGTTGGTAAATTAAGGGTTGAACTTTTCTGTATATATTTTGTATGTGTAAGGTAATACATGATGAACAGTGGTTTTAATGTTTCATAGTCTCTTCATGGAATGAGACAATGAAATTAACACGATTTGCAAAATATTTTCATGATTATACTGTGGACACATGCAGAACATGAAAAGAAAAATTGTCACAATAATGAAGACATATGCGTTGGATAAGAGGTGTTAATTGGAAAGAGACTAATCATATTCACAGTTACTTCTGTAGAGGTTTTCATACTATTCAAATTTTGAAAGACTTCTTGCTTTTCTTTTCCTCTTGTTTTCCCACACTTACTGTCTCATCTTGAACAACCTGATTTTTGTATATGCCAAGTATTGCTGATGACCATTTTCACTATTCCATTTGTTCTTGCACACTGAAGCATGTTAAGCTCAAGAATGAACAGTAATATGAAAACAGTTAGCTATTTTTATGTTCCATGAATCATATCTGCAACATCTTACTGTGATGGAGAATGAGTCAGTTTTACAATTATGCCCTCATTTTACAAATAAACTTTCTTTTCTCATTTCATTGTTCTGACAGTATTACCTCCTTGTATATTATCAGCATACAATTGAAGCTTTAGTTTGTTTGGTGTCATAGAGAAATCAACTAACAGATATTAATGATTCTGCCGGCTCATGTTCCAGAGTTCAAAGAGATGCTGCAGACGCCTGAAAGCTCGCCACGGCCGCGGACTGGCCACAACAAAGTGTCCCGCCTTGGTCCCGACCCTCGGCTCCGGCTGTCGACGGTTGATCCGACTGCTGCACTCCTGGCAGGCGCTGCTTCCATCCCCCCTACTGCGGCCACCCCAGCACCTGTGCAGCTGCCTGTTAACTCCTCTCCCAGCAAGGATGCCAAGAAGGATGGAAGCGGCAAGGGTGGCTTCATGACCCTGGGCCCAAAGAAGCGGCTCCAGAGAGCACTTATCAAAATGAACATTCTACCAAAGAATACTATTGTGTAAGGGAACCTGACTTGCGGTGCTATAAGTTGAATTATTTTCTATTTACTTGGTTGTACAGTGCTGCAGTAGTTTAGATATGGAAAATTTGCTTTCTGGACTCCTGTTGATTATATTTGTTCATAATCACATTTTCAGTCTGTTATGCCATTCTAAGGTGCCATTTGTAATTTTAAGAGTACATTCTTGAAGTTGAACTGATGCTTTAGCATTTTATATTGTTGCAGCTATCACTTGAGAGTTTCATAATAGGCCAAAAGTCTGATTGTGAATAGATAAATTTAATAATAGTCCAAGCAGAAAATTATGTCCCTTCTAGAAAATCTAAAGTCTCCTTGGCGTATGAAGAATAATAGAATAGAATAATTTTATTGTCATTAGGCCATTAAGGCAATAGACAAAGTTATACATATAATACAATATAATTCATGTTGCAGTAGAACAATAGGTTTGTTATTACAGTGTAATATTACGATTGGTGAAATCCTATAGAGTCATTCTTATATTACTATAGTATTCCTGTTGCAAAAGAGTAATCAGTTTGTTATTACAGTGTAATATTACAATTTATGAAATCCTTTATGTCGTAGAATGAGTGGGTGCATAGCTAGTGCAATAATAGTAATAACTAGTAAAATTTACTGTGACTCAGAATAGTACTGTTTTGTATAATATGGTGCAAGATGTGTGACTTGTCCTTCGAGTGAGTGTGTGTCTTTTTCAGTGACGGGGTACATACAGATGACAGCCCATACCTACAGTCAGCGTCCTCGCAGTCAGGGCAGACGAGTCTGTATCACAGTCATAGTAATCCAGATTTAATGAGCATCTGCTACGATGACTTGCGTTCAGACTATCCAGAGCATGTGCTCAAAGTTTATAAGGCTGACCAAACTTGCAAATATTTGCTTGTACATAAGGTAAGATTTGTAGATTGTCTTCTGTTAATCTCTATAAATTCTTCTGAGACAACAATCACACTGTGGCTATTCAGTTTCTTTCTATGTGCTTTTTAGGGCCTCAGATATTTAGAGTGTATACTTAACTCCTTTGGGGAACATATAAGCACTTGTATCAGTACAGTAGGATTTTCAAGAACAGCTATTTATTAATCTTCTCATAACACACTTTAATGCCGAACTACAAAAGAATTTGATCAAGAAACAAGTGTTTCTTCCATGAACATCGTCTCTGCCCCCCCCCCCCCCCCCCCCCATGGACACACAACTCCTGTCCAGTATTAATTTCCCTGGCATGACACCAGTCTTTCAGCAGGGAAATCCTTAAACCACTGTTCAAGTCCCACATTCAGTTACGTTGACAATCATCTGACTTGAACAGGATTGCATAAATTCAGCACTTGTTGTTGTTGTTGTTGTTGTCCTAGGGCTTTCAAGGTTATCATCTTTGTGGCATGCATCATAGGAATGATTTGTTTTAATTTTCATATCTCTTATAAGGACCTAGATTCTCTCCCTTCAACTTTAATGTTGTTCCAGTTTGTGTTCGTTTCATTGTGGCCAGGACATCAACTTTGTGCTTGGAAGCTTTCTTCTGATATCAGTTGAATCTAAAATAGGTTTTCTTCTTACGCCTAGTTGATTTGTAATGTACAGGGTGTATATGCCCCGGGACAACAGGGAGATACAGGAAAAACCTGGGAATTTTCTCATCCAGGAGAAAACCGGGAAAAACATGAAAATTTTTTAGACTTCCAGGAATTTTTCAGAGATTTAGTTTTCAATTACGTTTTTGTAATTTTGATTGCTAACAACTGACAGTCTAACAAAGAATATTACTCTACCTCACTACTGCAGAATTATATTGCAACAATAAAACATAAACGAGAGAAAAAATTAAGTAAAACTTAAGTTTCAAAGGAAATGCGCCGTTTACAACTAAACATGTTAAAGGCATTAGGACGAAAGACTATGCAATACTTCATAACTACAAACTGCATGAGATGAGAGTGACATCACAATTGTTTACGTTAGCTTTGTTAGAGCAGATGCCAGTCCATATGAGCAGTACATTCTCCCACCTGTGGCTACTTGGAAGTGTGGCTGTAGCCAGAAAAATTTTCTGGCATGCAGTGTTTACATTTAGTTATTTTGCAGTTTCCTCTTCATTTACAGATCTCACATCATGAAAACAAAACAGATTTCTGTGGCCGGGAGCCATCAATTCATCGATTTCGTAGATAAAATAGATTCACATGATTATCGAAGACTAGAATATGTTATTCGTTTCAGTCTTTTGGTTTTATTTTATTTCCAAGTTTGTAAGTCGAGCATTAATTGCCTTGCAGAACGGTGAAGTTATTTTTGTTGGTTTGCTAAAGAAATTTGGTTATTAATATTTTCCGCTGAGGCAGTCAATTTATTTGAAACGAAGTGTTTCATTCCATACTATGGCCTAGTTTCAACTGTTTGCTGGATTTAAAGTGAACGTTTTCATATGGCATCGTTGGCCAGGAGGCCCCTATTCGGGGAAGTTTGGCCGAGGCCACAATAATAAAGACCCGAACATGAGGTAATGCAGTATTGGTACTCCAAGAAAATTTACGTCCAGAAAACCACACTGAAAAACTTAATATCAGGCTGGGGCCTACTTCATTGTGAATCTGGACACACAAATGTACACTTTAAGCGCAATTAGGTATTTCAGTATGGTTTACGAAATTCCAATGCTCTTGGATTATCATGCGATGTTCTGTTTCCTTCACTACGTTATGTAAGTTCTCTTAATGACTTAAACGTACGAACATACAGGCTGCATACGGGCAATAAAAACTGTTATCTGGAGGCCAATGGCAGCTAATGAAACGAACCGTTTCTAATAGCTCGAGGGAAAATATTGCAAATAGTGGTTTGAAAAGTGTCACTGTCACTGTCACTGTCAATGTAAATATCCTTTTACACAAGTTGAATTATATTGCGTATGAGAAGGTGCGATGAATTTCTTAAATCATAGACCATTTGACTGTTGTTTAAAACTTAAAATTTTACTGGCGGATGTGTGTGATGTATCTTACAGAGTAAGACACATAAAAAAGACCAATTGAAACCTTAGCTTTTCTGGTAGCTAATTGATCTTCGAGACCAGTATTATATGTGAAAGCGTACCTTGCCTTGCAGTCACACTTGTATATTAATTTAACCATTAACTTTCCGTACTTGTGTATTCACGCTATTTAATAGCGATGTTACTGTTGATTGACTACTTCGCGTGTTCTATGCTCTGAATACTTGCTTTCATTGGGTGGCGAGATCATGTGGCATGAGCTATGATTGCCTTACAAAATTGCATCGCAAACTTGACTTCAATGTTTTGGAAACTAACTTGCCGCGTTTGGTGGAAATAAGAATTTATACTTTTGTAATATGAAAATATGCAGCATACTTGTGGCTGCAAATAATTTTTTTTAAATATTTTTTTCACCCCGCTCGCGGTCGTTTACTAATGTGCCGGGAATTTCAGGCTGGCTCATGAAACCTTATTCCTTCAAAGGATTGATAAGTTTTACAGCTCCAAGGGAATGTATCCTGTCATTTAACACGGAGAACATGTATTTTCGTGTGGGAGAAAGTGTATTTTTAACCAGGAAATTCGGGAAAAATCCGGAAATTTTTTTTCCCTTGTTCGCGTATACACCCTGAATGTAGCATCTTCCCCCAGTTTACTGTGTCATCTCTTCAAAATTACTTAATAATTTCTTCTTCTAATGATTTTGTGATGTGAAGATCGGTCTATGTGTGCATCCTAACTCCTGCCGAAACTTCAAATGAACTTTTCCCAAGACATGGTATGTTGATTTCATGACACGTGGACCTGATGATACCACTTATCCCAAGGGCTATCAAGACTAAGCTCAGCAATCATTTTGCCAAAGGAGAATTAACCTTCGTAATCTTTCCATTAGCTTTGGGTAGTCCTGTCTTAGTTAAGATTAAAATGTGTTCAATTTATTCTGTAAAGCAGTACTTCTTGAATTCTTGAGAAGCAAAAAAAAAAAAAAAAAAAAAAAAAATCCCTCCATTGGTAATTACTGGGACTGGTCCCTAAAATTAGTTTTCTGTAATTCCATCCTACTAATTGCTTCTGTTGATTTTATAGTCTGTGCAGGATATAGTGAGGCAAACTTCGTAAATGTGTCAGTAATATGCAGAATGTGGTTGTACCTTTTGTCTGTAGATTTAAGTGGTCCAATACGATCCATGTGATATGTATATAATAGCTTACTTTCTTTGAATAAGGGACGAAGGAAAGCTTCCTTCTTTCTTGATTTCTTATTCACAGTTTAACATATTAAACAATTGGAGATTGTTCTTTTCACCTTGTTTGTCAAATCTGGCCTATAATAATCTTGTTCCACTTCCTCTTGACATTCTATCTCATTGTTAATTTTCATGTCAATTTTGTAAATGATGGCTAAATATTACCAAATTTAGGTAGCAATTTCATTTTTTGTCCCGCTATCTATACACAGTATGTTGCAGATTGCTCTTAACTTTGCTTCTGAAAATGATCCTTCTATTGACTGAAAAGTAAAACCAGAAAACTCTCAGGTGCTACAGGTTTCTTCTGTGATCCAAACTGTTCTGAAAATTAACTTGCATAGTGATTTAGTAATTTTAACCAGTGCAGAGGTTATATTTTCATTTACTTTTTCGATTTCTCCAAATGTTGCCATTTATTTATGTTTCTGTCAGCGTTTTCTCCTTTCTGTATATTAAAAATTTTTCCTTGTGTCACACTGCTACCATTAAACATAATTAAAATGTGAATTCTTATCATAGAACCAGACTCAAAACAATTGCACTTCACTGCATTGTCAGAGGAAAACGGCGCTCAGAAAAGTTAGTCATAAACCTCGTAGATCAGGCAACAAAAGTGCATCATCACTCTTTCAGTTGATCCTGAGCAATCCCCAGAATTTCTAGGAAAACACTTCCGGCTTTCATGAAAGACTGTTTATTAATCTCCCTATCACCAACTTTAATACTGAACTCATAGAAAATAAAAAAGAATTTAACCAACAAACTCTTGTTTTTCCCAAGAATGTTGTTACTCCATGAGCACACACAACTGTTGTCCAATATTCAGCTTCTCAGCATGTCATCAGTCCCATTGGCAAGGAAACTTTAAACCCCCATCCAAATCCCACAATACTAGTAGCTTGGGAACATTATTGTTTGGGTTGATCACAATCATTATCATTGTTGCCATTAATTAACACAAACTATGGTCAATGAAATTTCTCGGTCAAGTTTTGGTTGTTTCATTAGCTGTGGTTATATGTGCTATTGACTAGTATTATTGCAAGGGTCTCCTAGCATCCAAAGTAACTCCTGTTTGTAGCAAGTGTAGCAGCAGTTTGAACTTTAGCTGTCGTATTAGATGTTGCCATGTTTGTATTCATACCCGAAACTTTAAGGTGGTCAGTCGGGTCCCTAGTTCTTAATTGTGAAAGAGTTTGGTTAGTAGTCATTCTTTTTTGCTGCAACCAACATTATCTATCTGACAGTACTTTGTAAGAGAATTATAGTTGACCGCTGTGTTAAAACACAGCAACTTCACTCTGTTTCATTTTGTTTCCTTGACTGGTGATTATTGTATTTAATTGTCACTGTTAGGATCTTTATTAAACAGGAAATGATTTCAGTTTTTATTTCAAACAATGTTTAAGCCATCTTTACTCTCACATGTGACTTCTACTTTTGCGGAAACATAACCACAGGTTAAGATGCCTACAGCGCAGGAGGCAGGTCTGGCTTGTTCTTCATGGCAATCCATGTGGGGGCCGGGCTTGCCTCCTCATCTGCCTGCAAACCCTAGTCAGTAGTGCATTCCAGAGCTGTTGAGTAGTGGTTGGCATGTTTGAATTTGAGAATTGAGGTTGTTCCATAGGCTCCAAGTGGGTTAAAGATCCGGGGAATTTGGTGGTGAGAGAAATACTCTGAAGTCTTTATGTTGACCTCTTCCTCTGCTTTAGTGGGCATTTCTAACACTGTGGCAAAGTATTAACCTTGCTGAAATACCGTGTCCTTCATTGGAAGACATTCATCACGTAGGGATGAATATGATTTTAGAGGATAGATTCATAGCCAAATCAGCTATCAGTGGCTTCCACATATATTATTGGTTAAAGAGCTTGTTACAAATTCATCAGCCAGCTTATAATGTTACCTTCATTGTTATCTCACGAGCAGTATGGCACAGTGATTAAGGCACTGGAATCTCATCTGGTAGAAGTCCAGTTCATATTCCAATGTGGTCATTGTGATTTAGGCTGTACTGTGGTGTTGCTGTCTTGATTAAGGCAAAGTCTATGGTGATTTCTTTGAAAACATTGTGACTGCTTACCCAATCTTTGTCATACATGACGTTGCACTTTTGCCTCTAATGACACTATTTTTGATGGTATGTCAGATTCTAATTCTTTCTCTTTTAGACATACAGTTTTGATAAGTTATCTTGCTATGTGTTGGAGGACAAAGCCGTAGTGCATTGAAATAGTCCCCTGTCTTCCAACAAAGTCCGCATGTTTCCTGCATGATGTTATTTGCCAACATTCAAGCATCACAGCTCCAAACTCCCGTTCTGGAGGTGGGGATATGACCTTATGTTTATGATAAACGTTGGTGAAAATATGTTTTTATGAAAATCTTCAGTCACCTAGGAATTGCTTCATTTCAGTTCGATATCTGACTCACTTTGTTGTTCTGTTGATCATCAAAGTAAGTGCTATTAATTACAAAATTAGTGACCTTTTTTTGGTGTTGCAGGAAACGAATGCACATGAGGTAGTGATGCTGGCTCTCCAAGAATTTGGCATTACTGAACCCAGTTCAAACTTTTCTCTCTGCGAAGTTTCTGTTGCTGAAGGAGGCATAATCAAACAGCGGCGGCTTCCTGACCAGTTGCAAAATTTGGCGGAAAGAATTGGCCTAAGTAGCAGGTAGGCTTGTGTTATTCTTGTCTACAATATGATTTTTCTTCACTGATGTGTCTTGAAACTTCCTGGTGGAATAAGACTGAGACTTGAACTCGAGACCTGTGCCTTCTGTGGGCAAGTGCTCTACTGACTGATGACCATGACTGATGACCTGTCCTCAAAGCCTTACTTCTGCCAGTACCTTATCTCCTACCTTCTGTGGAAGGTCCTGAGTTTGAGTCTCAGTCCAGCATACAGTTTTAATCCACCAGGAATTTTCATATCAGCATAAAAGGGACTGCAGAGTGAAAAATTCATTCTGTATTTGTCTTACTCATGAATTTTGTCATATTTTCAATGTCTGTCTGTTGTGTTAATGTAGCCCATCATCAGGCTCCCACTGCAGTTGTCCTGCTATTCCAACTCTGTACCTTTGTTTATTAACTATGTCTTTTTTCAGGTACTACCTCAAAACAAATGGCACTACAGAGACACTGGTGCCAGACGAGTTAGCTCCAGAGCTGGTTCGAGAAAGCCAAGTTCATTTTTTGCAGTTGAATGCTGTTGAAGTCGCTATTCAGCTGACACTTCAGGATTTCAGCATTTTCAGACAGATCGAGACCACAGAGTATATTGATGATCTTTTTGAGCTGAAAAGTAGATACGGGTGTCCAATGTTATCTCAGTTTTCTGAGGTAATTAACATTGAAAACACATTTTTTTAAGTGTTAATGTGGAATTTAAATTAAAGATGATGATATTCAGAGTAATTTTACTTTATGGGAGACATAAAATTTATTCTTTTAATCTGTGGAATACCAGAAAATACAGTGCAATTCTATTATTAACAAAATTATTTAATCGGACAGATAAAAAAATCACCTCGCCAAGCAGTGACAGAACACACACATAAACGATGGTTGTAATTGGCAAGCTTTCGGATCCAGTGTCTCCTTCTGCAGGCAGAAGGGTTGAGGGATATGGAAGAGTGGGAAGGAAAAGGACTGGAGAGGTCTAGAAAAAGGTTTCGGGAAAGTCACCCAGAGCTGCGGGGCAGGGGAGAATTACCGTACGGGATGAGATGGAAAGACTGATTTCATGTTTGTCTCTGTTTGTTGGTTTGCATCAAGTGGGCTGCTTTTCCCCTAATTTTGAATCTCTATTTAGAAAATAGGACGTAGTCATTTAATTTATGTAATAAGATATAATACTGCTGAATCTTCACTTCTTGTTTGCTCATTTATCGTAGGGAGCTGAAATAATTTGGCTTTGATCATCTTCATTGTCACCCTGGTCTGTGAAAGTACTAGCTTTTAATCGTCTACAGTGGATAGACTACTGTGCCAGGATGATTCGCACACACACTATGTGATCAAAAGTATCCGGACACCTGGCTGAAAATGGCTTAGAAGTTTGTGGCACCCTCCATCGGTAATGCTGGAATTCAGCATGGTGTTGGCCCTCCCTTAGCCTTGATGACAGCTTCCACTCTCGGAGGCATATGTTCAGTCAGGTACCGAAGATTTCTTGGGGAGTGGCAGCCCATTCTTCACGGAGTGTTGCACTGAGGAGAGGTATCGATGTAGGTCGGTGAGGCCTGGGAAGAAGTAGGCGTTCCGAAACATCCCAAAGGTGGGCTATACCATTCAGGTCAGGACTCTGTGGAGGCTAGTCAATTACAGAGATGTTATTGTTGTGTAACCACTCCGCCATGGACAGTGCATTATTAACAGGTGCTCAGATGTGTTGAAAGATGCAGTCGCCATCCCGAATTCATCTTCAACAGTGGGAAGCAAGAAGGTGCTTAAAACATCAATGTAGGCCTTTGCTGTGATAGTGCCACGCAAAACGACAAGGGGTGCAAGCCCCATCCTTGAATAACACGATCACGCCATAATGCCACCGCCTCCAAATTTTACTGTTGGCACTACACATGCTGTCAGATGACGTTCACCAGACATTCGCCATACCCACATTCTGTTATCGGATTACCACATTGTGCACTGTGATTCGTCACTCCACACAACGTTTTTCCACTGTTCAATCATCCAATGTTTGCGTTCCTTAGACCAAGCGAGGCGTCGTTTGGCATTTACCATTGGATGTGTGGCTTATGAGCAGCTGCTCGACAATGAAATGCAAGTTTTCTCACCTCCCGCGTAACTGTCATAGTACTTGCAGTGGGTCCTGATGCAGTTTGGAATTCTTGTGTGATGGTCTGGGAAGATGTCTGCCTATTACACATTATGACCATCTTCAACTGTTGGCAGTCTCTGTCAGTTAACAGACGAGGTCGACCTGTACACTGTTGTGCTGTGTGTGTGTCCCTTCATGTTTCCACTTCACTATCACAACGGAAACAGTGGGCGTAGGAATGTTTGGGAGTGTGGAAATCTCGCATACCGATGTATGATGCAAGTGACACCCAATCATCTGACCATGTTGGAAGTCTCTCTCATGCTGCCTAATGACTACTGAGGTCACCGATATGGAGTACATGGCAGTAGGTGGCATCACAATGCACCTAATATGAAAAAGGGATGTTTTGGGGGGTGTCCGGATAGTTTTGATCACATAATGTATGTGTAGTCTTTCCGAGGAGTCGAGAGCAAATAGGCGAGTCTATGCAGTGTGTAAATACTTTTTATTTGCTGCACTCAGAAGTGGGAAGTGGAAGAAGAAACCTCCACATTTTGTGGTTGCGCATTAACAGAACACAGATTATAAGCTTTGGTGTTCTTAATGCAGTGTTGCCAACATTGAAATTGGGGCATAAGTGTTCCTCTTGTATCAAGTGAAGTATTGAGAAGCTATATCATATAACTGCTTCATTTAATAAAAACAGTAACTGATATTTCAAGAAGCCATTGGCTGAATCGTTGAACAAGCAGAAACTGCTAATTTCTTCTTTCTTTCCCCCCAAAATACTGTGTTACACAACAGTGTTGTTGTAGTGCTTAATTCAGTACTTGTTACTTCATACTTAATTATGCACTTGTCAAGCAGAGTGTAGTGAATCAGTATCAGTATTCAAATGACAATGGTAAAAATTATTTATGTGGATCAAGGGACAGGGTGGGCAACTGTTTATTTTGTGTAATACAGGAATTAGTTACTGCAATACTTTTAATTTGTGAGAAGCCAAGAATTGTTGTAGATTTAATTATGCCAGAATTGAACAAAAGATACTTGATATTTTCTACAGTTTGTAAATGTATATTATTGGTGTGTTGTGATTCTGGAGCAAAGATTACTAGTTCATATCTGCTTTGCAGTTCCTGTATGTTTATCATGTTCTGATCACTTCATGCTGTTGCTTCTGTCATGGGTGTAATTCTGCATGAGACTCGATCAATGGGAACTCCATATAGGAATACCAACAATCTATGAAAAGACAGATTGCTACTTACAGTAAAGATGACACCACGTAAGTTGCAGAGAGGCACAAAAGGAAATTTGACTGTTTTCCGGAAATTGTCTTAAATGATCAATTATGTCATTTTATGCTCCTCACATGCTTTTTTTCTCTTGGATTTCAGTATTCTTTTTCCTTTTTTCCTTTGAACTGTCTAGTTAAGATCCTTATTGTTTAAACTTTTGCAGTTTCATCATCTTACATAAAGACGAAATAAGTCTGCCTCAGATGCTAATGTTCGTTTACAGTCACAGACATCACAACCTTTACATTTGTGTCACGTGAATGTTGTACACTTAAGGTATCCCTGTATAACCTCACTGTCCTACACCTTGTTGTTCTGTGGATGTGTGGTTATATCTTCACTACTAGCAATGCTTTCTACAAAGTGAATTGTTTGTTCGCAAAGTAAATGCATTTATCCTCTGTTGTCATTTTCTTTCACTGAGACTCATGTGAAGCTAGTATAATACAGCCCACAGTCAAAACAATTGCTACCGTCAGTTTTTACTAATGCTATTTTTGTATTTCATGTAAAACTTCTAGAAATATTTTATCTCTCCAGGATTCAAACATGTGACCTCTTGCACTTCAGTCAAATGCGCTGTCTGTTGCACCACGGAACGCCTACCAGATGTGGCATCTCTGCTGATTGCCTTGTACACAGGAAACCAGCACTAAGTTTCACCAAGAATACTTTTTGCTTTGGTTCATAGCTCGTGTCTGATAGTCGACCACCTATTTACAATATATGGAGAAAATAATGTCCCACATTGCACACATTGCTGCTTTGTCTTACTGCTAGCCTGTGACATCAGCAGTGTTTCAACCAATAACAATGTGTTTTCTATCATGTGACTAGATCTTGATATTTACTGATTTTTAAGCTTTAATTACATAAAAATAACAAATATGTTTGGAGAATATTGACTGTTAATGCTATTTAAATGATATAATCAGTTAAAATAACAGCAATGTGAACCATATTTTTAACTTAGGAAAATGATCTATTAAGACACTTGCACAAAGCTTTCGGCCACAGCCTTCATCTGAAAAAGAGAGACCCACACATGATCGCCAACTACAGCAGTGCGAGCATCCTGGCTTGAGCTGCCATCGTTGGCTGTCATGTGTGAATGAATGGTGCATGTTTCTCTTCTGACTAAGGCTATGGCCAAAAGCTTTGTGTAAGTGTCTTTTAATAGTTTCTGTCTGCAACTTAATGGATCATCTTCATGGTACATAGCAATCTGTCTTTTCCTACTTTTATACCTATATGAGACTTGTTCGTCTTATCATTTATATTGACTAATTAGAAAAATATGGTACTGGAGATCCATTGGTGGATTGAAATAATGTACAGCATAAGGGTAACAACTCATCATTTAATGAGCAGCTGATGTTAGCTCCAAAGAGCAGTCTCCAAAAGCTTAGCAAACTTCACAGTCGTTCTTGTGCGCCTGTCAGCCTTTTGAAAAATGTGCTGTATGGTGAGTAATTAAGAAAATGGTAGCTTCCTATTTGTTTCAGAATGTAACAAAATGATTCTTGATACAGATTCTTCAATTTTTTTTACCTTAGTTCCAAATGCATGTACATAATGTTGCAAATCTGTTTAAAAACTAATCCAGTTGTAAGTATTAGCATAGCAGTTCACTGGAGGAATTTTCTTTTATTTTCAGTTGGTGAACAGGGAGATGTTTTGGGTTGTCACGGAAGTTTGTTCAGAACATAATCTAGTCAGAAGATCCAAGATAATCAAACAGTTCATCAAAGTAGCAAGTAAGTAAGAAAAGTCACTTCTTCTCAAGGAAAACTATTCAAAAGCTAAAAATTTAGATGACTGCCCTTTAACACACAGTTCTTTAGAAGTGATGCTATTCTGTTCACTCACTGTCATCTTGTTTTGAAAATACCTCCAAAGTTGAATAGATATTCAGCCACTTTACATTCAGTTTACATTTATTCAGCATTTTGAGCATCACTTTAGCCACATTTCCACATTATCTGTCATGAATTAGGGATTTCAATCTCGTTGCGACACCATTCAGTTTAGTCTTGTTATTTGTATAGATCATAATTGTAATCTCTCATTATGATGTGGAGTCAGTTATGCAATTATAGTACACTTTCTCAGTGACTTTATAAAGACGTAAATGTGGTGTGAAGCTGTTGTCAGTATGCCCAACTGTTTAAAGAGCTGTCTAGAGGAGGGTCCAGGGTGGACATCACATATTATCCTCATTACATACTCCTGTGGAACAAAAGCTATTCTCCTCAGTGACAAGTTGGTCCAGGATGTGATGCCATAGGACATTAGTGAATGAAAGCCTGAAAAGTAAATAAACTTTTGCTGTTTTCATCTCTAAAATTGGAAATTACTTTGTAATGCAGGAATTGCAGAGCTTAGATGTTTAACCCTGCAATGGACACTTGGAATGTTGTTTCATTTTAAGTCACATGGTGTCTTGCAGATGCCAGTAGCATTCTTGCATTAACAAAGTATATTTCGACCAATACATTCAAATTTATGAGTGTAAAGGTACTAAGTAAGTAAAATGGAAGATACGTATACTCTCTAACCAATATCACACTTTTCAGAAAATCATTACAGTCCTTCTGTGGAAGCTTTTCTATTTAATGCATATACTGACTGTAATAGAAAAATCACATTTAGTGAGCTGTACAGTTAGCCGTCAGCATATATTTGTTGCCCACGTCCTAAACAGAGAAATTTCTTATAGTTACAGTGTGTCAGTTTTGGATAATAGTTCTCATCTGAGGTTTTATTTATTTATTTATTTATTTATTTATTTATTTATTTATTTTTTACACGTCAAGTTCCATAGGACCAAATTGAGGAACAAATCTCCAAGGTCATGGAATGTGTCAGTACATGAAATTACAACATAAAAGTAATAACAGGTAAAAATAAATGTTCATGAACCTGAAAAAAGTCAATCCATAAGTTCAAGTAAATGCTATCAGCAATACAATAATAATCAGCTTAATTTTTCAAGGAACTCCTCGACAGAATAGAAATAGTGACCATGAGGAAACTCTTCCCTTTAGATATGAAAGTGCGTGGATTACTGTTATGATTTTTGAATTCGAGTGGTAGCTTATTGAAAATGGATGCAGCAGTATACTGCACACCTTTTTGCTCAAGAGTCAAGCAAGTCGGATCCAAATGCAGGTTTGATTTCTGTTGAGTACTGACTGAGTGAAAGCTGCTTATTCTTGGGAATAAACTAATATTGGTAACAAGAAACAACAATAAGGAATATACATAGTGAGAGGCCAATGTCAAAATACCCAGACTCGTGAACAGAGTTCGGCAAGTGGTTCGGGAACTCACACCACTTATTGCCCTAACAGCGGTTTCTGAGCCAAAAATATCCTTGTAGGATGGGAAGAGTTACCCCAAAATATAATACCATATGACATAAGCAAATGGAAAATAAGCAAAGGAGACTAATTTCGTGTTGAAGTATCACTCACTTCTGATACCGTTCGAATAGTAAAAATGGCAGTATTGAATCTTTGAACAAGATCCTGAACATGAGCTTTCCACAACAGCTTACTATCTATCTGAACACCTAGAAATTTGAATTGTTCAGTTTCACTAATCATATGCCCGTTCTGTGAAATTAAAACATCAGATTTTGTTGAATTGTTTGTTGTTGTTGTTGTTGTTGTGGTCTTCAGTTCTGAGACTGGTTTGATGCAGCTCTCTATGCTACTCTATCCTGTGCAAGCTTCTTCATCTCCCAGACTTACTGCAACCTACGTCATTTTGAATCTGCTTGGTGTATTCATCTCTTGGTCTCCCTCTACGATTTTTACCCTCCACGCTGTCCTCCAATACTAAATTGGTGATCCCTTGATGCCTCAGAACATGTCCTACCAACCGGTCCCTTCTTCTAGTCAAGTTGTGCCACAAACTTGTCTTCTCCCCAATCCTATTCAGTACTTCCTCATTAGTTACATGATCTACCCATCTAATCTTCAGCATTCTTCTGGAGCACCACATTTTGAAAGCTTCTATTCTCTTCTTGTCTAAACTATTTATCATCCACGTTTCACTTCCATACATGGCTCCACTCCATACAAATACTTTTGACACTTAAATCTATACTCGATGTTAACAAATTTCTCTTCTTCAGAAAGGCTTTCCTTGCCATTGCCAGTCTACATTTTATATCCTCTCTACTTCGACCATCACCATACAATTGTGTGTTAGAAACTGTAAAAACTGAGTCTTACTGTGATTTAATGTTACTTTATTTTCTGTGAGCCATTAAGTGAGGTCATGTACTGCACTATTTGAAACTGAGCCAATGTTGCACACAACAGCCTTTTCTACCAAGCTAG
This sequence comes from Schistocerca gregaria, assembly GCF_023897955.1. Taxonomy (NCBI): domain Eukaryota; kingdom Metazoa; phylum Arthropoda; class Insecta; order Orthoptera; family Acrididae; genus Schistocerca; species Schistocerca gregaria. The sequence goes on from NC_064920.1 coordinate 1,061,923,147, forward strand.
TATCATCAGCAAACATAAATATTTTAGAGTTACCCATAATACTAGAGGGCATATAATTTATATAAATAAGGAATAGGAGAGGCCCCAACACTGATCCCTGGGGCACCCCCACTTCGCAGTACCCCACTCAGATCCCACGTCACAGCTGTTATCGACATTGTTAATAATGACATTTTACTGCCTGTTGCTAATGTAAGAGGTGAACCAATTGTGAGCTACTCCCCGTGTTCCGTAATGGTCCAACTTCTGGAGCAATATTTTGTGACCAACACAATCAAACGCCTTAGTTGAATAAAAAATATGCCAAGCGTTCAAAACTTTTTGTTTAGCCCAGCCAGTACCTCACAGAGAAAAGAGAATATATCATTTTCAGTTGTTAAACGACTTCTAAAGTTCTAAAGCCGAACTGTACATTTGATAGCAAATCGTATGATATAAAATGATCAATTATCCTTACATAAACAGCCTTTTCATAACTTTAGCAAACACTGATGGCATAGAAATAGGTCTAAAATTATCTACATTATCCCTTTCTCCCTTTTTATAAAGCGGCTTTACTATTGAGTACTTTAATCGCTCAGGAAACTGACCATTCCTAAAGGAAAAATTACAAATATGGCTAAATACAGGGCTAACATTTGCAGCACAGTACTTCAATATTCTGCTAGACACTCCATCATAACCATGAGAGTTTTTGGTCTTCAGCGATTTAATTATTGACTCAATCTCCCTCTTGTCTGTGTCACAGAGGAGTATTTCGGACATCAGTCTCGGAAAGGCATTTGCCAAGAAAGTTATATGTTTCCCTGTAGAAACTAAATTTTTATTTAATTCAGCAGTAATACTCAGAAAATGATTGTTAAATACTGTACACGTATGTGACTTATCAGCAACAGAAATATTTTTACTATGAACTGACTTCATATCGTCGACCTTCTGGTGCTGAGCAGACGCTTCCTTCACAACTGACCTTATGGTTTTAATTTTATCCCGTGAATTAGCTATTCTATTTGTATACCACATACTCTTTGCCTTCACAATATTATTTTTAAGCATCTTATAATACTGTTTGTAATGGGCTACTGTAGCTTGATTGTGACTACTTCCAACATTTTGATTACCACTTTGTTCTACATGATATTCTTATCCCACTAGTCAGGCGCCCGGGCTGCCCATTACTGCTAGTACCCCATTTGGAATGTTCTAATGGAAAGAAACTCGCAAAGAGCATGAGAAATGTGTTAAGGAAAGCATTGTGTTTATCATCTATGTTATCGGCACTATAAACATCCTGCCACTCTTGTTCTTTGACCAGTTTTAAAAAACTCTCTGTTGCTATTGGATTAACTTTCCTACATAGTTTGTCATTAAATATGACATTGGTTTGACTACAAAAGCCTTTTAGTGTTAAAATTTGTGCATCATGGTCTGAAAGGCCATTTATGCCTTTACTGACAGAATGCCCATCTCATAATTAAGAATGAATAAAAATATTGTCTATGACTGTGCTACTGTTCCCTTGCACCCTAGTTGGAAAAAACACAGTTTGCATCAGATCATATGAATTTAAGAGATCTACCAACATCCTTTTTCTTGAACAATCATATACAAAATTAATATTGAAGTCACCACATATAACTAGTTTCTGGTACTTCCTCTAGCTTGAGCAGAAATGCTCTGAAGTCGGAGTTATGGGACCTATGAACAACAGAAATTAGAAGTTTAGTTTCACTAAATTCAACTAACGCTGCACAACATTCAAATATCTGTTCAGTGCAGTGCAGTATATGGACTCAAATGGAATACTGTTTTTTATGTACAGAGCCACCCCGCAAGGAACTCGTTGAGAAACAGCCAACTTATCTGTAGCCTGGTAAAGGAAGCCCCTGAATTGTCAAATTATTTAAGTGGTGCTCTGATACACCAATAATTTCAGAGTAAACATCTATAAGCAGTTCACTAACTTTATCTCTAATACCTCTAATATTTTGATGAGATATGCTAATTGCTTCTCTACTTGGAAACATTACATCCTCTGAAGGTGAGCCCCTAGTTAAAGGGACTTCCTTTAAGCAGGTATACGTATCAGCTGACTTCAATCTATAAAAGGTGCAGCTCTAACACCAACTACTACAGGAATTTTTCCTTGAGTGACACCACCACCCACCACCACCACCCACCACCACCACCACTACACTGTCACCTATAAGTTTAGCCAGCCTCCCCTTCCCATACCTATTGAGGTGCAGGCCATGCCTAGTGAAACCCGATCTACTGATAGACCCAACTGGCACCACTGAGATGTGACCCTGACCCATGCCCTCTGCCATCAGTGCTCTCCCCAGCCCCAAGTTAACGTGCCTAACAGCCGCATTAAGGTGAGGGCCGATCATGTTGCTGTAACAGTTGCACGAAATGCGCATTAGTGTCACCAGTTTGAATTGCTATCTTAACCAAGTCACCACCTAGGTCATATTCCCAGTCCCTATCGATACTGTTCCCTGCTCCACCCACTGTCACTACCTGATCCTCCTTTGTAAAATTCTTACATAACTCCCCTAACCTGAGCCAACCATGCACTAGGCTTCACAATGCTGGTGACCTGGTACTCACTCCCCAACCCATCCTGCAACTGCTGGCCCACACCTCTACTGTGGGAACTACCTAGCAACAGAACCTTCTTTCTGCTAGACTTTGCAACTAAGCTATGCCTCCTAATTGCTGAGGACTGCTGCAAGTCCCCTACATCTACAGCTACACTAGGCTCCTCTCCACTCAACTCTGACAGCTGGTCATATCCATTGCATGTATGCAAAGTAAAACTGTCTAAATACCTTGTCTTCCTCGCTGCCTTCTTGCCAACAGCCAGTTCCCATTCCCCACCACCCTTCACCCTCCTCAACCTATCTAGTTCCTCCTCTGTGCATTGTAACGGCACCTGATGGGCACCGATCTTACGCTCCTGCTTCTCTATGAACTTATTTCTACTACAGATTCTGCATTCCCAGGAGAGGATCTTACTAAAATGACCACAGGCTTACCCACTGCAACCCCCCCCCCCCCCCCCCAAAGAAAATACTTTGAACAAATCCCACACCGTAGTCCACTACTCACAAACCTACGACGGAGCCCACACTTCTCACTCATGGTAAAGTTTTACAGTTACTGAAAAAAACTATACATCTATGTTACCAAATTTCAGTTACACCAGTAGAACTATTTAAGAACTAACAATAATGGTCTTGAAATTCTCTGCCTACTAAGAAAGCAACTACTTGTATTAATACTACTGCACCACAGCTAATATCAATACCAACAAAACTTCACAAAATTATTAGCTAAAACCAAACAATTCAACGGCCACTGTAACACTAAGCAAAGTTAACACACGGAATGAAAATTTTACTGAAATATTTCACTAGAAACAATAATAAATGTCAGTTGAAAACTAAAGCACGAAATTTACTAAATGACTTCAATGCACAGAAAACTCTAAAAGAAGAAAAAAACAAAAGAAAAAGGTGAGTGAACAATTACAAAAGTTTATTAAGTCATTATTTCACCACAAACGGCATGCAACACAGCTGAAATCTATTAAATTTAATAACTGTATTACAGAGCACAAATAAGTTTGTCGGTACTTAGCTTTACAACCGCTACAGCTGCAGTGCACGCCACAAAATGTAAACACGCTACTGAGGCGCAGTGCTTGGATGAATGACGCAAGCACACTCACAAATAATAGACCACTCAAGTCAATAATACAGGAAGAAAGACTGAGATTAATGAAAATCCACTAATATGTTACTTTTACGGCAAATATTAACACAAATAAACTTTAAAATAAGTAAATGAAGTCTAAAATTTTGTAAAATATAAATGAGCAATTTCAACAGCAGTGCAGCACACGTGACATCACACCAAAGGTTTCTTGGCAGTGATAAATACTGAGAACAATGGTGCAAATAATCATTCACTAGATTATGTGCTAGAAGTTTCAGAAATTCGTTACGCCTGGTGCTAGCATCAGTATGATGAATGTAGTATATTATTTGTGTATTTATAGCTGCAATGCTCATCAAGCTATAAAATATCACCACAGGCCATCTATTGGTCTTTCTAATACTTACTGCTGAGCTCGCTGAAACCCAAACGGTATTGTTTCCACCTCTAAGTTCTTTGTTTGTGTAAACTCTGGGGAATTTCAGTTCAATTCTTCCTCAGAGTTCAACCAGAGTAGGATTATTCTGAATAAAATAATCAGCTAACTGTAAGACCTGTCTATGGTTATGTTGCACCCAATCCCTGAGAACATGTAAGATGTTTCAAACATCTATTGTTTTTTTGTTAATGGCTCCACAGGCTGTTTCCAGGTTGGTGGTGTAATGTATCCTAGCATGCAATACTTCTTAGCACATACTTATTTGGTTTGCAATGATTGTACTGCCTGAAGAATCAGTTACCCCTGAAAGAGTCTAGCTTTTCATCTATAGTGCAGTACTGTACAAGTGAATAAGCATTTTACCATTTTTCGCAAAGAAAGTAAATATTTCACATAAAGGGGCTAAATTATCCACCTTCTTTATTTCCTTTTGGTGTACCTATTGGTGAACCTGCAACAGTATAAGAGGAACCTAAATTGTTTTTTGGTTGTTACAAAACAATGTAACTAAATTCCATAAATTCCCATTTCATTGTAGACCCATATGTCTTTGATGTGTGTATGGTTATCTTTTCTTGCCAGATGTAAATACATTCCAGCTTTTATTTCAGTTCAGTCTGTCAGATGAGTATCCCTTTCCCAGAATAATGTCCCTGTACCTAAGATATCTTCATGTTAGTGTACTCAACAATGTTGGAAAGCAACTCATTGTTGAAGAAGCATTCCCAACATTCCATCGGTGTATTCGGATTCTTCATGCCTCTACTCACTCCTGGTAAAAGTATTGACTGTGTTTTGTCATCAAGTGTAAACATTTTTTGGTGGACACACTTTTGACCACGTAGAAGAGCTCTTCTGTAGGAAACATTCGTCAACATGACTGTTGGTATCACTAACACTGCAGTACAGTCCCCTCCTCGCTGAGTGTCAGTATTTTTGTCTCATGTTTCCACAGTTATTTTCTTCCACATCAGTGTAAAACACAAAAATCATAATGTGATTTATCGTCTCCCTCCAACAACCGAAATACAGTTTCCCTGTCATGCATATTTTCTAAATTGTAGAACCTCTTTGAGATCATATTGGATCTGAAGATAAATACCTACAGCAACAGCTACTACTAGCCAATATTAAAAACCTCCACCTGTTCAGATTCCGCCAATCCTTAGCCCTCACCAACATAGTCCTGCAAAACCATATCAACCACTGGACTCGGATTCAGGAGGACGATGGTTCAATCCCGCATCCAGCCATCCTGATTTAAGTTATCCGTGATTTCCCTCAATCACTCCAGGCTAATGCTGGAATGGTTCCTCTGAAAGGGCACAGCCGACTTCCTTCCACATCCTTCTCTAATCTGATGAGACCAATGAACTTGCTGTCTGGTCTCCTTCCCCAAACAACCCAACCCATATCAACCAAGCCCAATCCTCCTTGCAGTACCTTCTCTCCATCCGCAAAATTCTCCTGCTATGTAATCCCAAATTCCTGGAACCCATAACACACATTGAAACTCTTGACCTGCAGGAACTTGAGCAATATGCACAACACCACCCCAAAAAGCTCTCCATCCTGCTCACTTCCTACTTCCGCCTCAGAGTACCACTGTCCACCACTTCTACAAATACCTCCAAACCTCCCCCATGCCCCCTCCAAATCCCTCAACATACAAACTAACCTTACATCTGCAGAAAGAACCGCAGTCCACCATCTAAAACCTGATCCCGACCTTATAATCCTACCTACAGACAAAGGCTCCACCACCATTGTTTTGAACCGCAAGGATTACGTGGCAGAAGGACTCTGTCAGCTGTCAGATACTTCCACCTACAAACCGTGCCACAGTGATCACATTCCAGTAATCCAATGGGATCTTCAGTCACTACTCAAATCCTTAGGCCCATCCCAGAACCTCTCCCCAGAGTCTATCTCTCTACTTACCCCTACCACTCCCCGCACTCCCACTGCCTACATGCTTCCTAAAGTCCATAAACTCAGCCACCCAGGACGCGCCATTGTGGCTGGTTAATGTGCCCCCACTGAGAGAATCTCATCTCTCGTAGACCAACACCTTCAACCTATTACCTGGAACCTATCCTCCTATATAAAAGATACCAACCATTTCCTCAACTGACTCTCCACAGTTCCTGTCCCTTTACCACACGGTGCTCTGCTTATCACTGTTGATACCACTTCCCTGTACACTAACATTCCTAATGCCCATGGCCTTACTGCTATTGAACATTACCTTTCCAGACGCCGTATGAGTTCCAAACCAACCATCTCCCTAGTCTCCATGACCAACTATGTTCTCACCCACAATTACTTCTCCTTTGAAGGCATTACCTACAAACAAATCCACGGTATGGCTATGGGCACCCTCATGACACCATCCTATGCTAACCTGTTCATGGGCCATCCAGAGGAATCCTTCCTGAAAACCCAGAATCCTAAACCCCCTCACCTGATTCAGACTCATTGATGACATCTTTGCTATCTGGATTAAATGTGAGGACACCTTATTCACATTCCTCCAGAACCAGAACTACTTCTCCCCGCTTTGCTTCACCTGGTCCTACTCAACCCAACAAGCCACCTTCCTAGATGTTGACATCCACCTCAGAGATGGCTGCATCAGTGCCTCAGTCTATATCAAACCTACTAACCACCAGCAATACCTCCTTTTTGATAGCTGCCACCCATTCCATACCAAGAAGTCCCTTCCGTACAGCCTAGCTACCAATGGTCATCGCACCTGCAGTGACGAGCTGTCCCTCTCAAAATATACTGAGGGTCTGACTGAAGCCTTCACTGACTGTAATTATCCTCCCATCCTTGTACAAAAATAAAACTCCCGTGCCTTATCTGTCGAGTCTCCCACCATCTCCCAAAGTCCCACAGTCCGGCCACAGAGGAGCATTCCCCTCGTAACTAAGTACCATCCGGGACTGGAGTAACTGAATTACATTATCCGCCAGGGTTTCGATTACCTATCGTCGTGCCCTGAAATGAGAAATGTCCTGCCCACCCCTCCTACTGTGGTATTGTGCTGTCCACTGAACCTACACAGTATACTTGTCCATCCTTACACAACTTCTGCTCCCAATCCCTTACCTCATGGCTCATACCCCTGTAACAGATCTAGATGTAAGACATCCTCCTACCACCACCTACTCCAGTCTGGTCACTAAAATCACCTATCCCATCAAAGGCAGGGCTACCTGTGAAACCAGTCATGTGATTTACAAGCTAAGCTGAAACCACTGTGCTGCATTCTACGTGAGCATGACAACCAACAAGCTGTCTGTCCACACGAATGGCCACTGACAAACTGTGGCCAAAAAACAAGTGGACCACCCTGTTGCTGAACACACTGCCAAACATGATATCCCTCATCTCAGTGACTGCTTCACGGCCTGTGCCATACCGATCCTTCCCAACAACACCAGCCTTTCTGAATTGCGCAGGTGGGAACTTTCCCTGCAATACATCGTACGTTCCCATAACCCTCCTGGCCTCAACCTACCTTAGTCAGTGTCCTCACCCATCTAGCCCCCTCTCTGTTCCCATTCCAGCACTACACAGCCGTCATTTCACTGCCACGCCCAGTCTTTTAATTTCTTTTTATTTCTCTCCTTTCCGCTACTTACCCCTTCCCCCCTCTGCAACTTCTCTCCTGCCCTCCATCTATACTGCGACACTTCACTGTCTGACACTCCCACTGTACTATCCCGTGCGTGCGTGCACGTGGTTTTGTGTGTGTGTGTGTGTGTGTGTGTGTGTGTGTGTGTGTGTGTGTGTGTGTGTATGCGGGCGCGTTTGTGTGTCTACTGCTGACAAAGGCCTTAATGGCCTGAAGCTATAATTGTGTGAATCTTTTTGTTGTGCCTATCATGACTCAGCATCTCTGCTATATGATGAGCAGCAACTTTCTTCTCTGGTATTGTTACATTCCATCCTGGATTTTCCATTGTTTGATGCAATATTAAAAACTGCTAGTTTAAATAAAATAATAAAATATTTACCTGTAGTAAACGCAAAGATCACTTGGTGTCCACTAGGCTCCAGTGATGCAGCCTCAGAAACAACCTCTTCTCTCCAACACTATATTGCAAATAATGTGGTGTTGACGAGCGAAATATGTTTGCATTTAGAACTAAACTGGGAAATGGATGGCACCACAAGTCTTCCAGTATACCCATGGACCAATAGTGAATAAATAGTGTGCCTAGCATGTGTGAGACTTCGTGTGACTAGTCCAGGGTAAGACTAAGTGACAGAATAAACTTTCTTGTCCTTCTTGATATAATTTTCCCTTATTGTATAAGCACAGGTAATTTGTTCAAATAAAAGAAGGAAAAAAGAGTGTAAAGTTATATCATTCAGAATGTCCAATGATTTCGTCAGTAGTTAAACATAGGTAATATAAAAACAGGCAACCTAATACTAACTTTTCTGCAGAAAGTAAATTTTGCTGGGGCCGTAAACAGAAGATAATTGTAGTTGCCTGGAGTATTTACTGGAAGTGATCATTGAGCTGCTTCTCAACATAACACCGGAACTGTGACACTTCTGTACTCTTGTCTCAAGAGTCTGTGATATGGGACTGAAACAGTACAAAACAGTCCCACACGTTTTGTCTGGTTGAAATGTCGACTGGACAGGAATTTGATCAGTTGTAAGAAAGGATTTAAATTTGTGAGAGCAAGAGTGTAGTATTACTGGATTAATGGCTGAATGGCATTAGTCTGTAATCGAGATTGGATCTTCTTACGGCTCTCTCTCTCTCTCTCTCTCTCTCTCTCTCTCTCTCTCTCTCTCTCTCTCCCTCTCTCCCTCTCCCCCCCTCCCCCCCCCCCTCGTGCACACACACACACACACACACACACACACACACACACACACACACACACACACACACAGTTCTACTGCACTCGTCATGGTAGATATTTTAGTGATCTGTAGAAAATTGCCTGCAGCATCAGTGCACTGTCAGCATGATACTGACGTCTGGCCCACACACTACACTGACAGAGCACATAATTTCGATTGGTGCTTTGTTCTGTAAGCATGAAAGCATTGTTACTATTTTAACCTTACAGATGGTGCAAGAAGGAATCAGAAATGCTAGTGTTGAGTATTTGGCCAATTTTAAAGTCAGTTTGATTCAGAGGACAAATCGATTTAGGCAAACTGCAGTGTAAACATGCAAATGTTCATGAAAAGCCAAAGTATGCAGTATAGACTCCTATTGTTGGCAGCAAGACAAAATTTGCTGCCTGCTCACCACTCCCCTCCCCACACTGGTAATATTTCTCACTAAGCCCATGCCATTTTTCACACCCAAGCCTTCTGTAGTGCTTTGCTTGAGCAACAGTGAAATGCGGATGGCTATATCTTTTAGGCTACTGGTCGTATGTATCATCAGCAGCTAATACATGAATAAAAGATTGCAGTCATGACTTGGAGCAATTCTTGAATTATCATTCATCCTACAATTAAGTGCCGCCTGTTGGTACTATCTCCACCATGGATTTGTCTGCTATGATTTAGTCTTGTGTTAACAGTGGCAATTAATTTAATGTGATTTGTTTTGTTTGTTACCCATTTAATTCTGGATTAATTTTCTTTCTCATTTCATCTGAATGTCGTCGTCTTATTCTAAAGCTAATTAAAAGTTGGTAACATATTCTCCCAATATTCTAATGTGTGAACAACTATCAAATTCTCATTTGCATCGCACTTCATGAATCACTAGTTTCTCATTACCAAATAAAAGATCGACGTAGGTTGAGAATCATGTAATGGTTTTTGAAGGACAAGATCTTCATCATTGAATGTTGGCTTCACTTAAAAAGCACCATAAATGCATGTATCCATACGTGTATGAGAACTTCTGTTGCAAACCTATTCAAATACAACACAAGTTTGAGAGTTGATAGTATTTAATGCTATTTCCTCCTATGTTTCAAAAACTGTCAATTTTTTAAGCAGAGCATTAAATTGTTGTAGTGCTTAGTTCGTAGTTTGTGACATATCCACCCATTGCACTAATGCTGCGAGTCAAATGTCACATGATTGATTAGACGGAATTGATACTTTATTGAGTGCTTCTGCGTTTCAGAAACCCTAGAACCTATTTGAACGAAGTTATTCTTTGCTAAGCTCTACACATTGCAATTCATTAAAATAAATTTGTACAAAGCCTCATAGCGAAAGCTTCACTGTAAATGTAAGAGGACCTCTATATAAAGGTATTAAGTAGTGTTAAAATGTGTGTCTCAGCTTCAGTAGTTTAATCTGTGAATATAAGACGACCTTGTATTTTTCGAATAACGAATTTAGGATAAAACCTCAACTCATAATCGGGTAAATACGGCATTACTGTGACGCCTTGCATTACTCACAAGTGCAGTCACATTTTGCAGTGAATGGCGATCTTTCGTCACTGTGGGTACTTACGTTTTGGGTAGTTTGAAGGTAAGGGTATTGCCTTTAAAAGGCAATGTTCTTTCTGTATTGGAGTCCCGTTGAAGCACATAGCATTGCTCTACCAGGACGTTCCAACCAAATCCTGTCTTCAGAGTTCAGAAAGATCGAAGAGAGGATCCAGACCATGAATATAAAACAAATACCTAGATCACTACTGTTAAGTTCCACAGCAAGCTTGAAAATGGCACACATGTCTGTGGCTGTTCAACTTAACTGAATTAAAAAATTACAGAAGCTAGAGAGGTAACTGCCTTTTAAATTTTGTGAATCTGTTTGATGTGGTTAAGTTGTTACAGTTTCAGAAGCAGCTAGGCATTTGCTGCTGCTGATACAATAGTTTTACAATTTTTCATTTGTTTCTGATACTATTTTTCATTTGTTGTTGATAGTGGTACTGTTTATGCATTTATCCCATGTTGCTTTTCCTAGGACAATGCAAGGAGTGCAAGAATTTCAACTCAATGTTTGCCATCATATCTGGTTTGGGCCATGTGGCAGTATCACGATTAAGGATAACATGGGAAAAATTACCAACAAAATATCAACGACTATTCAGTGATTTGCAAGACCTGATGGATCCTTCACGTAACATGAGTAAATACCGGCAGCTCATCAGCAGTGAGCAATCTCAGCCACCTATCGTAAGTTTCCCACTTAGAAAAAAGTCATGTTGAATATCCGTCTTGACTTCAGTGGTGGTTAATGTCTATTGTGACGTTTGGATGTTTTAATAAGTTCAGATAATTTTATTTGTGAAGTTACTTGCCTTAATTTATCTGTTAGACCATAGTGTTACAATATGTTTAAGCTTCTTTATGTTACGAAAGTCTGTTATGGAAATAGTGCATGTTTTTTATTATAGAAATAGATTTTTTTTTTATTTTTATTTTTATTTTTTTTTATTTTTTTTAAGAAAACCTACAAGTCCTGCTGTGTGTTTCAATCCTTTTCTCTCCCAAACATAAATCACAGTTTTTTCCCTTTACACCTACATCCACCACTGTTCAGATAATATTTGTCATGAATACAAGGAAGACATTACAAGAGTGGTCCATTTCAGAATTCTAATCTGCCAAGAAGTTTCATAATTTTGAATAATTTTTGGTAGTAACTTCTGCTTTCAGGTTCTGATGCATATGTTTCTGAATCCTTAAATATCCGTATTTCCAGTTACAAAGGTTTGCAGTTATTTTCTCACTTATGTATTGGATTTGTTTATGTTCACTTGGCATGGTCCAGGTGCCTCTTTTTCAAGCCCCTGCTACACAATCACTGCTTTGTATTTTGTGTCTCCAAAAAGTTTGTGAATGTTTTTCCTGATGTTTTGGCATAAGTGCTGCCTTGTGGACCCTTCTGGTATCCTAGTGTAGTGTCAACACAATTTTTTACCCTAGTGTTCATATTCCTGCTGCTGGTGCAATCATAGGTAATATCTAATTTAACTTCACTTTTTGTTGTGCCTATCTGCAACTCAGCATCTCCACTACTTGGTGAGTGGCAACTTTCCTTCTCATAATATTGTTACATTCCATTCTGGATTTTCCATTGTTTGATTTTAACTTCACTTTGTGATGTGTATCACGAAATTGATGCATATGAGTACTGTATTTTTGGCCCACTATTGTTTTAATATGTTTATTTTTCTCTCGGTGATTTGATTCTAGTTATTGTCCTTTTATTCTTTTATTTTATTTATTTAATAAGGTGCTAATGAGTACAACTGCCAACTGATGTTAGTCTGCTGTGTATTCTAGACTGACTGGTGTTACAATTGTCATGTGGACCAAAGATGTTCCAAGGACAAGCTCCACAATGCTGTTCAGACATTTCCCCTCCCTTAACCCCCCCCCCCCCCTCCACGACCCACCCAACAAAAACATTTTTTTCCTGTTGCATTGGAAGAAGTTTGTAAGAAAGGAACACAAGCCTGCTAATTAGCTCCATTCTGTGTAACTCAGATGAAAAAATATATGACTATATTACCAAAAAAAGGACGACATTAATGATGGTGATGAGAAAGAAATGATGATTACATTTTCTTTAAAGTTAACTTTCTGTTCTAAAAAACAATCATTGATGAGAAACAACAGTGTGTGTGTGTGTGTGTGTGTGTGTGTGTGTGTGTGTGTGTGTGTGTGTGTGTTAGAGAGAGAGAGAGAGAGAGAGAGAGAGAGAGAGAGAGAGAGAGACTGTGGTGTTGTGGACTTCAGCTTCTCAACATCTTTGACCCACACAGCAGGCACAACAGTGGCCAGTCAACAATACACAGTGCCAGTGGATGAAACCCAGTCTCCTGCAGTGCTCACTCAGCCCCCCCCTTTCCCCCGCCCTCTGAAAGAAAGGAAGGACTATAATCAGAATTAGATCATTGTGAAAGAAAAGAAATAAACATATTAAAATAATATTGCAGCAAAAACGTAGTATGTGCCGACCTTACAGTACATAGCAGTGTAGTTAAATTGGATGTTATCTGCCAGCAATGGGATTAGGAATTCTCGTGTCAGTTGTGACAGTAAAGTCTGTTAGTGTTATAGCGTTTAAAGACAATTCAGTTTTTGTTTTTGTATGGAAAGGGGGGGTGGAAGTGATCGCCAGGAGAACGATGATCAGGAAAAAACATTTTCCCCTGTAGAAAAAGCAAAAAATGTTGATTTTAACTTATAAGAAGCAGAAGCAGACACTGAATTATGTTACTGTGTGTGTTGTTGTCAATAATTTTTTAATAAAATATGTGTACTCAGAAATAAGCTAAAGTTGAGATAATGATTGTGTGGAACTTCATTGAGGTAAACGTGAATGTTAGCACTCTGTTTATGATTACAGATTCCATTTTATCCCGTTGTGAAGAAAGATCTGACATTTATTCATCTTGGGAATGATACCCGTGTAGAAGGCCTCGTGAACTTCGAAAAACTGAGAATGATTGCCAAAGAAGTCCGAACACTTGCCAACATGTGCTCATCACCTTATGATCTACTTACAATGTTGGAATTGGGTTAGTAGATATCCAGAAATTGTTCATTACATACAACTGTCCAAGATACATTTCAAAACTATTTGTACAGATTAGATAAATTTTCTAAATTCCTGTGAAACTAATACAGTGTCATCGTATTTTATTAATAATGGACTACAATTTAATTAGATACAACTGTCCAAGATACATTTCAAAACTATTTGTACAGATTAGATAAATTTTCTAAATTCCTGTGAAACTAATACAGTGTCATCGTGTTTTATTAATAATGGACTACAATTTAATTAGAATTATTTTATAATACAATAGAGAAGGGATACAATTGATTTAAAATTTTTCTGTTCTGCCTTTCAGAAAACACGAGACAAACATTAAAATTTTCTGCTCTTTTATTCACTGTATACAAATCTCTCAGCTAACGTAATTTCGATATTTTTCTGACGTGTAGTTCTCAGTCTTTTGCAAACTGTGGCTTCTTATGATGAAAACTTATTTTCCCAACTTTTTAATGTTTAGGTAATGTTTGTGTGTTAGTAGATGATGATTTTTTGTGGTTAAGTGTTGGTGCAGGATATAAAATTGGATAACATATTAAAAAGTTTTAATACTTAAATGCATTAATTTGGATGTACAGTTTCAGGATGTAGAAATAGAAATAAGCTGAACAATTCTTGAATACATAATGACCACTTTTTTTGGATGACTGCCAACTCTGGCAGCTCAGGCCAGAATGCCAGAGCTGACAGAGTTGGCGGTTGTGTGTGTGAGGTGTGCTTGCTTGTATAAATGAATGGTGTTTGTTTCTCTTCTTCCGACAAAGGCTGTGGCTGGAGGGTTGTGTGTAAGTGCCTTTTAGTTGTGCCTGTCTGCAACTTAGTGTGTTATCTTTACAGTAAGTAGCAATCTATCTTCATCACATTGTTGATATTGCTACCTAGAGGTTCCATTGTTTGCTTTTACATTTACAGGTGGCCAACCTCCATCTAGTGCAATGGTAGCTTTAAATCAATTGACAACTGGTGCTGGGACAACCAATCAACAAGGGGCTGCCACTGTGAAGAGACGCAAAAAATCTACTGCCCAACCAAATCCGAAAAGGATGTTTGAAGAGGTAAGCGTAAGATGCATGCCCAAGAGTGTGCACGTAGGCTCTGTAGGCTCCAAATTCAAACATTGTGTTTGTTTACTTTCCAACTAAAGTGGAGAGACACTTCATCACTGTACATTATTTGTTGTGCAAAAGTGTTAACCTGGTCAATAACATTTTGTAGCTAGTCATAAAATGCCACATGTTTGTGTTTGTCATCATGACATAGAGCCTGTAACAGCTGTAACTTGTACGACTTTATAACCAACCAATGTCTCAAAACATGCCAAATTGTTGTTGTGGAAAGATGAAACTCCGGACTGGCATGAGGAGTTGGTTTTGTAGGACTACATTGGAACTTGGTTTGAATTCATGCAACAGTTTTGTCGGAAACACAAGGGCAGCTAGGACACTTTCCTGTACATACACATCTTGTGCCTACATAATGTCGATACCATCTAAGAATGTTCTATCCGTCCATAGGATCAGTTGGTTCCTCAGTGTTAAATGTCTTTGCACTGTAATCATGGAATTACACTTGACAAACTGAAGAACGCAAAATTATTAATATACTCATTCCTCCAATAACTGAACGATGATGGAGCTATCGATAGTTTTGACAACATAACACTTAGTAATACATATCCTGCAGAAGTCTCAGCACTTTCTGAAGGCCTTGCCTTTAACTGTACAGCTAAGTTCAGCCATACTAGGGTTGTAAAGGCCTTCTTTCATTTACTCATTCTCTATAGTGGAAACATCTCTTTACCACATACCTCACTGACAATAGATAACCAAATCCACACATAGAACCTCATTTAAAACCATTCCAATCTTCCCCCACCTACAATCCTCCTCCCCTTCTGCCCAGTTATCTCCCGGTAACTTTCCAGGAATGCTTCACTTCTAAACGGTCTCATCTTCGTCTCTGCCTTTTATGGACTCTGGATCTCACTGATTCGCTACCCCTAGCATTAGAAGATGATGCCTCAGCAGCAGTTTTACATTTTATTTTTTATTTTATTATTTTACCATTCTCTTCGAGGGAGGGCCACTTAACCTTATCAGTCCATTGAAGGGTTGGCAGAACACACTGTTGCCTCCTCTGTCCAGATTGGGCTGCAGCTGTCTGGGCTCAAAGGTCCTTCCGGTTCCTCACCCAACCTGCTAGTTTCCTCTCCTTCCCCCCCTCTTGGGTGATCTGTTAGACTTGTTAATCTTTTGTCTCTCTGTGCTCATGCCCTGTCCATGTTCCTAGTCATTCCTAGGGAATTTCTGAGTGGAATACCTCTGGTAAGTGGCGGGGGCTGGAGGGTTGTATGTCCCCTCATCGCACTCTGCTTTTGGGGGCTTCCAGCTACTTCCTAGATGGGACACTCTGCCTCGCTTTCTTCCTCTGTCTCCCTTTCTTCTTTTTGTCCCTTATCTTGTCTTCATTGACCTTTCGAAGACCTTGGCTTTTTTATTTCATTTTATTTATTCATTTATTCATTTATTTATTTATTTTTATTTTGCCCCCTGGGTTTTGCACGATAGGCTGTCTGTGATCTGTAGTCACGTAGACCTGTCCGAGTGAGGAAAAAGGGACTGATGACCCAGTAGTTTCGTCCCTTTCATCAGCCATCCATCCGTCCAGCCAACCAGTCATCTTCCTTTCTTAAATCACTCCCCAGTGAGTCCAATATCATTTATGTACAAAACAAAGCACTCTGTAACCTGAAAAACAATTCAGATCTTATTAACTTTCCCACTGACAAAGGCTCCACCACAGTAGTTATGAAACTTAGTGACTGTGAGGCTGAGGGTCTCCGCCAACTTTGCAACACCTCTGCCTACAAACCTTGCAATCTGTACATTTGTCTGGCTCACTTTCATTAACAACATTTTCATCGTCTAGACTCGTGGCATTAACAACATTTGCTCTTCTTATACTAGAGTTAGCAGTAAATTATTATTGTAGAGAATAGAGTGAGAGAGTAAAGTGCTGTGTTTTATGTCAAATCTCATCTATAAAAATCAACATGGATTCTGCAAATAGATCTAGCGAACTTAGCTCTGGGTCTGTCCATCAGATCCCTAGAGCTTTAGACAATGGCATTTAGGTTGATGCCATGTCCCTTGACTTCAGGACAACAGGCAGGCATTTGGCATGGTCTCTCACTACTGTTCAGTGATAAAAATATGGACTTACCAAGTGATCCAGATTTGTGACTGGATTCAAGATTTTCTTGCAGATAGGACTCGACACATTGCTATTAATGGAACAAAATTGACAAATGTAAAGGTAATTTCTGGAGTGCCCCAGGGAAGTGTGATACAATAGTTACTGTTTACAGTGTTTATAAATGAAGTAGTAGAAAGAGTCGGTGACATACAGAAGATTGAAGAATGGTGCAGTCTTTGGCAGTAGTCCGTGAACGTAAATAAATGTAATGTATTGCACATCTTCATAGTAAAAGAGATCCACTACTGTACAACTACACTATTGATGACAAATTGCTGGAAACAGTATATCGGAAAAGTATCCAAAGCGACATTGAGTGGAATTGCCACACTAAACAAATAGTAGGAAAAGCAGATAGCAGATAGCAATTCATACAAAGTATCATGCGGATATGTAACCCAACCATCAAAGAAGTAGCTTAGGAGGTTCTTGTTTGACTGATTCATGAGCACTGTTCATCAGTCTGTGACCCTTGCCAGGTAGGATGAATAGATGAGATAAAGAAGAGCTAGCAGAGAGTGGGACGTTTCGTCACAGGATAATTTAGTTGGTGTAAGTGTGCTACAGAGATACTTAACAAACTCGAATGGCAAGTGCTACAAGAGAGGCATTGTACATAACGGAGAGGTTTACTGTTGAAATTATGGAAAGCACTCTCCAGGAGGAGCCGGACACTTACTCCCACAACATCTTGCAAAATGACTAAAATGCAAAAATTTCAGGCCTACCCACAATCATTCTTCTCAAGCTCTATTCACATGTGGGATATGGAAGGCAAGATCAGTTAGTAGTACCAAAAGTACCCTCCACCACACACCATTAAGTGGCTTGCAGAGTGTAATGTAGATGTAGATAAAAATAATGAAAGTAGAATGCAGAAAAAGGAAAATTAAAAATAAGGAAGAAAATGGATGAGCCAGAAGTAGAAAAGTAAAGATGTAGAACGGTGTACTGGGAAATGATGAAATATTCTGCAAGTTTTGTGCATTTTTATTGATGGTTCTTTTTCACTTTTTATACCTTTGTCGTACTTTCTATATCCTATTTTTATGATCAACTGTAGATAAAACTTCAGCTTCTAAACATTTCAATTTCATGATCATTTTATTTTCTCTCAAATATTTACCAGCCAGTTGTCACAGCAGTGATCTGCACTGATAGTGTTATGCTTCTATTGAAAATTATAATTGAGGCCAACTACAGAACAATTCTCCTGTTGCCAACGTACATTTGTACTGCAACGTACATATGTACTGCAAAGATAAAATAAATTAGGGTTTATGTGCAGGTATATAGACAGCTGTTGTTCTGAAATTCTGTTTGCTATTGGATCAGGAAAGGAAATAACTAGTAGTGGTATGTGGTACCCTCCATGCACTATATGCAAGCTGGTGGAATGTGTACGTAGGGGTAGAAATGTGTTGACATGTCACTTCAGAACATGGGCTGTAGTACAAGGAGCTACCCAAAAGTTCCCGGAATGGATGTGACGGTGGTAGGATCTAGCTAGTATGATGAAACATAAGCAGGTAGTGCCTCATTCATCCTTTGGAGTTAGGGCACAAGGGGCTGTGCGCTTGGTGGTCACACATAGTTTTTATGTGTATTTTCCCATCCTTGGGTGTTGCATGTCTTGTGAAATGGGCAATTGGGGGGGGGGGGGGGGCTGGAAACAACCTGTGTGCGTAAACTTTGGTTTCAGATGCGGAAAGATCACTACATAAACACATGACAGTTGAAGCAAGCTTTTAGGGAAGGTTACAGTCAAACATATGACTGTTTCAAACATTTTCAAGAGTGTAGAACATGGTTTAATGATGATCCCCATTCAGAACAGCCATGAAATGGCAGTACACCTGAAAATGTTCCTGCCATTTGAAATATGGTGCTGAAAGATCATAGGCAGACAATAGAGGATGTATGCAATGTTGGGCTTAAGGGATGTGCCTGAAGATTTTGTCCAATGAAAGTGACACATGGGTGATCGGTTCCTCCACCCTGTCAATTGGAGGTCACATCATGCATTGGTCAGCCTGGAATTTGTCACTGAAGAGAAAATGATAGTTGTTCCTCATCCATGACATTCACCCAATCTGGTGACAAGTGACAGTATTTTATTTCCCAGAGTGAAACTCCAGTTATAAAGCTGAAGATTTCACACAGTTTAGAAGCTTCAATCAGAATCGCAGATGGAACAAAACAGGCTCCTGAAAAATGTATTGCAAGGAGCTTTCAGTTCGTGGAAAAACTGCTGGGGGTGATGCATACACCCCCAAGGGAATTTCTTTGAAGGTGAAGGTGGTAAATAAGAACCAGATAAAGTGTCATTTTATTTATTGATGTATTCTGGGAACTTTTGTGTTTTACCTTGTACAGACAGTGGTGAGGGTAAAACCATTCACCATATAGCAGAGTATTGAATTGTGGATAGACTTGTAAACAAGGACTTCAATACTGAAACTCCTGAGTTCTTTCTGAAAGGGAACATTAGCTCGTAAATTGAGCTACTATTGTCAAATTCATGTTTATGTGCCTATCGACCACTTACACATCCACTGAATGCCGAGTTTTCTCTAGTCAGTGTATTGTTTTTAGTTTATAGTCAAAGTTAGGTAGTTAATCTTCAACTTTTATCATAATATTTCCCGCTATTGGAGTCAATAAAGAAACTAAACAAAAAAAAACAGGAAGTAATTAAAAATTAGGGAATGTGCTACAGAAGAGAGAATTCATTCAGAAAGATGGGTTGTGAAGTCAGCAAACTCAACAATAAATTGAAAAATTTTAGTATTTGTCAGGCAATAGTTTAATGTTTTTTTGGTTTACGTGACAACACTACCTATAATGTGTGTAGCTACCATCAGTAAGAGTAGCTTGTTGAAATAAAAAATTATTTATTTATCAACCCCACACTTGCAATTTTGTCCTTTTGCATTTGGCTAAATGACAGTAATGTGTTTAAAAAAATTTACGACTGTGAACCGTATCCAGAAAAAGATAATCACAAGTTCCTTGTGTTCAGCAATGGAATATGGCTACTGCTGTGCCAAACAGTTTTTTTTTCCTTTGTTATTTTATTTTTTTATTTTTTTTATCTCATTAATTAGTGAATGTCTGTAGAATTTAACAAACCATGTATCCAAAGACTTCAAATTTATGCCAAATGGTAAGGCTTAAGACAAAAATGTAACAGTGGTTTAAGCATGCAGGAAAGGTGCTCTTGCCACCTTTTTTTTAAATTGTAGAACTTACTCATAAGTGGTTGAAAAACATATCATCAGTTTGATTGCAGTATCTGAGACTATTGTTTGCTTGTGTACTGGGTATAAGGCAATGGTGAAAATGTATTCAGTAGCACGTTTCCACATGTGATTAGTCAAAAGTGTGAGTTTTGCAGACTTAGTCAGTGATTTTAACCCTTTATTTGCCAATTTGCTCTCAAGCAACATCAAAATTGGACACTGTTTTTTTGCAGTGTGTTCAAAGTTTCATCCTCGAATGGGTAATGGTGCTTGTAGGCAACATTTAGTGTCTCACACACAGTGATATTCTGTCAATCTCTGGTGAAAAGTGTATGAATAGTGTGCATCTTTAGCAGACATCTTGCAAAGTTATATAAGCATCAGTTACCATTGTAGCAGTTTGATTCGATTTTGTGGCACTGTTTTTATTGTGCAATGAAAATTGCTTATAAACACAAAGATGAAGTCTCAGTCATGAGTTCTTATACAAATTATTACTCAGAACTTTTCAAATGACTTAACTTTTCTTGGAAGAGAAAGTCTGACTTTGAGTATTGGATGGACATCAAGACCAGAAGAAGAAATAAACAGCTGCTCCTGTACCTGTGAGTACATGATGTGACAGTTTTGGTCACTGGCCAGAATATGGGGCAAAAGTGGAGATGGAGACTTTATGCTCAGAGATAACCTGCTGTAAAATGCAGGAAATGTGAAACTTTTCTGTGCTTGGTGCAGGAAGGAATTGTTTTAACACATTTCACATGCCTTAGTGCAAATGCAATAATTTTATCAGCCACAGGAACAACATTGTTGTACTTTTATTTTATCACCCATGCACCTTTTGTGGGTAATGACACATGTAGGTAATATACTGTACTTTGAAACAGTGCCAACAAAAAGACAAAATATCTGTTCAGTATTTATCTTCAGGAGGCAAAATTGTGAGTACTATTGATTTACTACGTTTAAAATTACAAAAAAAGAAAAATAAATAAAAAATTAAAAAAAAAATTTATCTGTCTGCATTACTTGGAGTTCAGCTACAAGAAGATAAATATTGTCCAGTTATTCCATCTCCTTGCAGTTTTACACTTTTCTCATGTCGATTTTCCTTTTTTTGTAAATACATTTGAATTTGATTTATATGTAACTCTGTTCTTTGTAATTCTTATTTATAAGTAAAGTTTTGTCACTCTCAGCAGAATATAATTTAAACCTTATATATGCGCATAAAAACAGTTAATTAAACCTTATTTATACATAATGCATATTTATGCACTTCACTATTATACATAACAAATTCTGGTGAAATAGAGTTTTGCATACTCGTAATGGGCATTAACATTTGAAACGAAGCTCTGTCTGGTTTTCCTTAACTTTGTTGACATATGTAAGTACAGCAAGTGGGCGGTGCTGCGGAGACAAGGGACAGAGACACGGTTAACCAGAGAGGGCAGCATGGAAACAAAGACACTCTTGGACTGTTGTTTCCAGTGTGAGCATTTCTTTTGTGATAATAACTGGGAAGTTGAAAGTTTTATGCTGACATTTGTTGTTGAACAGTGATTCTTTCATTCTGTCACACCAGATCAGAAAGTGAAATTCATACGAGAGGTGGATGCTAATCGACACAAAACAACATGGGAAATTGCTTCAGACTTACGAATTGCCTATACAACACTATGTACAATCAGTCAAAGAAATAGTATTTTGATTATGTTTTTAAAATTGGGTGAAAAGCAACAAAACAAAGCTGTTAGCAAGAAGGGAGATATGTGGATTTGGAAAAGGGACTTTTTACATGCTTCCGGCAAAAACAGATTGCACCTCTGCTGATCAGGGGTGACATGCTGAAAGCAAAGGTAATAGATTTATCTTGAAGCATGAACATCACTGCTGATTTTGAGACTTCATCAGGATGGTTACAAGGATTTAAAGACATTCACGGAATTGCAGGGAGAACAGTTTCCAGTGAATCAGAAGCTGTGGACATCATCACAGTGCAATAGTACCGTATGTCTTAATGGGTTATCAACCTCAAAACATCTACAACTGTTATGAGATTGGTCTCTTCTTTAGCCTCTTCCTAGAAAAACTGTAGCTGAAAATGGTGACTCATGCCATGGGTGGAAAGTTCTTCTTGCAGTGAATGCAGATGTTTTGGACACTTTCCTCAGTTTGCAACAGGAAAATCTAATTATCCAAGATGTAGAGACAGAACCTACAGAATACAAATACAATGAAAATTCTTGGATGACTATGATTTTAATGGAAGAGTGGTTAAAAAAATTGGTCATTAGAATGAAAAAGGGAAATTAAAATATCTCCAGTAACTTACTAAAAGCCAAGAAGTTTATTTTTGCAGCCTGGCAGCTGTCATGCTAAAAAATCGGCAGCTGTTTCCATAAAGCTGGTGCCTTACCAGAAGACATGACCGATGATGATGATGATGATGATGATGATGATGATGATGATGATGTGTCTGGTAATGAGCTAGCTGTACTGGAGGGTGCATATTTTGACAATTTTGTATATTTTGATGGTAATCTTACTGTGTGTGTGAACTACAGGGTGAGGAGATTATTGCTGACATGTGCCAGCAATGCCATGATGATTAAGTATGTGGACCAGCTTCAAATGATAGTGATGGAGATGGAGTTGGTGATGATGACCTGAATCTTGAAACACTTAAAGTGAATGAAGTGTTAAGTGCAGCCAGTGTTTGCAAATGTTACATCAGTGCAAGAAGTTGTTGTGAAAAGCTCTGAATTCATTAATAAGTTTGCAAAAAGAGGTGCATACTCTCAATGCACTAAAAGTTAAACAAGCCAAATTATCTGATTTCTTTAAAACAGTATCAAGTTCAAAATAATACTGTTTTTCCTTTTCTTTTTTTGTGAAAAATTATGTTATTACTGTTTTATCTGACTTCTAAATAATTCTGAGTAATCTTTTCTCTTTGTCTCGATATACGTGTAAAGCAGATTCAACTGTTTTTTAAAATTGCACACCAGTGCTGTGAGTTAATGACACATTATTATTGGATTCAGAAGAATATTGTGCTGTATTGGTTACTTAGAATGTGTTATTGGGTACATAATAGTTGGTGCTCTACTGTAATACAGTATATTGTCACACTTGACTGTGAGGTATACAATTTCAGGCTCAAATGGTACGCCGTGTAAAAGCGTACCTGAATAACATGCGTGTAATTACGGATGAAGAGCGTCTGCACGCATTATCGATGGAATGTGAGCCATCGGGTAGTGCACCAAACTCTGTCCCCGTTCGCAAGAGGCACCCATCGCCGACCCTGTCCACAACCAGCAGTACTAGCAGCACCAGTGAAGGAAAGAAGAGTGGATTGCCTCCAGGCACAAAATTTGGTAAGTTGTAAGAATTTAAGTTTCAGTGGGAACAAGAATGAAACTCTTTCAGCTACACAGAAATAATTAGTGCAAGACAAGCCTGTATAGAATTTTGTCCTTTCATGTTGACAGTAAGTATATATTTTGTTCAAGAGTTTTTTTTTCAGGTTTCAGTTTTATCAGCTGATATGACCTGACTCTCCAGTGATCCTAATGTTCATATGTGTGAACAGCTTTACAGATACATTGAATGAAAACATTTTGCCCTGCCACTGACTGGATTCATATATCCCTGTATTTTGCTCTCATTACTATGCGGTTTTGGCTGTGAAGCGATTTTAAAATGATTGTATAGTATAACTCAAGGTGGATACATTTGGATTAGAGCCCAAGCGCTCATCAAATCACCCGATGCTAAGCCATCAGGAGATTGGCACATTTAAAGACAGAACACCAACTGTATCTGGAACAGTAATGATGTAGCATATCATGTCACTACTGTAATCAAGTACATTCATTCTGAGTGTTTATAATATAAGGTTATTTGAAAATGGCTTTACAGCTGAAATTGCACAACGAAATAAAGGGATATCTTAATCCAGTGGCAGCATGTATGCTATTTTTTGTTGTTGTTATGAACACTATTGCAATTACAATAAAAAGGACAATTATATCACTAGAGTTACAGAAAAAACTCCTCTTTGCAGGTATCTGATTGTAAATTAAATTCAGGTTGAATATGCAGTTGGGAAAGGGTAATGAGGTAGGGGCAGTGGTAATTGGGCTGAGGTGTAGTCGTATAGCAATTAAATTATAGTTTGATTAAAATTACTTGTTAGTGGACACTTCATGCCTTGAAATTTAGTTCTTCCAGTCAGAACTTGGAATGCTACAATTGAACTGCCTGTCATTGCTTGTGCACCACAACAAAGTGTCAGTTCACTTCCAGTTTTTGAGTAGTGTGACGTATATGTGTGATCCATTATTGGAAACTGCCTTCAGCTTTTTAACTGTTGCTGGCTGCAGCATTGTGCAACGAACAATTGATGTGGCAATACTGTTGTACTGTGTGACAAACATCAAATAACAAGTAGTTTTAATCAGAGTGTAGAACACCTATTTCTGCAAAATGAAAACAGTCACAACTTTGAGCCCAGATTGCATAATTCAGTAATTTAGTTGTGAAGTGTTTTAGTGTTGTAATGCACATCACTTTTGCAACTTCTTTCTTGTCATATGCCAGAGTTGCACTTTCCAGGTGCTGCTTCGCCACAAGCCGTGCGGAAAATGTTAGCGCTGAGCGAACCGAAGACTCGGCCACACCAGCCCCGCCACCCTGGGGGCCCGGCGGTACCTCCCCCTCTGACAGCACTGTCGCCTTCTCCATCCCCAGGTGCTCACCGCAGGGCGGGATCTGCAGCCAGTGGTTCGTGCAGTGTTCCATCGTCACGGACGTTACACGAGAGGTCGCACTCTGACACACCTGCCCTTCCGCCACCAGTTGATCTCAGTGCTGAAAGCAGCAGTGTTACGTCCCTAAGCAACATGCCCCTTCGTAAGACTCTTACATCGGGTAAGCATGAGACGGAGGATGTACAGCATTATCATTTACTGGAAGGTTGACATGGGTGATGCGGAACCTTATAGTGCTTTTACTCTATGAGTTGGCTCATAGAAATGGCAGTTGCCTTCCTCTGTAAAACCATCATCTTCTCAGTGTTCAGAGTGTGTGTGCACTACTGACACCTCTCTTTGTGCCTCGATTAAAGACAAACACTCACAGCAAGTACAGTTGCACTCGAACGAGTGTAGTACACTTTCAGAGTTGTTCTTGACTTAACAGTATTTCCATTGCCTGGAAGTAAAATTGGAGATTTAGACTCTCATTACATATGTTGAAAGCTTTATGTTGGCAAAGATATTAGTTGTAGTAATAAGTATCACAGACACTTATAACTTACTTTTAAAAATTGTGTTGCCCAGCATTCTCATTATCACATCTGATATGAGATAGAATATTTTATATTTTAATATGCAATTTTTGCAAGTATTGAATTCAATTAAGCAGCAGTGAACATGTCTAAAGAAAGAAGAAAACTCCAAAATGGAACTGCAATCAAAATATGATAGAAGAAAACTTCTGTTTACCTGGTGACTCCAGAATAGGTATGGGAAGAAAAATGTTACTCAGACACTAGATTTTGAAATCAACAGATCCCTCTAGCAGCTGATAGGGTGTTGCTGGGGCAAACAGAGGGATAATCAGTAAAATGAAGTTTTTCAGAATACTTCGTCAAGGGAAGCACAATATGATAGACCTAGAGTGATATTGAAAATGACACACAGAACAAGTATTATATTTATAATGCAATCAGTTTCGTGTTCTGTGGATCCATTTTTACCCCTTCTGCGTATATTTGCAAAGCATATCAGATTCATGATAACATGCGCTCCAGGAAAGATGGGAGATACATTCATTGACATGGTAACTATAATATTCAGCTGAATTTATCTGCATGCAGCTGTATCAGAGTATATAAACATGTTCACCTTGAATGAGGTGAAGAAGTGTTATGTTGAAGTGTAGTTATCTACACACTGTAATTTTGCAATTACCAAGTCATAAAATGTGTCGTGTCTCATTGTTGGAGTGCATGTTTCTATGAAACTTGTGCCCAGCTTAAGAGCAAAAGGAGTTGTGTCGGTGAACAAATTACCCATTAGGAGAGATCCACAGAAACAAAAATGCGTTGTACAATGGAATGAAACACACCCATTTGTTATTGAAGGCAGCTTTTCCCTATGTACTTCTTGCTTATGCAGTTTAGTGAGATGGTCAGTTGATAGCTGTGAATAAAGCTGCAACAACAGTGAAATGAAATTTGTAGGTACTATATTAAAACTTCGCAGGTTAGAAGGGCAGGAAAATGGTTTGACAGATGGGGAGTGGGGCAAGGGGAGGGTAGGTAGAAACTAAAAGTATTGAGGTGAGAAGAAAGTGAGCAACAACAGAAAAGAAGCAAACAATAAAAAGAGTGTATGAAATTTGAAAGAGAGGAAAAATAGGTCATAGAAATAAATTTGAAGGAAATGAAAATTGGCAGAAATGAGAGTTCGCTAATTGTTGAGTGAGTGAAATGTGAGGTAGACAACTATAGGAGCAATTAGTGTTGGCAGTGACCAGTTTCATTTTATATGACTACATCTATCTCACCATTAGGAGTATTTTCCCCTTTATTTATTTGTTAAAGAATTTTACGTATGTTACCCATTCATCTATTTTTTGTGTGGTAATACCTGGACAGATAACCAGTTGTAATATAATTTTTAAATCTTCAAAACATAATGCTGCTGGGTTCACATTACCTCATGCACTTTTGTACTTAAGTCCTTCAATGAGCTAATAATTTTCAGTTGTGATTGCTCTTACCTATTTTGTATATTCTTGAAGCATACCTCAGTGGCTAGGTTTGAAAGGAATCTCACATATGAGAAGCTCATGTGAACTTATTATTCGTCACACTAGAAACTGAAAGATATGTGGAAGTGTTCCATGAACCTGCTGACATTCTGTTAACAACTTCTGAACAGATTCATGTAGTGTGACAGATTGCAGCTTTCAAAAGAACAAACTGAGTTTGATCTGGAAAATATATGAAACAAAATTCATCTCGCTAAATTTTTTTTATCCAGTCGCAAAGATTTATAGGAGGTAAAGTAAGTTGGAATGATTTTAGAAAGCAAGGAAATGACAACCTAAATTTTCAGTGTCCTATTTTGGATTGGAAGGCAGATGTTACGGTTTGGAAGGAAAATGTTTACTACATTTGATGATAATTACTTCCTTTATAGTACGACTGTTCATTGTTCTTTGTTGCACTACTTGTGGAATTTTTAACCTGGGGCCTGGAAATTTCAAAACTAATTTTCATATACTTGTTTTCATGCCTCCATCTGCAAACAGTTAATTCCTTGTATTTCCTAATGCTGAAAACTAATTATGCAGCCTTAACATTTCTTCCATTGCAGTCTGAAACTATGAAATTCAAACTGTTGCTTTGCAGATCTGTATGCAGTGCAGTTATTTTGACTGTATGCAATGTTCAAGCACATAGGTTGGGGCTTATTACTAGAATGCATGCCTGTTGCATTTCATGGAAATTTGCACGACTGCTTCTAACTCTATAAGTACTGTAAAAGGCATGTGTGTCAGTCTGCATGTATCGTGTTTATTATTAGCAGGTATTAGTATTGTGATGTCTGATGTTCACAGAGAAAAGTTTTTGGGGAAGAAAAATATATATGTAAGCAGTTTCATTGATTACTGAGATATAAACAGAATTTTTTTAAAGCCAGTGTAGCAGGTATGTATCATCCAAATTTAGTAATATCACTCATTTGTAGAAATAAATGCTACATAAAATCGTTTAGTGGTTCTAAGGCTACCATTTGGTTCCTTGTTGACCAGTCTGGTGTGGGAGTTGAAGATAGCAAAATGAAAGCTGAAGTTTTAAATCGTTCACACAGGAGAATCGAGCAAAGTCATTTGACCATTGGACAAACTCCCATATGGGCATCATTCTAGTAAGCATCCCTGGCATAGAGAAGCAGCTGAAAGACTTGAAAGCAAATAAATCAGCAGGTCCGGATAGAATCCCAGTTCAGTTTTACAAAGAGTATTCTGACATTGGCCCCTTACCCAGCCTGCATTTATCGTAAATCTCTCGCACATCACGAAGTACCGAGCGACTGGAAAGAAATGCAGGTGACTCCAGTATATATGAGGGGTAAAAGAATGGACCATGAAATTTACAGACCAATATCCCTAACTTTGGTTTGCTGCAGAATCCTTGAACATATTCTAATTTTGAACATATTCTAATTAACATATTCTAATTTTGAACATATTCTAATTTTGAATATATTAAACTTTCTTGAGACTGAGAAGCTTATTTCCGTGAATTAGTGTGGTATTAGAAAGCATCTCTCACACAAACCTCAGCTTGCACTTGTCTCAAATGGTGTATTACAAACAATGGGTGAAGGACAACAGGCAGATTCCATATTTCTAGATTTCCAGAAAGCATTTGACATGGTGTCGCATTGCAGGCTGTGAATGAAGGTATATGCAAGTGGTTGTCCTCAACAGCAAGTGTTCATCAGGGTCAGGAGTGCCCAGGCAAGTGTGATTCGACCGCTGTTGTTTTCTGTATACACAAATGATTTGGCGTATAGGATGGGCAGTAATCTATGGATTTTTGCTGATGATGCTGAGGTATATGGATGGGTGTCGAAGTTGAGTGACTGTAGGAAGAAACAAGACTTAGACAAAATTTCTAGTTGATGTGAAGACTGGCAGCTTGCTCTAAATGTGGAAAAATGTAAGTTAATACGGATGAGTAGGAAGACTACATCTGTAATGTTTGGATGCAGTATTACTAGAGTAGGAAGACTACATCTGTAATGTTTGGATGCAGTATTACTAGTATCCTGCGTCACACAGGCATGTCATTAAGTATCAGTGCATAATGTTGCAAAGCAACATGATATTGAATGAGTATGTGAGAACTGTTGTAGGGTAGGGGAAGGGTTTATTGGGAGAATTTTTAGGAAAGAGTGGTTCACCTGTAAAGGAGACTGCATATAGGTCACAGATGCGACCTATTCTTGAGTACTGCCCAAGTTTTTATGATGTGTACCTGGTCAGACTGAAGGAAGATATCTAAGCAATTCAGAGTTAGACTGCTAGATTTGTTACGGGTGGATTCAAACAACATGTAAGTGTTACAGAGATGCTTTGAAAACTCTATGGGAATCCATGTAGAGAAGATGATATTCTTTTCGAGAAACACTATTGAGAAAATTTTGAGAACTGTCATTTGAAGCTGACTGCCAAACAATTCTGTTGCTTCCAACATACATTGCACTTAAATACCATGAAGATAAGATACAAGAAATAGCTCTCATATGGAGGCATATATATAGTCATTTTTCCCTCACTCTGTTTGTGAGTGGAAAAGGAAAGGAAATGACTAATAGTAATACAGGGTAAGCTCCGCCACACACCGAAAACTGGCTTGCTGAGTATCTATGTACATTTAGAACAACTTTCATTTTATTTTATGAGCCAGACTCATTGCATTTCCTTCCACCATTCGACAGCCTTTGTTTGTGCTTGCTTGTAATCAACACAACAATTGATTTATAACACCAGTTGAGTCAAAT
Source organism: Schistocerca gregaria (assembly GCF_023897955.1). Taxonomy (NCBI): domain Eukaryota; kingdom Metazoa; phylum Arthropoda; class Insecta; order Orthoptera; family Acrididae; genus Schistocerca; species Schistocerca gregaria. The sequence goes on from NC_064920.1 coordinate 1,061,952,924, forward strand.
TCTCGTTTTTGATGGTGTTGTTATTATGTGACAATACAGATCAGTAGCTTACAGCATTCCTTTTGATATGCACCTATTTATATCCTCAAACAACTTAGTGAAGACTAGCTCTCTCCACCTTTTCTTATGAGAAGTGTTATTAGAATTAGATAAAATTAATTGCTGGAATACAGGTTTGACTCTTTCACACACACACACACACACACACACACACACACACACACACACACACATTTTGTGACAGAGCAGTTTTGACTACCTACTGGGCTTTATTTCTGTTGCCAGTCACTCAGATACAGTTTTATCATGAGGAAGTTTTTGTTTCTTGTTGCAATTCTTTGAATCAATGACAGACTATCAAAAACTGGCAGGGGACCCTAGAAGTAAATGCAATATCTTGAGTCACTAATTCCTGCTTAAACCCCTTCAAAATCATATATAATCATCTTACGAAAATGTTCCTGTTTCAACTCCATGAATTGTGGTGACTTAAAATGTCACATGAGCATGGATGGCCATGTAGCAGCTGTACACTTACACAAAGGACTGCTATCAAAGATTGTTTGAAAACAGACTCAACCTTTTAGTTTCCTTATTTATGCTGTTCAGCAGAAACAAGCTGCTTTCAGCACTTGTTTAACAGATCATGCATGCCATGTGGACTCCAGCCCCCAACGTCATCTCACATATTCAGTGTGCAAAAGGAATGCCTTTTCAGCATACCCTCCAATGCTGCCACTGTCAACCACCCCTCCCCCTTGTCAACCCTTTTTGTTTTCCACTCACTTATTTTTGCTCCTCCATTGCAATTGCATTTTTCTGTCCTTATTACACCCCTTCTTTGATGGATACAAATTTCTCTATAATTCTCTTGCTCTTTACCACCTTGAGGCATTTTCTCTCTCTTTGCAGCTCTCTCTCTCTCTCTCTCTCTCTCTGTGTGTGTGTGTGTGTGTGTGTGTGTGTGTGTGTGTGTGTGTGTGTGTGTGTGTGTGTGTTTTTGATTTTTTTTCTCTCTGCGTTTCTGTATTATGTCACCATTTTGACATATCTTTGGGAAGTGTTGTTTTATTCCCCTCTACCTCCTCCACTTCCTCCCTCTCCTCTCATCATTTCTCTCTCCTGACTTTACAAACACTCAGGCCAGTTATTCCTCTGTTAGCAAAAATGTGTGTGTGTGTGTTTGTATCATGTGTGTTGTTTAAATGACCGACTCTGTTTGCTGTGACTGAAGAAGCATCGAGGATTTACATGTGAAACTGTCTTTGGTATGGATGTATATGATAATCAACATCTTGGCTGTTTGTGCTTTCCATAATAATTTGCAACTAAGAATCTGTTTGCTTTTACTGCTTTGTCATCATAAGCCTACACTGGAGTGTATTGCAGAATTATGGTGGTGTGCCATGCATCCTGCCACCCCCCCAAAGATGATGACTGATGTTGCCTCACATCTTCATCGTAGGATGTTGTGGCATTTTAGTATATTACGACTTTCTTGTGTTGCATTTCATCCATCATAGGTCATTCCCACAAGAGAAAGGCCATTAGTTGTCATGATAATGTCATCATCTTATAGAGATACTAAAAACTTACTTCAGTTCTGTTTTTAGTATCATGCGGCAAAGAATTTCGTAAAGTTATTGAACAAATGTACAGAAGTGATATGTTTGCAAGTCACTCGAGGGACTGTGACAGATGTACGGTAAAAAATTAGTTTGATGCTGCTTTAATAGAAAATAAATGTCAAAAGACATTTATGCCACTGTTACATCTGTAATACACAGTTTTTTAGTTTGGTAAACAGTAGAGTTCAGATGCCACTATCAGAAAATAAATGTGGACTTCTTTCCAGACTTCACTGTAAATGTAGCAGGAAAGCTTCAACTTTCCAAGAGTCAGTTTCATCGGCAGTAAATGACAGAACAGTTGCTTATTGGAGAGGGATGTTTAAAAGGAAGACGTAACAGCAAATTATGAACTAAAAGTCAGCCTTAGTGAAAAGATCTGTCAAACAACAGAATCATTTGAAAATACAAATTAAAAAAGGAAAGAAAAATTGCTGGCAGAAAGGGGGACAACATGGTACACAGTGTTGGGAATAAAAGAGAAGAATAGGAAAGATGTGTTGTCCATATATCTGTTATAATTACCTTGATTTGATCAGCTCAGAACACAGATGCACACACAGAAAAAATTATTATAAATGTATTGTGTTGACCATGGAATATTATAACTGTATAGGTAATGTAGCACAAAGAAGGAGAGGAAGGGAGAGTCAGATATTTTATATTTATTGGTTTGTGCTCATAATGCCCTTGAAAACTTCTCCAGCAGCCCTCCCATCATTACGATATTTTCAACCCCCCACCCCCTGATGCGCGTGCGCGCGCACGCGCGCGCGCGCGCGCACACACACACACACACACATACACACACACACACACACACACACCTACCTACCTACCTACCTACCTACCTTTGCCCCTTTCTATCACCTTTACCCCTTTAACCCTTTCCAAAGACAGGCGGTGATCACCATTATGAATTTTGTTTTCCACTCCAATGTCGTGCCTCATTCGACAAAAATTTTCATAGCTCTCGCCTGCTCCATTCTTGAGTCTGTACTAGGCATCAGTACTACATAGTACATTTATTTAAGGAAGCCTTTGTTAACTGGGTATTGAATTGTAGCTGTTGTGTTGAGAGAAAGGTTGTAATTGTTACCTTCAAGTTAGTGTGAAATGGCTAGTTCCTTACACATAGTTCTTTTTGAGGAAGGGAGTGTAGAACTTTTAGAGCAGTGTCTAAGTGAAAATGAGATTGACAGGGATTTTGATGACAGCGATTCATTTGTAAGCAATATGAATTAAATGACTATGGCAGCAGGAAACTCGGAATAATTTCAAAAACATATCACACAAAGATAAGTTTTATATTGTAATGGTTACGTAAATATAGTTGAATGAAAGCACACTTTTTGTCTGATTGTGGGTCAGTGGTCTTATTGTTTCCACAGAGAGACTCTCACAATTTTCTGTGGTACACGATGACAGAATGCAAAGGATTAACCTGTCACTTCATTCATATCTGATGACAAAATTATGGTGATAGGAGTAACTCGGTAAATAAAGTGACCCAGCAGGTGATATGTTGCGGATGATTTTTAAAGTTGTTTTCAGATTTCTTAAATTTAATAAAATGTTTTTAGAAGCTTGGTAATTGTTTGCATGTTACACCATCGACGTCTATAATATCATGAAGTTCTCAGTGCATGTCAGCAATAACTACACTAAATTGCTATATCTCTGGCATATTTTCATTTTCACTGCTTTTATGAGATATGTTTCATATTGTGATACTTCCCTTAGTAAAATTTTTGTGTCTATTAATGTCATTTTCTGCATAACAACCCCACTTACTTTCTCCATGAAGGCAGGTGTTTAATACTATGTTCAGCTAAAAATTTGTGTTATCAGCTTCACTGAGGCCATTATAAACAATTTTTATGGAATGTAATGCACAGTGTTGGATTCCTTTCTGCATTTGATTGCTGCCATTGTTGTTGTGGTCATGGTCTTCAACCTGAAGATTGGTTTAATGCAGCTCTCCATGGTAATCTATTCTGTGCAAACCTCTTCAATTCTGAATAACTACTGCAACCTACATCCAATTCATTGATTTTTATATTCATGCCTTGGTCTCCCTCTACAATTTTTATCCACCACACTTCCTTCCATTACCAAATTGACTATTCCTTTATGCCTCAGGATCTGTCCTGTCAACTGACCCCCCCTTTTTTTTTTTAGTTAAATTGTACAACAATTTTGCCCCCCCCCCCCCCCCAATTGAACTCGGTACCATCTCATTAGTATTTTGATCTACCCATCTAATCTTCAGCAGTCTCCTGTAGCATCACATTTCAAAAGGTGCTGTTGTCTTCCTGTCTGGACCACTTAGACAGTAAGTTTCACTTCTGCACAAGGCTATACTCAAGACATAGATCTTCAGAAAAAACATACTAAACTTGAACTAATGAGATTATTATTATTATTATTATTATTATTATTATTATTATTATTTTAACAAACACTTTTCTTGATATTGAAAGTCTGCTGTGAACATCCTCTCTACTTCAGGCGCCATCTGTTATTTTTCTTGCCAAATAGCAAAACTTGTGAACTAGTTCTAACATCTAATTTTCTGATCTAATTTCCTCTGCACCACCTGGTGTAGCCTCATATCTTCATCTACCTATATTCTTCTATTTATTTATTTATCTATATATCTATCTATCGATACATATGTAAACTGAAATCCCATGCAGCACTTTCTGTTTGTGTCTTCAGTTTAATTTTAGGAACTACTGTACAGAGTTGATCTGACTGTGACTAATAGGTAGACTGAGTGATGAGAAAGGTTTTTGTGTATGATTTACTAGTATTTTGTGATGGAACTATGATGAAATATGAGTTCCTCTCTGTTGTGAAAATACTGTCACTGCCACCAAGCAGCACAGCTACGACAACACGAGACAGCAACAAAGCTGTATCGGTAAAGTGCATGCATGGGAACTGAAAGGTTGTGGAATCAAATCCTGGGTGGACTACTTACTTTTCTCTCTTTTCACCAAGCATTTAGTGCCAGAAACAGAATGTTTTTTTTTGGATTCCACATTAAAATGTAGTCCCCTTTCCCCAGTTGCATAAAAGCGGTAATGCAAGTTGTGAAAGTGATGTCCAATTGAAACAATTGTTCCAGGCCATTGGGCCACACACAGTTATTATTACCAGAACCTATACACCTATAAATATATCCTTCTTCCACATATACTGTAGTTTACAGTCCCTTATAGCCTTTTTCTTCCTGTATGTGTACACCAGTCTCAGTAACTACTGTAGGGCTTTTCATACACTGTACTGGTGCTGGATGGAGTTGGCAGGTTCTCTGGAGGAACAAATGTTATCTGTTTCAAATTTGATTGGCATTTGCAGTGACATCTCATGACAGTGATGGGAGCTACAAGCTATCACACTGGCTACAACTGCTGGAGCTGAGCCCAGTAGGGATCGGTTCGTAATGGTAATGGGGCCAGCAGTGTCATCCCCTCAATTTCCATCGTAAGTCTTATGCACTAGCCAGTAAACAAAATTACTGCTACGCCATACAATTCATCCTATCTAGTTCAGCTACATTCCTTTACCCTTATTTACTTTTGATGATGATCATCATATAATCTCTTTTTCAAGACACTATTCTTTCTCTTCAGCTGCTCTGCCAAGTCCTCTGCCATCTCTTCACTGAATTAAACCTCAAAGTTTTTATTTCTTCCCTTTGAACTTTAATTTCCTTTCTAAATTTCTCATTGGTTTCCTGTACTGCTTGCACATTGTACAGATTGATTAACATGTGGGGTAGGCTGCAATCCTGTCTACTCCCTTCTCAAACACTACTTCTCTTCTATGTCTTCTGAGTCATAACTGTAGTTTGGATCATGCACAAGTTGTAAATAACTTTTTGCTCTCTGTATTTTATCCCTGCTGAATTCACAATTTCAAAGTGTACAGTCCAGCCAATATTGTCCTTCCTTTCTCAAAATCCACAAATGGTACAAATGTGCCTTTGTCGTTCTTCAACCTACCAGATAGTTATAATTAAAGTGCAGATATTCACTGAGGTCCAGTGTGGCTGTAATTATTGTATTGCGCCAAAACTTGGTTGAGATACTAATGTGTTAATACAGAACCAATCTACACTGGAAAACATCAGTCTCAATTGTATCCATGTTGTGCAAATCTAATAGTGTACACTAGTTCTATTATGGAATGACATCTACACTGTCATTTGACTGCGTTGAGATAGTATAGCTGACTTAAAGGTCTGAGGAGAGGCCTGATGGCATTAAATAGTTTAAAGATGATGATGATGATGATGAAGATGATGAAATTTTAAAATGCGGGTGAGCTTGATGTGGTACCTGGAAGAGGAAGGCATCCTGTGGCAGTGGAAGTTACTGACAAGATTGCTGTTGCTGCAACTGGCCACACAGCACATGGCTCAGGTAATGCTAGAGCTCGTGCAGTGTCACGAGAATTGTTCATCCCACAGACGGCAGTATAGAAAGTATTACACTGGTACCCGTACAAGATGCAGGCAGTGCATCAAGTGAAACCTTATCAACATTATGTATTTGCTCTTCGGTTTCTGGCACGAATTGTAGCTGATGGTGTGGCCAGGCAATATTCTGTGGAGAGACCAGGCACATTTTACTCTAAAGGATGCAGTGAAGAGAAAAAATGGTCGAATTCAGGGTACTGTTAAACTATGTCTTGTGCACTGCATGAAGAGTTACTGCACTTGCCGTGGTAACTGTGTGGTGTAGATTCACAACCACCTTTATTGTTGGTCCATTATTCTTTGAAGAGGGCCTGCCAAATATACTGTGACAGCTGCGTGTTGTCGAGACGTCCTTGTACAGCAAGTGATTCCTGCTTTGGAAGAGCGCAACTGTGTGGAAAGCAGTGTTTTAAAGTGAGATGGTTAAAAATAAAATCAACATTATGCCATTCTCACTTTTTTACCTTTTCTGTCCAAGTTCCATTCCTAATCCATTTTATATGGAGACTTTTCTATATCTCTTCCTTGCATTCACAGTGCCAGATTTGCAGCTGGTGGCCAAAATTGAAATTGAAATGTATATTTTTATATATTTATTTATTTTTGTAGTGTAAATCATTACGCATTAATGCCTTACCATATCTACCTAGCTCCTCTGCCATACAATACTGCACCTGTGAGAGTAGCTGCACTTTAATTATAACCATCCAGTGTGTTCTCATATAAGACACAGGGTCAGTATTGCCTAGAGTTTCCCTGCATTTCTCAGGAATTGAAACTGATCTTGTCTGATTTCTGTTTCTACCTTTTCTTCCATTCTTCTGTAAATAATTTGTGTCAGTATTTTACAAACGTGTCTTATTAAACTGATGGTTTGAAAGTAGTCAAACGTGTGAGCACCTGCCTTGTTTGGAATGGAATTATTTCATCCTTGTTGAATTGAGAAGGAATTATGCCTGCGTCATTTATCTTGCACACCAGGTGGAATAGTTTTGTCATTGGTGGCTCTCCCAAGGATCTCAATATTTTTGACATTATGTTATTTACTCCAGAGGCCTTGTTTCCACTGAGGAGATCTTTCAGTGCTCTGTCAAGTTCTTCTTGCAGTGTCATATCTTCCTTCTATAATATTGTCCTCAAGTTTGTTCCTCCTATATGAACCTTCTTCCATCTTTGAGCCTTCTTTCTTTGCTTAGTATTGTTTTGCCTTTGGAGCTCTTCATTGTCATACAGCTGCTTCTCTCCTTCCTCTGTAATTGCCATTTATCTTGACCCAGTAAATTTTGTTTTGTACTCTCCTTAAATGTTGCTTTGCTGGTGCTCATAAGTAGTTGATACCTACTCACTACTATAAGGGACATAGTGTAAGGGTAACAACTTACTGTGTGGTTGATGCCTTAATTGTGCACACACACACACACACACACACACACACACACACACACACACACACACACACGAAGCTGCACGGCTACATCGTCTCAGCGGAACAGGTTGTACAGGCACTACAACTGGACCATTCTAATTTATTGTGTAGACAGGCTTTCTGCGGTTCATTCTGAGATTTATATACCATAATATGTCAGCAGTTGCTTATTTAGAACATTGATGAACTCTAATTGTTATGAGACCTTTTACTGACAGTATACTTCCACCAGTGATTGAAGGAAATGAAGAAGATGAAATTTCCAATGGAACATACACAATCATAGTTATCTGCTAGATAAACATTTTAATAGAGGGAGGCAGTGTTGATATTATGTAGAAACATAGTTGAAGCCTCGTTACTTAGGGTGTTACATTGTTTCCCTACATTGCTTTTTCAGTCAAATGCAAAATTCTTTCTGGGGTCTGGAATGGCAAATATTTGCTCAGTCCCAACCAAAATGAGGAAAATTCTTTTCCATTATTGACTTTACCGTGAGATTTACAGAACAATAATCAGTAACAATAATCATTTCTACCAATCGTGCTAGATTATTAAGTGGCATGTAAAAAAGCTTCATTCAACTTGTTTATTTTATATGATTCACTAGTGGTTACGTAGTTGTAGTTTCCACTAAAGCGCTCAGTGAAAGATTTAAGTCTTACATTGGGAACTGTATGATATGACACAGTTATCTCAAAAATCATTGTTCGGAACATTAAGTAAGACTGAGGAGTGTGGCAAAGAGTTGACTGAAATTTGTTCATACAACTGCGCTATCCATTTTCCTTTTTACAAAATTGGTGGAGGATAATTCTAGCATTTCCAGTGTTCACAGTTCTGGAGGTTCATCTGGTTCAGAGACCATGTAATCTCAGTAATGTTAGAAATTTGTTGTTTATTTTTGTGTGACAGTGCTTGGTGATGACTGTGAATATAAACATTATTGCCAACTGTAAAGTTTAGGTGGTAATCATATTTTTAGACTGGGAGAATGCAATGCTGTAGTCTTCTCATCTGTGGAGTGATGCATTTCGCTGACTTGACAGGTCTTACATTTGTTTCTTGATCTGTGTGGGTAATTTGTAGAACTCGCTCAGTCTTTCTAAGTCAGGGATGCTGAGTTGGGAAAGCTGAATATAATTAATTTCCATCTGAAACCTTTTAATAATTCATTTCGACTTGGGTTAGTCAGTATACTCGAATAATAAGTCTATGCATTGCTGTGTCCTATATCCCACGTTTTTAATATAGTAATTATTGTTTGTACTTACCCTCCCCACAGCACACTGTTGTCATGCTGATTATTCAGTTTCATTATCATGTTTTTGTGCTGAGGTATTGGTTTTTGTAATTTTTAAGAGTTAAGCAGCCAGTTTTTGACATGTTATTGGGGGCATTTGCCTTATCTTCATTGGTTGATGGCTGGCTGATTAACAATGAGATGCTTCCTAGGTCCCTTACCCAGATATCCTCTCCCTCTCCACCTCCCCCCCCCCCCCCCCTTCTCTCTCTCTCTCTCTCTCTCTCTCTCTCTGGCTTCAGACAATCAGATGTTAGTGTATTAGTGCCATTGCAGAGTTTTGAGGAAATCGGACAGTTCCTCCCCCCCACCCTCACCTCCACATATACACACATTAGTAAAAATCGTGGTGCAGCACTGTTGAGAAAAACATTGTTGTTATGTGTAAAGTGGCATTATCTTACTACTTTTTTTACAGTAATACAAAAATAGTGAAAATTTATGGGGTTTGTATTTGTTAGTGTTTATTGCAGTTACCTCACTGGATTGTATTACCAACTTTGTAATTTTTAAGATACTTCACAATGTACGAGAGGAATCTCTCATGTTGAGAATAATGAAGTGACACTGAAATTAATTTCTCTGTCACTCTTGAACTGTGAAATAAGATCTCATTTGGTACACACACAAAGGCCACCATTCGTAGTTGTAGCTTGTGTGTGTGTGTGTGTGTGTGTGTGTGTGTGTGTGTGTTGGCTGAGTGGGTGGGGGGTTACAAGTAGTTATTTACTTGTTATAAAATATTGCAAAACATAATATGTGAATAATCCTGCACAACGCGCAGTAGTAGTTACTAAATGGTCCTTGCATTCGTAAAGAGAAATAACAACTGACAAAGATCTGAGAAAGAGCATGAATGGATGTAACATTTGGATACAAAAGTTATTGTAGTCATATGGGTTATTTAATTGCTACAGCAAAAACTTAACATTTACATTCTCAATGTAAAACGGCAGCCACTCTTGCAAGCTTTTTTAATATTATTATTTTTTTTTTAATTTTATTTTTATGTGCCACAACACATCTTTACCCAGTAGAATGAGTAGTAATAGCACAAGGCAGATAACACCTATTGTGTACAGCATCCAGTTCCCACAGTACCATGAGTAAGTTAATTTTATTTCTCACAAAGATGCTGTTGGTTACCAGAAACATCAATAATATTTTGTACATACCTTTTATGTAGTTGATGTTTTATGTGTTTTTTCCAAATTTTTGCAGTGAAATTTTGTTGTGATTATTTTTGTGTATACATACATCATAAATGTTGGGATATATACAAATTACATGGCGTACAGTTCAAATTCTTATGCTCTGTCCTAATTACACAACCGATTTTCTTCAAAATTCATTATGAAATGAATTCCATAGGCAGATGGAGTAATCATAAATTACAATGATTGCTAGAGAGAATACTGAAGCAGTGTATAGCACATTATTGGTATTTCAGTAGTTTTGCACATGCCCATACTTGAACAGGAACCAATACAAAATTTCACACAAACAAGGTCTTGCATATCAATACATGGAAGCACATTTTCATAGCAGGAGACCATGGTAAAGAGAAATCTCAAAATGTGATTTGGTAAACTGAGCTGGCAAATTCATTGTTTCAGATGATGCACATTAAACGCAAGTAATAGGAAGTTAAATGAATGTAGCAAATTGAAGTATCAATTAAAACTTTTGTTTTGCAAATCAGTTAATATTAGGACAGTATGGGTGTCCAGTTTGTACCTTCAGATGGTAAACTGTCAGTGTTGCTGATAGTCATAATGAAAACTAGGAAATATCTGTTTCTATCTTTTAGCACTGTTAGTTTCTCCATCAGAGGTAGGAGGGCCACATCACTTATAACCCAGAATAAGGGGTGTCCACCTATTGTGAGAATGAAGAGAGTCAAAGATGAAAGGGTAGATATGTGAGAAAGAAAGACCAAAGACAATATATTGGTAATCACTAAGCTAGCTTCAGTCCAGAGATGATAGAGGAGCAGAGTGACAAGTAAGAAAGGATTGAACAGAATAAAAATGAGTAGTGGGATGAGTAGTGCAAATAAGAAGAAAAAGAAAATCTGAAATGAATTGGGGAAAACAGAAAAAGGAGAGGGGGTAGAGTTAGACTTGAAGAGAGGATGATAATTTTTTCCCATCTCCTTATCTACTTTCCTCTTAGTTAATAATTGGTCTATTCATTCCACTTGTCATTTATTTCCTCTCAATTCATCGTTACTTTCACTTTGTCCTCGTATCACCTCTGGACTGGAGTTGACACATTGCTTAACAATCTTTGATCTACTCCTTCCTCTGATTCTACCCTGTTCATTGTTCTCTCCTCCTCCTCCTCCTCCTCCTCCTCCTCCTCCTCCTCCTCTCACGTGGTTCCCTCTCATCCTTGGGTTTGCGTGGTCTACCCGTACTACCCAACTTTTTGAGTCCTATGCCCATTCCCCCCCCCCCCCTCCCCCTGACAGTAGGAATAGATTTTTTTCTGCTTTTAATGTTTCTATCAGTAGTGCTTAAATGTTGCCTCCTGAAGGTAGTGCTGGTCGTACAGGTCAGCCATTTTGTCTCCTTGTAATTTTACAGTAAATTTTCATTTTGATGTATAAATATTCGTTAATATTTTTTTAATAGACATCACTCCACATCCTCTTGTAATTTACAAAAAGAAACACACATACACTACACATAAATATTTTTGTTATTAAATGGAAAATAAATTGGCAATTTGAACCCGATCTGATATGGGCCTGATGTTGTGTTAGGTTCAGTGACATCAAGCGACTCTGGTCACTCCACGCAGATGGACTCCTTCTCCAACAGTTCTGTGGAGGTAGGAGGAAGCTCTTCCCCTCCCTCCCAGGTCCGGCGACATTCGGCAATGCAGCAGGGTAAGGGGCTCTGGGCATATAACAGACTGACTCTTGATAACACCATAAATGAGTGCCTGGAAATGTGGGTCTTCGGTTTCCCTCGTGCGGTAGCATGCATAGGCAACTAAAGTTGCTGGAAGCCATTTCTGATGAAGAATTCTGCAGTAGACTTTCATTGTCAGTAGGCCGTGAGACTGGGTTTTATGGCATTTAGCACAGGCAACCATGAATGAAATTCAATTCACTGTATTGGCAAACATGTGCATTGCTTATGCATGGGAATGCTATATATTTTTTTATTCTAGATAATCTGTATTTGTATTCTTACATTAGTTATTGAATATATATATTTTAGGTTAATAGTGTCTCAGGTACTCCAAGCAGGGTCAGAGATTGCAAAAATTATGTAAAGAAATGGGATGAAATCATCTTGAACACAGTAAATGCTTCAACCCCCCCCCCCCCCCCCCCGCCCCTCTCTCTCTCTCTCTCTCTCTCTCTCTCTCTCTCTCTCTCTCTCTCTCTCTCTCTCTCTCTCTCTCTAAAAACACACACACACACACACACACACACACACACACACACACACACACACACACACACCTGTTGTCCACATTCTGTGCCTCCACCTCACTATGACACAGACCCAGAGATCTGCAAGCCACCAAAAGTGTTCTGATCTTTTTGTTGTCAGTGATGTTGCTCATGCATTTAGCATCAAATGGATGGATTAATAACCTTTTTTTAGGTGGTGTTCAAAATGTTTTTCAGAACATTTTAAACACATAACATTTTCTTGATTCTTGGTGTAAGGCACATGTCATGAGACAGGAGAAGGATTTCACTTGAAGCATTAATTTCAAGTTGTGGCATATATTTGTTTGCTTATCGAGCAATTCCTCTTTTATATGGTGTTCATCACTTTCTCTACTTCTGTCCAGGTTAGATCCATCTCGACATCATGAGGGTTCTCATTTTCTTCATCCATGTTTCCGTTGCTGTTTAGTAACTTTTAAAGTATTCATTCATCTCCTCGAGTTGCTGTACATACTACTCTTACTTTCTTCTATTTCTCATCATGATATTTTTTGTCTGAAAAAAAAAAAATACTTCTGTTTGTAAGCTGCTTTGTTTATGGCAATTGTACCTATGGATTTTAAGAGTAATCAGGAGTTCAAAGTAAGTCAAGGACTTCCACAGTGTGTTATGTAAGTGTAGAAAAACCTGCAGTCATATACAGAGAAAATATTTCCTTCTCCAACAAGAAGTAGAGTCAGGGATAATTTGAAATACATATAAACACTAGCTATCAGAAGCAGGAGGGAGGGTGGGAGGAGATTTCATCTGATGAGAAAAAAGATAACAAAATGTTCCCATTAATTACCAAGTAATTAAAGGCAGTCAGGATCCTGTATGAAAACAAAAGAGGAGAAGAGAGAAATCAGCATTGGAAAATTTAGCCACAAATAAGATTTGGGAACTTGGAAGTTAAACTTGGGGCAAGAGGCACTCATTAGTGCAGAGCTATGAACACAGCAGATCATAAACACAATTTAATTAATACCAAAATAACACAAACAGTGAAAGAGAGAAGGAAGGAAGGAGAAAAACAGTCAAATGGGTGGAAAGGGGAAAGGGGGGGGGGGGGGGGTTACAAAAAGAAATTAAAAATAAATATTATAGAGAAAAATATTATGCAGAATGATAGCAGGGAAGAGGCAGACAGGCTTGCAAGGAAGGTAGACAATAGTGAGACCAAGTAGTGAAAATGAAGGCAGTTAAATGGCAGGAATCAAGCATATTTTGTAGAGCAGATTCCCATCTGGGGAATTCTTAGTCCATTCCTTATTTAGTGTAGTCATTATATATGAGTTGGAGTGATAAATCTAGTTGTGTACCATTCTTCTAGGATAATAGTGAGAAATAAACAGAATGATGAGTTTGGGTTTGTATTTGTGTATATTCACTGCAGTTTTCTTGTTTGTGAAGGGTTAGATCTTTTTACCAATGGAAAGGATAGGAATTGCCAGAGCACACTACTATTTGTAGTTGGCTTTGAAATGTACTGAGGAGTGGAGTTGTCACCAGTCACATGAGGTTAACTTCGAGGAAGGTGGAAAAAGATTCAGTTACGTGATGATAATCTTTTCATTTCTTTTAACAGGTGCATTGATCCAGATATCAAAACTTAATCTCCATCCTTTTTGTTTATTTCTCCTCTTGCCTGGACTTGGGAATAGTCATTCTCCTCATGCAGTAGGATTATAATCATATGCTGAAGACCTGTAACATTGTGCTTTGTGAATATTCTGTAATACTGGAACCCCAATGACTGAGTTAGGTGCCAGAGTGGTTAAGATATCCGTATCACATTCGGGCAGAGGAGTGTTGAAATCCTTGGCTGGCCATTTAGATGTCCTTAGAAAACCCTTGGAAAAGGACCTGACCAATTTCCTTACCCTTCCTTGTTGAATATTAACTTCTGCTCTGTCTCAGATATCTAACTGGCAGGATGATAAACCTTAATCTGTTCTTCATTCCTTTTAGAACTACTGATTTTCAGGTGAATTATTTTTACTGCCTCAACTTTAATAAGAGTTGAAGAATGGGACTACATGAACAGTTTGCTGAAAGTCATGACCTAGTAGATTGCTGCTGCACGAGGGGAAACTTTTTTCTGTTTAATATAATTTAGAAGAGTCTGTCAGTATTGACACCAGAAGTTATTGAGACATTTAGGAGTTATCAAGAGTTTTGTTTCTTACATGAGTATTTTATCATCACATAACTGTAGAAAAAATTATAATATACAGAGAAAATATTTTTATAGCTGTGTTTACTTCCTGCTTCTTGTGATGTCTTGATAGTATTGTTGTAATGTTGTTTTTATTTAGTTTCTTCTGTCTTACTTCATGGGGAAAAGTAGTTTAATGTAAATGAAGCATGATATATGTTATATGTGTGTTGCAACATGTTTGTTGTGTCTTTGTTTTCCTACACTTAATTCTGTTATCAAGAAAAATTTACTGCTTCAGTTTCTAGATAGAGAAGTCCTTAGTAATTTTGTGTAGTTCATTTAGTCAATAAAGAGAAGAAATCCAGTTGGTTAATAATGTGCCATTTCTCAAATATTTAGTGTAATGGTTCAGGATAAACTGATGATTTGAAAGTAAATGTAGACTTTGGATCTTTAATCATCTGGATTGTTGTGTATCTGTGCTATTTTTCTAAGGAATCATATATCCTAAACTATCAAGGAAATATGGAGTCTGATGTGCTGTCTGAAATGTCAGGATACTGAGATGTTAATGATTGAATTAGTGCTGTCTGAAATGAAATGTCAGGATACTGGGATGTTAATGATGGAATTAGTTTATAGGGTGATATGTGAGCCTCCTTATAGATATTTGCAAACTTCTTTCTTGTGATGTCGTAGATTGTTGTTTCACTGAAGTGATCCCTAAATGTTGGCATGTGTTGATCTGTGTCGGAGACAGTTAAAGATTCTGGAGAAGTTTATGGATCATCTTAGGCTAGCTGCACTGTTGAATCATCCATAACCATTGAACAGAATCTGATAACTGCCCCACCCTTAAGGACCAGCTAGATACCATGAAGTAAATACAACATTTGCTGAAGAATTGCTTCTAAAAATTAATCTTGGATTTACCCATCAGTAAACCCATTGTTGACCATAGTATGACTGATTTTTTGCAGTTTACTTTCTGTGAAATAAAACTGCAACCGTACTGAAACACAGCTGTGTTTTTTAAATATTTATCACAGATTCTTTCAAAATGGAATGGTTTTTCTACTTAAGTTCATTACTGCCTTACGATGAATGTGTATTGCAACCAATAAAGAATTTAATGCATAAGTTTTTAAAAGTATGTTGCTTCAAAGCTGTAAGTTGTTTCATGCAATTCCCTAGTTGTGTCATAGCCAACTAGCTGTCACAATAATTGTCTGTTTGTCATAAAATCACTTGAGAGAGAAGAAGGACGCTCACTCTTGGTATCTGCCTGGATGTATTACAAATTTCACTTAAAACTTATTTCTATTCAAAAATTACAACCAGAATGGATAATTCCACCCTCTACCAAGCCCACATCATAGATATTCTTTTTGTCACGAGTACAAGCATGATCTGTGAAATTTACGTGTAGTGGCGTAAGTCTGCCTCACTTTTCCATTGACCCATTTCATTGCCGTGCATTTAAATGGATAAGTTAAGAGAGAAAACTACTGCATACCTTAAAATGAAAGTAAACAGTTGTTTCATGCCCCAAATTTTGAAGGGCAGTGTAAAATTTATGTGCTTTGGCCTTTGTTTTCCTTTTATATCTTCATTTGAAGTTTGTTGCAGGAATAGAATTCACCAATAAGTGTTATAAGACAATATGAAATGGTTTAAAATGAGAGTGTTATATAGAGGGGGGAGAAACAGATTGAAGTGTTTTAGGAGGTAAATAACAGTATGGTTCCTTTGAAAAGGACACAACCAATAATGTCCCCAACCCAAAACTTTTATGTGCTCTATCACTAGTGACCTTTTCATTGTCAAGACACTAACTCAAATTTTTCTTCAACAGCATAATTCTGCCTCTCATCACATGCTACTGAGCTTCCCTTTAACCTTGACCCTGTTTTATTTTCTAGTTGAACAGTAACTGCATCAACATTGAAACACGATAATGTCAATGAGCTTCAGGGAAGTATTGTAATCAATAATTTCTGAAGATTGTGACTTTCAGATTCTACTGAGAGAGACCTTGGTACGTGTGTACTGTCATGAGCTAAAGATATGAAGTTGAGTTTAGAGTAAAATTTTATGTTTCAGTTGTTGTTATCTGTGTTTAACTGACTCAGCATCTCAGTTAAACTGTTCTGTTAGTATAAAAATGTAAGGAAGGTAGTGAGACAAAATAATTTTTTTTATGCTTACCGTTTTTGTTGTCATAAATAGAGCTATTCTGATATGCCTCTGTACCTACTGGATTTCTTTTCATGGGGCCTTAACTGAAATGTGGCAATGAACAAGTTGTGGGTGTAGACAGTGATCTGCTTGGCTATGCAGCATGGGCCTGCCCACCTACCACCTGTCTGTCATCTGTCTGTCTTTGCAGTAGCCTACTCCCCTACTACCACTAGCAAGCTCCGGCCTCGGCCCCCATTCCCGCACGCTGTCGCCGTTCTACCCCCTATCCCACCATACGGTAAGTCCTCTTGCACAGTTCTCGTGCTTATTGCTTTGTCACTTGTTGACACATTTCCCTCTTTTGTATTTATTAATGTTTTTTGTGTGGATAGCTTCATAAGGTGGAGTTCTGTAGCTGCAACTAACAGAGTATGTAAATAACTAACATGAGTATTGATGTGGAATTGTGATTATGTGGTGTTGGTTGAATGTCTTTTGGCTTTACTGGGTCTACTTGGCTGTTGATGATGTAAGGTCTTATGCCAAGGTGCACTAACTACTGGGTGACCTGCAAATTCAGTTACTGAATTCTTCAAATAGTGGCCTGTTATATATAAACCTTTCCTGAAACAATTATTGCTCATCATATTTGAAATTGTTATTCTTTGCAATGTCTTTTCTTGACTTGGGAAATAGCCTTTCTTTCATTTGTACTATATGTACAGCAAACATTTATGTTGCAAACATTAGATTTCACAAAATATGCAGTATTTGATAACTGATAACCAGTTGATCCAGCATTAAATTTCTGAACCAATTCCAGTGAAGCACAAAATCATCATATGCAAGAATTGAATCATCACAAAATTGCATTGTGGAAACTTTTAAGAGATGGGCTCATATAAAGTTGTCAGATTGGGTCACAGTCACATCTTTTTCATTTTTAATTAGTCCTAATGCTGCAAAGGCACACAGGGCACAGTGCCAGTTGGAAGCATCAACTGGCGTGGACTGTGTGCATTTGCAGCGTTAGGACTAATTAAAAATGCCAGAGAAGTGTGATTAACAGTTGTCCATTGCAATGGACAGCTGCACTATGGGATTAATTGTGTTTTGTAATAAAATACGAGAAATTTCATTTAAGAGTAACCTCTGTACCTACATAATGAACGAAATGCAAAATATGCATGTATAAGAATTGTGTAGGATGCATAATGATTATGTGGTATGTGTAATTGCTCTTAGAATGTTGTATGTAATCTACAATTAATTACAGTTTTGGTTTGTAAATAGTGTTATTTACACTGTGTGTGTGTGTGTGTGTGTGTGTGTGTGTGTGTGTGTGTGTGTGTGTGTGTTTTTGCATGATTATTGAAAATTGCATGCAAAGTGCTTTGAATTTAATTTATAGTTGACTCATAGAACTGTGTTGTAAATAGGGGTAGTACTCCCAAATTAAGTTGCAAAATTGTGTGTTTGTCTGCTTCATTCTTCAGAAATAGATTTTGGATGTTCACAGACCTGTGATTATCAGTTATAATGGCATACAATACTTCCCACATTACTTGACCACTTTGGCACCACTGTGCAATGCCAAAGCTTTTCAAGTAAGTTTATTGATTTGTGTCACGCAGATGTGTCATATAGATACACACCCTGGTGTTTTTATATCAATGCATTTGATTTTCTGAGAAATGTTAGGTTCTTGCCAATGCATGATGTGTTTTGATGTGAGGAGTGTTGTCATACTTTGAGACTTCTAAGAAAACGAAGGAATCATTCTGTAAAATTCTGTAGTGATCCAACACTTTTACTTTGTTGTAATAAGAATAAATTAAGGAAGAACATTTTATACATAATTAAAAAGTATTCAGAGGAACAGTAATGTTTAGCTTCATTTAAACCATGCATAGTCAATTGCATATCTTGTCTTTACATGATCAGCAATTAGTTTTGAAACCTTGACAAATTGAGAACTACATACTTAAACTAAATAATGGAAAATCCAGAATGGAATGTAACAGTATATGATATAGCAGAGATGCTGCAGAAAGGCACAACAAAAAAGACTATCGAAAATTTAGCTTTCAGATAACAAAGCTTTTATCAAAAATAGAACACACACACACACACACACACACACACACACACACACACAGAGAGAGAGAGAGAGAGAGAGAGAGAGAGAGAGAGAGAGAGAGAGAGAAAGAGAGAGAGAGAGAGAGAGAGAGAGAGAGAGAGGTCTAGTTGGCCGAAAGCTAACTTTTGACAGTCTGTTGTTGAACTACATAGTTATACACAGACTGGTATTGCGATACTATGTTCTTGATTTCCAGAAACACGTATCTCAGTTCCACCTGTGTACTACTGAAAAGAAAATTTGCTTACAGAACATCAAACTAGCATTGTGAATGTATTAAATATTTCTTAGACAACACAACTCAGCATGTGAGAATGTAGGCCTGCTCCACAAATTTCACTGATGGAAAATCTTCTCAGGTTATCTACAGATTGACAGCTACATATTCAACCACATTGCTTCAAGACAGCGAACAAGTTAACTCTAAAGACTGGTATAAAGCAGCCCTTTATGCTAGTCTATCTTGTGCAAGCCCCCTCATCTCTGCATTACTGCTGCAACTTACACCCATTTGAAACTGCTTACCGTAGTCAGGTCTTCTCGACCTCTACAACTTTTACCCCCACCCCTCCCATCCTTTCCTCCTCTCCCAAATTGATGATACCTTGATGTTTTAGGATGTGTCCTAACAACTTACATTCTTATTTTACTCAAGTTGTAGCATAAATTCCTTTCTTCACCAATTAGATTCAGTACCTCTTCCATAGGTACCCTATCTACCCATTTGATCTTTAGCATTCTTCTGTTAGCACTACATTTCAGAAGATTATATTCCCTTTCTGAACTGCTTTTCTTATATAGTGTAATTCCCCCCCCCCCCCCCCCCCCTCCTTCCTTTTTCCATTTATTGTCCACATTAAACAATGACCAGTCCAAGGATTAATAAGCATTGTCTTATATGAAGATTTGAGAGGAGCGAAGATTATGATAAACTTTCAAGATTACTTAGCTTGTCATGTTGAGATGGCTCCAGTTCTTATCTGGGGGTCTAGTTACTGAATCTGAAAATCTAACATCAGGTCCTCATGGTTGGTTTGAACTAAATAAATTGTATGATTGTTGTTGCAGAATTTTTTACATAAATATATTTTCCACTGATTTTCTCACAGTTTTGTATATCATACAATATTTTGATTTTTCATATTAACAAAGCCGAAATTACATTGTTCGCACCTATTACACAAAAATATGTCCGATCACATCAGAGGCAAGCTTACAACTCTCATACCTTGTAGAAATAACAATATTCCAAAGGGTTTACAATTTTTCTTAACAAATGACATTCTACTAGTTTTTGTTAAATTATAAATTTCGATTATTATTTCATAAATCAATCCAGAAATAAACATAGTAAACAGTACAGGATTGTGTAAATAACAATAGAAATTTTATGTCTGCAAATAATTTGTAATCTCAAATGTTTCTCAAAATAACAACAACAACAACAATAATAATAATAATAATTTTAACTGTCCATCAGAACTAGTAGTCATCAAGCATAATATCAAAACTAAAATATTTTATAAAGTAATTCCTTTTCACAAATTTCAGCTTTAAATATAACATACTGTGTATAAAATTATTTTACTGTTTTCAGAAAAGCAACTAAGATAATATTCAAAAAATAACACTGGGTGTCGACAACTACTGTTGTGGAAAATTAATGCTAGAGGAGGATGTCCCTTTACAATAGCCATTCTGCACTGTATATCCTTTCTGCTTCAGCTGTAGTCAGTAATTTTGCTGCCCTAATAGCAAAACTCATTATCTACTTTTAGTATCCCATGTTCTAACTTTATTTCTGCAGTACACCTGATTTGACTACATTCCATTACTGTTTTACTGTATTCGATATTCAGGATTGTTATGACACCTTGTTGATATTCAGGTGTTTGCTGTTGCCAAGTGTAGGCTCTGAAAATTATTCCAAATAAATTTGTAGTGGTTTGAATTTGCAAGTGAGCTGGATTGATGTAACTGCAAGGCCTTGTTTGTTGTATCATCACAAGTTCATGATAATCCATAACATTTATTCTTACTCCTGTTTTTTATTTGTGAATCACAAAGAAGGCATTACTTGCACAAACATGATATCCTGCAAACCATGTATGAAGGGCAGTAGACAGATTCCACATTCCTAGTCTTCCCGAAATTGTTGAATACGTGGCCCATTACAGACTGTTAACAAAGCTATGAGCATATGGAATGCATTCTAAGATATGTGGTTAGCTTGAAGACTTCTTTGGTAATAGAACCAAGTACGTTGTCCTTTGCTGAAAGTTCCTCAGAGACAAGAGTATTGTTAGGAGTGCTCCAGGGAAGTGTAATGTGACCCCTCTTATTCTGCAGATACATAAACAATCTGACAGATAGTGTGAGGAGCAATCTGATGCTGTGGTGTAAGAGGTGACTGCAGAAGGATAGATCATCACTTAGACAAAATTAATAGTTGGTGCAATTAATGGCAGCTTGCTCTGAAAGTATAAAAATGTGAGTTAATGTAGATGAGTAGGAAAAACAACCACAGTAATGTTTGAATACAACATAAGTAGCATCCTGCTGGACACAGTCATGGTAATTAAGTATCTAGCCATTAATATTGCAAAGTGATATGAAGTGGACTAAGCACTTAAGCATGGTAGTAGGGAAGACCAATGTTTGACTTTGATTTATTGAGAAAATTTTAGTAAAGTGTGGTTCATATATAAAGGAAACTGCATATAGAACGCTATTGTTAATGTCATGTTAGAAGGAGGCCCAATTTTCAGCTGTTCTGCGCATTCCCCTTTACAAGCCACAGGCGGCCAATAATATCCATTCCCTTCCTGAGCAACTGGCAGAGTGTTACAGCTTGAGAGCGAGAATATCACACCTACATGCTACACTGTTGTCACACTTTGTGACAACTGAGTTATTAATTCAACTATCAATTTCTTTGTTTCCTTTTTTTCTTGCAGCAATATAGCTGTGAATGTGTGTGTATCTTGTAAATGTTTAAGTGCTATAAAAAAATAAAAATAAAAAAAAATTTAAAAACGTCAGTTGATCGTAATAAACGTGAAGTGCTTTGCGAGCAGGTGAGGCGGATTATTTACCACGTTTATAACTTTTCAAATGTAAATTTAAAAGCAGGTCTCCTACTGTTGATATTGAAAAACACAAGAATGGACTCCAGAATCATGTGGTGTTAGCAAGAGAACTGTAAAGAGTATTGTAAAGAGAATTGTAAAGGAAAGTGTCACCTAGAAATAGTTGGTTTCATGTTGCCTGGAAAGCAACATCATTGAGAAAATTTCTAAAACACATTCGAAGCTGACTGCAGAATGATTCAACTGTTGCAAACATACATTTTGCAATAGGACCACACAGATAAGAGAGATTAGGGCCTGTATGGAGGCATATAGATAGTCATTTTTCCCTCACTCAGATTATGAATGGAACAGGAATGGAAATTAGTAGTAATAGTAAAAGGTATCCTCCACTGTGCACCACATGGTAGCTTGTGGATTATGTATGTGGAAGTAAATGTGGAAGTGAATGTGGAAGTGGCTGCTGCCCCTCTCCCCCCTATTGTTGTTGTGGAGACTGGTTTGATGCAGCTTTCCATGCTACTCTATCCTGTGCAAACTTCATCATCTCCCAGTACCCACTACAACCTACATTTTTCAGAATCTGCTTAGTGTATTCATCTCTAGGTCTCCCTCTACAATTTTTACTCTCCACGCTGCCCTCCAATACTAAATTGGTGATCTCTTGATGCCTCGGAACATATCCTACCAACCGATCCCTTCTTCTAGTCAAGTTGAGCCACAAATTTCTCTTCTCCTCAATTCTGTTCAATACCTTCTCATTAGTTATGTGATATACCCATCTAATCTTCAGCATTCTTCTGTAGCACCACATTTTGAAAGCTTCTATTCTTTTCTTGTCCACACTATTTATCATCCATGTTTCACTTCCATACATGGCTACACTCCATACAAATACTTTTAGAAACGACTTCTTCAGAAAAGCTTTCCTTGCCATTGCCAGTCTAAATTTTACATCCTCTCTACTTCAACCGTCATCAGTTATTTTGTCATCGGGTGTGCTGCCGGTGGTCTGTGTCTTCCCAACACGATATTTCGACATCTTAACTTGGCGTCTTCATCAGGTGTTCCTTGAGCCTGGTTGACGAGCTGACCTAGCCCCACACCGCCCCGGCATAAATATGGGACTAGGTCAGCTCGTCAACCGGTCTCAGGGAACACCTGATGAAGACGCCAAGTTAAGAGGTTGAAATATCGTGTTGGGATGACACAGACCACTGGCAGTACACCCGATTCTACAAGATGACAACAAATTGCTGGGAAAGTCTTAAAAATTATTTCGGTTATTTTTTTCCTCAAATAGCAAAACTCACCTCCGACTTAGTGTCTCATTTCCTAAACTAATTCCCTCAGCATCACTTGATTTAATTCGACTGCATTCCATTATCCTCATTTTGCTTTAGTTGTTGATCATCTTATATCCTCCTTTCAAGACACTGTCCATATTGTTCAACTGCTCTTCCAGGTGCTTTGCTGTCTCTGACAGAATTACAAAGTCATCGGCGAACCTGAAAGTTTTTATTTCTTCTCCATGGATTTTAATTCCTACTCCGAATTTTTCTTTTGTTTCCTTCACTGCTTGCTCAATATACAGATTGAATGACATCGGGGATAGGCTAGAACCCTTTCTCACTCACTTCCCAACCTCTGCTTCCCTTTCATGCCCCTCGACTCTTATAACTGCCATCTGGTGTCTGCACAAATTGTAAATAGCCTTTTGCTCCCTGTATTTTACCCCTGCCACCTTCAGAATTTGAAAGAGAGTATTCGAGTCAGCATTGTCAAAAGCTTTCTCTAAGTCTACAGATGCTAGAAATGTAGGTTTGCCTTTTCTTAATCTCTTTTCTGTGAGAAGTTCTTAGGGTCAGTATTGCCTCACGTGTTCCAACATTTCTACAAAATCCAAACAGATGTTCCCCGAGATCAGCTTCTACCAGTTTTTACATTTGTCTGTAAAGAATTCGTGTTAGTATTTTGTAGCCGTGACTTAATTAAATTGATAGTTCGGTAATTTTAACATCTGTCAACAAGTGCTTTCTTTGGGATTGGAATTATTATATATACATCTCGCTCACCAGATGGTAAAGTTTTGTCAGGGCTGGCTCTCCCAAAGCTGTCAGTAGATCTAATGGAATGTTGTCTACTCCCGGGGCCTTGATTTGACTCAGGTCTTTCAGTGCTCTGTCAAACTCTTCACGCAGTATCATATCTCCCATTTCATCTTCATCTACATCCTCTTCCATTTCCATAATATTGTCCTCAAGTACATCGCCCTTGTATAGACCCTCTATATACTCCTTCCACCTTTCTGCTTTCCCGTCTTGTCCATCTGAGCTCTTTGTATTCATACAAGTGGTTCTCTTTTCTCCGAAGGTCTCTTTAGTTTTCCTGTAGGCAGTATGTATCTTACTGTTAGTGAGATATGCCTCTTCATCCTTATATTTCTAGCCATCCCTGCTTAACCATTTTGCACTCCCTGTTGACCTCATTTTGGAGACTTTGTATTCCTTTTTGCCTGCTTCATTTACTGCATTTTTATATTTTCTCCTTTCATCAATTACATTCAATATCTCTTCTGTTAACCAAGGATTTCTACTAGTCCTCGTCTTTTTACCTACTTGATCCTCTGCTGCCTTCACTATTTCATCCCTTGAAGCTACCCATTCTTCAACTATTGCATATCTTTCCTCCATTCCTGTAAATCGTTCCTTAATGCTCCCCCTGAAACACTCTACAACCTCTGGTTCTGTCAGTTTATCCAGGTCCCATTTCCTTAAATTCCCACCTTTTTGCAGTTTCTTCACTTTTAATGTACAATTCAGAACCAGTAGATTGTGGTCAGAGTCCATATCTGCCCCTGGAAATGTCTTACAATTTAAAACCTGGTTCCTAAATCTGTGTCTTAGCATGTCGATCTACCTGAAACCTTCCAGTATCTCCAGGCCTCTTCCATTTATACAACCTTCTCTCATGATTCTTGAACGATGTGTTAGCTATGATTAAGTTATGCTCTTCTTTTTGTGGGCAATTAAATTCCTTCTCTTAACCCATAACACCAATACCTCATTTTCCCCACCCATTTCAGTAGTTACACTATGCTCATGTGCTTCACACACTTAATGCACTTCATCAGTGCTATACCCTTATGCCCTTGTATGTAGAGAAATCTAATAACTGACTAAATTTCAGAAATACAGTTCTTTTTTAATAACACACTATCTGGGTGCTATTACTTGATGTGATATATGAAACTTCTGTGTATCTGCTATTTTATTTTGACATATTTCCACTAACATTCATTATCTTTGATCATTGTTTTTGAGTGACTTGATTCCAAGCCCAAAGTGTTATTCCAGGAGGACTGTGAAACACCCATGTGTGTTCACTGTATACTTTATGTTTAACTTGAAGTCCAGTGTTAACTTTTTCCATTACGAAAGCACCTTTTACGGTCGTGAATAATTTTTTTTTTTTTTTAAATCCTAGCACCATAATGTCTATTTCCCCATCCAGTTGATCAAGAACACTTGGATTGTTTAAACAGCTTACATGTTATAGGAATCAGGAGAAGTCTTCAGAAAGTACTGTGTGTCTTATGATTGATTCTGTCATATTATTCATTCAGTCAGAAACTGATTTAACAGCAGAAGGTAGTTTTACTCCGCAGTGCTATAGTGGGTACATATTAAGTATGGAGACAAATTCCAGGTGTTATCCATGTCAGGAAAAGGGCAAAAGTGTTAATATCAACATAAATGTTGAGATTAATGGTGGGTGTGTGATAAAGCTGTTTAGCTGTCGTCATTAAAGTAGGCTGCTCTAGGTCTCTCTCTACATGTCACCCCTCATCTCCTACAGCCTTGCAGTATTACTGTGTCAAGTACTGACTGGCTTGTTGTCGCAATTTGATACTTCCCTGTGTTTGTCTTTGCTTTGTTCTGTGAACTCATTCTGTTTTACATAGAGTTTTCAGTGATACTGAAGAGCAACATTCTGTGTTGCTAGCCCACATCATCTTGGTATATACTCGGACTGAATCAACATTAGAAAAGAAACTGAATATATAATATCTAATGTCTTAAAGTTTTTCAACAAACTTTTATGAGGGAAGAGCATTGCAGTGTGTTAGCGATGTTGTAGCTTCTTCAGAGCCTGTAGACGTGAATGCTATCTTCTATCCACCGTGAGGAACTAGATTTACTCAAACAGATGATTTTAATGAAGAAGTGGTCCACAGGACTGTGTTCGAATACCACAACGAAGGACAGTAATACTGTGGTTGCTAAATCTGTGTATAAATACAATACAAAATTATGAGGTCTTGGAAAAAACCATGTTGTAGCTTCTTCAGAGCCTGTAGACGTGAATGCTATCTTCTATCCACCGTGAGGAACTAGATTTACTCAAACAGATGATTTTAATGAAGAAGTGGTCCACAGGACTGTGTTCGAATACCACAACGAAGGACAGTAATACTGTGGTTGCTAAATCTGTGTATAAATACAATACAAAATTATGAGGTCTTGGAAAAAACCATTCAGCCACTTCTAAATGACATTGGTTTTAAGTCCAGAAAATGTGACGATGGGGACAGATTTCTTAGAGATCAGAGGGATACTGCACCTCACTGTATGTTTGTGGGCTATACATTAATTTCTTACAGAGGAAATTAGGCCTATGATTTGTTTGTACAGAACCTGGTGTTTGCATAACCATTTGAAGAAATAATTTTGGCAAGGCTCCAAGAGAAATGATGGTTTGAAAATATCAACAGGCACTTTTGTGCAGTGAATATCGATGTTTTAGGTGATGGATGTTGCAATAAAACGTGTGTAAGAGCTGCTAATATAATCCGTTCAAGTGGTAGGAAATATTCTTGGTCACATTAAGGTAAGCCGTCAGAACAAGAATCCTGGCAGTGGCATGCAAGTTCTCCTTTGCTGCTGTACATGTACAAGAAAACCTTGTTCATAGGTGACTCAATATGGTAATGATGTCTCAGACGTTACCAAAATTAATTTTATAATTTTCTTACCAAATCGTTCATTGGGAGTTTCTACGAGGTCGAATAGGATGTGAATTCATCAACAACATCATTTGCTGTTGCACAGGTGAAACAGTTTCGCACTTCATAGTTATTTTATTTTTTGTTTTGGAATTTGAGGATAGTCGTACATTTTTTTTTTTTTTCAATCCGTTAGTGTTTCTGGCATGTTTAACAGTTAAAGTAAAATTAATATTTCTTAGAAATTTCTGGTAGTGTTAGATTTTTTCCCTTAACAAGTGGCAATTATTTTCCCTTGGGAAGTACCATATCATATTTTAGAGTATAAATACAGATGTATGACTTTTTTCAGAATGTTTACTAACATTGAAAATTATCACTAAGTGGCAGTGCTGTAAGACAGAGAACTAACATTGATCTGCCTATTTTTGTGACAGCCGTTGTAGTACTGGTATATTACACCATACATTAATTACTTGGTATTAATTTCTTTCATGTTTCAAAAGATTTTCAGAGTGGCTCCCATGTGGTGCATTGCAAACATTTACATGGCACATCGTGGATTGTCTCACTTTTCAAATGTTCTGTTGGGTAGCCAAATATTGTCACAGCCTACATGAGCATGTTGTTCAACGGTCTGTACTTCAGCAAGTGTTCAGTACACAAAACTTTTGTTGGGTGCACTGATGTAACACTCAAGGAGATTTAAGTCTAGTGGACAAGGCTGCTACGCACAAGGACTGTTGATGAACAGTGAGATGGAAGTGGCCTTGTGCTCCAGCTCACATTGGCCATCTTACCTGCCATTTTGCTAAAAGACACATTCTTTAGTAAAATAGCCAGTGTGTTCAGTAGGAACTTCACATGTATGTTTATTATGGCATTGTGGGAAGACAGATGGTCCATGTTGGTACTC
Source organism: Schistocerca gregaria (assembly GCF_023897955.1). Classification (NCBI taxonomy): domain Eukaryota; kingdom Metazoa; phylum Arthropoda; class Insecta; order Orthoptera; family Acrididae; genus Schistocerca; species Schistocerca gregaria. The sequence goes on from NC_064920.1 coordinate 1,061,980,713, forward strand.
GCCAATAATCCTAATCCTGAACTGTTGCTGATGCAGTGATTTAACCATTCCTCAGGCCACAGATGACAGTTGTGTAGGCTTATGATTAATTAGTACCATGTAATATGTAGTGTATTATACTAGTACTAATTGCTTCATTGCAGACCTACCATCCATTTCCAGACATGTGTTGATATAAATGTTTTTGAATTTGTCTCCTTACTTAATATTCACCCTGCAGTCATGAGAGATATCTATGTGATGATACACATTATTTTTCTGCTTGATTGCCTAATTTGAGTTTGTCATTACAATTAAATGTGTGTGTCTTAATAGCTACATAGGTTGCACCGATGGAAATTAAGTATCAACTTGTGGAAATATATTGACTAAACCATTTGCTTGACATGAAGAGTTGTATGTATACTTACTTTTTCATACAAAGCTTTATACACTGCATGATTGTTTGCTTGATACATATTTGGCTGCACTACTCTGCTGCAATGTTATGCTTTGCCTTTCGTGACTGCATCGTCATCGCAATCGCACGTCACAGCCACCGCACGGTCCCGTGTCTTATATTGCAGCAGGGGCTATGCCTCCCCCACCCCCTCGAAGTGCGCCCCCCCGACAGCCGCCCGCGTACAGCGTCGCTGCGCAGATGGCACGCCTGCAGAGACTAGGACGGGCGCACTCTCACGAGGGCGTCACCGCTGTACCCACTGTCCCGACACCGCACTCGGTGGGTTACTGCAGCACCAATGATCTGGACGATGATGGTATGTGTGAGCTCCATGCAGGACTCCAGTAATGGAAATATGGGACAGAAAGGAGGCTAAAGTTCAAAATGAAACTGTGTGTGTGTGTGTGTGTGTGTGTGTGTGTGTGTGTGTGTGTGTGTGTGTGTGTGTGTGTGTGTGCGCAGAGTTGTTGCTTATCTATTTAGTAGTTCCCTAATTATCTTGATTCAGATTTTTATCGTAGTTACAACCCAAAAATGAAATTTACTCATTGTAGTTCTGAGACTGAATGCACTCAATACTTCATTTGTCTTTGCACTTTTCAGAATCTAAATGGCATTAGTATTCAGTTTGCATTATTCAAAGACTTACTTAAAAAAATCATGAAGGAAAGAAAATATATATCATGATATATCTTTCTGTAACAATTAATGTAAATGACAAAAAAGAACAATAGCTTCTGCTTACAGCATCCTTTTCAAAGTAATGCAATGGAAATGTAAATTGTGTTAATATTTTACGTCCAATTTTTTTCACATCAAGGAAATATTTATTTTCTGCATAGAATTCAAGATTTCTCCCCTAACAATTCTCACCCCATTTAACAAAAGAATATGCTCATTCTTAACAAAGTGTCTCTTTCCAAGCCAGATTTGATACATCTATAATGTTCACATAATTCCAAAGAATACTTACTTCATTTTTCCAGAGTGTTGTTTTAATTGTTAAAAGTAGCACTATGTGGTTATTACAATGGATAAATATGTGGTTAAGTTCCTGAACAGTGAAAGATATTCCAATATTTGGTACATTATTCTAGAAAAAGTCTTCAGTTTCTGTTAGACATTCAGTTCAGATATGAAAAACTAAGTAGCCTAGAAGTACATAATTTCAGGTAGCTTTCAAAAGATAGACAAAGAATGTTCACAACAAATATGTTGATTTAATAACTTTATGATGCACACTACAGTAGAGTAGTGGCTTCAGAATGCCTATAAGCTAAAACTAAACTACAGATTGGATGAACTAGAAACTGTGAAAGAAGAATTATAAAGAAATGATTGGGCCACTAACAGAGGATACTCTTGGAAATTAAGTAGTGCTGAAATAAATCAGAATGTAGAAAGTATAACAAACAGTAAATAAGGAGAGACAGATAGTCTGGTAATTTATACATTGTTGGTGACAATGTAACTAAACAGATCCTCAATTACTTTTGAAGAGTGGGGAGGGGGGGGGGGGTGGACTCAAGAGTTCACGGAAGATTTACAGAGAAATGAAATAATAAAAGAAGAAGAAACAATGGTTAGAGTAATTTTTTTTAAAAAAAGTGTTACAAACATGATGATTCCAAAGCAGTAAAGATAAAGGAATTTTGGCAGGAAAGTCAAACAGCAAAAAATAAAGAACTAAATTTAATACATGATCCTCTGAAAGCCTACACAAGACAAGGAGCACATGAGGGGGGGATATTTTATGAAGTTGATTTTTGGAAAGTTACCAAATTTTGATAATTGCAATTGAAGGAGGAGGACAGGCCACATGTGTTTCAATCAGCTGATGATTAATATACCAAATCCTAGAGCCATTTAAAAAGAAGTGCAAGGAATGAGAATGACAATATTAAAGAAACAGTTTATCCAATTTTTTCCTCCATGTAACTTCTGTAGTGGTAACTTTTCATTCAAATATAAATTCCTAACAGTAGAACATGAGTTTGAAGAGTGCAACCCTTTTGCATACACCTTTATTGTAACTGTTAGTTGTGTTTAACCCTGCAGTTTAAGCCTTATTTTCTTCTTGCAGTTCACTAATACTGTTTAAAAGAAATTTTGTGCCAGCTCCCACATTCAGCACATCAGATATTTTATCCTAGATTTTATTTTATTGTTGTTTCAACATTTCAATTAAATACTTATAGTTGGGATTTTATTGTCATTGATATTTGTGTGTGTGTGTGTGTGTGTGTGTGTGTGTGTGTGTGTGTGTGTGTGTGTGTGTGTGTGTGCCAAGCATGTGTATTGATAAATATGTGGAGCACTCTGTAAATATAAACTGTATATTTGTATGTACTTGCATGTTGGCGTGCATGTAATGTGTGTATTGCTGATGTTCCACAGGAATGCTGCATTGTGTGCAATTTTTTGGCATGAGCATGTTCACACATCGCACCACCTGTGCCTGATTCCTTCCCCCTGACTTACCATTCCCTCTTCCGTATAAGTACTCCACCATAAAAATACTGTGTTTAAGGAGTTTTTGTAACTGTAAAAAAAAGTAATTACTTTTCCCCCTCCAGCAATCAACTAGGTAGTGTAAATTTAATTACAGTGAAGTTATTTTCTTCTGTGGTATTAAACTGAGAGATGTGGAAAGTATTTTACAGATTATTGTGGCCTAAATTTGAGTAATCACAAGAACATTGTTTAGGCGTGTTTGCATCATATAACATTGTTTTTAATTTTAATGAATTACTACAAAAGTAAATACGTTAGAACTTAGTGAATGACTGTGTCACAAGGGTAGAGAAATGTTGAATGAGAATGCAGTCTGCTGTCCCATCGATTAGAGCACCATTTTTACCAGTGATAACATTTTTATTATTGGGACTGTCTGCAGACTGAAGGGACAGAATAAATTATGTAAATTGAAGGTGGGGAGGAGGGAAGAAGGAAAGGAAAAGGGACTATTGATGTCAGCTGCACTGGGACTTTATGGGGAATCAGTGGCAATGAATGAAAATTTATGCTGGACCAGTATTTGAACCCAGGATCTCATGCTTACTAGACACCTGCATTAACCACTGCACCATCCAGGCACAGTGTCTATCACAGTTGTGGGGACTATCATGGCACATCTCTCAGCCGACCCACATTCCCACCTAGTGCCACGTATCTGCAGGTCATCAGGCGTAATTGTGCAGATGGTGGATTCATTGCCCATCAGGGTGAGTCTGTTATGTCAATATGCGGTGCGGTGTCTGTTCTGTTTCATGTTGTTGTCAGTTTGTCTGTTGGTATACTGAATCAATAGAGAAAAGAGGACTGAACTGGTAAAGAACCTCTTTGCTGGATTTTAAATACTTCATAGATTTGGCAACTGTTTCCACAAACTGCATAGATCGAGAATAGCGACAGAATTTTTTTGTATTTCTTAATTATGCAAGAAATTCGGCTCCCTATAAAACAGATTTTGTTGTGGTAATAGCTGTAATCAACATTTGTACTGCATATTTACTTGAAATGTCCCCAAGTTTTCAGATCTCCAATAATTTAATTATCTCAAAAGTGGTATGCCAGACTACTATAGTCGTATCTTGAAGTTTCCTGGTATTATAAGTATTCCATGAGATTCTGGGATTGCAGACAGAAATGTCGACTTCCTGTTTCAATATTTCAACTGGCAATCAAGACAGCCATCATCAACTTAATTTTAAAACTAGCTGCTTGGGAGTGTAACAAACAGATGCTTGGGAGCAACAAATCGTCTTTCCTCTCCGCCACACTCTCACGTAACAACTGCAATTTATCATTTATCAGCAACTAATCAACAGTTTACATCGCCAGCATGTTCCATTCCATTTTTGTCACTCTGGGCATCGACAGTCTAAGGGTTCATAAGATAAATTTCATATCTTTTATTTCCCTATGAAATACTTGGAATTGTTGCCCTCTTCTTGTTGTGATGAAATCATCCCTCTTTCTTTTAAAGGATACATTTCCTTTCTTATGGTGGCTGCAATATTTTGTTTGAATTTTGATAGTGATTTGTTGTGCCCTTCCTTGTTGACTTTTCATGTTGGCACTTGGGTACCCAAGTTTTATATCTCTGGAAGGTTTTGCAAGGTGGACATTACCTTCAATCTGAAATTGTAAACATTTCTTACAAGTAACTATATGACACCTTTTCATTCCGGCATTGCACTATATAGTGCAATTCAAACAATAATTCTCATATATCAGACTTTTTAATTTGACAGCTATATGGTGATGAACGGAGTCCACTATTACCTTAATTTTTTCCTGACATGTCCACTTAGCAAATTGCGCTAGTAACATGACGCCTGTTGCAGAAGTAATGTCCTTACTGAATTTCTCAGAGCTCCTATACATGTACCATGTACCACAGGGAGATGCATCTTTACTACAGAAAATATACAACACTTTTTTTTTTTTGCCCTCTTTGGTATATATTATCAGTGGAACACCCATCTTTGCGATATGTTTGCCTTTTTGTGTTGTGTTTTTTGCCCATCTTTCCTATTTTTACTGAAACTTTAAGGTTATCCTTGCAACACCACTTGTAACTTTGTTTGTGAACTCTTCTTATGTATAATTCAGTAACTACATTAAATGTTGTGACATCTGCCTTTAACTTTTCTGTATTGTTGTTATTGCTTAATAAAGTGAGCTTATCCAAGTTTCTACTATACTTGTAACAAGGCATCAGTGTTCATTTCTCAGAGTACATCATTTGTGTGTGTGTGTGTGTGTGTGTGTGTGTGTGTTCTTACAAACATGAGTGAATACTCTTGTCATGCAGAGTGATCTATCATGTTGTTTAGTTATAGAGAGAAGCAGATAACTACACTAAAGCTGGATCTGTGTAAAAAAAAGTTCTCGAGAAGTAGTTACTGATGCAGCATCAAAACAAAATGTTACTGGATTTTCTGATTTTGAGAGAACTGAAGGGTGATCTGTTTAATTGTTAAAAATCATTCAGCAGCCAAGATCGCATAAAACATTCTTTCTTTAAAACAACTGGTTTTAACAGACTGTGCTCTCATCTTCAGGTATTATTAAATATTACTGTTTTGTATATAGAAGTTATAAAGAAAATAATATATCTTCACAGTAATGAAGGAACTGCTGGCCAAGTAGATTGTTTAAATATAAGGACAAAGGGAATGTCCCACTGTAAAAGGAAAGCTAAAGCTATGGAGAATATTGAATCAGAAAAAGTATGAGTGTGTGTGTGTGTGTGTGTGTGTGTGTGTGTGTGAGAGAGAGAGAGAGAGAGAGAGAGAGAGAGAGAGAGAGAGAGAGAGAGTGAGTGAGTGTGAGAGAGAAGTCTTTGTGGAATATGAGTTGAATGTGTGACAACAAATCTGATAGCAAGTGAGTTTTAAAATGCGAGAAACTTAGTGTAAGACTTAAGAAGGTTGTTCTGACTGCCAGGGGGAGGGTGAGATTGTGGAAAAACAGTAAGCGAACTTCTGTGCAATGTAATGTAAGTTGTGTATGTTAATATTCTGGAATATTAGCAGAAAATACACTATAGTTACAACTTAATCTGCTTCTTCAAAGTGTTCTGCACTCTTCTTACCATATTAGCTGATATTTATCCTAGGAACTCGTGTTGGATATAGGAAAGAAGAGAGCTTGTTTTCCCTGTTTATCTATGTGCACTTATTTTATTGTGAAGAGCTATTTGCTTTTATAAATTTGGTGATTATTATTTCTCCCCCAGTCTTTTACCAGCCATGTTCGAGTGGGAAAGCAATAAAATTTATAAAAATGTGGGTACACTTTTTTCACTGTCTGTGGCACACTACAAAGTGTAGATATTAGGTTTAGGCCTTAAGAGACATGTTACTGTAGCCAGTTTGTCTCCATCCTCTGATGATAGCAGAAAGATTGATTTTGCTATGTGTATGAAAGTTACATAAACTAACATCACATATTATTTCCAGTAGAACAGTTTTTATATAAACATGAAGCAGCATTGTAGTTAATATATTTCACTGTCCTGAATGGTTTGTGAGTTACTAGTTGACATAAAAATAATGCCAAAATGAACAAAAGACAAGACATTGTAAAGTAAAGAACGGGTGCTTGTGTCTTAATATATAAGGGGCATTCAAATGAAACCTGGTCGCTAGTGTAAGGTAATGGTAATGATTTTATTAACTCAAAAATGTAGTTATACACAGTACACATAATCAAAAATAGTCACCAAAACTGTTGGGCCATTTATCCTATTGTGACACTAACTGGTCAATTCCATACTCGAAGAAGCTAGTAGGCTGCCATCGGATCCAGGCTTGTATCCAGTCACACACTTCATCGTCCGTTGTGAATCGATGTCTGCGGATAGCATGTTTTAGAGGTCTAAACATATGAAAGTCACACAGTGAAAGATCGGGATTACACAGTGGATATTCCATCGTTTGACACCAAAACTACTTCAACGTCATCTTCACCGCATTGGCCGTGTGTGGGCGGACATTATCATGCAGGAGGATTATGCGATTGGAAAACATGCCTCGATGTTTCAACTTGATGACTTGTCAAAGGTTCTGTAAAGTGGCTTGATTATGCTGGGTATTGATGGTGGTTCCATGTTCCAGAAGCTTGGACAAGCAGTGGGCACTTGTGGTCAAAAAAGGACAACATAACCTTACCAGAACTGGTGTGCATGGCCTTTGATTTCTTTGGAGGCGGTGAAATCATATGTCTCCACTGCTTGCTCTGACACTTGCCTTCCAGTTCAAAATGGTGACACCATGTTTTGTTACCTGTGACAATATGCAACAGAAAGCCGTATTCCTCCTTATGGTAATGTTGCAGACGACTCAAAGACAGCACCATTCTAGTATTGTGCTGTTGGGCGGTGAGTTGGTAGGGAGCTGGCTGCGCACAGATTTTCAAGCGTTGATGCATCATGGTGTGGGGGTGCCCACACTAATACCCAGTAACTGAGGGATCTCGTTCATGGTGATTCTGTGGCTGTCCAACACTAAATCATTCACTTCCGCAACCATTTCCAGTTTGATGACACGATGAGCCTGTCCAGGATGAGCATCCTCTTCCAGTGACTTGTGCTAGTCAAGGAATCGTGTGCGCCATTCCACGACACTTGAATGACTCGGACTGTACTCACCGTACACAGCCTTCATCTGTCAATACATTTCAGGCCTCCAACTCCCTCTGCTGCCAAAAATCGAATCACTCCTCATTGTTCCTGCTTACTCGCTTGTTTGTTCAGTAGTGAATGATAACTTGTGTGACCACCACCTCTTCGGCGTGAAGCTACACTGGCACTATGCAACATCAAGTGGTGTGCACGTGTCAGTCTCTCTACCAACAGATGGCATCACCATACCTGCAGTTACGTGGTGCCACCTTACATGTAAGGCAAAGGTAGATGAACTGACCAGGTTGCATATGAATGAACCTCATATATGACTAACATTAATAGATATTTCTGCGCACCAGATTGGAAAAATCAAGTTAGGAACTTTGACCTCAAGAAGTGAACATTGTGTCAGAACTTTAGAAACCAGTATTAATTGCTCTGTAAATCATAGTTCATGCACCTATTGGGTGGAAGTTGATATAAGAAAACATACACGAGAAAGGGTAGAGTTGCCATAACTGAGCAAGTGAAATAGAAATAAAGATTTTTTTATTAGTTTTAGGCTAATATTCTGATTTATCTCCATTTACTAAAAATATTGCTTTTTACTTACTGTAACAATTGTGCTTTTAATTATATTTTTAAAGTCTTAGGTTTGCTGTTAACAAAGAATGACTTCCCTACTGTCAGAGTTGAACTAATTGGAGGAGATATGCCAATTTGAGCTCTGGTAGTGATGTTTGATATTGTATGTTTTTTTCTTTTGTGCATGATGTTATTGTGATAAAAATTAATTTATTCCCAATTATGTTTGTTTTTCAGATGATGATGGTGCACAAGTATCTGCAGTGTGAATTATTTTCCATATAGTTTACGTTCTCCTATCTTCATCTCACTGAGTGACATTGTTGAGAGTATCACAGATGAGTGCCAGATAGTAAAGAAAAGGGCATTGTGATGAGTTTTGTAAAGAATAGCTACTGCACATCGGGAAAAAATGATAGTACATATTGTCTTTGCGTTCCCCTGCAGTTGTACTTATTGTCCTGTTTTTTAGTTGCGTACACAAGTGTGTTTACACAGTTAAGCTTTCAGCAAATAGCAGTCTGTGAACAACCCATACATTGCCTTCTGACTGTGTGGACAGCTTTTATTCTGTGGCCAGTATGGCAAGGAGCTTGCATGTTATAATTTCTTCTGTGTACTTTGTTCTATTTTGCCCCTGTGTTTGGAATGATATCTGAGAGATCAGTAAATCCAAATGCCATAAAAATTTGGCATTTCTTTCACAGGGTTATCACTGCTTGTGATAATTTCGCATGCTAAAATTTACAGTTATTCATACTCAGCATTCATTATTGTTTTAAATGATGAATTATTATCAAAATGTGTGTTTGTGATATCTGTACTATGATATAAATACTTGTAAAAATAATTTTTACGCACTTTGAATATTATAATTATTTGCTGTACCAATTGCAGCATTGCATCAGATGTAAAGGATGATATGACTTTGAAAAATGTTTACAATTCTGATCTGTAAAATAACTGAATATATTTTTGTCTTACATGTTGCAGTAGATAAATGTGACTGATAAAACTATGTTAGAATGAGCAACAGTTAAGTGTAGTATGAATATCAACAAACAAATATTGTGCATTAATGTCATCTCAAATTTTTCATTAGCTTTTTAATACAGTGTAAATAGCCAAGTGATAACAAATCTGAATACAAATGAGATTATTTGTCTTATTTACAACTTTTCATAAACTGAAAGTTATTTGTTCATTGTACAAAATGACTCTTTATATGTTGAAACATATGAGTATTGTAGTAAATAGTTGTAAAAAGTGACTTGTTCCAAAGAATCTACTCCAGGAATATTTTAAATTCTTTTTTCCTTTTTTTTACGTTCGAATTTAGGACTTAAATGTATTTACAGGTAACAATTTTTTATTAATGTGTACAAGAACTCAAAATATTAAGTGACCATTTCTTGAGATCTGTCAATATGCGCTAGCAGCTAAATTACTTTGAAATTGAGCTGTCAGGCGTTTGTACAATTGCTCTCAAATGCTGTGTATGCCATTATCAAAAGATCTTTACTGTGTAGTATTTGCATTCTGTGTTGTGTAGTTATGTTCATATCATATTTAGATCACCAGATCATCAATGTGCAATGTATTTAACATATTTACTATATTATCACTTTATGGCAGATGGGAAATCATCTCAAGACTTACATGTGTACATATAGATTAAAAGAAATATGTGTGTTATTTGAAATTTTTGTATGTCTGCCTACTGTGTGAAAAGAGAGGGACGTTTTGCCTAGTCGTGTCGTGCTGTAATATTTTGATAACATATTTGGTGGTATATTTTTCATTATATATGTATTATGAAACTTTGTCTATTTAGGTATGTGTAGAATTTGGATGTCATAATATGGTATATCTGTAGGTCAGTCCAAATTTATATATATTGACTGTTTTAATTGAGACAAACATTTGACATTTTAAGAGCAAACCGAAACTAACTTTCAAAATACTAGCACTCCAAAAGAAAATGAGAACATTAAAATGAAATGATGTGAGGGCTAGTTTTATCTTTTTGCCCTGGAGTGCCAGCAAAGTAAAAACTTTGTGTGATTGTTATATGCCAGTGCACATTTTTATTTATTTTGATTTTTATACATCTGTGGCTGTGGTTGACACACACAACAGAAATGGTCGTAATCAGAGGAACACGTGAAAATTGAGTGCCAGTGCTGAAGTAGTTGTGCAGCTTTATCCAGGCCAATATCAAATGTATTCCAGGTGAATTACAGATTCAAAGCACACATTTACACTTTATGCCGGTATTGCTTCTAGATTTCCTTTTCGTTACTTATAGTTTCTGTGTAGAGTAGCATTATTGATTGTTTGTGCAGATCCCAATCACAGATGGAGAAATGGTCATACTCATTGCATTTTAATATTTATAACAAAGTTTGAACTGTTGCTGGCTTTACTCCAGTGAGTTTGGTGCTGTTTATACATGTGTGATTTTTTTTTTTTTTTTTCTTATTCTTCTTCTTTCAGATTTGTATATAACGTACTCTACATGCAATTAAGATATTTTATAATATTCATTGGGAAGTGAAAGCAAAGTTTATAAGCAGGAACGTCTAATTTGCATAACACAACTAGTTCTAAGTTTTGGGTTAGAACATCACGTATCAGAATTTCTACTATTACACCTGACACAAAATATTAAGTAAATGCTGGTGTTATAGTCAAAATGTTTTTCTGAAAGGCAGAATTTCATGTTCTCAAATCAGTTTGTGTTTTCAGTCTTTCATTCACATATATTTTAGGCACCAAACACCATCAGATTACTACATATATCCGTGGTATGTAAATTGTGTCATCTGTATAACAACACTAAAATAATTCACTATACTGTGCTTCAAATGAAAGATACTTATGGATAAGATTTTTTCTGAAAGAAGATAAACAGAAAATTTTTGACATGTTCAGTTCCATTTTCATAAAATAGTTAATGACGTCAGTCTTAATAACTGTCTATTTTTCCCAGATGTATTACTAGCTGCGGCTATGACACGTTCACCTTGTGCATGTACTTTGGGTATTTCAGTGATTGTCTGTAGGCATTATTCTATAGAATGTTAAATCCTCCGAAAATGACGCACACATGCTATTAAGTGTGAAATGCCACTTTCATGTTCTCTCTGTTTCATCCATTAGTGTTCCATATAAATATATATCAATGTCAATGTGATGAAATCCTTAAGGAATATTACTACAAAAATGTAAGCCATATCAGAACACCTGATGGTGCAGATAGGGAAGATATGTTGTCACCACTGTAAGTTTCAGCAGCTTTTTGAGTTGTATGATCCAATGAAGCACTGATTATGGTATTCTACGAGAAATGACAGTGTTAAGTACCTGCATTTATCATTTTATCTGTTTGTCAGTTATTATTTAATTATGTTGAAAATGTTATAACTTTTATACAAAGTTCTACCTTATCACAATGATTTTCAGATATTTTGAGGCACCCTTCTGTCTTTTTTGTTTCCACGTGAATATTGCATTTCCATTATTTGCATTTGTGATCATAGCCAATTATATATGAAAATGTTTTTATTTTCATAGCTTATAACAGATTCATATGATAAAAATGTTGTGTGTATTTGTCCAATTATATGTGTTTAGCTCCTTTAGCTAATCATCTCAGTCGGGCCCTTTCTGGTGGTCCAGTATTTACTGTACAAAATAAATCCTAGTAATTATGTGTCAGAAATGGTTTTAATATCCAAAATGTGTCTCCATACACATCCTAACCCTTATCAGTATTTGGTAGTGTAAGGTTTCATGGTTTTTTCATCCTTTTATTTTGTTTGTGGAATTTGAAATGATATGTTCATGAACTGTGACTACACAATTTTGTGTGTGTGTGTGTGTGTGTGTGTGTGTGTGTGTGTGTGTGTGTGTGTGTGTATGTGTGTGTGTGTGTTTACAAAAGGTTATCATACAGTTTTAGACGGTTATGTGGAAGGGAAAAGGAAGTGAGGAAGGAAGAGACTCCAGATACTGGATGCCATGGTGGACAGTAGAAAAAAAGCAGCCTTAAGAAGGAAGCAATGGATCGCAGAAAATGGAGAGGTAAAGGACCTGCTAACAGCAGATAACTGATGATGATGATGATGATGGTGATCATACACCATAAGCACCTTATACCATGTTGCACAGAATCATTGGACATTCTCATGACTTTAAGCCACAAGACGTAGTTCCCATGACATAACACAGTATGTGTCAATGGTTGGGTGCACATTCAAGTGTATTTGTTATTCATAACAAGTGTCATAAATAACAATGTTTTTGTAGATCTGGCTGACAATAGTTTAGCTGTTATTAAAGTTAGTAAACGTGGTACTCACTTTACAATCTGCTTTTTTCCTCCGAGTACATTATATATTTTGAATCTTCTTTTTTTTCTTGAAGGCATCTTTTAATTTGTCGTATGTGATAAATGTTTATATTGAAGTTACCTATTAAATTAACATTATTTTTCTATTTTAAAAATAATGTTAATGCTGTTTTCCAAAATTATTGAACTTTTATACAGATTTATTTTATTAGGTTGCGTAAAATTGTCCATATCAAGAAAAGAAGTTATTAGACAGATCCCATGAAACTGTGTGTTCTTACAATGAGAAAATATCAAGAGAATTATCAGAAGAAGAAAATTAATCACAGTTTAGTGAAACAAAGACATGAGAGAAAATTTTTGAAGAAGAAAACCACAACCTTGACGCCAACCAATCATTATAGGAAATAAAAAGTGCTGTTCAAGAATAATGAAAACATACAGGTGTGGAATTTGAAACAATGGCTGTCAATTACAAAACTCGTTCTCTGGTGTGTGCGTGCGTGTGCCTGTGTGCTTGGGGGAGGGGGGATACACAAAAGGAATCAGACATGTTTTACTATGACTGACAAAATTGTGGACAATACACTCAAGTGAATCAAAATAAAACAATCAAAGTTTAATTCGCATGACACACACTCTGCAGATAGATCACAAATCCAGATACAAAGGCTCTCATTTCTAAGAGATGGAAAGAAAATAGGATGCACAAATTACTGTGAACCATGATTCGGATGGCACAGGAATTTTATGAGCACTCTTTAAATACTAATGCTACTGCTTTTTGCTTTGATTTGACAGTTTGGGGAACAGAAATGGGAGAAAACAAAATGACAACGTTCCACTTAGTCTAGACTTCCATCAAGAATTTGTCAACTGTTTTGTCAATTAGTGTAAATGATTTTGTCACTGCTGGTAAGTGCCAAAACCAGTTGATTCCAGGTCTACTCCTATAGTAACCACAATTCTCATTTATTTCCAGTTCAGATCTGCTCACAATTTATCTCAAGTCAATGCCCAAGATGATTGTCACAATGGAGTGTTTTAGAGAAAGCTTAAATATTTATAGGAGAAAGAAAAACAGTACACTGAAGAAGCAATGTAGAGGAAATTAGGACAATGAAAAAATTATCTCACATCCCCATACAAATTAGGGAAAATCATCATGACAAACAAAGTCAAATCGACATATGAAATTGATGATACCTTGAAAAGGATACTAATAAGTTGTGACACTGTAATTGTAATGCACTTGGCCAAATTAGTAAATATAGTATATAATTAATTCTGGGGATTTTCTCAGACAGGTTAAAATATGCCATCGCCAGAAATCTCTGCAAGAACTATCAGACAGTCTCATTCTTACATCATTTTACAAATATTTGGGGTTGCCACCCACCTGTGTGAAACTGACTTGCTTCGTCAATTACCGTTTAGATTTCAAAAGGGCTGCGCTAGGGAGACAGTTATTCTTTTTCACAGACCGTCTAGTAAAATTTTTAAATGATCAAAAATTACCATTTTGGATATTCAGTGAGTCATCATCAAGCATTTCATGTTTCAGTAATAATATTCTATTCAAGAAATCACATTTTTATGGCATTCGTGAATCGGCACATGTGCCAGTTTACTTTCTGTTGAAGAAAAATTTTTAAATGATCAAAAATTACCATTTTGGATATTCAGTGAGTCATCATCAAGCATTTCATGTTTCAGTAATAATATTCTATTCAAGAAATTACATTTTTATGGCATTCGTGAATCGGCACATGTGCCAGTTTACTTTCTGTTGAAGAAACAGTATGGAGAGAGTTACACTAGGATGTTTGAGTCGTACTAATTGGATGCCCAATCATCTTATGTGGAGATATTGCAATGGGTGTTCTGCAAGGTTCAACTATGGGTCAATTACTGTTCTCACTGTATGTTAAGATCTTCCATTTATTTGCATCAGGAGAGACAATTACTTCTAACTGCTGATGAAACAAACATTATTAACAAGCCAAGTAAAGAAACATTAACAGAGAAAAATAGTTATCAACTGGTTTTGCACAAATGGATTAAACTTTGGGAAAAACGTTTTAGAACATCAAAAATATGTAACCTATTATTAACAACAAAAACAATCAATTATTGATGAAATTATTTAATTGATGTAAATAAAATAGAAAGAAACTTCCACATGGGAAAAATATATTAAAAACAAAGATTCCAAGACTTACCAAGCGGGAAAGCGCCGGCAGACAGGCACATGAACAAAACACACAAACACACACACAGAATTACGAGCTTTCGCAACTGGCAGTTGCTTCGTCAGGAAAGAGGGAAGGAGAGGGAAAAATGAAAGGATGTGGGTTTTAAGGGAGAGGGTAAGGAGTCATTCCAATCCCGGGAGCGGAAAGACTTCCCATAGGGGAAAAAAAGGACAGGTGTACACTCGCACACACACACAAACACACATATCCATCCGCACATACACAGACACAAGCAGACATATTTAAAGGCAAAGAGTAAGGGCAGAGATGTCAGTCGAGGCGGAAGTACAGAGGCAAAGAAGTTGTTGAAAGACAGGTGAGGTATGAGCGGCGGCAACTTGAAATTAGCGGAGGTTGAGGCCTGGCGGATATCGAGAAGAGAGGATATACTGAAGGGCGAGTTCCCATCTCCGGAGTTCGGATAGGTTGGTGTTGGTGGGAAGTATCCAGATAACTCGGACGGTGTAACACTGTGCCAAGATGTGCTGGCCGTGCATCAAGGCATGTTTAGCCACAGGGTGATCCTCATTACAAACAAACACTGTCTGCCTGTGTCCATTCATGCGAATGGACAGTTTGTTGCTGGTCATTCCCACATAGAAAGCGTCACAGTGCAGGCAGGTCAGTTGGTAAATCACGTGGGTGCTTTCACATGTGGCTCTCCCTTTGATCGTGTACACCTTCCGGGTTACAGGACTGGAGTAGGTGGTGGTGGGAGGGTGCATAGGACAGGTTTTACACCGGGGGCGGTTGCAAGGGTAGGAGCCAGAGGGTAGGGAAGGTGGTTTGGGGATTTCATAGGGATGAACCAAGAGGTTACGAAGGTTAGGTGGATGGCGGAAAGACACTCTTGGTGGAGTGGGGAGGATTTCATGAAGGATGGATCTCATTTCGGGGCAGGATTTTAGGAAGTCGTATCCCTGCTGGAGAGCCACATTCAAGGTCTGATCCAGTCCCGGGAAGTATTCTGTCACAAGTGGGGCAACCTGGTACAGAAGCAGATAACCAGAGCCACTTCCTCATCCCCTCAAACCCAGAACCTCTCACAGAAGAACCCCAAAAGTGCCCCACTTGTGACAGAATACTTCCCGGGACTGGATCAGACCTTGAATGTGGCTCTCCAGCAGGGATACGACTTCCTAAAATCCTGCCCCGAAATGAGATCCATCCTTCATGAAATCCTCCCCACTCCACCAAGAGTGTCTTTCCGCCATCCACCTAACCTTCGTAACCTCTTGGTTCATCCCTATGAAATCCCCAAACCACCTTCCCTACCCTCTGGCTCCTACCCTTGCAACCGCCCCCGGTGTAAAACCTGTCCTATGCACCCTCCCACCACCACCTACTCCAGTCCTGTAACCCGGAAGGTGTACACGATCAAAGGGAGAGCCACATGTGAAAGCACCCACGTGATTTACCAACTGACCTGCCTGCACTGTGACGCTTTCTATGTGGGAATGACCAGCAACAAACTGTCCATTCGCATGAATGGACACAGGCAGACAGTGTTTGTTGGTAATGAGGATCACCCTGTGGCTAAACATGCCTTGATGCACGGCCAGCACATCTTGGCACAGTGTTACAACGTCCGAGTTATCTGGATACTTCCCACCAACACCAACCTATCCGAACTGCGGAGATGGGAACTCGCCCTTCAGTATATCCTCTCTTCTCGATATCCGCCAGGCCTCAACCTCCGCTAATTTCAAGTTGCCGCCGCTCATACCTCACCTGTCTTTCAACAACTTCTTTGCCTCTGTACTTCCGCCTCGACTGACATCTCTGCCCTTACTCTTTGCCTTTAAATATGTCTGCTTGTGTCTATGTATGTGCGGATGGATATGTGTGTTTGTGTGTGTGTGTGCGAGTGTACACCTGTCCTTTTTTTCCCCTAAGGGAAGTCTTTCCGCTCCCGGGATTGGAATGACTCCTTACCCTCTCCCTTAAAACCCACATCCTTTCATTTTTCCCTCTCCTTCCCTCTTTCCTGACGAAGCAACTGCCAGTTGCGAAAGCTCGTAATTCTGTGTGTGTGTTTGTGTGTTTTGTTCATGTGCCTGTGCCTGTCTGCCGGCGCTTTCCCGCTTGGTAAGTCTTGGAATCTTTGTTTTTAATATAAATTATTTAATTGGATAGATAAAAAATCTACACATCAAGCAGTGGCAGAACACACACAAGACCTCTCCAGCCCTTTTCCTTCACCTTTCTTCCTTCCGCTTCAACCCTTATGCCTGAAGGAGGAGCCACTGGCTCCGAAAGCTTGCCAATCACAGCAGTCTTTTATGTGTGTTTTCTGCCGCTGCTTGGTGAGTGGATTTTTCTTATCTCACCTGTTATTAAGATATTGCACCATCAAGAATAATAAATAATATAGAAAGAATAATGTGAGCAAGAATTTACACAACCCTAATTTCAAGAAAATCGACTGTCTTACTGGAGGGAATGTTTGTGTTGGTAATGGATGACCTTGTAGGACGTGCGTAACATGTGATATCCAAGCATCTTTCTATCCTATTGATGTCAGTGTTGAGTTAGCTGTGTGGGAACAAACATATGTTTTTCATGGGCTAAATGTGTGTTCATTCCTAGTGGATGGGTATATTGTGGCCATGTTGTGGTGTCTGTCTGCAGGAAGGCTGGACTCCTACGAGTTCTGTGACCACTTCCCTTGGATGTATTGCTGATAGCTGGCTGGGTAGGTGCAAGGCCTATCCACAGCAATCTGTGGTGTTCAGGTGATGGATTATGTTTCCTACTCTGATGAATCATAGTTTCATACAAGTGGCTATGTAAACAACCAGAACAACAGATGTAGGAGTTCAGAAAACCCTCACATTTTCCATGAGTTCCCATTACATTCACAGGATACTGAAGCTCAATATGCAATTTTGTGTAAAAGAATTGTAGGCCTAATTTTCTTCTCAGAAAGGACAACAGCTGAACATTACCAGGACACCATCATGCAGTTCATAGTATTGTTAGAGGTGATGAACTACACTGCTGAGATGGTGCAACCGTGCACATGGTGACTAGCACCATGACAATGTTGTTAGAGTTATTTTGGATGAGGGGAGGGGGGAGGAGGAGAGACCATTTCATATGACCCGTCGCTGCCTCGATACCCAGATTTCTCTCTTCCCCCCCCCCCCCCCCCCCTCTCACTCCGCAACTTTTACTTTGGTGACCTCTATAGAATAACATCTATAAGAACAACCCTCACAAAATTAACCAAATGAAGCACAATATCAAAAGATGAAATTTCCACAAAAGTGTAGTAACCATCCAGAAACACGAAGACACCCGTTGCAACACATGTTGCAGCATGCGGAGAACACTTCCAGCATCTATTATGAGACAATACGTATTGCAGGTGAATACATTATAAGTCCTTTAATAAAGATTTAAATTTTGTGTTATATAACTTCTGGCTACCCTGTACTATACACTATGTGATCAAAAGTATCCAGGCACCCCCAAAAACATACATTTTTCATATTAGGTGCATTGTGCTGCCACCTACTGCCAGGTACTCCATATCAGTGACCTCAGGAGTCATTAGACATGGTGAGAGAGCAGAATGGGGCACTCGGTGAAACTCACGGACTTTGAATGTGGTCAGGTGATTGGGTGTCATTTGCATCATACATCTGTACGTGAGATTTCCACAGTCCTAAACATCCCTAGGTCCACTGTTTCTTCTGTGATAGTGAAGTGGAAACCCGAAGGGACACACAAGCACAAAAGTGTACAGGCCAACCTCAGTCTGTTGACTGACAGTTGAAGAGGGTCATAATGTGTAATAGGTAGACACCTATCGAGACCATGACACAGAATTCCAAACTGAATCAGGATCCATGCAAGTACTATGACAATTAGGTGGTAGTTGAGAAAACTTGGATTTCATGGTCGAATGGGTGCTTATGAGCCACATATGATGCCGTTAAATGCCATACGACGCCTCGCTTGGTGTAAGGAGCGTGAACATTGGATGATTGAACAGTGGATAAACATTGTGTGGAGTGACAAATAATACGCAGTGTGGGGATCTGTGGGCATCCAATGGCAGGGTGTGGGTATGGCGAATGCCAGTGAACGTGTAGTGCCAACAGTAAAATTTGAAGACAATGGTGTTATGGTGTGGTTGTGTTTTTCATGGAGGGGGTTCCCACTTTGTTGTTTTGCATGTCACTATCACGGCACAGGCCTACATTGGTGTTTTAAACACCTTCTTGCTTCCCAGTGTTGAAGAGCAATTCGGGGGTGGCGATTGCATCTTTCTACATGGTTGAGCACCTGTTCATAATGCATGGCCTGTGGTGAAGTGGTTACATGACAATAACATCCCTGTAATGGACTAACCTGCACAGTGTCCTGACCTGAATCCTATAGCACACCTTTGGGATGTTTGGGAACGCCAACTTCATGCCAGGCCTCACTGTCCGACATCGATACCTCTCCTCAGTGCAGCACTCCATGAAGAATGGTCTGCCATTCCCCAAGAAAACTTCCAGCACTTAACTGATCGTGTACCTGCGAGAGTGGAAGCTGTCATCAAGGTTAAGGGTGGGCCCACACCGTATTGAATTTCAGCATTACTGATGGAGGATGCCACGAAATTGTAAATCATTTTCAGCCAGGTGTTCGGATACTTTTGATCACAAAGTGTAACACACAAGCTTGTGGATGGAATATATGTAACTGGAAAATCTCCACCAGATTTTAAAAATAATGCAATTGTTGCACTTATAAATAAAGCTGTACAAATATATTTGATAATTACAGTTTTAGGTTTGCTTCAGTTTCAGTAAATTACTTCGGGCAAATGGTTAGATAGGTTTTACTGAGTAAGACCATGGCTGACTAGCTGTCCTATACAAAGACTAGACTTGTAAGTATGTAAATGCCATTATATAAGAATTGTGTTTTTGTTTGTAAATTGTAATACCATGACATGTCCCAAACATATGTTCACAGTTTCAAGTGTACAGCATACTTTGTTTTTGACAGATAGAAAGGTTAGACATATTTTATTGTGCTCGGCGATTTTAGATTATTATAAAAAATGGAGCAAAGAATTTGCATCAAATTTTGTGTGGTAAAGAGAATCAAGTGTCTAAAACATTTGAAATGTTGATAGTGACATAGGGTGTGTGTGTTCTAAGTAAAAAAAAATTTTATAATTGGTATGAGCTCTTCCAAGATGGGCGAGAAGATGCTAATCGTGAACCTCACTCTGAATGTCCAGCACATTGTCACAACGTGAGGCTGTTGGCATATTAGTCTGCTCATGTCGTGCTATTTTTTCAGATGTTTTGGACAGGAGATGTGGTTCAGTGAAATTTGTTCGAAAACTTCTCACGATTTTGATCAGAACAACTGTCACATGAGCATCAATCACGAGCTCTTGAATAACATCAGTTATCATCCTGATTTGCTCAAGAGTAATTACTGGTGACAAAATATGGGTTTATGGTTATGATGCCATAACCAACCCGGAGAGCTAAGACTGGAAAAAGCACGCCAAGTTCAATCATATGTTAAAGTTTGCTCACTCCCCCCCCCCCCCCCCCCCCACTCAAATAACCATGGTGTAGTGAATTATGAATTTTTGTCTTAAGGTCATATGGTCAGTTAGCAGTATTACCTGGACGGTATGCACCGTTTGCGAGAATCAGTATGAAAAAAAGTCCGGAATTGTGGGAAAACAATTCATGGCTTTTGCATCATGACAATGCACCTGCTCATTCATCATGGCTTGTGAGTGATTTTTTGGTCTAAAACAATACGACAGTTGTGTCTCAGGCACCATATTCACCGGATTTGGCCCCGAAAAGACAAAGATTTTCAACCATTGAGGAAATAAAAACTGCATCACTGGAAGTACTTAAGGCTGTACCAAAAAGTGCTTGTGACAAGTGCTTTGACGATTGGAAGAAACTTTGGTACAAGTGTACTGTATCTGAGGAGGATTACTTTGAAGGGGACAACATGAATATTTATGAATAAATAAATATTTTTTCATAAAAATATACAGTCACCTAACGTTTTGAACACACCTCTTAGAAATGGTATATGGGTGAATAAAACTACTGCTACTGCTACTACTACTACTACTAAACCTGTAAGTGCAGAAAAAAAGCAGACTAATCAGAGGACTATAACTGTTGACAGTCAAGTTCCAGCATAGTAATAACAAACCACGAATCAAAAATAACAGCAAACACTCAAAATGAACTTACAATATGCAGTTTAACAATGAAAGAAGCTATGACTGAACAGTTGTTTGTTGTACCTCAAATACAGATGTTTGTCCTCCCACCAAGTATGGCAGTTTCCTTAGTGGCGCTAATATATGAGTATATGATTCTTTCTCACTGCTGTACCTGTGAACTCATTGCCTAGAATTTTCATGTGTCCTAGCATCCTTGAAGGGATTTCAGATTAGGCTAGACTCGTTCCCCTGGAAAAGAGACACAGCCAACTTCCTTCCCCATTCTTCAGGCAACCTGAGATTGTGCTCCATCTCTAATGACCTTGATGTCGATGGGATGTTAAAACCTAATCTTCCTTCCTTCCTTTCTTCATTTCTCTGTCCACTACAGTGGCTCAATAGGTTCAGCAGCATTTAATAACCAAGCAAGTAATGCAACTAACACACATTTGACCAATACGTGTGGTATTTGCATGTGTGTATGTTGTCTACTTTTGACAAAGGCGTTGTTGGCTGAAAGCTAACTTTCTGACAGTCTTTTTGTTGTACCTTTCTGCAACTCAGCATCTCTGCTATATGGTGAGTAGCAACTATCCTTTTCATATATTGTTACGTTCTGGTGCTTAAGTTTGAAGTTTGACTCAATGGTGCCTACAACCTTCTTTTATAATGGTGCAAAAAAGTGGCACTGTGAGATGTCACACTGAGGCTCAATGACACTTCATACGGCAAAGTGTTGATGTGTGGAAAAAAGACCAGAGCTCAGAAGTTCATGTGACATGTAACATGGGTTAATGATCTCACATTGGCACCATATTTGACCACAATGCTGCCAATACCACTGTGGACATGTCTTCTTTTGACGTCTTTGCAATGGAGGTCAGAGCTGTAACAGTGTTGAAATTGTTCAGTTTTCTTATGGGTGACCAAGTTTAGTGTCCCTCCTCCTTCCTGATTCCATCTATTGTCCACATTAAACAATGTCCAGTCCAAGTAATTAATAAGCAAAGTCTATTATGAAGATTTGAGAGGAGCAAAGATTACAATAAACTTTTAAGTTTACTTAACTTGTCATGTTGAAATGGCTCCAGTTCTTCTTGTCACATCAGGTCCTGAAGGTTGGTTTGAACTAAATAAATTTGAAGATTGTTGCTTGCAGCATTTTCTACGTAAATACATCTACATCTACAACTACATCTACATGACTACTCTGCAATTCACATTTAAGTGCTTGGCAGAGGGTTCATCGAACCACAATCATACTATCTCTCTACTATTCCACTCCCGAACAGCGAGCGGGAAAAACGAACACCTAAACCTTTCTGTTCGAGCTCTGATTTCTCTTATTTTATTTTGATGATCATTCCTACCTATGTAGGTTGGGCTCAACAAAATATTTTCGCATTCGGAAGAGAAAGTTGGTGACTGAAATTTTGTAAAAAGGTCTCGCCGCGACGAAAAACGTCTATGCTGTAATGACTTCCATCCCAACTCGTGTATCATATCTGCCACACTCTCTCCCCTATAACGCGATAATACAAAACGAGCTGCCCTTTTTTGCACCCTTTCAATGTCCTCCGTCAATCCCACCTGGTAAGGATCCCACACCGCGCAGCAATATTCTAACAGAGGACGAACGAGTGTAGTGTAAGCTGTCTCTTTAGTGGACTTGTTGCATCTGCTAAGTGTCCTGCCAATGAAACGCAACCTTTGGCTCACCTTCCCGACAATATTATCTATGTGGTCCTTCCAACTGAAGTTGTTCGTAATTTTAACACCCAGGTACTTAGTTGAATTGACAGCCTTGACAATTGTACTATTTATCGAGTAATCGAATTCCAACGGATTTCTTTTGGAACTCATGTGGATCATCTCACACTTTTCGTTATTTAGCGTCAACTGCCACCTGACACACCATACAGCAATCTTTTCTAAATCGCTTTGCAGCTGATACTGGTCTTCGGATGACCTTACTAGACGGTAAATTACAGCATCATCTGCAAACAGTCTAAGAGAACTGCTCAGATTGTCACCCAGGTCATTTATATAAATCAGGAACAGTAAAGGTCCCAGGACGCTTCCCTGGGGAACACCTGATATCACTTCAGTTTTACTCGATGATTTGCCGTCTATTACTACGAACTGCGACCTTCCTGACAGGAAATCACGAATCCAGTCGCACAACTGAGACGATACCCCATAGCTCCGCAGCTTGATTAGAAGTCGCTTGTGAGGAACGGTGTCAAAAGCTTTCCGGAAATCTAGAAATACGGAATCAACTTGAGATCCCCTGTCGATAGCGGCCATTACTTCGTGCGAATAAAGAGCTAGCTGCGTTGCACAAGAGCAATGTAATACATTTTTCACATTTTAGTATATCATGCAGTATTTTGATTTTTCACATTAACAAACCCAAAATAACATTGTTCGCAGAAAAATACAAAAATATACCTGATCACATCAGAGGCGAGCTTGTGACCCTCACACTCTGTGGAAATAATATTCCAAAGGGTTTACAGTTTTTCTTAACAAATGAATTTTTATTAGTTATTGCACATAGTAAGCAGTACAGGATTGTGCAGTTAATAATAGAATTTTGAAGTGTGCAAATAATCCATAATTTCGAATGTTTCTAAAAAAAATAAAATAAAATAAACTCTGCATTCAGAACTAGTAGTCACTGACTATAACATTGAATCCAAAATATTTTATAAAGTAATTCCTCTTCAAAAATTTTTGCATGAAATATAACATATTGTGTACAAAATTACATGAAAGTTTTCTGAAAAGCAATTGAGATAATACTGATCTGTCCAAAATTTGAAAAATAATACTTGTATCAACAATTACTGTTTAGGAAAACTAATGCTAGAGGAGGATGTCCCATTACAACATCACCCTCACATAATATGGAAAAAAATGTGTTTACAATATTTTGTGACGTACAATAAGGTTTGCCAAATGGAGCTCAAAATGATGCTAAAAGATAGAATACAGATCGTCAAAGTTAATTTCCAAAATTACAAGAAAATTTTAGGTTGTATGATTATCTCCTCGCTATGAACATAAGTTAGCTTACAAAAAACTGCAAAAGATATAGTTTGAAATACATAACATATGGACAAATTTCTGATTACAACAGAGTTCTTCTTGCTTAAAATTTGTCTATAGTACAAATTAGTGTGAAATCTGAGTAGTGAAATGGCAAAATTAACATATGGTGACAATTTCCAAAATTATGACAAAATTCACATGAAGTTGCTCCAACGTATCTTGCTTCATACAGAATGGTCTAATCTAGTGTAATCAAAGTCCCTTTCAGCATTGCAATGAATGAGGTTGAAGTGTCTATTAATGATACGTAAAACTGAATAATAAAATATTATAGAAAAAAATTCCCATAAGAACCTAATGTAAATGAGAATAGTACAAAAGTAAAGTTCCTAGAAACATAGTGAGTACCACAAGTGTAAGCATATAAACCATCATAAAGTAGAATTCAGATGCGTATAAGTATCTGAGACATAACATATTATAGTAAACATAAGAAAGATATCTGCTACACAAATCATAATTTATACATGTATGAGGACATGGCATTCAGATTTTCAGATCTGTGGAACATTCTGTCCCAAGAGAAATATGCAAAGCCAGAAGAACAACAACATTACAACACTAAACTATAGAAATAAATGCTGAGGCAATGTAAAGTACTAGAGTTACAAATTGACAGTTTACACCTGTAAAGTCACATCTCCGGAATTGTCAGAAGAGAAGAAAAAATCAGAGCCTAAGTCTACAGCAAGTGAGCCGACTCGAAAAACTCATGACAGCGGTACTAAGCAGAATAATATACTCAATAACAAGTAGGAGTATAGCACAAAATCAATCAGCCATATAAACCAGAGTATGTAATGATACGTTGACTCATGAAAATAGAAAATAATGGAAAAAAAATGTTAAGATGTATGTGTATGATGTGGAGACTGACCCATGAATCCAAAGAACACCAGGGGTACCCAAAACAGAGTTAAGCATGAGTTTGCACACAACTCAAGTTCCAATGAGATACAATAATGCAGTGCTTGGGATAAATATGGGTAATCAGAGTCACTAATAGCTTGGAAGGATGACATAATCTAGTAGTGTGAGGACCAAAATCAGAAATGTATACATCTTGATATAAGGTCCATACACAATTTATGATCACAAAACGTAAATGTCTTCCACACAATTTGCTAATTGTTCATACAAACTAACCTTAATGCGTAGAAGCCTAAAAGACTCATTAAAAAAAAAAAATAAAAAAAAAAAATTACTGAGTGTTGTGAGAAGCAAATTCATTGACATATATGAATACTAACCTAACAGTGCCTAATTTTATCAAGTTCTGATAATTATTTACAACAAACTCCTGAACTTTTTAAGTTTTCACGTTTCTGTGTTGAACGTAACAAATCCTCAGTCTTATTACATCAACCTTCCATGGCATTATACTCAAGTCAAACAAGATTTAAAGTGGCATAATATACTGGGAACCTAACCCCCTACTTAAAAAACATGCATTTATGTGGAATAACACTGTCCATAGTAATGACTTCTTTTCTAAACAAATAGTTCCTTGAAATTTATATAAAAACAAGAATTTTGCATATAAGATAATTTTTTTGGCTAACAACATACAAATTTCAGTCTCAATACTGATGTGGTTGACAGATGCACAAGTACATTAACCAGCATCTATGATTTGAAAGTCGACTGGACCAACAAGGGTGCAGCCATACAGTCTCAATACTGATGTGGTTGACAGATGCACAAGTACATTAACCAGCATCTATGATTTGAAAGTCGACTGGACCAACAAGGGTGCAGCCATACAGGAGTGTGGGAGGGGATCCACCCACATCTTTCAGTTTCCTCCCTAGATTTCTCATCACATGCTCCAATGGATATGTAACTTTTTGTCTAGCTTTCACATTAAATCCTCAAACATTATTTTGTGTACTAAGTATGCTTTTCGATACCTCCTTCACATCACATTGTATATGTTTTGCCTATCTACATTGACAAAATTAAGTATTCAGGATTTATGTCAGAATGGATAAGAAAGTGTTCACAAATATGATACATTAATAAACAGAGCTACATGCAGTGAAAAAATTAACTACTAAGGTAATATACACCTATATACTAAATATATCTCAAGGTAACATTCACTTGGCAATTAGCAGATTAAAAGAAATTATGTACACATGCAAGACATGTTGGGGTCTACTGACGCAGCATCCGACAAATGCCTAAAAAATGAGGTATGGACCAACATAGTCCATGATGTACTGACATAAGAATTCTGTGTTCAACATACACAAGTGTGTGGTTTGCACATATGAAATTTCAAGATGCTACTCCTAATATTTACAGTACTCATGAATAAAAAGAGTTTTCACTCAAATTACCGCAACACCTATGACTTTACCCAAAAAAGAGTTCTTGACAATTAAGTTAAGTCACTTTCTGCAGAGTTCACAAGATAAATAGTAATAATATTTAACACTAATAGCATTCTAAAATTAGAAATCTATCATTAGATATTTAATAGCATTGTCACATTTGAAAATTGTGAAAGTCACATGGCATACATGTGTCAAAATCTAAAGCACAAATTTATTACATAACAGAACCATATAGTTGTATGAACCTGCAAGTATAGTGTGGCATAGACTTGAACTCAGTCGATAGATAAGACAGAACTTTGGAAATCTCATCGTGTTACATACTACATTCCTGACAAAGGAGAAAGAAAAAAAAATTAGATACTTATGGATCATGTCTATAAGCTTTCAGATCTGTGGTATTGCATAATCCAAACAACTTCTTATATTTAGGATATACAAGTCTGTCTGCATTAGGATGCGGATTTTCAAGAATTTCGAAAGGTCCTGTATAAATATCGAAGAATTTCTTAATCTCAGATGCCAACACTTTAGATTTCTTCTTGGCTTCACCAACACAAGAGCTCATAACTCATACTTAGAAAATCTGCCGTTACCATCACGTCTCTGCTTTCTCCTATCCCTGTGCTTTTGCATCATCTACCCGACACACACTTCTCTCTCTTGAAGTGACAGAGTTTTACATGGTGGAAACTCAACATTCTGAGGAATAAAGTTAAATGGTCTGCAGTTAAACATGCTTTCAAACGGTGAAAAACCCATTGAATAAAGTTGTAAGTTGTTCATAATATCCTCAAAATCACTGACATAATCTACCCATAAAATTACCAAATATGCAGCAACCAGTCAAGAAATCATGTTTCATTTATTCACTCTTGCAAATTGATTTCAACTCATTAACAACCATCAGTGGTGCTACAAATACAAGTGAGGGAGAAGTTTGGGTTGGTTACACCAAACAACTCCCACTTAGTTCATTTATTCACCTAAACGCATGCAAGGCTCGCAAAGAACTTAACATGGCGGAAGAGGCCAAAGATAATCATAGCTTAGTTCAAAGATGGATGCAATCAATGTTGGTGTCGATTTCATCGGTGCCACATAGCACCCCTCCCCCTACCCTCCCCCCCCCCTCCTCTTGAGTGGCAGGAGGCCGGTGAAGGGGGGGGGGAGGGGTGACTATGGCATCAGCAGGAGTGGTCCACGGGAGCCACCGAACCTGGAAGTCGTTGAAGTGAGCCGGGCATCGTGCTGGTCGTGCGGCGACACATAGGCCGGCGGTGTTTGCGGGTGGAACGGAGCGACGACGAAAATGTCTCAGGTGGACGTGGCGAACACATGAAGCATGTCCAGGTCAACGTCGGGCAGGAGGGAAACACATTTCACCAGGTGGCAGGGAATGGCAGAGGTTGTGTCACGAGCACTGGATGAAGAGAAACACACGACAAACAGTGTATAATCACGCAGTATTATTTAGATGTCATGGATTATGTCCGCGGGGGACAGGTACAAACACCTTGAGTGAGGGCATGTTCAAGATGGGGGGGGGGGGGGGTGAGAAATCTCAACAGGGCGAGGCAGACGACGGTGGAGAGGTCGAAGGGCCCGGCGGTGAGGGCGGGATCGTAGGTAAGTGCGACGTGGGGAACATGTGGTCACTCGACAGATTGCGTGAGACTGGAGTAGAGGGCGAGGTCGGAGGAGGGCTCGACGGCTGGAGCTGGAAGTCACTCAACCGAGTGTGTAAGTCTGACATGGAGGGAGTGGTCGGAGTGTCGTGAGCCACGACAGTAAGTGGTGTGGTGGTGGCCTGAAGCGGGGTAGAAGAAGGCCCGACATGAGCAGCCTTAAGTCTGTTGAGAGAGACTGTAGCAGCTGAATCTTTCATCTGGATGTCATAGGTGTTGGCTGAGCGCCGGAGAACTCGGTACGGGCCAGTATATGGAGGTTGGAGGGGAGCACGGACAGTGTCATCTCGGAGCACAATATACTCGCAATTGTCCAGAGATTTCTGGACGTGAACCTTAGTGTGGGAATGACTGGAGGGCAGAGGGATATGGAGGCTGATGAAGTGGCGTTTGATGCGGTCCACGAAGGAAGGTAAGTCAGACTGAGGGAGAGAAGCGGAAGGGCTCACAAGTTCTGGCCATATACGAACTCGGCTATTGTGCCTTTGAGGTCTTCCTTATAGATTGCATGAATGCTGAGTAGCACAAGGGGAAGGGCCTCCATCCATGGAGAATTGTGGCATGAAAGTGAAGTGCCAGTGCTCAACTAGCCCGTTACTTTGGGGGTGATATGCTGTGGTATGGATGTGCTGGATGCCGCAAATGTTACAAATCTCGTTGAACAGGGCCGACTCAAATTGTCTGTCCTGGTCAGTCACGATGATAGCTGGACATCAGAAACGTGATACCCATGACTCGACGAAAGCTCGAGCAACAGTTTCTGACGTAATATTGGGGAGGGGGACAGGCTCGACCCAGCGAGTTGTTCGGTCGATAGACGAGAGAACATAACGAATGCTGGAAACGCCCAGGAGGGAGCAAAGGAGCAAAAATGCACCGAGGGGGGGGGGGGGTGAAGTGTGCTTGTGTACTTTACAGCATTGGCACGCAACGCAGGAGCGTGCCCATTGCTTAAAGTCCTTGCTGACATTTCTCCACACAAAGCGCTCCACTACGAGGCAGGCGGATGCACGAACACCGGGGTGGGCTAAATTATGCAATGTGTTGAAGACAGCTCGATGGAGAATGGTTGGTATGAGGGGACGTAATGTGCCCGTACTGTTGTCACACCAGATCTCACCAGAAATGCCAGAGAATGTGGTACGGACAAAGTGTAGTGAAGAGGTAGAGTCTGAAATCAGGTTTTGTGTTTCCTCATCGGTTGGGGTTGTAGGTTAGGCAGTTCAGAGAGGTCTAACAGCAAATTGACGACATCAGCTTGTAAAAGGAAATCAGCAACTATATTGTCAGCACCCTTTATGTGTTTGACATCGATGGTGAACTGAGATATGAAGTCCACGTATCTGAAGTGGCGAGGAGTGGGTCAGCTGGCTAGTTTGTAATGGCCGCAGCCAGGGGTTTGTGGTCCATTAAAACATAGAAATGGAGTCCCTCAACGTCAGTCTTAAAATGCTTGATCGCTTTGTAGACCGCGAGCAACTCCCTGTCAAACGCGGAATATTTCCGTTGTGCATTGGTGAGGTGCACGAGAAAAACTGCAGAGGCGAAGTTTGGCTGTCGATTGTCTGGCTAAGGACAGTGCCGATGGCAGTATCGCTCACGTCTGTGATGATGAAAAGCTGTGCATTGGGATGAGGATGAGGCCTCGGCAAGAAGATTTTTGAGGGCAGTGGAAGAGTCAGTCATAGCAGGGGTCCATGGAATGGGCCGAGATCCAGAAGTGTTCGTGCCTGCCAAGGCATCTGTCAGTGAAGCCTGAATCTCCACAGCCTGAGGTAGATGTCAGCTATAGTAATTAACTGTCCCCAGAAAGCGCTAGAGCTCTTTGAATGACGAAGGTCTGGGTAGGTTTAGTATTGTTTGTACTTTCTCAGGGGACGGTGAAATGCCGTCGGCAGGGACCCGAAAACCAAGAAAAGTGACAGCGGGTTGATGTAGCTGCAATTTGTCCTGGTTGGTTTCGATGCCTGCTGCCGCGAGAGTGTTCATACCAGTTTGCACATGTTGAATGTTGTCCTCAACAGAGGAGCTGAATGCAACAATGTCATCATGATATG
Source organism: Schistocerca gregaria (assembly GCF_023897955.1). Taxonomy (NCBI): domain Eukaryota; kingdom Metazoa; phylum Arthropoda; class Insecta; order Orthoptera; family Acrididae; genus Schistocerca; species Schistocerca gregaria. The sequence continues at coordinate 1,062,010,893 of NC_064920.1, forward strand.
CAAAGCAGAATTTTAGGTCGAATAACACTTCGGTGATGAAGCGTTGCCAAGTCTGGGTAGCGTTTTTCAGACCGAAGGGCATGAATCTAAACTGAAATAACCCAATCGGGGTTGTGATTGCTGTCTTCTTGATGTCTTCAGGTGCCATGGGGATCTGGTGGTAGGCCCGTTTTAAATCAGTGACAGAGAACGTGGTCACACCTGCGAGGGAACTGGTAAAGTCGACAATGTTGGGTATGGGGTAGGCGTCCATAATTGTTCGTGCAATTAGTCGACGGTAGTCTCCACACATGCACCAGGACCCGTCTTTCTTGGGTGTCACATGTATGGGCGTAGACCAGCTACTGGCAGAGGGTTCAATGACGCCAGAGCTTAGTAATTTAGAAATCTGATTTTTAAGGTCGGAGAGGCGCTCGAAACAAAGTCGACATGGTTTATTGGAGATCGGGGAGCGTGGCGTGAGGCGAAGCTTCTGAACCGTGCCGTTGGTGACGGTTTGTTTACAATGTATGGCGGGCGGGGCAGGCGATTCGTGGTCGTGGCGTTCAGAGCTACTCAGCGGATCCGACGGGAGCCGAGGTGGCAAAGTGTCCCAGGAGTCAACGCGACGAGATGGCCGCCGGCCCGAAGCAGTGGCACCGTGGTCAGGTGAGCTCGGGAGAGCTTGTGAGCCATTAGTGAGTCCATTGTTTGAGGGTGCGGCCTGTGGCAGGGTGGTCATGGGCGAACACTTGGCTCGAGTGCACTGTTTGTGTTGTCAGTGGCGGTCGCATGGCGGCGTGCAGGAGCCTAATTTGCATAGTCTGAGGTGCTGTCTGCGAGGGACGGGGTAGGAGCTGTCAGTTCGGGAACACGTGACACTCGTTGCACATGCACATTTGTGTCCGGCCGAGTGTCAAACGCTGCCGTGTTCCTGCGGAACTGTCAGTATATGTTATGGCAGTCTTGATAGCACAGTTGCGAGGGGTAGCGGGAGGTAAACACATGGAGGCAGAGCAATGAGCCTGAACCTTAGACTTGTCATGTAGGCAGTGGATGGCGATATGGAGCAGTGATGCATCATGTAGCTTGTCAGAAATTGTCATTCTTTGCTTGACAGGTTCAGGAGACCTCTGAGCCAGGTCAAAGCGGATGTGAGGAGATAGTTTATCTGACCAGATGGCGAGGAGAGCTGTGTCAGAGAATAGATCAGCACTGACCAGGGCACGTAGCCGTCTCCAGAGCTGGGAAGGTTTGACGTTGCCTAGTTGCTTGACGTGGAGCAGTTGCCGTATTACTGCCTCAGTTGAGTGTGCATGCCAATATATAACTGTCTTTTTGGCTAGTGTGTACCAGGTACATGAGTCCGGGGCGTCTACCAGGTCAGCAATCAAGTCCTCCTGGTCATGCAGGTGGGTGATGAGGCACAGAAACCTGGTTGACTCATCGAGTTTGTAATGGTCGAACACTCCGTCCCCAATTTTGAACCAGGTTGTAGCACTGTCGGGATTAAACGGCCACAGTGTCGGTAAGCATTGTAGAATGTTCGAAAGAACAGGTTGAGTTGAGTTCATTGTGGCACTGCCTGAATTGAGCTGTTGTTGCTGTAGTATTCCAGGAGAGTGTGCCTCCAGGGGATGTGGCAATGATGGCTGTTCGGGTGGTAGCGTGAAGGTGACACATAGTTGAGCGCGATCCGTCGTGGCGTGGAAGGCCAATGTGGGTGATACACCATAATGTGTCGAATGCAGTTGTGGAAGCTCAACACATTGTGGGTGTGTTTGGATTGACACGTCGCAGAAGACCGACATGGCTGAGGCACCGAGATGTGCCAAGAACGGTAGCGGAAGCTCGACTGGAGCTGGCATGGGGACGACAGGTGAGAAAAAGTTCAAAGTTTGAGAATGCATGTTAGTCCACGGAAAGCTCGGCATATGATCAGAGCTGGGGCCACCTGCGGTGCAGGGAGGCTGCAGAGGTGCGGGCTGTCTGGAAGCACACAGTGGGAAATGATGTCGAATGTGGGATGGAATGTGTGAATGTTCACTGTTTATAGTCGCTCCACTCCATACGGTGTGTAGATAAGGTGAATGTCGTGGCACAAAACGTTGAGGCATAGCAGAGGGAAGGAAGTGGAGGTCAGGCACAGATAACAAGTTATTGTTCCTGATGCAGGCTGAGGTATCGAAGGAGGAAGGCATTTGCTGATGCTGAACCGAGGCAGACATGGGCGTGGTCAGATGCTGAGGAGGTAGACCAGTGAACGAAGCAGTTCCAGCCATGTGGCAGGTATTCGTGTGGTACTGCATGGATTGTGGCATGGCAAATCGTTGTCCCGGCGGTGGTAGGTTGTCCAACAAAGCATTTGCAGAAATCGGCATTGGTCCCGGACTGCACAGAGATCCGTAAGAGGTAACTGCACAGTTGATGAAGGAGGGCACATGTGGTGGGAACAAAGGTGTTTGATAGCTGGAGTTATGCACAGTCCTAACCTCACTTATTGTTGCAGGCTCGTAAACGTCTAGCGAATTCGGCGTAATCTTCGAGAAAGAGGCATCATGTTGCAGTCCTGACGGGTATACATCGCCCACAACATGATGCATGTCGATCACAAAATCTGGCGTTAGGTGCTGGGCCAAAATAATTGTTCGAATGCTGTGTCGATGTAATACACCTGAAAATAACTGATGCGGAGGTTGCAGACAAAGTAAAACGGCGAAAATGGAAGACGTCAGGGTCACCAGTGAGGGAGAAGTTCGCGTTGGTTACACCAAACAACTCCCACTTACAGTAGTTCATTTATTCACCTAAATGCATGCAAGGCTCACAAAGAACTGAACATGGCAGAAGAGGCCAATGATAATCTTAGCTTAGTTCAAAGATGGATGCATCGATGTTGGTGTCGATTTCATCGGCACCACACAAGAATAAAAATAATTAATGACAGTGACCAAATGAATAAAAGTACATAAAGCAACACTTATTCATTTGATCACTGTTACTAATTATTTTTATTCTTGAATTTGCAGCACCAATGATGACAGTTAATCAGTTGAAATTGATTTGCAAGATTGAATAAATAAAACATGATTTTGCGACTGGTTGCTGCATATTTGGTAATTTTTATGGTTTACAGTCGCTGCATGACTTGACACCCACATGGAGCCCACCATTCATAATCTAACCAACTTGTATGTTTCTTACTACAACATGTTCTAAACAGTCTTCTGATTTCTCTCCTTTATCTTTCTGCAGGATTACTCAGCAAATGGTACACAGAGGTTAGAATATGCCTTATTTTTGCATGATCAACGAAGTCTTTCCAAGCTTGTGATGTAAACTGAGAACCATTGTTACATAAAATTGTTTTAGGAATACCAACCTGATGAAAATATGCATTCTCAAACTTAGAAATGATTTGCTTACTTGTGGCTTTCTTAAGAGGAAACAGTTTTATGAACTTCAAAAATAAAGCAATCACCACAAAAACATTACTAAATCAATTCATAGACTTAGGTGAAGGTCTTTAGACATCCACAGACACGAGGTCTATGCTACTATTAGGCTGCATGTTTCGCATTTGATCTCTATTTGTTTGGTTAGTTACCTTCACTCTTTGACATCTGACACAGCTGGCATTCTTCTTCTTGACTTTCCTTCCTATGTTATATAAAAAAGTTTTCCTGAATCTTTTGTGTACATTTGGTTGATCCACAATGACCAAAACTTTCATGTGTATGAGTAATTAAAGTACCAGTACACTGTTCTGCCCAACATAGTTTCCAATCAACTGAGTCAAGTCTTATGTCTCCTGAATAAAACACCCATGTGTGCTTTATAAAACTGTTCAGTCTTTTTTCCTCCTTTCTTACCCAACACGCTCTTAACCAATTTACAGTTCTAATCATGATTTTGATACCTGTGGATGTCTTTCAAAATTTTCAGGATCTCTTTTCCCTCTTTCATACCTCTCAAGTACATAATTTAAAACTCTTTATCTCCTTCTCCAAAGCTGTTAAACGATTCACTCCCTAAAGTTAGCCTAGACAAAGCATCAGCAACTACATTGTCTGTGCTCTTAATGAATCTGATTTTATGATTGAACTGCTGTAAAAACAAGGCCCAACAGGTAATTCTGTTATAGTACAGCTTACAATCCTGGAAATAACATAATGCTTTGTGATCAGTTTAGATGATAACTTTGTGGTCTAGTAAATAATTTTTTACCTTGTTGAACACCCAATGTACGGCCAAAAGTTCTTTCTCAGATACAGTGTATGTCTTTCATTTTTCTGCAGTGCTCTACTAGGAAATGCAAGTGATCTATATTCAATAACACCTTCAACCTCAACCTCATGAAATAAATGAGCACCCAAACAAACATCACTACTGTCTGTCATAATACAAAAAGGAAGAGGCAAATCCAGCCTGAATAATATCTGACTTTAACACAGTTGTCCTTTGATCTCACTAAAATCATCCTGACATCCCTGATTCCAATCCCAAACAGTATTCTTCTTCAAAAGTTCACACAGGCATGAAGTATTCAAAGCTTGGCTGTTACAAAATGCAACCATCATGATGTTTTAAACGGAACCTGGATTCATCCGAAAAAATGACATTTTGCCATTTGTGCACCCAGGTTCATCATTGAGTACAGCATCTGCAGGGACTCCTGTCTGTGATACAGCATCAAGGGTAACCGTAGGCATGGTTTCTGAGCTGATAGTCCATGCTGTAGCAAATGTCGTTGAACTGTTCATGCAGATGGTGGTTGTCTTGCAAATGTTCCCATCTGTTGACTCAGGGATCGAGACTTGGCTGCACAATCTGTTACAGCCATGTGGATAAGATGCCTATCATCTCAACTGCTAGTGATGCAAGGCCATTGCGATCCAGCATGGCGTTCTGTATTACCCTTCTGAACCCACCGATTCCATATTTTGCTAACAGTCATTGGATCTAGACCAACGCGAGCAGTAATGTCGCGATACAATAAACCACAATCGCGGTAGGCTACAATCCGACCTTTATCATAGTCAGAAACATGATGGTACAAATTTCTCCTCCTTACATGAGGCATAACAACAATGTTTCACCAGGCAACGCTGGTCAACTGCTGTTTGTGAATGAGAAATCAGTTGGAAACTTTACTCACGTCAGCATGATGTAGGTGTCGCCACCAGCACCAATCTTGTGTAAATGCTCTGAAAAGCTAATCATTTGCATATCACAGCATCTTCTTCCTGTTGGTTAAATTTCACGTCTGTAGCACGTCATCTTCATGGTGTAGCAATTTTAATGATCAGTAGTGTATATAATCCCATTAACCCAAAAAATTATTTAAGCTGTTGCTTGTTGTGAGGAGCAGGAAAATTGGCAATAGCATCAAGTTTCTCTTTATCAGGATCAATTCCTTTCTCTAATTTAACATGTCCCAAAAATTTTACTTCTTCTGCATGAAATTTACACTTAGCTATTGTCAAAGTCATACCTCCTGATTCCAATATTGAAAACACATCTCTTAACAGATCCAAATGTTCCCAAGTCTTTTCAAGGACCAAAAAGTCACCAACATACACAATGAACTCACTTCACTTCCCAAGACAGAATCCAGAGCTCTTATGAATTCAGATACAGATACATTTAGCCCAAATGGCACCACACAGTATTGAAAACACTTACCTCCATACAAAAATGCAGTATACTTTTTAGATTTAATTTCAAGTGGAATCTGGTGAAATCCAGGTGAGATTACTCATGAATTTTATGTAATCAAATCTGTGCAACAGCTTGTCCATGTTCTCAGAATGGCCATTCTCTTTTATAAGAAACTTATTATGATGTCTAGAGTCCAAAACACTTCTCACTCCACCATTTCTCGTACTTAACACAATCAAGGGATTAATGTACACACTCCTACTTCTCTCAATTACTCCCCACATTTCCATTTTCTGATTTTCTTTCTCTACACCTTTTCTTTTTTGTGGTATACTATATGGCTTGAGAAATAAAGGTTGATGATCTTTAAGGTAAAGCATGCACTGATAGCTTTTCACTTTCCCTGGTCTTCCACTGAACCCATTTCTAAACTCCATTAACAAATTCCTAAGTTGATCCTTTTGTTGGTCATCAAGAGTTTTAGCTTGTATCATCATAAAACAACTAGTACTCACCTTCACCCACAATGTTTAGCAAATAGTTACAACTTTTACCATGGTTTAAAATACATAAATTAGTTTTCCTATAAGTATTACTCTGGTAGAATTTTGCACAGAGCACAACTTAATCATAGTTAACGCTTGGTTCAAGAATCATAAAAGAAGGCTGTATACATGGAAGAAGCCTGGAGATACTGACAGGTTTCAGATAGATTATATAATGGTAAGACAGAGATTTAGGAACCAGGTTTTAAATTGTAAGACATTTCCAGGGGCAAATGTGGACTCTGACCACAATCTGAAGAAACTGCAAAAAGGCGGGAATTTAAGGAGATGGGACCTGGATAAACTAAAAGAACCAGAGGTTGTACATAGTTTCAGGGAGAGCATAAGGGAGCAATTGACAGGAATGGGGGAAAGAAATACAGTAGAAGAAGAATGGGTAGCTTCGAGGGATGAAGTAGTGAAGGCAGCAGGGGATCAAGTCGGTAAAAAGACGAGGACTAGTAGAAATCCTTGGGTAACAGAAGAAATATTGAATTTAATTGATGAAAGGAGAAAATATAAAAATGCAGTAAATGAAGCAGAATAAAAGGAATACAGATGTCTCATAAATGAGATCGACAGGAAGTGAAAAATGGCTAAGCAGGGATGGTTAGAGGACAAATGTAAGGATGTAGAGGCTTATCTCACTGGGGGCAAGATAGATACTGCCTACAGGAAAATTAAAGAAACCTTTGGAGATAAGAGAACCACTTGTATGAACATCAAGAGCTCAGATGGAAACCCAATTCTAAGCAAAGAAGGGAAAGCAGAAAGGTGAAGGAGTACATAGAAGGTCTATACAAGGGCGACAAACTTGAGGACAATATTATGGAAATGGAAGAGGATGTAGATGAAGATGAAATGGGAGATACAATACTACGTGAAGAGTTTGACAGAGCACTGAAAGGCATCAAGGGATCACCAGTTTAGTATTGGAGGGCAGCGTGGAGGGTAAAAATCGTAGAGGGAGACCAAGAGATGACTACACTAAGCAGATTCAGAAGGATGTAGGTTGCAATAGGTACTGGGAGATGATGAAGCTTGCACAGGATAGATTAGCATGGAGAGCTGCATCAAACCAGTCTCAGGATTGAAGACCACAACAACAACATAAATATTACTTTTAGGTTCGAAAATGAACATTTCTTTAGCATTCCATCTAACACAAGCCTCAACTTCCACTATCCAATCCATACCAAGAATTATATTTTCTTCCAGACTAGAGATCACTAAGCATCGATGTTCAAAGGTGTTGTCTCCTATACTAAAAGTTTAAAGCACCTGAGATTGTGCTAATTTGCTTTGCTTACCTGCAGCTTCTCTTCTCTTTACACCTACAATTGGCATTTCCACAAAATTCTTATTATACTTGATCTTGTCTCTAAATTGTTCAGATATACCACAAATTGGGCTACCTGTATCAATCAAACTTTTGCCTTCGCACTGATCGAGCTTAATTTTAGTGTAAGTACACCCGAAATCTGAACCATCCTCTCTGTCATGAGACACTTCATGCAGAAGATCACTTTCAATTTCATCAAATGCTCCATCCACACTATCTTTGCAAGGTTTAATCAACTGTACATGTATCATAACATTGCTCTGATTACTCATGTTCTCAGGTAAAGATTGAACACAATGAATAGATTCCATGGCAAACTAACATCATTTGTTAAAGAAGGCACACAAAATACATTAGTGTCAAAATTATATTTCCTGCTTAGATCCTCTTTCATTTCATACTACCAATTGGGGTACAAATTCTGACCAACCACAGCTAACTTATTCCATTTCCTGCTTAGATCCACTTTCATTTCATACTACCAATTGGGGTACAAATTCTGACCAAGCACAGCTAACTTATTCCAGAATGCTCCTTTATCTAAGATATCATCAATCTGGTCCCAAATAAACTTCAAAAAGTTTTCACCTTTATTTTTCAGGCTCACAGATACCTCACCTTCACTGCCTGAATCATTACTCTGCATGACATTAATGAAAAACTGTTTTGGCTGGACTGGTATTCCATGGCCCTCATTTACAATATCATATACATCACTTATCTTACCTGTATTGTCAACATAATTTACAAATAACTCTGAAACTTCATTATTCTTGAACTCCACATATACCTGATACTCATCATCGTCATCATATTCCTCCAAAATTACTTCTTCAACAACATCTCTAACATTAGAAGTCTCATTCCCATCAAAGTCTTTTACTTCACCTACATTCATTTGCAAGAAGCCACCAGTCTCAAATTTACCAACCTCAGTTACTTCACAGCTCTGATTCACATCTATATCAAAAACACCAGCTAGTTCAGATCCAAAACAGTCATCACCTGATTTATATACATCAACAACTCTGATTTTCACCCAAGAAAAGAAATCTCAAAACTTTTGATCGAAACATAAATGAGAAATCTGATACCCCTTCTGTTCAATTTCAGATATATGTGCCATATCATTAACACTCTTATTACTGTCTAATTGCAAATGTAAGTTTGGGGGCCTGTGATTGTTATGTTTCCCCACCATGAAACCATGGACCTTCATTGAGACGAACTGCCGTTTCCTGAGTAGTTACTTCTGTGATTGTTTCTTCTATTAAATTGCCCATGGTTATTCCTATTATTCCTATCCTGCTGCTGTTCAGAATTTCTCTCTCTATTTTCAGTTTGATCCTGATGGAAGTTACCATTATCTCTGTTTCTGTGATTACTCCCATTGTGATTTCTATAATTCCTGTTATTATGGTACACACGTCTTTCTACTGCTCTATCCAGCCTATCAACATATCATAAAAAACTGTTCAAGACAAGTCAAGGTCCGTGTACCAAATCCCCCCTGGTAATCTCCTTTTAAATGCATCAATCAAGTTCATTTCATTGAATTATTTGTTAAGATGTGCTAATTTTTTAAGTTGGTTGTTACAAAACTCTTTCAAAGTGCCATCCCTATTCCTATAAGTTGGACCATTCAGAAATTCACTTTTGATTCTCCCCTGTTCTCCTTCCAACCAAAATTTATTTAAAAAATTTTCTCAAAACTCTGATATGTTTCCCAATGACTTAATTAAATTCCCAATGACTTTGCCTTCAAGAAATCTTTTAACAAATTTAATTTTTTGATTGTCATTCATGTCTCACACAAAAGTCTCTCTGCAGTGGTGCAGAAAATCCACTGGGTGTAAATTATCTGATGGAAAAGTTTTGATAGGAGTGTTGGAAGATGCAATACCATTATATGAACACAGATTTTTGTTAATACAACTTTCCTGAACTGCTAATTTTTTTTCCATCTAAAACAGTTACATTTGTTTGCATATTGTTTTCTACATTTAAGATTTTTTGATTTAAATTGGCGACTTTTGTAGGGCGGTACCTCCCAACTCACACGGTCTTTCCACTACAGCCTTCTGTTCAACTCTAATGTCGTCAACATTCTTTGATTGTTTTGCTGACTCAGCTACAAACTCATTTTCTAAAACAGTAAACTTACACTCCTGGAAATTGAAATAAGAACACCGTGAATTCATTGTCCCAGGAAGGGGAAACTTTATTGACACATTCCTGGAGTCAGATACATCACAAGATCACACTGACAGAACCACAGGCACATAGACACAGGCAACAGAGCATGCACAATGTCGGCACTAGTACAGTGTATATCCACCTTTCGCACCAATGCAGGCTGCTATTCTCCCATGGAGACGATCGTAGAGATGCTGGATGTAGTCCTGTGGAACGGCTTGCCATGCCATTTCCACTTGGTGCCTCAGTTGGACCTGTGTTCGTGCTGGACGTGCAGACCGCGTGAGACGACGCTTCATCCAGTCCCAAACATGCTCAATGGGGGACAGATCCGGAGATCTTGCTGGCCAGGGTAGTTGACTTACACCTTCTAGAGCACGTTGGGTGGCACGGGATGCATGCGGACGTGCATTGTCCTGTTGGAACAGCAAGTTCCCTTGCCGGTCTAGGAATGGTAGAACGATGGGTTCGATGACGGTTTGGATGTACCGTGCACTATTCAGTGTCCCCTCGACGATCACCGGAGGTGTACAGCCAGTGTAGGAGATCGCTCCCCACACCATGATGCCGGGTGTTGGCCCTGTGTGCCTCGGTCATATGCAGTCCTGATTGTGGCACTCACCTGCACGGCGCCAAACATGTATACGACCATCATTGGCACCAAGGTAGAAGCGACTCTCATCGCTGAAGACGACACGTCTCCATTCGTCCCTCCATTCACGCCTGTCGCGACACCACTGGAGGTGGGCTGCACGATGTTGGGGCGCGAGCGGAAGACGACCTAACAGTGTGCAGGACCGTAGCCCAGCTTCATTGGAGACAGTTGCGAATGGTCCTCGCCGATACCCCAGGAGTAACAGTGTCCCTAATTTGCTGGGAAGTGGCGGTGCGGTCCCCTACGGCACTGCGTAGGATCCTACGGTCTTGGCGTGCATCCGTGCATTGCTGCGGTCCGGTCCCAGGTCGACGGGCACGTGCACCTTCCGCCGACCACTGGCGACAACATCGATGTACTGTGGAGACCTCACGGCCCACGTGTTGAGCAATTCGGCGGTACGTCCACCCGGCCTCCCGCATGCCCACTATACGCCCTCGCTCAAAGTCCGTCAACTGCACATACGGTTCACGTCCACGCTGTCGCGGCATGCTACCAGTGTTAAAGACTGCGATGGAGCTCCGTATGCCATGGCAAACTGGCTGACACTGACGACGGCGGTGCACAAATGCTGTGCAGCTAGCGCCATTCGACGGCCAACACCGCGGTTCCTGGTGTGTCCGCAGTGCCGTGCGTGTGATCATTGCTTGTACAGCCCTCTCGCAGTGTCCGGAGCAAGTATGGTGGGTCTGACACACCGGTGTCAATGTGCTCTTTTTTCCATTTCCAGGAGTGTATTTTCTAAAACATCAACTTCTTCATTCACACTTTTTAACCCCACTATGCAACCCATTTTTTAACTCTGAAACTTGGTTACTAAGTTGATCTATCTGATCTTGTATCCTGTCCATTTTACTATTGTTTTTAGTTTTCAAGTCATTTAATTGTCCTTGTAATGAAGTAAATTTGCTATTATTATCTGTTATTATTTCAGTTAACTGATCATTAACTGCCATAAATTTGCTATTGTTACCTGTCTTCATTTTCTCTAGTTTTGCCAAAATTGGCTGCAAAATATCAGTCTTTACTATTTCTTTACTTTCTATGATTTCACTCGGCTCAAACATGTCCTGACTGGGACCTGCAGCTTCCACTTCGACCTCACTTTTGCTTTTGTACCTATTTGTTTTGTTGACAAGCGCATGAGTCCACAAACAAATTAACTTCACAAATAGTTTGTACTTAATTTTCCTTTTTGATGTCCTTGGTTGTAGTTGTAAAGACCTCCTCACTTTCATTAGATCCAGTCCATCATTGTTGGCAGTGCATGGTGACTGTTGGTATAAAGATCTTTTGTGTTGCAGCCTTCAGTTTTGCTCTATGTGATGGAAGATTTATTCATACATAAATTTTCCCCTACGCGTTGAATCGCACAATAACCCTGGGTTCAGTGTTGTGAGCCGGTGGCATCAGTGGACTGCTGTAACCTGTTGTGGGTTTGTGAACCATTGAGGGCTGCAATGGGGATGAAGCCTCTCTGTTGTTTCTAGGTCCCTGGTTCAATACACAAAACACACAATGCACTTACCAATTATAACATTGAAATTAAATACTTTATAAAGTAACTCCTTTTCATAAATTTTAGCTTGAAATATAACACACTGTGTGTAAAATTGTATGAAAGTTTTCAGAAGAGCACCTGAGATAATATTTACCTGTCCAAAATTTCAAAAATAATACTGGTATCAACAACTACTGTTAAGGAAAAGTGATGCTAGAGGATGATGTCCCGTTACGCACGGTAATGTTTCTGACTCACTGCCACCCAAGAATCAAAATAGAATAGCCTTAGGGGGTGGCATAAAGGGTGTCAACAAAGCCATCTCTGTCCTTGGGGTATTGATTCCCACACATTTTGCATATAAAAACAACAGTTTGCAGTGTGATTGATGACAGAATGAAGTTCTCAACAACCTTTGTAACTCTGTTTGATACAGGGTGCCAATTACTGAACTACATGGAAAAAATGCAAATTAGTTACAAACTACGGCATGCATGCACTTTATTCAACATGTAAATGTCACTACAGATATTCGGATTTAAGTTATGACATGTTCAATATGCCTGCCATCATTGTCAATGATGTTGCACAGATGAATAGCAAAATTCTGCGTGACCTGCTGAAATGTCAGAACATCAATGCTGTCAATGACCTCCTGAATGACTGTTTTCAGCTCATCAATGGTTTTAGGGTTATTGCTGTATACCTTGTCTTTAATATAGCCCCACAAAAAGGAGTTGCATGTGTTCAGATCTGGAGAATATGGCGGCCAATCAAGCCACATGCTAGTGGCCTCTGGATACCCCAGAGCCAGAATGTGTCCCCAAAGTGCTCCTCCAGGACATCAAACACTCTCCTGCTTTGATGGGGTCAAGCTTTGTCTTGCATGAACCACATCTTGTTGAAATCATGGTCACTTTGGATAATGGGGATGAAATTATCTTACAAAATATTCACATACGATTCGGTAGTCACCATGTCATTAAGGAATATCACATTGATTATTCCATGACTGGACGTCTCAAACCTCACAATCATCCATTGAGGGTGTAGAGACTTCTCAATCATGAAACGTTAGTCCCCCAAATACAAAAATTTTACTTACTGATGAACACATCTAAATTGCAGTGGTCTTATCACTAAACCAAACCTTATTCACATCAAAGTATTGTTCATAAATTCTGTGGATAATATTGTTGGTGAAATACAACCACTGTTCCATGGGCTTGGGGCTTAATGGCTAATGGCTTAATGTCTGATTCTGAATGGGAAGAGATGCAGGTCTTCCTACAATAATTTGTTGCAAAGTCTCTTGATTGATTCCCACCTGTTGTGCAGCTTGTCTAATCAATTTCCTTGAAACATGGCATATTTCTTTTGATGTTTTTGGCCATTTTTACCCTTCTTGGATGACCAACATTGCTAACACTGTCATCATGAACACTAACCATTCTATCAAACTTGCAAATCAAACCCTTGATTGTTAGCATTTTCTGTGACCAATTATCTTCAGCTTGAACTCAGTTGCAAACTTCCTTTGAGCCACAGTTGGGCTGTTATTGCCCACATAATAGGCATTCACAAGGGCAATATGCTCAGGCATGCTTCACTGTGACATTTTCACATGCAAATGGTCGACAACAACAAGGTGAATGCGCATGCACACACTAATTGGTACCACACGGCCAACCGTGCAGTTTGAACATCCTAACGCATACCATTCAGGAGTTAGATGATTTTGTTTAATTTACTCTACTAATTATAATGCTGTATATCACCATTAATGTGGAACTGGTGGGCGGTCCGAAAATTTTACTACAAATAGCAATACAAAAGTGGGTGGTAGGTGCAAAAATGTTGACTATACCAGATCAACTTTCAGAAGACTTCCACTACCATCAGTCACAAAATTCTTTTCCATTGTTACTTAATAGGTGTAAATGCATTTTCCATCACTAAATAGCTAAACTGTTTGCAGAAAAAGTATGGAAAAACTTAGTCTCTTTGACTAACACTCCTATAACACATGTACACATCGTCATCTTACTACTACCCTGTGACATCATCAGAGCTTCAGCCAATAACAGAGCATTTTTGCTTTAATTACATAAAAATAACAGATATTTTGTGACAATGCTGAACAAAAATGCTCTTTGAATGCTGTAATCGCACAGAATAACAACCACCTTAAATATATTTTTAATGTAGGAAAATAGCCTATTGTTAAGTATTATTGACTGATATGGCCTTGCTGTGCTGGTACTGCGAACGGTTGAAAGCAAGGGGAAACTACAGCTGTAATTTTTCCCGAGGGCATGCAGCTTTACTGTATGGTTAATGATGATGTCGTCCTCTTGGGTAAAATCTTCCAGAGGTAAAATAGTCGCCCATTTGGATCTCCAGGTGGGAATTACTCAAGAGGACGTTGTTATCAGCAGAAAGAAAACTGGCGTTCTACATATTGGAGTGTGGAATGTCGGTTCCTTTAATCGGGCAGGTAGGTTAGAAAATTTAAAAAGGAAAATGGATAGGTTAAAGTTAGATATAGTGGGAATTAGTGAAGTTCGATGGCAGGAGGAACAAGACTTTTGGGCAGGTGAATACAGGGTTATAAATACAAAGGCAAATAGGGGTAATGCAGCAGAAGGTTTAATAATGAAGAAAAAAATAGGAGTGCGGGTAAGCTGCTACAAACACCATAGTGAATGCATTATTGTGGCCAAGATAGACACAAAGCCCACACATACTGCAGTAGTACAAGTTTATATGCGAACTAGCTCTGCAGATGACGAACATATTGAAGAAATGTATGATGAAATAAAAGACATTATTCAGATAGTGAAGGGAGACGAAAATTTAATAGTCATGGGTGACTGGAATTCGGTAGTAGGAAAAGGGAGAGAAGGAAACGTAGTAGGTGAATATGGATCGGGGGTAAGAAATGAAAGAGGAAGCCGCCTGGTAGAATTTTGCACAGAGGATTTGAAGGACTAAATAAATAAAATAAATAAATCATAGCTAACTCTTGATTCAAGAATCATAAAAGAAGGTTGTATACATGGAAGAAGCCTGGAGATACTAAAAGGTATCAGATAGATTATATAATGGTAAGGCCGAGATTTAGGAACCAGGTTTTAAATGGTAAGACATTTCCAGGGGCAGATGTAGACTCTGACCACAATCTATTGGTTATGAACTGTAGATTAAAACAGAAGAAACTGCAAAAAGGTGGGCATTTAAGGAGATGGGAAGTGGATAAACTGAAAGAACCAGAGGTTGTACAGAGTTTCAGGGATAGCATAAGGGAACAGTTGACAGGAATGGGGGAAACAAATACAGTAGAAGACGAATGGGTAGCTCTGAGGGATGAAGTAGTGAAGGCAGCAGAGAATCAAGTAGGTAAAAAGACTAGGGGCTAGTAGAAATCCTTGGGTAACATAAGAAATTGTGAATTTAATTTATGAAAGGAGAAAATATAAAACTGCAGTAAATGAAGCAGGTGAAAAGGAATACAAACGTCTCAAAAATGAGATCAACAGGAAGTGCAAAAGGCTAAGCAGGGATGGCTAGAGGAAAAATGTAAGGATGTAGGGGCTTATCGCACTAGGGGTAAGATAGATACTGCATACAGGAAAATTAAAGAGACCTTTGGAGAAAAGAGAACCACGTGTAAGAATATCAAGGGCTGAGATGGAAACCCAGTTCTAAGCAAAGAAGGGAAAGCAGAAAGGTGGAAGGAGTATATAGAGGGTCTATACAAGGGCGACACACTTGAGGACAATATTATGAAGATGAAATTGGAGATATGATACTGCGTGAAGAGTTTGACAGAACACTGAAAGAGCTAAGTCGAAACAAGGCCCCGGGAGCAGACAACATTCCATTAGAACTACTGACGGCCTTGGGAGAGCCAGTCCTGACAAAACTCTTCCATCTGGTGAGCAAGATGTATGAGTCAGGCAAAATACCCTCAGACTTCAAGAAGAATATAATAATTCCAATCCCAAAGAAAGCAGGTGTTGACAGATGTGAAAATTACCGAACTATCAGTTTAATAAGTCACAGCTGCAAAATACTAACGCGAATTCTTTACAGACGAATGGAAAATCTGGTAGAAGCTGACCTTGGGGAAGATCAGTATGGATTCCATAGAAATATTGGAACACATGAAGCAATACTGACCTTACGGCTCATCTTAGAAGAAAGATTAAGGAAAGGCAAACCTATGTTTCTAGCATTTGTAGACTTAGAGAAAGCTTTTGACAATGTTGACTGGAATGCTCTCTTTCAAATTCTGAAGGTGGCAGGGGTAAAATACAGGGAGAAAAAGGCTATTTACAATTCGTATAGAAACCAAATGGCAGTTATAAGAGTTGAGGGGCATGAAAGGGAAGCAGTGGTTGGGAAGGGAGTGAGACAGGGTTGTAGTCTCTCCCTGATGTTATTCAATCTGTATATTGAGCAAGCAGTGAAGGAAAGAAAAGCAAAATTTGGAGTAGGTATTAAAATCCATGGAGAAGAAATAAAAACTTTGAGGTTTGCAGATGACATTGTAATTCTGTCAGAGACAGCAAAGGACTTGGAAGAGCAGTTGAACGGAATGGATAGTGTCTTGAAAGGAGGATATAAGATGAAAATCAACAAAAGCAAAATGAGAATAATGGAATGTAGTTGAATTAAGTTGGGTAATGCTGAGGGAATTAGATTAGGAAATGAGACACTTAAAGTAGTAAAGGAGTTTTGCTATTTGGGGAGCAAAACAACTGATGATGGTCGAAGTAGAGAGGATATAAAATGTAGATTGGCAATGGCAAGGAAAGCGTTTCTGAAGAAGAGAAATTTGTTAACATTGAGTATAGATTTAAGTGTCAGGAAGTCGTTTCTGAAAGTATTTGTATGGAGTGTAGCCATGTATGGAAGTGAAACATGGACGATAAATAGTTTGGACAAGAAGAGAATAGAAGCTTTCGAAATGTGGTGCTACAGAAGAATGCTGTAGATTAGATGGGTAGATCACAAAACTAATGAGGAGGTGTTGAATAGGATTGGGGAAAAGAGAAGTTTGTGGCACAACTTGACTAGAAGAAGGGATCGGTTGGTAGGGCATATTCTGAGAAATTAAGGGATAACCAATTTAGTATTGGAGGGCAGCGTGGAGGGTAAAAATCATAGAGGGAGACCAAGAGATGAATACACCAAGCAGGTTCAGAAGGGTTCAGGCTGCAGTAGGTACTGGGAGATGAAGAAGCTTGCACAGGATAGAGTAGCATGGAGAGCTGCATCAAACCAGTCTCAGGACTGAAACCACAACAACAACAACAACACATGTTGTAATGACAACGGAGGGTGAACAGTTTAAGTTGTAGGTAGGGGTAGCGGGAGTGGTAATTTTGACAATAAATAATCACTCACACTCCTGACACTTACTATGAATTCTTTTATTCTCACAGCACATACACACTGCATGTAGCATAGAGCACGAACTAGAGAGAACTGATTTGGCGAACATACAGTTGTTCTTGCTGTGGTAGGGCAGTGATATTATTGGGAGGAGTTGGCAGGAGGGAGAGGTGTAGCTATGTTCTATGTCCTCACAAAGTACTGAACCTTCAACTGGACACTTGTATGTAATGAGCAGTGGACACTTGCTGTGGTGTATGTATTTTGGGACTGTGTAGTGAATAATATCTGCCATACTCAGAATTAAATATGGATGTTTTAAGAATAAATAGCCCATAAATTACAACATCATGTGTCCATATTTTTAGTTAACATGCCTCAACATCAGACTTTAGGTTTAAATTCACAATTAGCAGTAACAGATGGGAGATAGAGAAGGTTGATATGACAAGGAAATCACAACGAAAATGTTTAAGAATCTCAGGGCTACAGCATACACACTTTCAACATAGAACATATAGGAACTCCAAGGCTAAAAAAGAATCATACTTTGAAATGCAGTCCAATTATGCCACACAGATCAATACCTGAAGTCTTGTATTCAGTGATAATTTGCCTGCTTAAAAGTGAGTGCTTTCAGGTGTTCTGTCAATTTGTTGTTTTCATTTTCTGCACAGTAGTTCAGTGACCAGCTAAGGTGATGTGAGTTTTGCTATTATGTGTACTCCCACCTGGTCTCTAACTGGAGAAGACTTCTGGGAGACCCAACAAAATATTGTGCATAAAATGCAAACAACAACTTGGCAGAACACCGAGAAGCATACCCTTGATTTGGATGTTAGTGTGACAAGAGGAGGGTGGTTTCTTAGAACATTATGTGTACCACAAGTCCAAGCACACCATTTTATACTGGTAGGTGTCCAGCTGCCACCATCCTTCACAAACTACAAGCATACTTAAAACTTAAGTTCATATGGCTTTTGTAGTGTCTGATGCTGACAGTCTAAAGGATGAAATGGGGCATCTGGAGGAGATATTCAGTAAAAATGGATTTACCAACTGTGAGATTAAGAGGGCTCTGCAAGAAAAACCATCAGACCAACTAAAGGAAGAGGGAATAGATGTAATGTTTACAGCCTTTCTTTCATTTGTGGGATTTTTTTTCCCCTTCAAAAATTTACATGATAATGAAGAAGCTTGAAATGTATCACGGTGTAACAGTTTGTTAGCAGATACTCATCATCATTTCTTGGTGATCTCACATGCTGCTGTAGCTGTAAATGAATTTGCAAGTTATCTGCTCCACCAGTGTGCTGATTTCTTGACAATACAGCTATAGATTTGGCAGTGCTAAGAGAAATTTCAAGAAATTCAACTTGAGACAATTTCCTGTTTCAAAATCACATTTTTTACTGTGTATCAAAACTGGCTCACAAAAACTGTAGGAAAACTGACACTGGCATGGCTGATTCACCACTCCTTATATATATTTGTAACAATTACTGCCTATGTCATTCCATGATCAGGAACAGAAAATTTAAAGATTACAGTCAAAATCTTGCTCATTTGCACAGACAGTCATCATTCAGTTAAGCATTAATTCATTCCTCTCACATTGCAACATTAGGTTTTATACACCTTTTAGCTTTTACTATTGCGATTTGTAAAATATGTTTGCTAACAGCGTTTTTTTATAAAGTTTCTTATATTGTATGTGATCAAAAGTATCCACCCACTCCCAAAAACTTGTTTTTCACATTAGGTGCATATCAGTGACCTCAGGAGCCATTAGACATCGTGAGAGAGCAGAAGGGGCCACTTCATAGAGCTCACAGACTTTGAATGTGGTCAGGTGATTGGGTGTTAATTGCATCGTACGTCTGTACGCAACATTTCCACACTCGTAAACATCCCTGTGTCCACTGTTTCTGATGTGATAAAGAAGTGGAAACATGAAGGGACACATACAGCACAAATGCATACAGGCTGACCTCGTCTATTGACTGACAGAGACCACCGACAGTTGAAGAGGGTCGTAATGTGTAATGGGCAGACATCTATCCAGACAATCACACAGGAATTCCAAACTGCATCACGATCCACTACAAATACTATGACAGTTAGGTTGGAAGTGAGAAAACTTGGATTTCATGGTCAAGCAGCTGGTCATAAGCCACACATCATGTCAGTAAATGCCAAACAACTCCTCACTTGGTGTAAGGAGCATAAAAATTAGATGAATGAACAGTGGGAAAACGTTGTGTGGAGTGAAAAATCATGGTACACAAGATGGTGATATGATGGCAGGGTGAGAGTATGGTGAATGCCCGGTGAACATCATCTGCCAACGAGTGTAGTGCCAACAGTAAAATTTGGAGGTGGTGGTGTTATGGTGTGGTCATGTTTTTCATGGAGGGGGTTTGCACCCCTTGTTGTTTTGCATGGCACTATTACAGTACAGGCTTAGATTTATGTTTTAAGCACCTTCTTGCTTCCTCCTGTTGAAGAGCAATTTGTGGATGCCGATTGCATCTTTCAACATGATCGAGCACCTGTTCATAATGCGTGGCCTGTGGCAGAGTGGTTACACAACAATAACATCCCTATAATGGACTGGCCTGCACAGAGTCCTGACCTGAATCCTATACAACACCTTTGGGATGTTTTGGAATGCCGACTTCATGCCATGCTTCACTGACCAACATCAATACCTCTCCTTAGTGCTGCATTCCATTAAGAACGCGCTTCCATTCCACAAGAAACCTTCCAGTACCTGATTGAATGTATGCCCGTGAGAGTAGAAGCTGTCATCAAGGCTGAGGGTGGACCAACACCATATTGAATTCCAGCATTACCGACGGAGGGCGCCACGAACTAGGAAGTAATTTTCAGCCAAGTGTTCGGATACCTTTGATCACATTGTGTAGCATGAAGATTATTGGTCAGAAAATGTTCCTAACATTTCTGTGAGTTGTACACAGATACAAACAGAATGCTAATTTCATTTCTTACAAAAACTATCCTGCAATTACAAATTGAGAATTGTTTACATTTTATGTTTAAGTATTGACTAGTAACAATAAAACCAGCCTAGAGATGTATGTATGCTTCCTAAAGTTGGGATGAAATTAATGACACAATATGAATCAGTATGAGAAATTGAATTCTAAATGACCAGATAATTGAAATAAGGTTGTTGCAAAAATTATATGAGCCAGTAATTGTTGCAGCCTGACACCTGAGGTCAACACTTCATGTCACACTCATGCTAACAATCATATACTTGTACATTCAAGCATAAAGTGGATGTGATCTTGCTTATACTAGCCCAAATGGCTGCTCTTCTGGGACCCGATAAAAATGATATGCTCTTACAAAAGGCAGGCATTAATGAAATTTGATGTCTGTATGCTAAAAGTTACATAGGTCAAACAGCACATTATGTACAAGGAATGGTGCACCAGATGTGAGTGACATACCCACCTTCTGCAGCCCAACAAATAAATCACCAAGTTTTTGTTACGATGACAATAAACTTCTTCAACATGGACCCTGTCTTTTGCTCGAAGAATGTCTAATCGATATTCAGTTTTCACCATACATTTGACAACATTTCTTGTGCAACACCAGCAGCAGCATATATTCTTCTTCTTCTTATGTATCCAGATCAGACCCTTGTGTAGTGTAAACCTTGTCCTTTATGTAAACCAGCAAAAGGAAATTTTAACGTCTGGTGATACTGAAGGCCAGGCAGCGGGACCAAGCCAGGCAGTAGGACCATCATGCCCAATCCACCCATCAGCAAATGATTCATTAAGAAAATTTCTAACATGCAATCTCTAATGCAGTGGTGCACTGTCTTGTTAGAAAATCACATCAGGCTG
The DNA here is from genome assembly GCF_023897955.1 of Schistocerca gregaria. Taxonomy (NCBI): domain Eukaryota; kingdom Metazoa; phylum Arthropoda; class Insecta; order Orthoptera; family Acrididae; genus Schistocerca; species Schistocerca gregaria. The sequence continues at coordinate 1,062,032,056 of NC_064920.1, forward strand.
CAAGTCTCTCAGTTCCGGTTCTGCTGACTGTTCTTGCATATCCAGATAGATGTTAGTTGTTACTGGTTTTTCAACAAGAAGAAAGGGCTAATGAGTCTGTTGTGCGTTAAACCAAACCATTCCTTCATTTTAGGGAAATCCCTGACATGATCTTAGGCAATTCATGGACTTTCTGAGCCCCATATCACACACTGTGCTTGTTAACTTTACTTGGTACATGAAAAGCAAACTCATATGAAAATAAATTTGTGGATGATACTCATTGCTGGTGGCAATTCTTGCCATTATATATGTTGTAATCTGTTGCATAGAATTATTTGCAGCGCACTCCTTGGAGTCCATAATTTATGAGATGCACATTGAGTAAATATCGGAGGGCTTCCTAAGAATGTCTTTTGTGCAACTTCTACACTGCGTTCAATGTCTGAGAGTCATACAGTTCGTGAAAGATCCAACACACTGTTTAAACTTCATGTACCACACAAAAATACTCCTGCTATCAGGTGCTTCTCCCCATGTTGTCTTTGAAAATTTCATTGCAGAATAATTGAAGATTTTCTCTCAAGATTTGACACTGCACCTTCTCCTTATGTGACACCATTTTACAACAGTGATGTAGTGATTGAAATGCTCTTTACTCAGCTTCTACATGCAGCAAAGATATTCAAACAAACTTGATTATTTATTCTTTCATTCAAGACAAGCTACAAATTTGTAAGTTCTATAGTTTTATAAAATAAATATTGGTAATTGTACAAAGACTTTTGGCTCACCCTGTTTATCTTTTCTTAAGAGGCTTTAATACGGTCACTTATTTGCCTGGAAGATGGCTGTATAGTTAAAAGCCAAAATATCAAAGAAGAAATTTTTCTGTCCTGGATGTGTGCCCAAAGCTGATGATTATTCTATCTGCTGTGAAATTTCAAGAATCAAAATGTATTTTTAATTGTAATATTGTCATTGTGGCTTGCAAAGTTCACCCAGACTTCACTCTTGTTATTAACCAAAAATAGCATTAGTAAGCATATGTATCGGCCTGTAAGTGTAAGAATCAGTAGCGGACTGAACAAGCTTCTGTAAGATGTTCAGTTAACAACTTTACACAATATTCATACTGCACGTTTCTGTAGCATACAAACTTTTTTCACCTTAGCTGTTTTTTTAGATAATACACTGAGCATGTTTCAAATAGCTTCATCAGCTTGGATGGTGAGCTGATACAATATAGAATGCTGGTTACCTTGGATTCAGTATGTTACACACTACCACCTGCAGGCAGGGTGCAGTCTCCAACTTCAGGGCAGAGAACATATCACAACTGCCTACAGCATCAGCCCTATCCCTCCACATTTCCTCAAAGTGAATATCATATTTGATATTCCAGTACATAGGCTAGGATATTCTGATTCACTTCAGGCTCTTTTAATAAAAAAATTTGATTTTGAGTTTTACGTGATAAACAAATATGTCATCTGAAGATATTCATTCCTTGAAGAAATTTCTTATCTCTTACATGTCTTGACCATCACAAGAAGAAAAAAGTTTCTGTGAACAAGACAATATGGGAAAATATATTCCTGCATAGACTTAGAAAATCAAACACTTCTCTAGTTGCCACTGATACAAATAAAAATAGTTATATAATTAGTGTAGATAGATAGCACATCCCATCTGAACAAAATACCTTTAAAGATGAATGATATCACACAATAGCATATAGTTAATTAGTCATTTGCATGTAAATTGAATTATGGCCTTTAGCTCCTCTAGCTATGTAAGGAATGAGTCAGTTTAATAATTATAATACATCCTCTGTGTGGAAAATATTGGAAGAAGCTGAGTATTCACATGATTTCTTAAGTGTTTTTTTTAATCCATTACATTCTGTCCATCACTAGGTTGGTAATTTTTAAAATTGCATGCAAACTAGACTAATCATGTTGTAACAATTTCTATGGATTCTAAATCTTTGTGCTGAAATGTAAATTATAGTAAATCTTCTAACCAATTTTATCAGTAGCATACCAAATACTGAAATTTCCTTGAGGTTTTGAAAGCCACTATTATTATAGCAGCATATAAAAAAAAGGAATGACAAGAGCCCTGGTAACTATAGCATGATATCCCTCATAGCAATAATTTCCAAGGCCATAGAACAGGGTGTTAAAGAGCAACTCTGCTGCTTTTTTTTTTGAGGCTATTAGAATAAGCTTTTACGAAAATAGCACCTTCCACATAGGAAGAAAAGCAATTATTCTTCCCATGCTTCATCGATAAATGTGTAAAATGTACCTTCCGGCTCACACTCCATAGTGATTCATGTTGTTGTTGTTGTTGTGGTCTTCACTCCTGAGACTGGTTTGATGCAGCTCTCCATGCTACTCTATCCTGTGCAAGCTTCTTCATCTACCAGTACCTACTGCAGCCTGCATCCTTCTGTATCTGCTTAGTGTATTCATCTCTTGGTCTCCCTCTACAATTTTTATCCTCCACGCTGACCTCCAATACTAAATTGGTGATCCCTCGATGTCTCAGAACATATCCTACCAACCGATCCCTTCTTCTAGTCAAGTTGTGCCACAAGCTCCTCTTCTCCCCAATTCTATTCAATACCTCCTCATTAGTTATGTGATCTACCCATCTAATCTTCAGCATTCTTCTGTAGCACTACATTTCGAAAGCTTCTATTCTCTTCTTGCCTAAACTATTTACCATCCATGTTTCACTTCCAGACATGGCTACACTCCATACAAATGCTTTCAGAAATGACTTCCTGACATTTAAATCTATACTTGATGTTAACAAATTTTTCTTCTTCAGAAACACTTTCCTTGCCTTTGCCAGTCTACATTTTATATCCTCCCTACTTCGGCCATCATCAGTTATTTTGCTCCCTGAATAGCAAAACTCCTTTACTACTTTAAGTGTCTCATTTCCTAATCTGATTCATAGTATACAGATATATAAACAGATGTTCCACACTACCTCTGGCATGTAACTATACAAACTGACCATATAATTTTATGATAGTATCTATAAGTTTTTAAATCAACATGGAAATGAATTTTGCGTCCAACATCTTGTTTACATCATACTTATTGAAAAATATTTACATGCATAAGTGAATGCTGACAGCAGTTTAAAACTTGTTGGCCCATAAAGGAACAATTACCTTCTGCATTTCAGAATGTTGTGGTTAGTTCTGTTTAATACATTTATGGACACACATGGAAAAGTGGGCACAGTAAAGAAATATAGTTGAGGACAGTATTATTGGACCTGGGAGTGAGGTCACTTTGGGCAGCTTATTGTGAGGTTTTAGAGTAGTATTTCACTAGAACCTGCAAAACCACTTAACAATATATGAAAAACTGCCTTGAAATCATTCACAATGTGATTCATTTTCTGTAGTCACCACCGTATTTGTTAACTGTAACATCACTGCTTGTTTTCAATAATCGTCATGGGAGGCCATCTGCAGTAATATTGTGATTGGGTAATTCTTCTTTTTGGGTGAGCAATGATGAATGCCTTGTCATTCCAACACCATCAATCATTGGAAAATTAGCCGCACATTGCTCATCTATTCCAGTTTCTGCATTTATTATGTTGTGCAATTACAAATTTATTAACTTCACTTGCAAAGCAATAAGTAAGCATTAAGGTTACACAGATGAATTTTAGTGGTTCATGGTGTGGGTTCCTGAACCACGGGCAACGTATGAGTGGCCAAGTAAGTGGTCCTGACAGTTGGGATACCAGTTACTTTGGAATAAGGATGGGCATCTCAGACATATTCTGTGTCGTGATCACCTTTGTGCTCATACAGCAAAGACTACCAAATCCACCGGTTAGTCCCTCAACCATTAGAGGTAAAACTCAATGGGACTCAGGGCAAGTAAGGCTAGCAACCTGGTTCCCTGGTACTTTAAATATGATGCTCGCAACAATCACAGCTCAGACCTTTGGAGGTGACGGAGTCCCACCTCTAACTGACAAACCAAGGACTCCTAAGATACGACTTGGCAAACAAATGGTAATGAGATGGAGAGCTATTAATATCAATGGGGGATACTCTGGGAAGAAGGTAGAGCTGGCAGAGGCTGCAAGTAAGATGGCGTTGGACTTTTTAGCTGTTAGTGACATTCGGGTAAGGGGTGAGAAAGAAGAGGAAGTGGGAGAATACAAGGTCCACCTGTCAGGAGTCAAAGCAGGAATAGCACAATGGGGTGTAGGGCTTTACATCAGGAAAGAAATGGAATCCAGCATTGTTGCAATAAGCTATGTTAACGAACGACTGATGTTGATAGATTTGACAGAGTCTAGCAAGAAAATTAGGATTGTGTCAGTATATTTGCATTGTGAAGGGACAGATCAAGATAAGATGGATAGTTTTTATGAGGCACTCAGTGATGCAGTTGTTAAAGTAAAGGACAAGGACAGTGTTCTGCTAATGGGTGATTGTAATGCCAGGATTGGAAATCGAACAGAAGGGTATGAAAAGGTTATGGGTAAATTTGGAGAGGATATGGAGGCCAACAGGAACGGGAAACAACTCTTGGATTTCTGTGCCACTATGGGCTTAGTAATCACAAACTCCTTTTTTTAAACATAAGAACATTCACCGGTATACTTGGGAAGGCAGGGGAACCAGATCTGTCATTGACTATATAATAACAGATCAGGAATTCAGGAAGGCTGTGAGGGACACATGTGTATTCAGGGGATTCTTTGATGACACTGATCATTATTTAATCTGCAGTGAAACTGGGATTGTGAGGCCAAAAGTGCAGGAGCTAAGGTCCATATGTAGGAGGTTAAGAGTGGAGAAACTTCAGGATAAGGAAATCAGGCACAAGTACATAACAATGATCTCAGAAAGGTACCATTTAGTTGAATTTAGTCAATTACAGTCATTGGAAAAGGAATGGACAAGGTACAGGGACACAGTACTAGAAGTGGCTAAAGCATGTCTTGGAACAGTAGTGTGTAAAGGTAGGATGAAGCAAACAGCTTGGTGGAATGACACAGTCAAGGCAGCCTGTAAAAGGAAAAAGAAGGCGTATCAAAAATGGCTACATACTAGAACTCAGGTAGACAGAGAGAGTTATGTTGAAGAAAGAAAGAAAGCCAAACAAATAATTGCAGAATCCAAGAAGAAATCTTGGGAAGACTTTGGAAACAGGTTGGAGACTTTGGGTCAAGCTGCTGGAAAACCATTCTGGAGTGTAATTAGCAGTCTTCGAAAGGGAGGTAAGAAGGAAACGACAAGTATTTTGGACAGGTCAGGAAAACTGCTGGTGAATCCTGTTGATGCCTTGGGCAGATGGAGGGAATATTTTGAAGAGTTGCTCAATGTAGGTGAAATTATGATCAGTAATGTTTCAGATTTCGATGTACAATTGGATAGGAATGATGATGGAAGTAGGATCACATTTGAGGAAGTGGAGAAAATGGTCAATAGACTGCAGTGCAATACAGCGGCTGGGGTGGATGAAATTAAGTCGGAACTCATCAAATAGAGTGGAATGTTGGGTCTTAAATGGCTACACAGGATAATTGAAATGACGTGGGAGTCGGGACAGGTTCTATCAGACTGGACAAAAGCAGTAATCACACCAATCTTTAAACATGGAAACAGAAAAGGTTGTAACAACTACAGAGGTATCTCTTTAATCAGCGTTGTGGGAAAAATCTTCTCAGGTATTGTTGAGAGGAAAGTGTGAGTATTAGTTGAGGACCAATTGGATGAAAATCAGTGTGGGTTTAGGCCTCTTAGAGGTTGTCAGGACCAGATCTTTAGCTTATGGCAAATAATGGAGAAGTGTTATGAGTGGAACAGGGAATTGTATCTATGCTTTATAGATCTAGAAAAGGCATATGACCGGGTTCCTAGGAGGATGTTATTGTCTGTTCTATGAGATTATGGAATAGGAGGCAAACTTTTGCAAGCAATTAAAGGTCTTTACATGGATAGTCAGGTAGCAGTTAGAGTTAATGGTAAATTGAGTTCATGGTTCAGAGTAGTTTCAGGGGTAAGAAAAGGCTGCAACCTGTCTCTGCTGTTGTTCATATTATTCATGGATCATATGTTGAAAACAATAGACTGGCTGGGTGAGATTAAGATATGTGAACACAAAATAAGCAGTCTTGCATATGCGGATGACTTAGTTGTGATGGCAGATTCGATTGAAAGTTTGCAAAGTAATATTTCAGAGCTAGATCAGAAATGTAAGGGCTATGGTATGAAGATTAGCATCTCCAAAACGAAAGTAATGTCAGTGGGAAAGAGATATAAACGGTTTGAGTGCCAGATAGGAGGAACAGATTTAGAACAGGTGGATGGTTTCAAGTACTTAGGATGCATATTCTCACAGGATGGCAACATAGTGAAAGAGCTGGAAGCGAGGTGTAGCAAAGCTAATGCAGTGAGCGCTCAGCTACGATCTACACTCTTCTGCAAGAAGGAAGTCAGTACCAAGACTAAGTTTTCTGTGCACCGTTCAATCTTTCAACCAACTTTGTTGTATGGGAGTGAAAGCTGGGTGGATTCAGGTTACCTTATCAACAAGGTTGAGGTTATGGATATGAAAGTAGCTAGGATGATTGCAGGTACTAGTAGATGGGAACAATGGCAGGAGGGTGTCCACAATGAGGAAATCAAAGAAAAACTGGGAATGAACTCTATAGATGTAGCAGTCAGGGCGAACAGGCTTAGATGGTGCGGTCATGTTACATGCATGGGAGAAGCAAGATTACCCAAGAGACTCATGGGTTCAGCAGTAGAGGGTAGGAGGAGTCGGGGCAGACCAAGAAGAAGGTATCTGGATTCGGTTAAGAATGATTTTGATGTATTAGGCTTAACATCAGAAGAGGCACCAATGTTAGTACTGAATAGGGGATAATGGACGAATTTTATAAGGAGGACTATGCTCCAGACTGAATGCTGAAAGGCATAATCAGTCTTAAATGATGATGGTGGTGGTGGTGATGATGATGATGATGACGAGGATGATAAGATGAATTTTATTGTTGTTGTCACAATTAATATATCTTCTGGCTCACCAAGTGTGACTCAGGCGATAACAGTCAGACTCTGGATTAAAAAGAAACTGACACACAAGGTCTGGATGGCCGCATTGCCTGAAATTGTGTGTTGTACAATTTTACATTCTGTTTGGTTACCAAATTCATCTGTCTAATGTGTTTTACACAGTTTAAACTGTCATACCTACTAAACTTTGATTGTTCAGATGTAGAAGCATCAAGATTTTGTGAGAGGGAGTTATTTTGCTAAAGTAATGAGACAGACTTTGGAGGAAGAACCTGGGATTGTGATTTTAATGTCAAATGAAACTCTTTTGCTCCCAAATGGCAGTATTAATACACAAAACTACTGTTATTGATCCCCAAACAACTGTACCAACTGGATCAGTGCCAATTGCATTGTTACAGTTACATTGTGGGCTGGATTAGGAAACTTTCGTGTCCTAGAGTCTCATATCTTCGAAGAAAGTAGGAGAGCCACACCAAAAACTCTGAGCATTATTTGGCCATGTTGACTGAATTCTTCTGTCAGAACTTCATTACCATTCTGTAAAGCTTGGAAGGTAGGAGATGAGGTACTGGCAGAAGTAAAACTGTGAGTAGTGGGCGTGAGTCATGCTTCGGTAGCTCAGTTGGTAGAGCACTTGCCCACGAAAGGCAAAGGTCCCGAGTTCGAGTCTCGGTCGGGCACACAGTTTTAATCTGCCAGGAAGTTTCATATCAGCGCACACTCCGCTGCAGAGTGAAAATCTCATTCTGGAAACATCCCCCAGACTGTGGCTAAGCCATGTCTCCGTAATACCCTTTCTTTCAGGAGTGCTAGTTCTGCAAGGTTCGCAGGAGAGCTTCTGTAAAGTTTGGAAGGTAGGAGACGAGGTACTGGCAGAAGTAAAACTGTGAGTAGTGGGCATGAGTCATGCTTCGGTAGCTCAGTTGGTAGAGCACTTGCCCGCGAAAGGCAAAAGTCCCGAGTTTGAGTCTCGGTCGGGCACACAGTTTTAATCTGCCATCGTCCATGTTTCACTTCCATACATGGCTACACTCCATACAAATACTTTCAGAAACGACTTCCTGACACTTAAATCTATACTCAATGTTAACAAATTTCTCTTATTCAGAAACGCTTTCCTTGCCATTGCCAATCTACATTTTATATCCTCTCTACTTCGACCATCATCAGTTGTTTTGCTCCCCAAATAGCAAAACTCCTTTACTACTTTAAGTGTCTCATTTCCTAATCTAATTCCCTCAGCATTACCCAACTTAATTCAACTACATTCCATTATTCTCATTTTGCTTTTGTTGATTTTCATCTTATATCCTCCTTTCAAGACACTATCCATTCCGTTCAACTGCTCTTCCAAGTCATTTGCTGTCTCTTACAGAATTACAATGTCATCTGCAAACCTCAAAGTTTTTATTTCTTCTCCATGGATTTTAATACCTACTCCAAATTTTGCTTTTCTTTCCTTCACTGCTTGCTCAATATACAGATTGAATAACATCAGGGAGAGATTACAACCCTGTCTCACTCCCTTCCCAATCACTGCTTCCCTTTCACGCCCCTCAACTCTTATAACTGCCATTTGGTTTCTATACGAATTGTAAATAGCCTTTCGCTCCCTTTATTTTACCCCTGCCACCTTCAGAATTTGAAAGAGAGCATTCCAGTCAACATTGTCAAAAGGTTTCTCTAAGTCTACAAATGCTAGAAACGTAGGTTTGCCTTTCCTTAATCTTTCTTCTAAGATGAGCCGTAAGGTCAGTATTGCTTCATGTGTTCCAATATTTCTATGGAATCCATACTGATCTTCCCCAAGGTCAGCTTCTACCAGATTTTCCATTCGTCTGTAAAGAATTCGCGTTAGTATTTTGCAGCTGTGACTTATTAAACTGATAGTTCGGTAATTTTCACATCTGTCAACACCTGCTTTCTTTGGGATTGGAATTATTATATTCTTCTTGAAGTGTGAGGGTATTTCTCCTGTCTCATACATCTTGCTCACCAGATGGAAGAGTTTTGTCAGGACTGGCTCTCCCAAGGCCGCCAATAGTTCTAATGGAATGTTGTCTACTCCTGGGGCCTTGTTTCGACTCAGGTCTTTCAGTGCTCTGTCGTACATCTTGCTTACCAGATGGAAGAGTTTTGTCAGGACTGGCTCTCCCAAGGCCGTCAGTAGTTCTAATGGAATGTTGTCTACTCCTGGGGTCTTGCTTTGACTTAGGTCTTTCAGTGCTCTGTCAAACTCTTCACGCAGTATCATATCTCCCATTTCATCTTCATCTACATCCTCTTCCATTTCCATAATATTGTCCTCAAGTACATTGCCCTTGTATAGACCCTCTATATACTCCTTCCACCTTTCTGCTTGCCCTTCTTTGTTTAGAACTGGGCTTCCACCTGAGCTCTTGATATTCATACACGTGGTTCTCTTCTCTCCAAAGGTCTCTTTAATTTTCCTGTGTGCAGTATCTATCTTACTCCTAGTGAGATAAGCCCCTACATCCTTACATTTGTCCTCGATCCATCCCTGCTTAACCATTTTGCAGTTCCTGCCAATCTCATTTTTGAGACGTCTGTATTCCTTTTTGCCTACTTCATTTACTGCATTTTTATATTTTCTCCTTTCGTCAATTAAGTTCAATATTTCTTCTGTTACCCAAGGAGTTCTACTAGCCCTCGTCTTTTTACCTACTTCATCCTCTGCTGCCTTCACTACTTCATCCCTCAGAACTACCCATTCTTCTTCTACTGTACTTCTTTCCCCGATTCCTGTCAATTTTTCCCTTATGCTCTCCCTGAAACTCTGTACAACCTCTGGTTTAGTCAGTTTATCCACATCCCATCTCCTTAAACTTCCACCTTTTTGCAGTTTCTTCAGTTTTAATCTACAGTTCATAGCCAATAGATTGTGGTCAGAGTCCACATCTGCACCTAGAAATGTCCTACAATTTAAAACCTGGTTCCTAAATCTCTGTGTTTCCATTATATAATCTATCTGATACCTCCTAGTATCTCCAGGATGCTTCCATGTACACAACCTTCTTTTATGATTCTTGAACCAAGTGTTAGCTATGATTAAGTTATGCTCTGCACAAAAGTCTACCAGACGGCTTCCTCTTTCACTTCTTACCCCCAATCCATATTCACCTACTATGTTTCCTTCTCTTCCTTTTCCTACTCTTGAATTCCAGTTACCCATGACTATTAAATTTTCGTCTCCCTTCACTAGGTGAATAATTTCTTTTATCTCATCATACATTTCATCAATTACTTCACCATCTGCAGAGCTAGTTGGCATATAAACTTGTGCTACTGTAGTAGGCATAGGCTTCGTGTCTATCTTGACCACAATAATGCATTCACTATGGTGTTTGTAGCAGCTTACCCACACCCCTATTTTTTTCTTCATTATTAAACCTGTTCCTGCATTACCCCTGTTTGATTTTGTATTTATAACCCTGTATTCACCTGCCCAAAAGTCTTGTTCCTCCTGCCACCGAACTTCACTAATTCCCAATATATCTAGCTTTAACCTATCCATTTCCCTTTTTAAATTTTCTAACCTACCTGCTCGATTAAGGGATCTGACATTCCATGCTCTGATCCGCAGAATGCCAGTTTTCTTTCTCCTGAAAACTAATTGCTTCCCCAACCAACGCCAGTCAACCATACTGCTGGTGACTGCTGTGTTGGCATGTTCACAGTTTGTGCCCTCTTGCATCTTACCCAGAAATACAGTATGCAAAAGCCTGCTAGAAAAATGCCACAAGTGGTGGTTGATATGCTCACCACTATTATTTGTGCTCCTGTTCTTCCTGGAATTCGTGTATATGCTGCCACATTTGTTCCATCAAAATGCCCCCTTGCTGGGACTCTATTAATCTGTCCAAGGTCCCTAAATTGAGTGTGTCATTTCAAATACATTAAATTTAAAATGGGTAATTCTTTCAGAGAGCCTTCTGACCAATACAATGTATATTGTATTAAGTGACAATACAGTTGAGCCTGTAAGCATAGCTCGAAGATGAAAATACATCCCAACTACCTTAGAAGTTGTGCCATTAACGATCATTCCACTTTCCTGAAGCTCAAGTTTTTTCAATGCTTCCAGCCCTCCTCCTTCATAGCAATTCTATCATACAGTTGCTGGTATGAATATGGAGTATAACCAATGAGTACCCACCCTCTGGAAGTATATTCAGTCTGGCAGAAGCTCCCTCCCACAACTAGTCCCTTTTATTTCACCCACTAACAAACTTCGCATATCAGTCCATACTTGGCCACCAAGACAGATCAGAGATTATTCTATCAGCCCGTCCCTCATCCCAAGAATGCACAATCCACAAAACAACAATGTCAGCAATAACGAGATAAAAAACTAACATCTTCGCAAAAAAAAAGAAAAACAACAAATATCACTATGGCAATAAGAAAAAAATGCATGTTCCCTAATATAATAAACCAAAGTAAAAATCCAACAAATTACAATTATACAAGTTACTTTGCAACCTTAACCTATAGAGCACATCATTCACCTTATGTTGCTCACCAATTCCAGGTTCCTTCTTTTTACCCTTGTAACTTTCAACTCTTGACTGGCTGCCGATAACTGTGGTACCCTCTCTATCATTCCTTTAAGTGGTTTTATGCTTCTGATGTATATATCAGATGTTTCTGAGGGAACTGTATCTTCATGTTGACCAATGAGGCCATTTCCACAACTGGTATGGTCCCTCATATTTTGTTAAAAATTTCTCCATTTTTGCCTTTGATATATAGGGCTAGTGATGATTACCCATTGCCCCATGCAGTATTGCAGCAATTTGCCCATGTGTCTGTTTGGTTGTTCCTGGTGTTCTAGTGCATTCATGTTTACCTTTTGTATGTTCCTCTAAACTTCCCTAATTCTTGTGGCAAACTTTCTCACCAACTCACCATCTGGTAGTCCTAATTTAGGAATCAAAATGTCAAAGAGAGACATCAATTTTCCTGCTGTACACCACCTCAAATGGTGACATGCTGGTTGCAGGACGAACCTTCAAATTATAGGCACAAAGTGAATAATGTAAATAGGTGAGAGATAAAATTTGTACCATGGTCCATAATTATGGTCTCAGTCACCCCAACTTTAATATCCAGTTGTTTGCTAATGCCTGTGCTAAAATAATAGACCATTGGTCTGGCATCAGTAACAACACCAAAAATTGAGAAAAATGATTGATGATCATGAGAACATACCTATTTCCTGCAGAAGGTTTATTAAATGACCTGAGGACATCCAACTCCAACATGGAAAATGGGCTGGACACCTCTACTAACCTTTGCAACAACACTTTCCGATGCACAGTGTCAGCCCTCTGTATGCACGGCACACTGTCGTTAAGATACTGCTTCATATCATGCTTCCTGTTCCTCTAACAAAACTGCTCTTTTAAACATCTGTCCACTGCACATCACCCATCATGACGAGACAACATATAGTCGTGAGCTTGCTGCAAGACTTGCTTCCAAAAACCCTCTGGAACCACCACACGTGGTCCACACCTCATCATTCTACACAACAAACCCTTGTGCTGCAACTTAAATTCCTGGCACTCCTTAACCCCCACCTGTGTCTGCAGCCACTCTTCAATGTTCTTTCCTAGTGTACTTAACATAGCTACCCCACGGTTTAACGAATCTGAATCTGCATGTGAGCTCTCTGACTTATGGATTATCTCATACTCAAATTTATGAAGCTTAAGTGACCACCAAGTTAATCTACTAGATGTATATTTCAAACCAAGCAACCATTTCAACGAGGGATGATCTGTCATGATCTTAAACTTCCTACCATACAGATAACAACGAAAATATGTAATACAATATATGACTGCCAACATCTCTTTCTCTGCTGTTTAGTAGTTAAACTCTGTCTTGTTTAACTGCCTTAAAGCATAAGCCACTAGATGCTCTTGGCCATCTACCATCTGTCCGAAAACACAACCAACTGCCTCATTTGAAGCATTACCAGAAAGGATAAACTCTTTCTCAAAATACAGAAAAACCAATACTGGATCTGAAATTAACATTTCTTTCAATTTTCCATATGCTACCTGACTTTCCTGTGACCAATGGAATTTTGCCCTCTTCTTCAATAATTTTTTCTAGGGTCTGGATACTTCTGCAAAGTCTTTCACAAATCATCTATAATAATTACAGAGGCCAATGAATGACTGTACCTGCTTGGTTATTTGTGGTATTGGATAATTTTGAACTGTGTCTGTAAAATGAGGATTGGTCTGTACACCATGCTCACTAATCACATGCCCCAAATAGTTTACTTGAGTTTCTACAAAATAGCACTTGTCCACACTTAATGTTAAACGTGCCAATCATAGTCTACTAAAGACATCCTCCAAACATCTCACATGCTCCAGTAATTCCTTTGAATAGACAATTACATCGTTGAGATAGACCAGGCAAGTTTTTTGTTTTAATCTCAGTGTCCCATTTGAAATGCTTACAGTGCATGCTTTGTCCAAATAGCATGCAGTTGTCATGAAAATGCCCTGCAGGGACAGTAAATGCTGTTTTTTACCTCTTTTCAGGCACCACCTCCAATTGATGGTATCCATGAATATAGATTTAAGTGTCAGGAAGTCAATTCGGAAAGTATTTGTATGGAGTGTAGCCATGTATGGAAGGGAAATGTGGACGATAAATAGTTTAGACAAGAAGAGAATAGAAGCTTTTGAGATGTGGTGCTACATAAGAATGCTGAAGATTAGATGGGTAGATCACATAACTAATGAGGAGGTATTGAATAGAATTGGAGAGAAGAGAAATTTTTGGCACAATTTGACTACAAGAAGTGATCGGATGGTAGGGCATAATCTGAGGCATCAAGGGATCACCAATTTAGTATTGTAGGGCAGTGTGAAGGGTAAAAATCATACAGGGAGATCAAGAGATGAATACACTAAACAGATTCAGAAGGATCTGAGAAGTAGAACCTTGCTCAGGATAGAGTAGAATGGAGAGCTGTATCAAGACAGTCTCTGGACTGAACACCACAACAACAACAGTTCTAAAGAACTGACAATTGTAAAGAACTGTGAGGTTTGGAATTGGATAAGCATCTGAAGTCATTCGTGTGTTTAAGTATCTGTAGTCACAGCAAAATCTACATTTCCATGTCCCGGGTGCTGACATTTTTCGCATGGTGACAGCATTGGTACTCCAGGGGCTATTACTCAGTTATATGATCCCATCCCATAGTCGTGGTTCAATAAATTCCTCTACCAATGGTTGCAACTCATTTGTTGCATGGTATGGCTTCCAATGAATTGGTGTACTACCTCAGCCAGTATGTCATGTTGCATTTTCTGTTTCACAGAAAATAAATCATTAAACCTAAACAACAAGTTCTCCATAGCCATTCAGTCAGTGACCCCTACCAAATGATCTATATACCCTCATAACACTTTCTTATTGACAGTTTGCTTGTGGCTTTCCTCTAGGTTCGATCTATCAAAGTCCTCATCTTCCAAGACTTCCAAAGTGCCTACTATTGCACCCTTTGACAGAGTCACCTACCTTCTGCCAAAGTTATCCACACTAACAGGAAACATATGTCAATCACATCTGCTAAACTCTTCAGATAAAACAATCCGAAATATCCAACTCTTCATTGCTTAAGAATGTTTCAGCCACATATAATGTTTCCCTCAGCTAATCAGTGTCCCGTGAAACCCATGCTGTCTTCCCCATACCTGCTGGTATTTTATCGTGCTGATTCATCTTTATTGAAAACATATGCAGTTTAGCTGGTCTCACCTCCATGACAGGTGTACCTTGTACCATTGTCTCAGTTGCAACTGTTACCCCCAGGTGAAACATAGTCCCTCTGAGTTCCACTGTGCATAGCAAAATATCAATCTCAGCATGATGTTTGTCGAGAAAGTCCAGCAAGAGAATCACTAAACAGCCTTTGCCTATGCATGGCAACAACTCCGTGCATTTGCTGAACTTAGTTCTCCTGACTGAATACTCAAGTGCTGGCATATCTGATGATTCCACCCTATTACCACCAACCCCACGTAACACACCAATCTCCTCTTTCCCTCAAGGTCCAGACTGATAATGGACACATTTGCATCTGTTTCAACAAAAAATCTCCATTTCCTGCCATCCACTAAGCCCACTAAGCTACATTCTGTCTGTGCACTAACTTATGCCATGTTACAGGCTATCGGGACTGCCTTCCAAAGGTTGAAGCAATGTTTGTGTTTAACGGTTGCTTTCCTTGTCGGTACTTTTCTCCCTTCCTACTTCTACACTCAAATGCCCAGTGGTCCACTATGCACATGCATAACACTCTGATGCTTACACTGCTTCCTTACATCTCCTCCCTACCACATCTATAACACTTGACTTCAGAAACAAACACATGATGGTCCACTCTCTGCTTTGTGGCCATATCCATCTCCTTTATATGTGTTGTGATCCTAAGAGCTGACTTTAAATCCTCTGGGTTCTCCATATGTACCCTCTGTGACATTTTAGCAGGCACACCATTAAAAAACATTCTCTGTTCTCTGTCTTCTGTAACAATACCCTATTAGCTTCTGCATTTGAGTTTAGCTTATGGATTCTATCTGAGAACACTTTCACAGACTTGATGTGCTGCATCAACAATGTACTTAATTTTTCCAGAAAAAAATCATGCATTGTTCTGCTTTTGGTACCATTGGCACAATCCAGTGGCCCACTCCTGGAACATATGTGCTTTACTCAATGTCTCATGGTAGACAACATATTCTTTGGTGTCCCCCAACAAATGCATATTAGCAACATACAGTGTCACTTCGTCTGATCACTCATGTTCTTCCACAGTGTCCCTAACATCCTTAATGAAAATTGTCACATCCTCCATTGCTTTGCCTGAGAGGGGGTTAATGAGTGCGACCACTGCAATGTCATTCAGAACAGAAGGCACTCTCAATCCAGACTCACTTTCCCGAGATTCTGATTGCGACTGATCATGACTCTCCTTTACAAGCCTCTAACTCAAGATCAAGTTTGAAATTTCTCTCCTTCATGGTCTCAAATTGCTCCAGTAATGCTTGCACTTTTCTGAGTTAAAGCAGCAACTGTATATGTGGTAATAGCATGTGTTTCCACTATTTTGTGTGCTCTACTTAATGCAACTAATTTTTTATAAAACAAGACAAATCACCATCTCCCATTCAAATCTCTCTCTCTCTCTCTGTCTTTCTCGCTCTTGACATTAAACACAAATTAATTCATCCAGCAAATCATTGCCTATCTACACTCAATACAACTACTAGACAGGTGACCAGTTGCCTATATACAGGACAAACAGTTGCTACAGCTCTGGTACCCGTCAACTCATGCTGAGACAAAGTGCTAAATGCACACCTCACTGCCACTAAATCATCACACTCACCATTTCCTGTAAACAAAGACAAGTCCATGGGTTCCTCAGGTTTAACAAAAACAACTCTAAACATCTCGTACCCAAGCTTACACAACTAACTCTCACAATGAGCACAAACATAAAAAATAACAGAAATAAAACTTAGACTCACCACACCAGTGTGTGCTGAGTTGTAAACACCCAACCTATATCAAGTGCCAGTGTACCACTGCCTCTCTCACCACTCACCAAAACAAGAAAATGGTTCAAATGGCTCTGAGCACTATGCGACTTAACATCTGTGGTCATCAGTCGCCTAGAACTTAGAACTAATTAAGCCTAACTAACCTAAGGACATCACACACATCCATGCCCAAGGCAGGATTCAAACCTGCGACCATAGCAGTCGCGCAGTTCTGGACTGAGCGCCTAGAACCGCGAGACCACCGCGGCTGGCACCAAAACAAACTCTTTGACCAAAGTGTAGTGTTGGACGTGTACAGACACTTTCTGATGCAACATAATGTGCTGATACCAAATTGTTACAACCTCTTAAGCTCAGGGGTTGTAATATGTCAGAGCAACAAAGAGAAACACATGCAAATGTGTCATTGACTTAATTATGTCAGAGATACACAGCGGGCCTTGTGCTTAACACGGTGATGGTGCCATGCAGTGTGTGTGAGTCAGCCCCATTGTGAATACCAGAATCTACAGCATTGGCATCGGTCACCCAGCCTTGTAGCTGTAGCAATCCATTGACGTCACAGCTAAGCAGCTGCTGCATGTGTTAACTGTGGCAGTGGTCCAGAACACGGCTGAGTGTTCCCTCAAGCGTGATTTGTGGACCCCATGTAGAATGCTGAAGGGAAGTAGCTGACTGCCATAGTTGTAGTGAGCCTTAGCAGCTCCAACCATCCACCCAGGGCAATCTGTTCAGTGCCCGCAGGCAGCTCTGGATCTGGCAGGCCAAAAGTTCATGCCCCACCCCTGCCCCTGTGTTTGGCAGCTTACAGTCCACTGAACGATGTCACCCAAAGAGTGGAGGCTAGGAGCCCTCTTGCTTCTCTTGCTGGTGCATTTCCAAAGCATGACACACCTTGCCACAGCTATGAAGCGTCTGTGCAGTGGAGGTTGAAGGTAACTTCAGTGGACCAGTTGGCCACCAATGTTCACCACCAGAAGGTCATCGTGGTTGGCCTGAAACTTAAACAATCATCACTTCCTCCAGTTCTAGACACAGACAGAATGGCAACTCAGTTGCCTTCTTTGAGACTTCAGGCTTGCTTATTTATGGACAGTTTCCCCATCACCAGTTCCCATATAGCCTCTTCTGTGGCACCAGTTCCAGTGCTTTGGCAGGTCATATGCATAATACAACAGGGGTGGCATGAACATCCGTGGCCTGGCAGCAAACACACTTTGGAATTTTTATCCATTGAGCCACTGCCTCTCCCTCCTGTGTGGAATTATTTTCTTGTCAAAGGAAAGTTTTATTCCCTGAGTCGGTTCCAAATGTTCTGCAGTAGAAAGTTCTCTGCCTATTACATCAAGGTCAGTAACCTCCATGTGTTTTACCCAGGCATTGATCAGGAGGTGGAATACCTTGTCACAGACTGCCACGTGTTAGGGTGAACAGACAGCACCAAGTACTGTTCTTTTGCCACAGACAGCCCCCGTGTGCCTGTGGCAAAGAGTTTACATTGATTTTACTGATCCTTTTCTAGACACATTCTGGTTACTGGCAACTGATACTTTCCCTGTTTTTCATGTGTTGCTTGTTGTTTGTCTAATGGCAGCAGATGCAACTGTCAAGACTCTGTTGAAGATATTTTATCCCTTCCACCTGTAGCTGAATGGTGAGGCTGAACATCAGGTCTGAATGTTTAAGGCAATAGATGTGCAAGTTCATTGAAGATTTCCCAGCTGACAGTGCTCACATTCTTTTTAAGTCTTATAGAACATCACCAATCAGGGTTGAACTCCAGAATAGCCATCAGCCATGAATGTTGCTCAATCTCTTACTACCGGGCAAATTTCCCACAGTGGCTCCTGGTTTCCAACAGTAATGCTTCACACTACCAGTCTGGGCCAAGACATTTGGATGGTGCCCTCACTGGATTCTAGTTATTGAACACTGCCAGCGTGGTCACCGTACCTTCACAGTTTGCACTGATGGTTGACTCGTGGCATGCTACCAAACCTGTTGAATTCCAGAATGGGCACAGAGCTTCCTCCTCATGCTCTGGGCCTGATGACTCATTCTTCATCAGCTCTGTCTGTTGTGGGAGTTGATCAGATCTGGTCGTGCTCACCTACCTGGCAGTTGGGGGTTTTGTCAAAAATGATGGCAGGTTTGCTTCCTGCTCCTTCACCAGACCCTTCTCTCCTGTCCACCATCATTGCTGCCTGTGTTGGCACCCCTCATCATGGTTTCCAGTGTCCAGATAGCTTCAGCACCTTGGGGTCTGGTGGGGTGCCCTCGACCACTCTCTTTCATCCTTATACAGCAGAGTTTCTAGCGTCTTTGGCTACCAACCTCTGGTGTTGCCATTAATGTCTCTTCAGTCAAAGCATCATGGATCATGACACCTGGTATTCCTCCCCCCTCCCCCCTTTAAACAACGAAAGAGGAGTGTAGTAACCTGCCAGTTACTACATCTACTGCCTACAGCAGACATGAGTCAAGCCATGATGGTAAGTGTAGTATGCGCTAACATTCAAACGGCACACCTACAACTACCCAAGGCAGCTGCCCGAGTCAGCCTGGTCACCATCTCATCATCATTTAAAACTGATTATGCCTTTCAGCGTTCAGTCTGGAGCATAGTCCCCCTTATAAAATTCCTCCATGATCCCCTATTCAGTGCTTACATTGGTGCCTCTTCTGATGTTAAGCCTATTACTTCAAAATCATTCTTAACCGAATCCAGGTACCTTCTCCTTGGTCTGCCCCGACTCCTCCTACCCTCTACTGCTGAACCCATCAATCTCTTGGGTAACCTTGTTTCACCCATGCATGTAACATAACCCCACCATCTAAGCCTGTTTGCCCTGACTGCTACATCTATAGAGTTCATTCCCAGTTTTTCTTTGATTTCCTCATTGTGGTCACTCTCCTGTCATTGTTCCCATCTACTAGTACCTGGAATCATCCTAGCTACTTTCATATCCGTAACCTCAACCTTATTGATAAGGTAACCTGAATCCACCCAACTTTCGCTATCATACAACAAAACTGGTCGAAAGATTGAATGGTGCACAGTTAACTTAGTCTCTTGCAGAAGAGAGTAGATCGTAGCTGAGCGCTCACTGCATTAGCTTTGTTACACCTCGCTTCCAGTTCTCTCACTATGTTGCCATCTTGTGAGAATATGCCATCCACCTGTTCTAACTTTGTTCCTCCTATTTGGCACTCAATCCGTTTATATCTCTTTCCCACTGACATTACTTTCGTTTTGGAGATGCTAATCTTCATACCATAGTCCTTACATTTCCAATCTAGCTCTGAAATATTACTTTGCAAACTTTCAATCGAATCTGCCATCACAACTAAGTCATCCACATATGCGAGTCTGCTTATTTTGTGTTCACATATCTTAATCTCACCCAGCCAGTCTATTGTTTTCAACATATGATCCATAAATAAAATGAACAACACTGGAGACAGGTTGCAGCCTGGTCTTACCCCTGAATCTACTCTGAACCATGAACTCAGTTTACCATCAACTTTAACTGCTGCCTGACTATCTATGTAAAGAAAATAGAAAGAAATTTCCACATGGGAAAAATATATTAGAAACAAAGATTCCAAGACCTACCAAGCGGGAAAGCACCGGTAGACAGGCACAACAAAACAACACACAAACACACACACAAAATTATGAGCCCCCGCAACCGGTGGACACCCCGCCACGCAAGAGGGAAGGAGAAGGAAAGATGAAAGGATGTGGGCTCACTCTTTGCCTTTCAATATGTCTGCTTGTGTCTGTATATGGATGGATGGATATGTGTGTGTGTGTGTGTGTGTGTGTGTGTGTGTGTGTGTGTGTGTGTGTGTGTGTGCGTGCGAGTATACACCTATCCTTTTTTCCCCATAAGGTAAGTCTTTCCGCTCCCGGAATTGGAATGGCTCCTTACCCTCTCCCTTGAAGCCCACATCCTTTCATCTTTCCTTGTCCTTCCCTCTTTCCTGGCGCGGCGGCCGCCGGTTGCAGGGGCTCGTAATTTTGTGTGTGTGTTTGTGTGTTGTTTTGTTGTGCCTGTCTACCAGCGCTTTCCCGCTTGGTAGGTCTTGGAATCTTTGTTTCTAATATATCTATGTAAAGACCTTTAATTGCTTGCAAAAGTTTGCCTCCTATTCTATAATCTCATAGAACAGACAACAACTTCCTCCTAGGAACCCGGCCATATTCCTTTTCTAGATCTACAAAGCATACAATTTCCTGTTCCACTCGTAACACTTCTCCATTATTTGCCGTAAGCTAAAGATCTGGTCCAGACAACCTCTAAGAGGCCTAAACCCACACTGGTTTTCATCCAATTTGTCCTCAACTAATACTCACACTTTCCTCTCAACAATACCTGAGAAGATTTTTCACACAATGCTGATTAAAGAGATACCTCTGTAGTTCTTACAATCTTTTCTGTTTCCATGTTTAAAGATCGGTGTGATTACTGCTTTTGTCCAGTCTGATGGAACCTGTCCCACCTCCCAGGCCATTTCAATTATCCTGTGTAGCCATTTAAGACCTGACATTCCACTGTATTTGATGGATTCCGACTTCATTTCACCTACCCCAGCCGCTTTATTGCACTGCAATCTATTGACCATTTTCTCCACTTCCTCAAATGTGATCCTACTTCCATCATCATTCCTATCCCATTGTACATTGAAATCTGAAACATTACTGATCATATTTTCACCTACATTGAGCAACTCTTCAAAATATTCCCTCTATCTGCCCGAGGCATCAACGGGATTCACCAGCAGTTTTCCTGACCTGTCCAAAATACTTGTCGTTCCTTCTTACCTCCCTTTCGAAGACTGCTAATTACACTCCAGAATGGTTTTCCAGCAGCTTGACCCAAGGTCTCCAACCTGTTTCCAAAGTCTTTCCAAGATTTCTTCTTGGATGCTGCAATTATCTGTTTGGC
Source organism: Schistocerca gregaria (assembly GCF_023897955.1). NCBI lineage: Eukaryota > Metazoa > Arthropoda > Insecta > Orthoptera > Acrididae > Schistocerca > Schistocerca gregaria. The sequence goes on from NC_064920.1 coordinate 1,062,053,685, forward strand.
TTTCTTTCTTTCTTCAACATAACTTTCTCTGTCTACCTGAGTTCTAGTATGTAGCCATTTTTGATACACCTTCTTTTTCCTTTTACGGGCTGCCTTGACTGTGTCATTCCACCAAGCTGTTTGCTTCATCCTACCTTTACACACTACTGTTTTCCAAGACTTCTTTCGCCACTTCCCTGTACCTTGTCCATTCCTTTTCCAATGACTGTAATTGACTACATTCAACTAACTGTTATGTGTTTGGGCCTGATTTCCTTATCCTGAAGTTTCTCCCACATATGAAGCTGACCTCCTGCACTTTCGGCCTCACAATACCAGTTTCACTGCAGATTAAATAGTGATCAGTGTCATCAAAGAATCCCCTGAATACACATCATCTGCTGTCACCAAATCCATCATACATGCACAGCACCATACCAGCAACACGTGACGGTGATAGTGTCTTTATAAGGGCAAGCAAAGGCCTTCGGTCTCTCAACTGTTAAATGCATTTGAGACATGTAAACTAGTGTCATTGTATTCTTGTAGATGTTACTCCATGACCCAATAAACTGTATCTATTTTATGGCCCTGTCTTTCCTAGTGTTCCTAGTTACAACACTTTTCACTACAATTTTCTAGCATTGTGACTTCCCTATATGAGATCTGTTCAAAAAATTCTGGAATTTTGTCCACAAAATTTTTCTACACTTACCTTTTATTTATTATGCATGGTCTCCTTCAAAATACTTTACTCTACAACTGATACACCATTCCCACTGCCTTTTCCACTTCTGGAAGCAGTCTTTGTGTGCCTCTTGTTGGACCATGCAAAACACCATCTGTGAATATTCTTTTATCTCATCTATCATTGCAAATCTTCATCCTTTCAATGGGGTTTTCAACTTTGGAAATAAAAAAAAAGAGTCACAAGGGCCAGGTCTGGAGAATATGGAGGATGAGGCAGCACAGTGATTTCATTTCTTGTGCAATAGTCATGCACCAACAGGGATGAACGTATGGGTTCATTATCATTATTCAACAGCCATGAATTGTCTCACCACATTTCAGGTTGTTTCCTTCTCACATTTTCTCACAGGTATCACATGTCCCAATGGTACCATCAAATAACAGTTTGTTTCTGTGGCATGAACCCCGTTGAAGAACTAATCACTGAAAGTCAAAACTGTCAGTGTGGTTTTAATGCTTGATCTGACCTAACCATAGACCCACATCTTATCACCAATTACGATTCTCTTAAGGAACATCTTGTTCTCATTCGCGCACTCCAAAAGCTCTTCACAGATTGCATGAAGAAGGTCTTTGTGGTCTTGACTCATGAGCCGTGGGACAAACTTGGCGGCAACATGATGCATTCCAAGATGCTGTGTCAGGATTTCATGACATGCTCTAACAGAAATGTTACATTCTTCTCCAATCTCTTGGACAGTCAGTCATAAATTGGCATGCACAGTTTCATTGATGTTCTTGGCATGAGCATCATCAGTAGACATCAAAAAAAGGGCATCGATTTTCAAACTATGTGAAACATTTGTAACACCAAGTATGGACTAAGCACTCATCACCATGGGCTTCCTGCATCATTTGGTGTGCCTCTGTATAGATTTTCTTGAGTTCCACATAAAATTTAATCCTTTTGTACGGATGAAGGTTTCACATGAAAGAAAAGCAGCTCATATTTTAAACTTGTGTCACACATGCTAGTCTCATTCCTCCATATAATCTGCTAAACAAAATTATTTCAAGTCATTAGACAATTTTATTTAGCCACTTTATTAATTACAGTTCTGACACAGGATTTATGACATGCTTTAAGGTAGTGACAACTTGTATAAAATGATATGATGATGGCATTTATTACTGATTTGGTTTCTCATTTTGGTATAAACATAATAATTAACAGTAATTTGTTCTCACTAATTATTTCATTGAAAATGTGGCCAAGAGAGTTTTAGAGCATCAAGAAATTACCTCATTTTAAGCCCTAAATATCTGTATTAATTAACAAAAGTGCATCTGAGAGGATTACCTGTCAATCATATTTTCTACAAAAATACATTTTAACTGGTAAACTTAGCAACAAGCATTAAATTCTTCATAGCAGTTTTTTAAATTTGTGTTTTGAATTTGCTGGAGATATAACTGTTCCATTACAACTTCTATATATAACTGATCAAGAGAAACCAAACGGTTTTTCCATAGTTACTTTCTGTTGCTATGTTCTAACTGGTACAAAATAAGATCTTTGTTTTCATTACCAGAAAGACAAAATATGGCAGAAAATATGTTCCTCTCTGTGTTAATTAATGGTTCAAGTTGTTGGTGAAAAACCATGATTATCTTATTTTGGTGTTTGCTAAGTATGTTACAATAATAACAAATTATTTATCAACTACCTGGTAGGTTATTTTTTTGTTAAAGGCACTGCTATGTTTCTTGAATTTTACACTTCCAGCTTCTGCATCTAATACAATGTCAATAATACACACAAACTGACATGAATAGTGCTCTGCTTAATTAGCATGGCTGTAAAAGAAATGTAATTTTGCCTCAGGTTTCAGACCATATTGACACTGATGTTAACATATCTTGAGCTGATGCCTGTGGTGCTCAGTCGGCCTAATAGGTGTAAATCACCAAACCATTTGATAACAACTTAATTAGGCTTCTTAGTAACTGGTTGTGTAAATCCTTTGGCTAATGACTAGAAGTATAAGTGAAGAAGCATTTCTCACAATTTAACACTATTCACAAAAATGTTAACAAGTTGGATGCTACAGAACATAAAGAAAATTAAGAGTAATTTTCATAGTTGTATTGAGGGGTAATGCAGCTTCAGGACTGATACAAAACTGAAATTTTTGTTGTACAGGTAAGTTAACAACTCAACTAATACCTCTGATGTTACATTATGGAAACTTTTAACTTTTATCTCTGCTGTAGTAAGAATATAAATGTGTAAGTAGTGTAGGATTATTGTTATAGTCTGTTGCCAGGCAGATTCTTTAAATTGGAAGTTACTGCTGCATATATATTAGTGTACACTGGGCTCACTGAGTATACTGTGATGCACAATATTGAAACCATTCAAATGCCCTGAAATATTATGTGACTTGGTGTCACTTACAAATATATATATATAAATATTACTTTGGAATCAGGGTAACATTTTACTCTACATGTGGCTCCAAAATGACTTGTCTTTTTTTAGGCTAGAAGTCAAAAAATTGCATTATTCTATACAATATCATCATAAAATAATTGCAACAATTTACTTGGTATGGAAAATCAACTTTAAAACTTTCAGTAAATAGTATCTAAATCATTGTCAATTGCTAGTATGTTCTTTCATGAGCATATTCCCCAAAAAATAAAAATTGAATTATATTGTCTATGGCCAACCAGTTACATCCAAGTTACAAAATAGTTTCATTCTCATACAATGTATATATTATTTCTTTCTGAAAAAAAAAACTGGAAGCACAACATATAATACAATTTGTTGAAGCACAATTTCGTTTACTTGAGAGCTATGCAACTAGTAAATCTGCACATACCTGACCATGAAATGCTTTGCTCTGTTTCATTTAGCCAAATTCAGACATAGGAAGGATTTCCAATACTACATTTTTGTATGTGAATTTGTAGTTTTTTTACTTATCTTATACTATTGTTATTGTTTCTACAGAAAGATTCAATGGAGCAATGACAACTTAAAATGAGATTTGGTTTAAACCTCAAAGTAACAGAGAAATATACATTGCTTCCTGTGCATACCTTATATTTCATTTTGAATGCTTTTAATATATGTTTACAGAGAGGGTCTTATAGTTTGAGGTTCTTATAATTGTGAAGTTTAAGGAAACACTTGACAGGGGAAGTATTTTTGTAGTTGTTATGTTTAAGTATTGTCATTTCACCATCAGGCAGATACTGTGCAGATCCTTTTGTCTAATAACTTGATTATGCAAAATAACAATTACTCTGTTGCATGTCCATAAGTTATAAATAACATATTACATTCCACATATCAACAATTTCAATTAACATGTAAGCACTGACAAATTCTGTAGTGTCTTAAGCTAAGAAGCTAGATAACACAGTCAGTTAAAACTATCCCTGTAGATGTAATGAGTTACTATGAGTGACCAGCTACATATAGTAGCTGTTAATTTGAATCTCTTTGGTATATAAAAATTTTACAGCACATAATATACAGTATTTTCATGAAAATACTGAAACAAAGAGTACTTTCATGCATACTTCAACATTAAAAAAGTTTCTGATCTAATGATAATCATTTTATTTGACAAGCACAAATCAGTGGTTACTTATTTATTTACATAAAGGTCATTTCTGTATTTGCTGATGGGCAGACTATGATGGCAGTACAGTGGGTAAAATGCCAGTTAGTATGTTCACTATCTACAGAAAAAGTAGTTCTTCATATAAACTCTCAGATTCCACATCAACTTACAATCTTTCCACATAGTTACCAGGAAAAGTTCCAAAGAAACCAGTTCTTTGGCTAGAACCAACATACCAGCCATCATCACATTTTTCCATAACATAGACAGTATCGCCCTCTCTCAATTCCAGTTCATCCTCATTTTGAGGTCTGTAGTTATATAGAGCCTTGTAGCTGTAAAGAGAAAATATCAAGTACTATTAGAAACTTGACTTGTAAAAAATTAACATTCAAATCTTGGACATGTATGCAAACATAAAATGAGCCCTAGTTCTGGAACAATGGCAGTTTAAAATGAGATTTGGTTTACACCCTGAAATAATAGACAGTTGAGGGGTTAGTAAAACACAAACCTCCCTCCCCTCACCAAAGTCCCCTCTGGTTAAGAGAAACCTCCTCCACCAACCAAAACTACAACAACAGTTCCAACACGGTTTGAAGATACACCAGATTGACAATGGGAATTTAGTTAATCATTGACAACTTCTTAAGTGACAAAATTTATGGTACCCACATACCTAACTAGCAACAAAATAAATTGAATGGAAATGCATCTATGACAGTATCAGTACAGGAAAAAGATTTTGTAGTATTGTGATTTATTATTGTAATTATCTTGCGTAATATAAGTCATTTGAGTCGGGTCTAGGTGACACCTCAATAATTTGTAGTAAGATTTCACCACAAACAGAAAATAGCTTATGCTAAGATTAGGATCCTAATAATAATACAAATTTGCTGTAAGAAAAAAATCTAGTGCTATGTTCCACCTTGTTTATATCAGTCCCATAGAATCACCTGCAATTTTATTTTTAGAGGATCTGGCTTTATATTAAGTATTTTTACACCTATTAATTTATTTTGCTATATTTTCATGCCCATATACTAGAGAGAATGTGCACATAATTTCAAACTGGTTTGAGAGAAGCTTAATAATTCTCTCTGTTTCTCATGTTGTATATGTGGTTAAAATAATTCTCCTCAAATAATTTTTGCCTGCCTTATAAAAAGATAACAATTTTGTAAAGGTAACAGGAGGGAACACTTAGGATTTATAGTTCCCAACATTATGAATAATTAGCTGTTCAGTACACATGTATCTGACCATTTTCTTCCTCACCTTCAGTATCCAAAATATGCCTGAACGCTGCATTGTAACTTATGACAGATTCAGAATAACTATGTTATGTTATTTTTCATGTACTCACATCAGTAAGCAAAACAGCTTAATTTATTTGATAGGAAGTCAACATGTGCACTGCGGGTTAAGTTCTTTGAGTCTGTCATCTTCTTCATTTGGTAAGTCCCCCCCACCCCTCCGACCTAGGGTTCTGGGTGCCAATACGTTTCCCCTGGCCCAGAGTTCTGGATGTCCAATAAGTCTCCCTTGACCCAGGATTCTGGGTAACTTTTCTGAACTCTTCCCATATTCTAAACCTCGTCAGTCCTTTTCCTTCACCCCTCTTCTTTACCATTCAATCCTTCTGTCAGAAGTGCAAGAAGAAGGAGCCCCTGGTACTGAAAGATAGCAAATTTCAAACCTTTATGTGTGTGTTCTCCTGCCATTGCTTCTTGATCTACCTATTTACATCATAGTAGATATGATATAATATGTGATGAAGCATACGCTAAGTTGCATAGATATCAGGTATTTTTTCCTCAAGAGAGTTACAAAAATATCTAAATCTTCAGAGGACGGCAAGGTGAAGTTCTGTCATGATAAACAACACTGCATCACTGTAGACCATGCACCAGAGGACACTGCAATTAGAGTGGATCCTCTGACTCTGAAGTGATGTTCCTTGTATGTATTGGGAATCTCAAATCCTGAGTTCTTGAAGAGTACAATCACTTCCAGTATGGTGCACATTCCCATACATGAGCTTATGCAATGACTGCCACCAGCAGGGGAAGTCTCCCAGGGGCTCACAACTCCTTTGGAAGTTTGTGCATGGTGGCAATAGGGCCCCAAGCCAATGCAGTGCTTCTTCCTTTCCTGTGCAGCAATCTCATTCTCTGGCTATATGTTATCCCCGACTTGGTCTCTAGCTTGTTTGTAGGACACTGATTATGGCTTTTCCCATTTTATTCATTCATTTAACACCACTTATTTCAATTAATTCATTTTCAGTTCCCACTTCTGGATTTGACCTCCACTTTTTCAAGTTATTTTTACAGAAGTGTGTATGTTCACCAAGTACCCACCATCATAGCCAATCCATATGGGAGATCATCAGGTACCAGTGTGGTGGGAACATTCTATTGATGCTCAGGCTGTTACCTCTCTGCACCTGTCCATTCAGGGGCACTGGGACTATAGGCAATGGCCATTAAGTGAGGTGGGCATTGCTCTAGCTGCATGGTGTCTTTTTTTATTTATTTTATTTATTTATTTGGTCCTGTTGATTACATATTATACAGCCAATGTACAAGTAATATAGGACAAGTCAATTGATGCAATTACAGTAGTACATTAACTTCTATATATCACATTGCACAGACATCGGTTTATTTTACAAGAAACAACTACTTGCATGCAGTATTAAAGCCTGCATTATGCTAAAAACAGTTTAAATGATTGTTTAAAATAGTAGAATAAGTGACAGTGCATATTTGTGTCCAAGGGGAGACACCTCATTTGAAGCTATTAGTATCACAATGGATTTCTCACGCAGTGAAAATATCAAAATTACTCAGATCTACATATTAAAACTCACTGAGAACCATTTTACATACAAAAGGTGAGTCTTAATATTTCAATTCTGCTAATTTCAAGAATGACCTTCATTCTTCTCCATCACGTTAGGTTTCTGGATGAAAACTGGAATAACATTGCTGTGGACAGAGCTTGTGTAGCACAGCTCATTCCCGGTTCAGTGTTGCCTGTGTTGTCAGCCTGGCTTGTTCTGTCATCTGCAGTGATTGTTTTTGCTAGTGCTGTTTTGTTCTTGTTTCATTTTTTATGATGGCAAGTTTAAGTGACATGTGCAGCAATGAAAATATTTTTTCTACTCAGTAAAAATGCTGCTGAAACTGATTTAATGTTGAAAACAGCTTACCAATATGATGCTATGGGAAAAACTAAAGTGTATAAGTAGTCTGCTCAATTTAAAATTGGCAACATGTCAGCTGATGAGAAACCTCACTCTGGACTTCTATAAACTGCCCAAATCGATAAAAGTTTTGAAAAAATTAGGTGTTTGTGCTCACAGACCATCGACAGACAACAAATCAGCTGTCAGAGATTAGTGTGTTATCTTTGAGTTCATTTCAGCAAATTATAATGGAATATCTGAGAATGAAAAAGGTAGCTGCCAAGTTTGTTCCTCGGGTTCTGACTGAAGATCAAAAGGAATGTCGAGCTGAAACATGTTGTGCTTTGATACAACAGCTTGAAACTGACCCAGATTTTCTGTCAAAGGTTATGACCCAGAGAGAAAGCAACAGCCAAGCTAACTGAAGATGTCATTGTCACCCCGTCAAAAAAATATTGCCTAGTCAAGTCAAAACTTAAAAAAAAAATAAAAAAATAATAAAATAAAAAAAAAATTGCTGATTTACGAAAGGCTTATTTCATTCAGAGTGTGTTCCCCCATGTCAGATTGTCAATCAAACCTTTTATTTGGAAGTTTCAAGAAGATTGCGCAACAGCGATCATCAAAGAAGACCCAGTTTGTGGCAGACAGGAAATTGGTTCTTCCGACATGGTATTGCACCTGCACACACAGCCATCTCTGTTAGACAGTTCTTGGCTTAAAATGGCATGGTTCCACTGCTTCATGCACCTTACTTGCTTGACTTGGTTCCATATCACTTTTTCTTATTTTCACACATGAAAAGGGGCATGAAAGGACACCGATTTGATAACACTGAAGAAGCCAAGAAAATATCAAGGGAGGAGTTGTCAGCCATTTTTACAGATAACTAAAAAATGTATCAAACAGTGAAAGCACCAGTGGGACAAATGTATTAGTTGTAATGGAGAGTATTTTGAAGTGGGTAAGGTTGTTTTTTAGACAACTTAAAAATATATAGCTTTTTGGGTAAGCCTTCGTACAAATGAACATGTGAATCTAATCACCAAGCAGTGGCAGGAGAACACACACAAAAAAAAAGGTTTTACTTATGAGAGCTTTTAGAGCCAATGGCTCCTCCTTCCAGAGAAGGGTTGAAGGGGAAGGAAAAGGGGTGAAGGAGAAGAACCGGAGAAGTTTAGGGAAAGGGGTAGAATTGGAAAAGCCACCCAGAGCCCTGGATCAGAGGAGACTTACGGAACAGAATGAGAAGCAAAGACTGGTTGTTGTGGACTGCACTGTATGAGATTTGAAAACCTGAGAGTTTAAAGGTGGAAGACAGGGTAATGTGCAAGACAGAGATGTACGTAGCTTTTCACTCTTATTAACTTGTGCATTATGTTTTAGCAGTAATCTCTGTCTTGCATATTACCCAGTCTTCCATATTTAAACTCCTAGGTTTTCAAATCTCATCCAGTGCAGTACCCAACAATCAGTCTTTTCTTCTCATCTTGTCCAGTAAGTGTACCCTGACCCAGGGTTCTAGGTGACTTTTCCAAACTCCACCCCTCTTCCTAAACCTCTCCAGCCTTTTTCTTCATCTGTCTTCCTTCCCCTCCAACACTTCACCCTTCTGCTGGAAGAAGGAGCCATTGGCTTCAAAACCTTTTAATGTGTGTGTTCTAGTGCTGCCACTTGGTGAGTAGATTTTTTTAATCCATCCAATTGCATTATATTATCAAAAACTTGATTATTTCCATTGTTAAGTGAACTTCTGAGGTTTTTATCATCAATTTTCACATTTCCGTTTGCTTTATGAACAGCATATAAGTATAATCTTGTTCATTTGGTATAAAATGTTTGTTTCTTACATTCCCTCTTCTGTTTTTTCAAAGAATCCCTATCCAGCATCCAGCAGTAATCTGCAATCACCTAAGTTTCCCATCATCCTTTGTAGCTTCTCTCCATTTCTTGAATATCTTGACTGCCCTCAGGTTGTCAGGAAAATGTGAAAACAGAAAGTGTACTTTAAGGTTCATGTTGTATCCCAATGTTCTCAGATTCTGTAACCTGTTGTTTACCATTTTGACATATTCATGGTGTTTCTTGTTTCCTAGGAAATTGTTTGTACTCTTTTTACCTTAATTCTAAACAATTTTCTCTTTAGAAATAATAATAGCTTCAAATGTAGTGTTTTTAGCTAAAGCTCTGATTTGAGGACCCATAAAGAATTCTCCTTTAATTTTGGCTTCAGACAGGGCAGGAAGTTTGTTGCTGAGATATTTATGACAATTACCATCTTCATCAGGAGCTTTCACAAATTGTTTCATTACACCAAGTTTTATATGAAGAGGTGGCAAAAGAAACTTCTTAGGGTTCACTAGGCTACACCTTATTATGTTTTAACTACCTCATGTTACACTTTATCTTTTCCAATGTGTTCTACTATCCGACTTGCACAAATAACATGGACGTTTTGTGAATCCCTATTGCTGGGCTAATATCATACGGATTACTGTCAAGCCTCCACATAATATCCTTCAGCTGCATTGAGTATGCTACTGGAACTGAAGCATTACCAGTGTGTAAAAGCACACCCTTAATGCTTCTTATACTAGAATTGATAAATAGTCTCCATTTATTTGGATAATAGTTAACACAACACATTTTGTTCATTAAGTTTGGAATGTCATTACAGTAAACTAGATTTCCTTTTTTCTCTATTCCTGTAAAAAGACAATGATGTATCACCTGCAAGTAAGCAGTTTTCCTGTAGTCTGGAACCTAATAGCTCAGCTGCATCCTTTGGAAGATTTAATTGCCTTATTAATCATTTAACTTTGCTTGTGACAATGGTCGTGGCAGATTTGATGTTTCAGGGAAGGAACACATCAAACACAAGTTACTGGATGTATCTGAAATCAAGTAAACTACTGTCTGCAGGTGGCTTAGGCATAAGAATACCATGACTATGTGCTACTTGTCTAATAGTGGATGGCAAGATTGGGTATAGGGAGTAGGAATTTCTCACTTCCAGCCTTGCCTCTCAATCTTTCTTGAAAAACCTTAATCCTACTCCCAACATCACCACAGCCGAAGCCCAGGCTATCCATGATCTGAAAGCTGACCGATCCATCATCATTCTTCTGGCTGACAAGGGTTCCACGACCGTGGTACTTGATCGTCGGGAGTATGTGGCTGAGGGACTGCGTCAGCTTTCAGACGACTCTACATACAAAGTTTGCCAAGGTAACCCCATTCCTGATGTCCAGGCGGAGCTTCAAGGAATCCTCAGAACCTTAGGCCCCCTACAAAACCTTTCACCTGACTCCATCAAACTCCTGACCCCACCGACACCTCGCACTCCTACCTTCTACCTACTTCCTAAAATTCACAAACCCAAACATCCTGGCCACCCCATTGTAGCTGGTTACCAAGCCCCCACAGAGCATATCTCTGCCTACGTAGATCAACACCTTCAACCCATTACATGCAGTCTCCCATCCTTCATCAAAGACACCAACCACTTTCTCGAACGCCTGGAATCCGTACCCAGTCTGTTACCCCCGGAAACCATCCTTGTAACCATTGATGCCACTTCCCTATACACAAATATCCCGCATGTCCAGAGCCTCGCTGCAATGGAGCACTTCCTTTCACGCCAATCACCTGCCACCCTACCTAAAACCTCTTTCCTTGTCACCTTAGCCAGCTTCATCCTGACCCACAACTTCTTCACTTTTGAAGGCCAGACATACCTATTTATGGGTCGCTTAGAGGAAGCCTTCTTGGCTACCCAAGCCTGCCAACCCAAAGTTTGGTACAGATTTATTGATGACATCTTCATGATCTGGACTCACAGTGAAGAACAACTCCAGAATTTCCTCTCCAACCTCAACTCCTTTGGTTCCATCGGATTCACCTGGTCCTACTCCAAATCCCATGCCACTTTCCTTGACGTTGACCTCCATGTGTCCAATGGCCAGCTTCACACATCCGTCAACATCAAACCCACCAACAAGCAACAGTACCTTCATTATGACAGCTGCCACCCATTCCATATCAAATGGTCCCTTCCCTACAGCCTAGGCCTTCATGGCAAACGAATCTGCTCCAGTCCTGAATCCCTGGACCATTACACCGACAACCTGAAAACAGCTTTCGCATCCCGCAACTACCCTCCCGACCTGGTACAGAAGCAGATAACCGGAGCCACTTCCTCATCCCCTCAAACCCAGAACCTCTCACAGAAGAACCCTAAAAGTGCCCCACTTGTGACAGGATACTTCCCAGGACTGGATCAGACTCTGAATGTGGCTCTCCAGCAGGGATACGACTTCCTAAAATCCTGCCCCGAAATGAGATCCATCCTTCATGAAATCCTCCTCACTCCACCAAGAGTGTCCTTCCGCCGTCCACCTAAACTTCGTAACCTCTTGGTTCATCCCTATGAAATCCCCAAACCACCTTCCCTACCCTCTGGCTCCTACCCTTGCAACCACCCCCGGTGTGAAACCTGTCCTATGCACACTCCCACCACCACCTACTCCAGTCCTGTAACCCGGAAGGTGTATATGATCAAAGGCAGAGCCACGTGTGAAAGCACCCACGTGATTTACCAACTGACCTGCCTACACTGTGACGCTTTCTATGTGGGAATGACCAGCAACAAACTGTCCATTCGCATGAATGGACACAGGCAGACAGTGTTTGTTGGTAATGAGGATCACCCTGTGGCTAAACATGCCTTGGTGCACAGCCAGCACATCTTGGCACAGTGTTACACCGTCCAAGTTATCTGGATACTTCCTACCAACACCAACCTATCCGAACTCCGGAGATGGGAACTTGCCCTTCAATATATCCTCTCTTCTCGTTATCCACCAGGCCTCAATCTGCGCTAATTTCAAGTTGCCGCCACTCATACCTCACCTGTCTTTCAACAACATCTTTGCCTCAACACTTCCGCCTCGACTCACATCTCTGCCCTTACTCTTTGCCTTTAAATATGTCTGCTTGTGTCTGTGAATGTATGGATGTTTATATGTGTGTGTGTGTGTGTGTGTGTGTGTGTGTGTGTGTGTGTGTGTGTGTGTGTGTGTGTGTGTGTGTGTGTGTGTGTGTGTGTGTGCGCGAGTATATACCTATCCTTTTTTCCCCATAAGGTAAGTCTTTCCGCTCCCGGGATTGGAATGACTCCTTACCCTCTCCCTTAAAACCCACATCCTTTCATCTTTCCTTTTCCTTCCCTCTTTCCTGACGAAGCAGCCGCCGGTTGCGAAAGCTCGAAATTCTGTGTGTGTTTGTGTGTTTTATTCATTGTGCCTATCTACCGGCGCTTTCCCGCTTGGTAAGTCTTGGAATCTTTGTTTGCAATATGTAATTGGATTATTTACACAACACCTCCTTTCCATTATTCTATACTGAATTACGTATGACAAAGATAACAAAATGGCAGTATTATATGTTAATTCCTTGCTTTATAGAATAACTATTATTACCTGTGTAGATAAATTCACAATACAAAACGGTGTAAGCAGCTTAGGGTGTGCTGCCATCTGCCTTTAAACAGTCAACTAGTTCCTTGAAGTAGAGTTATTTCAATAGATAGCATTGTTGTAATGGTGTAATGGTACTTGCCCGCACAAAATATAGTTAAATAAATAAAGCAACAAACTAATAAATATTATTGTGGAGCATTAAAGCATTGTATGTAAGATATTAAAATAAAATAAAAGTTTGAAGGTGTTAATTTTGAAAGAAATAGTATGTGATACAACTAAGCGGGCTTCGTTTTTAGAATCAGGATATGCATAGTTTTCAAGTTGTACATGTGAGAGAGAGAGAGAGAGAGAGAGAGAGAGAGAGAGAGAGAGAGAGAGAGAGAGAGAGAGAGAGAGAGAGAGTCTTTAATACAACTGGGCAACACTTGAAAAGAAGCTAGTGCATGACAAAAAATTTAATAAGGATGCATATTATATATTCTCTTCAATACATAAACACGTGACAACTTACAGTACTTGCATGAACAGAATACTCACGGAACAGGCTCTGAATGCGTATCGATGTGAAGCGTTTGGTTGACAGGGGCCACTGGCTGCTTAGGCGGCTGGGCTTGTCTTGGCTGAAATTTACATGAAGCATATTAAAGCTGTACACAACATATTCATAAACTTTCTGAAACAGGTCACATCTATAAAATGTTGAGGGACAGAAAGAGAGAGAGAGAGAGAGAGAGAGAGAGAGAGAGAGAGAGACATTGAACACTGCATGCAGATGAAAAAAACTTAAGAAATCATGTATATGGTCGGCCATGTTTTCTGCTGAGAAGATGTGCTTTAATTCTAAAACTGTTTCGTTCCCTATCACAGCCAGCAGTCATAATTGTGATGAACTGAAAATGCAAACAACAAACAATAATGGGACATTTAAATTGCAATTGCTAGGGGTTTAGAATTAAAACAGAATGGTGACTTAGTATAATACTAATATGATTCTCAGGAAAGAAGCATATTTTGAAACAGCTACAAGTATGTAATGAAGCAGAACAGACAAGCCACCACACAGCCATGTGACAAATGAACGGCTGATCAGTAAGACTACTGTTTGAAGTAGATAACGTCACATTTTGGAAAGCCCTCCTTGAAGATGTTAGAAGTCTCACACTCACTTCCTAGTACACTTACTCTTTAATGATATTTGTTACTGATAATGGAGATCAGGTTCATTTGAATTCTAGTTTATACAATCACAATGCAAAACAGAAAAATCAGTTGACATGTTGGCTTTGCCTTCTTGTCTAGGATTCAGAACAGTGTTCTCTATTCTGGTGCAAAGGGGGAAAAAAAGATTAATGTTTAATGTTCTGTTGATGACAGGACCATTAGAGGTGTTCAAATTGGAGAAAGAAATTGGCCATGTCACTTTCTAAAGAACCATCGTGTCATTTGTCTTAACAATTTAGGAAAAGAACAGAAAGCCTGAAATTGTATGGCTGGAAGGGCATTTGAGTTGCTGTCCTCTTGGAAGCGAGGCCAGTGTCTCACTTTGTCTGTAGAAGCTACTATCTCACATAAAAGTATATAGTATAGCCCCTCATACAAATTATGTGATTACTGAGATTCAAATATCTGGCTGTCAGTTGCATGGCAAGTATCATTATTCATTGTAAATGTGCCTACACTAGCACTAGCAGATAAACAGCAGCTATTTCATTTAGCTGAGGAGGAACCACCACTTTTTTCAGAATAACATTTTTTCCATTTAATATTACCATATCAAATTTAATTTGGGTAAGCACAAACAGTTTATTGCACTTTAATAGGGAATACGTTTTAGTCAAATATACCGATTCTGCTGGTTCATCTTTGGCATGTTAGAGTAGAAATTGTCATAAAAACAGCAAAGTGCTAAATACACAAAACAAAGATGATGTAATTTACCAAATGAAAGCGCTGGCATGTTCATAGACACACAAACATACACACAAAATTCAAGCTTTCGCAGCCAACGGTTGCTTCACCAGAAAAGAGGGAAGGAGAGGGAAAGATGAAAGGATGTGGGTTTTAAGGGAGAGGGTAAGGAGTCATTCCAATCCCGGGAGCAGAAAGACTTCCCTTAGGGGGAAAAAAGGAAAGGTATACACTCGCACACACACACACACACATCCATCTGCACATACACAGACACAAGCAGACATTTGTAAAGGAAAAGAGTTTGGGCAGAGATGTCAGTTGAGGCGGAAGTACAGAGGCCTCTTATGAATGTTGCATGTAACTTGTTTTGTACTATATCAATGGTTGTGATCTACAGCTATACATTCTAAAAATTAATTATTACTGCAATAGTTACACTTCTTTCTGCTTGTTAACCTCTTAGTTATATGTCAGCATTTGAAATTTTACAAAAGAAGCCGACTGCTTTGGCATAGTATTGTTTATAGGGCATGTTATATAACAGTCACATCCTGTGTCATTTTATTTCCTTTTTCAACTGATGTGTATTGATTGTTGAAAATTACTACTATTTTTGAGTTTGGTTTGTGAGGCTGTTAATGACCATGGACTTGAAGTTGGGGGGAGGGACCATGGAGGGCATATGTTTACAGCAGACACAATGGAATCATTTCATGAAATTTTAACAGGCTTTTCTCTCATTAAAACACAAAAACACTTTCCTGGGCATTGTAGCATTAGTTCTTAAATCCTTGTAGAATAATAGATCCTGAAATTACAACAGAATTAGAAGATTAACTTAAAGTTATTTGTTTAATGTTCGGAATAATACTGCAGCCACCTCAATGTTTGCTTACTTTGATGCTATTCTCATGCTGTCAACCCCACTGTGGTACAGTGATTGAAAGGTGGTGTGAAAACGGTATGTTGGGTGAGCTGCTGAGGGACCTGTACCAAAGTTAGAAAAAGTACTATCCTCTCCCTCTGACACTATCTCCTGCCAAAGAAGTACAAGATCTGTTAAC
Organism: Schistocerca gregaria; assembly: GCF_023897955.1. NCBI lineage: Eukaryota > Metazoa > Arthropoda > Insecta > Orthoptera > Acrididae > Schistocerca > Schistocerca gregaria. Next base: position 1,062,069,646 of record NC_064920.1, read on the forward strand.
ACTAGTCCATTTGACTGTATCAGGTCTACCAGCCCTGTACAGGGAAGGCAAGGGCCAGGGAGAACTCAAAGTTCTCCACTCATCCCTCTTGGGAGAACGATGCTTGCCAAATCCAGGTTATTTGATAAACCACACATGCCTTCATCAATGAGATAAATGGCTGTTGAAGTCAACAATCATTAATGGACAATCTCTGAGGAACCTGCAACACCTCAGACGAGTAAAACATATCCAGGAAAGAGGGGCTTTGTCTGGGTGGACCTCCTATCCCTAGCAGCTTATGGGATCACCATAGTGAGTCATCAACATAAAAACCCACTCAATGCAATGATGTACAATCTGGAAGTAATGATACCCATTCTTCTAAAATACTGAGGGAGGCTAGTCCTCCTGATAACCAGACTGTACTTAGTAGTGGGACTCAAGGAGCCATAAATCAGAATGTGTTCCTAGTGATCAAAAGGGATGAGGGGATGTTAGAAAAAAATCCCTTTTCTATATTCATTGCTTGCTGGTACATTAAAATCTATTAAATGATCATGAAATGGTTCCTTGTTAGTTGAAACTAATGTGTCATAGTAGGTGGAATTTCTAAGGAAGTCAAAAAATATGGATGACCATTATAGTTGTTGAGATGCACGTCTCCCTCAACCCACACAAGGGTATGGTCACATGCCGTAACATTTGGACATGGATATCTCGGAACTGAAACAGAATGGGTGTCACAGAAGATGGTCAATGTTGAACGCAGGACACTGAGGAATTTTGGGAAGACTGGTACTTTTATTGCAACCTCCAGTTCTTCATTGCTAGCTGAGAGCATCATGACAGGTTTCCTCCAAGATCAGAGTTAGACCTTACACAATTTGGCCACATAACATAAGCTACAGAGGTGAAATGACTTGCACGAAATGTGGAAAAACAGCTCATGGATCTGGCAATGACTGCCCATCTGCACCAACTTCTCTGGGAGACACCCATTCTTGAGCCAAGACTAACTAGTCTTCACCGAAGAACAAAAATTTAAGAAATAATAGTTCCAAAGTAGATCCCTTACCAGTAGCCAGGAAAAGATATAAAGTGATGAAACCCCCTGCCTTTGCCACTTCTTAGTCTTTCTTGGTGAAGAAGCCTGTCTCCAAGGTAGATGCTTTAACACAAACTATGTCCAGTGAAACAGAGCCCACCATCAGCACCTCTACCCGACAAAGCAGACAGAATAAAGATACAGCAAACCTGCACAGCTGGGCATTGCTAATGAAAAAGTTAACTTTGCTAATTGTTAATCAGTTACTAAAAAAGGTGACCCCATTAACTGTTAAAGCATTACTTTACAGAAGATTTATTGGAAGTTAAAGTTAACTGTTAATTATTAACTCATAATAGTAAACATTGTGTTGTGGGTGTAATGAAACAAGCTAGTGAATCAAATGTATTATCACAGCTTAAATAAAAATGCTTTAGATGGGGAAGTTTAGGCAGCACATCATAGGGAAATAAAAAAATAGTTTAATCAATCATCTACATCTACATGGATACTCTGCAAATCACTTATAAGTGCCTGACACAGGGTTCATTGAACCACATTCACAATATTCCTCTATTATTCTAATATCATACAATGCACAGAAAAAACAAACACCTATACCTTTCCATGTGGACCCGATTTTCCTTATTTTATTATTGTGATCATTTCTCCCGATGTAGGTTGGCATTAACAATATATTTTCACATTTGGAGGAAAAAGTTAATGATTGAAATTTCGCAAGAAGATTCTGCCACAAGAAAAGCCCCTTTGTTTTAATCATGTCCACCCAAATTCCTTTATCACGTCCGCGATACTCTCTCCCAGATTAAGCAATAATACAAAATGTGCTGTTATTCTTTGAACTTTCTCGATGTGCTCTGTCATTCCTATATAGTAAGGACCCCACACCACACAGCAGTATTCTAAAAGAGGATGGACAAGTATAGTGTAGGCAGTCTGTTTAGTAGATCTGTTACATTTTCTAAGTGTCCTACCAATAAAACACTGTCTCTGGTCAGCCTTTCCCACAACATTTTCTATGTGTTACTATCCAATTTAAGTTGTTCGTAGTTGTAATTCCTAAATATTTAGCCGAATTTACAGCCTTTAGATTTGACTGGTTTATCGAGTAACCAAAGTTTAATGGGTTCGTTTTAGCACTCATGTGGATGACCCACTCTTTTTGTTATTTAGAGTCAACTGCCAATTTTTGCATTGTACACATATCTTTCCTAAATCATTTTGCAATTTGTTTTGATCTTTTGATGACTTTACAAGTCAACAAATGACATCGTCATCTGCAAACAACCTACGATGGCTGCTCAAATTGTCTCTTAAATCATTTATTTAAATAAGGAGCAACAAAGGGCCTATAACACTACTTTTGGGAACACTAGAAATCACTTCTGTTTTACTCAATAACTTTCCTTCAGTTACTATGAACTGTGATCTTTCTGAAAGGAAATCATGAATCCAGTCACATAACTGAGACGATATTCCATTAGCATACAATTTCACAAAAAAACTACTAGTGTCATACAGTGCCAAAAGCCTTCTGGTAATCTAAAAATATGGAATCAATTTGAAATCCCTTGTCAGTGGCACTCAACACTTCGCGTGAGTAAAGAGCTAGTTGTGTTTTGCAAGAATGTTTCCAAAATCCATGTTGACTGTATGTCAATGGACTGTTTTCTTCAAGGAAATTCATAATATTTGAACACAATATATGTTCCAGAATCCTGCCGCATATTACCGTTAATGATATGGACCTGTAATTTAGTGGTTTACTCCCATTGGTGTTACCTGTGCTACTTCCCAGTACTTGGGTATGGATCTTTTGCCAAGCAAACGGTTGTATATTATTGTTAAGTATGGAGCTGCTGTATCAGCTTACTCTGAAAGGAACATAACTGGTATACAGTCTGTTGTTATCAGTGTTAAGCCACATGAGAATCAAAATACAGGAGAATCATATAGTAACTGACATGAGATGCATATTTCTCTTCAGGGTCATCCAAGAGCAAGGCTCATTTAGGAGACAAAATATCTTTACCCACAGAAAAAAGTCGTTTGACTGCAGCACTCGAGGGTGTAGGAGTATTACATTTAATAAATAAATGTACTAAAACATGCTCCCCAAGAAATACTGCATTGCTGAATGAGTCTTTTGATTTCATGCCCAGCCACATTTTCACTAGACTCTGAGCTTTGCCTTTTACAGATGTGATACACTTGGCTTCCCTATAGATTGTTCTTAGAGCTGGACTCCAATTCCACAATTTAGTTTCCACAGTCAATCCACTAGCAAAAAGTAGTATTTAATGTGAACTCAGTAAACAAACAACAATAGACGGTCAATACCCAGTGATTCCAGCTCGAACTTGATTGTTCACATCAATCAAGTGCACCACAGCATAGCAACACATCTACAAGACCCAAATGTGTTGTGCAACCCAATTAACTGTTGTGGCAACGGCTTTGCCACAGCGGATATACCAGTTCCCGTCAGATCATCGAAGTTTAGCACTATCGGGTGTGGCCGGCACTTGGGTGGGTGACTGCCCGGGCCACCATGGGCCGTTGCCATTTTTTGGGGTGCACTCAGCCTTGTGATGCCAACTGAGGAGCTACTCGACTGAATAGCAGTGGCTCCAGTCAAAGAAAACCAGCATAACGACCAAGAGAAGGGTGTGCTGACCACACACCCACCCTATCCGCATTATCAGCTGAGGATGACATGGCGGTTGGGTGGTCCCAATGGGCCACCTCTGGCCTGAAGACGGAGTGCTGATTAACTGTTAATGGGTTCAAAGAAAGTTAATGGAATTTATACAGTCCATTAACATTTTTCAAAATTAAGTTGAAAATTAATCTGTTACTTGAAAAGTTAACATTGTTAATTAATGATTCATTGATTAATGGTCTTGTGACCAGCTATGCAAGCCTGGCAGGCATGATGCAAGAGGAAGGGAAACATTCCATGATGAACATAGTGAAGGCATTCCAAAAATGGAGTGCCTTACAACTTCCTCTTTCCCCATCAACCTCAAACGGAAAAGGAGCAGAGAAAAGATCACAACATTTGGGTCACAAGATGCTCTGGGTGCCGTCAGATGTCATACTGGGGTGTCTGACTGAAGAAACTGTCATGAAGTTGGATTCCCGTCACCAGACCCAGATGTAGCCCCTCCACAACCCACCGCTTTACCCGTCCCACAACATTCTGGCACAAAGAAAGCGATAAATTAAAACCATGAACCAAGCATGACTTTTATACTGCAGTGGAATGTGAATGGATACAGGACTCATTTGAATGAACTAAGAATCCTAATACAGGACAGACCTCTTTGCCTCTGTCGCCACGAGACACATTTCAAACATACTGATGCACTGTCACAAGAGAGACAAACTTATTGGTAACTGGGAAAAAGGTGAGGTAACAGTGTCTGTCAAGTACACATTCCACTCCTCTCTTGTGCGCTTAACCATAATGCTATAAGCTGTGGCTGTCATGATAAAGATCCGTGATACTGTCGCAGTGTGCTCTGTGTACCTGCCACTCAATGAGGCAATGGACAGTGAGATCCTCAAACAGCTTACTGCAGAACTGTCACATCACTTTCTTCTCTTACAAGATTTTAATGCATAAAGAGGACTATGGGAATTCAACACAATAAAATCAGCACTGACACAGGTGCATCTAAGGCCATATACCTCTTCTGCTCACCTGTGGGCTGTGTCAAGTGCATAAGAAATGCACACATGAAAAGAAAGTTAAAATTTTTATTACCTATACCATTCCCTTAAATGGCACAAAATGCATCTTCTTCTTTTTCTCATGCCTTTGTCCAGCAATGTCACAGTATCGGCATGGTTAAGGTTGGATTTTGCATGGTTAATTTAAGAGGTGGCTGGATGCCCTTCCTGTTGCCACCTCTTTGAAGGCAACACAAACACCCAGTCCCTGAACGGAGAAAATCTCTGACCCAGCCGATAATTAAACGTTGGCCCCTTGGCAAGACAGCCCATCCCACTGACCAGTTGGCTATTCGGGTAGACTATGGCACAAAATGCATATTTATTTATTCCTATTCAAGAATTCATCTATGATGCAGAAAGAATTGTCAAGGGGATATGATATCAATTTATTTTTGAAACTATTATTGCTGTCTGTCAGACAGGTAATATATTGAAAAGTTTTACAGCAGCATATTTACCCCTTTCTGTGCCAAAAATTGGTTAAGTAGAGGACAGTGTAAGTCTTTCTTTCTTCTGGTATTATAATCATGACTGTAACTGTTGTTTTTAAACTGGTCCACATTGTTGAGAACAAATTTCATTACTGAGTAAACGTAACATGAGGCTGTTGTAAGAAGTCCTAACCTTTTAAACAAATGCTTCAAGATGTGTGACTATGAGGCCCACACGTTATTCTTTCGAGCAGCTAATATTTTTTTTTTTTTTTTTTTTGGCCTAAGTCTTGAATTACCCCAAAATATTATTCTGTATGACATCAGAGAGTGTAAGTTTGCAAAGTATGTTAGCTTGCTAATTTCTATATCCTCAAAATTGGCAATTCTCCTGACTGGAAAAGTTGATGAATCTAGTTGCTTTAGGAGATTCAAAATATTAATTTTCCAATTAAGATTCTCATGATATGTACAGCCAGAAACGTAGTACGCTCTACCCTGGCTACTGACTTCTTTTGATGTGTTGTATTTACTGAAGGAACTGCACTCATTGCAGTAGAAAATTGCATGTACTGTGTTGTTTTTTTTCCAAAATAAAAGCTGCCCAATGGAGGTGAATGATGATCTTCGTGGAAGCGATCACTACCTCACTTGGATCCATCTACTACATGGAGCAGACCCCGAAAGGAAGCCATGATGATGGATGTTCAGAAAGACTGACTGTAAGCTCTACAGCCACTTAGCTTCTTCCTGAACTTTATGAATGTATCCAGGACTGTGTGGATCACATTACAGCTATGATTCACCAAGATGCTGATGTGTTCAACCCCAAGTCATCATGATGCCTAGGAAGCAGCCTGTCCCTTTGTGAAATTATGAGTGACATTCTGCAATCAGGGACAGTAGGGCAACTATGCGAAGATCAATGATTAGCATACAGAGGTGAATCTTGCAACCTTCTGGCTGGAAAGGGCAAAGGCAAGGAGAATAATTCGAGAGAGTAATCAGCTGTCTTGTGCACTCATATTGTATGCCTGGAGACTCTATTTAAGTGCTGAAGAGGCTGTCATGGATTTGAGAGTGAGGGTGCCAGGTGCAACCAGCTGCAAATGACGCCCTTTCATCTGGGCTGTATTCCAAGAACTGGCTGAGAAGGCTGAGAAGACCAGCCTTGCTCACAGAATTTCAACAAAGTTCACAATCTGCAGCACTGTTCCCAGAACTGACTGGGGCCCCCTGGTTCCAAATTGAGTGAAAGGCTTGAACCAGATACTTTGATCAGCTAGTCTGTGGCTTCCTACACTTGTGTTATAGTGTTGAGAACCATAGGGTCTCCTAAACAGGTCATGGATGCTCTTCACATCACAGGCTTTCCTCCATTTCATGCTTGACAAAAACTAGTTATAGATTCTTGCAACAAAATATAAAACTCCATTCTGAACCTCAGACAAACACACAAAGTCTATTCAGAATTTAATTTTGTTTGAGTATTATGATTTTGGTTTTGAAAGTCCATCTTAAACTCATTCTTATTACTAAACACAAATACCATTAGGAACTAAATGTGTTGTCACATAAACATTAGAATAACAAAGTCCTTCAAGATACTTGGTTATCAACTTTACATAATATAGGCCAGTTCTCAATATGACTCGCATCCATACACAAAAATTAATTTGATAATTGTCATATATGATTTTATGATTCTTGAGAAGTGTTCTGAAATTCTGTATATGCTCACCAGTGTTGCATAAGGGCTGCTGGATGTGTATGGACTCGTCGCTTTATTCTGGCTGTAGTAGGTGGAGCCTGGCTGGTGGTAATTCTTCACCCCTGTGCCATTCACCAACACTGACTGCACCGTAGGTGTGTTCGTGGGTTTCGTTGGCGTTGCTAGCATTCCTTAACAGAGAAATGCAGTTGTTGATATATACTGGGAAAGTTTAGAAAAGGTAATTGTTTTAATGTGAACAAATGGAAACTCTGACAAGCCTTTACAAAAATGGAGGAGAAACAGTGAGTACTCAGACTTGATGTTCACAGGTACATCAAGGCATTACTCGCTCGTAAAAGTATATTGAATACAAATTTGTGTGAGGTCTGTACTATTTGCAGCAATTCCTTCACTAAGTATTTCTCCATTGGAAAATCTCAACAAAGTGGAATGTTTCATTTTTCCAGAATGATAAATAGAAGAATTGTGGTTTGCAGCTGATTGATGCTACAAATGACTATTTTAAATATGTTCCCTGTTTCCTGACTGGAAGCCAGACTGTTCGTAGACAATAGGCAATCACTGGCAGCATTTAATGAAGATGACTAAGCCAAGTGTCAAAGTATTGTAGAGAAAAATATAATTAGGAACTAAAATAACAACAATATGGAAAGGATAGATTGCTATTCCTCACATAAAGCAGTTATTGAGTCGCAGACAGGCACAAGAAGAATGCTAAAAGTAGAAAACACATACCACCCCCCACCCCCCCCCCCACCCCCCCACACACACATATGGCCACAGTCAACCTCAAGTGCTGATGAAGGACATAGTCCAAAAGCTGAATTTCTAGCATTCTTTTTAGTTGTGCCTGTCTGCTAGTCAACTCCTCCTCTATGTGACAAGTAGCAGTCTATCCTTTCGATACTGTAATTAGGAATTTGGCTACATATCAATAAAGATTCCTTCTTAGAGTAGAAGTCTTTTAGTGGGCTGCAGGTCAAGTAATAAGGCCAAGTGAAAAAGGAACAATACTCTACCTGTCCTACTGTCTCCTGGTTCCTGCAACACCTCTACATAGGAAACTGGGAAAATGCCTTTCCTGTTTCCTATACGACCTTCATACCAGTTTTCATCTACTCTTCGTGTCAGAACTACCAGTTCTCCTGCAAAGACAAAACAATATTGAACTAACTGTGGTCTAATGCAATTTAAGTATTTGCTTGTAATTATGTTAATCCCATGACATTATTTTAAAGAAAATGGTTTTTCTTAACAATTAAAGGTCTTGTGGATAAAATTCTGTTGGTGAGCAAGTAATAATCTAGCAACAAAACCAAACTCCCAATAACTTTCAGAGTAAAATGTAGTATTTTACTGCCACTGACGATTGTTGTAATGAAAGTTACCACAACTTTGAGGTCTTCTTCCAATTTCAGATAGATAATTCAACAGAACGATTTTAACCACAAAGTCCAGGATGAAGAGCCACAAGGCCCTGCATTGGCAACTAATTTTTCAAGCACATGATAAAATATAGAGGGATTTACAAGCACGAATTGAAAGTCATAACATAAAGTTTAAAGTTTTACAAGTTCATTTTAAAAAATGGCAGCTTCATGTATTTTTGTGGAATCCTCGATTTCAGTACTCTTTGCAAAGGAAGAAGATCAATGTAATGCAAAATGAATGTTTATAAATATATTTGTAAAGTAGTTGTTCACCAAATTCCTTGTGACATCAGACAGAAAATTTTATGACAGCAGAAAGTACAACAGTAATAGATTAGTGTAAGAGTTGCAAAATGAAACAACAAATGGCAGCTGATGTGTGGAAACACATAGAAGAACAGAGAGAGAATAGGAGAAAATAATGAGATCAGAAGATTCCACTAACAAAATGGAGAAGATATAAGTGCAATATGTAATGAATAATGTGAGTAAGAGAATAAGGCACATTGAGATGGTATAAGAGATTTTTTGATATCATATTTACAAAATACTTTGTATAGCAAGGTGGAAATTTATAATTTATCTGTATTATGTTTCATTTTAAATTGACAGAATTGATACTGATCAATAAAACAACTGTCGAGAATGTCACAGTCATTGACATATTGCTGGATGACAAAGATAACTTTGGCTGTTTAGATGATATACATACCTTTTACAAGAGACAATTCAAGATGTGTTTGTGCAATAAAATTGAATTTTGCTTTTGCCTGTCCTTCAGTTGGTTTCTTTGGCATTGTTCGAATTCCATCATAGGGTATTATCTGGGAAAAGAAATACAGGCTTGGATACCATATGTGACTTCTCTTATATGGTATACTATGAAACATACATGTCTTAGTTTCATCACAAAGTCCATTAAAAATACTAAAACATCAAAGCAAATTGTAATACAAAATCTCATTAGCTGTATTGTTATTGTTTAAAATTAATCTAAAGCAAGCAATAAAAATATCATAAATAATCATTAATCAATTAATAATTAATGAGAGTATGAACAGTGATTAGATTACCAAGATTCAATTTGTAGTGGAAGAACTAACCTATTTTCAAATGGAATTCTTGTGGAAACACTCATTTTAGGAAAGAAGGTCACATTACAAAGATGAAAATGATCAGCTAACAATAATTTTAATCTGACATAGAAAGTTATGGCAGAAGGTGAATAACTTGTGAATTAAGGAAACAACCCACTGAAAAGCAGAGGTGTTGAGTTGTCAACATGTACATAAATAACTTCTCTAGCTTTTCGATAATTCAGTGAGTTGTTATCTTCACTCCTAAATTATTTTATACCTTTTTCTTTCTTTTAACCACCTACTTCTGATACTGTTCCACACAAGTGGCTTCTAATCTCATTGCATGCCTTTTGATTATCATCACAGTTGTGTGACTGGATTTGTGATTTCTTGTCAGAAAGTTCACATTTCATAGTAATTAATGGAAACTAAATGAGCTACACAGAAGTGATATCTATTGTTCTCCAAGGAAGTGTTATAGGCCCTCTGCTACTCCTAATCTATATAAATGTTTTAGTAGACAATCTGAGCAGCTCTCTTAGATTGTTTGCATGAGATGCTGTTGTTCATGGTGTAAGTCATCAGAAGATCAAAATTGGTTGCAAAATGATTTAGACAAGATATCTGTAAGGTATGAAAAGTGGTAATAGACTCTAAATAACGAAAAGTGTGAGGTCATCCACATGAATACTTAAAGGAATCCATTAAATTCCAGTTACATGATAAAACCCACAAATCGAAAGGCTGTTAATCCTTCTAAATACCTAGGAATTACAATTGGGAACAACTTAAACTGGAATGATGACATATAAAATGTGATTTGGAAAGCAAACTGCAGACTGTGTTTTATTGGCAAGAAAACTTGAAAGATGCAACAGATGTACTGAACAGACTGTCAATATTATGCTTGTCCATCCTATTCTGGAGTACTGCTGCATGGTATGGGATCTTTACCAGACAGTATTGGTGGTGGACATCAAGATGCTCAACTCAGGGCAGCTCATTCTGCATTATTGAGCAATAGGGGGAGTGTGCCATGGACATGATATGCAAGTTTGGGTGGCAATCACTAAAAGAAAGTCGTTTTTCACAGTGGCAAGATCTCCTCACCAAATTTCTGTCAAGGCTCCAGACAATGTTAATCTTTAAAGATAATCAGAAACTGACTTGTCCAATCTGTATATTGTGTAACTAACTATGATGAGAGCTCAGAATATCTATTGTTATTCTAACAGACAATGAAAATATAAAAATTGTATTTATGAGATAAATTCATGTGCAAGTTCAAAATTTTTGAGTTTTCTGATGTACTTGATGACAAGTCAATGAATAGATGGAAGTGATATGTCTGGTGTCCCCCAAGGAAGTATTATAAATAATCCTCTACCTGAATTGTCAACTGAAAAGATACTTAAAAATATGAGCAAAATAAAATTTTGATGAGACTCAATAAAAATAATTTAGTATTTCTCAAAGAACTCCATAAGCTATAAAAGTACTCCACTGAAGGGTATCTCACAGAAACTCTTAAATTTAATGTTTCCAGTTCTTTTATAATTGTTATTAGCATGGTAATACAAAAATATTTCATAATGTTAAGTAATTTCATTGTATAGCACTTAAATAAAATGTTTGTCTTTTACTTCTTTCCATATCTTAGAAACTTCACTCTTTGGAAAAGGACTGTCATAACACAAGATAAAACATAAAAAAAAAGACTTGATGTGTTCTTTTTGCCATACGTGTGTGTGTGTGTGTGTGTGTGTGTGTGTGTGTGTGTGTGTGTGTGTGTGTGTGTGTGTGTGTGTGTTTGAGTTGTGTTTACACACCTATGAGCTGTGTTCGAATCATTCCCTTCTCAGCAGACACAAGATGGGCAATTCCTTCCTATCTAGCATAATATTCACTTTTAACCACTAGATTTAGAAATATTCACCTTTAACCACTAGATTTAGAAATATTTCAACACAGCAGCTGAGAACAATTTGCACCCTATGACTAATAAATAATACAAATAATAAATAAAAGGTTTATTTGTCCATAGTAATTTTTACATCTCTGGATATAGTCTGTTTATAAATATATGAACTTTAACAAGAGTTTAGAAATAAAGATAAATTATACACAACATTAAAAATCCTTGATGGAGTACAAACATTTATCAACTAACAGTTACTTTAATTTTGTATTAAATATGTTTCCATTTAACAGTTTTATGGTAAACAGAAACATATTTAAGGCAAAGTTAAAGCAACTATTAATGTTTTTCAAAGAAGATAATATTCAAAATCAGCTTTACTCTCTGAGTACACTTAAATATTGGGCTTACCTCAACATAGTTGAGAGGGAAGAGCCCCACCATGGCATTGTGCTCTCCCTCATACCAATTCTTGTCAATCTGTCTCCTCACGAATATGATGTCTCCCCGCCTGAAGCTGAGCTCTCTACATGGAAAAAATAAACAGAATCACAAATATTTGGTACAATCTTCCTTCATGTAGGTGTTGACAAACTGAAACTGGTACAAATGGCTTGTATTATGGTCTCTCAAAAAAGTGGTGAATGTTGTATGTACGTGTGTGTGTGTGTGTGTGTGTGTGTGTGTGTGTGTGTGTGTGTAACAGCTTCATTCCATTTCAATTATTTCTGTTCACACTGTGTTATGTGTACTTAAAATTAACACATTTCTTTAAAAAATGACGCTTCTGTAAGCGTCTAAACTCAAGAACTGAAAATTCCTGTTACCTACATGGCAAAACTGCATGACAAGTAAGAGTATTTTGTAAACAGGCCTCTGTAGTTACAGATGTAAGCAATTGTTTTCTTCACAAAATATCAATATAATCAAGTAAATATTAAGCTACCGATCAAGATAAACAGTGACTATTTGAAAATATTGAGGATGCAGAAGGTTTTTATTTTTTTTCATTCAAATTGCTGGTTTTAATTCTAATTTAGCTGGGTTAAGTACAGATACCTAATATTATTAATACTGTGCATGGATTAAATTTTCAAGCTTTTTTTTCTTTTGTCAATGTATGGATTAACTCATTGTGCATTCTGGAAGGTTCTCATTCTTGAATGGATCTACAGAACATATGAAATGAATGAATAAATGAAGAAGTTAGCAGCCCTGACAACAGACTGTAGTAAAAGTTACCACTCTTCTGATCTACACGGCATCGTTCACTAACCACCCATACAGCACACTTGTTGGATGATATGGAGTACATTAGGAGACGCACAAATGACAAAATGTTCTTCAGTTAATCAGCAACATCTAGAGCTCTTTCTGTTGGTAAATATTACCCACTGATCCAAAATTTACCAGTGGTATTAACTTTCCACATCTCTCTGTAACTTTGTGAGCAGGTGTGGTGAGGTGTGTAGCAATTGCTGATGGTGATGGCACCAGGAAGTAATTAATCACAAATATTCCAATAGAATGAGGCGCCCTCTGGTGGAACTACACAGTATTTCATTAAACCATGGAAAATATTTTTATATCTCCATGGTATTATGATATAAATTACAAGATGACTGGATAATGCTGTATTCTGTGACTCTGCACAGTGGTTCATTGTGAACACCATGAAACTAGACATTGGGAATTACATAAACTAGAATAATAATTCAGAAATAATTCATTATGTATAAAAACCAGGTAGCCAAAGACTTTGTGGGGTAAAGCATAAAACTTGCAGATCAACATGGTAGAACTGAGTGAAAAATAGGCTCAGTCATGGGTTGAACAGCTAGCAGACTTTGATTTACTGGTAGAATACTGTGAGATTGCAATCAGTCTATAAAGGAGATTGCTTACAAATCATTCATGTGATCCATCCTAGAAAACAGCTAAAGTGTGTGGGACCCAAAATATACAGGACTGGCAGGGGATAATGACCATATATAGAGTAAGTTACCATGAAAGGTCACAGGTTTGTTCGATCTGTGGGAAAGTGTCCCAGAGATGTTGAAAATCTGATACGGCAGACTCTTGAAGACAGATGGAAACCATCCTTAGAAAGACTACTAAAAAGTTTCAAGAATCAGCTTTAAACAATAACTCTAGGAATATACTACAAACCCCTACATATTGCTCCCATAGGGATCATGAGGATAAGATCAGATTAATCACAGTATACACAGAGGCATATAAACAATCATTTTTCCCATACTCTCTACATGAATCGAATGGAGGAAAGTCTTGATAACCAATATAGTGGGATGTACCGTTTGCCATGCATTTCACAGAGGTTCACAGAGTATGGATGGAAATATGTTTAATAAATCACAGTTTGTATTTCAGAAGTGTTGCTCTACTGAGAATGCCACTTACATGTTCACTCGTCAAATTTTTCAGGCATTAAAAACAAATAGTACTGGTTAGCATTTTCTGCACCCGATCTAAGGCATTTGAGTATGTGAAACACAATATTCTCCTGGATAAAGTGAGGTGTTATGATACTGATGGCATAAAAAATCAATGGAAATGTCATATCTAACCAAAAGAAAATGCAGTGTTGTACTTCGTAATTCTACCAATGTAGTCAGAGGACTTTAGGGGAGAAATCACATATGGGGTTCCCCACAGCTCAATCTTGGATCCATTATTACTCATCATACATGTAAATGATCTTCTGTCTCATATACAACAACTAGAATTAGTTTTTTTTATGTTTCTAGTATTGTAATCAATCCATGCATACATTCAGCAACAGAAGAAATGGTAAACAATGTTCTGAAGAGTGTCGTTGACTGGTTTCTTGTGAATGGTGTCACCCTCAATTTTAAAAAGACACAGAATATTCAGTTCCACACATCTAGATGACTACACCAATGATAGGTGTTAACTGTGGGTGAGGAAATAGTAAATATGGTGGAAACTTCAAAATTCTTAGGTGTTGATACTGATAAGCATTAAAACTGGAAAAAGCACATTCAGCAACATTTGCACTAAGAAACACTGCAAATCTTGGGGAGAGACAAATCAGTAAGTTGACATATTTTCATTCAATAATGTCATATGGAATAATAGTTAGTTGGTTTCTCGATTTGGTGGATGGTACCAAACGGCGAGGTCATCGTTTTCATCAGATTTGGGGAGCATGGGGAACAAAGTAGGCCATTCCAGCATTTGCCTGAAGCAATTTAGGGAAATCATGGGAAACTTGCATCAGGATGGCCGGATGTAGGTTTAAACTGTTGTCCTCCTAAAAGTGAGTCCAATGTGCTAACCACAGTGCCACCTCGCTACGTATGGAATAATGTCTTGGGTGACTCATTTTTAAGAAAGAAGTTTTCAAGTTCAAAAGGAACAATGATGTGTACAAATACAATACCATAAGAGAAAAGGACATTCATTATGCCACATTAAGATGTTCTTTAGCACAAAAGGAGGTGCACAATGTTTGGCCATTTATTCAATGATATAAAATGTCCGACAGACAGAAAAGTAAAATTTTAAAACAAACTGAAAAAGTTTTACATGACAACATCTTCTATTCCATAGAAGAATTTCTGTTACTGTAATGTGTAAAAGGTGGGGAGTAGAAATTACTAACTCACAACTCTCTCTCTCTCTCTCTCTCTCTCTCTCTCTCTCTCTCTCTCTCTCTCTCTCTCTCTAAGTGCGTGTGTGTGTGTGTACAAAAGACAAAAAAAAGAATACCACTGTTGCCACATGTTCCCATATTTACAAAATAATTCATGATGTGAATATAAATTGATCTATTCCAATCATTATGATTTATTGTGCAGATGATCCATGGAATATGAAGCTAACCATCTAGCCTAATACATAATTTATATAACTACACTTATAGCTGCCAAGAATAGGTTATAATCACCTTATAGGTCTGTTTACTATGAAAACTGTTGTTTATCATCTTGCTAATTGGCATTTTCCATCCTCAAACCACAATACTCAGATAATACATGGAAGTGACTACATAAGTATTAGCTATCCTTTGAACTACTGAGATTTTCAGTTTCTTACTTGTTATGTACTGGACCACTCAGTATTGTTATGTTGTACTGAAGCTATATGATCTAAACGGTGATGAGTAGATTAATGAAAGAGCTGCAACTGTTTGCTGTGTATGTATCTGTGTGCCATACTTAAAATATCATATATCATGTTTAGTTTAGTCATTGTCACACATCAGTTTGTTGACAATATGTGCCTACTGAAAGTAAAACAACATAGAATCTTTCACAATGGCTACAAGTGAAACAAATTCTCTCAATGTGCAGGTGTGACTGCATCACTAGTCTGTGACAAAAAGGCTCACAAGGAATAGTAAACTCTGATGGTGGAGAATTTGTGCTACAGTAAGTATCGGAAATAAAAATGAAAATACGGTCAAAGGACTTCTACTAAAAATATATACTTAATTTATATACTTGTTTCATCAACCTCTATTACTGTTTTGTAACTTTCCATTAAGTTTTGTAAGGATGAAATCAAGGGGGAAACCACTATCAAACATTGTGGCACTCCAATTTAATGTATCCATCTGAGCCGATATTTAATCCTTCTCCTCTCACATGTTTTAACTCATATGGGTCCAGAATGCTCAGGAGGAAAAGAAGGTACTGACTTTCCTGTGTTATTTTTTTTTACTTTCTATTGAAAATTGAAAAGCTCTCTTTTTTAAAAATATATATTTTATGGAAAAAGTCCACTTACTCTTAATTCACCCTTACTGAAAATTGTTGTTGTTGTTGTTGTGGTCTTCAGTCCTGAGACTGGTTTGATGCAGCTCTCCATGCTACTCTATCCTGTGCAAGCTTCTTCATCTCCCAGTACCTACTGCAGCCTACATCCTGAATCTGCTTAGTGTATTCATCTCTTGGTCTCCCTCGACAATTTTTACCCTCCACGCTGCCCTCCAATACTAAATTGGTTATCCCTTAATTTCTCAGAATATGTCCTACCAACCGATCCCTTCTTCTAGTCAAGTTGTGCCACAAGCTCCTCTTCTCCCAAATTCTATTCAGTACCTCCTCATTAGTTACATGATCTACCCACCTAATCTTCACCATTCTTCTGTAGGACCACATTTTGAAAGCTTCTATTTTCTTCTTGTCTAAACTATTTATTGTCCACGTTTCACTTCCATACATGGCTACGCTCCATACAAATACTTTCAGAAACGACTTCCTGACACTTAAATCTATACTCAATGTTAACAAATTTCTCTTCTTCAGAAACGCTTTCCTTGCCATTGGCACTCTACATTTTATATGCTCTCTACTTTGACCATCATCAGTTATTTTGCTCCCCAAATAGCAAAACTCCTTTACTACTTTAAGCATCTCATTTGCTAATCTAATTCACTCAGCATCACCCGACTTAATTCAACTACATTCCATTATCCTTGTTTTGCTTTTGTTGATGTTTATCTTATACCCTCCTTTCAAGACACTGTCCATTCCGTTCGACTGCTCTTCCAAGTCCTTTGCTGTCTCTGACAGAATAACAATGTCATCGGTGAACTTCAAAGTTTTTATTTCTTCTCCATAGATTTTAATACCTACTCCGAATTTTTCTTTTGTTTCCTTTACTGCTTGCTCAAAATAAAGATTGAATAACATCGGGGAGAGGCTACAACCCTGTCTCACTCCCTTCCCAACCACTGCTTCCCTTTCATGCCCCTAAACTCTTATAACTGCTATGTGGTTTCTGTAGAAATTGTAAATAGCCTTTCGCTCCCTGTATTTTACCCCTGCAGCCTTCAGAATTTGAAAGAGAGTATTCCAATCAACATTGTCAAAAGTTTTCTCTAAGTCTACAAATGCTAGAAACATAGGTTTCCTTTGCTTAATCTTTCTTCTAAGATAAGTCGTAGGGTCTGTCAACACCTGCTTTCTTTGGGATTGGAATTATTATATTCTTCTTGAAGTCTGAGGGTATTTCACCTGTCTTGCTCACCAGATTGTAGAGTTTTGTCACAACTGGCTCTCCCAAGGCGTCAGTAGTTCTAATGGAATGTTGTCTACTCCGGGGGCCTTGTTTCGACTCAGGTCTTTCAGTGCTCTGTCAAACTCTTCACGCAGAATCATATCTCCCATTTCATCTTCATCTACATCCTCTTCCATTTCCATAATATTGTCCTCAAGTACATTGCCCTTGTATAGACCCTCTATATACGCCTTCCACATTTCTGCTTTCCCTTCTTTGCTTAGAACTGGGTCTCCATCAAAGCTCTTGATATACATGCAAGTGGTTCTCCTTTCTCCAAAGGTCTCTTTAATTTTCCTGTAGGCAGTATGTTTCTTACCCCTAGTGAGATAAGCCTCTACATCCCTACATTTGTCCTCTAGCCATCCCTGCTTAGCCATTTTGCACTTCCTGTCGATCTCATTTTTGAGACATTTGTATTCCTTTTTGCCTGCTTCATTTACTGCATTTTTATATTTTCTCCTTTCATCAATTAAATTCAATATTTCTTCTGTTACCCATAGGTTTCTACTAGCCCTAATCTTTTTACCTACTTTATCCTCTGCTGCCTTCACTACTTCATCCCTCAGAACTACCCATTCTTCTTCTACTGTACTTCTTTCCCCCATTCCTGTCAATTTTTCCCTTATGCTCTCCCTGAAACTCTGTACAACCTCTGGTTTAGTCAGTTTATCCACATCCCATCTCTTTAAACTTCCACCTTTTTGCAGTTTCTTCAGTTTTACCTACAGTTCATGTGGTCAGAGACCACATCTGCCCCTGGAAATGTCTTACAATTTAAAACATGGTTCCTAAATCTCTGTCTTACCTTTATATAATATATCTGATACCTTCTATTATCTCCAGGGTTCTTCCATGTATACAACCTTCTTTCATGATTCTTAAACCAAGTGTTAGCTATGATTAAGTTATGCTCTGTGCAAAATTCTAACAGGCGGCTTCCTCTCTCATTTCTTAGCTCCAATCCATATTCACCTACTATGTTTCCTTCTCTCCCTTTTCCTACTCTTGAATTCCAGTCACCCATGACTATTAAATTTTCATCTCCCTTCACTACCTGAATAATTTCTTTTATCTCATCATACATTTCATCAATTTTTTCGTCATCTGCAGAGCTAGTTGGCATATAAACTTGTACTACTGTAGTAGGCATGGGCTTCGTGTCTATCTTAGCCACAATAATGCGTTCCGTATGCTGTTTGTATTAGCTTACCTGTATTCCTATTTTTTTATGCATTATTAAACCTACTCCTGCATTACCCCTATTTGATTTTGTATTTATAACCCTGTATTTACCTGACCAAAAGTCTTGTTCTTCCTGCCACCGAACTTCTCTAATTCCTATTATATCTAACTTTAACCTATCCATTTCCCTTTTTAAATTTTCTAACCTACCTACCCGATTAAGGGATCTGACATTCCATGCTCTGATGCATAGAACGCCAGATTTTTTTCTCCTGATAACAACTTCCTCTTGAGTAGTCCCCGCCCGGAGATCCGAATGGGGGACTATTTTACTTCCGGAATATTTTACCCAAGAGGATGCCATCATCATTTAATCATACAGTAAAGCTGCATGCCCTTGCAAAAATTTAAGGCTGTAGTTTCCCTTTGTTTTCAGCCGTTCACTGTACCACAACAGCAAGGCCATTTTGGTTAATGTTACAGGGCCAGATCAGTCAATCATCCAGACTGTTGCCCCTGCAACTACTGAAAAGGATGCTGCCCCTCTTCAGGAACCACACATTTGTCTGGCCTCTCAACAGATACTGCTCCGTTGTGGTTGCACTTACAACACGGCTATCTGTGTCATTGAGGCACGCAAGCCTCCCCATCAACGGCAAGGTCCATGGTTCATGCGGGGGAGGAGGGGTACTGAAAATTACTGGATGGTTTTACAAGCTCCATGGCTTCCAAAATGACTGTATTCTAAGGTAACATCTATCACAGTGTATCATGGGGAAAGTTGGATGAAATAAGCATAACTTCACACTGGATGTGACATCTACCTTGAAGTCTGTCCAACAAAGTTGTACAGCGCACGAGCGACCAGCTTGGGCTCAGGAGTTTTGTCTCTTGGCCTGGACTTGGAGCTGGCATCATCCAAAAAGTCGTCATAGCGGTTCAGCGGAATAGGTGACTTCTGAGAGGGGCTGTAACAACAAAGACACTGGTAACAACATCTGGAGTACTTGCAGTTCAATTTTATGTCACAGAAAATATTTCATTCAAAATTATCTGCACGCTAGTTTAGCTGTGAGTGTAACTTTTTTTTACTCTCAGTCAATGTATAATTAAGAACAACAACATTCCAAATACAGTATATAATAATGTTATCAGTAGTTCTGCATTCAGGTTGATTGGGTGCAATGGTAAAAGTCTAATATCAGACATGCAATAACTTTAATGCTCATATGACATGTTTCAGAATTTATCCATCATCAGGTATGTAAAAAAAGATCACATACAAAAATATTTTATAAAACACAGTAATGAATAGCTATAGCATTCCACTTTAACTGAAATCACCTGGCACAAACTGTACTACACCTAACTGGGAGCAATTGCTGCACGTAGATACAGCATTACAAGTTGTATGTCAAACAAACATATACAGACTACAGACACAATTGGGTGGACGAAGAAGACATTCTTGCCATCAGGCGGCATCAATGAAATGTAGAGTGGTGCCAAGGAACATCAATTAACATACATTTACTACACAGTGTGTCTGATGCCAATGAAGCAACTGATTATAAAAGAAACATTTTCTTTATACAAATGGTAATGAAGACAATATGGTGATAAAAGGTTACATAAAACACTTGTTTAAAATCAGGAGTATTACACGACACCACACATCATCAAAAGCTACAATCACAAGAACTGTGCGATGTGACAAGCAGCATAAAATTAAAGTATGAAATATATATATGACACATACATCGAAAATTTAAATACGGGGGAAGGGGACACATACATCAAAAATTTAAATACAGGGGAAGGGGAACATAATATTTTCATTAAAATTCAGACAGTCTGTCTGTCGGACTCACATTCAGTACCAGAAAGTACCCAGTATGCACTACTGCACTTACATTAAAACTAAGAAATATTACTTGGTTCCATCTATTCTCAAACATTAAAATCACAGCGTCTAGTAACAATTCACAAAAACTACAAGGGGTGTTCAATAAGTAATACATTTTTGGTTCTATTCAGGGTTCAAATGCACCATAATATTCCCCACTGTTTTGGCTACAAACCCTATTTTTCAAAATAATTTCCATTCAGCGTGATGGCCTTATGCACCTCACTGGCAGGCCTGTATGGCTGCATGGTGACACTCTACTGGTCAACATCAGAGGCAACATGTTGAGGCATCAATAACCTCCCCATCATCCATGTCTTTGATGCATCCTTCATGTGACCAATCAGATAGAAGTCAGAAGGTGTGAGATCCAGGCTGTAGGGTGAATGAGGAAGGACAGTTCAATTAACTTTTGTGAGCTTCTCTCCGGTGCAAAACTTGTTTGAGGGCTTGTGTTGTCACGGAAAAGGAAAATTTCATTTGCATTTTTGTGGCGACAAACGTGCTCACATCATTTCTTCAGTTTCCTGAGTGTAGCACAATACACTTCAGAGTTGATCACTGTACCATGAGGGAGGACATCAAAAACAATAACCCATTCAGAGAGCCAGAAGATCGTCACCATGACTTTACTGGGTGGGGGTGCTGCTTTGAACTATTTCTACAGAGGAGAGGTGGTGTGCCATCATTCAATAGACTGCCATTTTGTTTCCGGTTCGAAGTAATGAACCCACGTTTCACTGCCTGTGATAGTGTTCAAAAAAATTACCATGATGGGTCTCATAATGTCTGTGATGTTCCAGTTTCATGCCGAAAGAAATTCAGTGACACCTCTCTGCTTGGAATGCACCTCCCTCACACATGCCATTTTGAAGGCTATATATAGTGCCACCATCTATCAGAACTTCGTGAAATGATAGGGGATGAAGTGAGAATGTTGCACAATGTCCCACAACAAATTACGCATTTTTCAACCGAAATTGTCTAAGAAAAAGATGTGTTGCATTATTTACTGAACATCCCTTGTATAATCTGAAAGTAGGAAATGCAAACATAGTGTAATTGTACGAGGGTCGGTCAAAAAGTAATGCCTCCCATTTTTTTTCTACTTAAAAAATTAAGTTAAGTGAAAAATTTGAATTTGGCGCCATTCCTCAAACCTTCTTCTGCAATCCACTGCAGTAGTAACTTTCTGTGTCAACAGGTGGCAGCACAGCAGAAGTTTGTAAGATGGCCGACATCGATGTTCGTTTGAGACAGCGTTGTGTGATTGAATTCTTGAATGCAGAAGGTGAAACGCCCATACGCATTCATGAAAGACTGAAGAAGGTGTATGGTGTTGTGACAGTGGATGTCAGCACTGTTAGACGATGGGTTCGTCGTCGTAAGGAAGCTGAAGGGCAAACACCGTTGACTGACGAAAAGCGGAGCGGCAGGCCGGTGAGTGCAGTGACTCCACACAACATTCAGCAAGTTGATGACATCATTCGTGGTGACCATCGGGTGACTGCAGATGAAGTGTGTCGCATTATTTCTCTTAGTAAAGGCAGTGTGATCACGATTATTAAACAATTGGGGTACTCAAAAGTTTGTGCACGGTGGGTTCCAAGAATGTTAACCGATCAGAATAAAGAGGCAAGGAAAACAATAGCCTCCCAACACTTGCAGCGCTTCCGTTTGGAGGGAGATGAGTTCCTGAAAAAAATTGTGACCGGGGACGAAACATGGGTGCATTTTTTTGAACCCGAATCAAAGAGGCAGTCAATGGAGTGGCGTCACACAAGCTCGCCGAGGAAGAAAAAATACAAAACTGTGCGATCGGCAGGGAAAGTTATGGCAACAGTTTTCTGGGATACAGAGGGTGTGATTCTGGTTGATTTTTTGGAGCAGGGATGCACAATAAATTCTGTTCAATACATCACAACCCTCAAAAAACTTAAAGCACGTCTTCAGCGAGTTCGCCCAACAAAATCAATGGCAGATGTTCTTCTTTTGCATGACAATGCAAGACCACACACCAGTCATCACACCTCTGACGAGATTGTCAAAATTGGATGGGAAGTTTTGCCTCATCCCCCATACAGCCCTGACCTGGCACCATCAGACTTCCATCTGTTCGGGCCACTAAAAGAAGCTCATCGTGGGATTCATTTTGAAGATGAGGAGGCCGTCAAAACATCCGTGCGTCAATGGCTTAGGAAGCAGAGCTGTGATTTTTACCGTGCTGGGATACATGCCCTTGTTCAAAGATGGACCAAAACTGTAGAGATGGGCGGAGATTACATTGAAAAATGACAGAATGATCCTCAATGTTGTGGTTTTCAACCTATGTAATTGCATTTAAATTTCCTGACAATTAAACGTAGAAAAAAAATAGGAGGCATTACTTTTTGACTGACCCTCGTACATTTCAAGTGATACAGTTATAATGCATAGTAATATTCACCTGCCTCTTGCAAGGTGTACTGACAATTGAACATTAAGACATTAAAAAATGTAGTGTACACATCCACAGGAGTACAAAAAATCTTTCTCTGATGCAGGAGGACAAGTGGGCTTCTGTATTGGACTGAAACCAAAAACAAAACAATGGCATGCTGATGATAATTAATTTATGAGGATACAGTATGGTGGAATAAAGTAGAACAGAAGGTGACAACTAAAGAACACGAGAAGGTGCAGAGATTGGCCTACCACTGCTGGGTTAGACACCATGCTACATATGCCCCATTACATAATAGGATTACAATGGAGATAGCAGCAGAGGCATACAGGTTAAAAACTAGAAATCTTTGGGACATTAAGCATCCTGCACTAATATAACGAATGCGGTGAATATAGGAATGGCCAGAGAAATGCCGGCTGACTCCAGAATAACCTTCAGTTGCTTCAATAACCCTTTCTGTGTAACCACAGGAAGTAGGGAGCAGTGAAAGAAGGAACACCATTCAAGGGACACAGTCTGGGTTAGTAAAGGGACAAGAATGGACGAAGATGCTGTTTCTGGGGTATACAAGCTTGAGTGGAGGGTGCAGTCTCTCTCGTGAAGCTGGCTATGGTATTCCAGGAAGATATATTTGCTGTGAGAGTATGTGCAGAGGAGAATCTTCACAGCTGTTACAAGGATCATAGCATCTGTATTCATTCAGATCTGGATCTGGATCTCTATCAGCCCCTGCAACGAGCTAAGATCATTGCAGTTACAGAATGCCATGAAACCCTTGTGAGGCTGGCCACTGTGGCCGAGTGGTTCTAGGCACTTCAGTCCGGAACCGCGTTGCTGCTATGGTTGCAGGTTTGAATCCTGCCTTGGGCATGGATGTGTGTGATGTCCTTAGGTTAGTTAGGTTTAAGTAGTTCTAAGTCTATGGGACTGATGACCTCCCATAGTGCTTAGAGCCATTTGAGCCAAACCCTTGTGAGGCTAGGAGAAAGCGAATGGGTAAACATGCTGTGTGTCGTTGGCAACTCAGGAATTAACTTGGTAACAAATAAATTTCTAGCCGGCCGGTGTGGCCGTGCGGTTCTAGGCGCTTCAGTTTGGAACTGCGTGACTGCTATGGTCGCAGGTTTGAATCCTGCCTCAGGCATGGATGTGTGTGATGTTCTTAGGTTAGTTAGGTTTAATTAGTTCTAAGTCTAGGGGACTGATGACCACAGATGTTAAGTCCCATAGTGCTCAGAGCCGTTTGAACCATTTTGAATAAATTTCTAGGCTGGCCAGAACAGAGGCACAGACTTCATTTGTTGGAGTGGAATGTATTTTAAGCATCCCTAAGGTGAAGGTAAAGTCTAAATTATGTAGCTGGATCAGGAGGCAGCACATAGAACATTGGACTAAAACACAAAAACAAAAACATGCAAAATCAATATTCTCAAAATCATATTTAAAGAGAAGCTTTGTAGTCCTGGGCGGCAATTTCAGGAAGTGCTAAATTCGTTGTCTTGAAGAAAACAACCTTGTTTAACTAAGCGCATAGCATCCAGCGAATGTTGGTCTATCGATTATTCATAGGATTTTGAAACACATCCCTTTTGGGTTTGAACATTTCTGAACACCTCTAAATTGATTTCTGAACGGATCATACGTTGATTTTTGGATGTGTGCATAGTGTGTGTGATGTCTCTGCAAGGGGAATCCCTGTCGCATCTAGAAATAAAAAAACTTCCCCGCAGACAAAAGGGGACGGGGCTATACGAGATGAGCCGAACAGGTGGATGCCAAACTCTCTTCGTTTATGTGGTTGACTGGGTTTGAGAATGATCAGCGCTGTAATAATTACTAGCGAAATCCATAGATTCAGGCTACCAGACTGGAAATAAACGAGTAACAAGAATTACAGGTAAGATAGATTACATATTATGTTCTGAGTGTATCCGAGAAGATGAAATTTTGACAGAATTTTTTTCCCAGAAAGCTACACTACTAAGGGCTAGTTGTACAGTCAAACTGGCTGACTGGAGTAGGAAAGGTACCACAGGATATTTTAATTTTCATTACCCTGATGCTTTCCACTACAAAATATACTCGTTTGAATTCCACAGAACGAAATACAGTGACATGTGATAGAAGAACACCGTGTGTGGAGGAGTGGCGCTGCACTTTGGCACACTTAAGAGCACATAACATGTCTTACATTGCCTCAAACATGTATGTTTTATAAATCAGACTCTTCAGAAAGATGCGCACTACGAAATGAACTTATTTTTGAAAAACCGTCTTTTTTAAAAAATTTTTGACGTCCTATCTTCAAGTCTCGAGGGGTGGAGGGGGGCGGGGAGGGAACGAGTCACTACTAAACTTTCGGCCCGGCTCGGAAATATCGTAGATCCGGTGCTGACTGCCTAGGTGGCGAGAGAGCGCAAGTGTTCCTGCTCACCTACCCGCCACCTGAACAGGCCTGGCCTATGACACCCTCCACTTTGCGGTTGGCGTGTACCCACGTGAATTACGGGGTGTTCAAAACGTCTCTCCGCAGTGCCGTATGATTGTTAGCCGTGCGTGTCGCATGACTGTTCGCCTGCCTGGGTTTTTCAACGAAACAATAAACGCACAACGATACTGCAGTGATGTTCTGTACCCATCCATAGGAGAACTTGTGTAAGGGAAATAATGAACGATTATTTTCAACAAGATGGTGCAACCGCGCATACAGCTCGCGTTTCAGTGTCAGTGATAGCTGATGTTTTTGGTGATCACATAATTTCACAGGGAATTTGGCCTCCACGATTGCCTAACACCGCCTGACTCTTTCTTCTTTGGGTTCAGCGAAAGCAACTGTCTACAAAAACCGTCCAAAATCCATCGACGAATTGAAAACTGCAATATCCACTTTCACTGCTTCTGTTACAGAATAGCCGGCCGTTGTGGCCGAGCGGTTCTAGGCGCTTCAGTCTGGAACCGCGCGACCGCTACGGTCGCAGGTTAGAATCCTGCCTCGGGCATGGATATGTGTGATGTCCTTAGGTTAGTTAGGTTTAAGTAGCTCTAAATTCTAGGGGACTGATAACCTCAGATGTTAAGTCCCATAGTGCTCAGAGCCATTTGAACTATTTATTTATTTATTTATTTATTTTTTGCTACAGAATAGAGCGGCTCCAAGCGCTTCAGTCTGGAACCGCACTGCTGCTACGGTCGCAGATTCGAATCCTGCCTCAGGCGTGGATGTGTGTCATGTCCTTAGGTTAGTTAGGTTTAAGTAGTTCTAAGTTCTAGGGGGCTGATGACGTCAGATGTTAAGTCCCATAGTGGTCAGAGCCATTTGAACCATTTTTGTTACAGAAGAAATGTTACAGCTTGTGTTTGGAAACATGATTAGACGAATTGAATTTTGTATTCAACAACAGGGGGTACACTTTCAACATTTTAATGTGAAAATTTGTAAGTAAAAATGAATATTCAATAAGCTAATAACTTGTATTTCACTGAGTTTCATTTCGGTATATTCACTTCGGCATACGGCACGCGCGGCTAACAATCGTACGGCACTGCAGAGAAAAATGGTTCAAATGGCTCTGACCACTATGGGACTTAACATCTGACGTCATCAGCCCCCTAGAACTTAGAACTACTTAAACCTAACTAACCTAAGGACATCACACACATCCACGTCCGAGGCAGGATTCGAACCTGCGACCGTAGCAGCAGCACCGCGGTTCCGGACTGGAGCACCTAGAACCGCTCGGTCACTGCGGCTGGCGCACTGCAGAGAGACTCTTTGAACACCCCGTAGTTGGTGTGCCAGCATTCGTGGTACATTCTACATATCGCCTATACCACCCTCAGCTATGCAGTTCGAGTGTACTCACGTGAAGCTGTCGATGTGCCATCGCTCGGCGTATATCCTAGATAACCGTGGTACAACAACAGGGTTAGAAAACTGCTGCGGAAGCAAAGGGAACTTCACAGCAAACATAAACATAGCCAAAGCCTTGCAGACAAACAAAAACTACGCGAAGCGAAATGCAGTGTGAGGGGGGCTATGCGAGAGGCGTTCAATGAATTCGAGTTCTATGTACTGACTTGGCAGAAAATCCTAAGAAATATTGGTCTTATGTCAAAGCGGTAGGTGGATCAAAACAAAATGTCCAGACACTATGTGACCAAAATGGTACTGAAACAGAAGATGACAGACTAAAGGCCGAAAAAACAAATGTCTTTTTCCAAAACTGTTTCACAGAGGAAGACTGCACTGTAGTTCCTTCTCTAGATTGTCGCACAGATGACAAAATGGTAGATATATAAATAGACGACAGAGGGACAGAGAAACAATTAAAATCGCTCAAAAGAGGAAAGGCCGCTGGACCTCATGGGAGACCAGTTCAATTTACACAGAGTGCGCGAAGGAACTAGCCCCGCTTCCTGCAGCGGTGTACCGTAGGTCTCTAGAAGAGCGTATCGTTCCAAAGGATTCGAAAAGGGCACAGGTCATCCCCGTTTTCAAGAAGGGACGTCGAACAGATGTGCAGAACTATAGATTCGACGTCGATAAGTTGTAGAATTTTGGAACACGTATTAAGTTCGAGTATAATGACTTTTCTGGAGACTAGAAATCTACTCTGTAGGAATCAGCATGGGTGTAGAAAAAGACAGTCGTGTGAAACCCAGCTCGCGCTATTCGTCCACGAGACTCTGAGAGCCATAGACACGGGTTCACAGGTAGATGCCGTGTTTCTTGACTTCCGCAAGGCGTTCGATACAGTTCCCCACAATCGTTTAATGAACAAAGTAAGAGCATTTGGACTATCAGACCAATTGTGTGATTGGATTGAAGAGTTCCTAGATAACAGAACGCAGCATGTCATTCTCAATGGAGAAAAGTCTTCCGGAGTAAGAGTGATTTGAGGTGTGATGCAGGGGAGTGTCGTAGGACCGTTGCTATTCACAATATACATAAATGACCTTGTGGATGACATCGGAAGTTCCCTGAGGCTTTTTGCGGATGATGCTGTGGTATATCGAGAGGTTGTAACATTGGAAAATTGCACTGAAATGCAGGAGGATCTGCAGCGAACTGACGCATGGTGCAGGGAATAGTAATTGAATCTCAATGTAGACAAGTATAATGTGCTGCGAATACATATAAAGATAGAGCCCTTATCATTTAGCTGCAAAATAGCAGGTCAGCAACTGGAAGCAGTTAACTTTTTAAATTATCTGGGAGTACGCATTAGGAGTGATTTGAAATGGAATGATCATATTAAGTTGATCGTCGGTAAAGCAGATGCCAGACTGAGATTCATTGGAAGAATCCTAAGGAAATGCAATCCGAAAACAAAAGAAGTAGGTTACAGTACGCTTGTTCGCCCACTGCTTGAATACTGCTCAGCAGTATGGGATCCGTACCAGATAGGGTTGATAGAGGAGATAGAGAATATCCAACGGAGAGCAGCGCGCTTCGTTACAGGATCATTTAGTAATCGCGAAAGCGTTACGGAGATGATAGATAAACTCCAGTGGAAGACTCTGCAGGAGAGACGCTCAGTAGCTCGGTACGGGGTTTTGTTGAATTTTCGAGGACATACCTTCGCCGAGGACACAAGCAGTATATTGCTCCCTCCTACGTATATCTCGCGAAGAAACCATGAGGATAAAATCAGAGAGATTTGAGCGCACACAGAGGCATACCGACAATCCTTCTTTCCACGAACAATACGAGACTGGAATGGAAGGGAAAACCGACAGAGGTACTCAGGGTACCCTCCGCCACACACCGTCAGGTGGGCTCCGGAGTATGGATGTGGATGTAGATGTAGATATGGCCCGCAGCCGGGGCGTACTCACGTGAAGTTGTCGGTGTGGCGGCGGCTGTGCATGTCCTGCAGCTCCTGCAGGTACTTGCGGCGGCGCTCCTCCTGGTAGATCCTGCGCATAGCCTCCGCCTGCCGGCGGGCCAGTTCCTCCTCGGAGAGCGCCTCCTTCGCCTCGGACCGCACCGGACTGCGGTAGTGGATGGTCACCTCCGACTCCACATAGCGGTGCGGCGACTCTGCAACCAGACGACGGCGTCTCCGTCAGCCTCGCCCGCGGCCCACATACAAGTAGCTGCCAAGTAGGCGGCGCGCGTGGCGTGTTTACCTTAAGCCGGCGCAGCCGGAAACGTCCGCTGCTCTCTCTCCATCCGCTAGCTAAACACCAAATACCTGATTTCAGAGAACTACTGTACAATACGGGGGTCGGACAAAAGTACTGGAACGCCAAAAACACAACGTATAATACAGGGTGGTCTATTGATCGTGACCGGGCCAAATATCTCACGAAATAAGCGTCAAACGAAAAAACTACAAAGAACGAGACTCGTCTAGCTTGAAGGGGGAAACCCGGTGGCGCTATGCTTGACCCGCTAGATGGCGCTGCCATAGGTTGGGTTGGGTTGTTTGGGGGAAGAAACCAAACAGCGAGGTCATCGGTCTCATCGGATTAGGGAAGGACGGGGAAGGAAGTCGGCCGTGCCCTTTCAAAGGAACTATCCCGGCATTTGCCTGGAGCGATTTACGGAAATCACGGAAAACCTAACTCAGGATGGCCGGACGCGGGATTGAACCGTCGTCCTCCAGAATGCGAGTTCAGTGCGCTAAACAAGCTGCCATAGCTCAAACGGATATCAACTGCGTTTTTAAAAATAGGAACCCCCATTTTTTATTACATATTCGTGTAGTACGCAAAGAAATATGAATGTTTTAGTTGGACCACTTTTTCCGCTTTGAGATCGATTGCGCTGTAACAGTCACAAACATATGGCTCACAATTTTAGACAAACAGTTGGTAACAGATTGGTTTTTTAAATTAAAATACTAAACGTAGGTACGTTTGAACATTTTATTTCGGTTGTTCCTATGTGATACATGTACCTTTGTGAACTTATCATTTCTGAGAAAGCATGCTGTTACAGCGTGATTACCTGTAAATACCACATTAATGCAATAAATGCTCAAAATGATGTCCTTCAGCCGGCCGGTGTGGCCGTGCGGTTCTAGACGCTTCAGTCTGGAACCGAGCGACCGCTACGGTCGCAGGTTCGAATCCTGCCTCGGGCATGGATGTGTGTGATGTCCTTAGGTTAGTTAGGTTTAAGTAGTTCTAAGTTCTAGCGGACTGATGACCATAAATGTTAAGTCCCATAGTGGTCAGAGCCATTTGAGCCATTTGATGTCCGTCAACATCAATGCATTTGGCAATACGTGTAACGACATTGCTCTCAAAAGTGAGTAGTTCGCCTTCCGTAATGTTCGCACATGCATTGACAATGCGCTGTCGCATGTTGTCAGGCGTTGTCGGTGGATCGCGATAGCAAATATCCTTAAACTTTCCCCGCAGAAATAAATCCGGGGACGTCAGATCCGGTGAACGTGCGGACCATGGTACGGTGCTTTGATGACAAATCCACAGACCATGAAATATGCTGTTCAATACCGCTTCAACTGCACGCGACCTATGTGCGGGTCATCATTCATGTTGGAAGTACATGGCCATTCTGTCATGCAGTGAAACATCTTGTAGTAACATCGGTAGAACATTACGTAGGAAATCAGCATACATTGCACCATTTAGATTGCCATCGATAAAACGGGGGCCAATTATCCTTCCTCCCAAATGCCATACCATACACTAACCCGCCAAGGTCGCTGATGTTCCACTTGTTGCAGCCATCGTAGATTTTCCGTTGCCCAATAGTCAATAGTGCATATTATGCCCGTTTATGTTACCGCAGCTGGCGAATGACGCTTCGTCGCTAAATAGAACACGTGCAAAAAATCTGTCATCGTCCCGTAATTTCTCTTGTGCCCAGTGACAGAACTGTACACGACGTCCAAAGTCGCCGCCATGCAATTCCTGGTGCATAGAAATATGGTACGGGTGCAATCGATGTTGATGTAACATTCTCAACACCGACGTTTTTGAGATTCCCGATTCTCGCGCAATTCGTCTGCTACTGATGTGCGGATTAGCCGCGACAGCAGCTAAAACACCTACTTGGGCATCATCATTTGTTGCAGGTCGTGGTTGACGTTTCACATGTGGCTGAACACTTCCTGTTTCCTTTAATAACGTAACTATCCGGTTAACGGTCCGGACACTTGGATGGTGTCGTCCAGGATACCGAATAGCATAAATAGAACACGCCCGTTGGGCATTTTGACCAAAATAG
Source organism: Schistocerca gregaria (assembly GCF_023897955.1). Classification (NCBI taxonomy): domain Eukaryota; kingdom Metazoa; phylum Arthropoda; class Insecta; order Orthoptera; family Acrididae; genus Schistocerca; species Schistocerca gregaria. Next base: position 1,062,100,813 of record NC_064920.1, read on the forward strand.
CCACACATCAAAACGATATCGACCTTTTCCGCAGTTGGTAAACGGTCCATTTTAACACGGTAAATGTATCACAAAACAAATAACCGTTCGCACTGGCGGAATGTTACGTGATACCACGTACATTGTGACTACTATTACAGCGTCATCTATCACAAAGCGAAAAAAGTGGTCCAACTAAAACATTCATATTTCTTTACGTACTACATGAATATATAATAAAAATGGGGTTTCCTATTTTAAAAAACGCAGTTGATATCCGTTTGACCTATGACACCGCCATCTAGCGGGCCAACCAACTGGTTTCCCCCTTCAAGCTAGACGAGTTTCGTTCTTTGTAGTTTTTTCGTTTGATGCTCATATCGTGAGATATTTGGCTCGGTCACTATCAATGGACTACCCTGTACAGTGTAGGGAAACTAATGGCATCCGAAACAGTTTCTAGTTATCTCGGAATGGATAAATACAAGTCCCACATAGTTTTCAAGGGAATCTTATACCATTCTTCCAGCAAAGTTCAGGTAACGAGATGGAGGTGGCGATCACGCACCCTCCAAAGTATACCAAAAAGTCTCAATAATACTGATATCTGGTGATTGTAGTGATCAGGGGATGTGCAGCAATTCATCCTCGTGATAACGAAACCAGTCCTGCACTACGCGAACTGTGTTAACAACAGAGGACCGTTCGACTCGGAACACATCACAACTGGGGAACCAGCACTGTACCACGGGATGGACCTGACCAACCAAGATGCTGATATAAGCCTTGGCAGTAATGCATCCCTGCAGAGTAGCCGTGGGCCCGTGCAATACCACGATATGGCTGCACAGTATGACCCGCTAGTTGCACTCTTGGGACGTAAACTCGGCCAGAAGTTGGTAACAGTCTGAAACAAGACTCATCCGACCAAATGACTTTCTTCCTTGCTCACAGTCCAGGTTTTATGGCTTCGGCACCACATTCTCCTGTTACGGGCATGTGCATCATTGATACGTGATTTTGAAATTTGAAATTCTAACTCGCCCTGCAATCTCTGTTTATGTGGCTCCATTCGTATTGTTTTGGTGCTGACAGGGTTCGCAAGTGCGATATTCAGTTCTGCAGTGATTTTTGCAGCTGACGTCCTCTTACTTTTCGCCATAGTGACCGTCTGTTATGATCACTCAACACATAGTTTCGTCCGCTTTGTGAGCGGTGAGGAACGGCCGCGCGGTTAGAGGTGTCATGTCACGGACTGCGCGGCCCCTCCAGCCGGAGGTTCGAGTCCTCACTCGGGCATGGGTGTGTGTGTTGTTCTTAGCATAAGTTAGTTTAAACAGTGTGTAAGTCTAGGGACCGATGACCTAAGCAGTGTGGTCCCTTAGGAATTCACACAACACATTTGAACATTCGCTTTGTGGCTTAGCGGATGATGTTTTTCTACGTTTCTTGTATGCGTCTTGAAACACCAAACACTTCGGCTACCTTGGATACGGAAACACCCAACATACGAGCGCCAAGATCTTTCTCATATTCGAATTCACTTAGCTCCAACATAGTGCGCTCACATCTAAGCAGAACACTGTTCTAGCCACCACTGACACTTTCAACGTATTGCGCAAATTGCACAGGTGCACTCGTGGTCAAATTCAAAAGCGCAATCTGCAGGCTTGCCTACCATTTGCATCTACGTTCCAGCACGCATTTCTCGCGATATTATCCGATCTCTATGCTTGACAGTTATTGAAATGAAATGATCGTATGGCACTGTTGGGCGGGAGGCGCCAAGCAGGGGAGTTCGGCCGTCGTATTGCAAGTCCTTTTTAATTAACTCTACTTCGGCGACTTGCGTGTCAATGATCATGAAGGACACAACATCCAGTCATCTCGAGGCACAGAAAATCTCTGATCTCGGCGGAATCTAACCGGGGACCCCGTGCGCGGGAAGCGAGAACGCTACCGCAAGACCACGAACTTTGTCCGACTCCTGTCCTTGACAGATATTAAGTAGCAGTCATACACTGTTATGCCGTATTTCCTTTATTTGTACAACGACATAGTGATATTTGTGTGTACTGTTCACTAGATTAGTCACTAAACTAGAATGAACAGAGTATTTGCACTTCTATCTGCAAGAGAGGAACATATCCATAATAAGGACAAAGAGACAAACTGTAAGTAACCACAAGAGACTGTTGAGAAACCTTTTCGTGTAACGTTACTACGGTGACAGAGAAGATGATTTTGTTACCTCTGCAAGTACCTGCACAAAACTATCAGTTTGTTGCAGATGAGTAGCTACCTGACCATTTAATAGGGATCCTAATAAGCTTAACCTTCTAGTGAAGAAGGTAACGATTGCAACAGGCACAAAATGTTCAGAACTCTAATTTTTCAGTCAGAAATTATTCCGTAAACCATGTTGTATTTTCACCCCTCTATAAAATGTGACCCACCGATGATGGTACAAAGATGCCGAAATATGTTTGAGCAATAAGAAGATTTTGTGGTTTCCGTAAACATGCAACAAAGTTGCTCTTTATTGCAAACTGCTCGGACAAGAGACGAACGACTCCATGATTTCCTCACAAATAATTGTGCCATCAGCGAAATAACTCACACTGCAACTAATAATTCTATGGTTATATAGTTGTGGCGGGCCGAAATAAGCATAAAGGTGACCAGTCACCTTTTGTTTTATTCTTCAATTTTTACTTTCCATTACCGGTTTCGAATTTCCTAGCGAGTCATTATCAGATGGTTAATATTTATTGCATATTTGTAGCATTGTTAGGGTCGTGGGGCCGTGACAAAATGTCTAAACGAAGCATGTAAGTGTTCCACATACATAATGGATAGAAATTTCAGTTCAAAATGAGAATAATGCATCACGAAAGAAATGTTTTACGCAATCTAACGTACAAATAAATGTTAAGCTGTATACTAATAAAAGTTCTGTAGTCTAAATGACGTGTATTGTAATATTTTTGTGTATTGTGAATTAGATTGAAATGTTTGTTACAGAGCCATAGAAGTTTACGGGAGAAGACGGCGTTCCCAACTTGTTGTTGAGGTCTTCAGTCCTGAGACTGGTTTGATGCAGCTCTCCATGCTACTCTACCCAGAGCAAGCTTCATATCCCAGTACTTACTGCAACCTACAACCTACTTAGTGTATTCATCTCTTGGTCTCCCGCTACGATTTTTAGCCTCCACGCTGCCCTCCAATGATAAATTTGTGATCCCTTGATGCCTCAGAACATGTCCTACCAACCGTTCCCTTCTTCATGACTTCTCCCCAATTCTATTCAATACCTCCTCATTAGTTATGTGATCTGTCCATCTAATCTTCAGCATTCTTCTGTAGCACCACATTTCGGAAGCTTTTATTCTCTTCTTGTCCAAACTATGTATCGTCCATGATCCTAACTTATCTGAATTAAAAAAATGTTGCAGTATGTGCCTTGGACGATACACAACGCCCACGTCACTGAAGCTGTAGAACCAACGGACAGTCATAAAATACGATATTGCGCTGTTGAAAAGTTCTAACAACGATGTTCGTTTGCTTTTCTATAGTTTGTACTAATGGCTAGAATGATTTTTTTGGGCGATCGAGTTCTAGGTTTGGAGTCGACTGGGTATATTGCTCGGCAGAGTACAGTAATCCAACTGGTAATAAGAAAGTAATTATCTTTGGGGTAAATTGGTTAAGTTTGCTGTTTTCTGCAATTGTGTTCCAATTAATATCGATATTTTTTCCAAATTAAGGGGAGAAGAGACGAAACCGAGACTTACAACATAAATAATTAATCTGGGTAATGAAGTACTATCTACGGTGACGAATAAAAAGTGATCAGTTAGCCGATCGCGATGTGAATTAGATCTCGACCGGATTTGGAAATATGTTTAAAGTAAACTTTTTGGATTGGCAATTGTACCGATCAACATTGGTAGCTAATCCATAGGCATTACCGATATGGAAAAATTAATTACGCAATCAGATGTATGATGACAATAATTACATAACTGATTTTCTTTTTATAAGGATAAAAATATATTACTAATTGACAAATACAATGAAACAAAACTTGACACAGAGTATAAGTTACCGAATGAAGGAGACATGGAGCTAGTTATCTTTGGATGAAATAGCATCGCTAGTTAGTTACTGAAGTTTAACTGACAGAAACAGGACGGTAAGTGGAAAAGGAACTTCCACCATAACTTACGGAAGAATGAAATATTAATTAATTAATCCATTCATTCATTTAATTAAAAATACCGAAAAAAAGATCTTAGTAGATGTTGAATACATGACTGGATGAATCAGAAAGATTATGATTTTTCATAGTCACAAGAATTACAACAAAGATTTTAGTACATCCATAATAATTTACTATCGATACAACCATAGCATTCGTGCATTGCTAGAACTTGTGAGTCACTGTGAAGGACCAATATTGTTGCTTCTTTTGGTTATAAGGTAAAGGACGCCTAGACTAAAATAATAATCTACTATACGCATCGCTATATAAATATTTGATCAAACAATATATGATTATCTCTATCTCAAGTTTTTATCTTTCTTAGTTTTCCGTAAGAATTACTGATATTACAAGCTAAGGAAAGGGAATAGTACCACAATTGCAAAATAAATATCATAACTAGTATAGTCAGCTTCTACTATCATTAAGTGTATGTATTACTTACAAGGGCTGAGATCACAGTTGCGACAGAACACGCCCATGAAGCACGACACAGTGGAACTACAAGAACTACCCTTTCGATATGCCACGGATATATTCGCTTAGCCGGCCGCCAGTGGAGAGTTGCGAACTGAGTGAATACAGGTCACGTGCTGCACGCCGGAAAAGCCACTTGAAATGCAAATTTTCTTTTTCGCGCGCCGTGACGTTACACAGTATTCGCTACTCACTCTGAATTTTCCATTTACGCCCTCATTGGCGTTCCGCACCCACGTCGACAACGGCACATCGCTAAAAAACCTGCACGCGGAAAAACTGCGTCTGGCGAACAGCCTATTTACGTGGGCGTCGCCCGGCGCTGCCTCTGCTGCTGACGTAGGTGCCGGCAATGGCCAAAGCGCGCTACTTTCTATCAACTCGCCAGCAGCCGGTCGTGGGAAAGGTAACACCTCTCCAAAAATCAGCACGGATATAGGAAGCACCGCTCGTGTGAAACTCCGATCCATCTCTCCGGACGGTACATCCTAGCGAGTGGTGGATGTTGGTGAACAGCTAGATTCGGTCTTAGGTATACAAAAACGGTTCATCTTTCAATATTGTCAATTGATAAGAAAGAAACTAGAAACCATAACTTAACGTGTTTTAAAAGTACACTACTGGCCATTAAAATTGCTACGCCAAGATGAAATGCACTGGACAAATATATTATACTAGAAGTGACATGTGATTACATTTTCACGCAATTTGGTTGCATAGATCCTGAGAAACCAGTACCCAGAACAACCACCTCTGGCCGTAATAACGGCCTTGATACGCCTGGGCATTGAGTCAAACAGAGCCTGAATGGCGTACACAGGTACAGCTGCTTCATTACGATATCACAGTTCATCAAGAGTAGTGACTAGCGTATTGTGACGAGCCAGTTGCACGGCCACCATTGACCAGACGTTTTCAGTTGGTGAGAGATCTGGAGAATGTGCTGGCCAGGGCAGCAGTCGAACATTTTCTGTATCTAGAAAGGCTCGTACAGGACCTGCAACATGCGGTCGCGCATTATCCTGCTGAAATGTAGCGTTTCGCAGGGATCGAATGAAGGGTAGAGCCAGGGGTCGTAACACATCTGAAATGTAACGTCCACTGTTCAAAGTGCCGACAATGCGAACAAGACGTGACCGAGACGTGTAACCGATGGCACCCCATACCATCACGCAGGGTGATATGCCAGTATAGCGATGACGAATACACGCTTCCAATGTGCGTTCACTGCGATGTCGCCAAACACGGATGCGACCATCACGATGCTGTAAACAGAACCTGGATTCATCCGAAAAAATGACGTTTTGCCATTCGTGCACCCAGGTTCGTCGTTGAGTACACAATCGCAGGCGCTCCTGCCTGTGATGCAGCGTCAAGGGTAACCGCAGCCGTGGTCTCCGAGCTAATAGTCCATGCTGCTGCAAACGTCGTCGAACTGTTCGTACATATGGTTGTTGTCTTGCAAACGTCCCCATCTGCTGACTCAGGGATCGAGACATGGTTGCACGATCCGTTACAGCCATGCGTATAAGATGGCTGTCATCTCAACTGCTAGTGATACGAGGCCGTTGGCATCCAGCACGGCGTTCCGTATTACCCTCCTGAACCCACAGATTCCATATTCTGCTAACAGTCGTTCCATCTCAACGAACGCGAGCAGCAATGTCGCGATACGATAAACCGCAATCGCGATAGGCTACAATCCGACCTTTATGAAAGTCGGAAACGTGATGGTATGCATTTCTCCTCCTTACACGAGGCATCACAACAACGTTTCAACAGGCAACGCCGGTCAACTGCTGTTTTCCCATCCGATGTGACATGACCTTGCCGTAATTAGAATTGTATTAATACCTTCAACTGCTAACAGGCGTTGATATATTTCAACGGGAACAGGTGAAAATGTATGCCCCGACCGGGACTCGAACCCAGGATTGCCTGCTTGCATGGAAGGCGCTTTAGCCACGGAGGGCACAGAGGATAGTGCGAGTGCAGGGACTATCTTGCGCACGCCTCCAGCGAGACCCACATTCTCACCTTTTAAGTCCACACACTACATTCGTAGTGTCCCACTCCAACACACTCATTACTCGTGGAACACATTCTTACCAAGTCCCGTAAGAGTTCGGGGAATATGTGTCCATCCGCACAGAAGAAGAAGGTCATGGCCGATGTTGCCAGAACTATATACTTATATGGATTCGGACATGTCCGAAATAACAGACACCATATCTATATATGACCTTGCCGTGGTGGATGGGCTTATGTAACAGTATCACACCTGTACGCCCATGCACAATGAGTGCATTGTCGTGAAACGTACACCTTTGACATTGTTGTATGATTCATTTGTCATTTGTAGACGACCACTATTAAATTATGATGCTTACAGCGCCATCTATTGCTACATTTTGTAACTATTTATTTTTCTTCTGCTATACGCTTTCCCCCTTCTCCGATAATATTCCGTTGTAATTTCACGTCATCTGACCAGTGGTGTTATTTCTACAGCGGTCTGAAAGTTTAACTTTATATTCATGTATCGATACTACACTGAACAGCCAAAACGTTATGCCCACTGCTCATCAGGACGTTGGTTGCCGCCTGGTGGCGTTGCTGGCACGTGAGATAGTAATGATGGGGGACCACCCTAGCGAGGATATGGGTTGCAAATGGAGAAACCCATTGCGATAAGCGAGTTTGACAAAGGACAGATTATTATCACGCAGAGCCTGTGAAGGAGTATCTCGAAAACGAAAAGTAGAATAGATCGCGATCTGTGGTATCTCCGCCGATACAGCACAACGGTGGGGCACGTGCAATTGTTTCAAAGCACGCTGTTCATGGTACATTTTTGAACATGGAACTTCGCAGCAAACGGCACCTATGTGGTCCTTTGTAGACCCAACGACGCCGACAATCACGAATGCAGTGGGCATGGGACCACCAGAATTCGACCGTGAATCATTGGAAACATGTCGGCTCTTCGGATGAACCATGTTGCTAGCTACGCCAGGTCGATAGTCGTTTTCACAACGTCTAAGACGCCACGGACGTAGGCCGGTGGGAGCAATATTATGCTATGGAAAACATTCTCATGCACTTGCATGGTACCTGTGGCTGTAATAGAAGGCATCATTTCATTTGCGGACCACTTGTATCCCTTCATACTGAATGTCTTCCCTGACGGCGATAGCATATTTCAGCAGCATAACTGTCCGTTTATCGAATCCAGGATAGTGCTACAGCGGTTTGAAGAGGATGATAATGAAATCACGTTGATTCCTTGGTGATAAAATCAGCCTGACGTGAAACCGATGGAACGCTTCTGGACTGATATTGGGCGCTATCAAACAGTACACAAATGGGCAGCCCGTTAAATTATGGGGATTACACGTCTTGTGTGTAGACATCTGATGCCACAAACCTACCAACAAACTGTAGAATCGATGGTACGCAGAATTGGTGCTGTATTGCTTTCCAAAAATGGACCAACAAGCTATTAACCATGTGGTCATAATGTTTTGGCTTGTCAGTGTATACTGTCAATGTACTGACAATGTTGGTACAATCCGCCGATATGTCGAGCTTTCACAACTGTATTTTCTGTATACTTTTACTGGGTTTCAGATGTACGTAATTACAGCTTTTCGCCACACATGTTGTCAAGCTCGACGAAACGAGGATTTAGTATTTGCAGTGCACATTTATATTGAGACATATTAAACAACATCACAGACAATATAAATTTATGAAACGCTCACTAAATACATGAGTCACTTAAGACATGAGCAAAAAAGACTGAGAGGGATTCTCGAAGGAAAACGTTGAAAATAGTAGAGGCTGCGATGGAAATCGAATTCTAACATGAGGGAGGCATTTTTGGTTTTGTCAAACATGACCAGAAGTGTTCTTGTTTCTAGGCCTAATTCTCAGCCGTTTCTGACTGCCAAAGTGCTGGAAAAGTGTTGAAAAAATGAAGAACTGACAATTCCTCTATTATATAGGGTCCTGCAGTCAATAAACGCATACTCTTCAAAATTAAATGTGGCCACCAGCATGAAAACTGCTCTTCCGAAGAAGTTTCACGAAAGATTTAAATGCAGAGAACAGTCACATTCACTTCATCTGCCCTTGTTTTTGGACCAATGTGAAAGAAAACATACATTTTTTGTATTAAAATTCAGCAAGAAGTATCTTACTAGCTCAAATAATGGTCGTTGCACCATTGTCAGAGTAGCATTCACAAACTAAAATTGATACAATAATGGACACTTCAGGTAAACAGTCACATCACTAATCGCTGAGCCCAACTGGATGTAGTTACTCTGAGTCGACATTGAACTGAGGTACTAAGTAGAACTTCAAAATATTTTCATGTCGCTTATTTCCAAATATTTACAAGTTGGAATTACTATTTCGGTTCTAATGTGGGGTTAGAGCGAACGCTGCTAGGCAGATTTAAAGATGTGCCTCACCTGGGCTCCAACCCCGGGCCTAGAGCCTTGCGTTCGCGATTCCCGGTCCAAGACATACTTTTAACCTGTCAGGGAATTTCAATGACAGTGCACATTCCGCCGCATTGTTTTTCTTTACTATAAAACCAAAAAAGTTTAATGTTTTGTGCAAGTTACGCGAATTTCTCGAAAATCTGGTATGTAATTCAACAACGACAGACCTCTCACACAACAAATGTGAATAAGAGAGTCCTACTTCCGATCTCACAAATTCTTTCAAAATACACAGATCGAGTCAGAGAGGCTGCGCGCGATGAATTTCAACAAGCGTTGCGTTGCTCAATTCAGTTCAGTATACTAAAAGTGAGTTTGTAAGGACTAGCCTGTTTACAAAAAGCTTCAATTTAAAACCAATATTAAGAAACTGTTTATAGCATGTTAGCGTCAGAAAGAGTATCCGGCCACCAACTGCCACTATAGTGCCAAAACCTATACAACAAACGCCAACCCTGTAGAGAACGCGAAAAGACAAAGAAGAACAAGAAGAGGAAGAAGAAGAAAATTAAGGAAGTGTCAACAGTAGTAGATTTCTATTAATGACGAAAATAAAATTCGCAATGTGTGTTCTTGACGAAGACTGGTGCAGTCTGTGAAAATAGGAAAAGTACCGTACAAACATTTACAGTCATAAAATTTATTTGCTTAAGAAAATATATACTTACAAAGATTTGTTGGTGTGGCCATCCACCGCAATAATATTTATGTTCGTTTATAAATGAAAAGCCTTTTTCTTGCTCAGTAAGATTTAGGAAGGAAAACGATGAAAAGGCGGAACATATGGTCTTTTTATTACCAACTTTGCGTCCTGTTTTCTTTCTAACTGCACCACAACGAACTATCTATTTTTCTCGCTCAGTGCAGTTAACTGTTCCAATATCAGACAAATTTTCAGTTTTAAACACTGTTCTTTTTATCTCCTTATGTTCTTATTTATGACAGCGCAAATTTTTACCTTGTTTAGGAATTGTAAGCACCCCCGACTCCCACCACTACCAAAAAAACAAGTTATCTTTTATAAGATACTGCGTCTCTGTTCTGGAAGAACACTCGAAGGTCAAATATCCTAGACCTCCTGTAACCTTCAGAATACGTAACGAGAACTAAGCAAACAATAAAATCACGATTATGACACAAACGCACAAAATCAACCACTATAATCAGAATCAATGCGGCAAAACAAAGTTAACTTACGACGCAAACAGATGTCGTCATCATCTAAAAAGGAGTCTCGGTTACGAACAGCAACCATTTAGGGAACGCCGCCAATCTGTCCCGATCGGCATGTCTTTCAAACGAGTATCACTCTTTTTGATACATGGAAAATCAGATATGTCGAAAATGGTGATAGTTTTATCTCCTATACATCGAAAAAAATTATACTTCGGATATATCGATACCTTTACCTCTAATGATTCAAAAATCTCATTTCAGTCACTGATATACTAAAGTATCGATGTATTGTCACCAAATTGTCGAAAACGTCGATTATGTTATACGTTCTTAACGATAATATCGATGCTTTTGCAGTTGAGAGAGAAATATCGATACATCACCATACTGATGAAGGTACCGCTATAATTCAAAGTACCAGAAAAATCGATACATCGATACTCAGGAGGATTCTGGTATTAAAGCTAGTAAGACTGGCTCCATACATGTCTTGTATTTCCGCTATTATACGTTCTAATCGATATTATCGATGCTTCTTCAGTTGCGGGAGAAATATCGATACATCACTGTACTGATGAAGGTACTGCTACAATTCAAGGTACCAGAAAAATCGATACATCGATAATCGATACTTACGAATGTTTTGGTATCAAAGCTAGTAAGACTGGCTCCATACATGTCTTGTATTTCTGCTATTACTCGTTCTAATCGATAGTATCGATGCTTCTGCAGTTGAGAGAGAAATATCGATAGCATCGCCGTACTGAAGAAGGTACCGCTGTAAATCAAGTACCGGAAAAATCGATACATCGATACTTAAGAGGATTTTGGTATTTAAGCTTGTAAGAATGGCTCCATGCATGTCTTGTATCTCAAATTACTGTAGTGGAATGGTAGTTTCCTCTTTGAATTGGCTCCGACCGGCGTGCTGACGTAGCTAGCAGCGAACGGTGCGCCGTTTAAAGGCCGGCCCTGGCGATGCGATGCGGGCGACATTGACCCAGAGGCAGAGCCAGCGGTCTCCCAAGGTCGGTCGCACAGCTGGTCGTCCGTGCCAGCCGGCAGCCGCTCTCACTGACGGATAAGCGTTCCACACAACCCGCCTCACGTCAGCTGAGACTTCTCTAACCTACTGCGCCTGCCGCAGCGCCTTCTACCACGGCACACTGATAAAGAAATGCCATTTTTATGTTTGTAATGCTTTGGAGGAAGTATCGAATGATGATGACGTGTGTGGGCACCTGAAATGGTTAGCATTACGCAATGGGTAAAACATGGAGGCAAACGATTCAAATGCTGTTTTTTAACGGTTTGTATTTGAACGGATCGACTGCTGCGTAGATCTAAACTGGATTGAATTGAGCTCACGTGGACTCAGCACTGGTACTTAAAACTGTTCCTGGACTTATGAGTTGGGGCCGGCGTCACAGAAATTGAGGCCTACTCCAGCCGCCCAGTTTGCGATCAAAATATAGAAAACGAATAATGGATAGATTTGTTTTTGGACGCTATACAGTGGCGTCATCGGCACCCATTGGTAAAATACTGAGGCGATTATAACTAAACCGTAATAATATGGCCAAGACACCTACAAGATCTACCATTAAAAGCTACATAAGTCACTTCTTTTTGAGCATTGAGCATAATGTTGTCAATGACAACATATACGTTTTAAACCCAATAAACTGGTAGCCAAGAACGCAGGAATTCATTTTATTCCGTGATTACCAGGTAAAGCATGACCGAAAAATTTGCGCTGATACGCAAGGTGTGTTTTATTGGTATTTTTACATATGACCAGATGGGTATGCACTGTGTAACCCTGTAGTGTTCTTAAAATTTGTATATAGTCTCAAGCAGGTTTTATATATCACCAGACTGATGTGCTGTGTATAACCCTGCAGACCCATAAAATATCTATGTATGATCGTATCTTATTACGTATAGGACCAGACAGATGTACATTTTTGTAATTCCGCATTTCTCATGAAATTTGCAATTGCTTTTCGATATGTCGTATATGTGACCAGGCAGATGTGCAATTGTGTAGGTCTGCAGCTTTCATAAGTTTTGTATATGTTTACGTGATACAGTAATATCTAGAATTATGTATAAGCCCCAATGACGTAGTGTTACCACAAACACAGAGCCTGTTATGAGGCGAGCTGTGACATTCGTTGCGCCTCTTCTGCTAGCGCCATCTCGCGATGCGGCCTGTAGTGTACGAACAGAGCCGGAGTTGCGGTAGTACCTAGCGCGCGCTTGTATGTGATGGAGACAATTAACATTTACAATGTCATCTCTCTTGGATGCCTACGTGCTACTCACGACAATTTTGTAAGGCCTGCGTGTTATAGGCAACTATTAATATCATCACTGTTTTCCTTGATGTTGTAACCTGTATGTGTCCTAAGGTACGTAACTAAATTTATATGTATACATGTAACGTAAGTGGAATCCAAGCCCACTTTTATAGTGTTTTCTGTCCTCCCTAGATCCGATGATGGCGGCTTTAGTTTCGCCGAAACCGGTAATCATGGAATAAAAAGAATTTCTGCGATCTTGGATACCAGTTTACTGTGTTACAAGCATCTAGATCGCTCCCACATGAGCAAAATGTGCTCCCTACCATATACGTTTGAAGTTGTCATAAAGCAGTTTGAATTTGATGACACGTTTTGTTTCCTTATTTCTTTTTCATTTGTACAGGATACCCTCTCCCATCTTCTATTGTAGGTTACTGCTTTGAAGTATCCCTAGGATGTATAGTGATTTTGAAAAGCTACTTATCGAGATTCCATCTGGTCTCCGTTCTGCAACAGCGTAACCAAACCCTGGACTAGAGAGATAGAATGACGAAGTAGTTTGATATTTCATGACAACTTCTCTCAGTACACTTCCTTCAATACAATCTACGTATCTTGTTCTGGCTTGCTTTAAACGTGTACTGAAATGATACGCCTGCCTGACCCAGCAGTATGCGATTACGAAGTCGGAATTTTTCACGTATTATGTACAGCTCTAAAAGGACGAGGCACTGACGACTTCGCAGTGAGTTAGTACTTGCAAGTGGTCGAGAGTACGATGCAGCAAGCTCGTGGGAATTTATCCACTTGACGCGGCAGGAAGCCCAATAAGATTTTATTAATTCGTGCTGCCGCAAGACCATCCATTAACAAATTCTGTACTGAATATTGTGATAAAATTACACTTCCTTCGAAACGAGTTCCATTCTTTCAGACGCTCCTTCTGTAACTTGCACGGCGGCAACGCAAACATACCACCTAGATTTATAAACCTGCAGAACAAAAAAATCCTAGTCGAGAATTCTTCTTCTAAACATTTCTTAATCATATATAATAAAATATTTTTCACAAAATGTTAAAAGCTTCGTCGGCCGTTCTGGCCGAGCGGTTCTATTTGCTTCTGTCTGGAACCGCGAGACCGCTACGGCCACAGGTTCGAATCCTGCCTCATGCATGGATGTGTGTGATGTCCTTAGGTTAGTTAGGTTTAAGTAGTTCTCAGTTCTAGGGGACTCGTGATGACTGGGTGTTGTGTGATGTCCTTAGGTTAGTTAGATTTAAGTAGTTCTAAGTTCTAGGGATCTGATGACCATAGATGTTAAGTCCCATAGTGCTCAGAGCCATTTTCTAGGGAACTGATGACCACAGATGTTAAGTCTCATAGTGTTCAGAGCCATTTGAACCATTTTTTTTAAACCGTCGCAGCATTATTTTTGAATAGCAGACAAATTGCATTCCCTGTCTTTCCGCAGTGAATGCCGCAGAACGCAAGAGTTGAGTCGCACGGACGTTTTAAAAGCAGGCGACTGGGTTACCTTCGTGAGCTTTCCCACAATTTTTACGGTCCTCTCCCCGCCTTTCACACAGTGCCAAGCGCGGAGCAGTTACTTGGAATAGCAGGACCGTTGAGCAGCTGACGTTAGAGGAACATTCGACACGCCAGTCTTAACCTTGTGGTGCAGAAGTTCACTGTAGCAGACAGCTTTTAAAGATCCTTTCTGTGGCGTTTTCAATAAGCCATAAGGCTGCAAACGCATGTAGGGCACAATACCGGTACAGCCTAAAGAAGCCAGAGGAGCAACCACTAACAGTTGTCCATTGCAGTAGTCGCTGGACGCTTTGCTCCACAGGGTTACGTTGACACAATGGAAGTCCTCGTCGTCGGATCGTACGAATGGAATTTTCATGACTGTTCGCTACTTTGCCCACAAAACGCAGAAAATACACCCAAAGAGTCCGAATAAACGTGGTATGCCCTAATAATGTGTTTTACACTAGTACGATGGCTGCCCAGAAAGTAACGCACCGCATTTTTTTCTACTACAATTCTTTATTGAACATAATGAGGATTACACACACGAAAGAATGGTGCTTTATCTACACATCCAATTTTTCCACGTAATCTCCATCCTGCTCTATGGCTTCCTCCAGTGGGAAACAAGGGCGTGTGTGCCCTGTCGGTACCAATCCTTGTCCTGGTGGCGGAGCCAGGGCTTTGCTGCGTGAATCACCTCCTCATCGTCCTCAAAATGAATTCTCGAGTCGTAATGCGTCTGTCCTCGCGAATGACATCAGCTCGCTGCAACATGTAAGGTGTGACAACCGTTGATGGTCTCCCCGACAGTGCAAATCGTGGAGCTCCGCCGACACGCCTTCTGATGACCTCACCCTGTCGACAGCAGATGCTCCATAGACTTTGCACAAACGTTTGTGAATATTCCCCACAGTTTCTCTGCAGTGAGAAATTCAATGAAAACACGTTGCTTGTAACATACATCACGTACAGACGCCATTTTGAATCTGTCCTGCAGCTATGCTATACGTCGGAAGCGACGGAAAGTCGGCGTGCTCACACAGGAAACTTCAAATAATACATACGTTACCTTTCGCAATCGTAGCATTGTTTTCGGCTGAGAAAAAAATGCGGTGCGTTACTTTTGGGCAACCCTAGTACATTCTCAGGTATCATCAATTAGGAGGGAAACCCACAAACATCTCTCTAAATCGCGCTTGAACACTGCAGTGCTTCACTATTTACGCTCCCATTAGAGGTAGTTTGCCGTACCGATACGGTTCTACAGGGACCTACAGATTAACGTATACTCAATCAGTGTGCAGCTTAGCATTTTCCCGTCCCATATACAGATCGCTGTCAGAAAAGAGTCGTAGAACCAATTGTACGATTGAAGCACGGCTTTTATTGGTAAACACCTGGTGCTGATCAAAATTGCCGTTAACAATAAAATGATTGAACAAGTCAAACAGTTCAGAAATCTTGGGCGTAACATAATGTACGATTACGAGTAAGATAAACAAAATTAAATGAATAACTTCAATAATATTTGCGTAAAAATCAAGAGACATTTGAAAGAAAAAAGCTTCAAATGGGTGTGAAATCTTATGGGACTAACTGCTAAGGTCATCAGTCCCTAAGCTTACACACTACTTAACCTAAATTATCCTCAGGACAAACACACACAATCATGCCCGACGAAGGACTCGAACCTCCGCAGGGATCAGCCGCACAGACCATGACTGTAGCGCCCTAGACCACTCGGCTAATCACGCGCGGCATTCGCCATCCCAGCAGTTGATTTCGTGTGTATGTCCCATGTTATATAGCTTCTTGGTATTGCCTCTAAGTAGTTTAAGTTGTTATATGCCTCCAGATGTTCCCCAGCAATCTTGTAATCTCATTCTACCGGATTCTTTCTCTTTATTAAGAAAGTCATCATGGAGTTGCACACATTTTTACATTATGTCAAAACGAACCATTCACAAGAACAGAACCGCGTTCACCACTATTATCGAAACCACATGAAGACACTGCCAACCTATGCTTCTTTACAGGCCTAATGATGTCCCTGTCACTTTAATCGGCCTCAGAACCATAAAAATATTCACACAGTCATCAGAATAATCGATGTCAAATACCTCCGAAACTGTTTCACATTCGTTCATTTTCTTCCGTTTTCTGAAGGAGGACATCTCTAAAATCAGGAGGAACATCAAGACGAAAATAGTAACCATTTGAAACATCTAAATACAATAAAAATGCTAAATACGCAAAAAGTGTACGAAGGCAATCAAGTCTGATATAGTGACTACGGTTGTAAAGACCTAAACAGACGACGAAGTTAAAATATATCACAGCAGATGGCATCTAAAGCCAGCGTGTAGAAAACATGTCTTATCTCGAGATCTGTCCCTAATGGATGGCGTGCGAAACAAGGGTAAACTGGGGACCTGCCCGCAATGTGTTGAGTTCATGCACAAAATTAAAATTTAATCTAGGCCTAGCTCCATTTTCTTACAATCGTGTAACGACGATATTTTTCCGTAAACATGAACATGGGAAGAGAAATAGCGGGTGGTGCTGCTCACCCTATCTGATAAGTCGCGTATGTATACAGTGTGTAACAAAAATGTATGCCCAAACTTTCAGGAAACATTTCTCACGTGTAGAGGAAGAAAATATGTTACATGGTCATGGCTCCAGAAACGCTTTACTTCCACGTAGGGCTAATTTTCTACAACTCTTCAACGTATTAATCGTGGGAAACATACAGGAAAAGAACGCATCCGCACAGTACGAAACACTTTTCCTAAATGAAATGTTCAAAACGCCTTCCGTTAGCAAGGATCATCCATCTACCAGCCGTCACATTGAATTCCTGATACGCTGATGTGTCCCTGGAGAACTTTGTATTATTTAAAAACTTTCGCAATACGGATACGAAGACTCTCTACATCCTGTACTGAGATTCAGAACACAAAAGCTTTCAAATGCCCCCCACAAATAATAATAATTTAGTGCGTCGCGGGTTAGCCGCGCGGTCTGGGGCGCCTTGTCACGGTTCGCGGGGCTCCCGCCGTCGGAGGTTCGAGTCCTCCCTCGGGCATGGGGTGTGTGTTGTCCAAGGAGTAAGTTAGTTTAAGTTAGATTAATTAGTGTGTACGCGGAGGGACCGATGTCCTCAGCAGTTTGGTCCCATAGAACCTTACCACAAATTTCCAAAACAATCTAGTGCGTTTAGGTCTGGAGAGCTTGGAGGCCAAGGAATTGATCTACATCTACCTATCCACCTCTCACAGAATCTTTTGTTTACAAGGCTACGAACATTAACACGAGGGACTACATCATGCATGAAGTAGGTATTCTGTTGCACTCGAATGGCACATGTTCTAGCAGAACAGGCTGAGTATGCTCTAAGAAAGCATGGAAGTTTGTCCATAGAGCGTGGTCACCAAAAAACACTCGCCAGCAGTGCCGGCCCAAACGTTGACAGGAGGGTATTTTGAACATTACATGTAAGAAAATGTTTCATTTAATGTTGGCGAGTCGTGTTCCTACGTGATTTTCTCTGATAAATTTATTATAAAGAGAAGTAGAAAATGAGTTCTAACACTGAAGTAAAATGGTTCATGACCGAGATCCATATAACACACGTTATTCCTGAAAGTGTACCACACCTAGTCGTTACATCCTGTATGATGCTTCCTTGGGTACACGTAATGCCACTTCCCTTTTTTGTGTAATAATCGCCACCCAGTAGAAGGTAACGGGTTCTATTAGCCGAAATTTCACCGGGCCAGTCACTTACTTGTGGTGATGCGAAAATCTAAAAAGGCTTACCTGATTAACCTGCGTCTATTATTTGCAAGACGATGTGTGTGGATAAAGCACTCTGTGTTTCGCACAAGAGCCTTCCTTTCTCTCTCTCCTCAATTCTTGCTTACTTTTAAGTAAAAAGCTTTTTTTCCTTCACGAGCATTGTAACTTTTGAGCTGGAATATAATTAAGGACCTACCATAGACGAACTTTAGCGATGCTGATGTGTTATTCTGTTCGTTGTATTCTTGGTAGAGATGTACAGCGTGTATCAAAAACAGGCAACCGATTTGGCACGTCTATATTTCTGAAACTAATACACAAAGAGAATGGATTTTGTTTTTTAATGATCGGGAAAATCAAAAAGTTTTCTTTCACACCTTTTCAGAGGTGTTTAATATGCCCCGTTGAGATGCACGGCATATGCCAATGCGGTATTCAAAATGTCCCCAACTGCAACGAGCGTGTCCTGAGTTAGAGCTTCCACGGCTGCTGTTATGCGAAGTCTCAGTTCATTCACTGTTCTTGCTAACGAAGGCACATAAACATAGTCTTTTATAAAAAAAAACCCACAAGAAATAGTCACATACCGTCAGGTCCGGTGACCTTGGAGGCAAGTAAAGTAAGGCTGAATCATCTGGTCCAGTGCGTCCGAATCATTTGATCGGAAAATTACCGCACTTCCAGATACCAGTGTGGCGGTGCCCCACCCTGTTGGTAAACGAAGTCCCTCGAATCAGTCTCCGACGGTGGGAAAGGAAAGTTCTCAAGCATATCGAGATATGTGCTTCCTGTAACAGTGTTCTCGGCAAAGAAGAATGGACCATATACCTTTTCCCGTGAAACTGCACAACACTCATTAAATTTGGAGTCCGTCTCATGCTGTACAGCTTCATGTGGTTGTTCCGTACACCATATTCTCACATTATGACGGTTAATCTTTCAATTTAAATGGAATGTTGCCTCGTCGCTAAACACCAAGCATGGAGGAAAACTCATCCTCCAAGAAAATGGTTCAAATGGCTCTGAGCATTATGCGACTTAACTTCTGAGGTCATCAGTCGCCTACAACTTAGAACTAATTAAACCTAACTAACCTAAGGACAGCACACACATCCATGCCCGAGGCAGGATTCGAACCTGAGACCGTAGCGGTCGCTCGGTTCCAGATTGTAGCGTCTAGAACCGCACGGCCACTCCGGCCGGCTGTCATCCTCCGTCTTGCCAAGAACAAAATTACAGAACTCCGCGCTTTGTTGTTTGTCACCTTCACGAAGAGGTTGTAGCAGCTGAATTTTGTATGTTTTCATGTGTAAACGTCGACACAGCACTCGCCAGATGGACATCTGGGGCATGTTGAGCTGTCGAGCTGCACCGCGAACGAATTTCTGCTGACTCCTTATGAAACTATGGCGGATGCGTTCGAAGTCTGTATCAGGCACTCGGGGACGACCTGGCGATTTGCGTTTACACAAACAACCTGTTTCTCGGAATTGCTCATGCCATCGCATAATTCTCTATGGTGTAGGACGGTCCACTCCATACCTAGTACGAAAGTCACGCTGAACAGTTATTACTGACCCGCACTGCGCAAAACGTACAACATAAAACGCTTTGTTGTCCCGACACCATTTTTACTAGAAATGAAGTGTGCGCACACTGCTGCTACCTTGCGGGAACCATATAAAACTCGAGAGTTTCCTCTTTCCAACAATACGTTGTTCACGAACATGTACCAAATAAAATAATAGTTATGATTTTTTAAAAATTGGACGATTCATTTTGATACACCCTGTATCTAGCAGGGTCTCAGCGCAGTTGTACCGTACGGTACTGCACTGTGGTGCTGAGAGCAATTGTCTGCGTTCCGCTGCTCTGACTGGCTGGCTGCCGTTAGCGGTGACCGGAATGTGCGGAGCTCTCGTCAGCTTTAGGCTGAATCCGAAGTGCCTTCACGTTCTAACCGAGCTTCCGGTACAGTCTGACGAGAGCACCGGTGGATGGGGGCGCGCGACTTCACACAACATACAAGCGAATATCTCTTCTCGGCCACGCTTCACCCCGGTGGAGCTTAATAGACGCCATGTGACCTCCCTCATCCGCATGAGGCTGGGACACGGATGTTACCCCAGCCCACCTATACCGGTTGAAACTGATCGCTTCTGACACTGTGATCAGGATACAACGGCGGTGGCAGATATGAAACACGTCATCTTGGCGCGTGCCAAATACTCGGCCGCACAGGTGATTCTGTAAGGTGTATTTGCTCGCGAACTATTTAAAAGATGCCGGAATGCAGCTTTGACCTGTTACGTTGTATGACTCTTGTCCTCCCTTGGAAACATCCCGTTTGAAAAATGTGAGTGTGTTTGTGTTTTTCTTTGCATTAAGAACTTGTCTTTATAAAGGACGCTGTTGTCCAGCTTTCAATTATTAATTGCTTAATTGTCTCCGGCCATCCTGATTTAGGTTTTCCGTGATTTTCCTAAATCGCTCCAGGCAAATGCTGGGATGGTTCCTTTGAAAGGGCACGGCCGATTTCCTTCCCCATCCTTCCCTCACCCGAGCTTGCGCTCCGTCACTAATGACCTCGTTGTCGACGGGACGTTAAACTCTAATCTCCTCCTCCTCAGTTCGAACCGTGGGTCTATTTTGGGGTTTTTAATTTATATAACGAACTTATGTTTGTACTTGACATTCTTATGATTGTTCTGTTGTGAAAACGGCACGAACGTTAAGATGGCATTGTTGTAACTATTGCTGACTGGCTGGTGTTTTAGTGCTCCTATTCTACATTAAGAACTTATATTTGTACGTTAAGCTCTCTTAATTGTTCTACAGTAGAATTTGCAAGTATGTTAACATGGCACTTTTATAACTACTGTTGGCTGTATGGTCTTTCCTGCCCAAGGCCAAAAATAAATACAAAAACAAAAAATAAAATAGTTCACACAATACTAGCCGCAGCTTCTCAAGTGTCATTTACGCTCAGAAAACCAAGTGCCCTCGCGATCCATAGCTTCCGAAAGGCTTTCATTACGGACCGCACGACATTTGCCAACGAACACTAGAAGAAAAAAATGCCCTTTATTATCTATTATTAAAGCTGTCATAGACTGAGAAAGGACTCCAGTAAGCATCAACAAAAATTTCCGATCATTAGTACAATAACATAAAAAGTCTGACAAATACCAAAGCAATACCAATCTAAATCTAACCTAAAATAAAAAAAATGGTTCAAATGGCTCTGAGCACTATGGGACTTAACATCTATGGTCATCAGTCCCCTAGAACTTAGAACTACTTAAACCTAACTAACCTAAGGACTTCACACAACACCCAGCCATCGCGAGGCAGAAAAAATCCCTGACCCCGCCGGGAATAGAACCCGGGAACCCGGGCGTGGGAAGCCAGAACGCTACCGCACGACCACGAAATGCGGGCACCTAAGATAAGTTCTTGCAACTGTTTCAATTCGATAGAAGAGTTTTTATTTAAAAACTGGTAGCTATCAAGAAAAGGAACGAATCCACTTTTTAAGTGCAGCTACATGAATATGACTGAAAAAAAATGTCCAGTAATGTTAAAACTAATCATTTTGATAACAATCACGTTGAAATGATCTACGCAACATGTAACTAAGTAAGGGATTTAAGCGACTTATAGTCGCGTGGTCTAGGGCGCCTTGCCACGGTTCGCCACGCGCCTACCTCCCTCCCATCGGAGGTTCGAGTCCTCCTTCCCCCGCTCTCCCCCCCCACCCCCCGGGCATGGGTGGGTGTGTCGTCCTCAGCGTAATTTAGTTTATGTTACATTAAGTAATGTGTAAGCTTAGGGACCGATTACCAAAACTTTGGTTTTACCTCTGGGTAGCATGTTAGGACCACTACTGTCTCTTCCCTAAATGAACATATTGTTATCTAAATATTACACGGAACTACAAGCCATTTCGCAGTTATCCATTGAAAACAGAAGAAATCTTCAATAAATTCCGCCTTGACAAGTTTCAGCCTAATACAAAGATAGATAAGTGGTCCCAATTGTAAGGAGCTCATAAACTGACTTGATATGCAGCAAAAATTATAACATGTCAATCTTTCTTTATTTGTGTCACGCCGAGGAGGTAGTGTTACTGTATTTGATTGTTATGCGGAATAGTATTCGGACAGCCCGAAAAAATACGCTTTTCATATTAGGTGGATTGTGCTGCCACCTACTGCCAGGTACTCCATATCAGCATCCTCAGTAGTCATTAGGCATCGTGAGAGAGCAGAATGGGGCGCTTCGCGGAACTCACGTACTTGGAACGTGGAATGATGATAAGGTGTCAACTGTGTCATACGTATGTACGCGAGATTTCCACACTCCTAAACATCCCTATGTCCACTGTTTCCGATGTGATAGTGAAGTGGAAACGTGAAAGGACACGTACAGCACAAAAGCGTACAGGCCGACCTCGTCTGTTGACTGACAGAGACCGCCGACCGTTGAGAAGGGTCGTAATGTGTAATAGACAGACATCTATCGAAAACATCACACAGAAATTCCAAACTGCATTAGGATCCACTGTAAGTAATATGACAGTTAGGCGGGAGGTGAGAAAACTTGGATTTCATCGTCGAGCGGATGCTCACAAACCTCACATCACGCCGGTAAATGCCAAACGACGCCTCGCTTGGTGTAAGGAGAGTATACATTGGCCGATTGAACAGTGGAAAAGCGTTGTGTGGAGTGACGAATCGCAGTACACAATGTGGCGATCCGATGGCACGGTGTGGGTATGGCGAATGTTCGGTTAACGGCATCTGCCAACGTGTGTAGTGCCAACAGTAAAATTCTGAGGCGGTGGTGTTATGGTGTGATTGTGTTTTTTTATGGAGGGGGCCTGCATCCCTTGTTGTTTTGCATGGCAATATCACAGCACAGGCCTACATTGATGTTTTAAGCACCTTCTTGCTTCCCACCGAGCGAGGTGGCGCAGTGGTTAGTACACTGGACTCGCATTCGGAAGGACGACGGTTCAATCCCGTCTCCGGCCATCCTGATTTAGGTTTTCCGTGATTTCCCTAAATCGTTTCAGGCAAATGCCGGGATGGTTCCTTTGAAAGGGCACGGCCGATTTTCTTACCAATCCTTCCCTAACCCGAGCTTGCGCTCCGTCTCTAATGACCTCGTTGTCGACGGGACGTTAAACACTAACCACCACCACCACATTCTTGCTTCCCTCCGCTGAAGAGCAATTCGGGGATGGCGATTACATGTTTCAACACGATCGAGCACCTGTTCGTAATGTGCGGCCTGTGACAGAGTGGTTACACGACAATAACATCCCTGTAATGGACTGGCCTGCACAGAGTCATGACCTGAATCCTATAGAACACCTTCGGGATGTTTTGGAACGCCGATTTCGTGCCATGCCTCACCGACCAACATCGAAATCTCTCCTTAGTGCAGCACTCCATGAACAATGGGCTGCCATTCCCTAAGAAACCTTCCAGCACCTGATTGAATTCTTGCTAGAGTGGAAGCTGTCATCAAGGCTAATAGTGGTCCAACATCATATAGAATTCCAGCATTACCGATGGAGGGCGCCACGAACTTGTAAGTCGTTTTCAGCCACGTGTCCGGATACTTTTCATCACATAGTATAGCTTCAGCTGAGGCGTTATTGCATGCACCCCCTCTGTCGCGTTGCGAGACCGTGCAGTTAAACTGCAATCAAATGGATTAAATTAACTTTCACTGGACTTGACATTACTAGTAAAATTTTGCTTTTATGAAAAAAAAATTAATAAACCAACGTGTCTCACTTCTCATTCAGTTGAAAGCCGCCATCACGGTTATTAAGATCTTCCGCCACAGATTCATTAATAATCTAATCCCAGGAAGATGTCATCTACGGTTGACTTACTGGACTGCAAAAGGTGGGTACGGCGATCACTTCAACGCACCTTTCATGTACTGTGCGTGTGGTCTGGCCAACGTAGGCTTTGTCACAGTGACATGGTATTCTGTACACTCCATCGTTCCGAAACCTCATGGAAGCTCATTACGTTGCGAAAACTTCAAGTTACACAAGCTTAATTCAATCTCGCCTGGTACGGGTGCCTTCGTCTTCTCGATGCTATATCAGGGCACTTCGTCATCGGAATGTCGGACGCGGCTAGCGGTTATACGACTCTTATTATCTCAGGCACGCTGCTGCTCTCAAATTCCTCTTACTGCTCGGCAATACGACTATGAGGTATTCGGCGTGTTCTGTCAAAGTGTTGGCTGACGGTATGACGTTCTGGTTTCTATCCATAATCAGACCCGACTAAAGGAATTCAAACATGTGCAATGCTATGGCACCAGAAGGCGATCCCACAAGTCGGTGTAGTGTCAACTTGATAATCTTTTCCCCGAGAATGAAATGCGCTGGTAGGAAAAGCTTCGCAGTTAGACCACTCACTCAGTTTACGTTATATTTTGACCAATGTGCGTAAATACGTGAGAGGCTCCGAATTTAATGTGACGCTGCAGAGTTATTAGTACTGTAGGCGCCCATTTGGTATACAGCTGAGAAAAGTTGGATTCACAAAGATCAAGGCAATGTTATCTCGGATGAAGAGCCATCGATAGGCTCTGAGCACTATAGAAGGTCATCAGTCTCCTAGACTTAGAACTACTTAAACCTAACTAACCTAAGAACATCACACACATCCATGACGGAGGCAGGATTAGAACCTGCGACCGTAGCAGCAGCGTAGTTCCGGACTGAAGCGCCTAGAACCGCTCGGCCACAGTGGCCGGCAGCCATCGATAGGTGTAGAAGTGAATCCAGGCGTGCCTCAGGGAACTGTGGTGGGACCCTTGCTTGTTTATTAATCATTTGGCAAACCATATCAAAAGTATGAGTAACATCAGAGTTTTCGCACATGATGCAGTTATCTACAATGACGTACTATCTGAAAAACGTTGCACAAAGATTCAATCTGATCTTGATAAGATTTCAAAGTGGTGCGAACACTGGCAACTTGCTGTAAATGTTCAGAAATATAAAATTGTGAACTTCATAAAACTAAAAAAATCGTAGTATCCTATGACTAGAATATCAATGAGTAAGACTGGAATCAACTGATACAAATACTGAGGTATAACAATTTGTAGGGCTATGAAATGGAATGATTACGTCTTAGGTAAAGCATGTGGCAGACTTCGGATCATTGACACAGCACTAGGGAAAAGCAATCAGTCTGCAAACGAAATTGCTCGCAAAATACTGGGTCAACCCCTCGAGTGTGTGGGTCCCGTACCAAGTAATACGGAATACTGAATATGTACAAATAAGGTAGGGACGAGTTGTCATTGATTTGGCCTAATGCAGAGCGTAAAAGATATGCTGAATAACGCGTACTCACAAAGTTTCATTAATCAGCGTTGAGTGAGGAATTTAGTTATATAATACAGCCATACGTATAGCTCCAATAGCTACTGCGACGACAAAAGTAGACTGACTGCAGCGCGCACAGGTGGCTTTAAGCGATCATTCTTTCCGCGCTCCACACGTGGATGGAACAGAAAGAGGCATGGATAATTAGTAAGTTGGTAATTAGTAAGATCCCAGAGCACAGTGAGTTGGTACGGTGGCTGTCGCGGAGCTTTTCCACCACGTCGCCGCCCCGTTCGCTCCAGCGAGTGGCCACGGACTAGATCCGGAAACATGGATGGCTGCTCGCCGCTCGGACATTGGCCTGCCTGCAGCGCCCGCCTTACACCGCCTGCTAGCTCCTCTCTCATTCTGTTGCCATACCAGCACAGAGAATCGGAGATAAATGTAACAACCTAACGCTCAACAACGTAGTCAAACTTCCAGGATAGTTACGAGAAAGTCCTGACTGGAACAGGAACCATAATCAATCTTTTGATGGCGATCTTATACAGAAGCTCAAAGTTTAGCGCGGACTTCAATGTGAGATGCTTATAATAGTTTCCACAGTGAAACGTTGTCTCGAGACCTGGGAGAAAACCCAAAGAGATTCTGGTCGTATATAAAGTATACTAGCGGCGAGACACAATCAATGCCTTCTCTGCGCGATAGCAACGGAAATACTATCGATGACAGTACTGCTAAAGCAGAGGTACTTAACACAGCCTTCCGAAATTCCTTCATCAAAGAAGATGAAGTACATATTCCAGAATTCGAATTAAGAGCAGCTGCCAACATGAGTACCTTAGATGTAGATATCCTCGGAGTAGTATCACTTAATAAATGCAAGTCTTCCGGTCCAGACTGTGTACAAATTAGGTTCCTTTCAGAGTACGCTGATGCAATAGCTCCGTACTTAACAAACATATACAACGTTGCACAGGTCGCACCTATGTTCACTACAGGCCAATATCATTAACGTCGATATGAAGCAGAATTTTGGAATATATATTGTGTTCGAAAATTATGAATTACCTCGAAGAGAACGAGCTACTGACACACAATAAACACGGATTTAGAAAAAAATCGTTCTTATGAAACACAACTAGATCTTCACACTCAGGAAGTGTTGATTTCAAATTGATTCCGTATTCCTAAATTTCCAGAAGCCTTTGACACTGTACTTCACAAGCGGCTTGGGTCACACTGCTTGCTTATGGAATATCGTCTTAGTTATGTGAGTGGATTCACGATTTACTGTCAGAAAGGTCATCGAATCATCGAAAGTCATCGAGTAAAACAGTAGTGATTTCCGGCGTTCCCCAAGGTAGTGTTATATGCCCTCTGTTGTTCCTCATCTATATGAAGGATTCAGGAGACAATCTGAGCAGCCGTCTTAAGTTGTTTGCAGATGATGCTGTCATTTATCGCCAAGAAAACTCATTAGAAGATCAAAACAAATTGCAAATCGATTTAGAAAAGCTATCTGTACGTTACAAATATTTGGCAATTGACCCTAAATAATGAAAAGTGTGAGGTCATCCACATGAGTGCTAAATGGAATCCGTTACACTTCGGTTACACGATAAATCAGTCAAATATAAAGGTCGTAAATTCAGCTGAATGCCTAGGAATTACAATTATGAACAACTTAAATTGGAAGGAACACACAGAAAATGTTGCAGGGAAGGCGAACTAAAGACTGCCTTTTATTGGCAGAACACTTAGCAGATGCAACAGATCTACTAAAGAGACTGCCTACACTACGCTTGTCCGTCCTCTTTTAGAATACTGCTGCGCGGTCTGGGATCCTTGCCAGATAGGCTTAACGGAGTTCATCGAGAAAGTTCAAAGAAGAGCAACAAATTTCGTATTATCGAGAAATAGGGGAGGGAGAGTCACTGACAGGATAGATGATTTGGGGTGGACATCATTAAAACAAGGCGTTCTTCTTTGCGGCAGGAAATTTTAATCACCAACTTTCTCCTTCGGATGGGAAAATATTTTGTTGACGCTGACCTACACAGGGAGAGACGATCATCATAATAACATAAGGGAACACAGAGCTCGCACGGAAAGATTTAGGTGTCCGTTTTCTCCGTGCGCTCTTCGAGATCGGAATAATAGAGAATTATTGTGAAGGTTGTTCGATGAACCCTCTTAAGTGTGACTTTCAGAGATCCATGTAGAAGTAGATGTAGATCTAGATATGGTTTTCAGTTCGGAGACTAGTTTGACGCCGCCCGCTGTGCTAATCTACCCTGTGCAAACCTCTTCATCTCTGCATAACTACCGAACTTCCACCCGCTTGAACGTGTTTATTGCAACCAAGCCTTTATCTTCCTATACAATTTTTATCCTCCCCTCCCTTCCGTCCATTACTAAATCGGTCATTCCTTAATGCTCAGGATGAATTCTATCAATCTTGTCCTCCTATTAGTCAAGTTGTTGCATAATTTCTGTTCGCCTGAATAGAATAAACTATCTTTTTGTTATTTATCTTGTCTACACACACAGTTTCAAGCATTTGTCCGTAATATATTTGCAAGGTAGTTTGGTTTATCATACAGGTTTCACTTCCAGAGAATGCTACACTCCAGAGAAGTAGCTACAGAAAAAGTTCTTAACATCTAAATTGATATTCGAGGTCAAGAAATTTCTCTGTTTCAGACATGCTTTTCTTTCTAGTCTGCATTTTATATCCTCTCTACTTCGGGTATCGTCTGTCATTTTGCTGCCCAAAGACCAAAACTCATTTACTATTTTTAGTGTGTCATTTTCTACCCTTGTTTGCCTGTTATTAATATTCATTCTATAGTCTCTTTTGCAGATACTATCAATTTCGTCTGAACTGCTGTCCATGTGGTTTGCCCTTTCTTCCACAATTATAATGACATCGACAAACCTCAGTATTTTTGTTTATGCTGGCGAAAGTTTAATCCCCTTTACAATTTTATCCTTTCTTTCCTTTCCTGCTTCCTCAGTGTTCAAGCTGAATAACATGGAGGGATAGGGTACAACTCTGCCTAACTACCCGCTCAACTACTGCTTCCCTTTCATGTTCTGTAGCAGGGAAAGGAGGTTCTGTCAATGCGAAGATTCGATCAGCCAGTCGAACAAGGAATTTTTTTCATCACATTTCAAATTAAATTCACCTTCAATAACATTATTGGTACCTGAAATACACCAGGCTGCCCTGTGGTTCACATTTATCGTTAAACAGTGCGATTTTGTTACTCCTCCCTCCCCCCCCCCCCTTCCTCTCCCCTCACCGATTCATCCACATCCACTGTTGTACGAAGCAAACTCAGGGTCACAAAAACCTTCATAACTTAAGTAATGATGTTCTTACTATCGCTTCAGAACGGAAGATAACGGATGAACTGATGAAACGTTCGAAAAAACACGACCAGGAAGTGGGACTGGCCTCTCGTGCGGCAATCGTGGGACAGTAAGACCACCTCCCGTGGAGTCTCTAACAAGGTAGGCGGGCACCAGTTAATGTCATCCATCAGCTTTTTGCTAAGGACGTTCCGTCGCTGGCGACGTAACTCAATCGACGCGACATCAAGTGAACACAATTCCTCTAAAATTTACGAGCGTACTTTGGGTGTGGCATGTGGCTAAAAAAAGTAGTAAAAGATATCTGAGGACTTATCTTTGTGCCAGGCGACAATATTCTTTATCGCCAGCTGCGGTTCTAAAAGGCAATGTTGTTTAACTCGCAATTGACGTGGTTCCGGATGAGACTCGCCCACCGAAGACGATCCTTAGTTCCGAGCCTGGTGGTGCTTCTGTGGCGAAGCCGAGGAGATTCGGCGGAGCAACATTGTCTTGTGCTGGCGCCCGAACAAGAAGATTCTCCTTGTGAAAGAACGCAGTTCGGCAAGCGGCTAGACTATGAAAACACAGAGAGCGCCGTTGTGCTGCAAAGCCGCGCGGGATTAGCCGAGCGGTCAGGGGCGCTGAAGTCGTGGACTGTACGGCTGATCCCGGCGGAGGTTCGAGTCCTCCCTCGGGCATGGGTGTGTGTGTTTGTCCTTAGGATAATTTAGGTTAAGTTGTGTGTAAGCTTAGGGACTGATGACCTTAGCAGTTAAGTCCCATAAGATTTCACACACATTTGTTTGTGCTGCAAAGGAATAAGGGGTGGTTTTTTGTACTACCATTGTTAATCTGCCGTACTGGCTGTGTCGGTAGCTGCAGCGCGATATTTATCATCAACTGTCCTGGAACTGACGTGTAGTGCGGGCGGCTGCAGTTGCTTTAGATCAACCAGCTTTCAATGAAACTTTAGTGCATCTGTTCGACAGTAAATGAATGAGCACGAGATTCAAAAACATGGTTCAAATGGCTCTGAACACTATGGGATTTAACATCTGAGGTCATCAGCCCCCTAGAACTTAGAACTACTTAAACCGAACTAACCTAAGGACATCACACACTTCCATGCTCGAGGCAGGATTCGAATCTCCGACCGTAGCAGCCGCGCGGTTCCAGACTGAAGCGCCTAGAACCGCTCGGGCACTTCGGCCTGAGCACGAGGGAACATGTACGAGAAGAGGTGCAGTTCATTCATCAACTTCGCGAATTAATGTGGCAGGTACTTTTGCCGACTACTTATGTGCGTGCTTGTAAGACTGTGAATTTGGCTGTTGTCTCTTGTCGAACACTTCAACTTGTGAATGTGCTCTCACAAGTATGTAAGAAGTTTTACACTACCTTGGGACTGGGTTCTAGCCAGCTGCTCCGACCGCTGCCAATATTTCCACGTGCGTCACCTCTGCTTTCGTATAAGCCCAAAACACGGGTAATGGTGCCAGCACTGCGATCGGGAAGAGTAGGCTTCCCGACAGCTATCAACGTGAACCGCTAACTTATTTCAGAATGTTGTTTTTTTTTTGTTGAGGTCTTCAGTCCAGAGACTGGTTTTGTGCAGCTCTCCATCCTACCCTATCCTGTGCAAGCTTCATCACCTCCCAGGACATACTGCAACCTACATCCTTCTGAATTTGCTTAGTGTATTCATCTCTTGGTCTCCCTCTACGATTTTTACCCTCCACGCTGCCCTCTAATACTACATTGGTGACCCCTTGATACCTCAAAACGTGTCCTACCAACCGATCTCCTCTTCTAGTCAAGTTGTGCCACAAATTTCTCTTCTTCCCAGTTCTATTCAATACCTCCTTATTAGTTATGTGCTCTACCCATCTAATCTTCAGCATTCTTCTGTAGCACCACATTTTATAGATTCTATTCTCTTCTTGTCCGAACTATTTATCGTCCACGTTTCACTTCCATACATGGCTACACTCCATACAAATACTTTCAGAAACGTCTTCCTGACACTTAAATCTATACTCGATGTTAACAAATTTCTCTTCTTCACAAACCCTTTCCTTGCCATTGCCAGTCTACATTTTATACCTTCTCTATTTCGACCATCATCAGTTATTTTGCCACCCAAATAGCAAAACTCATTTACTACTTTAAGTGTCTCATTACCTAATCTATTTCCCTCAGAATCACCCGATTCAGTTCGACTACATTCCATTATTTCCGAATATAAAAGGCAATGTCCTGACTGATTCCCTGACAGCCCAAACCGCTACGGATAGAAACTTGGAATTTGGAGAAGAT
Organism: Schistocerca gregaria; assembly: GCF_023897955.1. NCBI lineage: Eukaryota > Metazoa > Arthropoda > Insecta > Orthoptera > Acrididae > Schistocerca > Schistocerca gregaria. The sequence goes on from NC_064920.1 coordinate 1,062,131,909, forward strand.
GTTATCTTATACTGTAGACATTATTTAAGACTGAATTTTTCTAAATTCTACCCCTTGAAAATATGTCGCTATTAAGGCTATTGTGAAGCTAGAACTACTAAAATTGGTATTTAGCTTCTCAGACAGAAAGTAAGAAATCCATGCTTCAGCACTTTTAGAAATTCAACTCCTAAGGGGGTGAAATAGTGGTGAAAGTGTTTTTGAAAAAAGAAATAATTATTAAAGAACGAATTAATAATTTTTACAACTATATCAATGAAAATTGGTATCTGACTTCTCGGTTAGGAATAAATAAATATGTATTACGGGATGAAATTTTCCATGGATGTATCACCATAACAAGTCAAAAGACACGGTTAACAAAAAACTCCGATACCAGCTACCAAAATCGCTTTTTGCTCATAGTATTTTCGGAAAAGACCATGTTCCTCCGGTCTTACTTAGCATTAAAAGTTTAGAAGATATTTCAATTTATGAATTAAATCAAAGAAAGCTATTTAACAGTCACCACGACGGCAAATCGGCTTTGTCAGAATTGCGTAGGAAGAGAAACGGATCTAGTACTCGTACTTCGCATTCTGACATAACGCCAAGACGTTATTAAGACCATGTTTTCATAACACACTGGTAACAGGCGACTTCACTTTGCTCTACGACATTTCTTGACTTCTTGAGCTCTTTAGTAATTTGCTACCTATCAGCGATAGTGTATTCGTGCAACACTGGATACGCATAAAAAGGGATTTTAAATTGGAAGCACACCTAGCAATTAAAGGTTTTGTCAAAGCATTCGCTCGTGAAGACGCATCCTGCTAGAGAGTACCGAAAAAAATGGTTCAAATGGCTCTGAGCACTATGGGACTCAACTGCTGAGGACGTAAGTCTCCTAGAACTTAGAACTACTTAAACCTAACTAATCTAAGGACAACACACACAGCCATGCCCGAGGCAGGATTCGAACCTGCGACCGTGGCGGTCGCGCGGTTCCAGACTGTAGCGCCAGAACCGCTCTGCCACCAGAGGCCGACTAGACTATCGAAAGAATTTCATTAAAGTCATAGCAAAATGAACACTAACACAAGAATGGTTATAGATACTGGAACTAGGTTGTGGCCTGAAATATACAGGGCGAGCCACGTAACATGGACAACACCAATATTTCGTAAACAGTTGCAGGTAGCGAAACGAAATTTCTGTGAAATCGTAGTACTAAGGGGAAAGTAATTTGCTGCATGATAACACCTTTGTCAGGTTTACCTTCAGAGATAATGATATAACGCTCTCTTGCTGAGTGAGGAGCTGAGCTTTGAGTCTGTTATTGATAGAGGGTTGGGAGGTGGTGAGAGATCCAGGGCCGAGGTAAGAGTGGCGATGGGATGAGTCAACGCGGTCTATGACCGTGACAGTAGAACCGCAAGCACGAAGGCTGCCCTGCGTGACGGCGTCTCAGCTACTGGTTGTCAAGGCCTGCTCTTTGCCTGCCAGAGTTGCTAACTCCACTGAGGACCAGCTAGCCGCCAACGTCGGGCATCCCCCTGGAAGCTAAGTCGCCTGACGCCGCGAGTCACTCAATTAATTCGTTATTTCACAGGAGCCGTTACATCTGCAGCTATTCTCTGTGAATTAATGCAAAGGTGATGGGTCTCTAAGCCGGCCGCAGGCCGAGCGGTTCTAGGCGCTACAGTCTGGAACCGCGCGACCGCTACGGTCGCAGGTTCGAATTCTGGCTCGGGCATTGATGTGTGTGATGTCCTTAGGTTAGTCAGGTTTAAGTAGTTCTAAGTTCTAGCGGACTGATGACCTCAGAAATTAAGTCCCGTAGTGCTCAGAGCCATTTGAACTATTTTTTTGAAGGGTCTCTATATGACCCACTTCATAATTTTGTTTGACACTTAACTTAATGTACCCATTTCCGGCACCTCAATTTTGGGCTCAAACTGTAAGCTACATAAAAAGAAGACTGAGCAACTGAGTGTGTCTATTGTGGCCACCAGGTATATTACCAGATGAATCGGGATTATTCCACGATGTATCACACAAATTCCGCATCTTTTCACCCGAAATTGGCCGATTAAAAAATATGTTGCATTACTAACGGAACGCCCCTCTTATTATTCGGAGTATAACTGAACATGGAAATTCCTTGATTTTGAGGTACAAAAATTTTATGATATCTATAACAGTTGATTCGTGCTCTCTCTAGTGACACAAGGAGTGTGATAACTGATAGTAAGTATTTATTAATTTTCTCCTTGGTGGGTCTAAGCGCCTCAGAAATCTTTTTCTCCTATTACAAAACAAGTGAAGTATCCAGAAGGCACGGTCGAGTGTCAGTGTTACGTGGTAAACGTGCTCAGCATCGGAGGGTATGTAAATGATTTGAGTTGCAATTCTCTGCGACGGGTAGAACGGCCACCAAAGTGCATTAGTGTTTAGTGGGCCTGATCTGGTATGTACCCGCCGTGAACACCGTCAGATGTTAGTAATCATCGTGAAAGACATGGCGATGCTGCGTACTCATGTGAGACAGCGTTATCAGTACCTGACGGAGCTTCAAATGGGCTTCATTGTCGGCCTCCACTGGGTCGGATGGTCGAATCGAGCAATGTCCAAATTTGTGGAGCATTCAGATGTGACATTGGGGCGATACTGGATTGCATGAGCGCAGGCGTACTTGGCGTCACGGTTCCAGGCAATATCTGACGACCACAAGGGGGGTTCGCCGTATGTGCACAAAGCAAGCTGTAACCCCATTGTGATTGCCATCCGACAACAAATAGGGATTCCCTGTACCTTTCTCAGACATCCCACGCCATATGTTGGAGACTAGCAGCAGCATGAATAGGGTATTGTCATCCAATCCATAGGCTTCCGTTATTGCTGATGAAGGGCGTCACATTGTGTTCACCGAAGAATCACGATTCTGCCCTACCCGGGATAACGGTCGTCGCCGAGTATGTCGGCGACCTGGGAAGAAGTACCATTCTTCCGACGTTTTGGAAAGGCACAACGGTGCTACTCGTGGAGTCATAATGTGGGGAACCATGGGGTGTAACGTCAGGTCACGGCTGGTAGCGACTGAGGGAACTAACGATCCAACAGTACACGACAGACATACTGTGCCCTATCATGCGACAGCATATAGTGCCATTTTTCAGCAGGACAATGCCTCCATGAACTGTGTCCGTGATGTTGAGATGCCCCTGTGGCCAGCAAGATCCTAGGATCTGTCCCCGACAGAGCTGTGTGAGACCAGCTCGAGCATCACCAAGACCCAGTTACAACAGTTATGCTCCAGGATGCTTCATCAGAGGGTACAATGCCTTTATTAAACCCTTCACAATAGAATCAGAGCATGCATCTAGGCCTGAGAGAAAGCCACTTCATCCTGTAAGTGGGCTCGTACTGTCAAATTGTTTGTAAATTTTACTCGGTTTTGTTGTCACCGAACTAACACCACATAGCGCCTCAACGCCTGAAGTTGCATCTCGTTCCCTCCCTCCCTACCCTCCACTCTTCTGAGAGCTTCACTTTTTTTAATCAGGCAGTGTATTTGAATGCAAGACATCGCTTAGTTTACAGTTTAATTCACGATTACGTGGGAAGGAGTAGCTTGTATGAAGTAAGTGCAGTCTACTAAACCTGAAGACGAAAACTATATTTCCGAAAAGTGGATGTATTACGATTAAACATCTATTCGACCTTGGGTCGAATAAACTCCAAATTCGAAATGTGTGTGTTTAGCTTCCAGCTAACATTGTGGTCATTATAGACGAAGATTTATCTCTGGTGAACAAGGGAGGCGGAAAAAAAATCGCCAGTGAGCTATCCGAGAGTTTGTCAGATGTAAATGCTTTTTAAATTACGAGATTAGACCCCATATCCTGAAGCGTTCCTTTCGTCCATGCCTCGGGGATTTCCTTACGTCGCCGGAATTCCAGTTGCGTCCGCGGTCCGAATCCATGTACGAGATACAAATTACGCGACGCACTGCCCTGCGAATTTAATCGGAAATCTATACTGGCGGACCGACGCTATAACACCGCACTGGTGCACTATTAACGACAGTCCAAACAAGGGTCGCCAGCCTCACTTTGGCCTGCGAGACAGTTTTTAACTTCTCAATGCTACGAAGTCAATAACCTAAGCTCTGTAGCAATCCAACTGCCAAGAGAAAGATTCTGAGATGCGCTCACTGGACTGGAATATGTAGATCGTTCACAATTCATATACAATTTGCCACTGTCCCCCAGCAACTTCCACCCATGTTCTCCACAACAACATATCCGGAAAACCTCAGTCAGGGAAAAGTCACCCGAATACACCACACTCAAATTTGCACACAAACAAATGGGATTTGCTTTGCTTCAACCTCAGTGACTCCGTTTCGTTCAGTGAAACACCTCGATCCATCTGTCTCCGCGATCTGATGCACAGGCTCTGTCTACCGGACACATGTGTGTTTACTTAAAGGCAACCCGTGCCTACGAAAATGCAAAACGCCCAATTCCATCCTGGTCCACGGCAACTAATTTTCAAGTGCCAGCCAGCCGCGGTGGTCTCGCGGTTCTAGGCGCGCAGTCCGGAACCGTGCGACTGCTACGGTCGCAGTTTCGAATCCTGCCTCGGGCATGGATGTGTGTGATGTCCTTAGGTTAGTTAGGTTTAAGTAGTTCTAAGTTCTAGGGGACTAATGACCACAGCAGTTGAGTCCCATAGTGCTCGGAGCCATTTGAACCAATTTTTTTTCAGGTGCCATACACTTCCCTCACGGGAAAAATAACATAGCTGATCACTCAGAATAACCAATTATCCTCCTCTGAAACAGATTTTTGGGCACTCCCTCTGTACCCGAGGGCACACCACTTGCCACATCGACTCTCCAACGGTTGTCGGGCGATTGTTCGATTACACGAGCTCCGAAACACTTCGCGAAATAATTTGGTGTTAAAGCCTTTCAGCCAGTGAGAGTTGGGGGGTGTTGTGGGGGAGGAGAACAGACAGCGAGGTCATCGGTCTCATCGGATTAGGGAAGGACGGGGATGGAAGTCGGCCGTGTCGTTTCAAAGGAATCATCCCAGCATTTGCCTGGAGCGATTTAGGGAAATCACGGAAAACCTAAATCAGGATGGCCGGACGCGGGATTGAACTGTCGTTCTCCCAAATGCGAGTCTAGTGTGCTAATCGCTGAATGAGAGTCAGAAGTAGAATGTTGACACTTCAGTTGGCCGTTTCCTGCGACCATCTACACTGTTTCTGTAAGGCCCTGTCTCCTATTAGTTCTTTTATAAGTTGCTCTGTAATGGTGTTGCGAAACACCTCCCATCATGTGGAAATCACTCGACCTTGACCCGATCTCATACGCTCAACCCGCTACCGTCCCACTACTGAAGTAAACCCCTTTCTCTGGTACGCACAATAACCACAGAAGCAAACAAACAGGCATGGTCCGGAAATTATATGTCACACTCAGTCTCAGTACACGTCACGTGTGAAAGAGATGCATCGCAGTATTCACTGCTTTTCAAGCTTGGCAGCTGGACCTGTCTTGCACTATTGAGAAGATGCAGTAGAATACCGACGTTCAGTACGGGGCATTACATACTTAAGGTTGCGTCGTCAGACATAAATGTTTACGTCGCGTAAAACGCTAGCAGAGTGTATGGGGGACGACAATAGGAGTGCCGTGAACAGCTGTGAAAGCTAGTTCCTGCGACCATCAAGTTTTTCTTTCCGACGAGTTAGACGCGCATTGACGCGTGTGCTAGAATACTGTGGTTAGTTCTCAGTGCGGAGTTTGCCTGCATCAAATCTTTCTCCGTAGTGTAGAAGCACAATAACAGCAATTCTCACGACTCCGTGGCCAGGTGGCTAACGCACGCTTGTGTGGTGACGCTCGATCCGGAGATAAGCCGGTTCGAATCCTGGTGGTGGAAAACAATTTTCACTGTCATTATTTGGCCGGTAGGGGGAGGAGAGGTGGTGGCGTAAAGTTTCTGATCAACAGACTTTGTAAAAACGTCCTGGTTTAAATGCCAAACCTCTCCGCAGAGGTCCATTAGGTGAGGGCTTGTGACATGTTGATAGTCATCTGTCCGTCGGATGGGGACATTAAGCTCGGATGTTCCCTTGGTGCTCTTCGAGAGGATAGGGTATCACCGGGCTTTATCCTCTGCCTTCTCTCATCATCTCTTAACACGAACCTAATACAACACTACACTGCACACATCCATTACAGTCACCTATACTTAAGCATACAGTACTCATACTTCGCGAGAGAAAGGTACTTACGGGCGCGAAGCATACGGAAAACCTTTCCAATTCGGCGGGAGAACCTGCCATTCGGGTCTCTCAGCCATTCATGCCAGACGACTTTATTTTAACAGCAATTCTGATAAACAGCAAACAGTCGCATGAGCTGTTGAGAAACGTCGTTACTAAACAAAGAATTAATGTAACGCGAAATACGTCACCTGTATATGAAGTGAAAAGAAAATCTCATAGGTTGGTGGTAAGTATCGCATTGTTGTCCTCGCTCATGTCTTCCAGTTGTCGCTTTACAACGATGTGGTAAATGTGTGTGGGCGTTTTTTGAATAGCTTTGAAGGTGAAAAAAAAAGAGTTTACAAACCCATGACCAAGCGTTCTGAAAGTTTAGTCGTGCCTTTTTTTCCACTTTGTACAAAATATCTTAATTTACTGATCTCTATACCATAAAACTGTCCATTTTTCGTATGGCAACAGTAACTAAATCTAGTTTTAGGAGCTTTAACATGTTTTGCCCAGATTAAGTTTTCAGGAATATGTATAGAAAAGAATTTAGAAGTTTCTCCTTCCTATATCCTTCCTATTTACGTTTTTTAGCCTCTTTATTAAAATATTTGCTACTCTCAGTCGGGATTTTTCTATTTTTAATTTGTCTTGAGCTTGGCGCATTCCCAGGAATTATTTCCATTGACCAGAAATTTTAATTTAAAATTTTTTACTACCTTTCACATCTTAACCACAATTATTGCTAGGTGAGAGTTGCCACGACGTTCCGGGAATCTCAGTACAATCCAGACACGCGCATATATATAATCTTTATTGACGCTTCTTGACACTACGCGTGTGAAAGTAATCGAACTTGTGGAATTGATTTGTTCAGTATTAAAACAGAAAAGTAAAGAAATGAGCCATAACCAGAGTTATAATGTTACAGATGTTCGCCGAAGTGTAGGTGTTCACTTCTCAGTGCAGGATATATTTCAGTAATACAAAGAATATTCGTCGCTTGTACAACAATGCTTTTTATATATACTACTATAAACAGTTTTTGTTACTTACGAAGATCATCGGAACATCTGACGAAATTCACGATGTCATTTTTCAGTTTAATTGCAGTAACTATAGGACACGAACTGGCAAAGACAAAAAAAAATCATGTATCTACACTCTTTTAAAGTTCAGAACCCCGCAAAAATTCACAGAAAGCAAGAATAAAATTAAAGATGTCAAATATTCTACATAATAATTAAAAAAGACGCTCTAGTAAACGAAAATTATTTCCTGAAATGTGAAGCGCAGAGTTTAAATTAAGAAACGAATTTGTGACCGGCAATAACAAATGCTTTAATAATAAAATGAAACTATTGTTTTATAGTCATATTCTCAGAATCGTTTCACAATCGACAACATAATATTCTGCTTTCTTGTTGGAACAGTACGTTGATTAATGTTCCCAAAAGTATCACTTCTCATATATTCTGTTGATGTATCTCCACTTGCCTTGAGAATGAAGTTATATCTGCAAAGAGGACAGGGTGTATGACATCAACTGACGGTCGAAAGGAAGAACATGGAATTGGAGCAATTACCATTTGTCATGTTTTATGCCTTGCCCGCACTATAGTTGGCCACTGCAGCGGGCTGTAAACAGAAAATTTAACACCAGCGAAGATACGCAGTATTAAAGTAGTGGTTAGGTATTCGTATGGAGCAAAGTAAAAATCACGGGTGAAGCACCAATTCCTTTCCCATCTCTATTCTCTCTCCCTCTCCGTCTCTCTGTAGCACCTCATATGCACGAGACCTTACATTCTAACCTTTTTACATATTTCTCATCGAAAAGAGAAGGGTATTGCGAAACACTGACAAAATAGGTTCATACAGCTTGGGATGGGGGAGAGATGATAATGTCATCAGTGATATGTATATATGGATTGAGAGTAAATCAAAGAAAGACGGAAATATTGAGGAGCATCTAAAATGAGATTGGGGAACATGTACTAGATAAAATGGAGCAATTCTGGTTTCTTGGAGGCCAAATAAGTCATGCGGACGAGACGGCGGGATATAAGATGCAGACTAGCACCAGCAAAGAAAACATCTATCGCGAAAAGAAGTAGACTACTATCAAACAAAGTCATTAATTTCTAGGAAGAAATTTCTGACAATGTATGTTTGGAACACAGGAATGTACGGAAGAAAACAGAAAAAGGAGAGAACTTAAGAGGCTGAAATGTGGTGTTATAGAAAACTGCTACAGATTAAGTGGACTGATAATAAATGAGGACGTTCTTCGAAGAATCGTCGAGGAAATGACTGAAAGAAAAACTAAGAGGTGCATTCAAGTTCTAAGGCCACCGATTTTTTTTCGCCGGACTGGAAAGAGATAGAAACATGCGCATAGTTTTAAAATGAGGCCGCGTTCATAGTCAATACGTCCCAGAGACAACAAACCGAAACAACCTCGGGCTCACACAAGCCGGTCTGACGGCATGATCGAGAAAGGGGAGAGAATTGTTTTGGGGGATCGCCGAATGATTGTTGAACAGATCACCTCCAGAGTTAGCATTTCTGTGGCTTCTGTGCACACAATCCTGCATGACGACCTGAAAATGCGAAAAGTGTCATCCAGGTGGGTGCCACGAATGCTGACGACGACCACATGGCTGCCCGTGTGGCATGTTGCCAAGCAATGTTGACGCGCGACGACAGCATGAATGGGACTTTCTTTTCGTCGGTTGTGACAATGGTTGAGACGTGGATGCCATTTTTCAATCCAGAAACAAAGCGCCAGTCAGCTCAATGGAAGCACACAGATTAACCGCCACGAAAAAAATTTCGGGTAACTGCCAGTGCTGAAAAAATGATGGTGTCCATGTTCTGGGACAGCGAGGGCGTAATCCTTACCCATTGCGTTCCAAAGGGCACTACGGTAACAGGCGCATCCTACGAAAATGTTTTGAAGAACAAATTCCTTCCTGCACTGCAACAAAAACGTCCGGGAAGGGCTGCGTGTGTGCTGTTTCACCAAGACAACGCACCCGCACATCGAGCAAACGTTACGCAACAGTTTCTTCGTGATAACAACTTTGAAGTGATTCCTCATGCTCCCTACTCACCTGACCTGGCTCCTAATGACTTTTGGCTTTTTCCAACAATGAAAGACACTCTCCGTGGCCGCACATTCACCAGCCGTGCTGCTATTGCCTCAGCGATTTTCCAGTGGTCAAAACAGACTCCTAAAGAAGCCTTCGCCGCTGCCATGGAAGCATGGCGTCAGCGATGTGAAAAATGTTACGTCTGCAGGGCGATTACGCCAGTTTCATCGATTTCGGGTGAGTAGTTAATTAGAAAAAAAATCAGAGGCCTTAGAACTTGAATGCACCTCGCAGAAGTAGGACACGACAATAGTACATATGTTAAAGGCATCACGGAATAGCTTGCGTGATACTACAAAAGGCAAATAATTACAGGGGAAGACATAGATTAAAATATCTAGAGGTAATAACTGGAGACGCTGGGTGTACGAGCTACTATGACATGGAGAGAATGGTGCAGAAGAGGATGTCGTCGCAGAAAAAGGACATCAGCTGTACAGGTAGTGGAGTTCAGTGGACTGTGGGCAGACTAAGTGATGTACACGTGATAAGATTTATGTGGGCACATATCAGCAAGGACATGCATGTTCGTGCGGGTATGAAGTGGTTAAGTACGAGGTTAGGTGATCGTATTAGTGGAGAGGCACCCGCATTGCGATTATTGTCCTCTTCATCAAAGGTTGCGCCATTTATATGCCCCAACCACCCGAAGAGCGTAGCATAGGTACTTTTCATAGTACCCCGTCGCGTTACATTCAGGGACGGAGCGTTCAGAAGAACGACTGCTTGCACGCCTCTGTGCGAATTGTTATTCGCCCAATTTGGTCAGCACCATTTCCACCGGACAGACATTTAGGGAGGTGGGGAACAGTCGTAGTTTACGCCTTGAACAACAGATCTTAAAGTTGTTTCCGAGCGAGTTCTCCCAGTTTGTACGGACTCACGAAAGTTGAGGATTGGAATTTCGGGCAATCCCTTCTTCAACGACACCTACAGTATAAGATCCACGCCCTCTCCGAACTTCAAGTTTCTATACTTTCCGGTTTTCGCTGGCCGATGATGAGTCAGTGAATCAGTATGATCCTGTTTCACTCCCTTTCGGGTTGAATTTCCAAATACAGTGAAAAACTTATATTTTTATTTCTAACTGAGGAGCCAAATACAAGTTTTCAGAAATCTAGCTTTAAAAATGCTTTCATAATAAAATATTTTCATACAATATCTCATCCCCTTATTCACCCCGTTAGGGGCTCAGTTTCCAAAAAACAATGAAACGAATATCGTTTTATTTGTAACCGAGGACTCAAATACCAATGTTCATAGATGAAACATACTTCAGTAGTTCTGTAATAATGATATATTTTCAAAAAAAAAGGTTTCACCCTTTATTCCATCCCCATAGGGCTAAATTTCCAAAAATGCTGAAACACTTATTTCTTTATTCCTGATAGAGAAACCAAACACCAATTTTCGTAGATATAACTTCAAAACTGCCTTAATAGCGACATTGAAAAAAAAAACACTTCTTCCCCCATATCACACCATTAGGCTTGGAATTTCGCAAAATCCCTTCTTAAACGAGGCCCATATTATAAGATCCACACCCTTTCCAAATTTCAAGTTTCTAACCTTAGTGGTTTGGGCTGGGCGATGATGGGTCTGTCAGTCAGAACATTGCCTTTTATACACTGAGAAGATATACATAATGAAGAGTCATTGGCTAAGATGCAGTAAAATAGATATGATAGATAAAGATTTATGGGTTCAGCACTAAAATGCTCAAATGTGTGTGAAATCTTATGGGACTTAACTGCTAAGGTCATCAGTCCCTAAGCTTACACACTACTTTACCTAAATTATCCTAAGGACAAACACAGACACCCATGCCCGAGGGAGGTCTCGAACCTCCGCCGGAAGCACAGCAGTGGTTCCACACGTGAATGTAATCACCAGCTCGTGGGCAAAATTTAATTTTATGAGCGGTAAAAACGAAAGAATTGATTCTGTTTCGGTCACGAAACAATTTTAAGAAGATGTTTAATATTATTACTATTTCGTAACACTGTAATACTGATTAAATAAGTTACCAATCCTCACATTCTTCCAAATACCAGCATTAACGTGACACACAATGTGGTGGAGGTTACAGCGTGTGAAACGAACGTATGCTCATATTCTTTACATAGTACACCCACTACACAAGTGCTTTGTATTTTGTATAAAGCATGTACTACAGTTAAAATGATGCCTATACATGTCATATTTCTTGAATGTCGCCTCCACCGAATTGTAGATAGTTCCCGCAACAGAACAGAAATTGTTTCATAACTAACTTCATAACAGAGACATTCCGTGACAAATGAAGGCTTTATAACGTCTGCAACACTTTCTGTGCCTTTGGAAAACCAACACTGTTCGCATCATCAAACGTTCGCTGCATACTGTTCATATTCAGGTCTACGTGTTTTTTTATGTTAATACTTGAATGTAAATTGTTATGGATTGCAGGCAATACACATCGCACAAGTTTTCCCTATGACATGATCTATCACCCCTAAATGTATGGCAAAGACTCTGTAACACATTGTATACTCACGCTTTGAATTTTATGCTTAACCTTTTTAGTTTTAGTTATGATCTTATTACCTGAAAGTATTGACTTAAACTGTCGAATAACCCGTGTCCCTTGTACAATCTCATACTTGTCTCTTCTGATTTGCTTCAATGAACACGTGCGACGAATTATTAATGCCAAGAGTAGTATAAACTGCCTGTGAGAATAGGACGTTCCGTGATTCGGGCGCATCTCTCTGGAATAAAAAACCAAAGATTATATTTGAGGACTCTGTGTGAAGCGATTACAGAGATCGGACGTGTTTTATGTTGGAGAGTTTGCTATCGTTGTGCGACGCTATTAAGCTCCATTGTGAATGTTTAGTTAGTCGATGGCACAATAAACAAATTCAAGAAAATCATACGCTTTCAAGGTGTGTATTTATCAATTTATAAAATCTGACAAACATTCTTCAGCTATCACCTGACCTAGATCGATCGGTCTTGAAGTGTGGAATGATACTGCGAGCCTGCATCTTTTCACGGTCAATATCCTTCGAGAGAATATCTCAGAAGCAATAAACTTTTCGTTGATAAAAGTGTTAGACCCATCAATCCATACGCATCATACAACATAGCACCTAGTTGTGCCGAACGATCTTCATGGCGAAATAAACATTTTAGAGATTTCTGGTAGAGCAGTTCCGGCGAGGAGTACCAGCGAGATCGACGCTGCGGGACATATGTCTAGCTCTCCTGTGGTATTTAAAACCAAGGACTTACATTCTTCAGCTTTTAAAAGGCTGACGCTAAAACCTAAATAAAACCACTGGTCATCATAAATACCAAAAATTAATAAAAAGCAGAGAATTTTCTTAAACAAAATTTCATAAATAAATAAATTAATTAAAATATAATATGATGTTTGTTTTGTGGGGCGCTCAACTGAGCGGTCATCAGCGCCCGTACACTAGGTGGGAATACTATACAGGGTAGTCAAAAACGATCTGAAAACCTTGTGAAGGTGTTCCAGGGTAGATTGTGCTGAGAAATAACCGTTAAGAAAAACAGTTCAATACGTTGTGCCGTTTCCAAATTAATAAGCATTGAAGTTAGCCAATCCGGCCGTTGCGAGCGCAAATTCCGGTGCCCGCCACAGACTGTCGCCAAACGTGTTCTTCGTTTGGTTGCCTAATACCGAACAAGACAGCGACACAAAAATCGGACGTGGGACAGTAGTAGGACGCCTCCGTTGTAGCCTAGAGTCTATGTATATGGAGAGACATTGTTCTGCTAGCCAGAATGCCTTGTTTTGGCATTAAATAGTAGTACAGTACCTATATTTTATAGTTTCTGTATATTTTCGATGCAATGTACTTTTTGGATCGAGCTAAGGCAATAACATAACCTATTTATAGATTTGGTTAAAGCATTTCGAAGTGTGAACGGAAACAAAGTCTGGACTATAATGGAAAGCAATGGATATTCCAGCAAATTAATGAATACCATAAGAAGCCTACACAATGAATCAAAAATTACAATAATTACAGGTGAAACACGAACAAAAGAAAGTTTACAACACAGGAGTACGAGAACGGGCCCAAGATCACTCAATCCGTTTAGTATTTCTATTAATGACATTATCTTAAATTGGAGGCAACACATACAAAAAGGTATTAAAGTATCAAAAAACACCATGTTTTACTTTATGTAGATGATGTAGACACTGCAAGAAAAAGAAGACAACTTACAAAGTGCACTGAACCGCCTGAATTACCTCCAAATGATGTCGAAATTCCTGAAACCTAGGCTTTGTGGAGCAAAGATCTGGAACGATCCAATATTACTGTGTATAATGTAGTAGCATGGAGACCTGCGTCAAACCAGTCTCTGGACTGAAGACCACAACAACAAACATAATGTGATCGTAGAATAAGTGCCATCCTCCATTTATTTGGGTTGTCAAATTGGCCTGAAGTTACAGATGCTGAAATTGGTTACATTTGGAAGTCTATGTAAGAAACGAGAATCATATTTTATAAAACTCTGGCTCTTCCAGCGCTTTTTCATGCGAGCGAATGCTCGGTACCTGCAAAGAGAACATTAGGTGAAACACCAAGTGCACAAACGAAACTTGTAAGAAGAACGAAGGGCTACCAGACAACAGACCGCATCAAACAAAGCGACAAGAAATTAAATTAAAGCCTACACACATCCATGCCCGAGGCAGGATTCGAACCTGCGACCGTAGCAGTCGCGTGGTTCCGGACTGCGCGCCTAGAACCGCAAGACCACCGCGGCCGGCTTGGAGAGAGATTCACAATTCAGTGCAAATGGTAGAGTAGCAGTTATTGCGTGCTTCAACCGCCAAGCTAGCCGACCAGTAAGTGGGTAATGGAGGAATAAGTAAACAGGCAGGTTACTGGGTGCGCGGCGACGCCTTTCGGCGAGTGTAGCGGCGTTGCGTCGCGCTATTTGCGGGCCGTGAATAAGCCCGGGCCGACCCACGCTGGCATAGCCGCTGCAAGGACAACAACCAGAGCGTCGTCCGCGCCGCCAAAGTGTGTGGTCAGGCGCTGCAGCACCGCTGCTCAACACGTGACCACTCTGTGCTTAACGGCTTCGAAAATATCGTTCTTGTCAAACACAAATGGCTCTCTATTCATACGAAGTAATGAATGCCATCGCCACAGTAGGTTCCACATGCCAAAATTTCCAGAGGGCTTGTGCGTCCTCTTTTGGGAGTACTGCTGCACGGTGCGGGATCCTTACCAGATAGGATTAATAGAGTATATCGAGAAAGTTCAAAGAAGGGCAGCGCGTTTTGTACTGTCGAGAAATAGCGGAGAGAGTGTCCAGGACATAATACAGGATTTGGGGTGGATATCATTACGACAAAGGCGTTTCTCGCTGCGTCGGGATCTTCACACAAAATTTCAATCAACAACTTTCCCCTCCGAATGCGAAAATATTGCTGACTTATAGAGGGAGAAACGATCATCATAATAAAATAACGGAAATCATATCTCGCACGGATAGGTCTAAGTGTTCGTTTTTTCAGCCTGCTGTTCGGGAATGGAATGGAATGGAATAACAGAGGATTATTGTGAAAATGTTTCGATGAACTTTCTACCAGGCACGTAAGTGTGATTTGCAGAGTAGCTATGTAGATGTAGATGCCATTTCTTACAAATAATTGTTAACCAAATAGGTGGCCTATGGAGTGTCGTCTTAGTTGTAGACTGGATTTGTCATTTGCTCTCAAAAAGTCCCATTTCGTAGTAATTGACGGAAAATCATCTAGTCATAAGTGTTGTCTGGCGTTCCCAAGGAACTGTTTGGATTATTTGCAAATGGCTGGTTCAAATGGCTCTGAGCATTATGGGACTTAACATCAGTGGTCATCAGTCCCCTAGAACTTGTTGTTGCTGTTGTGGTCTTCAGTCCTGAGACTGGTTTGATGCAGCTCTCCATGCTACCCTATCCTGTGCAAGCTTCTTCATCTCCCAGTACCTACTGCAACCTACATTCTTCTGAATCTGCTTAGTGTATTCATCTCTTGGTCTCCCTCTACAATTTTTACCCTCCAAACTGCCCTCCAATACTAAATTGGTGATCCCTTGATGTCTCAGAACATGTCCTACCAACCGATCCCTTCTTCTGGTCAAGTTGTGCCACAAACTTCTCTTCTCCCCAATCCTATTCAATACTTCCTCATTAGTTATGTGATCTACCCATCTAATCTTCAGCATTCTTCTGTAGCACCACATTTCGAAAGCTTCTATTCTCTTCTTGTCCAAACTATTTATCGTCCATGTTTCACTTCCATACTTGGCTACACTCCATACAAATACTTTCAGAAATGACTTCCTGACACTTAAATCTATACTCAAGGTTAACAAATTTCTCTTCTTCAGAAACGCTTTCCTTGCCATTGTCACACTACATTTTATATGCACTCTACTTTGACCATCATCAGTTATTTTGCTCCCCAAATAGCAAAATTCCTTTACTACTTTAAGTGTCTCATTTCCTAATCTAATTCCCTCAGCAGCACCCGACTTAATTCGACTGATTTTGCTTTTGTTGATGTTCATCTTATATCCTCCTTTCAAGGCACTATCCATTCCATTCCACTGCTCTTCCAAGTCCTTTGCTGTCTCTGACAGAATTACGATGTCATTGGCGAACCTCAAAGTTTTTATTTCTTCTCCGTGGATTTTAATACCTACCTCGAATTTTTCTTTTGTTTCCTTTACTGCTTGCTCAATATACAGATTGAATAACATCGGGGAGAGGCTACAACCCTGTCTTACTCCCTTCCCAACAACTGCTACCCTTTCATGTCCCTCGACTCTTATAACTGCCATCTGGTTTCTGTACAAATTGTAAATAGCCTTTCGCTCCCTGTATTTCACCCCTGCCACCTTTAGAATTTGAATGAGAGTATTCCAGTCAACATTGTCAAAAGCTTTCTCTAAGTCTACGAATGCTAGAAATATAGGTTTGCCTTTCCTTAATCTTTCTTCTAAGATAAGTCGTAAGGTCAGTATTGCCTCACGTGTTCCAACATTTCTACGGAATCCAAACTGAATTTCCCCGAGGTCGGCTTCTACTAGTTTTTCTATTCGTCTGTAAAGAATTCGTGTTAGTATTTTGCAGCTGTGACTTATTAAACTGATTGTTTGGTAATTTTCACATCTGTCAACACCTGCTTTCTTTGGGATTGGAATTATTATATTCTTCTTGAAGTCTGAGGGTATTTCGCCTGTTTCATACATCTTTTTCACCAGATGGTAGGTCTTTCAGTGCTCTCTCAAACTCTTCACGCAGTATCGTATCTCCCATTTCATCTTCATCTACATCCTCTTCTATTTCCATAATATTGTCCTCAAGTACATCGCCCTTGTATAGATCCTCTATATACTCCTTCCACCTTTCTGCTTTCCCTTCTTTGCTTAGAACTGGGTTTCCATCTGAGCTCTTGATGTTCATACAAGTGGTTCTCTTATCTCCAAAGGTCTCTTTAATTTTCCTGTAGGCAGTATCTATCTTACGCCTAGTGAGATAAGCCTCTACTTCCTTACATTTGTCCTCTAGCCATCCCTGCTTAGCCATTTTGCACTTCCTGTCGATGTCATTTTTGAGTCGTTTGTATTCCTTTTTGCCTGCTTCATTTACTGCATTTTTATATTTTTTCCTTTCATCAATTAAATTCAATATTTCTTCTGTTACCCAAGGATTTCTACTAGCCCTCGTCTTTTAACCTACTTTATCTTCTGTTGCCTTCACTACTTCATCCCTCAAAGCTATCCATTCTTGTTCTACTGTATTTCTCTCCCTCATTCCTGTCAATTTTTCCCTTATGCTCTTCCTTAAGCTCTGTACAACCTCTGGTTCTTTCAGTTTATCCAGGTGCCATCTCCTTAAATTTCCACCTTTTTGCAGTTTCTTCAGGTTCAATCTACCCCTAGAACTTAGAACTTCGTAAACCTAAATAATCTAAGGACACCACACACAACCATGCCCGAGGCAGGATTCGAACCTGCGACAGTAGCGGTCACGCTGTTCTAGACTGAAGTGCCTAGAACCGCACGGGCACACCGGCCGGCGTTTATTTGCAGATGATGCTGTAGTTTACCATCTGTTTAAACCATCGGAGGATGAAAATGAGTATAATGGATCCTACACAATAAATATTGTAACGTCCTCCACATGGTTTACACGATAAATAACATAAAACTACAGGCTGTACGTTCAACTTAATACCTAGGGTTTACAACTACATCCAACGCCAACTGAAACCAGCATAAAGAAACCGCTGTGGGAAAGACGAACTAAAGACTGCGTTTCATTGGTAGAAGATACAACAAATCTACTAAAGAGACTGCCTATACTATGCTCGTCTATTTCAAACGTGGACGGCTCGTTTTAGTCGGCAGCTCGTGGTCGTGCGGTAGCGTTCTCGCTACCCGCGCCCGGGTTCCCGGGTTCGATTCCCGGCGGGGTCAGGGATTTTCTCTGCCTCGTGATGACTGGGTGTTGTGTGGTGTCCTTAGGTTAGATAGATTTAAGTAGTTCTAAGTTCTAGGGGACTGATGACCATAGATGTTAGGTCCCATAGAGCTCAGAGCCACGTAAACCATTTAACCACGGCTCGTTTTGTATCCTCGCGAAATAAGGAAGGGAGTGTTACGGATATGAAAGCGAGTTGGGGTGGGAATTATTAAAACAAAAACTTTTTCGTTGCGGCGAGATCTTTTTACAAAATATCAGTCTCTGACTTTCTCCTCCGAATGCCAGATTATTTCACTGACTCCGAACTACATAGGGAGAAATGGTCAAAGCAATAAATTATGAGAAATGAGAGCTCCAACGGAAAGATTTTGGTGTTCATTTTTCCCCATTACTATTCGAAAGTGGAACTGTCCAGAAGTAGTTTGAAAATGGCTTGATGAGGCCTCTGCCAAACTGCAGAGGAATCATGTATATGTAGATGAACGACCTAATATCTCACTCTAAAGAAGGCGTATGCCGGTTTCTGATTCATTTGAAGATCCTAAGTAAATGTAATTTACGAAAGAAAGAGGTCGCTTACGAAGCCCTCATTCCACTATAACGCTTCTTTTAACTTGTTAACTATTAGCTATTCACGTAAAATGGAAAAAGTCACAGTTTATTGGCTCAGATTCCTGTTTTCTAAGTAGGAGATGATCTGATATTCAGTGCGAATTATCACGTTACATCATGCTTTTTTTAAAGTCCCTGCAGCCAGTAGGACAAAATAAAATCAATACCAGCGTTAAGACCCAGAACAATACACGCCTCGTTCACGCTAAAGACGAGCTGCTTGCATCAAGGAAATCATTTGCTTCCCAGATGCAACTAACAATTTTTGCCCATCTCACATTCTAATATTAATCATGAATGCTGAAGTTATTTTTTTGTTTTTTTTTCCTTCCCAATGGGCCCGCAGCTCGATATAAGTCATGTAAAGACATTATTAATAAAGTCCAAAAAGCTACTTCTATTTTGAGATGTTTATTTAATTACGACAGGCCTCTTTAATTACGACAGGCCTGTTTCAGCACTATTGCCATCATCAGGCGATCTGAAAGTAATGTTTTTATTACATACTGTTTTCTAGGGCAGATGGTAGCCTACTTGTCATGTATGACATTGATAACCATACATTTATGGAATTCTTAACTTACCTATAACATCGCTGGTTAGTCACTCAAGCGTTTTTCTTACGTCTTTTAAAGTTATTTTATGACGTAGCTTTCATAGGCTATATTTGTACTTACAACATCGTTGGTTAAACGTCAAACAAAAAATTGTCGCACACAACAAATAAAATTGAGGCTATAACTTCCTACAAATATAGACTATGAATGCTACGTCATAAAATAACTTTAAAAGACGTAAGAAAAACGCTTGAGTGACTAACTAGCGATGTTATAGGTAAGTTAAGAATTCCATAAATGTATGGTTGTCAAACTCATACATGACAAGAAGGCTAACATCCGTCCTAGAAAAGAGTATATAATAAAACCATTACTTTCAGATCGCCTGATGATGGCAATTGTGCAGAAACAGGTCTGTCGTGACTAAATAAACATCTCAAAATAGAAGCAGCTTTTTGGACTTAATTCATAATGGCTTAAGTTATTGTTCTTAATAAAACACAATTGCTGTTGTATTCTAACCGCGTGGAAAAATTATCCACAAAAACGTGCGTATGGACAGAATCACGCTCAAGATGATTAACAGTTAGATCATATGGTGGAGAAAACTGACCAACGCAAATGTGTCTTTGAGATCATCAGAATCTCTGGGTGTCCGTCCGATAAAATTACGTTACTGTAATATTATAACACCAATTCTTAACTGTCGTTCGTTTGTCTGTAAACCTTTTCAAATTGTATTAAGGGAAGAGATACAAAAGATTCAAAGAATAGCCTCACATTTAGCCACGGGTTTGTTTGGTCAGCGTGACAAGAGTCACGGAGATACTCGAAAACTTCAAGAGGAGACTTAACAATGAAAGATTGTGGATTGCCGAGAGGATTCCTCACATATTTCAGAGATCATATATTCCAAAACAAGTCATTGATATACTGCAGTACTTCCTCGAACGCACCTCTCGCGTAATCGCGACAACACAAAAAATTTGACTCCTATACAGGGATGCTACTAGAATTTCTTCTGGTATATCATACACACATGGAACAGGAAGAGGGGGGAAATCATACTTGGTGTGTCATATATCCTTCGCCATTCACCGTACAGTCGCTTAGTGAGTATAGATGTAAATGTACATGCAAACTGATTAAAATCTTCGACTTATATATCTTGCTGTATTTCTCCTTCCTTGGGAATATCGTTCATGGGTTGCTTTCCTTCTTTATTCTGGTGTGTCCACAAGAAAGCACACGTATACTTGTTTAGTTTTAAGTAGTAAAAGGTTTATCTCTGTTTTTAAAATATTATTTGATTTGTACTTATCTACAAAAGCTGCACGTATTTGTTGTCGCACGTCTGTGTGTGACTGTTGACAAAAATGACAAATAAAACAAAAGTGTGTGTGTGTGTGTGTGTGTGTGTGTGTGTGTGTTTCTGTGGGCGTAAAACATCTGCATTACTGACAACCACGTCACAGAGCAACACAGACGGCATGGTCTTTGTCAACAGCATGCGCATGTCTCGCATAACGTGAGAAGTATCCTTGGGACAACGAGATAACGCCGATAAGGACGTGGTCACCGGGTGTTCTGTCCGGAGATTACTTGACGCCAAACATGTCTGTCACTGTGCGATTTCACGTAAGAGGAATATCTAATCAGTTCTCCACATGCTTCAACAACTGAGTTGCATCTCTTTGATAAAAAATAGCCATCGTTAGGATATCAAGCTCTGTCATGAATATACATAGACGGGAATAAAATCCAACAATGTGAAGGACTTCATAAAAATGTATAACATTTATTCAAGAAATTTTTAATGCTTTTGTAAGGCAATACTACGCTAGTAGGCTTACATGTATTTAGTCCTGTGCGACACAAAGTACGTGACGGAGCAATATTTACATAGGGCCCCCATATAACATGGAGATCTCAATATTTCATAAAAAGTTGATGGTAACGAAATAAGGTTTCCGGAAAATTCACAAAAGAGCAGCTATTTGTGCTGTATGGCTGAATCTTGAATTCAGAATGAATCTTCCACTTTGCAGCTGAGTCTGCGCTGTTTTCTAATTTCCTACCAAAGAAATCTGTGTCGGACTATGAGTCAAACCCGAAACTGCGCCATTGGCGGGCTCACTGAGGGACAGGCGTACTGGAAGAATTGAAGATTTGATGGCGGATCGTCATTAGTAGCTGGATTGCTCATATGGTAGGAACATTGCCCGAAAAAGGTTGAAGTTCCGGGTTCCAGTCGCGGTCCGACACAGATTTTATTTGGTGGTAAGTTTCTCAAAACTTGCGCTGTTCATCTACATTTATATCCATACTGCGGAAAAGATGAAGTGCATGGCAGTGGGTACATAACAATGTTTGGAGACGCAGAACCAACTATTTTATGCTTTCCTTGAGGGAGAAAGGTCGTTGTTTTCGAGAAACACTACTGAGAAAGTTTAGAGAACTGGTAACATGATGTCCTTGAATGGCTCCAAATGGTCTTCAAGTAGCCGCACATAACCAGAGGACCCAGTCCATTCCACGTAAACACAGCTCACACCTTTATGGACCCACCACCAGCTTGCACAGTGCCTCGTTGACAACTTGGGTCCTTGGTTTCGTGGATCTGCGACAAACTCGAACCCTACCATCGACTCTTATCAACTGAAATCTGGACTCATCTGACCAGGCCACGGTTTTCCAGTCGTCTAGGATCCAAACGATATGATCACACGCCCAGAAGAGGCTATGGAGGTGATGTACAAAAATGGCTCTGAGCACTATGGGACTTAACATTTGAGGTCATCAGTGCCGTAGAACTTAGAACTACTTAAACTTAACTAACCTAAGTACATCACACTCATCCATGCCCGAGGCAGGATTCGAACCTGCGACCCTACGGTCCTGCGTTCCGGACTGAAGTCCCTAGAAGCGCTCGCCCACCGCGGCCGGCGAGGTGATGTGCTATTAGAAAAGGCACTCGCGTCGGTCGTTTGCTGCCATAGCCCATTAACAGCATATTTTGTCGCATTGTCCTATCAGATAAGTTCGTCCTATGTCCCGCACTGAATTCTACGGTAATTCCACTCAGTGTTGCTTGCATGTATCTCTATGCAAACGTCGCTGCTCACGGTCGTTACGTGAAAGCCGTCGGCCACTGCATTGTCCGTGGTGAGAGTATTGCCCGAAATTTGGTATTCTCGGCGCATTCTTGACAATGTGGTCTCAGAATTCTGAATTCCCTAACGATTTCCGGAATGGAAACGTTCCATGCGTCTAGCTCCAATTGCCATTCTCCATTCGAAGTCCGTTAATTCCTGCCTTCCGGCCATAAACACGTCGGAAATCTTTTCACATGGACCACCTGAGTACATATGACAGCTCCACCATGCATTGCCCTTATTCGTTGTGTACGCGATGATGCGCTACGGCTATCTCAAGACTTCTGTCACTTCAGTGTAATTATAGTAAAATCACAGTTCTCAGTACGTCAGCTGTCGACAAGATAGCGTATCCCTGATGTTATACAACTTGGTACGTTGAGCAAGCAGTAAAGGAAACAGAGGAAAAATTTAAGGAAACTAAAGCTCATGGACACGAAATAATGAGTCTTAAGTTTGCCGATGACTTGCAATTCTGTCAAGGACGGTAAAGGATTTGGAAGAACAAATGAACGGACTAGATTGTGTCTGGGAAAGAGATTCAAAGATGAACATCAACAAAAGTAAAACAAGGGCAATCGAAATAAATCAGGCGATGCCTAGAGAATTAGTCCAGAAAATTAACACTAAAAACAGTAGATGAATTTTGCTATTTGGGTAGGAAAATAACTTAAGAAGACGAAGTAGAAGGATATAATATGCAGACTGCCAATAGCAAGAAAAGCATTGCAGTTCAAACAAGAAGAGAATAGAAACTTTTGAAGTGCAGTTCTACAGAAGAGCGCTGAAGATTAAATGCATAGATCAAATAACAAATGAGGTGGTACTGAATCGAACTGGAGAAGAATTAAATTTATGGCATAACGTGACTAAATGAAGGGATCGGTTGATACATCTCCTTAGGTATCAAGGAATTGTGAATTTGGCAATGGAACGAAGCGTTGCGGGAAAAATTACAAAGTCGAACGCTTGAATACAGTACGCAGGTTGAAATGGATGTAGGTTGTAGTAGTTCTACAGAGGAGAAGTGGCCCCCACAGGATATGGAGAACTGCTTCAAGCCTGTCTTCAGAGTGAAGTCCGCAACAACAAAAATTTGTTTACAACAGTTTTGTGAAGGTGTCTACTAACCTCATCTAGCAGGAGAACTCTGTACTATGTCTAAAACGGTAGCGCCCTCCTAGTCCGGTTCATGAAATATAAAATATCTTTTATTGTGTTTGTATTTTGTTCTACATTTGCCGTATTTTTAAAGTTATACAATTTACGGATTTAATTATGTTACGTTTGAAATTATTTGGGTACTATTGTTTCACTTCATCATATACTATAAGATCAAAGGTACACGGACACCTGGCTGAAATCGACTTACAAGTTAGTGGCGCCCTCCATCGGTAATAAAAAAGAATTCAATATGGTTTTGGCCCACGTTTAGCCTTGATAACAGTTTCCACTCTCGCAGACATACGTTCAATCAGGTGCTGGAAGGTTTCTTGGGGAATGGAAGCCCATTCTTCACGGAGTGCTGCACTGAGGAGAGGTGTCGATGTCGGTCGGTGAGGCCAGGCACAAAGTCGGCGTTCCAAAACATCCCAAAGGTTTCCTATAGTATTCAGGTCTGGACTCTATGCAGGCCAGTCCATTACAGGGATATTACTGTCGTGTAACCACTCCGCCACAGGCCGTGCATTATGAGCACATCCTCGACCGTGTTGAAAGATGCAACCGCTATCCCAGAATTGATCTTCAACAAAATGGTTCAAATGGCTCTGAGCACTATGGGACTCAACTTCTGAGGTCATACGTCCCCTGGAACGACTTAAACCTAACTAACCGAAGGACATCATACACATCCATGCCCGAGGCAGGATTCGAACCTACGACCGTAGCGGTCTCGCGGCTCCAGACTGTAGCGCCTAGAATCGCACGGCCAGATACACACACAGTGAGAAGCAAGAAGGTGCTTAAAACAGGAATATAGGCCTGTGCTGTAATAGTGCCACGCAAAACAAGAAGGGGTGCAAGACCCCTCCATGAAAAACACGACCACACCATAACACCACCGCCTCCGAATTTTACTGTTGGCACTACACACGTTGGCAGATAAGGTTCACCGGGCATTCGCCATTCCCACACCCTGCCATCGGATCGCCACAGTGTGTACCGTGATTCGTCATTTCATACAATGTTTTTCCAGTGTTCAATCGTCCAATGTTTACGCTCCTAACACTAAGCGAGGCGTCGTTTGACATTTACCGGCGTGATGTGGAGCACCCGCTTGACCATGAAATCCAAGTTTTCTCACCTCCTGCCTAACTATCATAGCACTTGCAGCACTTTCAGTGGATCCTGATGCAGTCTGGATTTCCTGTATGATGGTCTGGGTAGATGTCTTCCTACTACACATTACGACCCTCTTCAACTGTCGGCGGCCCTGTCAATCAACAGACGAGGTCAACTAGTACGCTTTTGTGCTGCATGTGTCCCTTCACTTTTGCAGTTAACTATCACATCGGAAACAGTGGACCTAGGGATGTTTAGGAGTGTGGAAATCTCGCGTACAGACATATGCCACAAGTGACACCCAATCATCGGACCACGTTCGAAGTCTTTGAGTTACGCGGAGCGCCAAATTCTGCTCTCTCACGATGTCTAATGATTACTGATGTCGCTGATAAGGAGTACCTGCCAGTAGGAAGCAGGACAATGCACCTAATATGAAAAACGCATGTTTTTGGGGGTGTCCGGATAAATTTAATCACGTAGTGTACATGTTTGATTTTGGTATTAACGATGCTATATGGTTTGCTATTAGCCAAGTGACGAAATGAAAAAGAAAATAGTGAGACGGAGGAGGGGACTTCGAAAATGGGTTTTTTGACAAATCTGGGCTCACCGTTGTAACGTACATTAAACACCACAGAGCGTTTATTAGCAGATTTTTTATATCTGTTCCGGTTCAACGGTATTCATTCAGAAATATTAAGCACAGTTTTTTTCACCCCCTGGAGGATGTATGGCAACGTATAAAAAAAATTTCTCTTATTTTGCTCTACACTACAACGTACTCAAAGTCCATCAGAATCGAGGTGTATTCCTTTGGTTGGTGTGCTTGTTAGCATTACACTTACGAGCGCACGTCCGAGGCACACCACTATGCTAGCGTGTAAATGACGAGAACGCTGTTTCAAATGGTTCAAATGGCTCTGAGCACTATGGGACTTAACATCTGAGGTCATCAGTCCCCTAGAACTTAGAACTACTTAAACCTAACCAACCTAAGGACGTCACACACGTCCATGCCCGAGGCAGGATTCGAACCTGTGACCGTAGCGGTCGCGCGGTTCCGGACTGAAGCGCCTAGAACCGCTCGGCCACCGCAGAACGTTGTTTCTTCCAATCATTTTAGCCTACGTTCTGTAATTTTTTTCTTAGAGCCACAGGGGTTCTTTCCCTTTCTTTCTCGGTACTCACCTTCCGCCGGCCGGAGTGGCCGAGCGGTTCTAGGCGCTATAGTCTAGAACCGCGAGACCGCTACGTTCGAGGTTCGAATCCAGCCTCGGGCATGGACGTGTGTGATGTCGTTAGGTTAGTTAGGTTTAAGTAGTTCTAAGTTCTAGGGGACTGATGACCTCAGAAGTTAAGTCCCATAGTGCTCAGAGCCATTTCAATCGTTTGAACTCAGCTTCCTGTGGTTTATCCGTCCTTGAGGTGAACTCTCGTGTCGGATTTGTCGTCGGCAGCCGCGGTGGTCAGCCTGTGAGTGAGCGCCTTTTCTTGTCTGGAATTTTCTCCGCGTGCGGTCAGGGCATCGACGTGAGGATAAGACTGCAAAAGTATTTTTTTTAATAATATACTTTTAGATAAGGGGTTGTCTGATCGGTCTAAGTGGATATGTAGCCAATGTTGTTAGGAAGCCTCCTGCCTCGATCGTTTTGACGGCCTCCCTGTTTACACTCTGGAGAGATGGGCGACCCATTTCCGGACCAGGATCTCCAGTCGGAGTGGGAGGTCAGCGCCGGAGAGTCGTCTATTCCAGGCGACCTATTTGTGGAGGGCCGGCACTCCGTCTGGACGCCGACCAGCTGGCGATCTGGCGTGGCGGGGGCGTCATCGAGAGGGGCGGGGAGGGGTGGAGGAGATGGGGCACTGCCCGCAACGAGACAGGGCACTGCAGTGAGCGCTGGCCGTGGGAAACCTCAGCCGTGCCAAAGTTGCGGCCGCGATCTGCCAGGCTCGCCGCTGTAGAGGCGGGAACACGATGGACGTGCTTTGAACCCTGGGCGCACTGCAGAATCACGATATACCCGATATATCCTAGTAATATGTAAGGAATCAGTTAACAAGATAGCTAACGGAATTCATTTTTACATACATCTATCTACATAGTTATTTTGCACTTCACACTTAAGTGCCAGGCAAAGGATCCATCGAACCATTTTCATACTACTTCTCTACCATTCCACTCTCGAATGGCGCGTGGGAAAAAGGAACACCGAAATCTTTCCGTTCGAACTCTAATTTCTCTTATTTTATTATGATTATCATTTATCCCTACGTAGGTGGGTGTCAACAAAATATCTTCGCATTCGGAAATTCCCCGCAGTCGTTTAATGAACAAAGTAAGAGCATATGGACTATCATATCAATTGTGTGATTGGATTGAAGAGTTCCTAGATAACAGAACGCAGCATGTCATTCTCAATGGAGAAAAGTCTTCCGAACTAAGAGTGATTTCGGGTCTGCCGCAGGGGAGTGTCGTAGGACCGTTGCTATTCACAATATACATAAATGACCTTGTGGATAACATTGGAAGTTCACTGAGGCTTGTTGCGCATGATGGTGTAGTAAATCGAGAGGTTGTAACAATGGAAAATTGTACTAAAATGCAAGAGGATCTGCAACGAATTGACGCATCGTGCAGGGAATGGCAATTGAATCTCAATGTAGACAAGTGTAATGTGCTGCGAATACATAGAAAGAAAGATCCTTTATCATTTACCGACAATATAGCAGGTCAGCAACTGGAAGCAGTTAATCCCATAAATTATCTGGGAGCAGCCATTAGGAGTGATTTAAAATGGAATGATCATATAAAGTTGATCGTCTGTAAAGCAGATGCCAGACTGAGATTCATTGGAAAACAAAGGAAGTAGGTTACAGTACACTTGTTCGCCCACTGCTTGAATACTGCTCAGCAGTGTGGGATCCGTACCAGATAGGGTTGATAGAAGAGATAGAGAAGATACAACGGAGAGCAGCGCGCTTGGTTACAGGATCATTTGGTAATCGCGAAAGCGTTACGGAGATGATAGAGAAACTCCAGTGGAAGAGTCTGGACAAGAGACGCACAGTAGCTCGGTATGGGCTTTTGTTGAAGTTTCGAGAACATACCTTCACCGAGAAGTCAAGCAGTATATTGCTCCCTCCTACATGTATCTCGAGAAGAGATCATGAGGATAAAATCAGAGAGATTAGAGCCCACACAGAGGCATACCGACAACCTTTCTTGCCATGAACAATACAAGACTGGAATAGAAGGGAGAACCGATAGAGGTACTCAAAGTACCCTCCTCTACACACCGTCAGGCGGCTTGTGGAGTATGGATGTAGATGTAGATGTAGAAAGTTGGCGATTGAAATTTCGTAAATAGATTTCGCCACAAAGAAAACCGCCTTTGTGTCAGTGACTGACATCCCAACTCACGTATCATATCAGTGATACCCTCATCCCTATTGCGCGATAACACGAAATGAGCTACACTTCTTTGCACTTTCTCTGTGTAATCCGTCAATCCTACCTGGTAAGGGTCTCACACGGCATAGCAATATTCCAGCAGAAGAAAGACAATTGTAATGTAGGCTGTCTCTTTAGTGGGTTTGTCGTATCTTCTAAGTATTCTGCCAACAAAGCGCAGACTTTGTTTCGCCTTTCCCACAATATTAGCTATGTGGTCTTCCCAGTTTGAGTTGCTCGTAATTGTAATTCCTAGGTATTTAGTCGAACTGACAGCCCTTAGATTTGTGCGATTTATCGTATACCTAAAATTTATCGGATTTCTTTTAGTACCTTTTTAGTGCCAATTGCCACTTTTCGCACCGTACAGAAATTCTCTCTAGGTCATTTTGTAATTTGAATTGATCGGCTGATCTAGACGGTAAATTACAGCGTCATCTGCAAACAATCTAAGGGAGCTTCTCCGATTATCACCTAGATCATTTATGTAAATCAGGAACAGCAGAGGGCCTATGACACTACCTTGCGGAACGCCAGATATCACTTCTGTTCTACTCGATGATTTACCATCTATCTGTGACCTCTCTGGGAGGAAATCACGAATCCAGTCACACAACTGAGACGATAGTCCATATGCACGCAATAGTCGCTTGTGAGGAACGATACCAAAAGCCTACTGGAAAGCTAGGAATATGGAATCGATCTGAGATCCCTTGTCGACAGCACTCATTACTTTATGGGAATAAAGAGCTAGCTGTGTTGCACAAGAACGATATTTTCTGAATCCGTGTTGGTTATGCATCAATAAGTCATTTTCTTCAAGGTGATTCATAATGTCCGAGTGCAGTATATACTCCAAAATCCTACTGCAAATTGAGGCCATTGATTTGGGACTGTAGTTCAGTGGGTTACACCTGTTTCCTTTCTTGAATATTGGTGTGATCTGTGCTACTCTCCAGTCTTTAGGAACAGACCTTTCGTCAAGTGAGCGGTTGTATGTGATTGCTAAGAAAGGATACATTAATCTCATGATGTGAAAATCAGTATTAAGGCATCGATATTTGTAAGAAAACTAACATTGTCGGTTAGAATAGTTGTGCTTCTTGTATATGGAACAATATGAGATCCAGTATAACGACAAATGCATTCAAATGGTACCACATGTGACGTCAGTAGTGCAGTATATAAAAAAACATCGACGACTCAGGTGGTAGAGAGCGGAAATCGGTATAAAAGCAATTAGCTCGGTGCGGTATTAATGTGTGCGTATGTGCCTTTCCTGCAAGAAGGAAACAGAAGCCACTAGTGACGGTGCGTGCTGTACACTTAAACCACGATTGTGACATTGCTACGCGGCAAAAAATTATCATATAATGAATACGTAAAAATCGGGGCGTCACAAAGAAATTGAGCTCTCTAATCGTTAAATCGCCAAGATGTTGAACCGTTCAAGTACAGGGAATGATAATTTTGTTGGATTGGGCGCACGATATGGACAGAACAGCAAATATGGGAAAAGTAAAAATTATCTGAGGCGTCGAAACGGTTACTTTTACGCAAAGTAAGGACCGCAAACCATTATTCTTCCCAAATCGTTACTGATTTACAGTCGCCAGCAACCGCCAGATGTGTACGCCAAATTTTGTCACACGGCGAGCATCTTACATTCACGAAACGAATGCAGAAACCTGCTCTAACACCTTAACATAAACACAATACGTTGGAATTACTTAGCTTCAGCCTGTAAATTCAGTGGCTTAATTTGGAAAGTGTGTTCGCATATTTTGGACTTTCGAATCGACTTTGCCTGTGGAACGAAATATTACTCCCTTTCACGTAGTTCTCAGTGCAATCAAACGCTACACAAGATTTCACCCCTGTAATTAAGAAGCCTTTACTGAAAATATTTGAGTTAACATAAACTGAACAGTATTCCAGAAGTCGCCTGCTTATGGATGATACCACTAGTCAGCTGATCGAGATGTTGGTTTAAAAATAATGACTTCATGCGCGGTCTATATAACCTATGGTCTGAAGTTTGCTGTTGCCATCTGTGCCAAGCTGCCACAGTCTCGCTAATTCACAGCGTCTCCGCACCTGGTGCTCATTACCACAGGGACTGCTGCACTGCACAGTCGATTGCAATCGTTCAACCTTGCCCTTCATTCAACCGACCAAGGAGTGACGCGGGAGGTTTCACTAACTCCCCTGCGGTTATCAGCGAGGTGAAATCGTGGACAGGACAGGACATTCCAAGTATTGATCGTTCATAGTGATAACAGCAGCTCCTAATCTGACGTACCGTTCTTCTTGTGCCAGTACCCAGCTGCGAGATAGTTCACAGAACTCAAGTGAGTGCCCTGTTAGTTTGCTATGTAACGACAGCGGTCAGCTTAAGACAGCAAATTCGGATCGTGACGGCAGCAGACGTTATCATGGCCCGAGTTTTCTCGACAAGGATATATGTCGCTTTATGCTTTCTGATTCTCAGACTTAACGTACTTCTTCGATTACATTCTAAACCTCTCTTCAACTTTCTGTGACGTGAGGGTATCACACTGTCGATGGTAATCCGTCCGTCATAAAAGAAAGTACACTCCTGGAAATTGAAATAAGAACACCGTGAATTCATTGTCCCAGGAAGGGGAAACTTTATTGACACATTCCTGGGGTCAGATACATCACATGATCACACTGACAGAACCACAGGCACATAGACACAGGCAACAGAGCATGCACAATGTCGGCACTGGTACAGTGTATATCCACCTTTCGCAGCAATGCAGGCTGCTATTCTCCCATGGAGACGATCGTAGAGATGCTGGATGTAGTCCTGTGGAACGGCTTGCCATGCCATTTCCTCCTGGCGCCTCAGTTGGACCAGCGTTCGTGCTGGACGTGCAGACCGCGTGAGACGACGCTTCATCCAGTCCCAAACATCCGGAGATCTTGCTGGCCAGGGTAGTTGACTTACACCTTACAGAGCATGTTGGGTGGCACAGGATACATGCGGACGTGCATTGTCCTGTTGGAACAGCAAGTTCCCTTGCCGGTCTAGGAATGGTAGAACGATGGGTTCGATGACGGTTTGGATGTACCGTGCACTATTCAGTGTCCCCTAGACGATCACCAGAGGTGTACGGCCAGTGTAGGAGATCGCTCCAAACACCATGATGCCGGGTGTTGGCCCTGTGTGCCTCGGTCGTATGCAGTCCTGATTGTGGCGCTCACCTGCACGGCGCCAAACACGCATACGACCATCATTGGCACCAAGGCAGAAGCGACTCTCATCGCTGAAGACGACACGTCTCCATTCGTCCCTCCATTCACGCCTGTCGCGACACCACTGGACGCGGGCTGCACGATGTTGGGGCGTGAGCGGAAGACGGCCTAACGGTGTGCGGGACCGTAGCCCAGCTTCATGGAGACGGTTGCGAATGGTCCTCGCCGATACCCCAGGAGCAACAGTGTCCCTAATTTGCTGGGAAGTGGCGGTGCGGTCCCATACGGCACTGCGTAGGATCCTACGGTCTTGGCGTGCATCCGTGCGTCGCTGAGGTCCGGTCCGGTCCCAGGTCGACGGGCAAGTGCACCTTCCGCCGACCACTGGCGACAACATCGATGTACTGTGGAGACCTCACGCCCCACGTGTTGAGCAATTCGGCGGTACGTCCACCCGGCCTCCCGCATGCCCACTATACGCCCTCGCTCAAAGTCCGTCAACTGCACATACGGTTCACGTCCACGCTGTCGCGGCATGCTACCAGTGTTAAAGACTGCGATGGAGCTCCGTATGCCACGGCAAACTGGCTGACACTGACGGCGGCGGTGCACAAATGCTGCGCAGCTAGCCCCATTCGACGGCCAACACCGCGGTTCCTGGTGTGTCCGCTGTGCCGTGCGTGTGATCATTGCTTGTAAAGCCCTCTCGCAGTGTCCGGAGCAAGTATGGTGGGTTTGACACACCGGTGTCAATGTGTTCTTTTTTCCATTTCCAGGAGTGTATATTGCCTGAGTGGTAAAACGTGAAGTGTCACTTTCTTTTTCTCCGAGTCAATGATAGGCAACGCTACGCCATTCGTATATGCTGGCGGTGGTGGTTAGTGTTTAACGTCCCGTCGACAACGAGGTCATTAGAGACGGAGCGCAAGCTCGCGTTTGGAAAGGAATGGGAAGGAAATCGACCGCACCCTTTCAAAGGAACCATCCCGGCATTTGCCTGAAACGATTTAGGGAAATCACGGGAAACCTAAATCAGGATGGCCGTGAGACGGGATTGAACCGTCGTCCTCCCGAATTTGTCATACGTATAGTTAGCACACGCCTATAAGCTACAATAAATGGGTTTATCATGACTACCAAACTTTAACAACTAGCAGAAACATGCACTGAATGTAAGAGGGCGAACAGTCGATTTAACATTTGTTGATCTATAAAAGACGTATGACACAGTGCTATCACACAGGTTGTGGCTGAGTATGAACAAGGAATGGTGTCTTAACGCGATATATTAATACAGTTAAGAGCCCTGCACTGTGGACGCATCAGTTGACCGAAGATCTGTAAAGTTTTACCAGAGGAATTCCAAATTAAACACGAAGAAAATGGAGTATGTGTTAGATGGCAGCAAAGAGCAAAATAATTTAGATGTTGGGAATTTCAGTATGAAATGATTTTCTTTTAAATATCTAGGTGTAACTGCAAATGCGAATCAAAGAGCGCGGAACGATCCACCCGTTGAAATAAAAGCGTAAGTTAATATACAGCATATTAAAAGTGAGATTGTACAAGGAGACACATTAATCGAGAATCACATTCAGTATATAAAGTAGTACTATCAAAAGTAAAATTAAAAACATTACATTCAAAGCAATAGTAAAAATCATATATATTTATAGGTCAGAAGTGCGGGAAAAAAGACAGAAAAGGATCAACTGCTATCCACAGAAATGGATTAGTAAAGATGAAGAACGTCATCAGAAATCAGAAAAATTATGCACCTGGAAGAGATCATCATAGGATGGCGTTGTTGTGACACGGCTATTTATGACAAATGGATGATGATAAATGGCTAAAAAAGGTATGACTCGCAGCGAAGAAAACGAAACGAGGTCTACGGCTTACAGCCTTACAAGATGCATGACAGATTTGAAGGAAGGTATGGACTCTTGGAGCCTGCACGAGGGGTATATAGACCGTCATAAACTATGGAGGTTGGCAAGCGAGAAACAGTATTAGCTGCGAACATTAGCTACACCCAAAACATGTTGGTGCTGTTATTGTGGTCTTCAGAACGCAGACTGGTTTGATGCAGCTCACCATGCTAGTCCATACTGAACAAACCTCTTCACCTCTGAATAATCATTGCAACCTACATCCATTTCAGCCTACTTACTGTAGTCGTGTCCAGGTCCCCTTCTACAACTCTGCCCCCTCCCTTCCCGCCCCCTCCCCCGCCATACACACAAACAATTCCCTCCATTACAAAACTGACCATTCCGCGATGTTTCAGATTGTGTCCTGTTAACCGAGCCCTTCTTTGCGTCGAGCGGTGTCATAATTTTTTTTTCTCCAGTTCAATTCAGTATCTCCGCATTTGTTATTCGGTCTATCCACCTACCATTTTTCTACATCACCTCATTTCAAAAGATTGTTTCCCCAAATGTTAACACAGTGTGGCGCTCGGGAAAGATTTCAAAGGGCAGTGAATACTTTCGTCGAATTTCGCTGCTAGTTATTGTCCCAACTAGTTAGGTTTCCATGAATTCCCTAATTTACTGCAGGCAAATGTCGAGATGGTTCCTAATAAGGTCACAGCCGACTACCTATCTTGCCAAGACACACCTATAAATGTGCCGTCTCTAATGACCTCGTTGTCGACGGGACGTTAAACACTAACCACTACTACTACTACCTATAAATGTGCATATGGATGTATATAAGGATGAAGCTTTTTCTTGTTAAATTGCGAAACCACGACCAGAAGGCGTGATCACGGAAGAACCACTCCATGCATTGCAGTTTTGTTTGAGGTTCAAAGTGCTGAATCCACTTTTCATTACATGTGACGATGATAGTCAAAAAATTCTCACGAACAGCCTCGTAACGCGCAAGTAACTCTACACAGGTGGACCTTCGTTGCTCTTTATGCTCTTCTGTTAAATGGTGAGGATTTCAGCGGCACACACCTCTGTGTACCCATCTGGTGAGCGAGTGTGTCTGCTTATCAACGCCTATGTGAGCAGCGAGGTGTTTGACTGTGATGCGTCGATCACCCCGAATGAGTGTCCGCACGTTCCAACACTGCGGGAGTCATAGCTGTGTGCGGCTGGCTGGCACACGGGAGATCGAACAGGTTTGTGCGACCTTGTTGCGATGATGAGAGACACCTCACACAACGACTCGCCGTACTTTTGTTTACCGCCAGGCCTCCGTAGACATTCTGCAAGGGTCTATGAATATCTGCAATGCTCTGGTTTTTCGCTAAAGGAAACTCAATGACACCCTCACTGCTTGAGACACATCTCTGTTGGACTCACTGTGTTGACGCCCATGTAGAGCGCCGGCACCTACTGGAATTTCATGAATTTATAGAGGCTGAAGCGGGAATACTGCACAATGTACCACAACAAATTTCGCATTTTTTCAACCGAAACTGACCGTGTCACAGAGTAAAGTCAACGCTGGCACGCCAGTAGGGGACGACAGAGAAGGCTGCGAGAAGAGGTCAACCAATCGCAACGCTGACTGACCTCCCTCCAGGACGACAACGCAACAACAGCGGCCCCTAGGTGAAGACGACATTAGCGCCACGACTGACTGGCGGCACTCACTTCGATAGCAGCTTCAATGTTAGCCACTTTGTTAGCCAACACATAAAAAAAAAGGTTCAGTGGCTCTGAGCACTATGGGACTCAACTGCTATGGTCATTAGTCCCCTAGAACTTAGAACTACTTAAACCTAACTAACCTAAGGACATCACACACATCCATGCCCGAGGCACGATTCGAACCTGCGACCGTAGCAGTCGCACGGATCCGGACTGCGCGCCTAGAACCGCGAGACCACCGCGGCCGGCGCCAACACATCATAGGCTTTCTATTAACAATCTCTACACAGCACAGTTAGAGATTAGTGCCGGCCGGAGTGGCCGTGCAATTCCAGGCGCTACAGTCTGGAACCGCGAGACCGCTCCGGCCGCAGGTTCGAATCCTGCCTCGGGCGTGGGTGTGTGTGATCTCCTTAGGTTAGTTAGGTTTAAGTAGTTCTAAGTTATAGGGGACTGATGACCTCAGAAGTTGAGTCCCATAGTGCTCAAGAGCCATTTGAACCATTTTTAGGAGATTAGCAGTCATTGCAGTACAGTTGACAGACTTTTGTTAGCGGCGGTCGCTAGGACCGGAACTGTTATTTGTGTTCGTCTATTCTAAAGAAGACTGATTATTATTGTTAAGTCGCCCTTTGCTTGAGACAGATTTTTGTAATTGCACTTGTGGATGATCATGTATAAACGACTTCAAGAATTCTCAGGTCAAAGCTAAGAATTTGTCACCAGAATGAGATTTTCACTCTGCAGCGGAGTGTGCGCTGATATGAAACTTCCTGGCAGATTAAAACTGTGTGCCCGACCGAGACTCGAACTCTGGTAGAGCACTTGCCCGCGGAAGGCAAAGGTCCCGAGTTCGAGTCTCGATCGGGCACACAGTTTCAATCTGCCAGGTAGTTTCTAAGAATTTTTATTTGTCTTGTTGTACAAAAAAACTCATTAATACGAGTTGTTTGATTGTTTGTCTATAGAACCGAGAATGTAAGGTTCCTTGACACAATAGGCCGAGTAAAACATGTATTGCATTACTTAGTGAACGCCCCTCATAATTCGACAACACCAATTAGCCAATTAGCCTTGTTTAACTTCGATTCCACCTCTTTGCTCCTTGTTGTTTCCTGGTTTTTCAGTACTCCGTCATTTTGTCTCCAAGTTGACGTTTCCTTTCTTCTATCCCTGTTGTTCCCGATTTCTTACTACTCCTAGACTGAAAGTCTTCTAAGTTGAATGTTTTATTCTGAAATAGGTTTCTGCCAGTTATTTTCGGTTCTTTGATTTAGTTTCTTTCTAGTTCTTTCCTTACATCTGTAAACAATTCTAGTGTCGATTTCTTATTCCAGAAATAGTTTTTACTTTTGTTGATATTCATTTGTCTGGCCGCTGTGGTCGAGCGGTTCTAAGAGCTCTAGTCTGGAACCGCGCGACCGCTACGGTCGCAGGTTCCAATCCTGCCTCGGGCATGGATGTGTGTGATGTCCTTAGGTTAGTTAGGATTAATTAGTTCTAAGTTCGAGTAGACTGATGACCTCAGATGTTAAGTCCCATAGTGCTCAGAGCCACTTTTTGATTTGCATTTTATTACATGTTTTCAGGACACTGAACTTTCCTGATTAAATTCTCGTGGTCGGGGTTCACGGTCATGTAGAATATTTTAAAGGACATCACATCAACGTTGACTGTAGAAGTTACTTTAAAATCTGACGTGCTGAAGCAAAATCTTTTGCTGTACCACTTGAAAATGGCCCAAAGGCTGAAACTGCAGTAGTGAAATAAATTACTTCTATATTCAACGGTGAATATGATGTCCTTTGAAAAACTAAACTTCCCGTTCAATTGCCGTTTGGCTTCTCTGTCAGATGACAATGTCATTCGCTAATCTCATTCTTCTCCCTCAACTTTAATCACCTTTCCGAATGTCTCCTTTACTGCTTACTCCAAGTACTGATTGAACAACATGGGGGATCGGATACATATCTCACTTCTCTACTACTGTATCCCGTTTACGTCCTTCAACTCTTGTATCTGCGGTCTCGCTTCTGTACAATTTGTCGATAGGTTACGTATATGTGCGCCTTGAGTTCCGATCCGAATGGGACGACTGCCTACGACGTGGCCAGCTGGACCTCCCTGCCTACAGTCCGTTTCGTAATTCCGCGAATGCAGTTTCGCCACGCCGCAGAGCGGGCCTTACGTGACCGCCAAACACGGCGGCAGCCGCTGACTACAAAAGCCACCAGCCCACTGGTTAGCCGAATGCCCGCCGTTCACTGCACGGACGCGGGCGACACGCGAAGGTCTATGTGCACCCACCGAAACGTTAGCACTGCGCCAAACAACGTTTCTCTTCCGGAAATCTAACATTTACTTTTCTTTCGACCGATTTTCACTGCCTACTAAAATACATACAGTACTGGCCATTAAAATTGCTACACCATGAATAAATGCAGATGATAAACGGGTATTCATTGGACAAATATGTTATTCTAGAACTGACATGTGATTACATTTTCACGCAGTTTGGGTGCATAGATCGTGGGAAATCGGTACCCAGAACAACCACTTCTGGCCGTATTAACGGCCTTGATACGCTTGGGCATTGAGTCAAACAGAGCTTGGATGGCGTGTACAGGTACAGCTGCCCATGCAGCTTCAACACGACACCACAGTTCATCAAGAGTAGTGACTGGCGTATTGTGACGAGCCAGTTTCTCGGCCACCAGTGAGCAGACGTTTTCAATTGGTGAGAGATCTGGAGAATGTGCTGGTCAGGGCTGCAGTCGAACATTTTATGTATCCAGAAAGGTCCGTACAGGACCTGCAACATGCGCTCGTGCATTATCCTGCTGAAATGTAGGGTTTCGCAGGGATCGAATGAAGGGTAGAGCCACGGGTCATAACATATCTGAAATGTAACGTCCATTGTTCAAAGTGACGTCAGTGCGAACAAGAGGTGACCGAGACGTGTAACCAAAGGCACCCCATACCATCACGCCGATTGGTAAGCCAGTATGGCGATGACGAATACGTGCTTCCAATGTGCGTTCACCGCGATATCACCAAACACGGAAGCGACCATTATGATGCCGTAAACAGAACCTGGATTCATCCGAAAAAATGGCGTTTTTCCATTCATGCATCCCGGATCGTCGTTCAGTACATCATCGCAGGCGCTCCTGTCTGTGACGCAGCGTCAAGGGTAACCGCAGCCATGGTCTCCGAGCTGATAGTCCATGCTGCTGCAAACGTCGTCGAACTGTTCGTGCAGATGGTTGTTGTCTTGCAAATGTCCCCATCTGTTGAGTCAGGGATCTAGATGTGGCTTCACGATCCGTTACAGCCATGCGGATAAGATTCCTGTGATCTCGACTGCTAGTGATACGATGCCGTTGGCATTCAGCACGGCGTTCCGTATTGTCCTCCTGAATCCACCGATTCCATATTCTGCTAACAGTCATTGGATCTCGACCAACACGAGCAGCAATGTCGCGATACGATAAACCGCAATCGCGATAGGCTACAGTCCGACCTTTATCAAAATCGGAAACGTGACGGTACGCATTTCTCCTCCTTACACGAGGCATCACAAAAACGTTTCACCAGGCAACGCCGGTCAACTGCTGTTTGTGTATGAGAAATCGGTTGGAAACTTTCCTCATGTCACCACTTTGTAGGTGTCGCCATCGGCGCCAACCTCGAGTGAATGCCCTGACAAGCTCATCATTTGCATATCACAGCATCCTCTCTGTTAAATTTCGCGTCTGTAGCACGTCATCTTCGTGGTGTAGCAATTTTAATGCCCTGTAGTGTATCACGGAAAGAATGGCTGCTGGTCTTCGCAGTCCCCACGAAAAGGGTACATAATCCTGCTTTTGAAACTTAAACATCGTTAAGCAGTGTTTGACGGGGTAATTGTCTTTGTTGATGTATCTATCAGTCACGATTTTTCAACATCTCCATGGCTCAAACAAACCTATGACCATTCGTGCTGTCCTTCTTTGCACACGTTGAGTATCCCTAGGCATGGTCCTATACTATAGCCTTAGATTCCTCCTCACCTTTGGAACTGACTTCCGTTTGTAGGGGTGCCTACAGTTTAATGTAGACTCCGACCTGCGATGCAGATTGGTATTCTGTTTCCTCAAAAATGGTTCAAATGGCTCTGAGCACTATGGGACTTAACTGCTGCGGTCATCGGTCCCCTAGAGCTTAGAACTACTTAAACCTAACTAACCTAAAGACATAACACACATCCATGCCCGAGGCAGAATTCGAACCTGCGACCGTAGCGATCGCGCGGTTCTAGACTGTAGCGCCTAGAACCGCGCTGGCACTCCGGCCGGCGTTTTCTCAGATCTCTGGACTTTTGATTTTGCACTTATCCACCTAGCCACACAGTTTCATGGCCTCATGGCGTATTCTGCCTCATACTACTTCTTTTGGTACTTTATTTTTAAAAATTTTACAGCGCTACAATAAAAATCCACGTTTCAGGTCCACATAGTGGCGTATACTCTACACGGACAGTGTCTGAAAGACCATCTACAATTTCAACAAGTGTTTGGCAAGAGCAAATTAATTTTCGTGATGCGAGCGCTCTTTACACTTTCACCTTATCACACACGATACGATAACATTAATCCGGAGAGCAGTGTCCCATAGACCTACATGGTTGGTGATGTTTTGATATACGTGATGCAGGTTATCACTGTTTACTCGGAACCACAGCGAGACTTATCATCGGAGTCACGGCGCTATCTGTGCAGAAGGACAGTCCAGGGACAATGTGGCAGAAATGTACTCTCCGTAACAAGGCCTCTACGACAAGGTAAATATGCTTCAGTGCGTGACTGTTTCCGAAACTTTCGTTGTTATAATGTCATACCCATGTAATCCGCCTGCTTAGCCGGGTGGTAGAGTTCTTGCCTCCCATGCATTGGGCCCGGGTTCGATTTACGCTCGTGGATTGTGGGTTGTGTTGTCCTCATCATCGGTCGCAAGTCGCCCAATGTGGCGCAGACTGAAATACGACTTGCACTTGGCGCTCGAACCCGAATGGGACCTCCCGGCCAACAATGCCATACGATCATTTCATTTCATACCTGTGTAGAGGTAGGTTAGACTCATATATGAGAGACGATGTCGCTATCGCAAGTGTAAGAGCTTTCCTTTGAACAGCAGGGTCTTCTTAGCACCGCCTCACGAACTTCGTTAAGCGTTCGTATTAGGTTTTCATCCTGACTTGACCAACACGACCGAACAACTATCTTTTCTGTCTCCTCCCTCAGTTATTCTAATCTTCTACTGGTTTAGTCAGGAGCAGACGATCCCTACGTGTTGATACAATGACTTAGTCTATTGCGGTCGCAGTGAAAATGGGATCATCGTCATTGACCATGGATTAGTGGAAATATGTCACCTGACAGGACAGATCAAATTTCTTGCTATACCAGGCCGATCTTTACGTTCGGGAATGCTGTCATCCAGGCGAAAGCCTGTTCGAAACATGTATTGCGCCACAGACGCAGGCCCATGGGCAGTTTCATGTTGTTGGGAAGGGGTATTCTCTTGAGCTTTCATGGGACCTGACGTAGGAATCGAAGGTACCATGTCAGCAGTGGACTGCTTGAGGATTATTGCGGACCAACTGCATCGCTTTATTCTCGATGCCGATCCAGACATCTCCGGAAACCTGTCAAGGACTTGCTGAATCCCCGCCACGCAGAATCACTGCAGTACTGTGCTCAAAGCTAGACGAAAACATTATGGCCATCTGCTTAATAGGGTGTTGGTCCACAGAAGAGAGCAGGGGAAGAGCGACGAGTGAGATAGGTATAGAGAAGAGGAATGTAGGTAAAGACGAGAAGGTGTGTAAAGAGAAGAAGATAAGTAAAGGGATTAAGGTGGGTACAGCGATTAATGTAGGTAAAGAGATGAAGGAGTAGGTAAAAAGATTAAGGGAGGTAAATCAGAGGAAGGTAGGTAAAGCAGAGGAAGGTAGGTAAAGCAAAAAAGGTTGGTGAAGAAGAAAAAGGTAGGTAAAGAAGAAAAAGGTAGGTAAAGAAGAAAAATGTAGATAAAGCAGAAAAAGGTAGGTAAAGCAGAAAAAGGTAGGTGTTGCAAATGAAGCTAGGAAGAGAAGAAGGTTCGTAAAGAAGAGGAAGGTTCGTAAAGAGGAGGAAGGTTCCTAAAGAAGAGGAAGGTTCGTAAAGAAGAGGAAGGTTCGTAAAGAAGAGGAAGGTTCGTAAAGAAGAAGAAGGTTCGTAAAGAAGAAGAAGGTTCGTAAAGAAGAGGAAGGTTCGTAAAGAAGAGGAAGGTTCGCAAAGAAGAGGAAGGTTCGTAAAGAAGAGGAAGTTAGGTGAAAAAGAGGAAGGTGGTTAGAGAAGAGCAAGGTCGGTAGAGTTAGTAAAGACACAGAGATAAAAAAAAGATAATGCACAGAAAAGCAAAAAGGATAAGAAACCAAAAAAATTTGAAAAGTTCATCTGACACAGACGAATAAACGTGTTCTTAACCAAGGGAACCTACTGGCCCCGTCCGAAAAATGAGGTAAATGTTTCTGAAACAGTGTTTCTGAAGCCAACATGTTGCTATATTTAAACTTGGGTACTACGATAACGACGAAGTAACGAGGATAATTGGACACATGGTGATGCAGAAGGTTTTCACATACGAAATTTACAATGAGAGGACCAAATGAAGAGATACGAGATGTACTGGTAAGCAAAATACACTCCCGGGAGGGGAATAAATTGGTGAGAAACACGTCTAATAGAATATTAAATAGCTATGCAGGATGGTCAGAAACAGTGTGAAAGGCTTGTAAGGCTATTGCAGGGCAAGTTGTGCTGAGAAATGACTTAAGAGAAAATGTCGATACGTTGCGCCGTTTCAGAGTTAATTAGCATTGAAGTTAGCCAATCAGACCGTTGCGAGCGTAAATTATGGCGGCCCGCCAGATACAATTACATAGCAGTGGCATTAGTCCTGGGATACATCCGAGTCGGACCACCTCCTGCCCAACGTAGTGCAGCAATTCGGCGTGGTATGGACTCAACAAGTCGTTGAAAGTGCCCTGCACAAATACTGAACCGTGCTGCCGCTACAGCCATCCATAATTGTGAAAGTCTTCCGGCGCAGGATTTTGTGCACGAAATGACCTCTGGCTTACAACCCATAAATGTCCGATGGGGTTCACGTCGGGCGATCGAAATGTTCAGAATTTTCTTCAAACCAATCGCAAACAATTGGGGCCTGGTGACATGGCGCATTATAATCATTAAAAATTCCATCGTTGTTCGGGAACAATTGAATTGCTCAAAATAGTCTCCAAGTAGCCGAACACAACCATTTTCATTTAATGATCGGTTCGGTTCAGTTGGACCAGAGGACCCAGTCCATTCCGTGTAAACACAGCCCATACCATTATGGAGCCTCCACTAGCTTGCACAGGGCCTTGTTGACAACCTTGGTCTATGGTTCCGTAGCCGGCCGTTGTGACCGAGCGGTTCTAGGCGCTCCAGTCCGGAACCGCGCTGCTGCTACGGTCGCAGGTTCGAATCCTGCCTCGGGCATGGATGTGTGTGATGTCCTTAGGTTAGTAGTTCTAAGTTCTAGGGGACTGATGACCTCAGATGTTAAGTCCCATAGTGCTCAGAACCATTTAAACCGTGTAAAGATGAGGAAATAAACAGAGAATTGATTCTAATCAGTCGAGAAACTGATCACTAACAGGATAAACTCCTGTAACTTCCTACATATGATAAGTTCTAGGGGACTGATGACCTCAGATGTTAAGTCCCATAGTGCTCAGAACCATTTAAACCGTGTAAAGATGAGGAAATAAACAGAGAATTGATTCTAATCAGTCGAGAAACTGATCACTAACAGGATAAACTCCTGTAACTTCCTACATATGATTTTCTTTGCCACAACACGATAGAAACGGTAACACTTGTCGAGATACGTGTTCTCGTTTCCACCGCGCTGCGGCAAAGTAAGTCATATTCCAGTCGCGATACGGGGAATGACGACGCAAGAAAGCGGCCGCGGCGCTATTTAAGACCAGAGCCCGTGCTCTGTAGAAAGAAAAAGGGGAAGCTTAGACGGCCCGCAAAATCGCTGAGCGGGTTTGCTGAAGGAATCACTCCCGAAAGGAGGTACGGTCGATAAGTGACGATGACGCGAGACGGGTTGAAAGGCCGGTAAGGACTGACGCCGGTTTCAGATCGATAGGCTGTCGTGGCATGCTTGTCACTTCGCCGCCGTCGACGTCTACGGCTTCGCTTGCACAACCGGGCGCGCCGGCACGCGAGGCTGTGGCGCAGATAAAAGCTGATCCACGTATCAGCCGCGGCTCAGTCAGATAAACCTCCAGCTCCAGACGAGGAGCACTTCACAGATTTGGCTGCCTGCCACGTCTTATCCAGGCGCGAAGCCCCTTTTTATACGAGCGAAAAGGAAAGAAGGAAGGAAGATTGGGTTTAACGTCGCGTCCACATCGAGGTCATCAGAGGCGGACCACAAGCTCGCATTGCGTCAAGGATGGGGAAGGAAATCGGCCGTGCGCTTTCAAAGGAATAGTAACGACATTTGCCTGGAGCAGTTTAGGGAAATCACGGAAAATGTCAATCTGGATGGCCGTACGAGGGTTTTGAACCGCCGTCCTACTGAATGCGAGTCCAGTGTGCCAATCACTGCCCCAACTCGTTCGGTTATTCGAGCAACTTTGTTGTCACTGTCGACCACTCGTGGCGAGTGAGTCTACTCCAGCACCCCTGGCGTTTTGTTCCTGTGCAAGATGGACTCAAGTTATAGCACCTCCGAGTGTTTTTCTCACAATCGAATCACACGAAAAATGTGGAACTTGGGTCACTACTCGACGTAATCTCCCTGCAGGCGTACACATTTTTAAAATATACTTACATGGATATTAGGATATATAGAAATTAGAATTATATTTATACCTTCAGCTGCTGACGGGCATTGATATATATCAACGGGGACAGGTGAAAACGTGTGCCCCGACCGGGATTCGAACCGGGGACCTCCTGCTTACATGGCAGACGCTCTATCCATCTCACCCACCGCGGGCACAGAGGATAGAGCGACTGCAGGGACTATCTCGCTCACGCCTCCCACGAGACCCACATTCTCACCTTGTACGTCCACACACTACATTCGTAGTGTCCCACCCCAACACACTCATTACTCGTAGAAGACATTCTTACCAAGTCCCGTAAGAGTTCGGGGAATATGCGTGCATCCGCACAAAAGAAGAAGGTCATAGCCAGTGTTGCAAGAACTATATACTTATATGGATATAGTGTCTGTTCTTTCGGACATGTCAGAAAGAACTGACACCATCTGTTCTTTCGGACATGTCCGAAAGAACAGATACCATTGATGACCTGCAGCCGTCTAGAACGAAATTAGAATTATATTAATACCGTCAGCTGCTCACGGGCATTGATATATCAACGAGTACAGGTGAAAATGTGCACCCCGACCGGGACTCGAACCCGGGGTCTCCTGCTTACATTTTTTTACAACGTCGACGCTATGAT
Organism: Schistocerca gregaria; assembly: GCF_023897955.1. NCBI lineage: Eukaryota > Metazoa > Arthropoda > Insecta > Orthoptera > Acrididae > Schistocerca > Schistocerca gregaria. Next base: position 1,062,176,296 of record NC_064920.1, read on the forward strand.
TCCACGCCGCTACGAAAGCTTCTATAGGAGTCTTGTTTGACTACTGGGAAATCGCTGATGCAATAGCGGCACGGCTGGTGAAGGTGAGACCACGGGGAGGTCTGACATCGTTGAAAACAGCCAAAAGTCGTTAGGAGCCACGCAAAGAGAATAGAAAGCATCAGAAATCATTTCAAAGTTGTCACGAAGTAACTGCAGCGTCACGTTTGACCGATGCTCTTGGTACGTTGTCGGCTGACAGAGCACAAGTGCAGCCTTTTCCGGCCGTTTTCCGCACAATGTAGAAGGATCTCGTTTTTCAAAACATCTTCGTAGGAGCGTCTGTGACTGTAGTGTCTTTTGGAATGCAACAAGTAAGGATTGTGGCATCGGTGTACCAAACGCAGCCATAACTTTTTCAACATTGATTTTTATCCTAAGTTGTTTTGGGGTGCGCTCCATTGAGCTGACAGGCGCTTCGTTTCAGTACTGTAAAACTCCGTCCGTGTCTCATCCATTGTAGCTATCGATAAAAGGAAAGTCCCATTCACGCTAACATGACGCGTCAACATTGCTAGCCAACATGCCGTATGCAGTATCTTGTGGTCAGCAGCATTGGTGGCACCCACCTGGAGGACACTTTTCACATATTTGTCCTCTTGCAGGAACGTGTACAGACATGCCATGGAAATGCCAACTTTGGGGACGGTGTGTTACACACATCGTTCAGCGATCATCTAAAACAACTTCCTCTACTCGTTCGATTATGTCATCGGAACGGTTGGTGTGAGGTCGAGATTGTCTACGTTTGTCTTACATGACGTTCTGTCTATTTTGAACTGCAAAAATGCACATAACATCAGTGTCATGTATCTCACTCAACTGACAAAAATCTCACTCAACTGACGAAGTTCAGTAGGCGTCATACAATGAAAATAGAGGAAACGAATGATTATAGGCGGTTCTTGTAATGGAAAGTCGCCATTATAGGCATCAAAAACAGTCTTCACTCTCGCCGCTACAGCTAGAGTTGTGTGTACCATACAGTGCTGCCATCTCTGTCACACGAACAAATCAAGTGCACGTGCATTTTAAAATAAACTGGGTGTTTTTATATATTTCCAGTCCAGAGAAAAAAAATTTGCAAGTCAGCGTCAATACTGCATGTGCCATGGGTGCTGTCTGCTGATCAGTTTGGAGCTTAAACAACGAGACTGAAGTTGTGATACACCGCACTTATTACAAAAAGTCGGAATATAGGCGGAGGTAAAAAAAGGCATGGGATACCTCCCAGTACAGCGTCGGGCCTCCTTGTGTCCGGCGTAGTTCAGTAACTCGACGTGGCACGGACACAGCAAATCATTACAAGTCCCCTGCAGAAATATTGAACCATGCTCCTCTATAGCCGTCCATAATTGCGAAAGTGTAGCCACTGCAGGATATTTTGGGCGAACTGACATCTCTATTATTGCACCAGAAGGCCCAGTCCATTCCACGGAAACACAGCTCACATCTTTATGGGGTCACCATCAGATTGCACAATGCCTTATTGACAATTTGGCTCCGTGGCTTCATGGGATCTGCTCTACATTCGAACCCTACCATCAGCTCTTACTAACTGAAAGAGAGACTCATCTAACCAGGCCACGTTTGAGGGTCGGTTAGGGTCCAAATGATATGCTCACGAGCCCAGGAGAGGCGCTGCAGGTGATGTCGTGCAGTTAGCAAAAGCCCCTCGCGTCGATCGTCTGGTGCCATAGACGATTAATGCCAAATTTCGCCGCACTGTCCTAACGGAAACGTTCATCATGCGTCCCATATTGATATCTGCTGTTATTTCGCGGAATGTTGCTTGTCTGTTAGCACTGACAACTCTACGCAAACGTCGCTGCTTAAACCTAACTAACCTAAGGACATCACACACAGCCATGCCCCAGGCAGGTTTCGAACCTGCGACCGCAGTAGCAGCGCGGTTCCAGACAGAAGCGCCTAGAACCGCTCGGCCACATCGGCCGACGAGCCGATGTTTACAGACTTTCCTGCTTCGAATGATCGTCCCTGTCATATACCTCAATACTGACCATTCCTCCTGGGACAGCCTGTATAGGTTAGTGAAGCCGCTGATACACGAACTGAATCAAGTGTTCTTCCTGTATCTACACCTGGGGAGCCACCTTAAGGTATACTTCTCCTATCACTATGATACCATCCCTCTCCCGTATCAGTCTCTAATTTCTCTTATTTTCTGGTTGCGATCATTTCATTACATACAAGTAAGAAGGTAGTAATACGCTGCCGCAATCTTCCAGGGACGTACACTCTTGTAATTTTAACAGTAATCATTTGTCGCGCTTATTAAACGCATCCATGACAAATTGCGCCGCTCTTCTTTGGACCCATTCCTGGTTACCCTATAGCCATTAAGGCATTTTTTGTGCGGTAGTGATACAGCCGACATCCTTCTCCGTCTTTACCTTATTCGGTCTTGTGCTCCGTCTCTAACGATCTGGCCACGCACGCGACACTAAGCTCCAAACTTATTTATCTGTTCTATTTGTCCTACCTGGTAAGGCCTACACACAGACCTTAAATATTCGATAATAAATCGATCGAGAGCTTCAAAAACTATTTCTTTCTTGGATAATTATATACTTTTGCGCAAAGTTCTTCTAATAGATCTCACTCCGGCGTCTGCTTTTCCTACAGCAGCTTTTATGCGGTCGTTCTGTTTTAGGTCTCTCTTAACGGTCGAATGGACAAGTTTTGCTCGGGGTGAAAGCAGCCAGCAACTAGCGAGTTGAGGGCGGATGTCCTGTCCGCTGTCCGCTCCGCCAGATAAAAGCTGCGCCCCTCGCCGGTCGTGGTGGTACAAGGACGCAGTCACTGCGCTACTCTGCGCTTTGTCCCGTAAACTGTGTCGTGTGTGAGACGATTATTCGTCATCCTAGCTGGAGGACTTCGGAAGAATCCACTCTATATCTACACTCATGCTCATAAATTAAGGATAAATGCACAATGTGGTGCCACACAACGTACCACTACACAAAACTGGCGCTAATAGCATAGGCAAATAGGGAACACTCACGACACAGATATGTAAGTCCACGGTATTGGTGATAAGTTGAGAAAACCGTTCCGAAACACATGTGCTACAAAACGCCACTGTTTCCTGCTCATGTCCCCCGACATCAATATAAGATATGATCACCATGGCCGGCTGCGGTGGCCGAACGGCTCTAGGCGCTCCAGTCGGGAACCGCGCTGCTGCTACTGTCACAGGTTCGAATCCTGTCTCGGACATGGATGTGTGTGATGTCCTCAGGCTTAAGTAGTTCTAAGTCTAGGGGACTGATGACCTCAGATGTTGATCCCCATAGTGCTCAGAGCCATTTGAGCCATTTGATCACCACGCACACGTACACAGGCCGCACAACGGGTTTCCATACTCTTGGATCAGGTGGTCGAACCGCTGCTGGGGTATAGCCTTCCATTCTTGCACCAGTGCCTGTCGGAGCTCCTGAAGTGTCATAGGGGTGTGAAGACGTGCAGCGATACGTCGACCGAGAGCATCCCAGACGTGCTCAATGGGGTTCATGTCTGGAGAACAGGCAGGCCTCTCCATTCGCCTGTATCTTCTGTTTCAAGATACTCCTCCACGATGGCAGCTCGGTGGGGACGTGCGTTTTCATCCATCAGGAGGAAGGTGGGACCCACTGCACACCTGCAAAGGCGGACATACTGGTGCATAATAACGTCCCGATACAACTGACCTGTTACAGTTCCTCTGTCAAAGACATGCAGGAGTGTACGTGCACCAATCATAATCCCATCCCACACCATCAAACCACGACCTCCATACAGGTCCCTTTCAAGGACATTAATGGGTTGGTATCTGATTCCTGGTTCACGCCAGATGAAAACCCAGCAAGAATCACTGTTCAGATATACTTGGAGTCGTCCGTGAACATAATCTGGGACCACTGTTCCAATTAACATGTACTGTGTTCTTGACACCAGGCTCTAATGACTCTCCTGTGACCAGGGGTCAGTGGAATGTACTTTGCAGGGCTCCGGGCGAATAAACCATGTCTGTTCAGTCGTCTGTAGACTGTGTGTCTGGAGACAACTGTTCCAGTGGCTGCGGTAAGGTCCCGAGCTAGGCTACGTGCAGTACTCCGTGGCCGTCTGCGGGCCCTGATGATGAGATATCAGTCTTCTTGTGGAGTTTTACACTGTGGACGTCCCGTACTGTAGCGTCTGGACACGTTTCTTGTCTGCTGGAATCGTTGCCAAAATCTTGAGATCACACTCTGTGGCACAGAGAGGGCCTGTGCTACGACCTGCTGTGTTTGACCAGCCTCCAGTCGCCTTAGTATTCTACCCCTCATAACGTCATCAATATGTGTTCTTTGAGCCATTTTCAACACACAGTCACCATTACTACGTCTGAAAACGTCTGCACACTTACTCGCTGCACCATACTCTGACATGCACCAACTCAGCTTTGCGTGTGTGGACTGCTACCAGTGCCACCGTGCGACGACCGCATGTCAAATGCACCGCATGGTCATACCCCGAGGTGATTTAAACCCGCAAACCGCCCACCAGAGCGTTGCTTCACGATGTATCAGCATTATCCTTAATTTATGAGCATGAGTGTACATCTACATACGTACCCTGCAACCCACTGTACGGTACATGGCGGAAGTTAACGTGTACTACAGCTACTCTTTCCCTTTTCTGTTCCACTCGCGCCGGCCGCGGTGGTCTCGCGGTTCTAGGCGCGCAGTCCGGAACCGTGCGACTGCTACGGTCGCAGGTTCGAATCCTGCCTCGGGCATGGATGTGTGTGATGTCCTTAGGTTAGTTAGGTTTAAGTAGTTCTAAGTTCTAGGGGACTAATGACCACAGCAGTTGAGTCCCATAGTGCTCAGAGCCATTTGAACCATTTTTTGTTCCACTCGCAAACAGAGCAAGGGAAAAACGACTTTCTATAAACATCCGTACAAGTCTTATCTTAGTCGTTCTTACGCGAAACGAACTTTGGCGGTAGCAGAATCGACCTGCAGTCGGCCTCAGACGCCGGTTCTCTAAATTTTCTCGATAGTGCCTTGCGAAGAGAGCGTCGTCTTCCCTCTAGGCAGGTCCATTTGCCTTCGCGAAGCATTTCCGTAATACTTGCTTGCTGATAGAACTTACCGATAGCAAATCTAGCAGCACTTATCTGAATTCTTCACTTAATCTGACCTGGTGTGGACCCAACGAACACTGCTGAAGAATGGGTCGCATTAGCGTTCCATACGCCGTCTCCTTGATAGATGAACTACTCTCCGTCCGAACAGGCTCGGAAGACCGAACGGTACCGACCGATCGCCGTGTCATCCTCAGTCGATAGGCGTCCCAATATACGGACATGGAGAAGCATGAGGTCAGAACACCGCTCTCCTGGCCGTTCTTAGTTTTCATGACCGGACCCGTTAATGGTCCATTCGACCATTAAGTAGCACTTCAATTGGTCTCACAAGGAATGTGTGCATCCCGCTGGCTGTATTCGAACGTTACAGGATTGTTTTTCCTATTCAGTCCCACTAATTTACATTTTTCTATATTCGGAGCAAGCTGTCATTAATCTGTCTTGTATCCTCCTACAGTCACTCGAGAACAACAACTTCTCGTACACCACAGCGTCTTTAGTAACCAGCCATAAATTGCCGTTTACGCTGCCCGTCAGATCATTTCCGTATGTAGGGAATAAGGGGGGGGGGGGGCACTCCTGACGGTACCCTAGTCTCTGATGACCACGCGACGCCGAGGATAACGTACTGCGTTCTATTACTTAGGAAGTCTCACAGCCATTCACATACATGGGAACCTAACCCGAATGCTCGGACCTTCGTCAACAGTTTGCAGTGGGGCAACGTGTCAAACGCTTTCCGCATATATACACTCCTGGAAATTGAAATAAGAACACCGTGAATTCATTGTCCCAGGAAGGGGAAACTTTATTGACACATTCCTGGGGTCAGATACATCACATGATCACACTGACAGAACCACAGGCACATAGACACAGGCAACAGAGCATGCACAATGTCGGCACTAGTACAGTGTATATCCACCTTTCGCAGCAATGCAGGCTGCTATTCTCCCATGGAGACGATCGTAGAGATGCTGGATGTAGTCCTGTGGAACGGCTTGCCATGCCATTTCCACCTGGCGCCTCAGTTGGACCAGCGTTCGTGCTGGACGTGCAGACCGCGTGAGACGACGCTTCATCCAGTCCCAAACATGCTCAATGGGGGACAGATCCGGAGATCTTGCTGGCCAGGGTAGTTGACTTACACCTTCTAGAGCACGTTGGGTGGCACGGGATACATGCGGACGTGCATTGTCCTGTTGGAACAGCAAGTTCCCTTGCCGGTCTAGGAATGGTAGAACGATGGGTTCGATGACGGTTTGGATGTACCGTGCACTATTCAGTGTCCCCTCGACGATCACCAGAGGTGTTCGGCCAGTGTAGGAGATCGCTCCCCACACCAAGATGCCGGGTGTTGGCCCTGTGTGCCTCGGTCGTATGCAGTCCTGATTGTGGCGCTCACCTGCACGGCGCCAAACACGCATACGACCATCATTGGCACCAAGGCAGAAGCGACTCTCATCGCTGAAGACGACACGTCTTCATTCGTCCCTACATTCACGCCTGTCGCGACACCACTGGAGGCGGGCTGCACGATGTTGGGGCGTGAGCGGAAGACGGCCTAACGGTGTGAGGGACCGTAGCCCAGCTTCATGGAGACGGTTGCGAATGGTCCTCGCCGATACCCCAGGAGCAACAGTGTCCCTAATTTGCTGGAAAGTGGCGGTGCGGTCCCCTACGGCACTGCGTAGGATCCTACGGTCTTGGCGTGCATCCGTGCGTCGCTGCGGTCCGGTCCCAGGTCGACGGGCACGTGCACCTTCCGCCGACCACTGGCGACAACATCGATGTACTGTGGAGACCTCACGCCCCACGTGTTGAGCAATTCGGCGGTACGTCCACCCGGCCTCCCGCATGCCCACTATACGCCCTGGCTCAAAGTCCGTCAACTGCACATACGGTTCACGTCCACGCTGTCGCGGCATGCTACCAGTGTTAAAGACTGCGATGGAGCTCCGTATGCCACGGCAAACTGGCTGACACTGACGGCGGCGGTGCACAAATGCTGCGCAGCTAGCGCCATTCGACGGCCAACACCGCGGTTCCTGGTGTGTCCGCTGTGCCGTGCGTGTGATCATTGCTTGTACAGCCCTCTCGCAGTGTCCGGAGCAAGTATGGTGGGTCTGACACACCGGAGTCAATGTGTTCTTTTTTCCATTTCCAGGAGTGTAGTAATATCGAATTCGTCTGTTACCTCTATCCGTGCTTTGTGGAATATCATGCGAGAAAAGGCCGAGCAGAGTTTCGCACAAGCTATGCTTTCCAAATACGTGCTGATTTGTGGACAGAAGCTTATCCGTCTCAAGGAAATTTATTAATTGGAACTCAAAATGTGCTCAAGAATACTGCAGCAACACACATTAAGGTCACTAGTCTGTATTCGACTTCGGATTCCATATTTTGTCGAGCAGCAGAAGCACTATTACCATTACAAAGTGTTTCTCCAGTTTAGGGGGAGCTGTTAAATGAATATTGCCGACATAACTTGCAACTTTTCCGTCAATTTACAAAGGGTATCGCGAGTGCGTGCTCTGAATGCCAACAATAACGGGAGAACTTTGTTGTATTATTGTATAAAGTTGCTGTAAAGAACGTAATTGAGCTATGTGTTAAATGAAACAATTTTATTATTACCAGTCACTGTTTATTTATCTCCACGGTGCGTTTTAAAGGTTTAAACCTTTGAAACGCGTCGTGGAGATAAATAAACAGTGGCTGGTACCAGTAAACTTGTTGTTTCATTCAATGTCTATAACAGTCACGGTAAAGCCTAACCTGAAGTTAGAGCTATGTGTTTATGGAGAGTTTGCCACACCACTAGAACTACTTCGTAGCCGCAAAGAGTCGGTTTTCGCGAAAAATACCTGAAATAGCCTGTAGGTAAGTGGACAGGTGGAGTCGCAGCTTTTTCCAAAAATTTTCGGATGACGGTAGCCACCGTCTGAGCTGCCCCTGCAGAGGAGGATGGGGAGTTCACATTGTCGTTATCTAACACCCAACGACGATTGAAACGCGCGCAGACCGGCAAGATGGTCTAGCTTTATTACGCCGGTAATTTCATTCATGGCTTTGACTCCTAAAATCTAATAGTGCCATGTCATTCCGTCATTATTTCACGCATTAACTGCTGTTATCCTACACCACGCTCTTTTGTTTTGACAAAATAAAAAGTGCTGGAGGCCTCTTCAATCTGCTTCTGTGCCGTGGAGTGTGTAGTATTCCATTCCTTTGGTTAAAGCTCGGAATGAATGCTCGAAGAGATTGACTGGAAGGTAGCAGTCAGTAAAACGCAGGTTGTTATTTTATCACACACGTTAAACACGACCAGTACCTTGACAAAGAGGAAGGAATGGAGACCTACATAGGACGGAGTACACGCACTTCGTAATCACGCCTTTCTTTCTCCTTAGTTTTAGAGAAGTTATGTAGGCAAGAAGGTCATATGCCCATATGAACAAAACTGTTCAACCGACGATGAGCGGTAACTAGATGCTACACTAAACATGGGATAAACAAACAATAGGAGTGGAAAAGTAGAGAGTGGCAGAAAAATACCAATATGCAGGCTCACCATGGCGTGGCCCAATGTGTCAACACGGACCTCGTGTTATGTATATGCTAACCTTCTCACAACTAAATATACATACGTAAGCGACTTGGTGGGAAAATCTTGTCGTCCGTAAACACATATTTTCTAAATTCTCTTCCAGACCACACCAAACCAGAAAATAGTGACCGCTCCCGAATGTTGTTATACATAAGGAACGATCATGAAGTTTCCGTTTGAAGGCCGAGCAGTCCAGAATCGGTGTGCCAATCAGGCACAATTGCCTTGGGCACTGAGGCAACAACCCAACCGAAGCACCAGGTTGAAGATACCAGTTTGGTAAAACAGCTTGCCATGCTGTGTGTATGGTTCAAATGGCTCTAAGCACTGTGGGACCTAACCTCTGAGGTCATCAATCCCCCTAGAACTTAGAACTACTTAAACCTAACTAACCTAAGGACATGACACGCACCCATGCCCGAGGCAGGATTCGAACCTGCGAGCGCAGCAGCAATGCAGTTCCGGACTGAAGCGCCTAGAAGCGCTCGGTCACAGCGGCCGGCACTGCTGCGTGTAGAAGTCCGCAACTGCCTGCCGACGACCTCATCCGACAGCAATCATAGACCCTTCAAGCCCTTTTTTAAGGGATCGAAGGAGTGGGGACGTGCGTTATCATGGAGCCGCGAATCGGCATCGGTAGTTTTGGGCAGACATGCTGCTCGATACACATTCTTCATTCTCGGATAAATGGCTACCGGTGTCTGTCCTCCAGGGGCCAAAAACAGAATAACAGCATGTTGATGCTGTTTGGAAGCATTTGGTAATAATGTCGCCACATTTCAGGTTTCCGCTTTTACCACAGGCATACTGGAAAGACATGAATGTCACATTAATTCCTTGCCTACATGTTGGTGTTTATACACATGCATAAGAGTCGTGCTACGTTGCATATACTCTCAAACGGAAAGCTTTTGATCACCCCGCAAACCAGAGCAACACCACGAATATGACGATGAACCCATGAACCTTTAGGCTCACCCTATATAAAATCTCATTTTGAAATGCAGAGATAAGCCCGATCTCTCCCCTCCTTCTTCTGCTAAACGGCTACAATTACAGTGAGCTAACCTGGCCTTGAGCTAACGCTGCCAAGGACTCATTGCACGGTAAGCACAAGACAACTGTGGCATCCGGCGCTGACGAAACAGAAAGGCAGTCGGCCGACCCTCATAATTTGCACGTCCAGCGTCCAAGGAGGATACCAGCGAAGCCAGGGAGCCGTCCGCGCGAAGGTCGACCCGAGGTTCACCGTAGCTATTTCCTGGAATTATCACCTAGCTGTAGGTTCCTTAGATGTTGTTCTTCTCCTCTTCAAACTAGCGTGGTACATATCGTTTTGGAACAGAGAACACCAAGAGAAAGACACTGCACTCTCATTTCCATTCGAGACAGCCTGTCTTGTAATTACAGAAAAAGTGGAACTTCTTCAGACAGTTATCTACAGTGCCAGAAGACAACATGCAAGTAGGTTTTGCCATGGACTCTGGAAACGTTTGGACGTATACGCACAGACACTAAAAACTTCCACAAGGCAACACTCCAGAAAATTAAGAACCATCAAGTAAACCATAAATAAAGCAAAAAAATGAGAACTAAAAAGAGTAGCTTATGCTCGAGTTACACCTACGTGCAAGCCAATTCGAAGGAAGATGTTTTGCCTGGTCTTTTGTGGTCTCTTCTCTTGACAAAACCAAAGAAGCATGGAAAAGTAACAAACAATAAAGGCAAAAGTAGACGTAGGAAAATACAAACCATATGAAAAAACACAGCAATTCGAAACTGCCAGACAATCTATATCTATTGAGAGAAAAGAAAAATAATGGAGGAGATCCAATTAGAGTACGGAGGCCAGGGGAGACAGTCCACAATTTTGACGCCGTCCTCGCTACTGTCATTATTCCTGTTTTTTTGTTGTGGTGGTGACACTGGTGGTGTTGAGCACGACGATATCACGATAAGGCGACAAGGACAACGAGGCGAAGGTGGAGCAGGTTTAAAAATCAACAGACAAATGACTGATACCCTTTACAAGGTATTACTTTGTCAATTATGCTGCTGCCGCCGTCACTGCCTCATCATGGACGTTTATGCGCATCAATCTGAATTAGTCGTTGAACACCATAGTGCTTTCCTGAACAATCGTACGTCAAGGATTGGTATGGTCTTCCCTTTCCCCGACATCTGAAATGCATAATGCACGAAGCGATTCAACGTGAAATCCTGATCATTTCACAACGTCGCAGTTTTTACGTCACAAACTTTCGTCAAATGGTTTTGAGCACTACGGGACTTAACTTCTGTGGTCATCAGTCCCCTGGAACTTAGAACTACTTAAACCTAACTAATCTAAGGACATCACATACATCAATGTCCAACGCAGGATTCGAACTTGCGACCGTAGCGGTCGCACGGGTTCCAGACTGTAGCGCCTAGAACCGCTCGGCCACTCCGTCCGGCAAAACTTTCGTCAAGATTCATACAAGTTTAGGTAATTTTCGGGAATTATAATTATTGTTTCGAGTCAGAGAGGTTAATAATTAAATACGTAACACCGTTTTTTCGAGATGATAATAAAAACTCATTAATAACTCTGATATTCTTATGTCCAGTTAGAGCACTGATGATGATACGTCTGGCGCCCTACATCCAACATCATCATCGGCACTTCTATACAGAGATTTAAAGTTATTCTACTTAGAAGGGCCGCGCAGAGTGATCGCGCGGTTAGAGGCGCCATCTCACTGGCTGCGCGGCCCCTCCCGCCGGAGGGTCGCGTCTTCCCTCGGGCATGGGTGTGTGTGTTGTTCTTAGCATAGGTTAGTTTACGTTAGTTTACGTAGTGTGTAAGTCTAGAGACCGATGACCTCTGCAGTTCTGTCCCTTAAGAACTCACACACACTACTTTGAAGAAGTGATTATGTGAGAACGTGATAGAGATTTTTTTTGGAAGTGGCGCGTTTTATAAGGCGAAAGTGAAGGAGAGATCTGAACAGAGAGGTCAGAGCCGCACAGAACCTTTGGGTGCGTCGACGGTGCCAACAAATCGCGGTAATGGTGGGGACAGGCACGAAAGTGCCAGGCCGCCGGGATCTTTGTCGCGGCAAAGGTGAAGTGAAAGGTCAGGCCTGCGAGAAGCGCCGTGTTTTGGTGCCAACAACGGGACTGTAGGAGCTACGACCAGCTACTGTCAGCAGTAATACGCGATCCCAGCCGCAGTAAGAGGCAGCTTTCTCCGAGGACCAGCTGTTGCGAGCGACACTACTGACCGTTAGTGGTGTTACGGAGACATGGCCCCCCGGAATTTGACTGCCGCGTCATCGTGAACGGAAAGCGACGGACCTCACACGAGCGCGATTTCTCTCGGACGCTGGTATTCGCGGTCGCATTTCACTTGAGCAAAAGCGTCGTATGCAACATCACAGCGTGTGAATGACCTCATGCTAGCGGGATCTTCTGCCCCTCTTCACAAGAACTGCTTTGTGTACAGGGTGAACTATTTAAATCATTCGCTACTTTCACATAACTAATGACGAGGTATTGAATAGAATTGGGGAGAAGAGGAGTATGTGGCACAACTTGACAAGAAGAAGGGACCTGTTGGTAGGACATGTTCTGAGGCATCAAGGGATGCCAAATTTAGCATTGGAGGGCAGCGTGTAGGGTAAAAATCGTAGAGGGAAACCAAGAGACGAATACACTAAGCAGATTCAGAAGGATGTAGGTTGCAGTAGGTACTGGGAGATGAAGAAGGTTGCACAGGATAGAGTAGCATGGAGAGCTGCATCAAACCAGTCTCAGGACTGAAGACAGCAGCAACAACAACAACAACTTCTATTTCACAAGCGGTTCAAATTATCGAAACGACGTTTTCAGCGAATGGTAGCAGACAGCGTGCACGTAGTTTTCTTATACAGGTAATACCGTTAACTCCTGTGACTGATGTATTGGAGCATTAAATGGAACGATATACACTCTAAACAAAAGGAACGACGCGCCACTAAGGAATTATCCCAATGGCACGGAAATCGGTATACAGAGGAGTCCAAAAAAATTGCATCCACTGCTTAAAAGTCCATAACTTGCAAACTAATTGACTGAGTTGTCTCGTTTTTGGTGAAAGTGTAGCTTAAAGTCCAACTTAAAGATATCACTGTAGGTGTTTGAAATGGTAACAATTAACATCCACACGCAAACGATGCCGCCGAACTGCAGCGCGAACTATTGACAGCAGCGTGTTCAGTTGGATATTTGCACATGAATGTACGATGGATTCTCGAAGTTCATTCAATATGCGTGGTTTTTTTCGATAAACGTCGTCCTTTACTGTTCCCACAGGTAAAAGTCCAGAGTAGTTAGATCTGGGGAACGTGGTGGATATTCCACAGCACCTCTACGGCCTATCCACCTTTTTGGTAGATTTTCGTCGAGATACGCTGTAACACGATTTTGGTAGTGGGCTGATCTATATTAACGACATAGGAGACAATCTGAGTAGCCGTCTTAGATTGTTGCATATGATGCTGTCATTTGCCGTCTTGTAAAGTCATCACGTGATCAAAACTGCTTGCAAAATGATTTAGGTAAGATATCTGTATGGTGCGAAAAGTGGCAATTGATACTAAATAAGGAAAAGTGTGAGGTTATGCACATGAGTACAAAAAGAAATCAGCTACATTTCGATTACGCGATAAGTCACATAAATCTGAAGGCTGTAAATTCAACTAAATACTTTACCACAATTAGAAATAACCTAAACTGCAACGATCACATAGATAATGTTGTGGGTAGAGGAAACCAAAGACTGCGATTCATTGGCAGAACACTTAGAAGGTGCAACAGGTCTACTAAAGAGACTGCTTACACCACGCTTGTCCGCCCTATTCTGGAGTATTGCTGTGCGGTGTGGGATCCGCATCAGGTGGGACTGACGGATGACTTCGAAGAAGTACAGAGAAGGGAAGCTCGTTTTGTTTCGTCGCCAAATAGGGGAAATAGTGTCACAGACATGATTTGTGAATTGAACTGCCAATCAGTAAAACAGAGTCCGCAGCTCGTGGTCGTGCAGTAGCGTTCACGCTTCCCGCGCTCGGGTTCCCTGGTTCGATTCCCGGCGGAGTCAGGGATTTTCTCTGCCTCGTGATGACTGGGTGTTGTGTTAGTTAGGTTTAAGTAGTTCTAAGTTCTAGGGGACTGATGACCATAGATGTTAAGTCCCATAGTGCTCAGAGCCATTTGAACCATTAAAACAAAAGCGTTTTTCGTTGCGACGGGATCTTTTTCTGAAATTTCAATCACCTGTCTTCTCCTCCGATTGCGAAAACATTCTGTTGGCACCCACCTACATAGGGAGAAATGATCATCACGATAAAATAAGAGAAATCAGGGCCCATACAGAAAAATTTAAGTTCTCGTTTTTCCCGCGTGCCGTTCGAGAGAGGAACGGTAGACAGACAGCTTGAAGGTGGTTCATTGAACCCTCTGCCAGGCATTTTATTGTGAATAGCAGAGTAATCACGTAGTAGATGTAGATTGCACATGGAGAAAAGTCGGTGAGTGAAATATCGTGAGCAGATTTCGTAGCAATGAAAAACGACTCTGTTTTAATGATTCCCATCCCAACTCGCTGAGAATATCAGCACGACCAAGAAGAGGTGGCACGGTAGGGGAGCTACTGAGGACTATTCCCGCTGAGGACTTCATGTGATACGCACCACATAACTGCAGTCGTGACACAAGCGGCATTTCCTTCGACAAACTGCATCACTGCAAGTGTTGCCTGTCCTGGCGCGTGCGACGTGAGCTACAGGCACAAACGCTAACCAGCCAGGCACGCATCGCCGTTTCGTAATGCAGCCACAACTATTCTGATGTCACCGCGTTCTCTGCTCTCCAAGGCCACGAAAACATCTTTTTATTTTTCTCGCCGCGAGCAAGCTATCTCACGACCTCAATCAAACAGTCAGCTCAGCGCAGCATACACTGGACTCGACGTTTCCACTAAAGATTTGCGTCTTAACGTCGGCTTCGCTCTTCGGAGGGTGGCGTCACTGAGTCAGGGCAAGGCAGAGCAGGTCGCGTCGACTAACGTGAAGTCCCCTACCGAGCGACGCAATGAATATTGTATTCAAGAGAAGCCGAATTCAGCTTCCCGATCAGACATCGCGATTTAAGTTCCGCGTGATTTTTCTGAAGCACCTACGATTACCATCTGGTTGGTCCTAATGGGAACCGCGTAAAGAAACTAATGCGACAAATTCTAGAGTTGCTCCGGCGTTTGTAGTCCTTACCAAGTCGGCATGACAACAAACGTCGAATCAGCAATCGTGCTGCAAGGGTCTTAAGAGAGCGGCATAGCCCCGCTAAAAATGTAACAAAAATGCTCGGGAAAGCTTAAATGGGAATCTTTAGAAGAAAGCAATGTTGTTCTTGCGAAACCTGTTCGGGAAAAGCTACATTAACAGTATTGTAGAGAAACTGTGCGACAATTCTCCTGCCATCATCACAAATCTCGCAAGAACACGAGAATACAAAAAAGATGGGTTAGGACGAGTACACCAGCTCAATATGAGACTGGAATGGGACAAAAAATCACTAATTCTGGTACGAAACGGACTCCGCACATTGTACAGTGACTTGCGTAGTATATAAAGTACACGTCCGTTCATCTAGTCTGTAGCAGTCTCCTATGAGCTCTAGGTTGGTGACTAAATCTTACGCCTGATCTTCTCACTCAGCTCTTCGAGTCCCATTATGAACACATTAGGTTATCCACGGAAAATATTTTCTAGGAAGTTGAAATCCTTATGTTGTGAAAGCTGCAGACGACTTCGTTCTTCACATACAGATTTTTCTCACTTATCTCCGAGTGAGCTACTGGCGCGAACGGCGCTTACAAAGCGAAATCAGACCACGAAACACACTCATAGTGATGGTGGTGATAACATATAAGTCGTGCGCCACTCCTAAGAGCCTGCTGTGAAATGTTTAGGCTATTACGCTTCAATTTTGGAAAAATCTAGGTCGAAGGCCACGAAGGAGGATCCATTTCGGACCAGGTCGATTTGTTAGAATACTCGAAAACAATGAAATCTAATTGAGCCATATGAGACACACAAATCAGTAATTTACAAGGAACAGCAAAATTAGTAACATCGATCCGTTGTAAATATGCCAGAGGTGATCTTTTTTTGCTAACTGGCGTGGTGGGCAAGTGCTATGAAGCATATTGTCGGATTACGGTCAGATGACGTGCAGCTGGGTTCAAGTACCCCTTCTTGTAAAATATTTTACTCTTTGTGGAAAGAACTGAATCTGCTACCTTTTTTTTATAATTTTATTGTGAATAGGGAACAGGTACGATTTCCTTACCTGTTTTGTGACAGTAAATTACTTCTGATAAAAGCCGTATGACTCTCTCAAATGAAAAATCCTACTGACTGTACCGTGTCGTCAACATTCATAGGCGGATACACTACTAACAACATTTTTCTTCTTCACAATAAAATTTATTTTATTTAAAACTGCGATATATAAATTTCACGATGAATTTCATTTTCTTGTTAAAGGGTCAAAGTCATTGCACTGAAAGCTGTATCCCACACAGTGTCAGTCGGGCGTTGATAATTTCTGCAAGGACTTATCAACTGCTGCATTTTCCTTACTAATAAAGGAAACGTCGCGGGAACTCTCTCAGAACTGGACGATTGCATCCACTGCTAACTTGTTTCTCGAGCGTTCTAGACTAAAATAATAAGGTTAACGAATCGGTGTGTATTTTATACTGAGAGAAACAGAATAATGTAGAAGTCTTTCTGATAAGGCTGATTGGAGCTTTATAATACAGTCCATTGTCCCAGCAAAAATTAGCGTTGTGTTTGTGTGTGTGAGTGTGTATATGCGCGCGCGCGCGCGCGTGTGTGTGTGTGTGTGTGTATGTGTGTGTGTGTGTATGTGTGTGTGTGTGTGTGTGTATGTATGTATGCGTGCGTGCGTGTGTGTGTGTGTGTGTGTGTGTGTGTGTGTGTGTGTGTATCTCGTCGAACACGTACCTGCGAGAGGTGGGGCTACGAAGAAGAAGGATGGACCTATTCACAACTAGAATCGACTGCTCTGAGGTGACAATAGTCGTGGGACGGAGGTATGCGCGTATACAGATGGCGGTAGTACCGCGTACACAAGGTATAAAAGGTCAGTGCATTGGCAGAGCTGTTATTTTTACTTACGTGATTCATGTGAAAAGGTTTCCGATGTGATTTTGGCCACACGGCAGGAATTGACAGACTCGGAACGCGGAATGCTAGTTGGAGCTAGACGCATGGGTCATTCCATTTCGGAAATTGTAAGGGGAATTCAATATTCCGAGTTCCACAGTGTCAAGATTGCGCCGAGAATGCCAAATTTCACGCATTACCTCTCACCACGGGCAACGCAGTGACCGACGGCTTTCGCTTAACTACCGGGGGAAGAGGCGTTTGCGTAGAGTTGTCAGTGCTAGCAGACAAGCAACACTACATGAAATCACTGCATAAATCACCGTGGGACGTACGAAGAACGGCGGAATATCGTGTTAATGGGTTATGGCAGCAGACGACCGATGCGAGTGCTTTTGCTAACAGGACAACATTGTCTGTAGTGCTTCTCCTCGTCTCGTGACCATATCGGCTGGACCCTAACGACTGAAAAACCGAGCCCTGGTCAGATGAGTCCCGATTTCAGTTGGAAAGAGCTGACGGTAGGGTTCGAGTGTGACGCAGACCCCACGAAGCCATGGACCTAAGTTGTCAACAAACCATGTACCTAAGTTGTCAACAAAGCATTGTGGAACCTGACGAAAAAAAAGTGTGTGAAATCTTATGGGACTTAACTGATAAGGTCATCGGTCCCTAAGCTTACACACTACTTAACCTAAAGTATCCTACGCACAAACACAAACACCCATGCCCGACGGAGGACTCGAACCTTCGCCGGGACCAGCCGCACAGTCCATGATGCAACCCGACATTGGCTCCATAATGGCGTAGGCTCTGTTTACTTGGAGTGCATTGGGTCCTCTGGTCCAACTGAATCGATCACTGACTGGCCACCGAGATCACCCAATGTGAATTTAAAAAAAAATGGTTCAAATGGCTCTGAGCACTATGGGACTTAACATCTGAGGTCGTCAGTCCCCTAGAACTTTAACTACTTAAAGCTAACTAACCTAATGACATCACACACATCCATGCCCGAGGCAGGATTCGAACCTGCGACAGTAGCAGTCGCGCGGTTCCGGACTAAAGCGCCTAGAACCGCTCGGCCACAGCGGCCGGCGACGTGAATCTCATCGATCATTTTTGGGACGCATTCGAGAAGTCAGTTCGTGCACAACATCCTGCAACGACAACATTTTCGCAATTATGGACGGCCATGGGGGCAGCATGACTCAACATTTTTGCAGGGGAGTTCCAAAGCCTTGTTGAGTCCATGCCATGTCCTTTTGGTGCACTACGCAGTACAAAAGGAGGTCTGACATGAGTTTTGTCACCCCGGTGTGAGTAGACGAGCTGGACCCAAGAGCTTGTGATGTGTGTCCCACTAGCTGTGTTGGGGGTGAACACAGTCTCTGATGCTCACTAGGCTTGACGAGACCGTCTGGTGAACCGGACAGTAGGATCCAAATGCGACCAGTTACGCTCTTCCCTGCTATGCCGGACTCTGGGACGCGCTTTGCAGCCAGCAGGAGCTGATAACCTTGGCGCTTGTCACACGCAGATGCGCACGCGCCACGCGTCCGAGACTGTCACACCACAAACACCGTGGACCCGTCTCGCAATTGCAGCAGACTGGGCGCACGCTAACTCTCATTAACAGCACCGTATCTCTCCTGTCTGCGTAAACATAAAGTAGTCACCATTTCCGAGAATGGTCTGGCTGCCCCCGTCGTCTCGTGCTGGACTTGCTGCTCCATTAATCGGAGATCTTGGATTCGACTCATCTCCCAGACAAGACTGTGGATTGTAAATGTGCCGTTACTCTGTGCATAATTCATACACAGAGCGAGTCATTTAAGCTGCAACTTTAAATTGCTCCCAGAACTACGCATCCAACGGGAAAACATTAAAGATCGAAGTGGCAGGTGCCTACAATATAGAAGTATCTACATTTCACTAGAGGGCGTTGTTATATATGAAAAAGAAAGCCACTCCAATAAAAATAATAACCCCAGGGGAAATTGCATGCAAGAGTTTAAGAGAAAAAAATGTAACATTTTTAAGCAAAAATTTTGTTGCTCGAAATCTAAGTTATAATCACGAATTAACTCACAAAGTTTAAACCGAAT
The DNA here is from genome assembly GCF_023897955.1 of Schistocerca gregaria. Classification (NCBI taxonomy): domain Eukaryota; kingdom Metazoa; phylum Arthropoda; class Insecta; order Orthoptera; family Acrididae; genus Schistocerca; species Schistocerca gregaria. The sequence continues at coordinate 1,062,195,397 of NC_064920.1, forward strand.
GTGATACAGGTTATACCGTTGCTACACGTGGGAGGCATACAGTGAGGTGAAAAAGTCATAGGATAGCTCCTAATACCGTGTCGCACGTCATTTTCGCGAGAGTAGTACAGTAACTCGACGCAGCATGGACTCAAGTCGTTGGAAGTCCCCTGCAGAGATATTTAGCCATGTTGCTCCATAGCCGTCCATAATTGAGACATTGCTGCCGGTGCAAGATTTTACGCATCAATTGACCTCTCGATTACGTTCGATGGTATTCAGGTCGGACGATCTGGGTAGCCAAATTATTCGCTCGAATTGTCAAGAATGTTCTTCAAACCATTCGTCAACAATTCCGGCCCGTTGACATAGCATCGTTGTATGGGAACATGAAGTGCATGAATGGCTGCAAATTGTCACTAAGTAGCCGAACCATTTACAGTCAATGATCGGTTCAGATGGACCAGATGATCCAGTTCATTCCACGTAAATATAGCCCATACCATGTCTTGAAAGGAGGATATAAGATGAACATCAACAAAAGCAAAACGAGGATAATGGAATGTAGTCAAATTAAATCGGGTGATGCGGAGGGAATTAGATTAGGAAATGAGACACTTAAAGTAGTAAAGGAGTTTTGCTATTTAGGAAGTAAAATAACTGATGATGGTCGAAGTAGAGAGGATATAAAATGTAGACTGGCGATGGCAAGGAAAACGTTTCTGAAGAAGAGAAATTTGTTAACATTGAATATAGATTTATGTATCAGGAAGTCTTTTCTGAAAGTATTTGTTTGGAGTGTAGCCATGTATGGAAGTGAAACATGGACAATAACTAGTTTGGACAAGAAGAGAATAGAAGCTTTCGAAATGTGGTGCTACAGAAGAATGCTGAAGATTAAGTGGGTAGATCACATAACTAATGAGGAGGTATTGAATAGGATTGGAGAGAAGAGAAGTTTGTGGTACAACTTGACTAGAAGAAGGGATCGGTTGGTAGGACATGTTTTGAGGCATCAAGGGATCACAAATTTAGCGTTGGAGGGCAGCGTGGAGGGTAAAAATCGTAGAGGGAGACCGAGAGATAAGTACACTAAGCAGATTCAGAAGGATGTAGGTTGCAGTAGGTACTGGGAGATGAAGCAGCTTGCACAGGATAGAGTAGCATGGAGAGCTGCATCAAACCAGTCTCAGGACTGAAGACAACAACAACAACCATCACGGTGCCACCACCAGCCCGCAAAGTGACTTGTTGACAACAGTTGACAGTGACTGGTTGGCTTCGTGGGGTCTGCGCTACACTCGAAACTTGCCAGCAGCTCTTATCAACTGAAATCGAGACCCATAGGACAGGACACGGTTTTCCAGTCGTCTAGCGTCCAACGAGCCCAGGAGAGGCGCTGTAGGTGATGTCGTGGTGTTAGCAAAGGCAATCGCGTCGATCGTCTGCTGCAATAGCCCATTAACGCCAAATTTCGCCGTACTGTCCTAACGGATACGTCCCAGATTGATTTCTGCGGTTATTCGATGCAGTGTTGCTTGTCTGTTACCACTGACAACTCTACGCAAGTGCTGCTGCTTAGAAACGACGGAGAGGCTTCGTCCGTGCCGTAGCCCTCAGTGGTTCACAACCCCACAACAGGCTGCAGCAGTCCACTCACCTCACCGCCGCCCCACACCGAACCCAGGGTTATTGTGCGGTTCGGCCCCCAGTCTAAAAAGGAGATTGCTTACAAATTACTCTCGGATTATACTACAATCCCCTATGTATCGCTCACATACGTAGCTATCGTGAGGCCAGATTAGATAAATTACAGCACTCACGGAGGTATTTAAATAAGAATTCGTTCCGCGCTTCATATGTAAGTGGAACGGGAAAAATTCTAATAACTGGTACAATATCACGTACTCTCTACCTTGCACTTCACTTCACAATCGTTTGCACAGTACAGATGTGGATGTGATATGGACGGGAAGAAGCTTTACGATGTTGTGCTATGTTAAGTCTTCTCACAAAAACCTGACTGTTGTTCACAGAACACGTTTGTAGATGCGGATTACAATTATATCAAGTCGTTCTTTCGCAGATTACGCCTTTCCATATGCTATTTAAACTACTTACGCTTGTCCACAACAACTAGCATATCCAAAAAAAAGTAGACAGCTCTAACGAAAGTATTCCATACGATGGTGTTTTAAAACAGCCAAACGCTAAATAATGACCTCTACTTGGAGATATTTACAACAGCAGGATCTGTAAGGACAGTGTACTTCAAACAAGATGCTGTTCTACAAGAATGAATGAATGTAAACTCAGAACTAACGCTGAATAAAGCTCTGTTGGATATTAACATTTAACCTTTGACACTTTGTCATATGATTTATAGAAAGTACTCCCCGTTTAGGCCCTATAAAAGATTTGTGAGCAAACTTTTATGAAAGCTAAGGTCCCTCTCCAATATTTATAAAAGATATATGATAATCATCCTAGTTAACCGTTAAATATCTTAAGAAACGTCTCTAATAGTTCTTTCACGAAGATCTTTCACAATATAATACGAGCCTTAGGACTAGAGTGTCAAAATACTGGATGCTGCTATCGGACTACTGTTCTGAAATACCTCTTATTTGACAGTATTCCGACTACAAAGAACGAGATTAGCCCTCCATTGCGCGGTGGAAGTGATTTACACTCGCCATGGCTGGCGCAATTTTGTAGATGTCATTGACCGGCATGCAAAACTATCCGAAGGTAGCTAAATATTTCTCCATCGTTTGCCGGGCTGTGAACTCTATACGTATGTTCACAGAAAGATGTTCAGCGTTTCAGGTAGTTCAGATTCATCGCTTACAACACTGATAAGATTTATTCTTCGAGTCAAGGATAATGAACCTATCTTGCATATGCGTCCTTGGGGGTTCGTTACGTAACTGCCCGGGACACAGACGGCGGAAGGGCGGAAGGTAATTCTGCAGCCGAGGTTCCGCCCTCTCAGATAATATTAGCCTAAGCGCCGGAGCTGCAACCAGCTGCTTCCACGAGCATCCTCGTTCTTCATATGCTGTACTGGTAACACGCAATTATCCAGTAACCGGTACCAGAGAGTAGTATTCATTCGAAGCAGTTACTTATAATGTAGTATATCTGGAAAAGCCGGACAAACATGCAGTCAAAAAAATGGTACAAATGGCTCTGAGCACTATGGGACTTAACAGCTCAGGTCATCAGTCCCCTAGAACTTAGAACTACGTAAACCTAACTAACCTAAGGACATCACACACATCCGTGCCCGAGGCAGAATTCGAACCTGCGACCGTCGCAGTCGCGCGGTTCCGGACTGAAGCGCCTAAAACCGCTCGGCCAAAAACATGCAGTCAAAAAAATGGTTCAAATGGCTCTGAGCACTATGGGACTCAACTTCTGAGGTCATTAGTCCCCTAGAACTTAGAACTAGTTAAACCTAACTAACCTAAGGACATCACAAACATCCATGCCCGAGGCAGGATTCGAACCTGCGACCGTAGCGGTCTTGCGGTTCCAGACTGCAGCGCCTTTAACCGCACGGCCAAAACTTGCAGTCAGATCTTGATAAAATTTCAGTGATGAGACTGGTGACTTACTTTAAATGTTCAGAAATGTAAAACTGTAAACTACGCAAAACTTAAAGACATGAATCACAATATGATTAGTTAATTCATACAAATATCTCAACGTATCAATTTGTAGAGACATTAACTGGAATGATTAAATAGAATGAGTCTACATAGGAGGTTGCTTACTAAACATTCGTACAACCTATCCTACAAGAATAATGTTCAAGTGCCTGGGAGCTGTACGAAACAGGAGTAACAGGTCAGACTGAACGTATACAGAGAAAGGCGTTATGAATAATTCGAGGCTTTTTTACCCTAAATGCAGCGTAACGGAAATGCTAAAAAAGAGTCTCAACTGGTAGACGATTCAAGATAGACGAATACTATTCCCTGAAAGCTTACTTGTGAAATTTCAAGAACCAGAATTATGGGAGGAATCTGAGAATAGGTTACGGCCTCCTTCATATCGTGCACGCACTCCGTATGAGGAACTGGATGAAAACCCTATCCGTGATCCTGCGAGGAGTATCCTTCTGCCATGCACTTCATTGTGGTTTGCTTAGTGTGGACGTTGTAGACTGGCAACTGTTGAAATCTCCTGTCACACACACTATACGGAAGAGACGGAAGAGACGCAAGAATAATAACAAAAGGCAATAATCAGACTTATTGCAAGTATCGGAACGAAAAACGCTGTACATAATAAATAAATGATACGAATGGAAAAACTGGTAGATGCAGACCTCGGGGAGGATCAGTTTGGATTCCGTCGAAATGTTGGAACACGTGAGGCAATACTGACCTTACGACTTATCTTAGAAGAAAGATTAAGAAAAGGCAAACCTACGTTTCTAGCATTTGTAGACTTAGAGAAAGCTTTTGACAATGTTGACTGGAATACTCTTTTTCAAATTCTAAAGGTGGCAGGGGTAAAATACAGGGAGCGAAAGGCTATTTATAATTTGTACAGAAACCAGATGGCAGTAATAAGAGTCGAGGGGCACGAAAGGGAAGCAGTGGTTGGGAAAGGAGTGAGACAGGGTTGTAGCCTCTCCCCGATGTTATTCAATCTGTATATTGAGCAAGCAGTAAAGGAAACAAAAGAAAAATTTGGAGTAGGTATTAAAATTCATGGAGACGAAGTAAAAACTTTGAGGTTCGCCGATGACATTGTAATTCTGTCAGAGACGGCAAAGGACTTGGAAGAGCAGTTGAACGGAATGGACAGTGTCTTGAAAGGAGGATATAAGATGAACATTAACAAAAGCAAAACGAGGATAATGGAATGTAGTCAAATTAAATCGGGTGATGCTGAGGGAATTAGATTAGGAAATGAGACACTTAAAGTAGTAAAGGAGTTTTGCTATTTAGGAAGTAAAATAACTGATGATGGTCGAAGTAGAGAGGATATAAAATGTAGACTGGCAATGGCAAGGAAAGCGTTTCTGAAGAAGAGAAATTTGTTAACATCGAATATAGATTTATGTATCAGGAAGTCGTTTCTGAAAGTATTTGTTTGGAGTGTAGCCATGTATGGAAGTGAAACATGGACGATAACTAGTTTGGACAAGAAGAGAATAGAAGCTTTCGAAATGTGGTGCTACAGAAGAATACTGAAGATAAGGTGGATAGATCACGTAACTAATGAGGAGGTATTGAATAGGATTGGGGAGAAGAGAAGTTTGTGGCACAACTTGACTAGAAGAAGGGATCGGTTGGTAGGACATGTTTTGAGGCATCAAGGTATCACAAATTTAGCATTGGAGGGCAGCGCGGAGGGTAAAAATCGTAGAGGGAGACCGAGAGATGAGTACACTAAGGAGATTCAGAAGGATGTAGGTTGCAGTAGGTACTGGGAGATGAAGCAGCTTGCACAGGATAGAGTAGCATGGAGAGCTGCATCAAACCAGTCTCAGGACTGAAGACAACAACAACAACAATAAATGATGTTTAATTATCTATTTAATCAAAATGTAGCACATTATACTATGTTTGTGGATGGGTTATATCATCGTCGTTGATTTGCAGGCAAACAATGAAGCGTCGATTTGTTATTGCACTAGCATTACTTGTTTTTCCCAGCAAGCTGAAAAGTATATGTCAGTGCCATGAAGTAAATAATGTTGTAAGTATCTTGTATTGTTTCCCTTACAACCATAGGCGTTTGCATGATCTTAGTGTCACTATCGTTATCAGCTTTCTGGAGTGAACATGTCGTTAATCCCTGAAGATCCCACAAAAGCTATGGAAGCTTGGTGGAATGTGGTCGCAGCATGCATTACGTTGTGCAAGTATTGAGAACTACACCTTCCACGATTTCCAGAACCGTAACAAGGTACAGAGGTACTGGAGGCTATGCAAGGAAACTAGGATCGGCCCCAAGAGGAGCAACGTTGGCACTGCTACAAGTTCACGTTGCCGACAACCATTATTTCACCGTCCGCCCCTGTAGCTGAGTGGTCAGCGCGACGGAGTGTCATACCTAACGGCCCGGGTTCGACTCCTGGCTGGGTTGGAGATTTTCTCCGCTCAGGGACTGGGTGTTGTGTTGTCCATTTCATCCCCATCGACACGCAAGTCGCCGAAGTGGCGTCAACTCGAAAGACTTGCACCAGGCGAATAGTCTATCCGTCGGAAGGCCCTAGCCACACGGCATAAATATATTATTCCACCGTCATTGAAGCACGAATTTGAAGGATCAGTGTTAGTGAGAGAACCGTCTACAAAAGAATGGAAGGAGCCAGATCTCAATCCACACCTGCTGCAGGCCGAGGAACTCAACAGAGAGCATCGCACAAGAACTATCGTTCCTGGAGAGTACAACAATGGGAGAGAGTGTTGTTGACCCTTAAGTCGCGATTTGGCCTACAATCATATGAGGTAGAGGCAGCTCTCGAAAAGTCCTCGGCCCTTCACGAAAGTATTCCTTCTGCACATTCTCATTCAGGACGCCTTCTCAGGCTGGTTCTCTGATGGCGCGGGCAAGAATCAGAATGTGTGCAAGAACGGATATGACCTTCGTGGAGGCTTACAGACACCAATATCTGGAGGATATCCTTTAGGAGTATACTGTGCCTTTCGCTCCTTATACTGAAAGAATAAGAGCCTTTTCCTCAAGAGGACACTGCAGCATTGGTCAGCAGCATGCCTCAAACGTTGTACCCCGTGATTGATGTAAGAGGAGGTAACAGCCGCTTCTGAAGATGCGACGAGAGTTCTGTGAAGTGTACAAAACCAAAACAAAGGTGCAGTACCTTCACGAGCTTCCTCAATATTTACTTAATTGCGAATCCATTCCTGTCACTTCCGCATCTCTGGCTTAATTTGTTTATGATCGCCACTTTTTTCACAATTAGACACTTAGATGGGATTGTACCACAATATTTTATCACAAAACAGTAGATTAATATCATAAATGTGACTGGAATTTAAAACAAAAAAATTAAAATATTTTTTTAAGAGACTCAAGTGTCGCGTTTTCTTGCGCAGGTCAGCCTGTTGCAATCTGCATCAAGCGTTGGGGGTTCTCAATGACCAAATCTCAAGATTACGCCTAACATTTACCAATAAAACATAAATGAAAAACCCAAAACATTATCTTGCACTTGGGAACATAACTGCACATATAGCTGCTCAAGGAGATTACAGACTTATTTAAAAAGTTTAGTCTGAAATCAACATATTTTTAAAAAGTATGTTAAAATTTAGGTCTTACCTAACACACACTGTAGGCCACAGTGGATACACCGGTTCCCTTGAGATCAACAAAGTTAAGCGCTGTCGGGCGTGGCCGGCACTTGGATTGGTGACCATCCAGGCCGCCATGCGCTGTTGCCATTTTTCGGGGTGCACTCAGCCTCGTGATGCCAATTGAGCTACTCGACCGAACAGTAGCGGCTCCGGTCAAAGACAACCATCATAAAGACCGGGAGAGCGGTGTGCCGACCACACGCCCCTCCTATCCGAATCCTCAGCTGAGGATGACACGGCGGTCGGATGGTCCCCATGGGCCACTTGCGGCCTGAGAACGGAGTACTAACACATACTGTGCAGTTAAAGATTAATCAGATGAGTATAAATGTATCAAAAATGAACAAAAAAATACCTCTGATATCTTGCAATCTATTTTCGCAATGTAACGGCACATTACTGAAAAATCGTAGGCCCAAGATTAGTGATAGACGTCAACCTCAGATCTGTATCTCCTTGCATATGACAGCGTATTCAGCTGAATGGGTGTAATATGTGCAGTGGGTATTGAAGAGATTGCAACACGAGACTGACCATTCTAAGGGATATTTTTCATAGAATATGATCAAACATAAAAGTCACAGACGTAACAAGTAGCAAATTGTGCAGAACGTAAGTGCACCTTGCATTAAATAATTTATGTAACTAGAGATATTTCGTTGTAAATTATCAAAACTTTGATGAGTAACACTTATGCATTAGGACGCTTGGTGTTGAAAGTAGTATCATTTTGCGAAACTCGCCCATACAGAGTACTTTTGGGTCGTAAATCAATGGTGCCTACCACGTAGCTTAACGGCGTTTTTCGTTTGTGTGTGCTAGTTGACAAAAAAGTATAGTTATGCGACATTTTCGCCAACTGTAATCTGCATGCAGCCAAACAGCTATTACAATTTCATTTCACTGTCCTTTTTCATACTTGTATCTATATCGTCTTTTCACAATAGAGAGTGATAGCGAGGGCTTTCGTTTTGTTGCTGATTGTGTGTTTTATGTCAGCATCATAAATGATTTTAGTTGTACAAAAATTGCAAATCACTATCTGTAGAAGTAGTACGCCAGAAGCAACCAAGACTGACAGACCGCTACAAAAACTAACTTAATATACTACAGATGAGCAGAATATACACAGATGATGGAAGTCAGAGACCAACTAAATAGAAAACACCCTGCTTTTCTCAAGGAGGTGACGTAAAAGTTAAGTTGTTAAGCAAATATGGGTACAAATTAAAAAAAAAAAAAATACGTCGGTAATAGGAATAAAGAATATAACCTCAATTGCTTCTTACTTTGGGTACCTCACACTTGTATCTAGGTGTTCGTTCTCGTAATCTAGGACGTTAACGAAAGCTTTCTTTTTGTTGTTGGTTGTGTTAAGTCCGGTTCATAAATGATTTTGACTGTACGAAAACTGTAAATGATTAGCTATGGGACCAACCAGGAAAGTTTCCGCATGGCCCAGGGTGACAGCTCGAACGAACAGTTCCACAGCTTAAGAGCCTTGTAGGAGAAAGACAAAGGAAAATACTTAATCGTCACCCGTACCGCCACAGAGTGGGGAAAATTGCCGCTGAATCGAAGACGACAGCAAACACTAGAATACACTCAATTAACGACAATTCACTAGGAACTTTCGTTTGTCAGCGTCACATTTAGAAGCAATAAGGAAGGATTTATACGTTACGGATGAGTAAACTTTGATAAATGTTAAAATTTCACTTACCGCAGTGACGGAGTATTGTGGTGATGTTGGCAACGACCGGCCATGAAGTAAATAACTGATGCTGTTCCTGCTCTATGGTTGTCAGGTTGTTGTATGTACCCTTGCCCGCTAATTGTCCTCGTAAAGCCAACACTTGACAAGAAAATGTTTGCGTTAATATGAACGTCACACAATTCCCAGCATTCAACGGTAGTTGCCAACACCACCGCACACCGCCGCCGCGGGCCGTAAGTAAAATTTCACCTTGAAAATTCCCATAACACCTTTTGCTAACAACTTTCTTTCCTCTTCAGCGCGTACAAATTATTTCCGCAAGTGGAAAGCGTTGTGGTTATTCCTCGAAGCTTATAGCTGTGTGCTAACAATACGTCACGAACGAAATACGTATCAGAAACTAGGATAGAATGTAAGAAATTCGACTATTTGGCTACAGTGCACTTACCGTGTCCCGCGGATCTTGGGTTACGCGCTACTGTTGGTAATTTGTCATCGTTGTTCGCAGCCAATCAGGTGATAGTATACGGTAGCCAAAGAGAATCGCTCAATCTCACCATCTTCGTTGTCACAAGTATTTCTGTGTTTTCCGTTGTTTTCTGATGTTTTCATTACGTTAGAACCTTATAGCGCAGCTTAACGGTTGCGAGTGAAACGAGCATTAATGAATTTTATAATCATCGTTGCTACAAATATTTGTTTTTTTTTTCATCTAAGTTGTGTTATTTTACTTACACGCTATGCAATCTCTGAATTTCACTTACACTTTATGCAATCCCTGAAGTTGTAAGTATGGCACTTTAAAGCGATTCATTACGAACTAGCGCGGAAAACACGGTATATAGATGCACTTGGTTTAATTACTTGTGTATAAACAATCGTCTTAAGCGCTATGAATGAAAATTTGTGAGATATGATACTTCACCGCTTTAAGGTCTTTGGCATGTTGGGAGTCCGTTGTCGAAATATATCCACATATACATATAAGATGAAGACCCTAACTAATGTGCAGGCATCTCAAAGCATAGATACAGTTAATTCAAGTATTATGATTACGCTTACGATAAAGAGATAAGTAGCGCAAATTTAAATGTGCATGCTCTGGTATTGGAAATACTGGTTGTGGAAATACCCGCCATCTGAGCATAAACTTCTTGCGTCTCGAAAGACAGATAACGAGAAAAATGAAAGATTAAAAAAGAAGTACATCACAGAGCGACCAGACGAAGAATCAAGCAAAGCATCCGATTTGTGCCTCAGGTACAACGTCCATAAAGCATCAGATAAATATTCTGGGTTATTCTACGTCTACATATGCAGTTAGTGCCGCAAACAGAAATAATTTCTCTCTTATAAGCCGCTTGTAACATGACAAAGCATTCTAAGAACAGTAATAGCGAAAAGTGTCTCTATAAGAGCATGAAGGTGGACGTCCTTTTGACAAAACATTCGAAAATTCTGTGTTGCAATGTCTGTGTGCTCGGCAATTTCGGATAAATTGAAAGTAACGGTAAATTCTTCCTTTATCATCAATATTTCATTGGTTGTCAGCTCTGCTGAACCTATTCCAAACTAACTCCTTAATGCCGGAATATTTATTGACTCCAGCATCATTTACGGCTTGTTTTAAGAATGTCTCCTTAGTGCTTTCTTTCCTTGCATAGCTCTTTCTAATACTTTTTACAAGGAGATGGTTGTGGAGTATTATGTGACCATTTTACTCATGTCGTCTTCGTCTGATTGTCTTCTTAACGTTCATTCCATTCTCGAAATAGTTCAGGATGGTGATTCTATCCGTCCCTTTTATCTTTAACAGCATACCACAAACGCTTTAATTTCGATTTTGCTAATGGTCTTTGTTTTACATGCATCAAGTACCATGCTCCTGAAGCAGATTTTCATCAGTTTTTTCCTCGTTTCACTATTTACAGTTTTTTTTGGCAAAGCATTTTCCTTTTATTCAGAAGCATTATTTTTGGCCTCTCTAATAGTTTGTTCTTCCTCTTTTCTGTTGGCTACATTTTCACTTATCTTATTACCTAAATTTTTTATGCATTCTCATATGAATTTAAAATTTAAGTTACCAGATAAGTGGTTCCTCTATATACATTCTCCCCTTGAAACTGAAAGTAGGCGAGTCTTGTGCCCGCGTGTTAACATGAACGCGTGGGCATTTCCGATGTATGGTATTCCATATTCTCCATAAAAGTACTTCATAAACGAGATTTTGCGACATGAAAGCAAGTTTAAGCTGCATACCAAATATTTATTCTTCGCCCGGTGTGCGGGAACTGCAGTGATTTCTTAACTAACAAACATATGTCTACTGTATGCTGATGTGGTCTAGTTCCCAAAGGTCAGTCGAAGAACAAATATTTTGTGCGCAGCTTAAAGGTGTTTGTTTGCTAAAAATGACATTTGTGAAGGTACAAGAACACTCGATTAGTTCACTTTAAGGAGCCGAAAACAAATAAAAAGTTTTTAACTTGTTATATCTACTTAGAGCATGTTTTAAAAACAGGTAATATGTCAGGATTTTGTAAACTGAAGAATACTAAATTAGACAAACATGAGACGATTAACACACTTGTGTACCAAAACTAATCACTAAAATTATTTTAGTTTCTTTCACCCTGGGCAGACATTGTAATGGCCGAAACAACCGCAGCCGTGTACACGGCAAAGCCTACAATGGTGTTAAAAATTGGCCGTTTAACAGAGAAATTAGGAAGATACGCTTCTTCAGAATCGCGACTCACACACATTGGTTTTCTTCGCTCACGCACAGCATTTAACATTGCTGCAGTATTACTAACCGAGTAGATTAGTATTACTACACAGGTGTCAAGAGTGCAGACATGCTGATGTAATTTCTAAATCATTTCAGGGACGGAAAGACATTTGGTGACTGAACATGTTGCAAGGACTCTTTGCACGATTTAGGTGCCAAAATATAGTCACAAAGAAGAACATCTATGATTGCTTTCTGTTTTAGGGTTGGTAATCTTTGACGAACATGATAAATTTTTTCTTAAATATGTTATTTATTTTGTTGTATTTTAGTACATTGGGGTCATATGTTTCGGTAAAATGATAACACAACAAGATTTTTTTTTTCATTTGCCACATGCAATTTTTAGTTGCTGTATGAGTTTAACGTGAGCGGTAAGATAGTACCAGGTGAGTGACCTGATTAAATATATGAAGGGGAGAAGCGTTACTTAACGCTTCATGTTGCTTTTATATCGTCCACCACTACCTCGACGCAAAAGAAAAAGAATATTGTTCGCTATCGCAAACATTCGGAACCGTAGCATCTAGTAATATGCATCGAAGCGACTTAAGGTGGATTTTATTATAGAGAAATTAATTGCAGGACTGATCCACCGGACGATTCGTACGGAAACGTAATTTGACCACGGAAGAGGTAGCTTATAAAAGCTTCGTTCGACTGATTCTTGAGGATTGCTGGCCAGCAGAAGGTCCAAGGAAGAGCGGCACGTTTCACCAGGGGTTGATTGAGCAAGCGCGAGAGCGTTAGTGAGATCACCAAGTTCCATTGGCAAACGATACAAGCACTGTGTTGTGCATCACGGATTCATTTTTAAAATTCTGAGAACGCACGTTCCAAGAAGAGCAAGGCGAAGCATTATTTTCTCTCTCATACGTGACGCGAAATGACCCTGACGGTAAAACCGGAGAGTTTCGACTTCAAATGGGGGCATTCGTTCCTTCCGCAAATCATCCCTGAATTCAACAAGGAAAGGGGGGGGCGGCTGATGTGAAAGGGGGAAGAGGTGATGGTGAGATCATAAGTAATCCCGTCACATACCTTAAAGTGGCTTATGGAGAAAAAATGACAACCTGTGGTGGTTTCTCGCGAATGGTACATCAGTTCTTGTAGAAGATTGTGTAGAGTGCTAAGGTTTCCCGAAAGATTTTTATGCATGGCCATGGCAACATTACTATGCTCGACAATTTTCATAATCACCTGACACACTTTAAAATTTAAAACGGTGTACACTACACGCCCATTACTATAAAGACGTTACATTAACTAAGGGTGTAATACATTTAACAATAATGGACATGCGATTTACACCAAAGCGAGCTTTAAAGTCTGCCAAGTGATGACGTAAATTGTCGAAAGTAGTTGCGGCACAATAACGTTTTAGGCAGCTTTATGTGTACAAAAATGGCTTTCGAGTACAACTGAACCATGTCTAGAATATTCAATTTTAGTTGGAAGTGAGGACGTGGTTGTAAAATATTAACATGTGGCTGCACCACACACAGTTCATGATAGGATCACCAGTCACACGATCAGCTTCGGGAGTAGGGACCCTTCTGCAGATAAAACTGTTACCTTACTAAAGATTGTATATTTTTGTTAATATTTGAAGGTATTCTTTCTCAGTTGCTACTTGAATTACCTTTAGCAAATGATTGTAAAAATCCGTCCTTTGCAACACAATGTTCATTTTCTTTCTAGCCTAATATGTTTCGTCTATTCGGGCTATGTATCACTATTGATCTATAATACAATGCATATTATTTAATTACACATTTATTTAAAGAATCTGTAGTGTTTTCGGGCAGTATATTTAAATCACCTATTTACAAAATGTTATTGTGATGGACCACGATTGTATGAATACACGTAAAGAACAGAAAACTAAAGCAAGTGATAAATCACAACCAGGTAGTTGTAACTAGCTACACAATGCAAATGTACCGCCAGGAGGCACTACAGATATACTAAACAAATATCTATATTTGCATACTTTTCTTTTTATTATCTTCCGCTGTTGATGCCTAATATGAATAAGCGAAACGTGTATAGTTACAAAGAAAATTAACGTACTTATTTTGTCCACCCTAGATCTCGTGAAATCGTACAGTGCAGGAGCGATCGCCATTTTGCTAACGGAAAAAGTTTTTGTAAACTCCGTATGGTAGATATTGGCACACAGCTTAGTAACAACAGGAATCACCATTAGGTGCGCGGCTTTACGTGTTTCCGAGGTAGCCTCTCCACCAACACCCCACTCCACTCGTTTGTACTTCCATGGCACGTATCTACGACTCATCTCTAATCTTTCTTATAATCTTTGAACTTCTTTCAGTTTCTACAATATTATTAACACTCTTATTTAACAACCTCCGTTTCCGTTATTTACTTTAATTTTTCTTTGTAGCATATTATTATTAACTTCGATTTTTACTGCTGAATACAATATTGGCTTGGAATAGGGAACTATTTCGTGCTACGACATGAAAAACTGTAAAATTTACGACATGTTTTAAAAATACTAGGCAACAAATCTCTAAATACGCGGTAAATGAAATGAAAAAAAGAACTGAATGACGAAAACATCAATGTAATCGGAAACATTAGCAACTGAAGATGGGCGTGGTAATAAGAAACTGGTTATGGCATTAAAATAAAACATTTTAAAAGTACTTGTGACTGGTTGCATTATTCACCAACAAAAAACAGACGTTTTATTGCAAAAGTCGGAGGAACTTTTTGTTATCCACAGTTCTGTTATAATTAAACATTCGCTACTTGAGAGGGACCCCATGACAAACGACTCATCGCGGAACAACGACACTTTGTGGGCACATTTGTAAGGAAGTGAAAAAGAGAAATAACGAATAATACACCGAGAGAAACATATTTTAATCTCCATATGAGAGGGTAACATTTGTTAGTTGTGTACTATGTTTACGTTTCAGGTTACGAACGTAGCCCAGTGTGACGACCACCTGCTTCCACGACAGCGTGGAACCGCACTAGGGATTGCTCTACTGCTACCCGAAACAGCTCAGCTGGACCACGAAATGTTCAATTGTCGTGACGCTACAGCCCGTGCACTGCTTGAAGATCACTTATTGCGTCCATCAGTCTCAGCCATGGCTATGCAACTTCTTTAACAATGTGTAGCGCAATTGGCCATCGGCGTCTCCCAGGAGCTATTCCTAAATCGGCAGTTAATTCGAATTCCCGAATCATGTTCTTCAACATCGGTGCGGAAAGAGGTGGTCTCCGGAATTCCGTTAATGCGTCGATACTCGCGGAGAACTGCAGCACTATTGCTGTTGATTTGCTAAAACAGCTTTGCGAGTAAAGCCCTGCTCACCTTGTCCAGACCCATGTAGACTGTGTCAGCACCTATACAGATGCTTGTGTTTCAACTCTATCACCGCACCTGTAGCGGCGCCTAACGGCAAGTCATTACACTAACACTACTAACAACGCAAATCCTGCAGCGCACGGTCTAATCATCATTCCTATAAAGCTGGGTTCCCATACGGTAAGTAGTTTTCCGTCTTAATTGTCTCAAGTAGCAAAACTTTAATATATATAATTTATATTATAAATGCCTAATTATAACTATCCTGTATATGACAAACGTAATTATTGTATACAGTGTGAACCAGAGCTCCACCGACAAAATTTCGGAGGATGTTCATGGACGTTTGGTATACGTGACCTGTGGTCTCCGGTGGCTCGTTACGGAGTGATAATGTAATTATGATTTATTCGGTTTTGTTACCATAATTGCAATTGTTTCCGCGAAAATACTTTCACAACAGAGAAGAAGGCGTTTCACGTAATCACCAAAACGCGGTAACAAGAAAGGATACGATTAACCGTGGGCGCCTTTATATAGATGCAAAACCGCCGTGAAGTGGTGGCAGTCTGAGCGGGAACAGCTGAGCATGACGTCGTCATTCCGCTTTTCCACTGCACTCAGTGAACCCATACACGAAGTGCTGATCGATCAACTCCTTATCAGTTATTTCCACGCTGCTGTGTATTTCTGTTGATGTTAAATGTTTGTTTTGTGGGGCGCTGAAGTGTGAGGTCATCGGCGCCCGTACCAAATCCAAATTTTTCCACACTACAATTGTTACGCATTCCAATGTAGCCACTGTCACGAATGATGATGATGATGAAATAATGAGGGCAACACAAACGCCCATTCCCCGGGCAGAGAAAATCCCCAACCCGGCCGGGAATCGAACCCGGGATCAAGAAGCAGCAACGGTAGCCACTACACCACGAGCTGCAGACTCTGTGTATCACTGTTGACGTACAACTACGACTGATGGAAAGACAAAACACGAGGCAGAACCGTGCAGTACCTTATGCAAGCTTGAGGATCAAGAGTAAAGTAGCTATTGCAAGTTTGTGTCCAAACACAGCGCACACTAATGACATTTTCATTGTTATGCAGATTCTTTCAAAGCAATACCGATACTAAAGGTAAGAATCATCATCATCATCGTCATCTCCTTCCAATAATTAGGTGTTATAGTCACGTGTTCCGGTCTCTATCATCAAAAATCGTTCAAATGGCTGTAAGCACTATGGGTCTGAGGTCATCAGTCCCCTAGAGTTAGAACTACTAAAACCTAACTAACGTAAGGAAATCACACACCTCCATTCCCGAGGCCGGATTCGAACCTGAGACAGTAGCAGGCGCGTGGTTCCGGACTGAAGCGACTAGAATCGCTCGGTCACAGAGGCCGGCCTCTATCATCCATTCACCTATTACAGGGTCTACCAATTTCTATCTTTCCAGTCAGCCGACAATTCATTATTTTTTTGGCAATCTACTTTGTACTAGTCTATCGACATGATCCTTCCACTTCATTATATTCTCTTCTATCTTATCATTGACTGAAAGGATCATTACATCTAGTCTTATTGTTTGGTTCATTATTTTATGCGTTTTTTAATTTCATTTATTATTATTATTTTTTTTTTTACTGTCCATGACTCCGAATAATATACAGGAGTAGGTACATCCATAACTTTATAGAATTTCATTTGTATTTTCTTTCCCGTTTTTCTTCCCAAAGTTCTTCCAATTGTTTCGCAGATAGCTTAAAATGTATTAACCTTCGTCTCATTGTCTTCGTCACACTAAAAACTAATATTAAATCCTACGTTATCGAAGTGAGATAATAGTTCTAAAGTTATTATTATCTACGTGTATTCGTTCCTTTGAAAGTCATTATCTTTGTCTAATTTGCCGATACAGCTAAATTGTAGTACATGGCGTTTTTGCTCAATATATTTGCTGCTGTTTTGTAAATAATCTTCTGTTTTCTATATAATCATCTGGCCTTGAGCATGTAATAGAGTGCTTAATGGTACGTAGATCCTATTTTAATTCCAAACTGTACTTTACCTTTTCCACTTCATAACTAGGTCGTGAACACATAAATTAAATTAAATGAGTGATAGACAACATCCCTTAGAACACCTCGGTTTATTAAAATTTCATCTAACGTTTTCGGACCTGAACTATTTTCGTATCTACTTATACACTCTTTATGGTGTCAACAGCGAGTTTAGGAAAACATTTTACTTGTAATATTTTCCACGAAAGTGGTCTTTTTACCTTATCACAGAATTTCTCGTAATCAACAAATGCTAAATGCGTTTTTCAATATTTTTTCTTCTAATAAATACATTATCATGACACGAATGTCCCTTCCTGTAGCATGATTGTTCTTCTGACATTACGGATATTCGAGTCCTCCATCGAGCATGGGTGTGTGTGTTGTTCTTAGCATAAGTTAGTTTGAGTAGTGTGTAAGTCTAGGGACCGATGACCTCAACAGTTTGGTCCTTTAGGAATTCACACACACACATTTTGACATTACGGCGTCAGAGATAATTTGCTATCTTTCCTTAAGAGTTTTTCTGTAATTTTATATCCTGTGCTTAGTAAACTAACTGCTCTAAAATTTCCGGTGTCTTTCCTGTTGCTTGTTTAGTATAGAAATAACTTCAGCTGTGTTCCATTCTTCAGGTACGGAACAGTTTTTTCAACACATGTTAAGACAATGAAAAAGGAAGATTTTGAAAAGATTCTACCAGTAAGAAATCAAACGAAACGTAATCACTGTGTAACAAGCCACGAGAAGAGAACCCAGGTTCGTTGTACCGAAATACTCAGAAAGTATTCCTGAAGAAGCTCCAAAATTTTATCTGTAGGTTTCTGATTCTCCCTGTGCAGTGTGTGATTATAATTAAACTACTTGAACCAGTGTAGACAGGTAACTGTTTACCGTATGGGAACCTGACTTTATAGGAATGATATTGAGACTGTGTGCTGCAGGATTTACGTTGTTTGTAGTTTCGGTGTCGTGACATGTCGTTAGGCCTTGGTATTGGTACGGCGGCTTAGGAGTGAAACACAAGCGTCAGGCTGCATTACAACTGCACACAGTCAACGTGGGTCTGGACAAGGTACGCATGGCTTTACTCGCAAAGCCGTTTCATCAAAACAGCAACAATAGTGCCGCTCCTTTCGACGCATTAAAGAAATACGGAGAGGTCCTCTTCCCGCACCGGGGTTCAAGAACATGACTCGCAAGTAGTAATTAACTGGAGATTTGGGAATTGCTCTTCGGAAAGGCCGTGGGCTAATTGTGCCTCACATTGTTCAAGAAATTGCGCTGGGAACAATGTGCGATCTTCGAGCAGCGCAGTAGCTGTCAAGACAGCTGAACATTCCACGGTTCACCGTTCCAATGTGCTCCGAACAACTGTGAAATGTTATCTCTAGCGCAGTTCCAGGCTGCCCTGGGTGCACATGGTAGTCACATTGAGCAGCGTTCGTAACCCGGACGGTAAACATGGTAGGCAATAAACAAACTTTACCCTTTCATATGAGAATTAAAATGTCTTTCTTTCAATGGTTTATCCGATACTTTTCTTCCGCACTTCCTTACAAATGTTTGCAATAAGTTTCATTTACCTACTACACAACAGGCCATTAAAATAGCTACACCAAGAAGAAATGCAGATGATAAACGGGTATTCATTGGACAAATATATTATACTAGAACTGACATGCGATTACATTTTCACGCAGTTTTGGTGCATAGACCCTGGGAAATCAGTACCCAGAACAACCACCTCTGGCCGTAATGACGGCCTTGATCCGCCTGGGCATTGAGTCAAACAGAGCTTGGATGACGTATACAGGTGCAGCTGCCCATGCAGCTTCAACACTTCACCACAGTTCATCAAGACTAGTGACTGGCGTATTGTGACGAGCCAGTTGCTCGGCCACCATTGACCAGACTTTTTCAATTGGTGAGAGATCTGGAGAATGTGCTGGCCAGGGCAGCAGTCGAACATTGCAACATGCGGTCGTGCATTATCCTCCTGAAATGTAGTGCTTCGCAGGGATCAAATGAAGGGTAGAGCCACGGATCGTAACACATATGAAATGTAACGTCCACTGTTCAAAGTGCCATCAAAGCGAACAAGAGGTGACGGAGACGTGTAACCAATGGCACCCCATACCATCACACCAGGTGATACGCCGGTATGGCAATGACGCATACAGGCTTCCAATGTGCGTTCACCGAGATGTCGCCAAACACGGATGCGACCATCATGGTGCTATAAAAAGAAGCTGGATTCATCCCAAAAAATTGCGTTTTGCCATTCGTGCACCCAAGTTCATCGTTGAGTACTCCATCGCAGGCGCTCCTGTCTGTGACGCAGCGTCAAGGGTAACCGCAGCCATGGTCTCCGAGCTGATAGTCCCTGTTGCTGCAAACGTCGTCGAACTGTTCGTGCAGATGGTTTTTGTCTTGCAAACGTCCCCATCTGTTGACTCAGGGATCGAGAAGTGGCTGCACGATCCGTTACAGCCATGCAGATATGATGACTGTTGGGATCCAGCACGGCGTTCCGTATTACCCTCCTGAACACACCGATTCCATATTCTACTAACAGTCATTGGATCTCGACCAACGCGAGCAGCAATGTCGCGATACGATAAAGCACAATCGCGATAGGCTACAATGCGACCTTTATCAATGTCGGAAACGTGATGGTACGCATTTCTCCTCGTTACATGAGACATCACAACAGCGTTTCACCAGGCAACGCCGGTCATCTGCTGCTTGTGTATGAGAAATCGGTTGGAAACTTTCCTGATGTCAGCGCGTTGTAGGTGTCGCCACCGGCGCCAACCTTGGTGTGAATGCTCTGAAAAGCTAATGATTTGCGTATCACAGCATCTTCTTCCTGTCGGTAAAATTTCGCGCCTGTAGCACGTCATCTTCGTAGTGTAGCAATTTTAATGGCTAGTAGTGTATTACTCAGTTGTCATGAGGGCCCACTCACGTAGGGAAAGTTTAATTATAACCACTGTTGCAGTTTGTACGATGAAGAGATCCTACGCGTCGTGTGACTTGCGATCTAGTCACAAATTTTATGTGGCAGAGGCCTACAGAAAGGTTAACGTGAGAATTTTACCGACCGCTGTGGTGACGAATGACTGCGGCCGCCTTGGAACATCACACAGGCACACGCCACACTCACACGCTGTACATTACTTTGCACTGACTGTAAGGGATGGGTCCGTAGACGATGCTGGGAGAACGGGGCCCGGCGACCCTGGGCCCGACGCCGGGAACCGCCGCCTGGGCCGCCGCCATGCTGCTTCCGCGCTACGAGACACCACCACACTCCGACGTGCACTCCGCGACGCTCTAGCCGCGACTGGCTGCGAGACGCGGAGCTAAGGCGCAGAAGCGCCGCCAGCACGCCACGCCCCCACCACGCCGCTCCGACAGGCCAGATTACGCCGGCGGTGCTGCTCCGCTGGGGTGCGACACGGCCAATGTCTGGTGACCGGCGGGAGCGAGACTTTCAGTGTATCGCTAATCTTGATCTCGAGAAGAGAATCCAGTACACATCCGACGACAGAGAACTTTCACTGGTGCAGCCTGCACCGTTTGTGTCATCTTATTTCCTGACCGTGCCTGCTTCCTCTTCCTGTGGACATCGTTTTTGCGGGAGGAGTCTTCCTTCAGCAGAGAGATGGTGGACCGGTCTTTCCATAATCCTCCTAAATGGATGGTGGTGAGGCCCGACTAGGCTAATACCATTCATCTGCATGGGGTCCATAGTGCTGTAGTCATCGGCGTTCAGATTGATGCCATGTTCCTCGACTTCAGGAAGGCATTTCACACTGTCCCGCACTGGTCTTCTGGAAGGCATTTCACACAATCCCGCACTGGACTTCAGGATCCTACTTGACACTGTCCAGCGCTGGACTTTAGGAGGGATTAATGCGATTAAACGATGTTCATCAATCCACATAAAAAGTTTTCTGGGTTTGGTATCGCGTCATAACGTAAAAACTACTGCTTCTGCAGAAAAACCAAGATTTCGGCCACGATTGCAGCGGTCTTCTTCTGGGTCTAATGGTGCGTTATAGCTATGCAGTGTCCTTTATATTTTATTGTTAGTGTTCACTGCGTATGCCATTACGTCATAATTTTAAAAGGCAGTTAGTTTCATTGGTCACTTGAGGAAGAAGGAGAGGGAACTTTATTTTAATAGGTTATTGCGGTGGAGGGAGAACGTGACCTCTATTGTCCATTGGCTCTTGTGTTATGTACCATGATTGGTGGCCACCGTCGAATGAGAAGTTGGCTGCTGTTTACCGACTGCTGGACGTCGGCAGCGCGGCGGCAGTTACTCGCCGATAGGGCTCGTGCCTCGTGTTGACAGTCCGGTCTGTTGGGCTCTGGTTCCTGGCAGCCAAGATGGGGCAAGCCTGAGTCCACCCTCCCTGTTCATGTTGTTACGGTGTTTAAGTATTTCGATGGCCCCTCTGATTTTGCGTTTCCTCATAATTGGCTGCTTGGGCAACACACAGGCTTCGCTGAATTTTCTTTTCTTTTCCGCAGTCATCCAGGACGTGCTGGGCTCCACCAAGGACAAGGTGGATGCATTACACACTGCAGGCGTTTACAAGGAGGAATGCGAATGTAGAGTGGCATACATCGGCGGGACTGGTAGACCAATAGCAACGCGCATTCGGGAGCACGAGCGTTATATTCGTCTAGGGCAACACAATAAACCCGCAGTGGCAGAAAATAAATGCGCAGTGGCAGAACGTCACCATGACTGCGGAAAAGAAATAAAATTCAGCGAAGCCTGTGTGTTGGCCAAGCAGCCAATTATGACGAAACGCAAAATCAGAGGGGCCATCGAAATACTTAAACACCCTAACAACATGAACAGGGAGGACGGACTCAGGTTTGCTCCATCTTGGCTGCCAGCAATCGGAGCCCAACAGACCGCACCGCCAACACGAGGCACGAGCACTACCGGCGAGTAGCTGCCGCCGCGCGGCCGACGTCCAGCAGTTGGTAAACAGCAGCCAACTTCTCATTCGACGGTGGCCACCAATCATGGTACATACAGGGTGTTTCAAAAATGACCGGTATATTTGAAACGGCAATAAAAACTAAACGAGCAGCGATAGAAATACACCGTTTGTTGCAACATGCTTGGGACAACAGTACATTTTCAGGCAGACAAACTTTCGAAATTACGGTAGTTACAATTTTCAACAACAGATGGCGCTGCAAGTGATGTGAAAGATATAGAAGACAACGCAGTCTGTGGGTGCGCCATTCTGTACGTCGTCTTTCTGCTGTAAGCGTGTGCTGTTCACAACGTGCAAGTGTGCTGTGAACAACATGGTTTATTCCTTAGAACAGAGGATTTTTCTGGTGTTGGAATTCCACCGCCTAGAACACAGTGTTGTTGCAACAAGACGAAGTTTTCAACGGAGGTTTAATGTAACCAAAGGACCGATACAATAAAGGATCTGTTTGAAAAATTTCAACTGACTGGGAACGTGACGGATGAACGTGCTGGAAAGGTAGGGCGACCGCGTACGGCAACCACAGAGGCCAACGCGCAGCTAGTGCAGCAGGTGATCCAACAGCGGCCTCGGGTTTCCGTTCGCCGTGTTGCAGCTGCGGTCCAAATGACGCCAACGTCCACGTATCGTCTCATGCGCCAGAGTTTACTCCTCTATCCATACAAAATTCAAACGCGGCAACCCCTCCGCGCCGCTACCATTGCTGCACGAGAGACATTCGCTAACGATATAGTGCACAGGATTGATGACGGCGATATGCATGTGGGCAGCATTTGGTTTACTGACGAAGCTTATTTTTACCTGGACGGCTTCGTCAATAAACAGAACTGGCGCATATGGGGAACCGAAAAGCCCCATGTTGCAGTCCCATCGTCCCTGCATCCTCAAAAAGTACTGGTCTGGGCCGCCATTTCTTCCAAAGGAATCATTGGCCCATTTTTCAGAACCGAAACGATTACTGCTTCACGCTATCTGGACATTCTTCGTGAATTCGTGACGGTACAAACTGCCTTAGACAACACTGCAAACACCTCGTGGTTTATGCAAGATGGTGCCCGGCCACATCGCACGGGCGACGTCTTTAATTTCCTGAATGAATATTTCGATGATCGTGTGATTGCTTTGGGCTATCCGAAACATACAGGAGACGGCGTGGATTGGCCTCCCTATTCGCCAGACATGAACCCCTGTGACTTCCTTCTGTGGGGACACTTGAAAGACCAGGTGTACCGCCAGAATCCAGAAACAATTGAACAGCTGAAGCAGTACATCTCATCTGCATGTGAAGCCACTCCGCCAGACACGTTGTCAAAGGTTTCGGGTAATTTCATTCAGAGATTACGCCATATTATTGCTACGCATGGTGATATGTGGAAAATATCGTACTATAGAGTTTCCCAGGATGCAGCGCCATCTGTTATTGAAAATTGTAACTACTGTAATTTCGAAAGTTTGTCTGCCTGAAAATGTACTATTGTCCCAAGCATATTGCAACAAACGGTGTATTTCTATCGCTGCTCGTTTAGTTTGTATTGCCGTTTCAAATATACCGGTCATTTTTGAAACACCCTGTAACACAAGAGCCAATGGACAACAGAGGTCACGTTCTCCCTCCACCGCAATAACCTATTAAAATAAAGTTACCTCTCCTTCTTCCTCAAGTGACCAATGAAACTAACTAACTTTTAAAATTATGACGTAATGGCATGCGCAGTAAACACTAACAACAAAATATAAAGGACACTGCATAGCTGTAACGCACCATTCGACCCAGAAGAAGGCCGCTGCAATCGTGCCCGAAACGTTGGTTTTTCTATACCAGCAGTAGTTTTTACATAATGAGGTGGTACCAAGCCCAGAAAACTTTTATGTCTACTGACTCTGGCCGCGGAAGCTTACGCAATTATATTAGATCTTCATCAAATCTCGAATGTCTTCCTGGACCTGGAGAGTCATTAATGTCAAAACGATGGTCCTTAAACGGAGAAAACCATTTTCTTGCCGAGCTCTGTCTTCATAGACGGCGCAGTGTTTACAGCTGCCTCTATTGCTTTCAGCTTTATTGAACTGAAACAGAAGAATATGCCAGCAATTTCTCCACTTAGGCCGGCCGCTGTGGCCGAGCGGCTCTAGGCGCTTCAGTCTGGAACCGCGCGACCGCAGGTTCGAATCCTGCCTTGGGCATGGATGTGTGTGATGTCCTTAGGTTAGTTAGGTTTTAAGTAGTTCTAAGTCTAGGGGATTGATGACCTGAGATGTGGAGTCCCATAGTGCTCAGGGCCATTTTTCTCCACTTGGCACTCCAATTTTCTAGCGTCCACAGTTGCAGTCACTATCTCCAAATGACAAAACGACAATATGTAAACTCCACTAGCAACGTCAAAGCACTAATAAAAAATGACAATCGACAAATACACCACTAGTAAACGGAATACCAACATTCAAAACAAAACAGCTACGAACTTATGCACCAAAGAGATTTGTGCTGCCTGCCGGAATGTCTTGTGCGTTTCTAGACGCTACAGTCTGGAGCCGAGCGGCCGCTACGATGGCAGATTCAAATCCTGCCTCGGGCATGGGTGTGTGTGCTGTCCTTAGGTTAGTTAGGTTTAATTAGTCTAGGTTCTAGGCGACTGATGACCCTAGAAGTTAAGTCGCATAGTGCTCAGAGCCATTTGAACCATTTTTGATTTGTGCTACCCGTGCGTAGCCGGGGCGCGTCGTTAGTTTCAAAATTATAAAACAAAACAACGAGGAACAAACAGCATCAAATAAAGCGGAGTACACAAATTATTCGGTAGCGGCTACTGCGCAAATGCTTTCTGAGGTTGGCAGTGTCGCAAGCGAGAGAGTTCAGGCCCGTACCCTACCGCTATCTTACGCAACTACCAACCAAATCACCACCACCCAAACCTGCCGCGTTGTAACGTCCGCACAATAATGACACAAGTTTAAGGCCGACGTAACTGCGCGGGTGAAGTAACTCACGCTACGAACGGATGAGGAATGAAGATGAAACTGTCCGTGGCGCGCGACGTTAGCGTAGAGGGGAGGTGAGTCACAGCGTGCGTTCCAACAGCCGCGCCGTGTCGGTGAAGGAATGCTCCGACCCTGGGCCTACAGCCACAACATCCGCCGCCACGTACTCACTTCCCGCTTCCCCGCGCAGCACTTCAAAGCGCCACCTGCCGACCGCAACACGGGGCGGCCCGTCACGCAAAGCGACCGCGTGCCTGTAACCCAGGGAACAGGCTGTACTCGTTAGTTCCACACACAGCGCGTCCACTTCGCAACCACCCATCTGGCTATCTTTTTCTTCTTCTGAGAAGCTTCTGCCCGCGACATTACACACGCAGAATACAATTAAAAACTCGCTCTATTATACCTAAAAAATAAGAGAAATTTTATATATTCATTCTTCCCACGCATTTTAATACATGTACATATTTACTGGAGCGGAGACAATAGAACAGGTCAAGTTGTTTCTGTTTCCACTAAAACCTTACTTGGGAATAACTTTAAATGAAGATGAGTTGTTTCTACCTCTAATATTTAGTACTGGAATAAGATTCAGAAATTTATTTCCGTTAGAACAACTATGTAGAACTTATTGTAGAGAAAAAGCAACCGGTTCCTTCGGTTACTTGATTCTGATTTATTTTTTAGCGGTCTTACCGAGAACAAAAGGAAAAACAAGTAATCCCTGCGGGAATTGGGGGGGGGGGGGGGGGGAGGTCTGTACGGAATAATACGTCGCTTGAATAGAAGAAAGGCTCTCGAACTAGCCTTCCCTACACGTTATGTTAATAAAAACAAAATCCGCATATATCTGCAGCTGCTTAAAAAAAAAGATTCTATATACTGTAATAGTTAATATAATGGAAATGAGCAAAGAGAGGCCAGGAAAACACATGATAATCCTTTTACTGTAAATAAAGATTGATATTTAAATTAAAGCAACATGTACTCGTTTTTTGTTTTTTTTTTATTATTTTACCTCTACACCCTACTAATAATGTATAACACATATATAACCGAGAGAGGTGGCGCAATGGTTAGCACACTGGACTCGCATTCGGGATGACGACGGTTCAATCCCGTCTCCGGCCATCCTGATTTAGGTTTTCCGTGATTTCCCTAAATCGCTTCAGGCAAATGCCGGGATGGTTCCTTTGAAAGGGCACGGCCGATTTCCTTCCCCATCCTTCCCTCACCCGAGGTTGCGCTCCGTCTCTAATGACCTCGTAGTCGACGGGACGTTAAACACTAATCTCCTCCTCCAATACATATATAGGGTGATAACTATTGAACTATATGAAAAAACGTACATTACCTAAAACTACGGCTCTATTTTTTTTTTTTCTGCGAAGCTGCTGGCCGTGACATTATACACGCAGAATACAGTTAAAAGCTTGCACCATTATACCTAAAAAATGAGAGAAATATTATATATTCATTCTTTCCACTCAATTTAATAGATGGGCATATTTACTAGAGCTGAGACAATACAACAAGTTAAGTTCTTTCTGTTTCCACTAAAAGCTTTTAATGATTTCGGGAATTACTTTAAATTAAAATGAGTTGTTTCTTCTACTAATATTTAGTACTGGAATATGATTCATAAATTTATTTCCGTTACAGACGAATAACTAAGTAGCACTTATTTTAAGATAAAAAGCTACCGATTTCTACGATTACTATATCTGATTTATTTTTAAAGGTCTTTCAGAGACAGCAAAGGACTTGGAAGAGCAGTTGAACGGAATGGACATTGTCTTGAAAGGTGGATATAAGATGAACCTAAACAAAAGTAAAACGAGAGTAATGGAGTGTATTCGAATTAAGTCGGGTGATGCTGAGGGAATTAGATTAGGAAGTGAGACACTTAAAGTAGTAAAGGAGTTTTGCTATTTGGGGAGCAAAATAGCTGCTGATGGTCGATGTAGACAGAATATAAAATGTAGCCTGGCAATGGCAAGGAAAGCGTTTCTGAAGAACAGAAATTTGTTAACGTCGAGTATAAATTTAAGTGTCAGGAAGTCCATGTATGGAAGTGAAACACGGACGAAAAATAGTTTGGCCAAGAAGAGAATAGAAGCTTTCGAAATGTGATGCTACAGAAGAATGCTGAAGATTAGATGGGTAGATCACATAACTAATGAGGAGGTATTGAATAGAATTGGAGAGAAGAGAAATTTGTGGCACAATTTGACTACAAGAAGTGATCGGATGGTAGGGCATAATCTGAGGCATCAAGGGAGCACCAATTTAGTATTGGAGAGCAGCGTGGAGGGTAAAAATTGTAGAGCGAGACCAAGAGATGAATACACTAAGCACATTCAGAAGGATGTAGGTTGCAGTAGGTACTGGGAGATGAAGAACCTTGCACAGGATAGAGTAGCATGGAGAGCTGCATCAAACCAGTCTCAGGACTGAAGACCACCACAACAACATTTAAAGATCTTACCAAGAACAAAGGAAAAACTACTCAAAAGATAGTTCAAATGGCTCTAAGCGCTATAGGACTTAACATCTGAGATCATCAGTCCCCTAGACTTAGAACTACGTAAACCTATCTAACCTAAGGGCATCATACACATCCATGCCCGAGGCAGGATTCGAACCTGCGACCGTAGCAGCAGCGCGCTTCCGGACTGAAGCGCGTAGAACCGCTCGGCCACAGCGACCGGCACTCCTAATCTCTGCGTAAATTGAAATTGAGGTATTCTGGGGGGGGGGGGGGGGGGGGGAGCGGTCTGTATGAAATGATAAATGATACGTCGCTTGAATAGAAAAAAAGCTCTCGATCTAGCCTTGCCAACACGTTACGTTAATTAGAAGAAAATCCACATACTGCAGCTGCTTTAAAACATGCTTCTATATACTGTAATAGTTAATATAATGGAAATGAACAAAGACAGGACAGTAAGATACCTCTGCTCCCTACTAATAATGTATAACACATACATAGGGTGACATCAAACACTCTCCTGCTCTGATGGGTTCGAGCTCCAAGACGGCTCCAGGACGGATGAACCACATCCTATCGACATCAGAGGCACTATGGATAATGAGGATGGAATCATCTTCCAAAACCTTCAAGTACCGTTCGGTAGTCAACTTGCCCTCAAGGAATATTGCACCGATTATTCCTTGACTGGACACTGCTCACCACACAGTTAACCGTTGAGAGTGAAGAGACTTGTCGATCGCGAAATGCGGATTCTCAGTCCCCCAAATGCGCCAATTTTGCTTATTGACGAATCCATCCAAATGAAAGTGGGCTTCGTCACTAATTCAAACATCGCATGCGCATACTAATTCCCGTCAACCCCGCGGCCAAACGTTCTAACGCAAACCGTTGATAAGTTATGACGATATTATTTCAAACAGTTTAATAATTGTCGCCCTGTACATTAATATTTAAAAAAAATTTGCATAATATTTCTAAGGAACCGGCTATTTTGTACTGTATGGCACGAGTTGAACGTGTTACTACGCAGCTAAACTACGTGCACCTCAGTCCACCATGATTTAACATAGAAATTAGCATTCTTTTGACCTACATCAAATAATTTTTAATAGTTTGGAGACTTTTTCTGTCGCTCCCTCTCGTATTAGAGGCCATTCTGCTGCCACCATTTTGAACTTTTATAAAATAATTTAAGGGCTTTACTCCTAAACATAAACGGGCTCTACTACTAACATAAACTATCAATTAGCAATAGTTTCTCTAAATTTATGAGATTTAAACTTTTGCAAGGTTTTAGCATTCTGTCCGCTGTCTGACCGTAACAATGCTATTTTTTTTAATGAACAGAATAATTATGTGATTGGTTGGTTTTTTAGTTTCAGTAAGAAATCGCCTGCATAAACAATATCTGATTATTCACGTAATAATGATGCACTGTTTCACTTGAGGCCAATTTAGATGATGAAAATTTGCCGAGAGGTGAGCAGGCGTTACATAAAGCTAGAAGTGGAGGAAGAATTAGGAGTATGAAGCTTCCTTGCTCTGCAGGAACATTAGGTTAGAGGAGGAGACGCCGTTTCTTGGAGCGTTGTGGCCCAGTTAAAGAGCCGGAAGCCCTACTCGGCGCGAGTACGCATTCCTCGGGCGGTGCGACGCGACACGCAACATACGTCACAAGCCACGCCCCCTCACAGAGCCAAGGTCATCCCTTATGACGGCCCGAGTAGCGCTGCAGGTGTCGCCAGCACACGAGAACACGAATAGATGTAGAGTTTAAACTTGTCCATTATAACGCCACGCGGAAAAGGGAAGATTTTTTCCCCAATATTTGCTTCACACATCTCCAAGGAAAGTACCGAGCTACACGAAAATAATAGCCGTCGCAGTGTTCAGTTCGCACTTGCGCAACAGTAAGAGATTTGACAAACAACAAAACAAACTTCTCGCATTAGTACGGAACAATCTGCTGAAGTGTGTTGTTTCTCCACCTTGAACTGTGTCCTTACATTGTAAAGCGATTCATCAATAACTGTCAACCCAGTCGCAGTGGACGAGCAATTTACCAAGGATATCGATTTGTTAGAAGCATTTTGTAGCATATACTACGTTACAGCTATGCAATATCTCGAAGAAAACGATCTATTGACCCATACCAGGACATCATTCTCGTAAAACACAATTGGTTCTTTATTCACACAGGGACATGAATATTGTGGAAAACGCAATTCAAGTAGACTCTATGTTTCTAGATTTAATGAAGGCTATTGACACCGTTTCTGACAAGCAGCTTCTAATCTGACTGCGTGCTTCTGCATCCACATCAATACTTGGCGAATCACCTGACAGTGCTTGGACACCCCCACCCGTTAACTCTCTGTATTGGCTCTAATTTCTCGAACTGTCTCGTTGCAGCCGCTTCGCGAGACGTATGTGGAAGGGAGTCATACATTGTTCGATTCTGCTCGGAAAGTGCTCTCTCTAAATTTCAATGGTAAATCTCTTCGTGACGCACAACGCCTCTCTTATGGCGTCAACCACTGGAGTTTTTTGATCATCTCTGCAACGCTCTCGGGCGAACGGATAGCGAAAGAAATCAGCCGTGTCGTTTCCAAATGAGCCATCCCAGAATCTGCCTGGAACGATTTAGAGAAATCACGGAAAATCTAAATCTGGATGGCCGTACGAGGATTTGAACTGCCGCCCTCCCGACTGCGAATCCATTGTCCTGACAACTGCGCCATGTCACATTTTTTTCGCTCGTATTAAAAACCATTCAAAAGCCAAGATCTCACAATTTGTTTTAAACTCAAGACAACCAGTTTCAACAGTCCTAGCTGGCATCTTCAGGTCTTAAACATGTTCATTTTACGCTGAGCTAATGCACGGGATGCCAAGTGGGTAAATCTCAGCACATTATAAGGGTTTATCATCGCTGAAACACTTAAAAACACACAGCATCTCGTCCATAAAGGCCACGTCCATATACATATTGCTCTGGTGAGTAATATGTATATGGACATTGCCTTTTGGACAATATACTGTGTTTTTAAATATTTTAGTGATGACAAACATTTTTAATGTGCTGAGTTTTATCAAATTGACATCTTGTGTATGCTGTCAGCGTAAAATGAACATGTTTTACTAAAAAAAATAAAAAATGCTTACGACCTGAAGATGACAGCTGAGACTGCTGAAGCCGATTGTCTTGAATAAAATTTTTTTGTATGATTTTGGCTTTTGAATGGTTTTTGGCAATTAAAACAGCTCGCCCTTCAACATTCCCATAATGAGAAAATTCGATTTTTTCGTTCTGTCTGTCTCTTCGTCTTTCTTCTTCGGGGAGATCGGTTCTGTGCGGACGTCGTGTGGTGTCTCTCAATACTATAATGATGATAACTTCAGTCAGTTTTCTACCATAGATGCTGGTCAGTCCCTTGACTGAACGCGGTCCTCTGCCTCGACACATACACAAAGTTCCTAACTTACTTTTAACATGAGGTTAGAGATCTTAATTAGCAGATTATGGCAGTACTTTAAAATTTTACATTCGGTCAATAACTCTATGGAATACTGATGACCAAATCTTTGTTGCCCCCGAAAGCCGTTAGAAAGGCAGCCTGTAACTGAGACTGTGGCCCGAATTACCAGTTTAGTAACATAGATATACGATGAAGTCAAATGGAAACGACATAGGTAGAAAACAAGTAAGTGAACTGTTTATTACTTCAACAGTAATCGCCGTAACTGTTAATATACTTATTCCATTGTAAGACAAAAAGTTCAGTGCACTCATGCAAAAATATTTGCGGTTGCGTAAAGAACGATATTGTACCCAGGCGTACACCTCTTCGTCAAGCGCAAATAGCCGGATCCAGATATGTGAAAATCCCCTGGGGAGAGATTGCGAATGTATGGAGGATTTGTAAGGGCCTCCCAGCGAAAATTCTGTACCGTAGTCGAAACAATAGACACGCCAGCTCCTGGAAACTCAAGACGACATTTTTCTTTGACTGCAAGCCCCACTGATCATTCACTCTCTGCAACACGCCGTCATAATTAACGCACAGTGATACATGGGCACTTAGCAAAGACTGAAGCCAGCCATTTTAAGTCCATACGTCCAAGAATGTGGACGAACGGCATCAATCTGTTGCCCGGCCACATGTTAGCTAAGGGGACCCTCCATAGTGTAAACCACGGATATTGATGCGCTTCAAATATGTTGTAGAGACATTTACCATGAGTAGCTGGCTATCCGGTTTTTTGGCGACGGGCCTTGGTTTTTGAGAAAAACTATTTTGAAGTTAATTTCGCTCATTCTATACCCGTAACATGAAATATATTCCGAGCAAATCAGCGTAGCGCAGCGGTAAAGATCGACAGCTACGCTGGAGGTACCGTATTCAAATCCTGCTCGTGTTCTTTCTTTCCAATATCGACCGAATATTTCAATTTTATTTCAAAGAATATCAGCAAGCAGTGTAAGGTGTGCGAAATTATAAAAATATATTCAGTTATTTTTTTTTTCAAATAGTCATTCCGTTTGTGGTTCGCACCATAGTCTCCCAATTCATCTTCTTCATTGAAATCTATCAATTCATCATCCATAATGATCTGTCTTTCGGCCAAGAGATCCCGTATTGCGATACATATCCATCGCCAATTGCAACGGAATTGGCACAGATCACGCTAGGTGGTGTATTCGTTACGATATTCAAATCGCGGAGTAGATTTTCGGCGTATTTAATGGTATCTACTTGTGGATCTTCTTCTGGCTGCACTACTGCAGAAACACTAGGTTCTTCCATTTGACAGAATTTTCAAACATACGGCACTAGAGACGCTTTGTGAGCAACTGACGCTGTAGTTAGATTTGAACGTAAAGGAATGCAACTCGTTCCCTCATTGGCCGCATCTAGCAGCTGGGGTTCCCGTTACGGCTAACGGTATTCACGGGAGAAAAAAAAATGGTTCAAATGGCTCTGAGCACTATGGGACTCAACTGCTGTGGTTATCAGTCCCCTAGAACTTAGAACTACTTAAAGCTAACCAGGACATCACACACACCCATGCCCGAGGCAGGATTCGAACCCGCGACCGTAGCAGCAGCGCGGCTCCGGACTGGAGCGCCTAGAACCGCTCGACCACCGCGGCCGGCATTCACGGGAGAGGGGATCATAATGGGCGGAGATCGCTTTCAGGTAATACAAGAAGCAACCGTTGTACGAATATTTGGGACTCCAACTGCGAACCACAAACAGAATGAATATTTGAAAAAATTAATAACTGAATATATCTTTATAATTCAGCACACCTTACACTGTTTGTTGATATTCTTTGAAATAAAATTGAAATATTCGGTCGATTTTAAAAAAAAAGTACATGAGCAAAATTTTTTTTAAAATCTCATTTTGTTCGTTATAGTTCGTTGCAATTGTCCGTGGCGGACGTCCCCTGACGGCCACTGAAGTTCGTTATTGATCCATTCACTCAGTTTTTTTTTATTACAGAGGGCAGCTAACGGATACGAACAAGGTACCACCAGTGCGATAACAGTTAAGCTTTACCGCTGCGCTACACTAACTTGTTCGGAATGCATCTAATGTTGCATATATACAGACCGCCCAATGAACTTCAAAATCAATTTTCTGAAAAAATCAAGGCCCGTCGCTAAAAAACCGGATAGCCAGGTACTCAGGGTAAGTGCCTCTACAACATATTTGAAGCGCATCAAAATCCGTGATTTACAGTACGGAGGGTCCCCTTGTCAGATGTTTCGACCATGCTGCAGAAGTTTTTCTGGAAACCTCATACAGATCCACCACACATTTCCTATTTCTTCCCATGCTATTTGTATACTTCTTGATCCCTGAAAACAGACATTCCTGGCTGTCGATTTGCTTCGGACGAAGAGGTCCACTCCTGGGTACAATAACGGCTCTGTAGGCAACCGCAGACACGTTTCCTTTCATGCACTGATTTTCTTGTCTTGCAGCGGGATAAATGTATTAGCAGTTCTGGCTATTACTATTGAAATAACCAGAAGTTTGCTTACTTTTATACCATGTATCTCGTTTTCATGTGACTGCCTCTTATATACTGAAGAGGCAAAGAAACTGGTAAACCAGACTAATACCGTGAAGCACCACCGCGAGCACGCGGAAGAGCCGTAACACGACGTGGCGTGGACTCGACTAATGTCTGAAGTAGTACTGGAGGGAACTGACACCATGGATCCTGCACGGCTACCCATAAATCCGTAATAGTACGAGGAGAGAGTGGAGATCTCTTCTGAACAACACATTGCAAGGCATCACAGAAATGCTCAATATGTGGGCAGCGCAATTGTTTAAACTCAGAAGAATATTTCTAGAGCCACTCTGTATCAGTTCTGGGCGTGTGGGGTGTCGCATTGTCCTACTGGAATTCCCCAAGTCCGTCGCAATGCACAATGGACACGAATGGATGCAGGTGATCAGGCAGGGTGCTTACGTGTGTGTCACCTGCCAGAGTCGTATCTAGTCGTATCAGGGGCCCCACATCACTCCAACTGAACACGCCCCACACTATTACAGAGACTCAATCAGCTTGAGCAATCGCCTGCTGACATGCACGGTCCATGGATTCATGAAATTGTCTCAGTCCGCTCGAACAATTTGTAACGACACTCGTTCGACCGGGCAACAGCTTCCAAGTCATCAACAGTCCAACGTCGGTGTTGACGGGCCCCGGAGAGGTGTAAGGCTTTGAGTCGTGCAGTCATCAACGGTACACGAGTGGGCTCCGAAAGCCCATATCGATGACGTTTCGCTGACACTTGTTGATGGCAGAGAACTGACATCTGCAGTAAATTGCGGAAGGGTTGCACTTCTGCCACATTCAACGATTCTTTTTAATCGTCGTTGCTCTCGTTCTTGCAGGATCTTTTTCCGGCCGCAGCCATGTCGGAGATTTGATGTATTATCAGATTCTTGATATTCACGGTAGACTCGTGAAATGGTCGTACGGGGAAATCCCCATTTGATCGCTACCTCAGAGATACTGTGTCCTACCCCTCCTGCGCCGACTGTAACACCACGTTGATACTCACTTAAATCTTGATAACCTGCCAATGTAACAGCAGTACCCGATCTTACACCTGCGCCAGACACTTGTTGTCTTACATAGGCGTTGCCGATCGCAGCGCCGTTTTCTACCTGTTTACATATCTCTCTATTTGAATACGCATGCCTATACCAGTTTCTCTAGCGCTTTAGCGTAGCTCACACATGCATAGAACGGCGCATGTGATGGATTTTAATTCGCAGACACAAAGAAAGAGCAATACGAAGTTCTTATGTTCGGAAGATTATTCTTGTAGTTAACTTACAATTTATTTCCTAGACGCCGGCCGCTGTGGCCGAGTGGTTCTAGGCACTTTTGTCCGGAACCGCGCTGCTGCTACGGTCACAGGTTCGAATCCTGCCTCCGACATGGATGTGTGTGATGTCCTTAGATTAGTTAGGTTTAAGTAGTTCTAAGTCTTGGGTGATGACCTGAGATGTTAAGTTCCAGAGTGCTTAGAACCATTTGAACCATTTCCAGGACTACTTTCAAACTTGGTATATCAATGTCTGCCATTCGTTGTTGGAATTTTTCCGCACGAGGAAAACTTTACAATACAAGATGGGCCAGTACAAGGCTCGTTACAAAGGCTGAGGTCTGGGTAGAGTGTTCATTCTCTTCCGACAAGCTCGCTCCTGCTCCTACGGTGTGTGTAGCGGTGAGCCCTACCACTTAGCCAGTGATTTGCGACTACGGTGTCTGGCGGCGGCTGCCACTGTCACCGGAGGAATTCTCCCGGTGTGCCGTGCGGCATACGTTTTGCATTCATGAATGAAACGCGCGCTCTTAGGCACCTACTCAGGTCGGGCTGCCCCTTGAACGCTGCTAAACTCGTCCTTGTTCAAGGTCGACTGCCACGGGCTGCCTTATCCGCGCTATTAACTGGCTTCCTTACCGGGCGTGGACCAGGTGCGCCGGTCACTAAGCGATTTACGAAAACCACGGAAAACCTAAATTAGGATGGACGATGTAGAGTAACCAAATATAAAGACAGTTACACTACGTCTCCTACCACTCATTTTGTAGGTAATAGTATATTACATGAGTTACACTACAATGCAGCGCCAAAGAAACTGGTATAGGGGTGCGTATTCAAATACAGACATGTGTAAACAGGCAGAATACGGCTCTGCCGTCCGCAACGCCTATATAGGACAACAAGTGTCTGGCGCAGTTGTTAGATCGGTTACTGCTGCTACAATGGCAGGTTGCCACCATTTAAGAGAGTTTGAACGTGGTGTTATAGTGGGTGCACGAGTGATGGGACACAGCATCTCCGAGGTAGAGATGAAGTGCAGATTTTCCCGTACAACGGCTTCACCGTACGTGTACCCTGAATATCAGGAATCTGGTAAAACATCAAATCTCCGAGATCGCTGCGGCGTGAAAGGCGTGCAACCCTCCCGCAAATTACTGCAGATTTCAGTGCCATCAACAAGTGTGAGCGTGAGAAACATTCAAAGAGGGATCATCGACATGGGCTTTCGGAGCCGAATGTCCACTCGTGTACCCTTGATGACAGCACGATGCAAAGCTTTACGCCTCGCCTGGGCCAGTCAGCATCGACATCGGACTGTTGATGACTGGAAAGCTGTTGCCCGGTCGAACGAGCCTCGTTTCAAATTGTATCGAGCGAATGAATGTGTACGGGTATGGAGACAACCTCGTTAATCCATTAACACTGCATGGCAGAAAGGGACTGTTCAAGCTGGTGGAGGCTCTGTAATGGTATGGGGCGTGTGCAGCTGGAGCGATATGGGACACCTGATACGTCTAGATACGACTCTGATAGGTGACTCGTACGTAAGCATCCTGTCTGATCACCTGCATCCATTCATGTCCATTGTGCATTCCGAAGGAACTTGGGCAATTCCAGCAGGACAATGCGACACCCCACACATCCAGAAATGCTACAGAGTGGCTCCAGGAATATTATTCTGAGATTGAATACTTCCGCTGGCGACCAAACTTCCAAGATATGAACATTATTGAGCATGAAACTTCCTGGCAGATTAAAACTGTGTGCCGGACCGAGGCTCGAACTCGGGACCTTTGCCTTTAGCGGGCAAGTGCTCTACCAACTGAGCTACCCAAGCACGACTCACGCCCCGTCCCCACAGCTTTACGTCTGCCTGTACCTACGGATATATGGACAGCCCTGTAAGATTCATGGTGTCATTTGCCTTCAGCACTACTTCAGATATCAATGGAGTCAATGCCACGTCGTGTTGCGGCACTTCTGCATGCTCGCGGTGACCCTACACGATATTAGGCAGGTATACCACGTTCTTTGGCTCTTCACTGTTTATGACGTTAAATACACTGAGACGACAAACGTCGTGGGACAGCGATAAGCACATATACAGATGGCGATAGTATCGCGTACACAAGTTATGAAAGGGCAGTGACTGGCGGAACTGTCATTTGTACTCAAGTGGAAAGGTTTCAGACGTGATTAAGGCCGTACGACGGGAATTAACAGCTTTTGATCGCGGAATGGTGGCTGGACTTAGACACTTGGGATAATCAATTTCGGAAATCGTTAGTGGATTCAATATTCTGAGATTAGGTCCCGGCGGAGGTTCGAGTCCTTCCTCGGTTATGTGTGTGTGTGTTTGTCCTCAGGATAATTTAGGTTAATTAGTGTGTACGCTTAGGGGCTGATGACCTTAGCAGTTAAGTCCCATAAGATTTCACACACACATTTGAACATTCTGAGATTAACAGTGTCAACAGTGTGCGCCGAGAACACAAAATTTCAGGCACGGCATCGCCTCTTCTGGGCTCGTACCCATATCGATTGGGCCTAGACGACTGGAAAACCGTGGGCTGGTCAGATGAGTCCCGAATTCAGTTGGTAAGAACTGCTGGCATTGTTTGAGTATGGCACAGACCACACGAAGCCATGGACTCAGGTTGTCAATAGGGCACTGTGCAATTTGGTAGTGGCTCCATAATGGTATCGTCTGTGTTTACATGGAATGGACTGGGTTCTCTGATCCAACTGAACTAATCATTGACTGAAAATGGTTATGTTCGGCTACTTGGAGACCATTTACAGCCATTCTTGGTCTTCCCGTTCGCAAATGATAGAATTTTTATGGATGACAATGTGTCATGTCAGCGGTCCCCAAATGTTTGCGACTGGTTTGAAGAACATTCCGCACAATTCGAGCGAACGATTTAGCCATTCAGACCGACCGACATGAATTCCATAGAACATGTAAGGGACATAATCGAGAGGTCACTCTATGCACCAAATCCCGCACCGAAAACATTTTCGCAATTATGGACGGCTATAGAAGCAGTATGGCTCAATATTTTTGCATGGTATTTCCAATGTCTTGTTGAGTCCATGCCACGCCGAGTTGCTGCACTACGACGGGCAAAAAGAGGTCCGACACGGCATTAGAAGGTATCACACAACATTTGTCACCTAAGTCTACAACTAGTTAGTTTTCTGTTGACCCCATACGACAACATCGATGTTAATCCAAAATTAAAGCTGTAATAAAACACATCGGTGTAAATGAGAAGTTTGTCCTTCATGGAAGTGAATTCGTATGAGGAAATAATAATTTGAATCATGTATGATCACTAGAAGATTGATTTCTTTATTATTAAATGTTACTGAGAATTTTGAGTTATTGAAGTTTGAAGCACATCGGCGATCAATAGTGAAACGCAAGGGCAAAGATAAAATGTTCCCGGGTTTCCAACTACACGAGCTTTCGGCCAAGCACTCCTCGGCCTTTGTCAAGCGATATGACTGCCAGTGGGCTGTTGGTGCGCCCTTATATACGCTGGCTGCCGGCTGTGACGTCACTGGTGCTCGTGACATTGACATATATGGGCATGTTTTGAGTTGGCGTTCGATGTGCCCTCTTCAACCGCGCGATCGCTGGATCCCACGCAGAGCTGAGCTGCAAGCCATCGTCTCTATTCAGGGTGTTTGCGGTAATTTTTATTTGATTAGCTTCCTTTACTAAACTGTCCCA
Organism: Schistocerca gregaria; assembly: GCF_023897955.1. Taxonomy (NCBI): domain Eukaryota; kingdom Metazoa; phylum Arthropoda; class Insecta; order Orthoptera; family Acrididae; genus Schistocerca; species Schistocerca gregaria. The sequence goes on from NC_064920.1 coordinate 1,062,234,237, forward strand.
GAAGCCGTTAGTGCGACCCACGACAGAGGTATCGCCAAATTTTAAGTGGTGACCATTTTCTAACGCATGCTCAGCTAACGCAGATTTCTCTGGATAGCTTGGGCGATAATACCTCTCATGTTCTTTCCTGCGTTGTTCCACAGTGCGCCCTGTTTGCCCGATGTACTTCTGGCCACACTCACGAGGAATTTCGTAGACTACAGGTGTTCTGAGACCTACTGCGTCTTTAACTGGTCTCAGTAATTGAAGGGGTTTTGTTGGATCTTGTGCCTTTTCAATAGGCGGCTTATCTTGCCCGACACAGAGCCACAGAACGCCAGCAAAGCAATTTCTTTTTTCGTCAGTGGTCTTTTCTGATATTTCCCAGAAATCATTTCTTTCACGTGATGGGCGCCGTAGCCGTTATTTCTGAAAACCTTGCGTAGGTTATCGTTGAAGACGGCACATCGAACGCCGATTCAAAACATGCCTATATATGGTAATGTCACGGGCACCCGTGACGTCACAGCCGGCAGTTAGCGTATATAAGGGCGCACCAACAGCCCACTGGCAGTCATATCACTTGACAATGGCCAAGGAGTGCTTGGCCGAAAGCTCGAGTAGTTTTAAGCAATTGACGCGGTTGAAAACCCGAGAACATTTTATTTAATATTATCATCGCGAGACTCTGCATTCATAGAAAACTCTAGTTGTCAATTTTTGGAAAGGCACAGAACTTTTATGAAACTGTTGGATACATAAAATGATTGAAGTTTTGTCTCTCTCCACTTCCGAGCTCGCAGGAACTTAATCCAACAATTTCAATGAAGTATTTCAAATTCGTTGTGGCGCGCCCCTGTCGACAGGAAGTCTGGAAGGTCAAGCTGAATCACTACATGTACCTGATCGAAAGTTTCCGTCAACTGGCTGTTAGGTACAACCCTTACTGATGTTGTATGTTAATAATAATAAGAATATAAAAAGGGGTGTGGCACCACAACGGGCGGGGATCTGATCCATCGTTTGCGAGAACGCACGTCTTCACCACAGCGACGTTTCGCTCGGTTGCTCAGCGGCATCATGAACATTCGCGACAGCCGGCGTCAGGAAAGTCTGTCGGAAGACGAGATTCTGCAGCTTTCTACGACACATTCCTGCGTAAATCACTGCGACACCCAACAGAATATCCGACAGGAAGCTGGCAGCGCGGGCCACATAACGAAATGTTACTTCTGAGGACCCAGAGGAACTCTCGCTGGAACCAGTCCTAGCGAAGAACATCCTGCCAGGTGAAAACAGAGTTTCACCATTCGCAAGCTCCACCCCTCGCAGCGCTGGAATTTTTCCTTACTTTTCAAGTCAAAAGAAGTGATGGATACGCTAAAGCTGTACATCTTTGAAAAAATTAGCTGTACTGCCACTAGAGGTCAATCTATACCACTAAACGGCTAAAACAATCACCTCGTCACCCAGGCGCAATTCCTGGATGTCCAGGGACAACAAAATTTGATTTTCAATATCTCGCGTACTTATCGACCGAATTTAAAATGCCATCATAATTTACCCATTAAGAGGTACCAGGTTGTTATGCGAGTAATTATAGTGCAGCTACTCACAACGGTCCAGTGTGTGTTGTAATTATTCTAATTATCGTATGGCAGCGAAACGTGGTAGGTATTCTGCTGCGTTAATGCGGAAAGGATTTACTCTGGAAGAAAATTAGTTACAGCCTTGGGTATCAGGTGCAAATCTGGTGCTGTACAACATCTCGTCGACGTCTCCGGTGGCCCTATTGAACAAACTGCGTCAGCAGCGGTTAATAATAATATCAACATTATGACTTTCTCACCGGTTTCACCTTTTCTGCCCACTACTCGTCCCTAATCCATTACATATGGAAACATTTATATATGTATATATTTCTTGCATTCATTGCGCCAGATTTGCTCCTGGTGGCCGAAATTGGAATTATTTTTTTCAGCGTAAAATGGTTCCACATCAACGCATTAGTATATCGAACAGGTTTTTGTTGCGTTACGATAATTACAGCCCACGCTGAACCTCTGTGAGTAACTACCCTTTAATTATAACCATCCAGTATAATCTAATGTTAAATGTAGGCAAGTATTAGAGTTAGAATCTGTGTGTAAGTGTTGGGGCAGTATAATTCACGACGCACAAGTTACCCAGATTATATTAATCCAGTATTTGGAAACTAGATCTCTTAGCAACCACCGACAAAATTTGCACATAATTTCAGACATTTTCAAGTATTTTTCTAGCTAACATCCCCCATTAAATAATCAAGGGAAAACAGGTTACTGCTTACTACAATTTCGCTTCTCATGCAGAAAAACTACAGCAAAAGCACCACGTTTTAATGTACGAGTATAACTTCTTTACTACTACTTTTGCAGGTATATACCACTAAATGTACCTGCAAAATTATGGCAATCGATGTTACATTGTTCAGAAGATACGATGTCATTAACACTGAGGACAATTAAATTCAATGAAATGAGATTTCTTCTAGATATTAAAGAATGCTCTGGAGAAGACGAGGTAGACAACTAAGACAAACAGAGCGATTTCAATATACGCTGTGTAATGCTAGAGTGACTGAGTACCGGAAACGCGGGAGTATTAATCTAAGCCGACAACCACGAAGCTCGGTCTGTAAGAGCTTTGAGTTATCTCTCTATCGGAAGAAGAGGCTCGGGAAGACCAACGATGCGACAGGCTCTCTACGAGTACGATATCGAAGCTAACGACATACGCTCCCCATCAGGATCATTACTAACGAGTTTGATTTAATTCTGATCATTTTCAAATATAAGAAAATGTTGATGTTAATTCCACCGTTTGCTGAAGATTTAATAACGGCTACTCGTATAGTGATTTACAACAAAGGTATTTTATGGCGACTTCTAGTTTCGTATCTTTCTTTCTTCCTTCCCACACTCGTCTCCCACAAGACAAAGTAGTTCTAATTTCAAACGCCGATTGATACATCTATGGAGTATGATATCTTTCCCTGCTTTTAGCCTACTGATGTCGATATCCGCATGTGGTTCGGGTAACACCACGTCATTCACCTAAGTTATACACCACTGTGGCTCAGCCAACTTCTACATTCTATTCATAAGGTAATGTGGAAATGAGCGTTTGGCGCCATTGGCCGGGAGAACTCCTACGGGGCAGGTCCGGGCGCCTTGGTGAAGGTTATTCAGAAGGTGAGTATTGTCTCTTGGTATTGCTGGGATGTCGAAAGCCGATGCTGCACTTGACGAGTCAAATATGATGAGAATCTCGTTCTGTCCCAGTAATCTCAACAACTGGAGAGCTTGCGTGATGACTATCTCAAAAGCTGTAAATGGCTCTGAGCACTATGGGACTTAACATCTGTGGTCATCAGTCCCCTAGAACTTAGAACTACTTAAACCTAACTAACCTAAGGACATCACATACATCCATGCCCGAGGCAGGATTCGAACCTGCGACCGTAGCAGTCGCGCGGTTCCGGACTGAGCGCCTTAACCGCGAGACCACCGCGGCCGGCCTGTAAATACTAGTAGGTTCTGAAGGAGGTTGGAAGTTCCCTTACGGGGGGCAAACTTTCCCCTTCGCACGAAACAAGAACATTTCTTCTGTGGTGTCGAGGAAGAGGAGCAAGCAGCAGCAGGGACTCCACTTCCCAGGGAGACGCCGACCTGGCCTAAGCGTAACCAGCCTCAGCATGGCCCCTGTTGACCTCTGGCCCGGCCGGCGCCTGCATATAGAGTGGCCGCGGGTTTACACGCGGAACAAACGACCACCCAAGAGTCAGACTTCCCGGTCGTTCTTGAAAAGTTAAAATCACTGCGGTTTTTAGTGTGTGTGTGTGTGTGGGTGTGTGTGCGCGCGCGCGCGTGTGTGTGTGTGTGTGAGAGAGAGAGAGAGAGAGAGAGAGAGAAAGAGAGATGGTTCAAATGGCTCTGAGCACAATGGAACTTAACATCTCAGACCATCAGTCCCCTAGAACTTAGAACTAAATAAACCTAACTAACCTAAGGACATCACACACATCCATGCCCGAGGCAGGATTCGAAACTGCGACCGTAGCGGTCGCGCGGTTCCACACTGAAGCGCCTAGAACCGGTCGGCCACCAACGGCCGGCGAGAGAGAGGGAGAGAGAGAGAGAGAGAGAGAGAGAGAGAGAGAGAGAGAGGCGAGGGGTGGGGCAGTGGATTCATATTATGTTTCCCCGTTGTTCTGTTCCCAGTACCACCGCACAGGGTATGGCACAATCGATTGCACAATTCAGACTTGTTGGCCTGGACATGCTCTAAAAAACTTGCCTCTATGAAATAACGCGAGCTTGCACAATAATCGTGGGGCCCATCAAATGCCACTATATGACTGCCCGCCATGTTTCTCTACTGGAACGTGAACTCTAACAGAAGATGGCAACAGCGTTGGTCTTCCCAAATCTCTTCTGCCGATAGATCGACACCTCCAAGCTTTCACAGTGCCTGCTCCGCGAATTACGGTTTAGATGAATACTCTAGCGTTTTCTGTACACACTAACTTCGGAATTACACGGCATATGCTGAAATCTCTCATATTATCTTAGATGATTACCATGTCAGACTTGTTGGCCTGGACATGCTCTAAAAAACTTGCCTCTATGCAATAACGCGAGCTTGCACAATAATCGTGGGGCCCATCAAATGCCACTATATGACTGCCCGCCATGTTTCTGTACTGGAACGTGAACTCTAACAGAAGATGGCAACAGCGCTGGTCTTCCCAAATCTCTTCTGCCGATAGATCGACACCTCCAAGCTTTCACAGTGCCTGCTCCGCGAATTACGGTTTAGATGAATACTCTAGCGTTTTCTGTACACACTAACTTCGGAATTACACGGCATATGCTGAAATCTCTCATATTATCTTAGATGATTACCATGTCTTTTCTAGAGCATTCTTTAATACCCAGAAAAAATCTAATTTCAGTGAATCTCACTCTCGTAGCATCTCCTATTGTAAGAGTATCTCAAGAATGATGAGACTTCTATTTTTTTTTAGGGTATGACTATTACAGAGCCATCTATCACAAAGCGAAAAAAGTGGCCCAACTAAAACAATCATATTTCTTTACGTACTACACGAATATGTAATAAAAATAGGGGTTCATATTTTAAAAAAACGCAGATGATATCTGTTTGACCTATGGCAGCGCCATCTAGCGGGCCAACCACAGCGCCATCTGGTTTCCCTCTTCAGGTTAGAGGAGTTTCGTTCTTTGTAGTTTTTTCATTCGTGAGATATTTGGCCCGGTCACTGTCAATGGACCACCCTGTATGTACTGCAACGACTTTTAAAAACAATGGCAGATACGTTATTTCACCTTTGCGAATTGTCTTGCGGTGAACAAAGAAACCGGGGGCACCCGCTAGTCGCTTGTTCCAGTTTCTGGGACCAGTCTCGTGTGTGCTGGGCTGGTAGGTGGCCGAGCGGGCATTGGCGCGCCTGACCGCCTGAGAGGCGTCCGGATGCGAAGATTTACGCTCGTCTCGCTGCGACCTTTTTACTCGCGTGGCATCCGCTGTTTGGTTCTCGCTGCTGTTTTATTGAGGTGCCGCGTACACGTCAACCGTAAAGTTTATTTTCTGACAGTAAATCATATCACAACGACACTTTCGCTTCTGAGAACGGAGTCACTCTTACGATGGGCTTTTGAAAAGTCTGTCGAAAACTAAAAACTACTTACGTGTTTGGTGTAAACCTTTTTTATTTGTCGACATAGTCTCCTTTTAGACCTATACACTTCGTCCAGCGCTGTTCTAATTTGTTGATCCCTTCCAAACAATAGGAATTGTGCAAGTCTGCAAAATAGCGATAGTCGCTGCAATCACCGCCTCATTTGAATAAAATCTTTGTCCCGCCAGCCATTTCTTCAAATTTGGGAACAAATAGTAGTCAGAAGGAGCCAAGTCTGGAGAACACGGGGGGAAATGAAACGAGTTGGAAACTTATTTCCATAAATTTTGCGACCACAATTGCTGAGAGGGTCTGCTGGTGCATTGTCGTGATGGAAAAGGACTTTATTGCGGTCCACTCGCCGGCGTTTTCCTTGCAGCTTGGTTTTCAAACTGTCCAATAACTATGAATTATATTCACCTCTAATAGTTTCACCCTTTTCCAGACAGTCGATGAGGATTATCCCTTGCGAATCCATAACCTTTCCGGCCGCAGGAATGGTCTTCGCCTTTTTTGGTGCAGATTCTCCCTTGGTAACCCATTGTTTAGATTGTTGTTTGGCCTCAGGAGTATAGTAATGTATCCATGTTTCATCCACAGTGATGAAACGACGCTTAAAGTCCGGCGGATTCTTCCTGAACAGCTGCAAACCATCCTTGCCACACTTCAGACGATTCCGTTTTTGGTCAAGCGTGAGCAATCGCGGAATCCATCTTGCGGATAGCTTTCTCATGTCCAAATGTTTATGCAAAATATTGTGTACCCGTTCAGCCGAGATGCCCACAGAAGTAGCAATCTGACGCACCTTAACTCTTCGTCACCATATCATGGATTTTATCAATGATTTCTGGAGTCGTAACCTCAACAGGTCGTCCAGAACGTTCAGCATCACTTGTGCCCATATGGCCACTCAGAAAATTTTGAAACAACTTATAAACTATTCTAATAGAAGGCGCAGAGTCACCGTAATGTTTATCAAGCTTCTCTTTAGTCTCCTGAGGCATTTTGCCTTTCATAAAGTAATGTTTAATCACCACACGAAATTCTTTTTCATCCATTTTTTGACAATCACTCGACTTCCTTGATTCACACGAATGCCAAACACAAAGAAATAGACCAATACGGCTGAAACTTAGTGTGGGTTCTTTCCAAAGATGCCACTAACTAAACATGACCTAGATACGCGCCGGTGGTGCTATCTCTGAGACTTTGTACGGACTTTTCAAACGCCCCTCGTATATATAAGAGAAAGATTCGTCATCAGCATTTCGATTGCCTTTACAAAATGCACCAATTCCTCGATCAGGAATTAGTGGACACTTGCCATATTGTATTGTTAAATAAAATACTCGCCCATTATTACCAGCAGTTTGCTACGGGCCAAACGATTTTATTATCTTGTGACCGGTACAAGATACCGAAAAAACAGATGTAGCAAATGTTAGTATGCAAAGTGGGTCCTATTTTTGAATGAAATAGAAATGAGCATATGGCATCGTTAGCTGGGAGGCGCCATCCGGGGAAGTTTGGCCGCCATGTGCAAGTCTTATTTCAATCAACGCCGCACTGGACGACTTGCGCGCTGGTGATTAGGATGAAATGATGATGAGGACAACACAACACGCAGTCCACGATCGGAGACAATCTCCAGCCCGGCCGGGAATCGAACCCGAGCCCTCTTGCATGGGAGGCGGGCACGTTACCACCCATCTAAACAGGCGTACTATTTTTGAATAGTTATCCCACATAGTTCTTTATTAAGAGCCGAGATACTGAGGAAATTATGGAACGAATAGAAAATCAGATAAAATCTCTCCACAGAGGGGAGGCAACTGGATATGATTTTGTACGTGTACCCACGTACGGTTTAAGCCCCAAGCAACGCAAGCCGTCACTTGAGGCGAAAAGTTGAGATGCGCGCCAGGGACGCCAAAGTGCAAGATTTATATACTGTGCGTATCACAGTCACGAGCGCGCGATGAAAAAAATGCCTCGGGATATTTTATTCTGTTCTCAGTATCGGTTGAGTTATTATATGCCATGCATGACGCAGGTTGCCACCCTCTGTCGCAAGAGTGTTCCGAACTGTAGTGCGTAACTTGGCAGTGTGTAACGTAACCAAGTCAGTGTGTGAGAAACAGTGTGTTGTAAATAAGTTTCTAACCGTAGAAAATGTGCCGCTAATTGATATCCACATAATAATGCAAGCTGTGTACGTTGATGAATGTATCGACACCAGTAACCTGCAATGTTGTGTTGTTCGTGCTAGTAATGAAGAAATGTGTTGCTAACCTCAACTTGGCCCCATCCGGTTCACACCTGTTTCTTAAACTTAAAGAAGAACTTCGAGGACTTCAAAAATGGTTCAAATGGCTCTGAGCACTATGGGACTCAACTGCTGTGGTCATCAGTCCCCTAGAACTTAGAACTACTTAAACCTAACTAACCTAAGGACATCACACACATCCATGCCCGAGGCAGGATTCGAACCTGCGACCGTAGCAGTCGCACGGTTCCGGACTGCGCGCCTAGACCCGCGAGACCACCGCGGCCAGCTGAGGACTTCATTTTGACAGTGATGAAGCGGTGCAAGAAGAGAAGAGGTCGTGGCTCCGGAAACAAAGTGAAGCATTCTACAATGACGGTCTCAGCAAAATAGTGTCTCGCTGGGAGAAATGTGTTCGTCGCCAGGGTGAATATGTTGAGAGATAAATATGTAGACATGAAGAATAAAGGTGCAGAATGTTAATAACATTTGCTTTATTTAAAAGTTTTAAGAGTTTTCACATAAAAAGTTAGGAGGCATTACTTTTTAGCCCCCTCGTAGTAGCGAAAACCGACACGGATGTCAATATACGACGGAAAAGGGGGGAGGGACGCCAAATGATAAGCCACTTGTGTGGAAAAATGTTCGAGAACCGGTCTTGGGTGTACCATGCTGTACAGAAAAGCCAATGACCTCACTGCCTTTCCAGCACTATGTGAAAACGGCGCAAGTCATTGCCATTTGCAAGAAAGATGGTCGAACAGATAGAAATTATTATTGGCGAACATCGCTGACGTAAATTTATTGAAGAATTATCGAACACATTTTATGTTCGCGTATTATGATCCATCTAGAGAGCGAAGATTCCTCAATAAGAATCTACATCGGTTTCTCCCACCAAATAAACATACGCGGGACACTGTGAGATTTTTAGCTAATGTATGAAGTTCGTGTGTTGAAAATAATTCACTGTCGAGCACAATCACATTAATCTCAAAACGAAATATGGTTTCCGTTGCACAGGGAGTGAACCAAGGTATCTGTTTTACGTTTGGATCTTTTGGTTGCCGATGCAGCCGAAACCACCTATTTCGTTTTGAAATTAGTGGTACTGTACCGGACAATAAAATATTCTCAGAACAATCACTACGGTACCTCTAGTTCGTCCGAAATGCCGTTCTTTCAGAACAAGTTCATATGTATTAGTATATTTTTATATTAGCGCATCTGTATGAATGTCAAAAAATGGTTCAAATGGCTCTGAGCACTATGAGACTTAACATCTGTGGTCATCAGTCCCCTAGAACTTAGAACTACTTAAACCTAACTAACCTAAGGACATCACACACATCCCTGCAAGAGGTAGGATTCGAACCTGCGACCGTAGCAGGAACGCGGTTCCAGACTGTAGCGCCTAGAACCCCTCGGCCACTCCGTCCGGCTGTATGGATGTCACTATAATGTCAGTCTACGTGCGAAGCGAGTATTTTAATGTTGATACGGCGCCCTATGTATGATTTTTTTTCGCAAGTAGTTCACACAATTGAAACACTTCAAAGACGGATTTTCTGTCGTTTATGACATTTGATGTGCAGTTTTCGCTGCCGTGATACTAAATTGTACCAGTAATTTACAATGAAATGTTGCCTGCCGCAGAATCAGACTGTGACATTGTTGTGCTCAGTAAGAAATCATCACAATTAACATCTGGACGTCATTCGTGGGGTCGCTCGCGCTTCGCCGTTATGAACGTCAGCGTCACACGCGAACCTGCCACGATCGCTTAGCTCCCAGTTCACCTTCTGCGCGACCTTGCTTGAACTTGAGCCGTAAGCAAATATAATCTGACATTTCGCAAGTGGGCGTCAACGAATTTGCAAAGCACGGCCGCGGAAGGCAGTTCTATCCGCGTAAGAGTTGTGTCCTTTTAGCCGCGATTTCCGCCAACTAGACGCACGCATCTGGCCCTTAAGGGTTCTCAGTGCCATCACAAGATCCGTTACGTGACGTAAATGCTGCCAACTGTAGTGAACAAGACAAAAATATTTTAACTCCAACTATCAGCGTTTGTGTATTTGCGAACGAGCTTGGTAGCATCGCGTTAACAATGTGGTGCTAGTTCCCTTGAGCTACCGGTTTGAGCTCTAATAAGGAAAGAAGTTTAAATAGCGAGAAAAGAAGAGTTTGCTCGTTATTCACGGTTGTGAATAAGAAAGTCACGCCACAAGAAAACTGTAACTAAATGCGAGATCGACGTTAGTGGAGGATACTTCTAAATTTTTTTTATCTGTTTATGCGTGTCGGAGAAATATTACATGAATTCAATATTAACAATGGTGTTCAATGGAGCAAGTCCTTTTAGATGATGTTCTAATGATGGACCAAGCCCGACACGCGTGATTTTTTTCAAACAAGTGGTCCGCTATTTTTAGCGACCAAACAAAGCGATGAAGAAAATGTGTACTTAATATTCACACAATGGACGTAGGCCTCCTGCGCGTCAGTACAGACGTTGGATAAAATTATGAAAACTTGTTGTTGTTGTGGTCTTCAGTCCTGGGACTGGTTTGATGCAGCTCTTCATGCTAGTCTATCCTGTGCAAGCTTCTTCATCTCCCTGTACCTACTGCAACCTACATCCTTCTGAATCTGCGTAGTGTATTTATCTCTTGGTCTCCCTCTACGATTTTTACCCTCCACGCTGCCCTCCAATACTAAATTGGTGATCCCTTGATGCCTCAGAACATGTCCTACCAACCGATCCCTTGTTCTGGTCAAATTGTGCCATAAACTTCTCTTCTCCCCAATCCTATTCAATACTTCCTCATTAGTTACTTATGGAAAGACCGTGAGAAATACATGCTTCAACATGAACGGTGATGCTAGCCAAGCCTGCAGGTTGCGCGGTTTTATTTGACCTTAAATGGCACATGTGCAATGTCCTTAATATATTGCATGTGTAACTCGTGGTCAGACGGTGTCTTCTTTGCCGTTGTGAGTGCATTATGGCGGAGATAAATGAATTAAAACGCAGGTTAATTGTTGATGCTCGTATGTTGAGTGCTTCCGTAACCAAGGTAGCGAAGTGTTTGCTATTTCAAGAGGCACCATATCGACGAAGTACACCTCACACAGTCCGTGCCCGGTAGCTGAGTGGTCGCCGGCACGGTAGCTCAGCGTGTTCGGTCAGAAGGCTGGTTGGGCTCTGTAATAAAAATTGAGTGGAAGGATCAACAAACGAACTCTAACGGATGTCATGTGACGTCCGCAACGACCAAACCCAACGATCAACAACGAACAACAATGCAAAAAAAAAGTGGTCAGCGCGACAGAACGTCAATCCTAAGGGCCCCTGTTCGATTCCCGGCTGTGTCGGAGATTTTCTCCGCCCAGGGACTGCGTATTGTGTTGTCCTAATCATCATCATTTCATCCCCATCGACGCGGATATTGCCGAAGTGGCGTCAAATCGAAAGACTTGCACCGGGCGAACGGTCTACTCGACGGGAGGCCATAGTCACACGACATTTACATTTTTAGCTCACACAGGGTAAGAGGAAAAACATGATACGCTAAGTCACAGCGAGGGCGAAAAATGCGTTGAGTGATCGTGACAGACGCTCACTCAAGAGGATTGCGACAAAAATAGAAGTATGGCAGCTGCAAAAGTCACTGTAGAACGGAATGCTGCACTTACGAACCCTGTCAGCACCAAAACTACTCGAAACAGGGAATTGCAGGGCAAGCTGGAATTACAAAACCGCTCTTCAGTGATGCAAAAGCCCGTAAGAGGATAACGTAGTTCCGAAGCCATAAAACCTGGACTATGGAGCAATAGAAGAAAGTCATTTGGTCGGATGAATCTTGTTGCACACTGTTTCCGACTACTGGCCGAGTTGAAGTACCAAGAGTGAAATATGGCGGGGTTTCATCGATGATTTTCGCAGCCATATGGTGATGATCTAATGCCTCATGGTTATTCTGCACAGTTTCATTACTGGCAAGGTGTATGTGACTATTTTCGGTGATCAGATCCATTCCACTCTACAGTATTTGTTCTCTAATGGTCATGCTGCGTTCCAAGACGACACGGCTCTGTTCACATTGCTCGTATTGAGCAGGACTGGTTTTGTGAGCATTAGGGCGAAGAGTCGTATCTCCCCTGACCACCACAGTCATCAGATACGAGTAACACGAGAGCTATTCAGAAAGTAGGGAACGTTTCCGTCTGATGCCGCCAAGCGCGCGCCGATCGCGTGTGCTCGGCAGCTCAGTCTGCATCCATCCGTGACAGCGGGAAAGTCTCTGCGCGTCTGGTTTTCTCGATATTGGAATTTGAAATGTGCGTTGCAATTGAAAATCCCGCCAGTTGTGAGGTGCGGTGGGTGATACGGATTTGGTTGGCAAAAAGCCTAAAAACTATAGAAATTTATCATGAACTGTTGCGAAGTGTACGGAAACAACGTAATGAGTGAATGTTCAGTCCGGAAACGGTGCATACGATTTAAAAATCGCCGAATAAACGTTAATGACGAAGAGAAGAGTGGACGCCCGAGCACTGTGGTTTACGATCTTATCGCTAAAGTTGATGAAACGATTCGTGAAAACCGTTGTTTTACATTAACGGAGCTTTCGCTTTCTTTTCCATAAGTTTCACGAAGTCCTACAACCAATTGGGGATTGAACCTAGGTCCTTTGAATTAACAGTCTGCGTGCGAAGTTTTTGCTTCGACAGAATTTTGGAGGCTTGCGTATCAATTTCACTGCTCCTTTATTCAAGCAGATTGTTGTCTGGCTTCAAGAGCTTAAGTACGTCTGCTCCACAAGTTTACACCCTAGAAAAAATCAGAGGTGGTAACCGGGAATCGAACCATGTACCTCCGTGGCAACAGTCTGCACTGAAATACGGAGGCGCATAATACAGAACCTCAGAACCATACCTTCAGCTGGTAACAGTCCTTCATTTGCTGCTCCTTCATGACATGGTTTGTTTACAATGAGGTAAGGAAAGTCAGAGATATACCGAGCGAGGTGGCGCAGTGGTTAGACACTGGACTCGCATTCGGGAGGACGACGGTTCACCCCGCGTCCGGCCATCCTGATTTAGGTTTTCCGTGATTTCCCTAAATCGCTCCAGGCAAATGCCGGGGTGGTTCCTTTCAAAGGGCACGGCCGACTTCATTCCCCGTCCTTCCCTAATCCGATGAGACCGATGACCTCGCTATCTGGTCTCCTTCCCCAAACAACTCAACCCAACCCAAAGTCAGAGACACCTCCTAATATCGTGTCGAACCTCCTTTTGCCCAGCGTTGTGCAGCAACGCGACCTGGCATAGACTCAACAACTTGCTGGAACTTGGAACACCCCTGCAGAAATACTCAGCCATCCTGCCTCTGTAGCCGTCTATAAATGTGATAGTGTTTGCGGTGCATGAACCGACCTCTCTATCATTTCTCATAAATGTTCGATGGGATTCCAGTAAGGCGATCTGGCTGGCTAAATCATTCGCTAGACCTGAACAGAATGTTCTTCAACCCAACTGCGAACAGCTGTGACCTGGTGACATGACTCATTGTCACCCATAAAAATTCCATCGCTGTTCGGGAACATGAAGTTCATGAATGGCTCCAAATGGACTCCAAGTAGCCGAACATAAACATTTCCTGTCAATGATATCGTCAGTTGGACAAGAGGACCCAATCCGATGCATGTAAAACACAGCCCACAACATTATGGAGCCACCACGGGTTTGCACAGTGCCTTGTCGACAACTTGGGCCCATAGCTTCGTGGGGTCTGTGCCACACTCGAACACTACCATCAGCTCTTAACAACTGAAATCTGGGCTAATCTGACCAAATCACGGTCGTCTGACCAAATCTAGGGTCCAAACGATATGATCACTAGGCCATTTGAGGTGTTGCAGGCGATGTGCTGTTAGCAAAGGCACTCGCGTCAGTTCGTCTGCTGCCATAGCTCATTTACGCCAAATGTTGCCGCGCTTTCCTAACGGATACGTTGCTCATTAGGCCCAGTTTGATTTCTGCGGTGATTTAACGCAGTGTTGCTTGTCTGTTATCACTGACAACTCCGTGCCTGAGATATGGTATTCTCGGCACACTCTCGACGTTGTGGACCAGGGAAAATTGAACTCCCTAACGATTTCGGAATTGGAACGCCCCATGCTTCTAGCTCCAACTACCATACAGCGTATAAAGTCTATGAATTCCCGTCGTGCGGCCGTAATCACATCGGAAACCTTTTCACATGAATGAACTGATTACAAATGACAGATCTGCCAATGCATTGCCCTTCTATGCCTTACGTACGCGATACTAGCGCCATCTGCATAAGTGTAAATACCCATCCCATGACTTTTGTCACCTAAGTGTATAATGTATTACTACAACTGGGACGCATAATGTGGTGAAGACTTCCGAATCGCACAGCCGAAGTTCTTAAAAGCCTATTTATCAACTCGACACGGCTGCAGGGAAGCCCTGGCGTTGGAATTTAGTTACCCGGAAGCTGCAGGCGCTCTGATATGTATCCGCGTACAAACAGCAAACACGCAGCGTTTGGGCCTGTCCTCTTTCTCCACACTCTGCTTGTTGATTTTGCTCCGGAACGAACTTATCAATTCCTCGCATATACGAAGCCCGGCGTGTTTCCCTAACATCGCTGCCGTCTGCTACATATTTTTCGAGAGCTTCTTTTGTAGGTCACTCGCCAGACTCTTTCCGGCTCCCCTTAATTCCCCAATCACTGTAGCGGATATCAAATACAGTGGCCGCCTTCAATGCTGGTAGTGCCGCCGTTATCAAATACTGTACTCGATACAACAGACAATCTGTAGTACCAATCTGAGTTCGGTGTCTTGTCTTCGGAATGTGCGGAAGGTAACTAGTTCGACTTCAGCAAACATACACCGAATCGAATTCTGGTATCGTAGCTAGTAATGAAACGCACCTGAACCTCAAACGTCATAGTGATGAAATTTATCTTTCGCCATTCGTACAGTTAAAGGTCAACAACTAACGGGACAGCTCAATAGGAAAAGTTTGAAAGTTTATCTTCAAATCAATCATAATACAGCTATAAAGTCCGACTAAAGTAACAAACTCCGTCCGAACAGGCCTCATAGGCCGAAAGGTATCGAGCGACCGCCGTGTCATCGTCAACCGATACGCTTTATTGGAAGCGGATATGGAGGGGCACGTGGTCAGCACACCTCTCTCCCGACCGTTGTCGGCTTTCTGAACAGGAGTCGCTACTTCTCAATCGAGTAGCTTCTCCGCAACCCTAAGTGTATAACTCTGACATACGTACGTTCACCTTTTAGTATTTGTTTACCAACAGCCGCTCACAAACTTGCAGATGACTTGATGTACGCTGAGAAAAAACGGCAACAGAAAAAGCACAGAAAATATGCCGCAAACAGCGACAATAATTCTTGAAAACATGCCATAACATACAATAAATAAGGTAGTAGGAAAGTATTCACAGAAAATTATATTTCAAACAAACGAACAGTAAACATGTAATAATGTCTTACTGTGTTTGTATAAGTATGCTATTTTCTGCGTGTTTTAGATTTAAAGAACCCACTGATGGTGGCGATATCTGTCGCCGAAACTAATTTGGGGAATAAATAAGTAAACAGATACCAGAAGGCTGACTCACAATTGCCATACTGTGTTTTACTTTGCAAACACGGACCAAATGAAAGAGTTCCAAGACAAAGTTGTTGTTCCTTGTAATATGGAAACGATTCGTTTCCGGACATGGATTCCTATGCAAAACTTGATGTAGTAAGTACCCTCTAGGGCCTCTATAGGTGTGTAATATGAGTTGTGAAACAGACTGCACATAAAATCACTGCGCGCGCGCGAGATCGCGTGTTATTAGTGAACGACACAGGGAACTGTTAGTGGTTGACGAACTGAAGAATGGTTCAAATGGCTCTGAGCACTATGGGACTCAACATCTGAGGTCATCAGTCCCCTAGAACTTAGGACTACTTAAACCTAACTAACCTAAGGACATCACACACATCCATGCCCGAGGCAGGATTCGAACCTGCGACCGTAGCGGTCGCGCGGTTCCAGGCTGTAGCGCCTAGAACCGCCCGGCCTCTCCAGCCGCGAACTGAAGACCACAATTAACTGCCAGCTTTCCTTGGCTACGAAACAACAGTGTAGACTGCAGACACTACGAGTTACGTACAAACGTGTCCGAATAGTAACTGTAACAAATGTGAATTATCATATACATTCACTTTTATCATCATATTGTTATAACAAGCTTCAGATTTCTGATCAGTATCGTAAGGTAGCTTGAATAAAATTGCTGCCACACTGAGGAAGTCGCTTTATGCACGATTTTGTTGTCGAAATATCTGAAACGGCGAAAAGGAAAATCCGGTTTTTTGTTCATTGGAGTTTACAGGCGAACACAGTGCGCAAAGTTGCTAGCGCAGGTCACACATCCACCAAAGTTTTCGACCTTGCATGCAGAGTCTTCAGCTTATGGATTCTTCGTCCAGTAAACTTCAAGGGAACTCATTCGGCAACAAAGACATATTTCAAATTTGGCTTGGCAGATTCCGTAACTCCAAACCAAGAGATTCATGTTTATTTCTGCTACTGTTTATCCAGTCATCGTCTTACTGTGTCCTAATTACCAAGGCTCGTCTATTGCTTGTATGGTTTCTTTGTTGATTCGCGCTATTTTCTTTTCTGTGTGATGATTACTCATTCTTTTAGTGTCGTCATGATTGTTTTGCTTGCCTACTTTCAAACTTGCTCTATTTGGTTCTTCCATTTTCTTAAATTTATCTGAAATAGAGACAAAACAGCACCACGTCGTCAGAAAAATGGAGGTAGTTCACATATGATCCATTACCAAGTATTTCTTCTCTTTTTCACCAATTTAGAGATCTGAAAAGCTCCTCTAAGGTAGCTGAGAATAGTTTTGGTGTAAGGATCTCCTTGCCGTTCTGGTATTCCCATTAACCTACAGAAGACTGTGGAAGCTGTGGAGCTGAGTTGTATATTCTCCATTATATTAACCTGTGGAGGAGAATATATCAATAATTAACTTAGTGCTGATATACTAGTCATCTTCGAAAATGAATGCTTTTATCACAAAAAAATCTGCAAGATCGTTTATATCAACCAAATAACAAAGAAACTGATTTAATACACCAGCTCATTTACACTTCAGTTCCTATAGCATCCACGGCAAAGAATGGATGCTAATCACAGTTTGGCTACTAACAATGGAGGGTTCTGAGATGCACATGTCTGCTACACATTCGTCCTCCGAGCCTTAGTGTATGCGCGGCCTAAACGTCCACTAAAAGTTTCGTGGTTGTAGATCCCTCCAGCTATTGACAGGGTCCAGCTAAGCTTCGTGTTTGCTTTTCGTTACGTAACCGCTCTCTCTCCGGGGCTCTAAGTTCTTCGCTGCATCTTCCAGCGATGCTCCTAACTTGTGGAAAGGATTAGCGACACGTTAATGGAACACTCTTTCGCCATGTACCACGTTTTGCTATGTTACTGCTTTCTGAAACACGCTTCTCTACGTTGAGACTGCCGACTGTTCCATACAGAAAGTTTTGGTAGAGTACAAGCATTAGGGCCGGCCGCGGTGGTCTCGCGGTTCTAGGCGCGCAGTCCGGAACCGTGCGACTGCTACGGTCGCAGGTTCGAATCCTGCCTCGGGCATGGATGTGTGTGATGTCCTTAGGTTAGTTAGGTTTAATTAGTTCTAAGTTCTAGGGGACTAATGACCACAGCAGTTGAGTCCCATAGTGCTCAGAGCCATTTGAACAAGCATTAGGGCGACGAATGGTGCGTTTATGTCATTAAGATAGACTGTGGAGATTTAGTCACTGTGTATAATACCTTGTTCATTTACATACAAAGTCCGCATGCCACCAACAGTTCATGGCGGAGGATACTTTGTACCAGTGCTAGTCATTCCCTTTCCAGTTCCACTCGCAGATGGAGCGAGGGAGAAATGACTGTATACATGCCTCCGTATGAGCCCTGGTTTCTATTCTCTTACGCAGCAGTTACACGAGATATACGTTGGAAGCAGCAGAATCGTTCTTCAGTCAGTCGCAAATGCTGGTCCTACGAACTTTCTCAGCATTTATATTGATATGTGATGTCTGTTCTGTCGGCATTGAAATAAATCAATAGTGAAGACAAATTTTGTACCCGACAGGGACTCGATCCCGAATGCACCACTTCAACGACTGCCTTAACCACCTCGGCCATCCGGACAGGCTACAGTCCAACCCAAATTCTCAATCTGTCATGCGCAAGTAGCATCCCCATACATTAGCCCCACTGCTCGTAACATGCGCTAGGTCCCGCAGGGTTCAGAAGATTATATATAAATGTATGGCGCCTGTGAACAGACACCACTGGTTGGACAGATGGCCGTAAAAAATCAGTATTGCGACATATCAGGGCTATAGGCCGCTGAAGTTCTGGTTTTCTAGTATTGTTTCTCAATAGTGTTTTGCGAAACGAATGTCGTCTTTCCTCCAAGGATTCCCATCTGATGTCACGGAGCATTTGCAGAATACTTGATAGTTGATGGAACCTAAGGGCAGCAAAGCTAGCAATAGTCCTCTGTATTGCTTTGACGTCTTCCTGTAATCTGATCGGATGGGGACCACAAACACTCGAGCAGTAGTCAAGACTGGGTCGCACGAATGTTCTGTTCGCGGTTCCTTTAAAGATGAGCAATACATCCCTAGAATTCTAATAAACCGAAGTCAGCCATTCGCCTTTCCTACTACCGATCTTATTTTCTTGTTCCATTCCATACCGCTTTTCAACGTTACTCCTAAATATTTAATCGACGTCATTTTATCAAGCAGCACACCACTAATACTGTATCCGAAATTTGCAGTATTGTTTTACCTAATCACTGCCGTTATCTTGCAGTTTTTCACCATGCACCTTATACAATCGAAAGTTTACGCAGTGAAGAGTAGTAATAAGGACAGCTGCTCTCAAGTCGAAGGTTGGTTTAAACATCACAGTTGTTTACTAGGCATGTCCTACTGGAGGTGGACCTCCTAATGGACCTTCTACCTGAGATGTATAACGAGCTAAACGTGTACTCCGAACCACGGTACAACGTACCACTTTTCACACATACAGACTGCTGTCAGAGCGAAAGTAGCCAAAACTGACAGAAAAGAATCCTAGAACTGATCAGTGATTGAACCCCAGGCCAATGGATTTGTAGTCTAGCACGTATGCAATACGTCCAAGCTTGTGTTGACTCTTATGTCTTTTATATTTACCAACGCATTTCTATTTACAAGATAATAGTCTACTATACCTCGTACTGGCCAGGTATGTTTATGGATGTTACAGTGTACTTGAGGTCCTGCGGTTAATGTAAGCATTAGTCTGAATGAGCAGAACCAGTGCTGGTGGTGGAGTAACCGGGCCATAATGCAGATCTCCAAACACTTAGCGCGACCTCGGTAACCAAGGCCCGCACCCAGGAGGTCCTCTCTCGAATCCGGCTTCCGCCGCTGCTGCAGCTGCTGCACGCTGAAGGCCGCCCACCTACCCAGCAGGACGCCTGCGGCCCCGTTGGCCGAAAACACTTCGGGGGCGAATGTCTCAGTCTTCACTGTGCTCAGTCTCAAAGTATTTCGTCTCGGTAGATATCTTATTGTACTTCACGAGCTGCTCTTCAGGAGAGTTTATTTGCTAGACCAGCATTCGGGCATATCACGTACCATCAGTGGCAACAGGTACAGAGGACAGACAAGCAAATGGTTGCGTATCGATGTCCATAATACAAGAACATTTTTGTATGCACTACAACAGACACATAATATTGCGTGCATGCTGCTTACGTCTGCTTCAAACGAATTACATGTAGTTTATGAGGGGCAGTAAAATGAAAACAGACACCCATCACAACGGGACCAGGGAATGGTTCCATTCAAAAGTAATAAGTAAGACATTTATCCCACTGGGAGACGAGATAATCAATTCCTGTTTCGTAGAACCCGGTCGGCCGCTGACAGATCCACAACCGCAATCACACTCGTATCTCCTCGTCCGACTGAAACCGACCTCCACGCATGTCTTTCTTCACATCGCCAAAGAAGTGCGGAAGATGTTACAGAATTTCCCAACCAAATCGCAGAAGCGTGGCTTTCATCCGATTGGCAGGACGCGGGCGTTATCGTGGAACAGGATGATTCTGTCCGACAGTTTTCCGACAGCCCGAGGGCAAACGGCAAAGCCAACAGTGGAAACATCGTACATCTACCCCGCAAAAGAAATCCAAAGCTGTTGACAGAAATTCCAGTAAGGTCATGATGATCTTCTTAAAATGGTTCAAATGGCTCTAAACACTATGGGACCTAACTTCTGAGGTTATCAGTTCCCTAGAACTTAGAACTACTTAAACCTAATTAACCTAAGGACAACACACACGTCCATGCCCGAGGCAGGATTCGAACCTGCGACCGTAGCGATCGCGCGGTTCTAGACTGTAGCGCCTAGAACCGCTCGGCCACCCTGGCCGGCGATCATCATCTTCTTCGACTTCAGAGGCCCTCTGCTGGTCGAGTACTCGAATGTGGAGCCATAATCAATGCTATGAAGACAGTTTGCAGATACTGCGAAGCGCCCTAGAATCAAAATGCCCAGGAACACTGTCGGATGGGATCATCCTCTCGCATGATAAGGACCGTCCCCACACAGCCAACTGGACAAGGGCAATTTGGGTGGGAAACGCTGAATCATAGATCGGATCTCCTACCGTGTGATTTTCACATCTTTGGCGACCTGGAGAAAGACATACGTGAACGTTGGTGTCAGTCCGACGAGGAAGTGCAAGAGTGGGTGCAGTTGTTGATCTGTTAGCGGCCAACCGTGTCCTACGAAATAGGAACCGATTGTCTCGTCTCCCAGTGGCAAGAAGGTCTTAACCCATGTGGTGATTGCTTGTGAATGGAACCATTTCATGATACAGTTGTGGCGTGTTTCGATTTCAATTTGAGTGCCACTTATATAAGGTCCTTATGTTAAAAATGATGTGGCTCTAGAAAACATAGAACCCAGCGAATATTAAAATATAATTGTAACCATAAAACTGAAAAAACTGCAAAAAGGTGGGAATTTAAGGAGATGGGACCTGGATAAACTGAAAATACCAGCGGTTGTACAGAGTTTCAGGGAGAGCATAAGGGAACAACTGACAGGAATAATGGAAAGAAATACAGTAGAAGAAGAATGTGCTTTGAGGGATGAAATAGAGAGGGCAGCAGAGGATCAAGTAAGTAAAAACACGAGGGCTAATAGAAATTCTTGGGTGACAGAAGAAATACTGAATTTAATTGATGAAAGGAGAAAGTAGATAAATGCAGTAAATGAAGCAGGCAAAAAGGAACACAAACGTATCAAAAATGAGATCGACAGTAAGTGCAAAATGGCTAAGCAGGGATGGGTAGAGGACAAACGTAAGGATGTAGAGGCTTGTCTCACTAGGAGTAAGATAGACACTGCCTACAGGAAAATTAAAAAAAAACCTTTGGAGAAAAGAGAACCACTCACTCAGATGGAAACCCAGGGCGGCCACGGTGGTCTAGTGGTTCTAGGCGCTCAGTCCGGAACCGCGCGACTGCTACGGTCGCAGGTTAGAATCCTGCCTCGGGCATGGATGTTTGTAATGTCCTTAGGTTAGTTAGGTTTAAGTAGTTCTAAGTTCTAGGGGCCTGATGACCACAGATGTTAAGTCCCATAGTGCTCAGAGCCATTTGAACCATGTTTTGGAAACCCACTTCTAAGCAAAGAAGCGAAAGCAGAAATGTGGAAGGAGTATATAGAGGGTCTATATGAGGGTGATGTACTTAAGGGAAATATTATGGAAATGGAAGATGAAATGGGGGATATGATACTGCGTGAAGAGTTTGACAGAGCACTGAAAGACCTGAGTCGAAACAAGGTCCCGGAAGTAGAGAACATTGCATTAGAACTACTGACAGCCTTGGGAGAGCTAGTCCCGTCAAACCTCTACCATCTGGTGAGCAAGATGTATGAGACAGGCGAAATACCCTCAGACTTCAAGAAGAATATAATAATTCCAATCCCAAAGAAAGCAGGTGTTGACAGATGTGAAAATTATCGAACTATCAGTTTAATAAGTCACGACTGCAAAATACTAACGCGAATTCTTTACAGGCGAATGGAAAAACTGGTACAAGCCGAACTCAGGGAAGACCAGTTTCGATTCCGCAGAAATAATGGAACACGTGAGGCAATACTGACCCAACGACGTATCTTACAAGATAGATTAAGGAAAGACAGAACTACATTTCTAGCGTTTGTGGACTTAGAAAAAGCTTGTGACAATGTTGACTGCACTACTCTCTTTCACATTCTGAAGGTGGCAGGGGTAAAATACAGGGAGCGAAAGGCTATTTACAATTTGTACAGAAACCAGATGGCAGTTATAAGAGTCTAGGGGCATGAAAGGGAAGCAGTGACTGGGAAAGGAGTGAGACAGATTGTAGCCTCTCCTCGATGTTATTCAATCTGTATATTGAGCATGCAGAAAAGGAAACAAAAGAAAAATTCGGAGTAAGTATTAAAATACATGGAGAAGAAATAAAAACTTTGACGTTTGCCGATGACATGGTAATTCTGTCAGTGACAGCAAAGGACTTGGAAGAGCAGTTGAACGGAATGGACAGTGTCTTGAAAGGAGGACATAAGACGAACATCAACAAAAGCAAAACGAGGATAATGAAATGTAGTCGAATTAAGTCGGGTTATGCTGAGTGTATTAGATTAGGAAATGAGACACTTACAGCAGTAAAGGAGTTTTTCTATTTGGGGAGCAAAATAACTGATGATGGTCGAAGTAGAGAGGATATAAAATGTAGAGTGGCAATGGCAAGGAAAGCTTTTCTGTAGAAGAGAAATTTGTTAACATCGAGAGTGTCAAGAAGTTGTTTCTGAAAGTATTTGTATGGAGTGTAGCCATGTATGGAAGTGAAACATGGACGATAAATAGTTTAGACCAGAAGAGAATAGAAGCTTTCGAAATGTGGTGCTACAGAAGAATGCTGAAGATTAGGTGGGTAGTTTACATAACTAATGAGGAGGTACTGAATAGAACTGGGGAGGAGATTGTGGCACAACTTGACCAGAAGAAGGGATCGGTTGGTAGGGCATGTTCTGAGACATCAAAGGATAACCAATTTAGTATTTGAGGGCAGCGTGGAGGGTAAAAATCGTAGAAGGACACCAAGAGATGAACACACTAAGCTGATTTAGAAGAATGTAGGTTGCGGTGGGTACTGGGAGATGATGCACCTTGCACAGGATAGAGTAGCATGGAGAGCTGCATCAAACCAGTCTCAGGACTGAAGACCACAACAACAACAACAACAATTGTAACGTTGTACATTGAAATTAATCAGCATGAATAACAGATTGGACTTCGAAATAAGGGCGCGAGTGCTACCCATTCGTCACAACAACAAACAACATTGCCTGTTACTCAATATCCCACTTGTAATTTGGCAACTGCGCACAGCGGAAACACTATCACATTGAAACAACGCGTTATAGTATTTCTGATTACATTTGTTAGATAAGGGCCACCTAATCATAGGAGAAGTTGTAGGAAGTAAGGTTCATAAATGGAAATTGATATCACAATTACCAGACATTTATTCAAATTCAAAATCAACACGGGATCTTACTGCAATATGACTCTTGAAAAACAAAAGCACAGAAAACTAGCACGAAATACAGAAGTTAAGTACGTGGGAGTTTGATTGACATCGCTAGGAGCTGCTCAGAGTAGGCAATCTGAAATTTGAAGCCGCGCCGGATTAGCCGAGCGGTCTCAGTCCCTGCAGTCATGCACTGTGCAGCTAGCTCCGGTGGAGGTTCGAGTCCTCCCTCGGGCATGGGTGTGTGTTCGTCCTTAGGATAATTTAGCTTATGTAGTGTGTAAGTTTAGAGACTGATGAACTTAGCAGTTAAGTTCCATAAGATTTCACACACATTTGAACATTTTTTGAAATGTGAAACTAACATTTGAGCGATTAGTAAAAGCACCACTTACATCTTCAAACTGCCCAGTCAGCACAGGACGACAGTCAGGAAGCGAATCATACGAAATCAGAGTTTTCTGTTTGCAGCTCAAACTCTCTTTGGAGGGGCAGCAACAAGATTATAGCCAATGTGCTGAAAGTAAATGTGCCTCGAAGCAAGAAAATAGAGGGAACGCTATCAAAGTTCCCATGACATGGCGTACAAATACGCAAAAACAATAATCCGGAGTGGTACCGAATTTGAGTCTTCTACTATTGGTTGAGGTAGCATATACAGCGTGCAGTAGGGAAGGAGGTACACAGGATTGGACGAACAAACATACTATTGAGATGATTCGATGTTTTCTCACAAAAAAATGGTTCAAATGACTCTAAGCACTATGGGACTTGACATCTGAGGTCATCAGTGCCATAGAACGTAGAACTACTTAAACCTAACTAACCTAAGGCCAGCACACACACATCCATGTCCGAGGCAGGATTTGAATCTGCGACCGTAGCGGTAGCGCGGTTCCAGACTGAAGCGTCTTGAACCGCTAGGCCACATCGGCCGGCAGCTTTCTCACATTTCATGGGGATGGAGAAGTAGGATTCTTGTTGACATCCATGCAGGGAATATACATGCATATATATCAGGCGGGTACTATGGAGCTCAGGCACCTTTGTGGTAGCAGGTGAGGAATTAAATTCCGGGAACCGTAATTTCAGAATCAGCCGGGCAGGCCCTGGGAACCACTTCAGCATTCCCCACAATTCTTGAGTAAAGCTTTTCTCTCTTACTAGACAGTGACCACTGGTAGTCCCAGAACCCGCTTCCTTGCCTGAGCCGGCCGCGGTGGTCTCGCGGTTCTAAGCGCGCAGTCCGGAACCGTGCGACTGCTACGGTCGCAGGTTCGACTCCTGCCTCGGGCATGGATG
Organism: Schistocerca gregaria; assembly: GCF_023897955.1. Lineage (NCBI taxonomy): Eukaryota > Metazoa > Arthropoda > Insecta > Orthoptera > Acrididae > Schistocerca > Schistocerca gregaria. The sequence continues at coordinate 1,062,259,261 of NC_064920.1, forward strand.
TGTGTGATGTCCTTAGGTTAGTTAGGTTTAAGTAGTTCTAAGTTCTAGGGGACTGATGACCACAGCAGTTGAGTCCCATAGTGCTCAGAGCCATCTGTACCTTGCCTGAGAATTTTTCAGCCCCGGTGGACAGTTAGTACTTTCTTATACGAAATTCAGGTAACTGAAGAGACAGGGGATCGTGAAGCGATCTGTACCAGTCATATTACAATACAGCCATGCCTACATGATAGCGATAATATCTATTATCTGTCTAAGCTCAGCACTGAGAACGTCGTGTGTACATGTGAAACGCTAAACGCCCAAATGTATATATACTGCTTGAGAATCGCCAAGGAACATAGACATTGCTGCACAGGAATAATAACAGGCAATGATGGACGACGTGAAACCCAGATTTCACCACATGGGAAAGTAGGAAACAGACAAGAATAACTTCCATGTATGACAAGTCAAACTACTCAGGGTCGATATAGGGCACTCAGTAAGGAATAAGCCCTCCTTGGGCACTAATGCACATTTTGCACCTGTTATTCATGCTCGCTACCAAACTGTTGAGGAGTCCTTGGGGAATACTGTTCTCTACCTCCCAAGGTAATTTTCAGTTCTTGCACGATTCGGGGAGGGTTCTTCGTTGAGAAGCCTCCCGGGAATGCACTATATGCTTTATGACTATGGAGTACGCAGGCCGTTCACTACGTTCAAAACCTTCGCCCTCCAATGTTTCCGGCACTTGAGTGGGCGAGCACTGTCGTCCATAAACAGAAAGCCGGGATCTACCGCGCCGCAAATCAGATGGACATGACCCAGAATAACCTAGCTACAGCACCGCTGTGATGTAACGGTACATTGTGCAAAGATATGCAGCGGTGTTCGGCCACTGCGCGTAATGCCTGCCCACACCTTAACGCCTAGGTCATACCGACGAATTTCATAAACATTCTGTGGCGTGTAACGTATTCTCTTCTGACTCCACACTAACTGGCGGCCAGAATCACTTCCAACAGTGAAGCGTGATTCGTCGGAGAACATCAGTCTGGACTACTATTGCTGACCCCAACCAAAATGCTCCCTACACCAACGAACTCTTTCTCGACGATGGTATGATTGATGTTGGATGCATATAACATGACTCCGAGCATGCAAAGCAGGCGGATTTAATCGCCGCGAAATGGTTCTGGCAGACACACGTGTACCGGTAGCGGCTGCATGTTCTGCATCGATTTGTCTAGGAGTGAGATGTCTGTTCCATTTCGCCAATAGGGCTACGTACGAACCTCTTGCAGTGCGCAGACATGCCTTCGTATACCGTTTCCACCTTCAGCGGTCTTTTTTAACCGTGAGACGACACTTTTGGGAACACCTATTACTTTGGCTACAGTAATGACGCTTTTATCGGCTTACAGCCGTTCAACTGCTCGTCTACCATCGTAAGCACTCAAATGATATCTTGCAGACATGTTGCTGTACCACGCGGAATGTTGCACTAATCTGTTACACAACAACCTTCGTGAAACACCATATTACACTCCTGGAAATGGAAAAAAGAACACATTGACACCGGTGTGTCAGACCCACCATACTTGCTCCGGACACTGCGAGAGGGCTGTACAAGCAATGATCACACGCACGGCACAGCGGACACACCAGGAACCGCGGTGTTGGCCGTCGAATGGCGCTAGCTGCGCAGCATTTGTGCACCGCCGCCGTCAGTGTCAGCCAGTTTGCCGTGGCATACGGAGCTCCATCGCAGTCTTTAACACTGGTAGCATGCCGCGACAGCGTGGACGTGAACCGTATGTGCAGTTGACGGACTTTGAGCGAGGGCGTATAGTGGGCATGCGGGAGGCCGGGTGGACGTACCGCCTAATTGCTCAACACGTGGGGCGTGAGGTCTCCACAGTACATCGATGTTGTCACCAGTGGTCGGTGGAAGGTGCACGTGCCGGACCGCAGCGACGCACGGATGCACGCCAAGACCGTAGGATCCTACGCAGTGCCGTAGGCGACCGCACCGCCACTTCCCAGCAATTTAGGGACACTGTTGCTCCTGGGTATCGGCGAGGACCATTCGCAACCGTCTCCATGAAGCTGGGCTACGGTCCCGCACACCGTTAGGCCGTCTTCCGCTCACGCCCCAACATAGTGCAGCCCGCCTCCAGTGGTGTCGCGACAGGCGTGAATGGAGGGACGAATGGAGACGTGTCGTCTTCAGCGATGAGAGTCGCTTCTGCCTTGGTGCCAATGATGGTCGTATGCGTGTTTGGCGCCGTGCAGGTGACCGCCACAATCAGGACTGCATACGACCGAGGCACACAGGGCCAACACCCGGCATCATGGTGTGGGGAGCGATTTCCTACACTGGCCGTACACCTCTGGTGATCGTCGAGGGGACACTGAATAGTGCACGGTACATCCAAACCGTCATCGAACCCATCGTTCTACCATTCCTAGACCGGCAAGGGAACTTGCTGTTCCAACAGGACAATGCACGTCCGCATGTATCCCGTGCCACCCAACGTGCTCTAGAAGGTGTAAGTCAACTACCCTGGCCAGCAAGATCTCCGGATCTGTCAACCATTGAGCATGTTTGGGACGGGATGAAGCGTCGTCTCACGCGGTCTGCACGTCCAGCACGAACGCTGGTCCAACTGAGGCGCCAGGTGGAAATAGCATGGCAAGCCGTTCCACAGGACTACATCCAGCATCTCTACGATCGTCTCCATGGGAGAATAGCAGCCTGCATTGCTGCGAAAGGTGGATATACACTGTACTAGTGCCGACATTGTGCATGCTCTGTTGCCTGTGTCTATGTGCCTGTGGTTCTGTCAGTGTGATCATGTGATGTATCTGACCCCAGGAATGTGTCAATAAAGTTTCCCCTTCCTGGGACAATGAATTCACGGTGTTCTTATTTCAATTTCCAGGAGTGTATATGCTGCAGTTAACATACCACCCTCTACATTTCCTTTTACTATCATTGGTCTGGTGTTCTGTAGCATCTGTCGGTTGTTGCGTAGCAACTGACGATTGTTCCTTAGCAAGGGTCAGTTGTTCTTTCGTACCTGTCAAGCAGTGTACGGCGATCTACGCACCACAGAGGTAAAGACAGATAAAGGACCCTATCGTGGCTATATACGCGTGGTTATAAATAGATTTTAAATATTCACGTGGTTCTATGTTTTCTATATCCACATCATTTTTGACCGATATAAAGAAACTTAATTGTTCAGTGGAGCGCTTTTCGAACGAAATACAGCAGCGATTATGTGGGGCCATGATTCGACAGGTCCTTTCTAGGTTTCCGTTGGTATGTGGCCGGTGGTTTGCGGGTACGGAACTGGCGCCCGATAGCGTGACAGAAGTATTTTATCGAATTCATATCAGCAGAATTTGGTGGTAGTGCTGGGTGGATTCCTAAGGAACCAAACTGCTGAGGTCATCCGTCCCTAGACTTACATACTACTTAAACTAACTTATACTAAGAGTAAGACACACACCCACGCCAAAGGCAGGACTCGAACCTCCGGCGAGAGGGACCGCGCAATCCGTGACATCGCGCCTCTAACCGCGCGCGCGGCCACTCAGCGCGGCAGAATTTGGTGGACGAGACATCAAAGTCAGTTCACTACTGTGCTCCTCAATGTTCCGCAGATGACTATAGCTCATGTGATTGTAGCTCATGGGACATGGATAGTTACCCCGCTGGAAGATGCCATCGCCGTCAGGGAAGACATCGCTTTCAGTACCCGGACATTAGGGAGGTTATCATTTATTCATCCCAGTACAGATCCTAGAAGATGAAGAACCGCAGTTTCAGCGCAAAAGTTCGCAGAAGAACTTTGGTGCTGAGATATAATAGCAGTCGTTTGTGGGTTCTTGTCGTCTCAGATTTGACTGATGAAATAATCAGCGCTCGTAAAGTTGACAAGTCTGAGAAAAACATATGTGGATGAAAGCATCACGAAAAAATTCCTTAGGTCGTGCGACACTGGGTGGTTCTAGGTCTAATTTCTGAAGGCAGTGCGCGCATAGGGTGTGCTTATGAATTATCCTTCAAACGGTTACGTCACCTTTACGACGAGCGCCAATTCCATTGCCTCTCGCTTCAACTTAATACAGTGACCTCAAACATTTCTTAGTCCTTACTGGATCCAAATGAAACAATACAAGTGGTTAGCAATAATGTTTACGTAGTCCACAACTGTCATTGTGCCTTTGATTACTATCACAGGGCCGGCCGCTGTGGCCGAGCGTTTCTAGACGCTTCAGTCCGGAACGACGCTGTTGCTACGGTCGCAGATTCGAATCCTGCCTCGGGCATGGATGTGTGTGTTCTCTTTAGGTTAGTTAGGTTTAAGTAGTTCTAAGTATAGGATATTGATGACCTCAGATGTTAAGTCCCATATTTCTTAGAGCCACCTGAACCATTTTGAACTGACACAGGTCCCATGGAAGACCAGGTGAATGTCCCCAACAGCATAATAATGCCCCCATCGGCCTGCTTCAGTGGCAGGGTGCATGCTTTCAGCAGCTGTTTGCTTGGATGATGGCTTATCCGGACACGATAATCATCCTGGTCTAAGAAGAAAGTGATTCGTCCTACCTGGCGACACGTTTCCATTGGTCCACAGTCCAAACTGAGCAGTCCAGTATCCAAAGCAAACGTAATGGACGATGTCGTTGGGTCAAAACATGTAGGGAGTCGTCTGCTGCATAGCCCCAAGTTAAGAAACAAGTGCTGAGCTGTGTGTTCCGTAACACTTGTACGTACACTAGCACTGCACTCCGTCATCAGATCTGCCACAGAACTCCAGCTATTCTGCTTTATAGAGCGGGCAGGACTCCGATCTCCATGTTCTGTGATGAGATTTGGACGTCGAATACCTTGTCGCCTTCTCATGGTTTCATCGTTCTTCAACCACTTTTCACAATGCTCACTAAAGTAGGATGGTAACAGACGGCCAACTTTGTTGTTCCCCAGGCGTCAGGACATGACAGTCTACCCGTTGTCAAGTCGCTTATGTCAGTGCGTTATAATGTAAGAAGGTATCAGGTGCAATGAAACTTTGCTGAGCAAAGTCACCTAGCCCATCAATTACATCTCTGCCAGTTGTCAAACGAGGCTGGTGTGAACGATCACTGCTGTTATTTACTAAGACTGGATAACAGAAACGGCTGTACGATATGTATCAGACGCCTGTTTCCACGTATAAAGGCGTTGCGTTTTATGCAAGGTCTGCCTTAACAGCTCGGACAAGAGGTTGCAATTCTCAGTAGAACCGTTGAGATACCGTAAAGCAGAAAGAGAAAGAGAGAGAGACGTAGGCCGCTAAGCCTGCCAACAACGGGAGCGCCCACTCACAGCCGTTGCTGGGGGCTCCAGTTCTGCACCCTACGCGCCACACTTCGCAGACCAATTATTCTTGTCCTCCCACACGACACGAGGTAGCAAACACACGCAAACACAAAAAACACACCTGAAGAAGAACAGGCAGTCGTTGCACAGTTCACGGAAAAAGCAAACTGATTGCATCAAACTTGCGTACCTCTCTCAACACACAACCACACAGTATACACTACATTTCAAAAGTCTTCTTCTTCTCCTTCATAACCAATATTAGACCTAGCGGCCTGTTACGGTTTCACTCCATCTCCTTTGCTGGTATTCCCAAATCTCTTTAAATCTCTGGGTTAGTATTTGAGGTTCCTTTGGGAATCAGGTCGGTCCTCACACATAGTACATTAGTCTTTCCAAGATGTTCTGAAGTTCTGCGCTTCGCTGAGAATTGATTTTACTTCATCCTTATGATTGTCATCAGATCTTTTCGTGTCCTCCAGCTGTCCTTCTCATGTACAGCGTCTGGGGTGCTCATCAGGCTCCTTCCACCATATGTACGGTGTCAAAGATTCGTGGCCATCCAAGAAGTCAGCTTGGGCCAGAGGGTTACATAGTTTGAGCCTTGTGTGACGCTGAACAAGAAGATTCAAGATAGCAGGTTTGGCCAGGGTGTCATATAGTTTTGGCCTTATGTGACGCTGAATAAGATTCAAGAGGGCAGGTTTGGCCATGGCGTCATGTAGTTTTAGCCTTGTGTGACGCTAAACAAGATTCAAGAGGGCAGGTTTGGCCAGGGTGTCATGTACACTCCTGGAAATTGAAATAAGAACACCGTGAATTCATTGTCCCAGGAAGGGGAAACTTTATTGACACATTCCTGGGGTCAGATACATCACATGATCACACTGACAGAACCACAGGCACATAGACACAGGCAACAGAGCATGCACAATGTCGGCACTAGTACAGTGTATATCCACCTTTCGCAGCAATGCAGGCTGCTATTCTCCCATGGAGACGATCGTAGAGATGCTGGATGTAGTCCTGTGGAACGGCTTGCCATGCCATTTCCACCTGGCGCCTCAGTTCGACCAGCGTTCGTGCTGGACGTGCAGACCGCGTGAGACGACGCTTCATCCAGTCCCAAACATGCTCAATGGGGGACAGATCCGGAGATCTTGCTGGCCAGGGTAGTTGACTTACACCTTCTAGAGTACGTTGGGTGGCACGGGATACATGCGGACGTGCACTGTCATGTTGGAACAGCAAGTTCCCTTGCCGGTCTAGGAATGGTAGAACGATGGTTTCGATGACGGTTTGGATGTACCGTGCACTATTCAGTGTCCCCTCGACGATCACCAGAGGTGTACGACCAGTGTAGGAGATCGCTCCCCACACCATGATGCCGGGTGTTGGCCCTGTGTGCCTCGGTCGTATGCAGTCCTGATTGTGGCGCTCACCTGCACGGCGCCAAACACGCATACGACCATCATTGGCACCAAGGCAGAAGCGACTCTCATCGCTGAAGACGACATGTCTCCATTCGTCCCTCCATTCACGCCTGTCGCGACACCACTGGAGGCGGGCTGCACGATGTTGGGGCGTGAGCGGAAGACGGCCTAACGGTGTGCGGGACCGTAGCCCAGCTTCATGGAGACGGTTGCGAATGGTCCTCGCCGATACCCCAGGAGCAACAGTGTCCCTAATTTGCTGGGAAGTGGCGGTGCGGTCCCCTACGGCACTGCGTAGGATCCTACGGTCTTGGCGTGCATCCGTGCGTCGCTGCGGTCCGGTCCCAGGTCGACGGGCACGTGCACCTTCCGCCGACCACTGGCGACAACATCGATGTACTGTGGAGACCTCACGTCCCACGTGTTGAGCAATTCGGCGGTACGTCCACCCGGCCTCCCGCATGCCCACTTTACGCCCTCGCTCAATGTCCGTCAACTGCACATACGGTTCACGTCCACGCTGTCGCGGCATGCTACCAGTGTTAAAGACTGCGATGGAGCTCCGTATGCCACGGCAAACTGGCTGACACTGACGGCGGCGGTGCACAAATGCTGCGCAGCTAGCGCCATTCGACGGCCAACACCGCGGTTCCTGGTGTGTCCGCTGTGCCGTGCGTGTGATCATTGCTTGTACAGCCCTCTCTCAGTGTCCGGAGCAAGTATGGTGGGTCTGACACACCGGTGTCAATGTGTTCTTTTTTCCATTTCCAGGAGTGTAGTTTTAGCCTTTGTGACGCTGATCAAGATTCAAGAGTGCAGGTTTGGCCATGGTGTCATATAGTTTTAGCCTTGTGTGACGCTGAACAATATTCAAGAGAGCAGGTTTGGCCATGGTGTCATATAGTTTTAGCCTTGTGTGACGCTAAACAAGATTCAAGAGGGCAGGTTTGGCCAGGGTGTTATACAGTTTTAGCCTTGTGTGACGCTGAACAAAACATGGTATGAAGATGCTGTTTATCAGTCCCGTTACTTTTGTGAAGTTTACGACTTTGTTAAACTTGAAGGAAGCTAATTTCTAGCCAAGATCGAATTCTTCATTTACAATGACGGTTTCGGTAAACGGAATTACCGTTCCCCTGATCTCGATAAAGATTAATACAAGTGCCCAATTAGAACTTCAATTGTTTTTCATATTTAATCTGATGGTAATTCCGTTTACTGAATGCGGTCATTGTAAATAAATGTTTTAGAGATGTGATCTTGACTGAGTAGTTGTCGTTCTTTAAACTGAATTTTACAGACCGCCCCTTAACATTCAGTATGAGCACGTTATTTGTGACTTTGTGTTGAATACAGTTTTCTTGAATATAGCAGAGGTTGTTGATACTTTCTCGAGGCTTATGTTGTGCATTGACATTTTTGTGGTGTTTTATTGAAAGAGATATCCATATTCATTCCCAAAATTATTTTTTGAATCATAGGAGCATGTTTGAAATGCGGTGCTAAGAAAGAATGCTGAAGATTTGACGGGTAGATAGCGTAACTAACCACGAGGTACTGAACAGAATTGGCAAGAGAAGAAATTTTTGACACAATTTGACTAACAGGAGGGATCGGATGATAGGACACATTCTCAGACATCAAGGACTTACTCAGTTAGTACTGGAAGGAAGTGAGGGGGTAAAGATGGTAGATGAAGACCAAGAGATGAATACAGTACGCATGTTCAAATGAATTTAGGTTGCAGTAGTTATTCAGAGATGAAGAGGCTTGCACAGGGTAGACTAACATGGAGAACTGCACCAAACCAGTCTTGGGACTGAAGACCGCAACAGCAAGACGTCAGTGTAAACTAGATATAGATAGGCCACTTTCGAACTACGAACGCCTATTGCCCAATGAGATCTTAAGTCTGAGAGGATCAATATTACACGAAGGCGATGGTGTGAATACAGTAGTTGTATTATCTCTGAAATTGAGTTACTTCATATAGTGCAATTTCTCCTGGATGTGACCTAACCTGGACATCGTATCCGGTGTAGAGCACAACTTCATTAGACTTGATTCCCTTTGATTACTTTTAATCTCTTTGCTGTACGATACATTATTGGACAATATAAAAATGTTAGCAGATAGAACAACTGAAATACCTGACGTCTTAGTTAAATTTCTGGGACATTCGAATGAGTGTTCCAAAGTTTTGTTCGACGTGGCTAATGTCTGCACTGCATGTAACTCGATGGTTTGAAGAGCTTCAGTAAGACAGAATTCTAGCTCTATTATAAGCAGAACAAATCATATACAGATCAACAGCATTTGTATTCAGACACTTAGACTAGGTCTCTGTGGTTGTCAATTACTGACTCAGTGTCACGCTTCAGAACACGAACTTCGAATTGAAAGTAATTCTATTTTGCCTTGCCTTTACACTCTTTATCAGCAACGTTTTGAGACACATAGTACCGGAAAGGCTACATTATTGAAAACTGTGTTTGGTATGGGAACTGAATGGAATTAGGTCAGTGCGACATCATTGAACTGCTTCTTGCTATATTTGAAAGAAAAGTGCACCATGAGGCGAAGTAACAGAAGAACAATAACTGGAACACTTTTCAGAACAAACGGAGTAACAAATACGAATTGCCACTTTCTCCGGAATTCATAGGTTTTAAGACACCTTCACTTAATTTAAACAAACTATGTATTAACAGCCATTGAGAAAAAATGTATTGTTCTACTTATGTCCTACACTGAAAAATACATACGCCAGCGCTATAGATGTCCTTGCACTTCATCAGTATAATGGGGAGTCAAGAAATAAAAAAAGGATTCCGGTAAAGAGATTTCATATATTCAAAACTATTTCGAGAAACTTTAAAGGAAACGATCAATACCTTAGAATGAGAAAACAAATTAATTTTGAACCGTCCTCTGTTTTGTTGTTGAAATTGTGGGAGGAGGCCTTAAATTGGGCAGTTCTAATTTTATTCTGCATCCACTCAAGTGATTGATTCAATGAACTTCAAACTAAACAGAAAGTGGGTCGTTTAATGTCAGCAAACACGAATTCCGTTTCTTCTGTTCAGCAGAAAAATGTAAGAGCTTGTTGCGGGCTGTCATGGCCAGTAAATCAATTACAGTACGACTAAGGTAATTTATAATCAACACGCCGGCCGATGTGGCCGAGCGGTTCTAGGCGCTTCAGTCTGGAACCGCGCGATCGCTACGGTCGCAGGTTCGAATCTTCCCTTAGGTTTAAGTATTTCTTAAGTTCTAGGGGACTGATGACCTCAGATGCTAAGTCCCATAGTGCTCAGAGCCATTTGAACCATTTTTTCCACAACCGCAAGGCGCCAGTCACACGGGCGACAGCTGGCCAGCTGATCCAAAACCAGTGATGTCAGTACTAAACCGGAGACTCTACTCCATAAAGCCGTGCCACGACGCATGGTGTCACAGGCGCCACGACAGGCCGGAGGAAGCTGTCAAGCTGTTCTACTGAACGGGAGAAATGGAATTATTGTTAACCGATGAAAAGCGACATTCTCTCGCTTTCTTTCTAGTTCACCGAATGAATCAGCCGAAAGTTGCAGGCGCAAACTTCACTAACAACTCTGTATGAGCGTCCCTCATATAGAGTACCCACAAAAGACCATCACGCTTTCCTGTGCAAAACGCCTTTCAGTACTCCCTCCAGTTTAGTACTCATTTAAATGTAGCTCACAGCAAAGGTACGTAGGAGGAAAACTCGTCATCACCACCTCTCCAATAACAGAGACAAAGTTCCAGTTACCTACTTTCCCCTTCGTCCAATTCAACAAATTTCATAATTGAAACTTCCTAGCAGATTAAAACTGTGTGCCGGACGGAGACTCGAACTCGGGACCATTATCCAATGTTCGGAACGTGGATTGCAAAGCGTCCGGCAGCTGGAGACTGCTCGCTACTAACCTCGTAAATCGGAAACTAACAATCGTGGGGCAACCACTCACCCGCTAGGCAAAGGTCCCGAGTTCGAGTCTCGGTCCGGCACACAGTTTTAATCTGCCAGAAAGTTTCATACCAGCGCACACTCCGCTGTAGAGTGAAAATTTCATTCCAGAAATTTCATAATTGTTCAGAACTGAATTCAGGTCACCTCACCCAGTTGTTTTCGCTGCCTGGAAAGAAAGTAGCCGTTTGCTCAGGAAGACAATAACCTACGAGGGGTAGTCATAAAGTTTTAATTACCACGTCTCAAAAATAAAGTTACGCAATTATTTTTTTGACTGTTTGCATAGTGGAACACTTGGAAATCCCCGAGCCACAGAACCATAACACGCTGCTAAAAGACCCCAAACAAAACCACTAATGGAGATATCTATCTGCAAAGAGGAAAAAAAATAAAAAGAATGTGACTTCATTTTTTTAGCAACAATAATTAAAGCTTTATGACTTGCCTCGTACAAGCCGGCCACTGTGACCGAGTGGTTCTAGGCGCTTCAGTCCGGAACCACGCGGCTGCTGCGGTCGCAGGTTCGAATCCTGCCTCGGGCATGGATGTGTGTGATGCCCTTAGGTTAGTTAGGTATAACTAGTTCTAAGTCTAGGGGACTGATGACCTCAGATGTTAAGCCCCGTAGTGCTTAGAGCCATCTGAACCATTCCTCGTACAAGTTTATCTAATGTTTGGAATGCGGATTGCAAAGCGTCCGGCACCTGGAGTCTGCTCGCTACCAACCTCGTAAATCGAAAACTAACAATCGTGTGGGGAACCACTCACCCGCTAGCTGATAAACTAGCCCTGGCCCAGAGTGGCTAATGTCCCAGTATACAGTAAACAACACGTACCTAGTGGCAGTGATGCCGGCCTGTTGCGACTCCTCGGACGTTCCATGTCAGCTAACTGCGACGGTTTCATCGTGAAGCACCGGGTAGCCAGAAGAGCGGTGTTTACAGCGCTCACCAGAACACACTAGCCACAGAGGACGCGAGGGTATCTTCTGATCACACAAAGGAGAGAAACATCGGGCGCTCCGGCAGCGCCCGTGGGACTACTGCCGCCAAGCTCTGCAACCTCATTGTCCTCCGGGACCGCGTTCTTATCTACCTGTTTGCCCTGGTACGTGTGTTTTACAGCTCAAGCGCAACACGATGACGGCACGTGTATGGTGCGGCGTTTAACGACTGCTGTCAGTTTCTCAATATGTTTCACGGATTCAGCATCACCCAGGAACGCCAGGCTCGCTGAAAGGCAACACTCGCCCAGGACACATCGAAGCTCAACCGGAAATCGACGAACACGCCCGTGAATGCATTTCTCTATCTAACAAATAACTCATCGCGAAGGATCCCCCTCTCCCGAATTCTGAAATTCACTGCGAAAACGCCACCTCCCACACGGAGGGCACATAAATCCTGTTACTCGCGAGGGGTGGGTGGCCGACGGGTCGTTTTAGTGAGCTCTCAAAATGCTTCACGATTTTATTTAACACTGAGACTATTCAGATATGTGAACACAATATAAGCAGTCTTGCATATGCGGATGACTTAGTTGTGATGGCAGATTCGATTGAAAGTTTGCAAAGTAATATGTCAGAGCTGGATCAGAAATGTAAGGACTATGGTATGAAGATTAGCATCTCCAAAACGAAAGTAATGTCAGTGGGAAAGAAATATAAATGGATTGAGTGCCAAATACGAGGAACAAAGTTAGAACAGGTGGGCAGTTTCAAGTACTTATGATGCATATTCTCACAGGATGGCAACATAGTGAAAGAACTGGAAGAGAGGTGTAGCAAAGCTAATGCAGTGAGCGCTCAGCTACGATCTACTCTCTTCTGCAAGAAGGAAGTCAGTACCAAGACTAAGTTATCTGTGCACCGTTCAATCTTTCGACCAACTTTGTTGTATGGGAGTGAAAGCTGGGTAGATTCAGGTTACCTTATCAACAAGGTTGAGGTTACGGATATAAAAGTAGCTAGGATGATTGCAGGTACTAGTAGATGGGAACAATGGCAAGAGGGTGTCCACAATGAGGAAATCAAAGAAAAACTGGGAATGAACTCTATAGATGTAGCAGTTAGGGCGAACAGGCTTAGATGGTGGGGTCATATTACACGCATGGGAGAAGCCAGGTTACCCAAGAGACTCATGGGTTCAGCAGTAGAGGGTAGGAGGAGTCGGGGTAGACCAAGGAGAAGGTACCTGGATTCGGTTAAGAATGATTTTAAAGTAATAGGTTTAAGATCAGAAGAGGCACCAATGTTAGCACTGAATAGGGGATCATGGAGGAAATTTATAAGGGAGCTATGCTCCAGACTGGACGCTGAAAGGCATAATCAGTCTTAAATGATGATGATGATGATGACTGAGACCATCTACAACTACATGCATATTCCGAAGCCACTGTACGGTGCATGGCGGAGGGTGCCTCGTGCAACTGCTAGTCGTTCCTTTCCCAGTTACACTCTAAAATAGAGTGGGGGAAAAGTTGTCTGTAACTCTATGTGCTTCCACATAAACCCGAATTTCTCTTATTTTGTCTTCGCGAACCTTACGCGGCATGTACGTTGCTGGCAACATAATCTTTCTGCATTCAGCCGTTAGTGCCGGTTCTCAATAACTTTTATGTGGATGACGATTGACAGCCACTCCCAATTAGATCGAAATAAATTCGCAGAATGAGAATAGGAATGTAGACAGTGTGACACATGGAAGTTTGGGTGAGTACCGGAGGCAAGCACGGATAGCACAACGCCAGAGCGACCGTTCGTTGTAAGCGGGAAATCCGCGATCCGTCACTAATTTTCATGGGCCTATGTAATCAACAGGTAGAATATCTATCTATACCTAATACACCCTGACGCAAAGTTATTCGCATTCAGCGAATTTATTTATTATCTAAGCTGTGGCAGATCGGTCCTAGGCGCTTCAGAAATGGCTCTGAGCACTATGGGACTTAACATCTGCGGTCATCAGTCCCCTAGACCTTAGAACTACTTAAACCTAACTAACCTAAGGACATCACACACATCCATGCCCGAGGCCGGATTCGAACCTGCGACCGTAGCAGCAGCGCGGTTCCGGACTGAAGCGCCTAGTAGTCCGGAAGTTCTAGGGGACTGATAACCTCACATGTTAAGTTCCATAGTGCTTATAGCCATTTGAACTATTTTATATAAACGCAATCCCATAACAACTACACAGAATAATCAGAAAAAGATGAAAGAAAAGACAAGATGGTACACAATGACATGCAGACACAAACTCACCCATAAAATCACCAACATTTTCTAAAGACAGGGAATAAACATAGCATACACAACAGACAATTCCTATACAAAAATACACCCTAAAACTTGACAAAAAACAGAGACATGTACCACAAAAGCACGTACATATGAGCTACAGTGTAACACTTGTGATAGCACATACAAAGGCCAAACAGGGAGAACATTCGATATCAGGTACAAGGAACACATGAGAGTCTGGAAATATGGGGCGAACCACTCCACATTTGCAGAACACCTAAGAGAAAATGACCACAAACCAACCACTAGAGAAGATGACATGAAAGTAATTAGAATCAACAATATGCAATAAAATTACCACATACATAAAATCAAAACAGAAGGAAAAATCCTGTTGAATGATCAAGTACACATGCCAAGCAATTCATTATTTACACTAATAGATAAAATAATAGAATAACGTTCGAAAAAAGTATTAATACAATAATACTGTCCAATGTAATAATAATAGAACCCAACATCTTTACACTCACTCATCCATGAACCCCTCCACAGAATACTGAAACGAAAAGTCGAAACAGCTGTCACCAAAGTCACCAAAGTTTTCAGCCACTCGCTAACAGATAGTTCACCCGCCACCCCAGCCGCACAATCTGCCCCCCCTCCCAAAAAAAACGTCGGCTCTACCCCACCCCTCCTCTCCCTCATATACACGCTCACACACACACACACGGTATAAACATCATAAATAAGAGTTAGTATCGAACATATACTTCGTTATGTTGGTAACCACTAGGTAAACATACCAAAGAAGATGAAACACGTAATGGAGTCATAATATTTACGCTGTGAAAAGCAGTGTACGATGAAATAGTTATATCGAGCGACAAAAGAACAGTAGTCCACCACAAAAAAGAATGAGAAACATGGTGAACAGAGTGTGGAAGGCGAGAACGCAAAGATGTGATTATATGGCAGTGATAAAAGTGGTAGCGCGACCTCCAGACCAGATATGAGGAAACGCAGATCAGGAAATCGTAAGTAATTACGTTTTTTACAAAAAATCGCGAAGAGAACTGTTTGATAATCTGTAACTAACAAAACTGTATCGTTATAGATCCCAGTGATGATGCCCTAGAACAAGGGAAGGCGAAACGCGTATGGGATAAATAAAGTAACTAGCATCAGGAAAAGCAGTTTTATTTTCAAAACTAGTATTTATATGCTTGCTGTAGAGGATGGCAACACAAACAAACTTGTTAGTGGTTTGACACGAGGAAGCAGAAGCGTTGGAGATCGTGACGGACAGGAACCTCGGCGGCGGTAATTCGGCCTTCAGAAGCGCATTCGTCACGGCTGCGAATACAGCAGAGTTACGTAAGGGCGGTCGGCACAGCTGCAAGCACTTCTGAGGCGCCGTCACCTTCCTCCGAGGCGGTAACTAGACACCCAGTCTCACACCGGCCCGCCGCTGCTTTCGGGCGCCCGTCACTATTTGTAGCTACGGCCTTATAGCAGATAGCACGGATGTCTGAGTCAGATTGCCTGTGTAAAACGAGGTGCGAAATCTTCACTCTTTTAGATTGACATTCGTATTTAGGAACAGTAATAAGTCACACGGATTTAACATTACACTACTGAATCGATAATTTATGAATAATTTATGCCCTATGCGGTCGTGCACTGCTGTGGTGGGTGGTGGAACGCCAGACTTCCGTATGGTACTTCTGTGGTCGTTTTCTCCTTATATCTCCCACGTAGGACTTAAAACATTGCAATGGAATTTATTGATTGTCTGACCAGCAGCGACGAACCCTTTACGATCAACAAGCTGTAAGGGGGAACATGCATGCAGATGCGAAACAACGTCATTATCCAAAAATGGCTCTGAGCACTATGGGACATAACTTCTGAGATCATCAGTCCCGTAGAACTTACTACTTAAACCTAACTAACCTAAGGACATCACACACATCCATGCCCGAGGCAAGATTCGAACCTGCGACCGTAGAGGTCGCCCGCTTCCCGACTGGTCGCGCGGTTCCAGACTGTAGCGCCTAGAACCGATCGGCCACCCCGGCCGGCCGTCATTATTCGATTTATTTCCTATCCAATAGTACAACTCATAGACAATAATTTCCTGAAGTTTCATTACCCAAATCGCATCATAAGTGTAATAAAAAATTATAGAGTGCCGTAATCAGTCGTCTTTTTTCAGTTTGTATTACGCAAATCCAGATTTCGGCTAGTAGCAGGCCATTCTCAATGCACTATTTTCTATTCTTAATGCATGTAAGTGTCCGCCCTCGGTAACTGAGTGGCGCCGGCACGGTAGCTCAGCGTATTCGGTCAGAGGGCTGCTCAACCTCCGTAATAAAAAAACTGAGTAAAGGAATCAACGATGAATTTGAACGGATGTCTTGTGACGTCCGCCCAAACCAAACGCAACCAAATGAAAAAAGTTGTCAGCGCGATAGAATGTCAGTCCCAAGGGCCCGGGTTCGATTCCCGGCTGGGTCGAAGATTTTCTCCGCTCATGGACTGGGTGTTGTGTTGTCCTAATCATCATCATTTCATCCCCATCGATGAAGTGGCGTCAAATCGAAAGACTTGCACCCGGCGAACGGTATACCCGACGGGAGGCCCTAGTCAACCGACATTTACATTTTAATGCACCTAAGTCCCAGTTGTTCGGGCGTCAGTTACAGAACTGTGGCTGACGCCCAAACAACAGGGACTTACATGCATTGAGAATAGAAAATAGTGCATTGAGAATGGCTAGCTACTAGCCGAAACTGGATTTGCCTAAGAAAATCTAAAAAAGGACGACTCATTGCTGTACTCTATAATTTATAAGTCACATAACAGTCGCTGAGTGTACCCACTTTTCGAATGGAAGGTAACCTGATGCAATAAAAAAATTAAATGCCATGCTCAATTGGCGAAGAATCTCTTCATACCCAGGAGGATGGTATTCCTTACACTATAAGGGCAGTCTTTTTGAAACATTCTGAACGCCAACAAGCCAACATTCAGGTTTCTGTAACCCCGAGCTTATCAAGACGTGTGTTCATTGTTCATGGCAAACCGTAGGACGTTAGGGACTCTCTGAACGCCGTCATATGGAAAAGTTGCCCCAGAACCACATTTTGCTCAGCCGCGGTAGTGAAAACTGCAGTTTATTACGCAGTTATTTTATTTAATGGTGGCAATTCAGGGAGGATAAACGTCTTGCAGAGAGTCGGCTTCAAGGCTAGAGTGCAGTTCTGGAGCCTTCGGATACAGAGTATGCAAGGGAAAAAAATTCAATTTCAAAGGGCACCTTTCCAGAATTACCATTTTCATAATTCAGGAACATATTCTCAGAAACTAGGCAAGCTAGAGCCATGATTTTTGGCATGTCTTTTGCAGTATGTGTAAGAAACATATGCAAAGGTGGAAATTTTAATATTGTTCCTGTATGCCAAGATACAGGATTTAGAATTTTTATGCATATTTTTTCATTTAAAAAATTACTGAACATATAAATTCATTACATATAAGTGTATTAAAATTCTTCTGTGGATTTGCTTCGATACATATTGAGGTTATACTGCAAAATTTACAAGAAATTTGTTGCAAAATGTCTGAGAAAATAGAACATTTGTGAATCTTTGGGTCATTAAATTTAAAAAATCTAATATGAAAAATTGTCAGAGGATGAATTGAACTAATGTTAATCTTTATACAAAATTTCAGCAGTGTAAGACGAAAAGAGTGGATTTGGTGAATGACTGTATTTTATACATATATTTTGTTTGTGTCTCCCGTTGATACTCTTGACTTGTTGAGCATTGTTTGGGCCAGGTGAAGGACTCAACCGTTGCGAATATTCTGCTCGGTTCAAGGGTCACAGCGATGAACACAGCATTCATCGCAAGTCACAACCTTCGAAAAGAAGTTCGGATAGCCTTGCAGCAGTTGCTCAAGTTCCCTTCAGATGTACACGCAATGATCCTTCTGTTCGTCTGTACACTCCTGGCATAAACTCAGTGTAGCCCCTCTCGTGTTCAGTACTCTGACAGAATATGTTCACGTGTACTTTAATTTGGTGTTGCAGAGGTCTTGAAAATGTAAGTACAGACGAAGGAACATGGACTTCTAACAGACATGTTATACTAAAATCACGCTTGTGTGGCTGGTGCCATAGGTAAATGACATCTACTGGACGCAGAATGCAACGAGCAGCGAGGCATGCGGTCGTATGATTGTCAATATTAGGAACAATAAAAAAAAAACAGCGCAGCTGGTGGTTTTGCGGTACAGGGTAGTTCCAGCGCGGGCTACTTGGCGTGTCTCCAGTTACCCTCCAGGAAACGGCAGCAACCGGTCCCCGGTATCACGCTGCCACAGTGGCTCCTGTTACGCCTTTCGCAACGCCCATACGAGGAAAGCTGTCGGCATGACGTCACCGCAAGTCCCAGGGGAGAAGGGAACCCTGTGATATCAGAGACACCCACACTGAGTGTCCCGCTAAGGTGTTGGCATTACCGAACTATGTCTTGTTGACAGATCGAAAACAGCAACATGTTATCAAAGTAGAGTCCTCCACAGAGGTAGACGCGTTATGGACAGAAAGACCGCTCTATAGCCTTCTTCAGTTTACCCTGTTTAATCGTACTTACGGCAGTGGTAGCGGTCGCGCGGTTTCAGACTGAAGGCCTAGGACCGCTTGGCCATAGCGGCCGGCTTGGTTTAAACCAACCTGGGAGTTTGGTGCCCAGTGGAATACGGTAAACTCATCTTGATGCTCTTAGAACCACGCACGTAAACTGCGAGCTGTGTGAGACGTTACATTGTCCTGCTGGTAGATGCCATCAAGCCGAGGAAAACCAAACCGCATGTAGGGGTACACATGGTCCCCAAGGATAGTTGCATACTTGTGTCGATCCAGAGATGACCCAGGGAATTCACGGAAACATTGCAAAGGGCACAATGCTCCCTCCTTCAGCCTGGACCCTTCCGGCGACTGGTGCATGATATTTGCTTTCAGGAGTTTCACGCTATACACGCCTACTGCCTTATGTCCGATAGATTATGAAGCGTGATTAATCTGAAAAGACAACCTAACGACACTCAGTGGAGGTCTAGATGCGGTACTGACGAGCAAATTCCAGCCTTCGTCGCCAATGGACAGCAGTCAGCATGTGTGTGCACAAACATGTGTATGCAAATGTACATCCTGAATGAAGTGACATGTGACAATAAAGCATGTTTACCGGTCTTGCGTCTGTAGGAAGTAGCGGAGGAGACGAAATGATTTTCAGTCATCTGGCAGAAACAACAGCATCAAAAGAGATGCCTGTATCGCTCTTCTGTGTAATCGATTTCCACGTAAAAACTGTAGACTTACAATGCATAAGAAACTTCCTGCAGAGTGAAAACTTCAATTTGAAAAAAAACGTATGGTTTTATGAACCATTGCAGGTCCTAATGGTATTTTTTAAGTGTAGTATCAAGGTATGGTATTACATCCTGACGTTACCGAATAATGTAGTTTTTACTCTATGCAACCACGTCTGGTGCCATAGAAATCATTCTGTTATCGTAACACACATTCTTTCATCTTGTCTCTAATTCTTTTCAGTGATTTCTACATGTTCCTTTCTCAGCTGATTCTGCGACAAACTTCCTAACATCTTACCAGTTGCTCATATTCTGAGACGTGGCAGTCAATCCACCTTTCAAGTGATTTTGTAGTTTCGTCACGTTCTGCACAGTGTCTTTCCCTTGAATGAGATATCTCACACTTTTGTCGTGCTACAGGGGAAACATCACGCTGGAAATCAAACTGACTGACGTTTTATGTCAATTTTTATTACGTTTGATATTCCGCATGGAATATATGTTCAACCACCTTTCCTAAGCATGGATGATTGGTAGATTGTATATGTAAAACCTATGGTTATCGGTAAATTCTGTTGGACTCCCCGGTTCAGCTTTGTAGCATTTTCTGTGGACGTCTATTGAGTTTAATTTTTCCAAGCTGGCTTTGGACGTCAGTTAGTTCGGAAATTTATCTGACCAGGCTTTCCCAGCGTGCAGCGTCGTAATTAGTTCCCTGAGACCGATGTGCAATACAACAGCTTGTTCAAGAATCAAGCGTAGTGTATCTTACCATATGACTGGAGGAGCAAAATGCGTCTTGTCGACTGGTCATTTCGCTTCCTCCAAATTTCTTTCTCTCTCTGTCCACAGAGTGGAGATAGGTTGCATTTTGTACAGCGTTAATCGATGCTGTGCTGAGTTCTGATGAAAATGACATGCCTATTCCATGCGCCTTTGGAAGTCATTTGTCAGAAGCGTTATGGGGTTCCCACAGCTATCGTTTAACTATATTCAGATAGGACTATGGTCTCCATTTGGTCAAGAATGACCTCATGGATCGTGATCTTGTTTAAGATTCGCGCTTCTCTCTATTGTGAGACTCAAGCTAGTTTTGACGAGTCGAGCTTCACTAGAAATAAGTGAATTGTGCCTTCGGTTATAAAACGACGGAGAAAAGAATGTTTGCCTGTACTAAAACGTTGAAAATGCTTTCCTTGGATTATGTGGTAAGTTTACACTGTTCACGTTCCACTATTTTGCACATCTTTTCCGCGTTCGACTTACAAAATTCATAACTTAACATTAAACCTTTTCGTGACAGGAATATGCATTTCACCTCATTCAGGAGAAGAAATAAAACATGTATTAAAACAAAGTACACCTGATGATGGACCCACTGGGTCCGAAATGCACCGTGTAGTTAATAAAACACGACAAAATTGTGACTGAGGGCGTTGTTTAATTCATACCTCCAATGTTTTGAATACAGTCACGTTTTAAGACGCGAAATATTGAAAAAATTAAAATTTATCAATATTTTTGAAATAATATGTTGCATGTCTACTGCAAACAACTTCTGAGTTACCCTGCAGCATCGCGTTCCTAGTCTAGCGGTGACAGATCGCGTCACGAGGAACAACTTTTGCCGGCCAGGGTGGCCAAGCGGTTCTAGGCGCTACAGTCTAGAACCGCGCGACCACTACGGCGCAGGTTCGAATCCTGCCTCGGGCATGGATGTGTGTGATGTCCTTTGGCTAGTTCGGTTTAAGTAGTTCTAAGTTATAGGGGACTGACGACCACAGAAGTTAAGTCCCATAGTGCTCAGAGCTATTTGAACCATTTTTGAACAATTTTTGTTAAACATAAAATGCTCGCTGGGACTTCTCGCCGACCCTAGGTGTCTTTCATAATTGGCTATGCCCCTGAGAGACTGCAGGGCATAGGCACTCTGTGACCTTCACATGCAGTGTGTGTTGCCTACATTCCAGTCATCTGCTCTGCGAGAAAGAGGGGGGTGGGGGGGGGGGGGGTGCAGGGGCAACCAGAGTTTCTAAAATACACTTCTCTGCTTAGACAAACTCATGCTAAAAATCACTATCAATCTACTGGAGTCTCTACTATGCAGATGCCGCACATCTGGTCGGTACACCCTGCTACTTGGCTAGGGGCAGCTAATTTAATAAAAATACGCCTAGCGTCGCTGGAAAGTGTCTGTGAACATTTTTTATCTCACAAAAGTTGTTCCTCAGGATCCATGACCCCTTGACGTTCGATGCAAAGACTTTGAAACACCCTGTATTATGTTTTTAACTCAGTCAAATGGCTCTGAGCACTATTGGACTTAACAACTATGGTCATCAGTCCGCTAGAACTTAGAACTACTTAAACCTAACTAACCTAAGGACATCACACAACACCCACCCAACACGAGGCAGAGAAAATCCCTGAACCCGCCGGGAATCGAACCCGGGAACCCGGGAGTGGGAAGCGAGAACGCTACCGCACGACCACGAGATGCGGGCTAACTCAGTCATCAATAGTTTATTTTACAAAGTGAATTAATATTAAACTGCGGTCATATATTTTCACTAATTGTGCATAGCGAGCAGTTTTTATAGCTGTGTAAAGCTAAGATAAAACTGAAAATGTTGTTTTTGAGTCAACTGTTTTATTACAGGCGCCCGTTGCGACGGAACGTTTTACTGTCGTCAGACGATAAACCTACGGTCCAGGTACGAATTCTTCTCTTGTAACTTAATTTCTCACCCGTACTGCGGTGGTCCACCTGAGCCAATTATGAAACGCTGAACAGAAACCATGGGATTAAAGACAACCAAATATCTTTTGAATATATTCGTCCTCTCTTTTAAGAAACTGAACAGCTAGGAACTACACTGGTCAGATACTCTTAAGACTCAACAGTGACACTTCACAAGGGAAGGTACCAATGTGCACGATGAAAAAGAAGCCTCAGTCTATACTTCGCGGTGTCCAGTAGGACTGGGATTTTGATCAGTAATGTATATCGAAATATCGGTACATCTGAATAACTTACACGATATTTTTAATCGATAACCAACATACCGGTAACTTCGCTACTTTCTGGCGATATAATCGGATGTTATTATTAACAGAAAATCTCATAGCCTCTTTTTAATACTGAAATATTTACAACATAAGAAAGGTGCCTAAGATTTCTACTTTGAAGTTCTTAGAGAAATTATGACTGTTACCAAATTTGTATTTCGAAACCACCTACCATTCTAAAGTAAGATTTCTAGCTCTATTTGAAACGCAATTCTTGAAACCTCCTCTGTTTGTGTTGTTCGTCGATCATTGTGTGTTTCTGTTAGTAATTCTGTTGTGTAAACACAACGGAGAAAGAAAATGCCTCTCAATAGTAACGTATCGAATTATTTTAAATCAAACGATGGTAAAATTGCGAAGAGAAATTATTGTGGGACGGCACTCCGAACCTCTGGTAAACCCAACTATATTTAAAGCTCATTTTAAGTCCCAGCATTCGAAAATATTGATCACGAATGGACTGCTACGGACTACACGAGGAAAACAGCGTCAAAATCAAACCCTGATAGTGCTAATACAGAAACCAGACCTCTCGGTCCCACTTCTGCTCCAGCTTGTACGCAAGGAAGTGTCGCCGCTTCTTTGAACAACGTTGCTTCATTTACAGGAGGAGGAAATCGACGACAACAAATAAATGAAGCGATTTTTTTCGTATTTACTAAGACTATGTGCTATTTTATACTTGGAGAAAGAAGCCCCTTTATATATAAAATTAACCAGAAAAACTTTTGTAAAATTAATGAACAGAAAAATAAGAAATCCTTCGTTTACAGTTGAAGCAAAAATTAAGTAACGTTACAATAGTAACATTAACCTCTTATGTATGGACTGAGCACTTACAGAACAGCATACCTCAGACTATATTTCACATGTTCTGAGAAATATTTGTGAATAGTCCGAAATATCTCATGGAGAGGCTAAGACATTGGAGCACATATGGCCAATGCATCAGTGTCTACATTTTCTCAGACAAATTTTGAGTGATTTTGGTTATCTATTTTTTCTCTATTTTTTCTCGTTCGCTGTAGTATAACTTTATTCTTTCTTAACATTTCTCTATTTTTATGTAAAATACTGTACAGTTAAATTTGCTTTTTCTCAACGTTTATTAATTCATAAAATATACTCGAAATTCTGAGAAGTAACTGGGGTAAGCTATAGGGGATATAGAGTATACAGAGTATATAGGTGATATAGAGTATGTACAAGAGAAAAGAGGGAGCAATAAGGCTGGAAGGCCAACAGCCAAGTCCTGGGATAATAAACGTGTATGGCAGGGACGTAGTCTTTCACCCCTACTGTTGAATCTATACATCGAAGAAGCAATAAGGAAAATAGAGGAAAGTTTCAAAAGTGGGATTAAAATTCAAGGTGAAAGGGTATCAATCATAAGATTGACTGTTAACATTACTATCTTCAGTGAAAGTGAAGAATTACAAGATCTGTTGAATGGAGCGAACAGCCTAATGAATACAGGATATGGTTTGACAGTAAACCGAAGAAAAATGAAAGTAATGAGAAGTAGCAGAAACGACAAAAGCGAGAAACTTAACGTCAGAATTGGTAATTACAAAGTAGATGAAGTTAACCAGTACTATTGCCTGGGCAGTAAAATAGCGCATGACGGACGGAGCAAGGAGGACATAAAAAGTAGACTCGCACAGGCAAAACGGGCATTCCTGCCCAACAGAAGTCTGCTAGCATCAAACGTAGGCCTTAATCTGAGGAAGAAATTTCTGAGGATTTACGTTTGCAGTGCAGCATTGTATGGTAGTGAAACATGGACAGTAGAAAAACCGGATCATAAGAGAATCGAAGAATCTGAGATGTGGTGCTACAGAGGAATGTTGCAAATTATGTGGGCTTATAAGGTAAGAAGTGAATAGGTCTTGCCCAGGTTCGGTGAGAAAGGGAATATGTGGAAAACACTAACAAAAAGAAGGGACAGGATGATAGCATATCTGTTAGGAGATCAGGGAATAATGGTTCAAATGTCTCTGAGCACTATGGGGCTTAACATCTCAGGTCATCAGAACCCTAGAACTTAGAACTACTTAAACCTAACCAACCTAAGGACATCACACACATCCATGCCCGAGACAGGATTCGAACCTGTGACCGTAGCAGTCGCGCGGTTCCAGACTGAAGCCTCTAGAACCTCTCGGCCACATCGGTCGCTGTGTTGATTATAAATTACCTTAGTCGTACTGTAATTGATTTACAGGCCATGACAATCCGGAGCAAGCTCTTTCATTTTTCTGCTGAACAGAAGAAACAGAATTCGTGTTTGCTGACATTACACGACGCTCTTTCTGTTTTGTTTGAAGTTAATTGAATCAATCACTCGAGTGGATGCACAATCAAATTAGAACTGCCAAATTAAAGCCATCTTTCCACAATTTCAACAACAAAACAGAGGACGGTTCAAAATTAATTTGTTTTCTCATTGTAAGGAATTGATCGTTTCCTTTAAAGCTTCTGGGAATAGTTTTGAATATATGAAATCTCTTTACCGGAATCCTTTTTTTTATTTCTGGACTCCTCACTATCCTGATGAAGTGCAAGAACATCTACAGCGCTGACGTCTGTATTTGTTAGTGTAGGCGGCCAGCGATCAGCGAATAACTTCCATGGTAGTAGTCGGAGCTGTAAAGGATAAGAACTGTAGAGGAAGACAGAGATTGGAGTAAATCCATCAAATAATTGACGACATAGGTTGCAAGTGCTACTTTGAGATAAAAGGGCCGGCACAGGAAAGGAACTCGTGGTGGACTGCAGGAATTGATAACGTAAAAAAAGCTAAATTTTTGAGCGCCGATTTATCGAAACATCGATGATTCCTGCTGACTAACGGTCGATACCGATATTTCGTTTGGCGACATTCTATTATATGGAATATCGACATTTATCTGTTGATGTCCAATCCCTGTTTTCTTGTCAAGTTTTGAATTAGAGACACTGCACCCAGGCTGGGTCACTCGCCCCAAGACGTAAGTTGGTCACAGATCTGCCCGTCGTGAAAGCCGCAGCACACAATGCAGTGTTAAGGCGGATGCCGTACGTGGCTAATCGGGTAAGAGCAGCCGGCGATTTACAGCAGTGGAGAGTAAGGTGACTTTTACGACCGTGAATGCGGGCGTGTATAATTGAGACGCGGCTTCCAGCGGCGGAGCGCGTGACTGGAAAATCCTCGCGGGTCCAGCACAAGGCCGCCCCCAAGGCCTCCCCCGCTGACGAAATTGGGCGGCCGGGCGGCGACAGTCGCCGGCGCGCGCCGATCGCGTGGCGGCTTTCAATCGCCGCCCACTCGACGGGGGCGGCGGGCTTGCGGCCGAACGCCGCGACTGCGGGATTAAGGAGGTCGACCGGCCGGAACACTTTACTCACACCACAACCGTCTCCTGTGTCGGCAGATACTGACGAAGACCGCACATCTACTCCGCAAGCAACCGTACAGTGCACAGTGGAGGACTACGTACCAACATTAGCGGTTTCGGTCATATTTAATGCACGTAGACTATCGGATCAAAAATACACTACTGGCCATTAAAATTGCTACACCAAGAAGAAATGAAGATGATAAACGGGTATTCATCGGACAAATATATTATACTAGAACTGACATGTAATTACATTTTCACGCAATTTGGGTGCATAGATCCTGAGAAATCAGTACCGAGAACAACCACCGCTGGCCGTAATAACGGCCTTGATACGCGTGGGCATTGAGTCAAACAGAGGTTGGATGGCGTGTACAGGTACAGCTGCCCATGCAGCTTCAACACGATACCATAGTTCTTCATGAGTAGTGACTGGCGTATTGTGACGAGCCAGTTGCACGACCACCATTGACCAGACGTTGTCAGATCGTGAGAGATCTGGAGAATGTGATGGCCAGGGCAGCAGTCGAACATTTACTGTATCCAGAGAGGCCCGTACAGGACCTGCAACATGCGGTCGTGCATTATCCTGGTGAAATGTAGGGTTTCGCAGGGATCGAATGAAGGGTAGAGCCAGGGGTCGTAACACATCTGAAATGTAACGTCCACTGTTCAAAGTGCCGTCAATGTGAACAAGAGGTGACCGAGACGTGGAACCAATTGCACCCCATACCATCACGCCGGGTGATACGCCCGTATGGCGATGACGAATATTCGCTTCCAATGTGCGTTCACCGCGATGTCGCCAAACACGGATGCGACCATCATGATGCTGTAAACAAAACCTAGATTCATCCGAAAAAATGACGTTTTGCCATTCGTGCACTCGGTTCGTCGTTGAGTACACCATCGCAGGCGCTCCTGTCTGTGATGCAGCGTCGAGGGTAACCGCAGCCATGGTCTCCGAGCTGATGGTCCGTGCTGCTGCAAAACGTCGTCCAACTGTTCGTGCAGAAGGTTGTTGTGTTGCAAACGTCCCCATCTGTTGAGTCGGGGATCCAGACGTGGCTGCTCGATCCGTTACAGCTATGCGGATAAGATGCCTGTCATCTCGACTGCTAGTGATACGACGCCGTTGGGATCCAGCACGGCGTTCCGTATTACCCTTCTGAACCCACCGA
This sequence comes from Schistocerca gregaria, assembly GCF_023897955.1. NCBI lineage: Eukaryota > Metazoa > Arthropoda > Insecta > Orthoptera > Acrididae > Schistocerca > Schistocerca gregaria. The sequence continues at coordinate 1,062,286,300 of NC_064920.1, forward strand.
TTCCATATTCTGCTAACAGTCATTGGCTCTCGACCAACGCGAGCAGCAATGTCGCTATACGATAAACCGCAATCGCGTTAGGCTACATCCTATCTTTATCAAAGTCGGAAACGTAATGGTACGCATTCCTCCTCTCTACACGAAGCATCTCAACAACGTTTCACCAGGCAACGCCGTTCAACTGCTGTTTGTGTATGAGAAATCGGTTAGAAACTTTCCTCATATCAGCACTTTGTAGGTGTCGCCACCGGCGCCAACCTTGTGTGAATGCTCTGAAAAGCTAATCATTTGCATATCACAGCATCTTCTTCCTGTCTGTTAAATTTCGCGTCTGTAGCACCTCATCTTTGTGGTGTAGCAATTTTAAAGGGCCAGTAGTGTATTCGGAACGCCACCCTTGAAATGCGGCACTGAACACTAGATGTCACGAGAAACACACACATCTGCTAGTATGAAAGGAGATGGGGAGTATTGTGACATCAGTAGAAAAACTGAGACAGCGGATTGAGTCGCTCAGGAGAGCACAGTAACTTGGAAAGTGGACTAGTCGCTGGATCTCACCTCAGTGCGTAACAAACCTATTAGGACATTTCAACTTTCTACCGATGTCCAAGTCGGTTGCTGGTGATGTGAATGTGAACTGGCACCGCAAAGACACAACCAAAGCTAAACCAAAACCTCGTCTACTGACAAACAGAGACTTTCCAGCACTGCATAATTATGCTCATGATACTGACATCGTACACATAATGCTTACCGCTATTTCAAAACTCATTTAACTGCAATCGAATTAGTCACGATCTTTCGAAGGTTAGAAGGGAAAATGTTGTGCAAAGTATCAGACCTGAACACCTGGTCTTGGGTGACATTAAGTGCCTTTCTTGCTCAAGCCTTTTTCTGCAAATCTGTTGTCCCATCTGACATCTGTGTAATCATACAGAGGAGGAAAAGCATCAAACTTCGTTTTCCCGAGGCCTTACCTGCTGCAGACATTCACAAAAAACACCACTGTATATAAGCAGAAAAAGACCAACTTACCTGATGGAAATCCTTACCTGCTGGGGAAGACAGAAAAAAAAGACGGTACTGCAATATCGGACTGACTTAAAATAATACAGGCTCCCCTTTATTCCCTTTTATTGCCCAAAGTAAATTGGAATAAGTCGTTTCAATGTCACGCATGTATCCTTAGGTGCCAAAGTAATATATATTACTGCCGTATGTGTGGGCAGGACAGAGATATATTCTTCATCCACGTTTCTGGTAGATGGGGCAGTAGGTAAGTGTCGCGACGTTTTGTCCAACCCAAAGAAATGGAAACATACGAATTAATTTCTACGATACCACTATTTGTAGAATCACTTTTACTTGGTTTCCTTAACTGACTTACATGTGCCATGTGCCATGAAAACTTGTCCATATTGCAATCGGCTGAACAGAAACATAGAATTACATACTTCGAAAAATTACACATACATTTACAGTGACATGTTCTAGGATTGTTAAGTACATGCATAATAGTAACAACGACAAAATGTTTGTCTGTTGTACAAGGTGAGTGGTTTAAGAGGTAATATTCCATGTATTTCGTAAACTGTTCAAGGTATCGACATGATATTTTCGACAAATGGTAGTATGCAAAGGACACGTAATTTTCTTCTACGTCATTTACATTGGTAACTCTTTTATCAAGTAAAGTAATTTTTTTCTACGTCGTTTATATTTGTAACTCTTTTTAACGCGTAAGATCACTAACCAGATTCTTTTTTATGAAACGACAAACTTAAACAGGATTCCAAATTTCAGGAAAATACAAATACAGTGCGGTGACACTTTTCGCAAACGTATCTAAAAATTTAGCTAAAATTAGTGAGGTAAGATGATGAGAATTTTCTGTACCTCCCACCGTCTTAGTGCATATAACGACGCACCCAAACACGAAAACCCCACCAGGTGGTGATTATATCGAAAAAGCGGATTTAGGCCGCGTTGAGTCTCACTTCCAACATATTTCTCGGTAACTCTTTATACGAGTGTCAACGCCTTCATCAACAAACACTGTATCACACCTCTTTTCGAGAGCTCTCGAAAGCCTTTAAGAAAAAGATAATCTTCCATTAAAAAAATTGTTACCTCGGTTGAAGCTTGCGTTAAAGTATTAACCAAATAATAAGATTACGTAACCCACAGTATCATATTACTTAGCGACAACTCCCTTTTACCATCTTGTAGATGTTACAAAACAGTTGGAATGTTAGTGCCCTTATGTGAATTAGCCTGTATAAAGGGAGATTCGGTGATGATGTTATAAACTTTCGGGGATGATGGAGAAGGGTAAATGTATCAATATGAGTTAGGGACCCTAGTCCGAAGAAGATCGATTCGCATAGTTATAAGCGAAAATCGTGTTGATACCTATGAAAGTGGACTGCTCTTGTTAACGTGTAGAGTAGGCAACTTTCAGAGGTGGTAATACGGATCAAAGCGAGAAAGCATGTGCAGTGAACATGGGCTCTAAATTGCGTATCTTAAGGACTGATGACCACAGATGTTAAGTCCCATAGTGCTCAGAGCCATTTGCGTATCTTAAAAGCTACGTACACCATGAAGCACATCTCTTCTACTGAACAAGTGCCCGTAGCTCTTACGATATGCATTTTAGAGTCCATATTTACTGAACATTTTTTTCTTGGTTTGGTCCATACTCCCACCTCTGAAAGTTGTCTGCCCTATAATGTTAACAGAAACAGTGCCGGTGCATGTATTCCACTGTCAGAGATATCGCAGTATCCCTTACCTCATACTGATAAGTTTACCCTTCTCCATCATCCCTCAAAGTTTGTAACGTATTCACGGAATCAACCTGCGTAAATTACATATTCTGCCGAAGTGCTTTACTAGAACAGATTTGTAAACGAAAAGAAAATTAGAATAAATTCCACAGTTCGCACGGTACAGGTAGCAAAATCATTTTAGTTGACGCAAATGGTTAATAACGTTAAGTTCCTGGTGCATCCTGATTTCTAACTGAAAGGATAGGAGGTATTGTCAAATGATCTATGCTACTGCATATTCTGAATCATCAATGACATTGAATTGATTTATATTTGCATAGAATTTGTATCAACAGTTCTTTTTATAATAAATATTTATTGTTCTCATCAACTGATGGAGCGCAAGATCGCATAATATAGTACAATAATAAAATTCGCTAATTGTGGCACCTGAGGATAGCAGTGCATGGCCGAAACGTCTTGCCCTTTTATTTGGTATGACTGAAAGCAGTCTGAAGAGATTATTGTGTTGTTATAAGGGACTATAATTTACAGGAGCTGGCCTTAAAACATATCACATCGCACAAAGAGAAAACAATAATACTGTAATGTACTAATGAGTGCTTGGAGTCTACAGAAACTAAACAATAGCTAGAAATTGGAAATGCATGCAGGCGCTAGTAAGCTAGTGCACTGTGCTGGTATAGGTCTGACTTTTTGGGAAGCGCTGACGCCACAGAAAAGACGACGCAGGCTGCAGAGAGCGACCCACCTACCTGACAGACTGGTACGTGGACTACTGTGGCACTGTGCAGATACAGCAGCGTACGAGCCGCGTATGGTAGCAGCTGTGTGAACACACACAGCGCAGGCCGGAAGCACGGAACTCGCAGTCCGTGACGGCTCACACAGCTCGCGCGCTCACCTAACTCTTGCCTGTCTCTCTGTCTACGTATGTGTGCTATATTCTGACACCTCAGGACTTCGAGCAACCAAGTAACGACACGGAGGCGGCAGGTTACAAGATGGGCAGAAGACGCTCACATACACGTACACGTTGTTTCCATGAGGATCACACAAACATTCAGGGATTATGTAGATGGACAAATGAGTCAGAGACATGAGACCATGACCCAAAAACGACAGTCGTAAGTTGTAAACAAAGAGAAAATGTCAAATTTACCGCTCTTCTAGTGGAAAAACGCGCGAGACACAGTTGTACGATTGTATAATTTATAAGAACTGGTTCCAGTCTTAGATCATCGTCAGTCAATAAGTGGCAAACATCAAAATAGCATTGAAGCTACAAAACTATAATACACTACTGGCCATTAAAATTGCTACACCAACAAGAAATGCAGATGATAAACGGGTATTCATTGGACAAATGTATTATACTAGAACTGAAATGTGATTACATTTTCACGCAATTTGGGTGTATAGATGCTCAGAAATCAGTACCCAGAACAAACACCTCTGGCCGTAATAACGACCTTGATACGCCTGGGCATTGAGTCAAACACAGCTTGGATGACGTGTGCAGGTACAGCTGCCCATGAAGCTTCAACACGATACCACAGTTCATCAAGAATAGTGACTGGCGTCTTGTGACGAGCCAGTTGCTCGGCCACCATTGATCAGACGTTTTCAATTGGTGAGAAGTCTGGAGAATATGCTGGCCAGGGCAGAAGTCGAACATTTTCTGTATCCAGAAAGGCCCGTACACGACCTGCAACATGCGGTCGTGCATTATCCTGCTGAAATGTAGGGTTTCGCAGGGATCGAATGAAGGGTAGAGCCACGGGTCGTAACACATCTGAAATGTAGCGTCCACTGTTCAAAGTGCCGTCAATACGAAGAAGAGGTGACCGAGACGTGTAACCAATGGCAACCCATATCATCAAGCAGGGCGATACGCCGGTATGGCGATGACGAATACACGCTTACAATGTGCGTTCACTGCGATGTCGCCAAACACGGATGCGACCATAATGATGCTGGAAACAGAACCTGGATTCATCCGAAAAAATGACGTTTTGCCATTCGTGCAACCAGGTTCGTCGTTGAGTACGCCATCGCAGGCGTTCCTGTCTGTGATGCAGCGTCAAGGGTAATCGCAGCCATGGTCTCCGAGCTGATAGTCCATGCTGCTGCATACGTCGTCGAACTGTTCGTGCAGATGGTTGTCTTCCAAACGTCCCCATCCGCTGACTCAGGGATCGAGACGTGGCTGCACGATCCGTTACAGCCATGCGGATAAGATGCCTGCCATGTCAACTGCTAGTGATACGAGGCCGTTGGGATTCAGCACGGCGTTCCGTATTGCCGTACTGAACCCACCGATTCCATATTCTGCTAACGGTCATTGGATATCGACCAACGCGAGCAGCAATATCGCGATATGGGCGATACGATAAACCGCAACCGCGATAGGCTACAATACGACCTTTATCAAAGTCGGAAACGTGTTGGTACGCATTTCTCCTCCTTGCACGAGGCATCACAACAACGTTTCACCAGGGAACGTCAACGCCGGTCAACTGCTGTTTGTGCATGAGAAATCGGTTGGAAACTTTCCTCATGTCAGCACGTTGTAGGTGTCGCCACCGGCGCCAACCTTGTGTGAATGCTCTGAAAAGCTAGTCTTTTGCATATCACAGCATCTTCTTCCTGTCAGTTAAATTTCACATCTGTAGCACGTCATCTTCGTGGTGTAGCAATTTTAATGGTCAGTAGTGTAGTATAGCCTTGTGCGTCTGGCTGAAGAGGGGACAAACTGCCGAGAAAATGCACATATACATGGCAAACAAATTACAACTGGCTGGGAAAAATATTTCATGCACCTTAAGATAGGCAACCCAAGTTACAGCATTTGCTCTGGCTTTTGATGCTGTAAACTGGATTGTCTTCTTAAGGTGCATGAATTGTTTCCCCAGACAGTTTGACACTGGTGTGCATAACTTGATAATGGAGTAACGTTGGCATGATGCGTCACTGCCAAGTAACATCTTGGGCCATACGTAGAAGGAACTGCTACAATACGTCCCGACACTGGAGCAGTTAAGCATGGAGAAACCAGATATGGACCTACTAACCAATCACTATGTTCTCTTCCCATCCTCAAATCCAGTGGAGATCTATGTCGTTGGAAAATTTTATGCATGATTATTTTCTCAGTGGGTGACGACGAAATTTCTGCCATTTGACTGTGAATTGCTAATCATTTAATTCAGACAGTCATGATTTCGGCTTTATAACGATTCTCAAGTGCAAGTTGAAACGTGACAAAATGTCCTAAATTTGACAAATGTTAATGTCAATTTGATATACAGACGTGATAAATGCATGTCACAGCAATGTATTGGCTGTCAAATACGCGTTACAGTTGTTAATGTTATTCTCTGTGTACCATGTCAGCCTTATTATTTATCTGTCTAAGACACTTTCTCGTGTCCTCTAATACAATTAGTTTATCCGAGCAGATATACGTTCTTTCGACGCTGATGTGTCATTTAAACATGTCGGAGTCGGACATTTTTGCAGACTTTTATACTTTAGAATATATGTGAAACACCATCTCCTCTGCTGTTAAGAAGGGCTTTGCTTTCCACTGCCGTTTACGTTCGCTGAACACCCTCACGCGATAGATGCCTAGTACTCTGCAGAGTGCCTCGGTAGATGGAAAACAGGTTCAGAAGCAAATGGTTCTATGACAAGCCTCATGATAGGATAGTATAAACGATCCCATAATCCGACGAAATTTCCCCGGGCTCCCATCCGGGTAGCTGCGTCGAAAATCCGCAACGTTCGATGAGTGTCATTCTCATCATCTTTTGGCAATCTTCGGCAGAAGATGATATGAATGACACTCATCGAAACGTCGTGGATTTTCGACGCAGCTACCCGGATGGAATCCCGAGAAGATTTCATTAGCAGTATACACCGGGAAAGCCTATATTCACATACGATCCCATAACCCGTCTGGTTTCGTAACTTCCGACTCAGTCGTTTTGGGACCAGGGTAACTCGTTCAAACCAAAATCCTTGAAAGTTCGTAAAGGTCATCATGGAAACACTCTGTTTACCATATGCGTGATAAATTCGGTTACGATCAAATTTTCAAACAGAATTTAATTATTACCTCCCTTTTATGGGATTGAAGACGTGTATAACATGTAGAGGATATGTAATTCCACACATTCCAGTTCAATGACTTTTACCATTCCATCCATATCATCTCATCCACTATGCCAATGCACTCAGGATAATTTTTTACTTGAAACTACCTTGATATCATGCAACTGGCCTCCATATTTACAAAATCTGGAAGACTGATCCTTAGCTGTATATCACAAGAGTTGTCTGCCGGACAACTTCTTCAATGTTATGCATCGCCAACTGACTTGTACATGCATCTACTCTCACCCATCTGCATTCTTTACCGCCATTATTATCACAAAATTCCTCGAACTTATCTTTACACCTTACATTTTCTCAGAATTACAAAAACAAAACCCCATTTTCTCTTCAATACTTTCCAAAATAATCCCACATCTCACCCTTACAGTCTCGTTTACCTACATACCCTCCATATCCCACTCCATACCATCTTCAACAAACTCTCTCTACCTGATCCACAGCTGTACCTCTGATACCAGCTCTAAACCAATGGATCAAACCTCTCAATCCAACAACATCTCCCATTCCTCCAGGCAGATCACCTATTCGTATAAACCCAACCCATCAATCGACTCCAGCCATCAAGTTTTCAACACTAAACAATCCTCTTATTGGTACAAAGTGAGATGTACCAATTGTCGAAAGATGTGATTTATTTAACACAACATGTTTCAAGATCACACCATCCCGTTATGAAGTTCTAACAATTAGTATGCCATTAGGCACAGTAGAAAATAATAATCAAACAGTTAACATGCATTTTCAAACATATAAGACTACGAATACCACGGCACAAAGTTCACAACTACCAGTGGCTCTAATTCACGACTGCATATTATTTTTTATTGTCCCTAAAGGCGTGTTAGTTTTAAGTAAATGATAATGTCATCCCAAAACATGTTGTTTAAAGGAAATCAACATCTGGAGAACTGGTGTGTCTTACTTTGTACTATTGCTTACCCAAACATCTACAAACACATGCCAATCCCCTTTTTATGAGCTGACACTCATACACAACAGAACTTATCGCCTAATCTCCGACAGCAGTTTTGTCGTCACGCACATCGCAACACAACCAACACAGACGTCACAATGGTATCACCGTTACACGAATGGCTTTGAACGGTTGCCCCAAGCAAGAAACTACACAACGACCTCAGCCCTACAACATGATAATAACTGTCCACAACTTTCGCCTGTTTCAAGTATATTTCTTTGAATATCAACAGCTTCCGCCAAACAGTTTAAGAGGTTGGTCGATTTCTTCCTTTCCAAAGAGAGTAATGAGTCGCTAATGAGGACGATTTCGATGGGGCGTTCAGCTTTAACGTTTCTTGCCAACAAGTATTTGACCGACTTCACACTCCAGTAATCTGTCGCTGATGTGATATTCAAGAACAGTTTTGCTCTCTTATGAGCGTAGTTTGACAATGTCACCAGCTATGATAAGTGATCGTATATGCACACACTGGGATACGCGATATCCATTGACATGTGTAACCACTGAGGGGCAGAGACTGGCGGACAGTTGCGCTAAACCACCGAAGAATGTTTTAAGAGGGGGAAGAGTGTAGTAAGATAGGGTGGAGAGTGAATGCTGTGTGGTTAAGTGGTGCTCCCGCCACCAGTAAGGTGCGATCCGCGGACGTGGTGGAGAACCTCGGAAGGTGACGGTGGGCCGCGGCGGCGTGTGCGGCCTCTGGGGAGGCGGGGGCGGCTGGTAGCGGCTGCGGGGGCGGTGGGCGGCGGGGTCGAACGGCTGCGACGCGAACCGGTCCGCGGCGGCGGCGGCTGGGGCGGCCTGGCACGGTGCCTGCGGCTGCGGCGGGGGCGGCGCCGGGGCGGCCCTGGCGACGCGGTGGGCGGCGCCGTCCATGGGCCGGGCGCGTGCCGGCGAGGCGGACTTGGGCCGCGGGAAGCGGTGCGCCGCCCACTGCCGGCAGCCGAGGTAGGGCGCGATGTCGCGCAACTCGCGAACGTCGGGCGCCGACGTGAACATGTGGCCCAGCAGCGAGACGCGCTCAAAGCGGTCGCGCAGCCGGCGAACCTCGCCCGTGTAGTGCGGCGACAGCGGAGGCGGCGGCGGGGGCGGCGGCGTGGGCGGCGGTTGCGCGCGGCCCAGCAGCGCGGCCGCCTTGCTGATGACGTTGATGCGCGGCATGAGGCGACGCGCGGCGCGCAGCGGCACGCGGGCCACGGCCAGGGGGCGGCGGGGGCGGCGCGCGCGCTCTAGCTCGGGGTCGCTGCTCCAGCGCCGCCCCACCGGCGCCCCGCCGCCGCCGCCCTCGGCGCTCTGGCGACACTCGAAGCGCTCCCGCAACCGCCGAACTTCGCCTTGCCGCCGACCCTGCAACCAACACACCACCGCATCACATCTCTCTGTGGTGAAACTGTGCGATTTACATGGATACATTCTCCTGTAATTAACAATAAAGTCATGAAAACACTGCTGCCTTCCTGGTGCAGCTGAAATATACGCCAGTAAGTGTTTGATGTCTACTGGGTCGAAGTGCTTTGGAATCTGGCATATCTGTAACACAAACATTTCATGTTGCTCGTAAATTTCGCATGTTTATAATGTTTTACCTCGGTTCTTTTGGTAATTTGCTCAAGTAAACTCATCCGTTTACATTCCTTCTACGGTGTGATTCTTATTAACGTTTGAAAAACTCTGAAGTGACGTAGATGACGGTGAAACAAACCATTTAGTATAAGACACATGGGGTCGCAAATGTCAGGAAATACCCCAAAAGTGGACAAGAGATGTTGAAAATGTGGCGTCAGCAGATGACTTACGACGCAGCGGTTGAGCCTATAGGTGTGTCACACCTGATCATCCCGAACCAATTCACGTCGGTATGTCTCTGGGCCTACTCACACGGGGCTCAGGATTCGAGTCTTGCGTCTGGGAAGCAGTATTATTTTTTCACTACAGTAGGCAGTTATGTGTTTACAATGTGGTAATATTTATTATTGTATTCACCGGTCTTGCAGTCACTCCTGGTTAATTGCAAAGTAAATACAACAAAAACCTACAGTGTTGCGACACAAGTAAATGAGTATAAGCTTCCGAAACGTGTCATTAGTAGTAAATGACCTACGTTTTCTTTACGAAATAATGCCTATAAACAAAAAAGAAGGGACAAACGGAAAGAAACAAAAAATAAAAACAGCTATTAGTTAGTTACAGCAAGGACAATAACTTTGTAGCTTCTGCATTTACAACAGAGCACATTTACAAGAGGTGTTCGAAATTAGCACCCTTTGCTCGAGTGCAAGTGTTGCACGACTCAACCATCCCTTCACGCCCAAGCCCAACCGCTGCACGTGCGGCGAGGGACGTTATCTGGTGACATCACATGTTCAACATTTCTCATTCATTTCTGGGGTTTTCTCCGACATTTGTGACCTCGTGTATCTCATATTAAATTATCTCAGCCTCATCTACCTCGCTTCGGGGGGTTTTAAACGTTAATAAGGATCACCCTGTAGATAGGGCTCCTATTCAAGGTTCAATAACTTTTGTGGGTGTTTGGCTCTTAAAAGTGCGGTAGCAACATTTCTGCAAATCGTTATAGCTGGGAGAGATTCGTGATGTGGAATTTCTTGGGGGACTCAAGCTGATACTTTCCGTACAGTGGCCTTGTGTCTTGTATATTCTGTGGCTGAATACTGCACACCAATATGGTATAAGAGTATGCATCTCAGTAAGGTGGGTGCTCATTTGAACAATACCATGAGGGTCATAACGGTCACCTTGAGATCAACTCCTCTACACTGGCTGTCTGCTCCCGGTAACATTGCTCCACCGCATTTGAGACGACAAGAAGCAGTGACCCATGAATGGGAAAAAATTAATAACTTAGAGTTTCACCAAAGGCTAGCTATCCAGGAAATTGTGCTCCATCCAGAATGCATGCGTCTCAAGTCAAGGAAACCTCTCAATGCAGGTCGTGAGAATCACCAACTTAAGACTGAAGATGTGTCAAGATGGAGACATGGAAAAACAACGCCAGCATACGTCGTCAAAACCTCGAAGACCTCACACGTATACCAGGTTTGCAACTGCCTAGAAGACCCTGGCGTCTGTTCAAAAGAATCCGATGTGAACACGGAAGAGCTCAGTCCTTCAAGGGCAAATAGGAACTCTCAGATTCCGCAGTAAGTGACTGTGAAGCTTCCAAGCAGATCACTGGCCACATTGTAGAAGAATGGTGAAAGAGGTGTTTCAGTGGACACCGGAAGTATATCATCGATGCCTCTCCAACAACATTGGAATGAAGACACAAAGGAATTAAAGCTGCTAATGGGCACTGATTTATATCAATGGTGCAAGTTGAAAGTTTGTGCCGGATCGGGTTTCGAAACAGGGTCTCCTGCTTAATAGACAATTACGCTGACGACATCTCTGGAAGAACAGACACCACATACTGTATGTATCATTGGAATGGATAGATTTCCTTGCCATCACTCTATAAGGTCTACTGAGACCAGAGCTCTTGAATATCCCTTTTGTATTTCATTGTGTAAATACTGCTGCGAATTTTATATGTATATCAATGTGAGGCAATACTGACCCCTCCGATTTATCTTAGAAAATAAGTTAAGTAAAGGCAAACCTACGTTTCTAGCATTTTTAGACTTAGACAATGCTTTTGACAATGTTGACTGGAATACTCTCTCTCAAATTCTGAAGGTGACAGGGGTAAAATACAGGGAGCGAAAGGCTATTTGCAATCTGTACAGAAACCAGATGGCAGTTACAAGAGTCGAGGGGCATGAAAGGGAAACAGTGGTTGGGAAGGGAGTGAGACAGGGTTGTGGCCTATCCCCGATGTCATTCAATCTGTATATTGAGCAAGCAGTAAAGGAAACAAAAGAAAAATTCGGAGTAGGAATTAAAGTCCATGGAGAATAAATAATAACTTTGAGGTTCACCGATGATATTGTAATTCTGTCAGAGACAGTAAAGGTCCTGGAAGAGCAGCTGAACAGAATGGACAGTGTCTTTAAAGGAGGATATAAGATGAATATCAACAAAAGCAAAACGAGGATAATGGAATGTAGTCGAGTTAAATCGGGTGATGCTGAGGGTATCATTAGGAAATGAGACGCTTAAAGTAGTAAAAGAGTTTTGCTATTTTAGGAGCAAAGTAACTGATGATGGTCGAATTATAGAGGATACAAAATGTAGACTGGCAATGGCAAGGAAAGCGTTTATGAAGAAGAGAAATTTGTTAACATCGAGTATAGGTTTAAGTGTCAGGAAGTCGTTTCTCACACTATTTGTATGGAGAGTAGCCATGCATGGAAGTGAAACATGGACGATAAATAGTTTGGACAAGAAGAGAATAGAAGCCTTCGGAATGTGGTGCTACAGAAGAATGCTAAAGATTACATGGGTAGATCACATAACTAATGAGGAGGTGTTGAATAGAATTGGAGAGAAGAGAAATTTGTGGCACAACTTGACTAGAAGAAGGAATCGGTTTGTAGGGCATATTCTGAGGCATCAAGGGATCACCAATTTAGGATTGGAGGGCAGCGTGGATGGTAAAAGTCGTAGAGGGAGGCCAAGAGATGAATACACTAAACAGATGCAGAAGGGTGTAGTTTGCAGTAGGTACTGGGAGATGAAGAAACTTGCACAGGCTAGAGTAGCATGGAGAGCTGCATCAAACCAGTCTCTGGACTGAAGACCACAACAACAAAACATGATAGATAGTTATAATAACCTGTGTTCTGCGCAAAATTTGTTAACATTTATGTTGACTTGTAATTTTGTACTGTAATAGTTATCTCAGAAAGGTTTACTGTAAACCGTAAAATATCATATAATTTAGTGAACCATATACACTGTCGAAAGAAATGTAATGATAGTGCAGAAAACACTGAAGGGAAGTCGCTCTCTGTTACGGAATCAAAAGTGCGAGCCGGGAAAGGTGGAGGGCGCGAACAGCACAAAATGTCGATCTGTCGTTAGCAGTCAAGCGGGACACATCTCCGTGTGTGCGTGAGGGCAAAGTATCTCCAGTTCAAACAAGTTAGAGCCTAGGATAGATGCTAGTTCTGCATTTTGAGGCGTAGAACGCTAACACTACGCTCTGTGGCGACTGGTAATTGGAAGAAGAGCCATATCTGAGCCTTGTAAACGCTGAAAATATATCTACGTGATTTTCTTACAAGGTTTATAATTTAACCAGCAATTAGCCACACCTACGGTTTTAAAAGGTTGTAACTAAAACCATTACCAGTTTCGGATTTAGTACAAGGCTACGCCGCGATGGTCTTCCATGCATTCCTTTTTTTCCTGCTGATGACTTGTTTTGTGTTCATTACGGATGTGGTGCAGATAGGATAGTCTTTTCGTCCATATTACGGTAAAGTTACGAGGAATGTTTTCATTTTTACCTTCACAGAAACTTCCAAGAAATGCTTTTTAAGTTAATAAAACATGAAATGTGGTGAAAACTTAACGAAATGTGAACGAAAAACATTTGTTTATCTCAGTGCACCACACTAGTAACGAACACAAAACGAGACACCGACAGGAAAGAAAACAAACCTGTAAGACCCAGCTGTAGATGGATTTGTAATAAATCCTAAACCAGTAAGAGTATGAGTTAAATTTTTAAGGCCATACTTGTGACTTGTTGCTGCTTTAATTATAAACCTTCTAACTGTACTACAGTCGTCTCTCAACACGTCAACCTTCGGCAAACTGGCGTATGTAGTACATGCTGGTGACGACACAGCGCTTCGCACCGTCGCCTCCAGCCGAAGTACTGTTTCCATAAGAAACGAAAAAATGGATAAGTCAGTATTCATTCTGTGCTTTTTGTGAATATATTGACATAATGTAATTTACGTGTGTATACAGAGTGTTATTGGCCCAATCATATTACCTACAATAGAATCCTGATCCGGATCTTAAAATCAAAGTTAGTTTTACAATTATAATGTAAAACAGTAAAATTCATTCTAACAAGGACAGAGATTAGTGAAATTAGTTGAACTGGTTGAGAAATTACGTACAGATTAAACGAAGCAAAAATCGTTTTCATATGTATTATTTAGCAATACTAAAGTAAAATTTGAATTTTATTAAAAACATTTATTAATTTGAAAATAGCTTGACTCTATCAGTGCTTTTCAACAAATTTAACGGAAATGTTTAATGGCTACTAAAATTCTCTTGTTTCCTGTGTGATAACAGTATATTTATCAATGTGAACTTGCGCTCAATAGTATACTTCTAAAGTAAGTCTTCTGGTTGACTTCCATTATAACTTTACATGCTGATTTATTCTAAACTATACACTGTCCCTCCCCCTTTTTAACTGGAAGAATAAAAACATCGTCATTTGTGATTCTTTTTCTATTACAATTTCACAATATTTCTTGCTGATATTGCACCTGATACCTATCAGTCGCATACCAAGTCATCATTTTGACCATTTTTATCTCGCCCGGTTGCTAGTGGCTCTTTTTTTACTGTAATTTGTACCTGACAATAATCGTGACGCTATGATTTCACCAGACACAGCAAATGAGTTGAAAGAGCAGCTGAACGGAATGGACAGTGTCTGGAAAGGAGGATTGAGTTGAGCATCAATAAAAGCAAAACAAGGATAATGGAATGTATTCGAATTGAATTAGATGAAGCTAAGGGAAGTAGCATAGGGAACGGGACACTGTAGGTAGTAGAATGGTTTTGCTATTTGGGCAGCAAAACAACTGAAGATGGCCGAAGTAGAGAGGATATAAAATGTAGATCCGCAATGGCACATAATGCGTTTCTGAAGAAGAGAAATTTTGTGTAGCCATGTATAGAAGTGAAACATGGTCGATAAGCAGTTTAGACTAGAAGAGAACAGAAGCTTTTGAAATACGATGCCACAGAAGACTTGGAAGCTTTTGAAATACGATGCCACAGAAGACTGCTGAAAATTAGATGGATAGTTCAGTAAGGAAGGAGGTGGTACTGAATAGAAATGGAGAGAAAATAAATTTGTTGCACAGCAGACTAGGAGAAGGATCAAAGAACACATTCTGGGACATCAAGGGATCACCAATTTAGTACTGGAGGGAAGTGTGGAGGGTAAAAATCGTAGAGGGAGACAAAGAGATGAAGAGGTGACGAGGCTTGCACAGGATGCAGTAGAACTGAGACCTGGATCAAACCCGTCTTCAGACTGAAGGCCACAACAGTAACAAAAAACCCTAGTGATTCAAGTAATACGCAGAGAAGCTTCTAATGAGCTTGCCGTGAAAGAATGCTTTTGCAGAGAAGCTACTGCTTCCCAGAAAGCAGCAGTTTGCTATTTTTGCTTTTCCTATTGTTTACACATATTTGGAGGCTCACACAAAGGCACATGAAGAATTTAGTCAGCTCTACGTCTTCATCACTAAGAAACGGGACCATGTCTGCCCCAGTCTGAAGACAGAATAAACCGCAGTCAATCTGCAGTGTGACTCTATTGGAGGTGGCTGGGACAGTGTGACAGTATGAGCATGTGTGTACTGTTAACTCTCAAGACGAATTCATCCGAAAGTTCAGCAAACTTTTGAAATCTTGGTTGTGTGTCTATCGATTACTCAACGTTTCTGATGGCCATTGGCAAGGGTGAGATGAAGCTAGTAGTTCTGAAGAAGTGGAAAGTGTCAGCCCTGCTTTGTCGTACACCTGTCTATGTGTGTCGGAGATGATACACAACAAGAAAGCGAGAAACATATTATCTATGGAGATGGAGGACTTTTTGTACATTTTGACTAAAATGTCGACATCGAATTAACATCAAAACATTGCCAACTGAGCAATTGCGCGAACGTCAGCAAGGTTTGTTGCAGGACAAAACGGCTCGCGTTAAATCGGGCGTAGGGTAAATGTAGAACAATGCCGACACATATTTAGATAGTCTTTAGAATTCCACATTCTTTTCTGTGTTACAGTCTCCAAGTGGCGACAATGGAAACTATTACAAGTACGCAACGGGCGTTCATACCAACCGAATTACGCCGCCAAGAATTTCACCTCAGTCAACCATGCATTCCGAACGACGCCAAAAGGGCACAACTTGCTAGAATAGCGTGTACAAAAGCAAAGAATAGTTCGTTTATTGACGAAGATTTTACCGCGTAATTCTTTTCACGGCTCTGAATAAGCTATCAATACTTTATTTATTCATAGGACTTTTGTAACACAGGTTGTAACAAAAATAGTGTTAACAGTATGAATGTGATAAAGCCTTAAAAAAGGTTTAACTTGACTGCAACATGATTTGTATATTTAATATAAAACGCTGGAAACACTCGCTGTCGTTAAAAATCAAGAAATATGTGACTGGAGCAACATAAAGCAGAATGACCACATAAAAAAGATCGTAAGAAAGTCACATGACAACTCAGATTCATTTGGAGAGTTTTAAGGAACACACTCGTGAAAGAGGTAGCTTACAAAACACTGTTTTTCACGATTTTCGAGTGCTGTTTGTCAGTTCTGAAACTTTATCAGATGTTATTGTTCGAGAATATAGACGCCATATAGGTTCACTCAACTTATAACACCTCCAATTTTTTTTCAGGGCTAGTACCAGAGAAAAAATATGCGGTTTGTTTTAAAATATGCATACATTTATTGTGATTATGTGACAGAGATGGCAACACTGTACGGGACACAGAACTCTAGCGTGAACGAGGAGTGTGAGGACTGTTTTAGATACTTAAAATGGCGAAAAGTGTCCTCCAGGTGAGTGCTACCAATGCTGACGGATGACCACAAGGCTGCGCGCTCGGCATGTTGCCAGGCAGTGTTGACGGGTGATGACAGGATGAATGGGACCTTCATTTCATCGACTGTGACAACGGATGAGTCATGGTAGCGATTGTATAATGGTCAAACCAGACTCTTCAAGAAGCAATCGCACCGACCATGGAATCATGTCGTCGACGTTGTGAAAAACGGGTACGGCTGCAGCGAGATTACGTCGAGTTGTGACCCAAGTTTCACAATTTTTCTGAGGGAAAAAAAATATCGGAGACATTGTAATCTGAATGCAGAGAGCAGCACGGTTCGTCACTAGTATGTTTAGTGAGCGCGAGCACATGGTGGAAATACCCTTGCTACAGTAACATATCCTGCAAGAGAGGCGTTGTGTACCGCTTTACTGTTTAGACTCCTAGAACGTGTTGAGCTGATTGTGCAATAATTCTCGCACTTGTTGGCTCTTGCAATCTTCAGAATTGTTTGATGTTTCTCCGAAAGTCAGATGGTATATCGCCAGTATCATACATTATACACACAAACGTGAATAGCAGTTTTGTTGCCACTTTCCCCAATTATTTTTGAAATTCCGATAGACTGTTATCTATCCCTTCCGTCTTATTTGGTCTCAAATCTTCGAAAGCTCCTTTAAATTCCGATTTTAGTACTGCATTACTTGTCTCTTCTGTATCGACTCCTCTTTCTTCTTCCACCACGTCATCAGACATTTCCTCCACTTCACAGAAGCCTTCGATGTACTCGTTCCATCTATCCCCTTTCTCCTCTGCGTTTAACAATGGAATTCCCATTGCACGCTTAATGTCACCACCCTTTTTTTTAAATTTCACCAAAGGTTATTTTGACTTTTCTGTATTCTTCCGGCAACCACTTCTTTTTAGATTGTTTCACAATTATCACGCAACCATTATGTCCTAGCTTCCCTGCACTTCTTGTTTATTTCATCACCAAGTGACTTGTATCTCTGCATTCCTTAATTTCTTTGAACATTGTTGCACTCCCTTCCTTCGTCGATCAACTGAAGTATGCGTTCTGTTATTCTTGGTTTCTTCGCAGTTACCTTTCTTGTACCTATGTTTACCATTCCAGCCCGAGGAAGTAATGGATAACGTTATAGACAAAACCAAAAACTGACTTATGCTGGAAGTGAAGATGACAAATCTACATCTACATCTACATCCATACTCCGCAAGCCACCTGGCGGTGTGTGGCGGAGGGTACCTTGAGTACCTCTATCGGTTCTCCCTTCTATTCCAGTCTCGTATTGTTCGTGGAAAGAAGGATTGTCGGTATGCTTCTGTGTGGGCTCTAATCTCTCTGATTTTATCCTAATGGTCTCTTCGCGAGATATACGTAGGAGGGAGCAATATACTGCTTGACTCTTCGGTGAAGGTATGTTCTCGAAACTTTAACAAAAGCCGGTACCGAGCTACTGAGCGTCTCTCCTGCAGAGTCTTCTACTGGAGTTTACCTATCATCTCCGTAACGCTTTCGCGATTACTAAATGATCCTGTAACGAAGCGCGCTGCTCTCCGTTGGATCTTCTCTATCTCTTCTATCAACCCTATCTGGTACGGATCCCACACTGCTGAGCAGTATTCAAGCAGTGGGTGAACAAGCGTACTGTAACCTACTTCCTTTGTTGTCGGATTGCATTTCCTTAGGATTCTTCCAATGAATCTCAGTCTGGCATCTGCTTTACCGACGATCAACTTTATATGATCATTCCATTTTAAATCACTCCTAATGAGTACTCCCAGATAATTTATGGAATTAACTGCTTCCAGTTGCTGACCTGCTATTTTGTAGCTAAATGATAAGGGACCTATCTTTCTATGTATTCGCATCACATTACACTTGTCTACATTGAGATTCAATTGCAATTCCGTGCAACATGCGTCAATTCGCTGCAGATCCTCCTGCATTTCAGTACAATTTTCCATTGTTGCAACGTCTCGATACACCACAGCATCATCTGCAAAAAGCCTCAGTGAACTTCCGATGTCATCCACCAGGTCATTTACATATATTGTGAATAGCAACGGTCCTATGATACTCCCCTGCGGCACACCTGAAATCACTCTTACTCCGGAAGACTTCTCTGCATTGAGAATGATGATAATAGGCCGTGACTACTGACTTGTCGAATTATTGGTCTTATTAGCATAACCTGTTAATAAGATCAATTGCAGACTACCAAGGCGTGGCTCGGAAGTTTTGCTTCTGAGGTGGTTTCAGCTACGGAACTGCACCTCTTCTACCGCGCCTCGTCTTACTGGTTGTTTCTCGGTGCCAACAATGAAGTAGTTAACAGAATTCAAAAACAATAGATGGTTGTGCTGCAGCGTAAGAAATTTACAAGTTAGCAAAATGCCATTAGACAACGCCCTTTACACAAAAAGCCTTAATAGGCTCTTATCTGTGAGCAGAAAGAGAGAGAGAGAGAGAGAGAGAGAGAGTACTGAAAAGTTTTCCGACGTGACTTAAGTAAACTGAACGCTGGGCCCTAAGCTTCACTTAAGCTACAGCCTCTGTCAATGTAGACTAAATTATTCGAAACATAAACTGACATGACTCCTTTATTACACTGTCGTAGAAATTTCCCGCCTTTACTATAAGGCTGCATTCTTTACGGCTGAGGCATGAAATGAAGTACGAAGATACAATAGTAACACGAAGTTTACTTGGAAACTTATCACCATCAGCAGACAAACACAAATTTGAAATTTTCTCATTTTCACTAATAACTTTCGCTAACAAGTGTTCCGTACCTCAACTCAACAGATTTTCCTTCTCCATCACTCTGAAAATTTGTATCATAGTCACGGAAACGCCCTGCATATATGTTGTTTTTTGAAACTTCCTGGCAGATTAAAACTGTATGCTGTTGTTTTTTGATCGTAGTATATACTGCAACACGGTGCACCTCACAATAAGTAAATAATCTGTTACGAAATGGTCGTCTGTGGGATTTTTCACGACGTTACGCCAGACTATCAAAGCGCTGTGCCAAACTTATCGTACTCTCAGCTTTGGAGACCATCCTCGCCTGGAATGCTGGCAACAACTCTTACATGCGGTGTTCTGTGGCTGCAGATCTTTCGTCTGTAAAGGCGCGGTGCTGAGTCACAGTAAGCTTCCAGTTGATGTTAGTGAACGGCAGGCCTCAATCAGCTGATAGTCGAATCATGGTTCGCGCTTCCATCACAACTCACACTCACCAATCCCTCTGCAGTATTCAGTAATCGACTGATTCCGGCGCTATGTATCTGCCTTCGTAACTGCTGATCTACGCGTGCTCGTTGAAATTTACATAAGAGATGATTGTCGTTCTGTACGGCCACTGGTACATAAACTACGCATAAATAAGCGAATTTGCCCTATACCGCCATTTATAGTACATATGTTGGCTATTTTCGCACCAAGAGTGATTTTGGTAACTGTTCTCATCTTCTGATGAATTTTCAAATAATATCAAATAAGTGCATTGCTTCGTTACGAAAAACCCATAAAATCATTTGTATCTGAATCTGTTAGACGAAGGACGGACTAACTGCTAAACAAATTCTTGATCCTACGCGCATTCTCTCTTGTTTTAAAATGAAGCCTACATCCACATTTTTTTCTGAACATTAAGTGGAGCCCCTCCACGCCCGCACTTGCATGGTGACCATTTAAAAAGATCTGTCACCACTGCTTTGGTTAGTATCGAAAAGGAATTTCGCTGAAAACGCAACGATTTATTTTCCCCTTGTTTGTTAACTACTTGTAGCTTTCAGAGAAGTATCATGAGTGGCGAATTTTGAGTTAAACCTACACGTTTCTCTTGTTGCCGTGTTAAAATTTGTTTATAAAATAGCACATCCTCGGTAAAAATTAAACGTGTAATGTCTTCACTTAGACTGTTCCAAAACCCGCCGAAAAAGTCAGTAGTTGGTGGAATTACGCGGTAGATAATTAAGTTTGCATAATACCCATACAGAAAAGTACTCTTCTCTTTGCATGCCGTCGTTTGCTAAAATCTCATTTCGATATCTCAAATAGTTTATGACATATTAGGAATGTTGTGAATATTTCACTCTGACTTTATCGCTGGCGCGGCGTGATAACAAATGAGCGCCGGCCGGAGTGACCGAGCGCTTCAGTCTGGAACAGCGCGACCGCCACGGTCGCAGGTTCGAATCCTGCCTTGGACATGGATGTGTGTGATGTCCTTAGATTAGTTAGGTTTAAGTAGTTCTAAGTTCTAGGGGACTGATGGCCTCAGAAGTTAAGTCCCATAGTGCTTAGAGCCATAACAAATGAGCGCGCGACATTAAATTAATCTTCTTGACAATGGTGTCGGATAGAGACCTCCACCCAAGCCTACAGAAAAATTCAGTACGTTAGCTAAATTTCATGCGCAGCAACATACTGTATAATATGCACCAAACGCAAAATCATAGCGACCACTGTTATCGATGGCAAACTTTTTCGAATTTAGCGCAGTGTCTTAGTTCCACGTAAATAACACAATAACGATGGCCATTAACGAAATGAACAGCATGAAGCTGACATATAAAGCTATAAGTAACGCAAAAATCAAAATTTTTACAGAATAATTTATGTGAAATCGTGTGAGAAAGATCGCACATCGCGCGCTTCGATTCTATCATCGTCGTCTGGCCGAAAGTGGCAAAGATTGTCGTCCTCTCCTTTGCGTTGGGCGAAAAATTGGGCACAGCGCATCGGTCACCGTAACTTGCGCGGAATCTACGGTGGTATTTCCGTCCAACCAGATTTGCACCATGGCTTTTCAGGCCAGAGCCTTCTCCACAGTTGCGGTGTCCTTTGATGGCCGGAAAACCCATGGCTAAAATATTTGTGGTTGGAAACACAACACTGAAGTCACGGGCTCGCAAAGTCCACGACACCCTTGACGCTGCAGCAGGGAGATGCATGCCACATTGCTGTTCCTGACATCAGTGGACACAGCAGTGGCACATCGTCTTCTTCTCCGGCGGGTGTCGTTCCTGTCTACAGCATCAACGATGACACGTGTGGTTGATCAGAGGAGAACGAAGTTTCTCACATTACATTCATCATCGTCATATTAACCTTGCACCTAGGGTTGCTAATTGATACACAAGCCCATGAAGGCTTTCACGACCGGATGTTTCAGCTGCCGAGAATTCTTCCGGGTTGTATGGCCGTGGTCCATGGAACTCTTCTATCTATGGCGTTTCGTCCAAAGCTACGGTGGACATCTTTGGAAGTGCTCCTGGTTGTGCTGAGCCTTGCCGACTGATGAGTTGGACGTCGAAGAACGGCCTAAATACCGTGAAAGTGGGCGTGGTCTGGATTTCACGTGACAGCAGAGGTAAACCTTGTCAAAGATAAAATGTAACTATCGATCATAGTACTCAAAGATAAAAACTTCTTATCGATTCTGTAGCGCCACTGCCCACATATCGCTGAGTTTCATGGCTTCTTCTTTTCTGTTAAAATTATCTCCATGTTTATATATTTCGATAGCTTATTTTTGCGACGGAATACCTGGACGCAGAGTTAAAACATCTAAAGCAGGCTTTGAGAAGAATGGGTACTGTAGTAAGGAAATAGAGTTTTGCGACCGAATAACGTGAGGCCTAAGGACAACGATAGGTCACAGCGATGGAAGAACACGGTTTCTCTACCCTTCATCAGAAAAGTAACGGATCAAATCGACAAGATTTTATTTGAAACATAACGTTCGACCGATTTTCAGACCAAATAAGAAAATTGGTCTATCACTTCGTTCCTTTAAGGATACACGTCCCCATGTGTCTGCAAGTGGTGTGTCCAAGATTCCGTGTATATGTGGTAGGGTCTACATTGGAACTACAAAGAGAAGTGTGAACACACGGTTGAAGGAACATAAAAGTATTTGCCGACTAGGGAAAACAGACAAATCGGCCGAGGTGGAACATGCTCTTCAATCAGATGATCACGTAGTGAAATTTTCGGAAACTGTAGTTTTATGTACTATGACAAACTACTATCCACGGCTATATAGAGCAGCCATCGAAATATATAAACATGGGGATAATTTTAACGGAATAGAAGAAGCCATGAAACTCAGCGATATATCGACAGTGGCGCTACAGAATCGATGAGAAGTTTATATATTTGACGTATTATGATCTATAGTTATATTTTATCCTTGACAAGGTTTATCTCTGCTATCACGTGAAATCCAGACCACGCCAACTTTCCACGGTATTTAGGGCGTTCTTCGACGTCCGACTCGTCAGTCGGCAAGACTCATCACAACCAGGAGCACCTTCGAAGATGTCCAACGTAGCTTTGGACGAAAAGTCAGGGATAGAAGAGTTCCATGGACCACGGCCATACAACCCGGAAGAATTCTCGGCAGCTGCCACAACACCATCACCTCTTGTTTGCATAACAGCTAATTAGGCCAGCAGCCAACACATACATACATCAGTAAAAGTGTTGCATTATCTTGATATGTCGTGTAGTTCTGTTGATATTGTGACTGTTTCTGACATCGTGTGTAAACATACAGGAAGTGATCGTGAGTGCTACCTACGGGTAAAACGTCCCAATCGAATAGACTGCAGCATTTCATTTAAATGTAAAACATCATTGGGGACGCATTAGAGGTCTTTGGAACAAAAGACTGAACATCCATCACGCCACGAAAGACAACAGCGCACAGAAAGCTTGTAAACTAGCAAATTTGTGCAACATGTGCGCCGGTGTCAAAGTGATGTGGTGCAGACGTGGAATCGGTCCCAACTGACAGGTAGTGTTGAGGACTTGTACCACACAGGCCATCCACTCTCGACAGATGCATAGGATGATTGATATCCACGACTTGTGAGTCAACAGAATCGTGGTCTGAGTGCTCCAGAACTGAATTCGATTTTCGACGAGGCTCAGGTATGTCATGTACCGCAGCAAACTGTTATGAGATGCTTCCATGATGCGCGCATCTCCATTACTGACGACCGCGTCGTTAATCCGGCTGACAGGATTCTATCCGCGGCCGACGCATTCCCCGTCCCGGAAGTGGCGTTTTAACACGCACGTCTATCCGGGCAGGTTATTACTATTATTAGATTTTGTACGCACAAACGTTGGTTTGCCTTTGTTTGTGCTCATATTCCTTTCATTCTACGGCAATTAGAAAAACTGACATAATTTCCTGGAAGAAATTTCTAAATCATTGGTTATTTGTCCATCTCGACTGCTTTTATTTTTTTTTTAAATGATCGATTTCGGTGAACCATCCTCCGATCTGGCTGTATCGGTTACGACAGAAATATCCTGTGACGTAGCATGTAAATTTTGTTGATAAATTAGATAGTTTACCCTCGTAACCGTTACAATCAGACCTGAGGATGGTTCATATCGAACCGGTCATTTTAAAAATTTAAAGCAATCAAGACAGAGAATAAAAAACTTGTTCTAGTGCCAATACCTAATTTTTCACTTGGCGCTAAGCCGTCCAGTCCTTTCTTTGAGATTTTTTCCTCCTGGCAGATTGCCCTTCGGATCGGAAACTTTGTTTCGAAAAATTTCCCGATTCTGTATGGCTTGTAATGAGGTGACTGCCAGTTTTACATTTTTCATCTCAGTCAATTTCCTCGTCTGTTTCTGAGTACTGCAGTCATACAATACATCTGTCTGTTCAGTGAATTAGTCTACATTCGTTCCCTTCCTACATCCATTAAACTGTAATCTGTGTATGTAAATCTGTATCTGTAAAAGTCTTTGCTGTTGTATCTTTTAATTTACTATTAGTAAAAACCAAACTTTTACGAATTTTGCCGGCCGGGGTAGCCGAGCGGTTCTAGGCGCTACAGTCTGGAATCGCGCGACCGCTTCGGTCGCAAGTTCGAATCCTGCCTCGGGCATGGATGTGTGTGATGTCCTTAGGTTAGTTAGGTTTAAGTAGTTATAAGTTCTAGAGGACTGATGACTTCAGACGTTAAGTCCCATAGTGCTCAGAGCCATTTGAACCATTTTTTATCCATTCTGGCCTCTGAATTTTCAGTATAAATTTTGTTCTGTGTGTAAAGTTTGTTACACCAATTCAAAATATGTTGAATGTGTTGCAGTGCAAAGTAGTAGTCTTACTCAATGGTAAATTTGAAATGCTTTGGCTCTGTGTGTCTAGAGACACATTTATTGTTTTAGATACATAGGGTGAAAAAAAAGAAAAAGCCGCACTTTGCGGTGGGCATGCGATTCCTCATCCCAATTGAAGATAAAAGGATATGTAGGAAAACCTAGTCCCATCAATAGGTTTAGTAGAAACACGGTTTAAGAAACGAGGCTCTGGCTACGTTGCGACTGCAGTGCAGCATGGCCAATAACAAGCATGAACTTGGCATCATCCCGGAGCTGTCTCATTAGCTCAGGGAGACAAAGCAATGCAGCGGGAAAAGACATAAAGACTCGCTGACGTTCGAATCGCGTTCACGCCATACGTTTTTATTTTTCATTTAAAGCATCAAATTTTATCCAGTTTATACATACAATGAAAAATGTGGTATCTTGTGTATTTCCTTCTAATACTGTTACCTATATTTAGGCAATAAGACGTAACGTGAAATTCTTACAGACCTAAACGACTACTCTACGGTCGCAAGTTCGAATCCTGCCACGAGCATGGATATTTGTGATGTCCTTAGGTTAGTTAGGTTTAAGTAGTTATAAGTTCTAGGGGGCTGATGACCTCAGCTGTTCAGTCCCACAGTGCTCAGAGCCATTTGAACCTAAACGACTACTAGGAAATAACAGGGGATCCAGTATTCAATTAGATAAACTAGATTGCTCATTATGCTAAGCACAATAGTTCTATTCTCTACATTTGACGTCTAGGGTTATCTTCACTGAGCCGGCTCGTACACGTACGAGCAACGTTCACTTTAGAGAAGATGCTCAAAGCATCTACCTTGCATTGGTAAACACTTTGCTACTCGCTGGATCATACTTTACTGGACCCTAAGCAACAGTGCCCCATCCACAATTGCCTAAGTGACATGCACGCGAACTATTAGGTCATGTATCTCCGTGGGTGGAGTACTACAAACTTGTGTCCCCATAAACAAAAATTTAGTAGGTTAAGGTCCGGGGAACGTGGAGGTCAGAATACTGGACCTCCACAACCAATCCATTTCCCTAGAAACGCTTCATTTACACAGTTACGTACATTCATTCCAAAGTGTGGCGCTGCACCATCATACGGAAACCATAGGTGTCGCCGAAGATCAAGTGGCATGTTTTCTAAAGCATTACACAAATTATTGTAAAGAAACGTACGATACAGGGGCGCACTCAATTTGTCCAGCAATAGGAAGCGCTCAATAGCACTCCTCCTCCGATTCCAGCACACAGTTTTATGCCACCGCGTGCCTGAAAGCCAGGCTCACTGTTGAGTGTGAGTTGTGTTCCGACCAATGACAGCTGTTGTGGAGGCCGACAATTCGTCAGTTCACATCACGTTATTTATAAAATGTTCGTTATCTCCTGCTTGCTGCGAAAGCCATTGACAGAACTGTATTCGTCAAATGCGGTTTTCTGGCCGTAGGTGTTGAGTTAACGTGTAAGAACCCCTGCAATAACAAGGGTACTTCGCTGAGGTGATTGGTGAACGCTTTCAAGAATCATGTCCTATGTTAGTTGTGTACGTCTAGTCCTTGGACGAACCCTGTCCATCATTTGTGGACGAATGTCACCGGTTTCCCAAAGGCGTTGTTCCAGGCGACGAAAAATATTCTTATCGGGATGCCACCTTTGGGGGTACCGTGCAAAATACAAGAGCAGCAGCAGCTGCTCCAGCATTTTGGTTATCGGATGCACCCAGCATCAGTAGCATTTTGACGTATTCATCGTTTGCGTAATATATCGGGAAGCCGCTCTACAAGTAGTTGTCAAAACCAGTTACAGTAGGGCTCTGCGCGATTAGCACACACATGCATACAGTTTACGCTACTACCAAGTGACAAAACAAAGTCCTGCTGATAAACGAGGATAACTAGGGAACGGACGTCTAAGAAATACAAGAGGAAGCGGCCGAGGATTCGAAACATTGCTCCACGGTGTATGCGGGTTTGATGTCCCCTGCAGTATTCAGTTAACTCGACGGGAGGTTAGGTACTATGGGGTGCTATACCTTCCTCTGTAAATCCCGATGCGCTGTACGATGCAACAGTGTTGCCAGCTCCCAGTTTTCATACATGTGTTTTGAAAATGCACCCGATCTGTTTTTGCTGCATGAACTTTAATCTGGATGAGGAATCACATGCCCACCTCCGAGTGATGCATTTTTTCTTCACACTGTATAGGTCACAACAGCCTTGCCGCAGTGGATACACTGGTTCCCGTGCGATCACCGAAGTTAAGCGCTGTCGGGCGTGCCTAGCACTTGGATGGGTGACCATCCAGGCCGCCATGCCCTGTTGCCATTTTTCGGGGTGCACTCATCCTCGTGATGCCAATTGAGGAGCTACTCGACCGAATAGTAGTGGCTCTGGTCACAGAAAACCATTATAACGACCTGGGGAGCAGTGTGATGACCACACGCCCCTCCTATCTGCATCCTCAACTGAGGATGACACGGCGGTCGGATGGTCCCGATGGGCCACTTGTCGCCTGAAGACGGAGTGCTGTATTAGTGCGTTGCTATGGTGTTCTGATTTTTATATTTTGCAACAGACTCCACTATTGTTTCTTTCATTATCATTTTCCTTAGTGATTTCACTTAGACAATTGCGTTGTTTAACTGATTGATCGCGCCGTATTATTTTTTTATAAATATTCCTTTTGGCAGAAGTATTACTTATGTCCGGTCTTTTCAAATGTAACATACATTTCTGTTAATTTTGCAGCCTCTTCAAAGTGTTCAACTTGTTATGGAACTGCTGTAACGTTACGAGTGATTGTTGTTGAAAGGAAGGAAGGAAGGAAGGAAGGAAGTAGGGTTATGATTTAACACCCCATCGACGATGACGTCATTACAGATGGAGGAGGATAAAAGATGTGGAAACTGGTGGAGTCTGTTTTCATCCGGGCTTTGCTTTAAGCGACGAAGGGAAATCAGGGAAGACCTCAATCTGGGTAGCAGGACATTCATTTCAAACGCTGTCCTTCCGAAGACGAGTTCTCCGTCTTAGCACTACATAAGCTCGCTTGTTGAAGATCGTTAAATCGCAAGCAAAGGTAGGAGAGCGTATCTCTATGACTTCCTCGGAGAAACGGATTACGTGTACTGGAGGGAGATGTCGCTATCTTATTCCTATTTTCATTGAGAACAGTTTTGAAATGTCTCTCGAGAAATGTTATAATCTGATGTGTAACATAGGAGAGCATATCTCTATGACTTTCTCAGAGAAACGGCTTACGAGTACTGGAGGGAGATAATCTCATCTTATTCCTGTTTTCATCGAGAACAGTTTTGAAATGTCTCTCGAGAAATGTTATAATCTGATGTGTAACATATCGTTTCCAGTCATGTCAAGGGGATGTCCTCTTGGGATTCGGGCTCTTGAGCCGTTTTCCGGTGGAAGGGAGCTCTACCTAGCCTGAAGCTGACGGTTTCGACTTTCGAAATTAGTTTCAGCGGTTTGTCTTAGGGGCTGGTAAGTCTCTCATGAAGGTAGGTGTTTTCGAGTGCCTCTTCGAAATAAAATACCGAAATATCAAACCACGAAGAAGTGCTATTAGTGGGAGCAGGAAATAGCCAATGTAAGTGCCTGCAACTGATTCGGAGCAAACTGGATGAGAAGGCTCTGAAAGCTTAAATAATGTCGTGGAGCTACTTGCAGCTCGCGAAAGCCAGGGAGTCTAGTGGCAGCCCTCGCGGCTGTAGGATCACGTCACATGGCCTCTGGAGTGCAGGTGGTGTTTTAGGCTTTCCACTACCGTTGGGACATACGCGTTACACGGCAGCATATCAGAGAACCAGTGGGGATACATCGTATGTTATTGAACTGTATCACTGTCCCATTGTGGCGGGGAAGCCTGCTTACGGTTTGCAGAGTTCTTATTGTTACAGAATGCACCTGTAGGTAACGGTGCCCACAATGAGCACTTGTAATGAGAGTTAAAAACTATAGAGATGCCCTGTACACTTATGTGATCCTGTTCCCAGAATGTCTTGTAGTTTTGGTGGAGTTGTCTTCTGAATGCCAGGCGCCATTTCTGCGCATTGGAAAATAAAACGGCAGGAAATGTATTTTTGACATAGTTAATTTCACCACTACGTTAGTTACAATAATCGTGGATTAGTCTTTCACTCAGAAAAAAAGGTTTAATGTCTTTTACAATTTTGCTGTAAGATAGTGCTCGTTTATGAACAACAATACGGAAAGCCCACTAGAGTTTTTAGTGAGCTCACATGCTTGAATGACGAATTCTGCTTAGTAGCTTTTTAATTTTGTAGGCGAGTGTGGCACTTTAGAGAGCATTAATGTACTCACTAGGAAGAAACTTTGTACCACAGTGTGTAGCTGTTAGTCACCTGGAGATGATGGGTAAAAAAGATGCTTGAGACGGTGTATTGGCTGTTAACGGTATATATCTTCCTTCTAAAGGTCGGATCTCGAAATACAGTTAGGTACTAAGGAGTATGCATTATTGCTTTTGGATATAAAGAATGTTTTACTCTGTACTGCAGGTCAAAGCGAGGCAGGCGACCTTTGTGCAGACTGGTTATAATATTGAATTAATTTGGGCCCCACAATAAGCATTTTGTACTTAAGCTTCAGAGGAATGCGTTAGTATGACGCGTCATACATCGGTGAAAGTGCGTAAAGTTCGGCAGTGGCAACGAATGACCTCTTACAACGCTCGAGAGCTCGACGTAAACCTAATTAATGTAGGTACATTATCGATGGGAAGAGATGGAACTTAAAATAAATTCTTCTTCGTTGATCCAGTCTGTGTCGCCTGGCCACCAAGAGCTGTTGCACGACGATTTGATTCACGGATCCAGTTATATGACTGCTTCCGTGTATTGCGATTTTAGACTATGACGAGTGGGGTCTGAAGATGGCATCAAACTGGTAGCACATGGAAGTACATAAAATAAAACAAATTTCTACAATACATACGGCTGTTGGTAAATTATTACATCAAGAATTGAAAATAAATTGGTTTCTTTCTGCTTTTAATGGGCATTCTTTCGAATATGCCACATTTGTTACTCCATCTTACATTGCCGGATACTTTCTCTAGGTCCACCAATTGCGGAGAGTAAACGAACCTGTAGCCAGCGGCGGCAGTGATCCGGGCGCACGGGCGGCGCCGTGAAGCGCCGAGTCTCGCCGAACAGCTCGCGCAGGTCGGCGCAGGACTGCGAGGGGAACCCCCTGGCGGCCGCGTCGCCGCCGTCGAGGTGGCGAGCAGGCGCAGCGTCCCCGTCCTCGGTTCCCGCGTCGGCCGCCGGCGGCGCGCTGCGCGCCCTCTTGCGCGACGCCGCCTCCTCCTCGCGCTGCGGCTGGCGCGGCCGCTCCTCGCTGACGCTGCGGCTGGGCGGCGGCTCCGGCGGCAGGCCGGCGCCGCCCCACGGCGACGCGCGCTCCTCCGCCTCCGGCTCGTGGCGCGTCACCGCCCTAGCGTCCCGCCTGCGCGCCGCGGAGCGCGCCGCCGCCGTCTCCGCGTCCAGCCTCGCCTCGCCTCTGCCCTTGTCCCTGTCCGGCACGTGGATGACGGTGCGCGCCGACGCCTCCGAGCTGGCGCTCCCGGTCTCCGCCTCCGCCTCCGCCTCCGCCTCGGTCTCGCTGGCGGAGGCGCGCTGGCTGCGCGCCCACTCGCGCACGGCGCGCTGCTGGCCGCGCGGCGCCAGCACCAGCAGGAAGTCGCCGTTCTTGGCGCGGCCGCCGCCGGCCTCTTCCTCGGCGGCGGACACGTCCAGCGAGTAGCAGGTGCGCGGCGACGTGGCGTCGGTGGGGCTGGGGGAGCGCGCGCCGCGGCGCCGGTCGGCCGCCTCGCGGCTCAGGCTCAGCGACAGCCGGCGCTTCTCCGCCTCCGACAGCGACGGCAGCGCCGCCAGCGACTCCGACTTGCCGCGGCGCGCCTCGCTCCTCTGGCGCAGCACGGGGTCCATCAGCTGCTCCTGCCCGATGGCCGAGTTGCGGCGTACCTGCCACACCACGTCCGGCGATGAGCCACTGCTTACGCTTATTTGCTTTCCAGTGGAGACTCGATTAACCGGACTAATTGTTATTGTAAGTCATTCACATATCCGGACAACTGAATGTATGAAGCAAAGCGATTTTTATACTCCTTTTGTCAGAAAAGTTCCAGGGCAGGTTTTTTTATTTCTAAGTTGCAATAATAAAAAGGAACAAAGTTAGCTTTTATGTTACCTGGTATGTGTGCATCCTTGAAATAACCTCGCCCACGTCCCCGCGGAAATTCTCTATATGACAGGGCTGTGCTTTTCAACACACTGTTTGGGTTCTTGGATTAGATGCTGACTGTGAACAACAACTGAACATTAAGCTCCACGATAAGCTCGAGAAAACCCCCATTTAAACGTGGATAATGATTAAGCATGCATATTCAGGCGAGGCACTTTCAAGAAGTCGTGTTTTCGAGTGGCACAAAAGGTTACGTGAAGGCAGAGATTCAGTGCAAGACGATCCAAGAGCTGGTCGCCCGTCTGCAACACATACCGATGCAAACGTGGGGCGTGTAAGGCAGTTATTGCAAGAAGACTGCCATGTCCATATGCGTGCAGTATCAGAACAACTTTATTTTAATCTTGATACGCACCGTAAGATTTCACATGAAGAGTAAGGGAAACGAAAACTTTATGCAAAACTCGTCCCTAACAGATTAACAGAAAGAGGAAAGACGAAGAATTTCTGCTGAACTACTGGATGGAGTCAGATGTGTTCCCACATTTCTGACAAGGACTAGCTATGAAAGTTGGTGTTACCAGTATAACCCTCAAACGAAGTGTCGAAGTGCTGAATGGCTGTCCTGGGTCACCATCCTCGAAAAAAGCCAAAACGACGATTTTCGAGAACAAAGGTAATGTTGATCGCA
The DNA here is from genome assembly GCF_023897955.1 of Schistocerca gregaria. Taxonomy (NCBI): domain Eukaryota; kingdom Metazoa; phylum Arthropoda; class Insecta; order Orthoptera; family Acrididae; genus Schistocerca; species Schistocerca gregaria. The sequence continues at coordinate 1,062,318,079 of NC_064920.1, forward strand.
TTCTTTGATACTAAAGGATCAGTTCACCATCAGTATGTTCCTCCAGGACAAACAGTGAACCAAACTCTTTACATCGAAGTGTGGAAACGTTTGTCACGACCAATTCTACGTCGCCAACCTGATATGTGGTAGTCTCACGAATGGTTCTTACAGTATGACAGTGCAAGACCACTCACTGCACTGTTACCGCGTACCTGGCCAGATATTCTGTTTTTGCTTTCCCATGTCCGCCATATTCGCCTAACGTCTCGCCTTCCTATTTACCTTGTTTCCGCGAGTGAAATGGCAATTGAAAGGAAAGCTTCATTAAGATATCGCAGACATCCAACCGGCTGTGAGAAATGAGCTTACAAGCATTGCAGTTGACAATTTCCCTGCTTGCATCCAAAAGGTAATATATACACAACCTGTCCCGGAACTTTTCTTACAAAGGGAATATTATAAACTATAGAAACAACTTAAATCACCTGCGAATGGTTGTCTTTTACTTATGTTGTTATAAGGTTATTTTCCTAACGTTAATAAATAATTTTAGGTGCCTATTCAAAACAATAAAAACAAATTAAATTTACTAAAATGAACAAAATTCAATATTTATTAAGACATCAGAGACACATTTTCATGCGTCCAGATTTTCTTAAAATTACTAAAATACTAAAACCCTTACCCTCGAGCAGACGCGCCTATGTATAAAGCGCATCAACCACAAATAAAACTGTCTTCTGATTTTGTCCGTTATAAATGGTTATAAAATGACTTTCTTTTAATAATATGAACATTTATATATGTGTTTGGAGAGAGAGAGAGAGAGAGAGAGAGAGAGAGAGAGAGAGAGAGAGAGAGAGAGATTGATTTTTTATTGAGTTTTTTACGTTAAGTCGTAACTGGTACCTGAATTTTGGTTGCTGCCACCTTGAATGATTGGCCGTATTGCGGATAGCTTTGAGCCCAAGTTATCGTAGCTTTTCATATCTAAGGGCCACTGTTGTAAGTAACTAAGATCAAATAGCAATCTGCTTTTAGCGAGAAAAGGAGAGTGCTTAGCACACAAACTTCCTTCAAACTACACGTCCTGCTACAACAAAATTGGTCAGTGAAGTTCAGCACCATAAATTCTGTCGACTGATAGACGGAGACGACAATGAAGTTCAACTCCATTTCCAAAAACAAGATATTTCTATTCTTCAATTCAAGAAAATTTGTATACATAAATGTTTGGCAACTCTTACACATACTTTACTCGGTTTTATCACTAAAATATCAATTTTCATTAAATGTAACAAAACGTTCTGAGAAACGGCTTAGCAACACGTCCGCTTTCCACAAGATACAGATTAACAGCTTTCTCTTTTTTTTTAATAAATCAATTGTCTTTCTTTTTAGAGTCCATACTCGAAGATTAACAACTACTATAGTTACGATGATTGCGCGCTAAAGAGTTTGTTGCTGTCCCGCTGCGCTTCACTTCAAGTACTTTTTGAATCAAATTTACATTTACTGTATTTACATAAATTACTGAGATCATCAGAATAAAATCAGACACAAATTAGTTTTAAAAAAAAGGGGCAGTGAAGCTCACTTAACATTACACAGTCACGATTTTCTTTTCATTCATACTGTTCACGATGCGTTTCCGGAAATGATTCCCATTTTCAAGTGTGTACTTCTTGGTACTACGCTGTGATTATGTAATGTTTTCATTTTTTGAGTTTCTGCTTTCTTTCGTTTACTTTACTGAATATACACTACTGGCCATTAAAATTGCTACACCAACAAGAAATGCAGATGATAAGCTGGTATTCACTGGACAAATATATTATACTAGAAATGACATGTGATTACATTTTCACGCAATTTGGGTGCATAGATCCTGAGAAATCTGTACCCAGAACAACCACCTCTGGCCGTAATAACGACCTTGATACGCCTGGGCATTGAGTCAAACAGAGCTTGGATAACGTGTACAGGTGCAGCTGCCCATGCAGCTTCAACACGATACCACAGTTCATCAAGAGTAGTGACTGGCGTATTGTGACGAGCCAGTTGCACGGCCACCATTGATCAGACGTTTTCAGTTGGTGAGAGATCTGGGTAAGGTGCTGGCCAGGGCAGCAGTCGAACTTTTTGTGTATCCAGAAAGGCCCGTACAGGACCTGCAACATGCGGTCGTGCATTATCCTGCTGAAATGTAGGGTTTCGCAGGTATTGAATGAAGGGTAGAGCCAGGGGTCGTAACACATCTGAAATGTAACGTCCACTGTTCAGAGTGCCGTGAATGCGAACAAGAGGTGATCAAGACATGTAACCAATAGCACAACATTCCATCATGCCCGGTGGTAGGCCAGTATGGCGATGACGAATACACGCTTCCAATGTGCGTTCACCGCGATGTCGCCAAACACGGATGCGTCCATCATGATGCTGTAAACAGAACCTGGATTAATCCGAAAAAATTCGTGCACCCAGGTTCATCGTTGAGTACACCATCACAGGCGCTGCTGTGTGTGATGCAGCGTCAAGGGTAATCGCAGCCATGGTCTCCGTGCTGATAGTCCACGCTGCTGCAAACGTCGTCGAACTGTTAGTGCAGATGGTTGTTGTCTTGCAAACGTCCCCATCTGCTGACTCAGGGATCGAGACTTGGCTGCACGATCCGTCACAGCCATTTGGATAAGATGCCTGTCATCTCAACTGCTAGTGATACGAGGCCGTTGGGATCCAGCACGGCGTTCCGTATTGTCCTCCTGAACCGACCGATTTTATATTCCGCTAACAGTCACTGGATCTCGAGCAACGCGAGCAGCAATGTCGTGATACGTTAAACCGCAATCCCAACAGTCAACAATGCGACCTTTATCGAAGTCGGAAACGTGATGATACGCATTTCTCCTCCTTACACGAGGCATCACAACAACGTTTCACCAGGCAACGCCGGTCAACTGCTGTTTGTGCATGAGAAATCGGTTGGAATCTTTCCTCATGTCAGCACGTTGTATGTGTCGCCACCGGCGCCAACCTTGTGTGAATGCTCTGAAAAGCTAATCACTTGCATATCACAGCATCTTCTGCCTGTCGGTTAAATTTCGCGTCTGCAGCACGTCATCTTCGTGAGGTAGCAATTATCATGGGAAGTAGTGTATAAGAAACGAAACTTTTAGTTAGTTACCGATTTTTATATGTAGTTAGTGGCGAAATCCGGAAGAACATGTACTTAGAGTTTTGCTATGGACCATTTGTACAGAGTCTGACTCAAGTTAAACACGTTTTCAGCATGAGTGAGACAATGGGACTACTTGGAATGAGAAGTGCCGTTACCTGCAGGCGCTGGCGCCTCGTAGGGGAAGCGGCCGCGGGTTCGTCGCCGCCGTAGATCTCCGTGAGCTGCGTCTTGAGCGCGGCCACCTGCTCCACGGAGAGGCTGCTCCAGAGGCGGCTGCCGATGCCCTCGTAGTGGCGGCGGCCGAGAGCGGGCGGCGGGGACCGCGAGCCGGCGGCGCCGCAGTGTCGGGCGTCGACGACGGCGCGGCCGCGGTGCGAGCCGGCCACCGAGCTGAGGCTGCCCGCCAGGTGGAGCACGGAGGCGCCGCGCCACAGCGGCTTGTACACGTCGCGCGCCAGCTCGAGCTCGCGCCGGCGCGCCGCCGACGGCGGCCGCGGCGACTCGCCGGCCTCGAGCACGGCGTGGCGCAGGTCGTCGACGGAGCGCTCCTTGCAGCGCAGGCCGCGGTCGGGCCGCCAGCGCAGGCGCTCCGCGTCGGCGGCGGCGAACAGCAGGCCGCGGTCGCGCTGCGCGGCGCGCAGGCTGCTGCGCAGGCGGCGCAGCTCCTCGTCGGCGCGCTCTGCCGCGCGCAGCCGCCGCCAGCGCTCCACGTCGACGACGAGCGAGCCGGCCGGCAGCCGAGCGTGCGCGCGCACGTCGCCCGCCGACGTGGCGCGCTCCAGCTGGCCCAGCCGCTCCAGGCTGCAGTAGAAGCTGCGCAGCTCGCGGAAGCGCGCCGACCGCTGCGACGAGTGCAGCAGCTCGGCCACGTAGGCCGGGTAGTCGGCCAGCGACGCGGAGCTGGCCGCGCGCGACAGCGGGGCGGCCCCGTGCGCGCGGCGCGCCTCCGCGTCCCCCGCGCTGTGCGTGCGCGCCTGGCGCGGCCTGGGCCCGGTGGGGCCCTCCACCACAGGCGGCGGGCCCGGCGCCTTGGCGCTGCGGATCCTGCGGCTCGACGGGGAGCGCGTGGGCGACGCCGGCGCCGGCGGGGACCTGGCCGCTACCGACACCCAGCTGGCCGTCGACGAGCTGGTGGCGGGCGGCGGCTCGCTCTTGCTCCTCCTCTCCTTCAACTGAACAGACACCACAGAGTGTACAATTAGCTGTAATTTTCTACGAACATCTCACCTATGCAAAAAATAAACTCTTGCTGTTGTTATTGTTGTGGTCTTCAGTCCTGAGACTGCTTTGATGCAGCTCTCCATGCTACTCTATCCTGTCCAAGTTTCTCCATCTCCCATACCTACCTCAACCTACATCCTTCGGATCTGCTTAGTGGATTCATCTCTCGGTCTCCCTCTACAATTTTTACCCTCCAAGGTGCCCTCCAATAGTAAATTGCAGATCCCTTGATGCCTCAGAACATGTCCTACCAACCGATCCCTTCTCCTAGTCAAGTTGTGCCACAAACTCCTCTTCTCCCCAATTCTATTCAATACCTCCTCATTAGTTATGTGATCTACCCATCTAATTTTCAGCATTCTTCTGTAGCACCACATTTCGAAAGCTTCTATTCTCTTCTAGTCTAAACTATTTATCGTCTACATTTCACTTCCATACATGGCTACACTCTACACAAATACTTTCAGAAACGACTTCCTGACACTTAAATCTATACTCGATGGTAACAAATTTCTCTTCTTCAGAAACGCTTTCCTTGCCATTGCCAGTCTACATTTTATATCCTCTCTACTTCAACCTTCATCAGTTATTTTGCTCCCCAAATAGCAAAACTCTTTTACTACTTTAAGTGCCTCATTAGCTAATCTAATTCCCTCAGCATCACTCGACTTAATTCGATTACATTCCATTATCCTCATTTTGCTTTTGTTGATGTTCATCTTATATCCTCCCCCCATGAATCACAGACCCTGTCGTTGGGCTTCAGACTAGGACCACGCGGCTGCTACGGTCACAGGTTCGAATCCTGCCTCGAGCATGGATCTGTGTGATGTCCTTCGGTTAGTTAGGTTTAAGTCGTTCTAAGTTCTAGGGGACTGATGACCTCAGAAGTTAAGTCCTATAGTGCTCAGAGCCACTTGAACCTTGCCTTCGGTGTGGAGGCTTGAGTGCCTCAGCGATACAGATAGCCGTACCGTAGGTGCAACCACAGCGGAGGGGTATCTGTTAAGAGGCCAGACAAACGTGTGGTTCCTGAAGAGGGGCAGCAGCCTTTTCAGTAGTTGCAGGGGCAACAGTCTGGATGATTGACTGATCTGGACTTGTAACACTAACCAAAATGGCCTTGCTGTGCAGGTATTGTGAACAGCTGAAAGCAAGGGCAAACTACAGCCATTTCCTGAGGGCATGCAGCTACACACAGCATAGGACTTGGAAGAGAAAAAATAAACTGTTGGTCCAAAAAGCTCCGCATATAACTATAGTAACTGCATTGCCAGCTCGAACTAACAACTGTAAACTGTAGATTTGCATTCCACCAGTTATTTGTGACCTGACAGTGTTAAATAGCGGAAGAGCAGCTGTAGAGTGTCCATACATTGTTGTGTCACATATGGTAAAGGAACAACATTTCTAAATTAGGACTTGGAGATATTCTCCAAAGTATTTCGAAGAACAGAAAAACATGTGCAGAGTTCCAGAAAGAGATTTTCACTCTGCAGCTGAGTGTGTATTGATACGAAACTTCCTGGCAAATTAAAACTGTGTGCCGGACCAAGACTCAAACTCGGGAGCTTTGCCTATTGTGGGCAAGTTCTCTACCGTCTGAGCTACCCGAGCACGACTCACGCCCTGTCCTCACAGCTGTAATTCCGCCAGTACCTGGCCACCTACCTTCCAAACTTCACAGAAGCTCTCCTGCGATCTTTGCAGAACTAGCACTCCTGAAAAAAAAGGATATTGCGAAGACATGGCTTAGCCAAACCCTGGGGGATGTTTCCAGAATGAGATTTTCACTCTGCAGCGGAGTGTACGTTGATATGAAACTTCCTGGCAGATTAAAACTGTGTGCCGGACCGAGCCTCGAACTCGGGACCTCTGCCTTTCGTGGATTCGCAGGAAAGCTGCTGTGAAATTTTGAAGGTAGGAGACGAGGTACTAGAGGAATTAAAGCTGTGAGGACGGGGCGTGAGTCGTGCTTAGGTAGCTCAGATGGTAGAGCACTTGCCCGCAAAAGACAAAGGTCCTGAGTTCGAGTCTCAGTCCGGTACACAGTTTTAATCTGTCAGGAAGTTCCATGTGCAGAGTTTCTCTCACATAACTTGATTCCTGAAAACATATAACAATGCGTGGATGCCTGCTAAGGCTTGCCTGAAATGCTAAATGTGGGAAACTGATACTCAAAAAACGAGACTTGACCTACTGAATAGGAATCTAACACTAAATGACGAAGTGCAGAAATTCACACAAAGGATCACCACTTTGATGACATAACTGACATTCAAGACAATGTCAGTTGTGATTTTAGTAACACCCCATAGAAAAGTTTTCTTGAGAGTTTCTCACGGTATAAGAATGTTACGTGCATTGTTCTCAAGTGTGGGGAGACTATGTAGACCACCAAAAGCATTAAAACCACTATTTTAATTTTCCTCTATTTTTTTATTCATCCGGTTCCAAAACATTCTGAACTCACAAAGCACTGTTGTCACATGTAGAAAGACTTCCACTAGCTTCTACAATCTTAAAAACTTTCGAAACATCTTTCTACAGGGTCTGAAATGCAAACACATGCCATCACTCTATCTATTGAATCTCCACTATTGAAAAGTAATCTAACAAGGCATAACTAGTGAGAACACTAGACAGAACTACAAGTACTTGTGCTCATTACTTCTGCAAGTTAGTTTACTTGTGGCTAGACAAACTGTGTGACTACTGTAAGCCATGACTGATTCACCAGATCCTCATTGCACATGCACCATAGCATGGAAACAGCTACCATGCATTCTTTGCACAACTAACAGCCCTCTTAATTTTGAGATGAAGCTGAAGCTATTCCTCATGTCACCCCCACAACATTTCCCCAAAAATTAATGTAAGAGGGCATACTCAAAGTAATGCCCCCAAATTTTTTGTGTGAATACTCTCCGAGCCTTTTAAATAAAATATACTTTACCAACAGTCTACATCTTTATTCTTCATGCCTACACATTTATTTGTCAATATAGTCATGCTGGGAATGAACACTTTTTCCAGTGGGAGACCAGTTTGCTAACACAGTCACTGCAGACGGTTTGACTTTGTTGATGGGGCCAAAACCTCACCTTTGCTTGCACCACTTCATCATTATGAAAGAATCCATCCCTGGTAACTGAGTGCTCAGTGCGACAGAATGTCAATCCTAAGGGCCCGGGTTTGATTCCCGGCTCGATCAGAGAATTTCTCCGTTCAGGGACTGTTGTTGTGTTGTCCTAATCATCATCATTTCATACCTATCGACGCGCAAGTCGCCGAAGTGACCTGTGGGGTAAATAAGAATGTGCCTGGATGAAACACTCCTAGAGCAGTCTTCTTTTCGCCGCACAGAGGGTTGGTTGCTTGTTGTTATGGTGCACAATAGTGCAGGGATGTGATTTTGAACATTCCTTCTAGTTGTATTCGATGTGTCTCACATCATTGACTTGTCTTCATCTCCAAAATGGAAAGTAATGTCACCACTTGTTTTTATACGCTTCTGTTATTGCCTGTGTTTCTGAGCCATTTGTAAAAACTGGTCATAAAAGGGAGTAGTTGTTATTCTTGTAATTAGAGAATTCTTCAGCATGTCTAAGTTCACATAACAAGGTGTACTGCCTGCTTGTATCTTGTTTCTAATACATTGTTTCACATTATTATCACTGGCTAAAGGAACATGTAGGTAATGGAAGTAGCTGACACCTTTAAAAGCTTTATCAATGGCTTTCAGGTCACCTGGTCTCGTTGTAGCCTTAGACTTGGACATTTCTGTGTATGCTTTCTTGTTTTAATACAGAACGAGGGCAATTTTTCCTACTTCTGCTTCCCTTACTTCATACAATTCTGTAACAATGTTCATATTTCTTGCCACAGTTACATCATTAAAATAGTAAAACATTTTAATGTAGTATACCATAACATATAGTGGAATCTCGTTTATTGATCCACATTAATCCAGACCACTGCTTCACACAGATTTTTTTTTAAACGTCTAATCACTGAACAGTATAAAATACTCCAAAAGTAATAGTGGCAACAATCGACGATAGTAATTATTAAATTCAAATTCGGCCAAACCACACATGGATCCTGGCAGAGTGTCAGTTCACAAGTTAACACTGAGCTGTACAGTAATGGATTGCCCCTGTTTGTTGAGAGTGTAAAACATCATAGATATGCCCATTGACAAGATGCACTGCATACGATCGATAGGCGAATTGTTGAAAAACACTGTTGATGTTGGTGTTTGAACTTCAATGGTGCTAGACGGGAAAAATAACCAGAACAAAGCGAGGCTTTTGCTTCAAAATTATAACGCAAAAGCAAAGAATGCCATGCTCAAGACGCACTTTTCATGTGGCATAAGAGGGATAATTTCAAGGCACATATTGCAGGGGAAAAAATAGGATTACACAAGAAATTTTCTAATCGTAGTTCTAACTTCACACATAGCCAGTGTTGGTTAGTAATGTAGAAAGAGTGATGTGGAATATGCCGGCTATCAGAGACAGACGAAGTTGGTGTTCAGTGTAAAGAAAATGTGAAAAATTTTGTTAAAAAATGTTCAAATGTGTGTGAAATCTTATGGGACTTCACTGCTAAGGCCATCAGCCCCTAAGCTTACCCACTACTTAAACTAAATTATCCTAAGGACAAACATACACACCCATGCCAGAGGGAGAACTCGAACCTCTGCTGGGACCAGCCGCACAAAAAATTTTGTAATTTTTGTGTTTATGAGAAAATAAATATACTGTGTACGTCTACGAAATTTAACATGTGTCATTCCAATATTTTCCTATGGACCAACCTAGTCCAGATAGATGAGGTTCCACTGTACTGGGAATGCAGTGCAAGTTCACAAATCAAAAGTTTGGTTACCTCGGCAGCAACATCTGGGCTGACTCCGCGCGAAGAAGCCAGCGAGCCGAACATGGCGCGCCTCTCGCTGACGACGCCAGTGCCGGCTGCAGAGGCAGCTGCGATGCGCGGGAAGTAACAGAAGGGCTTCCCGGGCGCGCGCTGCGGCGACGGGCTTGCGGAGCGCGAGGCAGCGCTGAGCTCGCGGTCCAGGCTGCGGAACTTGGACTCGGTGACGGGGCGGCGCTGCGACAGGTAGACGCTGAGCAGGCCCAGCGACGGCTCCGCGCGCGGAGCAGCCTGGCGGCGGGGACCGCGCGCCGCGCGCTCGCAGAAGAGGCGCGCGCGCTCCAGCACCGACGAGTGCGCGCGCTGCGCGCTGCCCGCCGACGGCGCGGGCGACGGCGCGTCGCGCAGCAGCAGGTGCCGGAAGAACGTGTCCGACCGGCCCGGCGCCGAAACCGACGCCTCCTCGTCGCTGCCGCCGAACTGCGACGCCGGCTCGTCGTCGAGCGCGCTCAGGTCCGCCACTGTCGCCGACCTGGACGCCACCGACAACTCCTTGCGGCTCTTGCGCTCATCTGAAGAGCTCGGTGGCGACTTCTTCTTCCTCCCGGGCGGCCTCTCCTGCTTCTTCGCCGCCACCCCTTTCTTCGGCGCCTCTTCCGCCTTCGTCTTCCTCACGGACTTCTTCTTCGCTTCGGGGGCGGTCCTGGCGGCGGACCGCACCGAAGTGGTGCTCCCGTGCACCTTCCCCGTTTCCAGCTTGGAGACGGACGAGGGCGGGCTGCTCTTGCCCGGCGCTTTCACCTTCTTCTTCACGGAGTCGGACCCCGGCTTCTCCACTTTCTTGGGCCGCGCTTTCCCTTCGTCTCGCAGTGCCAGCGAAGTCCTCGAGGCGGTCCTCTGGGGCGCCGGGGAGACCGAGTCCTTGCGGCGGGCGAGGCTGGACGGCGGGGCACCCACCACGGATATTATCCTGGAGCGGGACCTGTGCAGGGGTCCCGGAGACGGCGAGAGGGAGGTGCCGCGGCCCACCGGGGAGACGCTGGGGCGGCGAGGTGTGGAGGGTGCCGGAGAAGGGGACTTGGAAGTGGACGGCACCGCGGTGCTGGAGGACGAGCGCAGAAGCTCACGCCCTCGTGCGGACATGGCCACTGTGACACGTAAGGACTTGTCGTCTGAGGGCCGTCCGGTATTGCGAGCCGACGCGAACACTGCTGTCGAACTGCGAACCACTGTTCCTGCAGGTCAGAAAGTTAGGAATAAGTGAGATACCCATGATGAATAAGGAATGAGCAAATATTTACTGTTATATGCCTTGGTATGCACCCTAATCTCCTTTAGCCCATTTACATGGTGCTTCCAACAGAGACAGTAGAATTATTTCATTGTTTTCCTAGAATATTGTTTCTCTCAATTTACCAAGCTGGGTTATGCAAGAACACTGTTTATTCTTTTAAACAATCCCATTAAAGTATACTATTCTTTCCATGTCTGCTGTCATGTCTACATAATAAGAAACTTCTCTACTGCTGACTTTAACATAGAGTGAGTCAAGTAAGACGAAACACCCCTTTAATTTTGTGAACGGTTCGAGATATCAAAACCAGTTTTTTTGTAGTTGATAGAGTGCTGAGGGACACCTGATGTTTATTATGAGTAATGCTCTGAACTCTGATATCAACCGAGATATTGAAACAAAAAACATTTTTAATGGAAGCGTAGGCTTTTCATGGCTTCTGTCAATAGCTCCTGGAAACACTATAGCAATGATACAGCGCCTGTTAAGATTGTCGTTGAAACTTTTCGCAAAAGGATCCAAGACATGTACTAAAGTAGGAAAGCAATGCGGCTGGAGTCGGCTATTACGGTGCTAACACCGCCAAACAGAACTCTCACTCCATGCTCTGTCGTAATGTGCACCAAGACAGGCCAACGCTACTAATATAAAACCTCATTTTCTTTATGACATGGATACACGGCCCGCCATGATTTTTGTATACGGAACTACGGCATATACTGACTTCTGGTGCATCACACGGGTATTGTGAAAACTATTTGATATGAGTGTACGTCAGGCACTTTTTCATTTAAACACTCCCCTGTGCTGCTTAGTTGTGAAAGCGGTAACAGAAACGTCGGTCGTTCATACTTAATAAAGATAAACCGCCCCATTCACGAAAAAGCCTTCTTACATCAAAAATAAAATTTCAAAAAATTCTATACGACCTTCGAAATCATGTCCCCCGAGTGCCTGCTGTAGTGAGAGGTGAAGCGAGTGGGATTTATGTCGATCCAAAATGCGACTGACACTCGTCTGGCTGATCTGACATTCACTGGGAATACGTCTCGTGCCACGTGTCAGTTGCAGTCTTCTTCTTCGTCCTCTGACGTTGCAGCTGCCCCTTCGTACTAGTGACCTAACACTTAATTCGTGCACGTGCCTGGAGCGACGATCCGTACCGTTTTGACGGGATTTATTTGACGTTCACCGTATAAAAAAAAGGGTGTCTAACTTCTCACACTGGTTTACACGTCTGTATGCAAGAAATGTTGAAGCATAAATGAGCTGACACAGCTCCTACCAGTTCTCCACTGCAGACAAGTGAATGGTCGAAAGGCTTGATACATCGACGTATCCTGGCATGAGCATGTTTACAATGCAACAGCCGATTCCGATTGACTTGACTTTGAATTTTAAAACATTTCTCGGATTCTTTTGCGAAGAGTTTCAACCCCAAAACTGACAAACATTATATAACTGTTCTTCTCCTTTCAAGCGCTTTCGGATACCATTAAAGTATATCATTGTATTTTAAAAAACCGTACTTGCTTCAATATCTCGATCCATACAAGAGTTAAGACTCCTTATCACGTAGCAGAAGTACGTACCCCTCAGCGTACCATCATTTGCCAAAAACCTCCTTTCGATACCCGGAACTGTTCACGAAATGAAAAGGGTGTTACGAATTGAGTGCCTCACCTGTATATTTAAACATTGTAACAGTTTCTGATATTTCAGTCGGATGCTCTCGGCTTCTTTCTCTTTCTGTGAAAATTGTCTCGCAACTATTCACATTCAAGCAACCCATAGTTTATATACAGACACAGATCTCATTGCATAGACACGATAGGTTGCTCACACAGTAACACAGGTAAGTTCAAGAATTATGCACAACACTCTTCAACTTATTGTAAAATAATGAAAAATGCATACCGAGCTTTTTTACGTCGTTTTAGACCTGAAGAGATCAAGTGTGATCTAAACTAGTTATACCGTATAAAAAATATGTATGTGCATTTTGAGGTCTTGTAGTGTTAATGATTCATATATCACGAACATCGGCGATCAGATGGAGCTCAAGAGGCCTGTCTGCGCAATCCTCTGTTTTGACTCGGCAGGCAGTAATTCAGCTGAGTTTAGAGGTGAGGGGTGAATAGTTTTTGCAACATTCACCCTAGCGTACAACCATGGCCACCGACAAATACATACTTCTGTTAAACAGCTTCAGACGTTTGAACGGGGTCGCATTGTGTGCTTGCGGAAACGACGTATCAACATACTGCTGCAGACGTATCGTCTTGTGTCGCTGCTTTGAGGGGAACATTCCCACTCCTGTAGACGAGGTTGTGAGGTTCTGGACGCCTGAATAGTATATACCCACGTCAAGATCGACGCATTATGGGAGCTGCAGTGGCTGATCGATGATCATCCAGGGACAAAATCTGCGTAAAAGTTGCACTTGCTTTGTCATCCGAGACTTTTGGGAACCATCTGCAGGCAGCACGACTATGATTGCCGCGCGGAGTGACCGCGCGGTTCAAGGCGCTATGAACGGCTTGCGCGGCCCCTCCCGCGGAGGTTCGAGTCCTCCCTCGGGCATGGGTGTGTGTATTGTTCTTAGCATAATTTAGTTTAAGTTAGGTTAAGTAGTGTGTAAGGCTAGGGACTGATGAATTTGTAAATTTGTGGTAAGATCAAGTGGTACCAAACTGCTTAGGTCATCGCTCCCTAAGCTTACATACTACTTAATCTAACTTAAACCAATTTACTCTATGGTCAACACACACATCCATGCCTGGGGGAGGACTCGAACTTCCGACGGAGGGAATTGCGTGGACCGTGACAAGAGGCCTCAGACCGCACGGCTAGGATCCGATGATCTCAGCAGTTTGGTCCCTTAGGAATTCACACACATTTGAACATTTTAATGCGCGGGGTAGCCCTGCGGTCTATGGACGCCTTGTCACGGTTCGCGTGGCTTGCCCCGTCGGAGCTCTGAGCACTATGGGACTTAACATCTGAGGTCATCGGTCCCCTAGAACTTAGAACTACTTAAACCTAACTAACCTAAAGACATCACACACATCCATGCCCGAGGCAGGATTCGAACCTGCGACCGTAGCAGTCGCGCGGTTCCTGTCTGAGCGCCTAGAACCGCTAGACCACCGCGGCCGACTTGCCCCGTCGGAAGTTCGAGTCCTCCCTCGGGCAAGGGTATGTGTGTTGTCCTTAGCGTAAGTTAGTTTAAGTTAGATTAAGTGGAGTGTAAGCCTAGGTACGTATGACCTTGGCAGTTTGGTCCCACAGGAACTTACCACTAAGATTACGTGTACCTCTGGTCAGACTACCACCGATACCATGACACTACGAATCATGGTTACTCTTGTCGTGAGACCGTTGGTTTGAAAGTGGAATAGCGTTCTGTTGTCTTCAGTGATGAGAATAGGTTCTGTCTGTATGCGAGTATGGACGTACACACATATGGCGTAGACCTGGTAAACTGACTATTCCAGAGTGCATTCCCCAACGACAAAAAGGTTCCATCCCAGGCTTCATGGTGTGTTAGTTAAACTCGCGGTCACTGTTGCTGGTTTAGTGTTTCTGCACGGTAAGGTAATCAGTGCAGCTTACACTGCACAGGCTGTTATAACCCTGTGGTACTGGAATTTCTTCGACAGGAAGGTGATATGCTTTTCCAGCAGGACAATGAACATCCGCGTACGCCGCAGAGTGCTCTTCGAGGCTTACAACAACTGCTCTGGCCAGCATCATCACCAGATGTCCCGCCAACTGAACGTGTATGGGACATGAACCGGGAACTACTGGTTCTTCAGGGCCTGCGAGAACAATTGGCGAATTGCAACAAAAGACGCACGGTCCATGCCATTCGGCATGATCGTTTGCATGCGAGAATATGCGCCTGCAATGGCGCTAGAATGAGGGGGAGCGCGGGAGAAGGGAAGGGGGGGAGGGTACATAGGGTATTAATGCGAATGTTTAGGCATCCTTTACTGTGACAAGTTCGTTTAATTTCTTCTGAAATTGTTATCATATACTGCTAAAATGGAACTACCTATCACATCACTTTTCAATAAAGTGACATTGCCCTTGAGAGTGTTTCATTTTCCTCCCGCAGTGTACGAGGACTGGCCCACAAAGACCGGGACTGATTTTTTTCACACTTGTTTATGATTCCATTTCAATGTTTACGTGATCTTTTTCGAGGTGCTCCCCTCCTAGTTGCATGCAATTTTTTGGGCGTCTCTGCGAGTCCTGGAACACACGGCGCAGGCCATTCTTTGTCAAATCCGTGAGAATCGCCTCGCTCTTCTTTAGCACTCCTTCAGAATTCTCCAGTCGGATGAGCCGAGGCTTTGCCTTTACTGATGGGAATAAAAAAATCACAGGTTGCAAGATCGGGGATATAAGGCAAATGCGGTAGCAGGTAATGTTGAATTGAGCCAGAAACTGCATGACCTGATTTATGAAGAGGGGCCGCGCATTGTCATGACGAAGTAGTCACGCAGTACGAGAAAATTCTGGTCGTTTCCAGCCGGCCGCTGTGGCCGAGTGGTTCTAGGCGCTTCAGTGTGGAACCACGAGACCGGTACGGTCGCAGGTTCGAATCCTGCCTCGGGCTTGGATGTGTGTAATGTCCTTAGGTTTAAGTAGTTCTAAGTTCTAGGGGACTGATGACCTCAGATGTTAAGTCCCTTAGTGCTCAGAGCCATGTTTTTGGCCGTTTCCCTGCAATGTGCTTCCTCAATTTAGCCAATACTGATCTGTAGTATGCTGCTGTAACCATAGCGTGAGGTGAAACTTTATGCTGGTAAATCATTCCATGAAAGTCAAAGAATATGACAAAATTACTTTCCATGAAGATGGAACAACTTTCGGGCGATTACCACATTGTGCTGTCTCGTTTTCCCTAAGGATTTTTATGATGCAGCCATGACGCATCGCCGGTGATAATGTTTCCAAAAATGCATCCCCTCCGTCTCCTAGAAGACACAGCACCCCACAGCTTGTCTCCTTTCGCGCAGCCTTTTGTTCTGGTTCAAATGGCTCTGAACGCTATAGGAATTAACATCTGAGGTCATCAGTCCCCTAGAACATAGAACTACTTAAACCTAACTAACCTAAGGACATCACACACATCCATGCCCGAGGCAGGATTCGAACCTGCGACCGTAGCAGTCATACGGTTTCACATTGAAGCGCCTAACACCGCTCGGTCACAACGGCCGGCTTTTGTTCTGCAGTCAACAGACGTGACACCCAAGAGGCACTAACACTGGTCATATGGAGATGACCATGCATGATCATAAAGACACTGCCATACAAAACTCTCAACACTTCACTGAGGTTACGTAATGTTATCCGCCGATTCTCAAGGACAACCACAGCAGCAGTGTTGAACTTGACTTCAGTCACAGAAGAAGCCGAAACAACAAGCCCACCCTTCTTAATACAGACAAGTCGGTCTTCTTTGAAATCCTTGAACCACAAACTTTGTTGCACCAGATAGCGCATCTTCACCGTACACTAGGTGCAGCTTTACCTGAGTTTCAGTGGCTCTATGGTTTAAAGGAACACCGAACTCTGTCGCACCATACTGCTCCCCTCGCGTCACCTCCACTGTTTGGTACATGAAAAGCGTCTACAAATTAAAGCATTACTACCGACTTACTGATACGAGTGTGTTTCCGTCTATAGACATCATACGAGGTGTGATAAACAATAAGGAAATTACTGAATTCCGCGGGCTTCATACATCCGATTTTCAAAATTGTTTTATAATCTTGTTGATACACACGTATGCTTGCATTTTCGGCTACTTTGAACATTTAGTTTATTTATGAATGGTGGGCTCCATGTGGTTCCCAAGTCGTGCAGCGACCGTAAACCATAAAATTACCAAATATGCAGCAAACAGTCGCTCATGATTTTGCGACTGGTCGCTGCATATTTGGTAAATTTAGTTTATTGTTGGCAGTCAAAGATTTCATATGTATTTTCGAGTGCTCGGTGAATTTTTACTTTCGAAAAACATGATCAAAGAATTTGCATTAAATTTTGCTTGAAAAATGGAATAAACCGCAGCAGCGCATTCGAAATGTTGACTGTGGCTTTTTGCGAATTTACTATTGGTGAGAAAAGAGTTTACGATTGGTATAAAAGTTTCAAAGTGTCGAGAAGACGCTGAAAACGACGAGAGCCCTGGACGCACTAGCACTTCAAATATTCATAACAATGTGGTAGATGGTTCAAATGGTTCAAATGGCTCTGAGCACTATGGTACTTAAACATCTATGGTCATCAGTCCCCTATAACTTTGAACTATTTAAACCTAACTAACCCAAGGACATCACACAACACCCAGTCATCACGAGGCAGAGAAAATCCCTGACCCCGCCGGGAATCGAATCCGGGAACCCGGGCGCAGGAAGCGAGAACGCTACCGCCTGACCAGAATGTGGAAGAAATACAGAAATGGTTCTGGAAAAATCAGCGAATCACCATCAAAGAGGTTGCTAATGATGACGCCTTATCCTTTGACTCATGCCAGGCTATTTTTTCGCATGTTTTGCGCGCAAAACAAGTAGCAGTAAAAATTGTTCCGAAATTGTTGAATTTCGACCACAAATGACATCGCGTAGACACGGCTCAGGAATTGCAGAATGAAGTCGACAACACTCCAGAACTTCTAAAGAAGGTTGTAACACCAAAGGAGACTTAGGTATAATGGTATGACGTCGAAACCGAGGCCCAATCGTCCCAATGGAAACTTCCTCGAGAGCCATAACCGAAAAAAAGGTTCTTTCCACCTTTTTCTTCGATTACAATGGGATTGTGCATCGCGAGATCATGCCTTAAGACCGTACGGTTCGTAAAGATTGATGCTAGCTGGAAGTTGTGCGCCCTTACCCTGAGGCAATTTGAAAGAAACGATCAGAATTCTGCAAAACCACTTGTGAAAACTGCATCACGATAATGCTCCCTCTCACACCTCAATGCGTGTTCGTGACTTTTTGACAAAAAAACAAAACCGTCACGTTGCCTCAGCCACCATATTCGCTGGACATGGACTCCTGAGACTTGTTTCTATCCCCGAGGCTGCAAAGCACTATGAAAGAACGTTGTTTACCCATCACTGATGAGATAAAACCAGAGTCGCTGAAGGAGCTGAATACCATAACGAAAAACGAATTCTAGATGTACTTCCAAGATGGGAAAAAGTGCTGGCATAGGTGCGTCGTAACTGAGGAGGATTACTCTGAAGGGACGAAATTGATGTTGATGAATGACTAAAGATTCTTTAAGAAAAACGAAAATTCCCGTTAGGTTTTGATTACACATCGTACTTAAAACATATACTTAAAAACAAATATTCATTGTAGAGACAGGAAAGTATCACGGAAACAACAGGAAAAAAATTGTATGTTAAACGGGGACCTAGAAACGACGGAGAGGCTCCGTCCCCGCGGCAGCCGCAGTGGTCCACAACCCCACGACGACTACCGCAGTCCACTTCACCCCTCGGCCGCCCCACACCGAACCCAGGATTACTGTGCGGTTCGGCTCCCGGTGGACCCCCCAGGGAAGTCTCACATCAGACGAATGTAACCCCTATGTTTGCGTGGTAGAGTAATGGTGGTGTACGCGTACGTGGAGAACTTGTTCGCGCAGCAATCGCTGACATAGTGTAACTGAGGCAGAATAAGGGGAACCAACCCGCATTCGCCGAGGCAGATGGAAAGCCGCCTAAAAACCATCCACAGGCTTGCCGCTTCACCGGACCTCGACACAATTCCGCCGGGCGGATTCGTGCCGTGGACCAGGCGCTCCTTCCCGCTCGGAAAGCCGTGCGTTAAGCCGCCGGCACACGAACCGTGCTGTCGAACGTGCTGCTGAACGCTCAGGAACGATGTGACTTGTGCATACGGTACGTGGGCCCCAACGTGGTATACGCGATCGCAACGCACTCGAGCGGCAGTTGAGAAATGTTTCTAGTTCGTAAATCACACTGTTTACTCAACGGGTGCGCGCAAAATTCCCACGTTAGCTCTCTTAAAACGCACATTTCCTCCATCGTCCAGGAAAAGGAAAGTACTATGTCCAATGAATAAGGACACGGGCTTATAATAGTTCAATTACAAACAGTGCGGTACAAATTTGGAATACTTCTCCGCCTAACATAAACATTATTTCATCATTCCCACATTTTAGTAAAACCCTAAGGTCAGTCTTACTTCATCACTGTTCCTACCCAGTAGCAGAATCTTTGCAACATGTGAATTACGAAGCGTAAAAGAAAAAGGAGCAAAATATCTTTATACAAATAGCGCAAGCTGTCCTGTAGATTAAGCAATCGAACAGTCACTCAAATAAAGGTGAACTTAGATTTACATAACATCAAATATTATAGTATATACTTATATTAAACTAATAATAAAGTATCAGAACCTAATAAAAACGCGAACGTTAGGGGGAAAAAATTTAGCTGTGTTCAGTTGCGAACCACCGCCCTAACAAATAATCCAATACTGGACAGCGACACTATTCTTTTTTTTTTTTTTACTCGTTTTGTTCGATATAGTTCGTTGCGTTTGGTCGGGGCGGACGTCACAAGACATCCGTTCAAATTGATCGTTGGCTCCTTGACTCAGTTTTTTATTTATTATTATTATTACAGAGAGCACGCAGCCCTCTGACCGAACTACTACTCATTACGCTACACCAACAACACAGCCTTTGCATCTAATCACATTATGTTACCCTTGCTGGAAACATTAATCGATAGATATGTTGCTAATTGAAATTTAATTATAAAAAATTGTACCAAGAACAATGCGTTTTGGGTGGATCTTCAGTGTGTGGTTGACTTCAAATAGCCTACTATCATAATACGCAAGTTACAATAATTATTTTGCCACGAATATGGTGTTTCTCATTTTTTATTGGAACGAATCACACAGTTAACAACGGGTTTTCCAGTGATTCTCAACTTGCTGGTGCTCAGAAACGGCATATATACATATAAGCTTGAAATGAATTCCAATATGGCGCCTCACAACTCTGTACTGAAGGGAGACGGCGTGCGTGTGACGTAGGTGGCGTTGTGCCATCTCATTGGCCAACGCTCAGACGCATGCTCAGAATATCTGACATGCCAGATATTGCTCTGCACGTACGAAAGACTTCCGAACGTGCTATTCCATGCTATGACGTCAGAAACTCGGCACGCTCAACGTTTAGATGCAAGGTCCGTGTGCCGGCTTAGACCGCACGGCCAACCTGGCGGGCTCAGGAAAAAAATTAGTCTGAGTTTTTGTTGCTTAGTCCTCGTAGGAAATGCTTAAATTGGAATTAGTACTCACAAGGGAACCTCCCCATCACCCTCCCCCTCCCCCCCCCCCCTCAGATTTAGTTATAAGTTGGCACAGTGGATAGGCCTTGAAAATCTGGACACAGATAAATCGAGAAAACAGGAAGAAGTTGTGTGGAACTATGAAAAAATAAGCAAAATATACAAACTGCGTAGTCCATGTGCAAGATAGGCAACATCAAGGATAATGAGCGCTCAGAAGCGCTGTGGTCCCGTGGGCAGCGTGAGCAGCTGCTGTACGAGAGGTCCTTGGTTCAAATCTTCCCTCGAGTGAAAAGTTTAATTTTTTTTTCGGACAATTATTATCTGTCCGTCCGTCCGATGCGAGGTAACTATGCGGACGCTACACCTTATTTTGTTCGTTTCCGTTCGTTGTGTGTGCACGGGGCGGACGTCGCAAGACACCCGTTTCAGTTCGTCGTTGATCCATTAGCTCAGTTTTTATTATTACAGAGGGTAGCTAACCCTCTGACCGAACACGCTGAGTTACCGTGCCGGCGACGCGGAAGAGAGAGTATTCCTGCTAACGAGGCTTCATGGCTGGCATTTGACTGTTCGCTACTTTGGACGAGAGCGCATTAAATACGTGAGATGTATTCCGTGAGCAATATGAATCCAGCAAATATAGTTCGCAACTTCAATAACAATCGCACGGTTTTGCGGTGCGGTCGCAAAACACAGACACTAAACTTATTACAGTGAACAGAGACGTCAATAAACGAACGGATAGATCATAACTTTGCGAAAATAAAGAAAGTAAACTTTTTACTTTTTTTTCATTTTGTTCGTTGTGTTTGGTCGTTGCGCACGTCGCAAAACATCCTGTTTAAGTTCGGTGGTTGGTTCGGTGGTTGATCCTCCCACTCAGTTTTTTATTACAGAGGCCAACCGGCTCTCTGACTTTTTTTTCTCATTTTGTTCGCTTTCGTTCGTTGCATCTGCTCGGGGCGGACGTCGTAAGACATCAGTTGAAGTTCGTTGGTGATCGATTAACTCAGTTTTTTTTAATATTTTTTTTATATATTACAGAGGGCAGGTAACCCTCTGACCGAACACGCTGAGCTACCGTGCCGGCTGTGATCGAAACACGCTGAGCTACCGTGCCGGCTGTGATCCAAACACGCTGAGCTACCGTGCCGGCTGTGATCGAAACACGCTGAGCTACCGTGCTGGCTGTGATCCAAACACGCTGAGCTACCGTGCCGGCTGTGATCGAAACACGCTGAGCTACCGTGCCGGCTGTGATCGAAACACGCTGAGCTACCGTGCCGGCTGTGATCCAAACACGCTGAGCTACCGTGCCGGCATTACTCGAGGGAATACTTGAACCAAGGACCTCACGTTCCGCAACTGCTCACGCTAACCACAGGACCACGGCGCTCCGTAGTTCGCACTATCATTGTTGATGCCTATCTTGCACATGGACTACTCAGTTTTTATATTTTGCTTATTTTTTTCATAGTTCCACACAACTTCTTCCTGTTTCCTCGATTGATCTGTGTTCAGTTTTTCAAGGCCTATCCACTGTGCCAACTAATAACTAAATCTGAAGGGGGTGCGATGGGGATGTTCCCCTGTCAGTAGGCTACAGCTGAATGACGAGCGGACGTACCTGGGGGCAGCAGCCTGGAGCCCGGTCTCTCTCGGACGGCCGGTGCGGCCTGCAGCGCCTTGCGCACCTCCGCGGGCGACGCCAGGTCGGGCGAGCGGCTGAGGCGCGTGGGCGGCGCCGCCCTCCTCGTCGCCTTGGCGCGCGCCGGCTCCGGGGAGGCTGACTGCGGCCGCGACCGCGCCTTGGGGGCGGCGGCGGCGGGGGCGGCGCCCAGCTTGCTGGTGATGCGCTCGCGCAGGAACGTGACGTTGGCGTGCCGCGACGCCTGCTGCCGCCTCCTGGCCGCCTCCGGGCTGGCGGGCAGCTGCATGCGCGACCACATGCGCAGCGTCGAGTTGTGGCGCGACGACAGCCGCTGCGGAGGCAGGGGCGGCGGCGCGGCGGCCGCGGGGGCGGCGCTGGGCGGCGCCGGCGACGGCGGCTGCGCTGCGGCCTCGGCAGCGGCGGCCGTCGCCCTCGTCGCGGTGGCGGCGCCCACGCAGACGGAGGAGGGCGCGGTGCGCTTGTAGGCGGAGAAGAGGGGCGGCGGGTTGTCGTGGTGCACGGTGACGGGGTAGCAGGTGATCTCCTGCAGGGGCCGCGCGGGGTTCCGGCGCACGCGGATGCGCGTCAGGTGCGGCGAGATGGGGAAGTACTGGAGCGCCGGCAGGTCCCCCGCTAAGGCGACGCCACCACCCACACGTGAGCGCGGCTTCTCGCCGGGCACTCTGCCTCTCATGCGTGCCACCGCATCGCCCCAGGGCTCCAGTGCGCCGAGTTCTACTCACTACCTCTGCTCTACAGCTGTCTGGAAGCGACTCGCGTGCCACAGGGAGGAGATTCTACGTTGGCCAGTACTGGACTACCGCAGTGGGGGAAAGTGAAAGAAGACAACTGTAACTGCACCTCAAAATCCTCTCCTGCAGCTGATCAACTCTCCACTACCTACCATCCGAAAAGTCGCTGCTCCGTGTACGAACAGGGAAGGCAAATAAGAATGTCAGACCTTTACCAGACAGTGCTACTACTCAGCAAGTGCATAAGTATGCTACAGTGAATTTATATTATATGCAGCCGCTGCGGCTTAGTAACAGCGTGGTTCTGTAAGCCCATCACCAACAAACACAAAAGACGTCACGTAATGCAGTCTATGACCCTAAAGTAGTTTGAACGCCACGATGCTTTGCTAGGTAGCCTTTCAAATGGCTCTAAGAATTATGGGACTTAACATCTGAGGTCATCAGTCCCCTACATTTAGAATTACTAAAACCCAACTAACCTAAGGACATCATACACATCCATGCACGAGGCAGGATTCGAACCTGTGACCGTAGCAGTAATGCAGTTCCGGACTGAAGCTCCTAGAACCGCTCGGCCACAGCGGCCGGATAGGTAACCATTAATTGCAGGCAAAATGAACGAAGTGTCGGAGGTCATCCATGATTGGTGTTGTAGTTGTTGTTGTGGTCTTCAGTCCAAAGATTGGGTTGATGCAACTCTCCATGCTTCTCTATCCTGTGTAGGCTTCTTCATCTCCGAGTAACTACTACAACCTATATCCTTCTGAATCTGCTTAGTCTCTTCATCTCTTGGCCTCCCTCTACGATTTATACCCTCCACGCTTCCTTCCAGTACTAAATTGGTGATCCCTTGATGCCTCAGAACGTGTCCTATTAACCGATTCCTTCTTCTAGTCAAGTTGTGCCACAAATTCCTCTTCTCCGCAATTCTACTGAGTACCTCCTCATTAGTTACTTGATCCACCCTGTATGCTTGGTGTATGGTCTCATAATGATATTATGTCTCCCACAGCCCATATAAAGCAATATGACTGTATGCACAGTTACATCAAAGATGGCTAAAGGTTGTTACAAAATTATATGAAAATAACACAGCGAGGGTAAAGACTGGGAATAGTTGGACAGAAGAATTAAAAGGCTCTGTGGTAGAGATGTGGGCTGTCACCGACCGTCTTTAAGCTGTGTCTATGAGCAATCGTGCAGGCTTGGCATATAAAATGCCAGGTTATCGGAGAGTGTACTAGTAGAGCATGAAGATGATCTGAGCTGTATGATAAGAAAGCTTAAGGAGGAATACAATAAAAGGCTGACTTACAGAACATGAAGAGGCATGAGTACTTGGCTGCTGGAATGGAAAAAAGTAAATAATTTGGAGGGAGAGGGAGAAGTAACTGTAGGTGTGGAAAACACGAAATATCTTGGCGTATTATTTAATAATACAGGGCACGAGCAATGATACAATCACTGGTAGAATTAATAAAGGACGAGATGTAAACAAAGATAATGGACTCTGCTCTTTGGAACAAAAAGACAGGAAGAACAACGAAGAACACAATGTATAAAACTATAGTCCAGGGTGTAGTTTTGTACACAGCAGGAGCCTAGGACGTCAGCAAAAAAGACAGGAATAAACTGCTTGCCATTTAGATTACTTAAGGCGAATCTCAAGCTGTACTAGGATCGGTAGGACAAGAAATGACGTAATCCGACAAAGAACTAACATTGATATGGATATCTCTGACGACATCCAACAAATGATATGGTTTGGCTTTGTGAATAGGATGAACGAAGATAGGATACCAAATAGGACACTTCCCAGCGGAAGAAAACGGGTCGCCCAGAACGCAACTGACAAAATGATGTGGAGGAGGCAATCGAAGCAAGGAATATAAACATTGAGGAAAATCAGGACAGAAGAAGATGGCGACTGGGGCCGGAGATGCGACGCCGTAGATAATCCGCAAGAAGAAGTAGAAGGCTCTAATCGTTCCCGGTGAAATGCCTGAGAAGAAATGCACTTGCTGGAAAGAAGGGAGATTAATCTTTATCAAGCCTTCCATGGTGGAGCTATTGGAAACGAAACATTACTTAGGAATAGTTACGAGGCGTCAGTGAATGAATCACCTAAGCAATCACCTTCAATAGTTTAAAGAAACCATGTAAAATAATTTATTCCCATTGGTGTCCCGAATCTGTATGAAATAATTAAATCACATTGTTTTTCAATACTCGCCTGTACTTTTTACACGTTAAGTCTGTGCTACTAAGACAGTTAGCTGATTTCAGCCATAGTCAGTGATCAATATGTACAGGCAAATGCCTACTCCAAATAGCGTATACAAACAAAGTGTCAGCTGATTGCACATGTTCTCAAATTTATTTACCACTAAACGCTGCATTTCTGTGTCTAATCGCTTTGATTCTTTATCGGCACGCCGCCTCGCAACATCTGTCTTGATTGTTTCTGGTAAGCTTCACAAACTGCGAGGGCAGCAGACACTCTTCAGAACAGACGGAGCTGTAATTTGCACTTTAAGTGCACTGTTCTGAATCATCTGTATGTATTGATCAACTGAAAATGGGTACCGAGGCTAAATGAACTAACTGTCATGGAATTTAGACTTTTCCTCAGTTCTCAGCTAAACGAACGGAGGGCTAGTACGGAACGTGAGATCCAGAAACGACTCGGCATTTTCTGCTCAGTATTAGCAAAGGTTAAAGTAAGTGTAAGTATACTAAAACCTTCTACACCAACCGCTAACCCCCATCTTGACGGTTTGGATTGCCATTCACGCACGTAACCGGCGAAGCTGCCAAAATTCAATCAATCCCAATCTTCCCTCTGGGCAAGCTTTCCATATGCGATGAATACTAAGCTCTAATGCACAAGGAGATGGCATAAGGCAGCCCAGAGGTTGGCACGAAATAAAGCGAAAATAGAGCCATAAGCACGATGGCGTTCAAACCAGGCTTCAGTTTCATGATTTCACACTTACACTTAAAGAATAGTCTTATGCAGTTCTCTTTAAATCCAGAACAGGCATTCTCATATACTTCTGGTCACATGCATGAACCAATTTTTACGCAAGGCACATATACACTACAGGTATTGTGTTTATATACTGCAGGCTGATATTCAGTGCTACACTGTCTTTGCTTACGTCAAAGCTACATACATGTAAGTTTATCAAATAGTTTTAACGTTTTAGATACTCCTAGTTGGAAATTTTATATCATTTGAAACACCAAACACATTTTAATTGCTGCATCTACGAATAACAAAGTACCATGTCAACCACACAAAAGGAATACCCGTTACTATTAAAAATTGCCTTTCTATTCTTCTCACCGACACTGCTCGGAAAAATAATTGGTTGTGCACTTTTTCATGTAACCTAACCGTTGCAATATTTCTGTTGTGATCCTAAGATACGCACAGTTTGTCTCGTGTAACATAAACACACCCAAAGATATCGAACCACAACAGAACTCAGCGAACATTTGGCTATGCAGTGGAAGATCATGTCTTATCTTCCTGGATACTGAGGACTTCATAGTTAAATCCGTACTATTTAGAGATCAGTGTAGCGATATAATGCATGCCAATGTTTGCAGTGAATGTTTTTGTAAAGTTAGACGAATAATGTGCAACATCTGATAGGCAAGACAGCGGACAGCGCACATTCTGCGCGTTATCTGATGTTTGTGCCACCCTTATGATGTATGAATTAATAAAAATTTCGAAAGCTAAATATTCAGCCGTATATTTTGATTTGTATACCTATCGTACCAGAAGAATTTCATCTTGATTTGACTGGCCTTAAGTTAGCCTTATTTTCTGCTTAAGACTTTGTGTGTGAACGTTTTTTGGGTTTTTAACCAGTTAGGTTTGGTAGCGTGTAATCTTTAGTGTGTGTATTTTTAAGAGTTTGTTAAATTTAAAACACAGGTCTCGTCAAAACTTGGCATTGGTACTAAATACTCTTCTGTTGCTTTTCAATAAGTGTATCATTATCACGTAATTGTGCACATTCTTGGTGTCCATAAAGGAACCTAATACACCGCACAGAACTAGTTATGAAGCTTTAGGTGTTCTGTCTCCTAGTCGATATCGAGATTGAGATGAAGCCAAATACGCACAGAGTGTTTGCTTCTTGGTTTTAAGGCGCAGCGAGAGTACAGAACCAATGTATCAGAATCAAGGATGACTACTCATCTACTAAGATTACCCATGACCTTCGTGTCAATAACCTCTACGTCTACGTTTTCCATATTACCTTATGGTGTGTGGCAGAGGGCCCTCCGTGTGCAGTTATCCTTTTAGCCCCTTGCTTTTCCATTGTCGAATGGTATGCGGGAGTAATGACGGACGGTTAAATCTCCATACGAGATCGGATTGCTTTTATTTTACTATCCCCCTCTTCGTGAGAGAAATGCGGGATGAAGTGACATGTTGCGTCATTCTTCTTGGAGACTACGCACACGGATTTTTAAGAGTAAACCTCTCCGTGTTGAATGACGCCTCTTGAAGCGTTTGCCACTGGAATTTGATGAGCATCACTGCGACGTTCTAGCGTTTAGTTAATGATTCGGTGACGAATTGCACCGTTCTTCGTCTGCTCTTCTTTGTCACCTCTGTAATTCCTACCTGCTAAAGATCTCAGCAGTATCCGGGAATGTCTATAGGAATGCTTCTGTAAGCCACCGTTCGTGCGCAAACTGCATTTGCTGTGAAGTCTTCTAGTTATCTCAGCCTGGCATTGGCGTTTTTCACGGTTTGATTCTTCTGATCACACAAAATTAGTTCCAGATATTTCACGGCTATTACTGTTTCCACATGGACGGTATCTCTGAGGTATACAGACTGTGTGGAAGTTACAAGTCATACAGAAAGTAGACACATATTAGTGGATAGAGCATCTCTTTAAGTTAGTACTGTAGCAAAAGTCAGAATATTCATCGCTGAAACGAATTGTCTGGAAAGTCGGAAAGTCACGACAGTGTGATCGTGGGGGTGCGGCAACGTGTAGCGAATGATTTGTACATACAGGGTGGTCCATTGATCGTGACCGGGCCGTCAAACGATAAAACTACAAAGAACGAAACTTGTCTAGCTTGAAGGGGGAAACCAGATGGCACTATGGTTGGCCCGCTACATGGTGCTGCCATTGGTCAAACGGGTATCAACTGCGTTTTTTAAAATAGGAACCCCCATTTTTAATTACATATTCGTGTAGTACGAAAAGAAATATGAATGTTTTAGTTAGAGCACTTTGTTTCGCTTAGTGATAGCTGGCGCTGTTATAGTCACAAACATATGGCTCACAATTTTAGACGAACAGTTGGTAACAGGAAGGTCGGAACTTCCTGGCAGATTAAAACTATGTGCCGGACGGAGACTCGAACTCGCGACCTCTGCCTTTCGAGGGCAACTGCTCTCTCAGCGCACACTCCGCTGCAGAGTGAAAATCTCATTCTGGGAACAGGTAGGTTGTTTAAATTAAAATACAGAACGTAGGTACGTTTGAACATTTTATTTCAGTTGTTCCAATGTTATCCATGTACCTTTGTGAACTTATCATTTCTGAGAACGCATGCTGTCACAGCGTGATTACCTGTAAATACCACATTAATGCAACAAATGCTCAAAATTATGTCCATCAACCTCAATGCATTTGGCAATATTGTAACGACATTCCTCTCAACATCGAGTAGTTCGCCTTCCGTAATGTTCGCACATGCATTGACAATGCGCTGACGCATGTTGTCAGGCTTTGTCGGTGAATCACGGTAGCAAATACCCTTCAATTTTCCCCACAGAAAGAAATCCGGGGACGTCAGATCCGGTTAATGTGCGGGCCATAGTATGGTGCTTTGACGACCAATCCACCTGTCATGAAATATGCTATTGAATACCGCTTCAACCGCACGCGAACTATGTGCTGGACATCCATCATGTTAGAAGTACATCGCCATTCTGTCATGCAGTGAAACATCTTGTAGTAACATCGGTAGAACATTACGTAGGAAATCACCATACATGCACCATTTAGATTGTCATCAATAAAATGGGGGCCAAATATCCTTCCCCCCCCCCCCCCCAATGCCACACCATACATTAACCCGCAAAGGTAGCTGATGTTCCACTTGTCGCAGCCATCGTGGGTTTTCCGCTGCGCAACACTGCATAGTATGCCGGTTTACGTTACCGCTGTTGGTGAATGACACTTCGTCGCTAAATATGACGCGTGCAAATAATCTGTCATCGAGCGGTAATTTCTACATGACGTTCAAAGTCGTCGCCATGCAATTCCTGGTGCATAGAAATATGGTACGGGTGCAATTGATGTTGATGTAGCATTCTCAACACCGACGTTTTCGAGATTCCCGATTCGCGCGCAATTCGTCTGCTACTGACGTGCGGATTAGCCGCGACAGCAGCTAAAACTCCTACTTGGGCATCATCATTTTTTGGAGGTCGTGATTGATGTTGCACACGTGGCTAAACACCTCCTGTTCCCTTGAACAACGTAACTATCCGGCGAACGGTCCGGACACTTGGATGATGTCGTCCAGGATACCGAGCAGCATACACAGCACACGCCCGCTGGGCAGTTTGATCACAATAGCCATACAGCAACACCTTTTCCGCAATTGGTAAACAGTCCAATTTGACACGGGTAATGTATCACGAAGCAAATACCGTCCGCACTGGCGGAATGATACCACGTACTTACACGTTTGTGACTATTACAGCGCCGTGTATCAGAAAGCGAAAAAAGGGGTCCAACTAAAACATTCATATTTCTTTACATACTACACGAAATGGGGGTTCCCATTTTAAAAAACGCAGTTTATATCCGTTTGACCTGTGGCAGCGCCATCTAGCAGGCCAACCATAGCGCCATCTGGCTTCTCCCTTCAAGCTAGACGAGTCTCGTTCTTTGTAGTTTTCTCGTTTGACGCTTATTTCGTGAGATATTCGGCCCGGTCACTATCAATGGACCACCCTGTATATTCTGACACTCTAGTGCAACTACGCTACAGCGCGTAATACGAATCGAAACTTCGATATATGCCCAATCCACTGATAGGTGTCACTTTGCAGCATATGTTCACGCAGTCTTCTTCTGACAACACACAGATACTTATGAATATGTCTGGTGGTTTCACATCGCCTTATCGATATCTCGCGTACACAGCCAGGCGCCGTGCTGTTTGCTTGCTAAGCGTGCCGGTGCAACTGGGGACTACCGCCTGTGAGGCCAGCCAGCCGGGACTCACCCTTGGGTCGCTGTGGCGCGGGCTTCCGCAGGCCCTGCAGGGGCACCTCGCCGCCGCGCTGGATCGCCTTGTAGACCATCTTCTGCTCCGCCGGGCTCAGCTGCTCCTGCAGCTGCTCGTCTCGCCGCTTGAACACCAGCGTCGAGTCGCTCTCGTAGCCGTCCTTCAGTGCGCTGCACACGAGACATCCTTTCAGTCGTTCGTTCTGTCCTCTCTCCACTCTTTCACACTACCTGCATGACTAAATGCCCTCCTCAAGCATACAGACAACACCTCTCTTTATTTATTTATTGTTCCGCGGGACCAAATTAAGGAGAAGTCTCCATGATCATGGAACGAGTCAATACATGAAATTACAACACGATAGTAGAAACAGATAAAATTAAATATAAAAAACTATATTCGGGCGACAAGTCGTAAGTTTAAATAAAGAAAATCAACAATGTAACACTGGAATTTGCTTAATTTTTTAGCTCTTCCAGGAGCTCCTCGACAGAATAGAAGGAGTGAGCCATGAGGAAACTCTTCAGTTTAGAGTTTAACCCTTCTAATACTGAGTATTTTTTGTTACATTGAGTACCATTGGGGTCTTTAGTGACCCCAACGGAATTTATTTTTTTATAGTTTTAATAATGGTAGAATAAAATCACATTCCTTATTTTTTCCACAATCTGAAACATGATGTCAGTGACATTACATTAAATTAAAATGTATATCTCTTTAAAAATATTTATTTCTGTAAAATTTACAAACGATTCTCATGAAACGACAAACATTTTTGATTAAATTCCGAATTGACATTTTGACGCATTACACTTACAGCAATAAATTGCAGAGTGGTTTTTACACAGAGAACATCCACATTTTGGGCATTTATCGGTAAATTTTCCATCCTCAGACCTTTTACAAAACGGACACCTTCCTCTTTTTTTTTTTTTTTTTTTTTTTTTGTCTGTACTGTTGATAGAAGTACTGAGGAAATAATATTGTCTGGCTTTCTTCCGACGAGCTGCCTCCCTAATTCTATGAAAAATGCCCGTGTCTTGTAGTTGGTCCTTTCTGCCCAGTCTGGTGTAAGATGTATCCATATGATAAGATGTATCCATAGTATCAGTGCACTGATATCAATCATGTTGTAAAATAATACCATTGGCCACCTTCTGCTCATCCTCTTTGTAGTGTACGTTCTAACTAGCTTGTCCATGGTATCTACTCCTGATTGTCTTTTATTATAATCCAGAATCATTACTGGCCTGCATTCTTCACTATCTTCCACTTCCTTCCTTGAATTCATTGTACTGAGCAAAGTTACAACTTTTCCCTTTTTCGGACAATATGAAACAATCGAAGCATGCTCTTCGAATCCAAAAATAGATGAATATTTGACTCGACCTTTGGTCTGAGTGAAAGCTTTTGGTAGTTCTCCTTTATTTTTTCTAATTGTTCCTAAGAGCGTGAGATTGATTTTCAGAAGTTCTCTCGACAAACTAAGGCTAGTGAAAAAATTGTCGGTTGTTACATTTCTGACACTGTTTTCTAAGCCTTTCACCATATATAAAGCAACTCTCTTGCCTTGACCAGCTTCACAAGATTCATTTTCTTGTCTACCAGTGTAAGCTTGGAGACTGAGAACGTAAGACGTTGCACTATCACATACAGCCCATAATTTCAACCCATAATTTCCTGGTTTTGAAGGAATATATTGCCGAAATGGACATCTACCACAAAATGCCTCAAGTTGTTCATCAGTTGTTACGTTACTGTGAGGAACATATGCTTCTTGAAATTTTTGTACCTACATTTCAAATATTTCTCTAATGAGAGCCAGCGTGTCAGGAGCATGGTTGTGACGTCTCACATCTGAGTCATCAAATCGGATGCACCTTGAAATTTGCGTAAAGCGATTTCTAGCAATTGCTTCACTAAAAATGGGTCTACCATCCTCTTTGTTCCACAGATGTGTAACTGCTTCATTATGGGCCTTGTAAGCACCTGCTAGGATCAAGACACTGATAAAGCATTTTAGTTCAATGGCATCTGCTGGTTTCCATTTACTATCATAAACAAGACTACCCTCTTTGTTAGTCCACTTTAGAATTACATCAACAATGTTTCTCCTAAGAAACAACTGAAAAGCTGATTCTATGGAGTCTACATTTTTCACTGCGAATTTTGATGGACCTAGCTTTACTCGCATTACGTTACATCTTTCTTCTCTTCCACAAGCTCTTCTCAACTCATGTTTGTGCAACAATTCTTCTTTGTTTTTAGACCTACACAAAATAAAAAAAAATTAAAAATACAAACGATATATCTTGGCGCTAGACCCTACCGCACATTTACAAAAATAAAATGTGTGCTTACATATAACAGTCAGAAATATGTGTTACTGCGCTGTCCAAATCTTCATCTGAACTTTGGTCTGATTGAGGAATATTCTCTTCTAAGACGTCAATTTCTCCATCGCTACATGAGACACCAGAAACTATATCGCTGATATCACTATTTGATTCTCCAGATAGAGGATTATCCTGCAAGCACTTGGTCTTCGGAAAGGTGAGGAGACGTTTTCCACTAAATGCAACACATTTCCACTAAATGTAACACACACAATACTAGTCTCCACTTGTATGGAACCAATAACTGTCGGCTTATAACTATTGGCAACAATCACACGTTACAACAATATTTACAAGAATAAAACAAAGGAAATACAGCAACAGTTATGGATTCAATGTAGCATTATTGGATAATAATACCGCAAGAGAGAAATGGGGTCGCATTTGACCCCATTGGTATTCAGTGGTTCTCTCTTGATTTTCTGTAAAACTAAATATTTTCAAAAAGTTATATTAATATATTACGAACCTATTACCTAATTCAGGAAAAGCCCGAATTTTTCATAATTTTTAGGAATAGGAAATAAGGTATATTTTACAGAAAATTACGGCCTGAGGTCATTATAGACCCCATGGTACTAGGAGCGTTAAAAGAGTTTGGGCTACTGCTAAGATTTTTGAGTTCTTGTGGCAGCTTATTGAAAATTGATGCAGCAGAGTACTGCACTCCCATCTGCACAAGAGTCAAGGAAGTGCATTCCACACCCAGATTTGATTTCTGCCTAGTATTAACTGAGTGAAAGCTGCTAACTCTTGGGAATAGGCTAATATTGCTAACAACAAACGATATTAAAGGAATATATACTGTGAGGGCAATGTCAGAATTCCCACGAGGGATATTTTTTTTCGACCTCCAGTCAGTTGTGACACTTAAACTGTAGTGAAAATCAGGTTAAGCTTAGCACAGATGTGTTGCGCAAAGTCTCAAGTATGCCTGTCTATCGCGTAACGTTACAAAATGTCCCGTTTGGTGGGTAGATATGTGGGTAATTGTCATGAATTTCTACCTCTACGACACAGAACCACACTTCAGTTACAGCACTGCAAATTTTCCGCAATGGAAATTAAATGTGAATGGAAAGATATCTGGCTCTGTGTAGTGGAACTGAAGATGACTTAATGTATTTTATTCCAAGACTGCGCGTATTACTACCCACACAAATGAAGAAAATTAATTACATGATAAATCAGTCTAAACTAAAAGCCGTAAATTCAACTAAATACCTGGGTATTACAATTACGAACAACTTAAAATGGACGGAACACATAGAAAATGTTGTGGGTAAGGCTAACCAAAGACTGCATTTTATTGGCAGGACACTTAGAAAATGTAACAGACCTACTAAGGAGACTGCCTACACTACACTTGTCTGTCCTCTTTTAGAATACTGCTGCGCGGTGTGGGATCCTTACCAGATAGGACTGACAGAGTACATCAAAAAAGTTCAAAGGAAGGAAGCATCTTTTGTATTATCGCGAAATATGGGAGTGAGAGTCACAGAAATGATACAGGATATGGGCTGGAAATCATAAAAAGAAAGGCGTTTACAATTGCGACGGAATCTTCTCCCGAAATTCCAATCACCAACTTTCTACTCCAAATGCGAAAATATTTTTTTGACACTGACCTACATAGGGAGGAACGATTACCAAGATAAAATAAGGGAAATCACAGCTCGTACGGAAAGCTATAGGTGTTCATTCTTTCTGCGTGCTATACGAGATTGGAATAAAAGAGAATTGAGAAGATGGTTCTATGAACCCTCTGCCAGGCACTTGAATGTGATTTGCAGAGCGTCCATGTAGATGTAAATGAATAAAGGCGATCATGGAATATTGTCTATCTGATAAACAAATAGAAGTCAGTAACATGACAGATTTATTTCCAGAAGATATGAATGACATGGAACACATCGATTACATTATTCTCGTGTTCATAAAATGAAGTGTACTGATGTACAATTTACAAAGTTGAAAAGAGGGTGGCAAGTTCATTCTAATTCTGACCTTAAAAATGGATAACACTATCTGACTGTAACTAATACGACTAACAGTGGTTGTGAATTGTTGAATGTAACAAACCACCAGAATGCGCTGAAATCAGACAGCAACTCCTGCTGTGAGTGCATGGTGCAGTGTGTGAAACTCGCCCTAAATGTTCCCAGTGCCGATGCTGCAAAATGTTCACCATGCAAATGCAGAAATCTTGATTGTGGTGGCCAGTGTGCCTCTGCATTGGGTTCAACGGTGGACCTCCGCCTCCTCTTTCAGATCCACCTTCGCACGCAGACTCCATGGCCCAAGCTCAAATCGTACCATTCAACTGAATTCAGCACTTCTCGCAGTTCAAGAAAGTCCATGAAACACTCTGCGAGACGTACACACCGAATAACTAAACACCATTCAAAAATGGTAGCGTTCTCCTGCATTGTATTATGACAGTGATAACATGACAATGTTGTATATGAGATGTAATTCTGTTAATTTGTATAATGACAGTGATAAGATGACAATGATGTACATGAGATGTAATTCAGCCCTGGTTCTGCCATTTTACATTTTCATTCCTGTTCAGTGAATGCTGCCACTTGAAGTACAATACGTCATCCTTTATGTTGATGGTCTTATGAATGCCACCATTTGCTGTCAACTGTTTTGAAAGTACGTTCCAATCCATCGCATCTTGTGTCAACTGAACTTAACCCATTCCTACTGTCATAATTCTAATTCACAGCGATATCTTGTTTTAGAATTTACGTTTCGGAAAATGGACTACAAATGGTGTTTAGTACCATATTGTACAAATACATCTACAAAAACTCCTGAAAAGTGGTTTTTGAGTGACAAGATGCATAAAATGTGGCTGCATTGTACTGGTAATTTGCAATTACATCCACGAACAAGTTCACTAACTCAATTAAAAATGTGATACACTTTGAAGTTAACATTAACTTATATCCAAGACATGTTCTTCCACTGTTCCAATGAGGGATAGTGCCACTCAATGAAATTAAACTCCTAGTGAAAAGTGTTCTTTTACCAGACTACACCTCAATTATTCGGTAGCTCAGTTGTTAGAGTGGTAAACTATTACATTTTATAAGACAATGTCAGATCGCTGGTTCAAATAAAACCCAATAGAACATTTTAACTCCTTTTTAAAATGACTTGACAATCCTCTCATATGAAAACTAAATCACAATTACAAAACTTCACCACACCGATCATAAACAGAATATTATTGAGCTTTCCTTGCTTTACAGGCACTCACATTAGCAACTGCTGTCATGACACTTTCAAAAAGGTATTTTCTAGTTAATGTGACCACACACTTTTTACTTTATTAGAAACAATGTTTTTATCTTCGTACTGTCTAGCTAGCATCCTTATTGTTTAAACTTTTGCAGTTTCATCACTTTACATAAAGATGAGGTAGGTCCACTTCAGACGCTAACGTCAGTTTACACTAACAAATATCACAACTCTTACATTTATATCACCTGCATGTTGTACATGCTTTATCTATCTCTGAATAACCTCATTGTCCTACACCTTGTTGTACTGTGGATATATGGTGACATCATCACAACTATAGCAATGCTTTCCAAAAGAGTGAATTATTTGTTCACAAAGTAAATGCTTTTACTCTCTGTTGTCCATTTCTCCAACTAAGACTAATGTGATGCTATATATAGTACATCCCACAATCGAAACAACTGCAACAGTTCATGCTAATGCTATTTTCATATTTCATGTAAAACTTTTAAAAAATATATGACTCTAACAGGATTCAAACATGTGATCTGTCTTTCTGCAGGCGAATGCGCTTGCTGTTTCACCACAGAATGCATAAGCACTAAGTTTTGCAAACAATAATTTTGTTGTGCTTTGGGTTGTAGCTCATGATTGACAGCTGACAATCTAATTATTACACTGATCCATTTGCAAAAAATTCTACAAATTCTAAGTTTTGAGTGAGTTGAATGATGTTACAGGGAGCAGGGAAAAGAATGTCTGTCATTGCACATATTACTGCTCTAATGTATGGAGCATAAACACATCAACTTTTGCAAGGCTTCCACTATCAGTGTTCATAAAATTCCTTTCTATTGTTACCTAAAAGTTGTAATTCCATTTTCTATCACTAAATAGCTAAACTGTCTGCAGTAAAATTATGTAAAAACCTCATAACTTCAGCTAACACTCCTGTAACACAAGTATAGCTCCATCTTAATCCTACCTTGTAATGTCACCAGAGAGCATCAGTCAATAACAGAGAATTTTCGATCACATGAACAGACCTTGATATTTAATGATTTTAAGCTTTAATTGCACAAAAATAAAAGATGTTCTGTGAGAATGTTGACCAAGATGCTACTGAAATGTTATAATCAATCAGAATAATAACAGTCTGAACCATATTTTTAACGTAGGAAAACAGCCTATTGTTGTCGTAGTTTGGCAGTGATGAACATAACATTGAGCGCTCTGATTGGAGGAAATCAGCTACAATGTGTGAAGTGCCAACTGTCAAGTAATTTTAATGACAATATAACCTTGACTCCCCATCTAAAAACCAAACAAAAATCCTGCTCTAGACTAAATCTACAAATTGGCTGAATGTGGGGACTATATCCTTCCATCATCATTCACACCCTCAAAGCCTCTATCCAATTAATCCTTGCTTGTGTCAATGTCACCTGCATTTCTACTTCACCTTTATTCTATTACTTCCTTCAGCTGAAACATCACATTCTACCCAGCATTTAAAATGCACCTATTCTTCTTCACTCAAATCCTGTATCAATTTACTAAATTTCTCTTTCTCTTTCCCTTCTCCTTCAGTGAACTCCTTTAGATTTTTCACAAACTTGGCACCCTATCATGTCATCCCTCATTTTCAATCATTATACAATGCTTTACTTATACTAGTTACCCCATTAATGTTATACCTAAGGTCTCTCCACATCCTATCCTAACAAAACTTTAAATACATCCCCTAAATCACCATGCAATTTTTCCACACACCTATCCATCATTCCAAATTTAACAGAATATTCCTGCCCCCCGCCCCCCCCCCCCCCCCCCGGAACCTCAAGTCTCATCTTATCCCCACTTCCCTACTTTCCCCTTTCCCTTCCATAAGTTTGATCCAATGTCATCTTCCCAATGATTTCCATACCACTTTCTTTGCAGTACACTCTTACACAGAAACTGTCATCCCTTACTGCTTGATTCTTGCCCAAAATCAACAAATCCCATTTCTCACATCCATCCCAAGTTCCTGACAGTCCCAAAATCTCAAACTACCAACACTGCCAAACCAAATATCAGTGGAATACAACAGTAAAAATTTTTGTTTCCAATAGATGTCCATCCCCAGCCCCTACTCCATGTGGGAGGAGGGGGATGAAATTAGACAGAGAAAAAAAAAATCATCTGATGAGTGAGATCCTACTTCACTGCATGGTAAATTTCCATTGTGACATTAGTTGTATAAGATAGTAAAACTGCCCCAGTTCTAATTCTAATAAATGCAGTTGTGTTTCTAAATTGTTGCAAGCACCCAGAATTGCTGTAATGTCTTATGTCTGACAACAGAGATTACATCAATATGCGAAACTGATGTCTTAGTCTAAATGGAACAGAATGATGACACTGGCTACTTTACTTCATTATTACTTTTCAGAGCAAAATTAGTGGTGATGAGCTGATAGGTAGACAAAGATCTAGGTTAAATTGAATGCTTCTGAGTTCAGGATTTTTTCTCTCTGTCATAATGTGATGTCATGTGATGAAGCTTGCATAATTACTAAGCACTTCAAGTAATAATTAAAGCAAAAAAAAAATTATAAAGGTTGTGTTTGTGACTGTTTCTCTGTTTCTGATTTGTATTATGACAGTGATAACATGACAATGATGTACATGAGATGTAATTTAGTCATTGGTTCTGCCATTTTCCATTTTCACACAGCTTAACTGACTGCCAAAGCTATCGACACATTTTTTTTGTTGTAAACAATATCTCTGCATATGAGAGTAGCACGTGCAACCTATGTCCTCAGTTATTTGCTGGATGTGTTCCAATCTCTGTCTTCCTCTGCAGTTTTTACCCTCTACAGCTCCCTCCAGTACCATGGCAGTTATTTCCTGATGACTTAACAGATGTCATATCATCCTGTTCCTTCTTCTTGTCAGTGTTTTCCTTATATTCCTTCCCCCTCTCATTCGGTGCAGAACCCTCACACTCCTTACCTCATCAGTCCACCCAATTTCTGACATTCATCGGTAGCACCACATCTCAAACACTTTGATTCCCTTCTGCTCCAGTTTTCCCACAGCCTATGTTTCACTACCATAAAATGCTGTGCTTCAAATGTAGTTTCTTAAAAATTTATTCCTCAAATGCAGGCCTTTGTTTGATACTAATAAACTGCTCTTTACTAGGAATTCCCTTTTTGCTGGTGTTAGTCTGCTTTTGGTATCCTTGCTCCCTCTGTCATAGGTTATTTTGCTGCCTAGGAAGCAGAATTCTTTAACATCATCTACCTTGTGATTGCCAATTCTAATGTTAAATGTCTCACTGTTTTCATTTCTGCTACTTCTCATTACTTTCATCTTTCTTTGATTTATTTTCAATCTGTATTCTGTACTCTTTAGACTGTTCATTCCATTTCAGCAGATCTTCCATCATTGCCTCTTCGATGCGTAGAATGATCACTATGGGTGAAGACTACACATCTGTCTTAACCCCTCCTTAATATGACCACTTCACTCTTGGCCTTCTACTCTTTATTATTCCCTCTTAGCTCTTATACATGTCGTATATGATCTGTCTTTCCCTACAGCTTACCTCCATTTTCCTCACAATTTCAAACATTTTGCAATGTTTGACATTATCAAACGCTTCCTCCAGGTCGAAAAATTCTGTGAACATCTTTTTATCTCTTATCATGCTCATTGGCATTAAAATTTTTATTCATCTCATTTCAATTCTTTCTAACATACTTACAGATTTCCAGTAGGTGCATACAGAGAAGTGGGAGAATTGACGACTTTTGAAAGAGGGGTTTACAAAAGTCTGTTTGTTGAGCCTGTTGCTCATCTATCTCAGAGACAAATTCAGTCCATTGCCAAAAGAAATAGTAACTTTATTTTATGAAACATTATTTGGAATTCTAGTGTGACTGCTTTTCAAATTTATTTAATAACTGACAGTGACAGTCTGATCCCTGCATCACTGGATCCGTCAAGGAATAAACTCCAGAAAAAATAGGGTGGAGGTTGGCCCCTTTATAGTCTCGACCTGGATTAGTGTGGCCGGTGACTTACTCTTCTGTATCTTGTTATTAATACTGCAAAGTTTGTCTTACGAGTTATTGCTGTTCCTTTAAAACCTCCTCACTACACTTTCTAAACTCCTGTCTATTTTAGCACCTTCATCTAAACCACTGGTAATATTTACATATTCTCTGAAAGAATGTTCTTATATTAAAAATAACAACACTACTAGCCTTAGTACATCACAATATTATCTACCTTACTTGTAACTGTTGCAAAACACCTACCTCAATTGTGAACACTACACTAATTCTGTCAGTAATGATCAATAACATTAATTTAATACAAGAAATATATTTTGCATTGCACAGCAAACAAGTGAAATATGATACACACTAAACATAACAATCTTACAAAAGTCCCACAGGTCACGTGATAGCAAAGAAATTTGATGTTTACATATTGAATGCAACTGACAATCATTCATGTCATAAAAGATGGATTGGGCATCTTCAAAGGGCAATGACATTTTCTCTATCAATCATGGAGTAATATCAGATAAGCATTGGTTAAAGACTGAATTGATTAACATGTTAATAACTGAGCAGCAGCATTTGAGATACCACTCTGCTATTAATTTGCTGCACAATGCATGGTGAAATTAAATTATTTATTTAATTAATTGTGTAAGTCTTTGAAAAGAAGCACGGAAGTTATCAAAATGTCCTGCCTTTGTATTTGGAACACACAAATTCTCTATGAAAAGCACAGGAGATATATGTACAAATGATAGAGAGCTAGAAAGAGAGAGTATAGAAGGAAGCAAACAAAAGGTTGCTTGACTTGCTTTTAAACACTGTACTACAAAATTATAATGTAACCAGTTTATTATATCCTGGGAGACTTTTATATTTTTATAACAGGTAGAATAACTAACATTCCACCCTAAAACTTGGGCAATAAAGATATCTGGAATATGTGCCACTGTGAAAAATGCTTTAATGACACTTAGGAGTCAGAATACTTCTTCATACTGAGTTCTATGAGAAGGTAAGCTTATTTTTTTTAATCTCTGTCATTGAAATTCAGTTTTCTACATTTTTCAGCTTCTTTTCTTCAAAGTAATTCACAAGAAACTGGTTTCAAATGCCACTGCCATTTACTGCACTCCAAATTAACTAATGAGATACGCTATAAAGATACACTAAAATATATTCAGGTAACTAGGTAAACTCATTTGATATGTACAGTATTTTCTCTGTGATTGGCACAGTTGTATCATAGGCATGTGTCAGACTGGGAATGTATTAGTAAATTAACAGAACTGAAAATTTATATACTATGTAACTGTGGACTATGAACTATTCACATGATAGTAATACCGAAAAAATTACACTGTGAAAGTGAAGCCCGTTACTTACTATGTCATGAAAGACTTATTTGATGGTGTTGTTGGTGTGTGCTGTTCATTTGCTGCCTGCTGAAATAAATAAAAATGCGTCATGAGCAGAACGCAGAAGCTAAGATAATCAAAAATAATTGTGAAGTAACAAATGAACTGATTTCTACAGGTACCACAGGACTTCTTACATTGTTGACATGTGAGTAATTACAGTTTTTC
Organism: Schistocerca gregaria; assembly: GCF_023897955.1. Lineage (NCBI taxonomy): Eukaryota > Metazoa > Arthropoda > Insecta > Orthoptera > Acrididae > Schistocerca > Schistocerca gregaria. The sequence continues at coordinate 1,062,358,987 of NC_064920.1, forward strand.
TAGATATTTTCAGCACTTGTCTTCCAGCAATTACGTCCACAAACCAATGTTCTCTCTCTCAAATTACATCTCTGTTATTCCTTTACAAAGTCTGTGATGTAAAAAAGAATTTAAAAAAAAACAACATAATGGTATTAATTATTATTTCTTTCTGTACCTCACAGCAAAATTTACATAGTCAACTAATATTAAGTTAAATAATGGCATCATTTAAGGGAGAGCCTTGCAAATTTTGTAGCTTAAAATAATAGACCAAATAATACTTTTAGATAGTGGAGTGTCGTTGTAGAGAATTTAGTTATTTGTTTCAGAACAGGAAACCCTGTATTCTAATCACATTCAACTATGTTACCCGTAGCAAATTTGGAAATGAGGAAGAATGGTTGAGATACTATACAATTCATTTTATTTCACACACAATGAAATCCATACACATTATAAAAATGGTTGTATTTATGCCTGTGTGTCGCACATGCATGAATGTATGTTCCACTTTTCCTCCTACACCACTAGATCAATTTCAACCAAATTTGGTAATCATACAACTTACTGACGGCCTTGGGAGAGCCAGTCCTGACAAAACTCTACCATCTGGTGAGCAAGATGTATGAAATGGGCGAAATACCCTCAGACTTCAAGAAGAATATAATAATTCCAATCCCAAAGAAAGCAGGTGTTGACAGATGTGAAAATTACTGAACAATCACTTTAATAAGCCACAGCTGCAAAATACTAACACGAATTCTTTACAGATGAATGGAAAAACTAGTAGAAGCCGACCTCGGGGAAGATCAGTTTGGATTCCGTAGAAATACTGGAACACGTGAGGCAATACTGACCTTACAACTTATCTTAGAAGGAAGATTAAGGAAAGGCAAACCTATGTTTCTAGCATTTGTAGACTTAGAGAAAGCTTTTTACAATGTTGACTGGAATACTCTCTTTCAAATTCTAAAGGTGGCAGGGGTAAAATACAGGGAGTGGAAGGGTATTTACAATTTTTACAGAAACCAGATGGCAGTTATAAGAGTCGAGGGACATGAAAGGGAAGCAGTGGTTGGGAAGGGAGTAAGACAGGGTTGTAGCCTCTCCCCAATGTTATTAGATCTGTACAGTGAGCAAGCAGAAAAGGAAACAAAAGAAAAATTCAGAGTAGGTATTAAAATCCATGGAGATGAAATAAAAACAGACAGCAAAGGACTTGGAAGAGCAGTTGAACAGAATTCCTATTAGTCTTGTATTGCGAAACCATCGAATGGAGTTTACATGTCAATGGCAGGTTGGATGGTTATGCCGTATTCAGCGAATATTTACTATTTGCACATTATACGAGAGAGAATTGTCAAAGCATGTGCTTTGATAAGTGCTGAAGTGATAAGGAATACCACTTAATCCATGATAAGAAGATTGCAGCACTGTATTGATACCAATGGTCATCACTCCGAACACCTTCTGTAAATAGACGTTCATGCCACTTTTTGACTTTCGTTGACCTTCAACGACCTTAATGTTACATATCATTGGATTCACCCCATCAGCCACTATCAGAAAATAAGTACCAAACCATAGTATCCCACTTTAAAAAAAAGAAAAAAACAAAGTTGACCTTCATATCTCTGACGCGACTTTACCTAGCCAAAAAAACAACAACAACATCACATTATGCCCCCCTTTGTCCCACACAACGTTTGTCCCACAAACTTTTCAGCTACTATCATAGATTTGGTGTTATTCTATGTGGCAATAGATAGTGACTCAACCTGTATAACAATATGGGAAGGTGATGCAAAAAGCTAAGATGTTGTGGTTTAGTTAACAGTCACACGCTTTAATCCCTAAAACAATCAAATGAAAGCAAATGATTAGAAACAAACTAGATGTAAAAATCTGTAAAGGAAGTTTACAGACTGAAGATGAATGAGATGATGGCGCACATGCTTACTCATTTTATTAGTATTTAGACACTCATAGCTTTCAATCTTTCCATCATAGTCTAAAATTGTCTACAATGACTGAATAAATCAGTGAATGAATCTGGCATATTGCACAGCATGAAGCAGGAGAGTAAGTGTCATTATACATGGCAGCCTTTCTACTAAGAACCAGATGGACAGTAAAACATTCAAATATTGACAAATGTTACTGGAAAATCTTAAACTGATCATTTTGTCATTACTGGTAATCCAGAGTAACAAAAGTTTCATTATTTACAAAATCAGTATTCATGAATAGTAAGATATATAGATAATAGGTGACATTTTCACTATACATGCTATTAAAAACACCATTTTCACTGCAAACATCTATGAATGCAAATTTGCTGTAAAGACAAATTAGCAATAAACATCAATGTAAAAATATATAATTTTTAACATATAACATGCAGTTTAGAAGGCGTTACACAGTACCAATAGTGTTATACAGCTTGCTCTGGTAGTTTTGGAATAAACTGGTTCTAGTCCATCAGTGCAGTAATTTGATGCCAACATCTAGTTTAATTTATTGTTACTAATACCATTAGTATGAGGCTCTTACAAATGATGGCTGGACTTCTGTCATTGTGCACCAGATGATATTTACCAACAATCAGCCCTCTAGTTGAAATGTAGCCACTTTGTGCAATGATTTTAACTATTTAAAAGTTACCTTTCAGAATAAATGACATTCTTGAAAATGTAGATGTATTATTTGTGGATTCCTTGATTTACATTAAAAAGGACTTTTACTAATTGAGTGAATTCATACTAAAAGGCCAACAAAATAAAATTGGATGTAATGTTTTATTGACAATGAAGTCCTTAGAGCTGAAGCACAAACTCCCACTTGAGAAGAATGGGGGGAAGGAAATTAGCCATAGCCTCCTCAAAGTAACCACCCTGGAACTTGCCTTTAGGGAGTCAATGAAACTAAAGAAACCCTAAATCTGGATATTCAGACATGAATTTCAAGCACAATACCCCTGAATGCAAGTCTGGTGTCTTAAGCACTGCAATACATCACTCAGACATAGAAAAATGAAGTGCTCTTAAAGATGAAAGTTAACTGAGAACTTAACAACACCTTCTGTAAAAAGAGAACATATCATTTTTGGATTTCCATTCCTGATCCTGCTGGCAGAAGACTTGAGTACTAAACATCCAACAGATGCGTCAGGACACCTCACATGTAACAAAACATATTCTTGTTAGAAGAATAACTAAAAAGAACATGAATTTCACTCACTAGCCACTTCCGGTTCAGTTTTTGATATTGCTAAATAGGCTTTTATGTGAGAGTCTCATTGTCAGGGAGAATGGCAGCTGGTGGCATGTAAGGAACAGTTTGGAAGTTTTTAGTAGGTATTGATATTTTTAAGCCTGACAGGTAAAATTTAATATTCAGGATTGCAACATATAATTGACATATCTACACAAATTTGACCACAGATAAAATGAGGTCACGTGTTCTGATCATCACTGGTATTTGCTGAAAAACATTGTGAGCAAGGAATGATGGCAAATGAATGATGTGAATTTCTTTTATTGAATTTTGAGAAATAGTCAGAATCACACTAGGAGAAGCTAGGACAGTAAGAGCAGATTTATATATCTGAATATGACATCATAAGCTTCACAGGCTCTAAGAGAAGGAATCAAAAGTGGGTCCTCAGCGAAATACAATTAGAATATATATGTGTTTCTTGATATTTTCTAAGTCTATAAATTTGCAAATTCATCAGATGTGCCATTGTGTGATTCCTTTCTCTCATCAAATGCGACGTAAAGCTTTTGCAGGTATGGTTTTCAGTCTTGAGAAGCAATTGTACATATTTGTTAAGCATTACAGAACAACTTTCCTTATGTGGTTCTTGTTAGGTGGTTTGAGAAGCTGTGTTGGTGCATACATTTTTGAAGACATTGTTTGAAAATATGGAATAAGTTCCTAAAATGCAGTGAACCACTTTGCCTTCTCAAAGCTTCCAGAGTGGCCCCAGTACAAACGTCGTTCTTGGTACGTAATTTGGAATAACAGAAATTGTTCACATTTGTTATTTCCATTAACAACTTTAAACATATATGTATAAACACTTAACTATATATTTGTAGTGTCTCTTACTAATTAAATGTGCATTCACTTATGATGTGCATTAATGAAGTTTTAAATGGTAGAACTCCCATGCAACAGAAGAAGTTATAAAAATATTAAGCTGGTAATTAGTTTTTTTCTTGTCATGCAGGTGAAAATTAATTTGTCACAAAATCTATTTGAAAACTGCTGTTACAACATTAATCAGTAATTTATTTTCTATTCTTGACTGCTGTACAAGTTTCTTACAATACAATTTCTGCAGTATGTTCAAGCACTATAGAGACATCCTGAATATTGCAGAAACAACTGGACTTTTTCCTTCATTCAAATACAGATATTTGTCTTCACCACTTTTCCTGCATAAAGGTATTGCCATACGAATAATAAAACTCCTTCTTGTTGTTCTCTGTAGCTTTATATTCTCTACTTCTGTTGTGGTTGCTTTACGCCACACTATTTACGAAAGTTAAATTCTTCAGTGACTTAATGACAGTTAATTTTATGGTTAGCCATTGCTGTAAGCTAACTGGATATATTCTTTTATATACAGTATCAATCATTGTGTGCTTCAAATAAAATCATAAAACACTACATTTTATCATAATGTGGTACACAGATTTAGATCATATTGAGCTCTAAGCTGTCACCTAACATACAGCCTAATTTGTAAGAATGGTTTTTAAAGTTAAGAGTGTAAACTACCCACTTGACTTGGTAAAAACGGGGCAGCTTTAAGGTATCACAGAAGGTAATATTCATATAAGTCAAGCTGTAGTATGTAACGGTGTGTGAGGCTGAGAAAAGGAATGGTCACATACATACAATGATCAATGAAGTGGCAAAAATTGATTAACTAATAATGTACTGACAATGTGGCGAAGACTATTTTCTATACAACTGTATCAGCTCTTAACATATATTTCAGAAAAAATATCATTCTTGCCATGCTACTGTGTTATCAGATACACATTGTGACCAGAGAAAGAAATTTATGTGAGACTGCTCAATTTCTGCTTGTTAGCAATGAAAAAACATGAATATTTCAGTGAAGAGCATTTGTAACACTTTGTGGCTGCTGCTACCATTTTTGTGTGGTATCGATAGCTACAATACCACAGTGTAGGTACAAGTTCTTAGGTTGGCACTATGGCATCGACACTGACAACAGCACCCTCTTGACGGCACTGTGCAGCTCTACGAGTGTCACTCCAGATTCTGTCCATCTGATCAAGAGCAGACAACCAGGCAACTTAGCTTCTGCTTCATAGGGGGCTAGCCACGACAGACTTTGCCTTTGTTACTGCAATGATAGTTTGTCCAACTACTAGTAACTGTTAGCTTTGATACATGAATGGCTTTGCACCTATGCGCTCATCTGTATGCAAAGTTAAGTAATACTATAATTTGTATATGTTCATACACAAGTAATAGAAATTTAACCTATATGCAGTACCAAAGTACTTCAACTTTTCCTGTACCTATTCGCGTCCTTCACTCTCGGTCTATTTTGCAGAAGCAGTTCACAGGAACAGATCCATGTGCCGCCTACACAGGATTGTAAATAGTCTTTCACTCCCTGTACTTTACCCCTGCCACCTTCAGAATTTTATAGTGTTCATTAAAAAATGACGATCACTTCACTTAGGACCTGTGGAATGGTACATTAGCTTATTTGTTTTAGTTGTAAATATTTGTCATGCATTGTTGTTTTTCTGACATGTTCTACATCCTGGAGGACCTCCTCATCACGGATCAATTGGAATGAAAGTAAATCCCAATCTAATCTAATCTGTGGCATCACTGATTCCCAGTCCAGTGCATTATAAGGTAATGTTTTCATTGTATGCCCATGTCAGCCGTCAGACAGCGGTGTCCCAAACTGAGCTTAGCTGCAGACCTCTGTCACTTGAGTGCTGCCACATATTTTTACTCTATTGCTTCTTTCATTACCCCATCAGGTTGAAGCGGGTGTCCAATAAAAACACACCTTATGTCATTCTCGACTGGGCATAGACAGTAGCATGGTCATACAAGGATGGTAGCAGCAACCACCTGACATCCACCACTTGACACTGGTCAAATAGCACTCATGTGAAATCCCATTATATTTAACCACATGACAGGGCAGAAGTTTGAGAAAATTTTATTAAGTTCAATTAGTTACACAGCTACAATTATGTCATTATGTTACACCAATCCTATAAAATAATGAAGAAATCTTGAGAAAGGAATATGGGCAAATAAACTATCTGTATATGTATTGTCCAATCAACTTTTCAGCCATTATTAGCGCATGTTGTTTAATGTAAAGAGATGTACAGCTTTCTTTTCACAATGATTAACATGTACATGCTGTTTCACTAAGCCCTCAACTACTATAAAGAGGGTTCCAGTACTTTTGTTTCATGATAACTTGACATATTGGTTACATAACAATATTATGAATAGAACTGTTTGCTACTGTCATTATTCCACCCTGGATTTTCTATTGTTTGGTTGCACAACAGTGATTTAAAAGGATGATATAGTAATGAAAATTCATGCAGTACTAATTCAGAGTATAATGATACAATACTCTCAGTTTTTCTTCATTAGATGTAGCTGGTGACTACGTTACAGCCATCACTTAACAGCAATATTTTTTATGCATTTTCATTAATTCTGGTTTTATTGCTATATTCTACCACTGCTACATGCGTACTTTCATGTCATTGATAGTAAAAGCTCTGGATCACAGATCCTGAATGTACAGTATATTCAAACTATTATATTTACTAAGTGATTGGTTTGACTGGTATGTCTACACTTTCCTGACAGAGTGTGTTTAATTTCTTTGACAAGGTGTAGGTGAAAACCATGTGTAATTTCAAACAAGCTGATGAAACTCTTTGTGATAAGACTACATGTCATACAAATCAACTTGGAATGTTACTGTCTTGTTTTCAATGTCTATGTCAATGTCCATTTCAAAAAGTAAATGATAGCAGGTGGTATTTAACATATGGGCTGTGTCTTATAAGTGTTTACAACAATGCAAATAATTTGTATTCATGCATTTTAAAAAATTCTATGAAACATGCACAGAGTACAAAATTTAGTTGGTAGTTCATGCTCCAGTCCTCTTAAAAATGAATGGTATATGCAAACAGTTTCTGGTGCCTACATCATGCACAGGGAGAGTACAAAAGATGTGTTCATACCCTGTTTACAAAGTAGCATTTTCCATTTACTGAAACACCTTTATATTATTGAACATCTTGTGAATGGTTATGTAATTTAGAAGGAAATCTGTTTTTAAAAGACTGGAGGACCTAAACATTCTTACATTTATTTGTAGTGGCTTAGAAAAATTGTGTGAAATTCAGACAAGTTATTCCTGATAATTATTCCCATGAAGAGCGATATTTCGGTCTTCAATGTGTGAATAAACAGACCTCCATATTTTGTGATTTCGTCTTAGTACCTATTCATAAGATGAGTAAAACTCAAAATGACTTTTCACTTATTCTTATTAAAGTCATTATTAATAAGTATAAACCAACTACACAGGTATTTTTTCACAATAAATGTACTTCTGTGCCTGTTACTGCCACATCACTCCATGGGTGTTCATTGCAATGGTACGATGTACACCAACAAGGATTTCCTCGTGCAACTCTCACAAAAGCTATCTGCACTATGTGTACAACAATACAGTTTATGTGTTGTTGTAGAAGTCTTTAACATACAATCTATTTGAATCAACATTAAGAAAGTATGAGAGAAGACACCAACATGCAGTGATATTTAAGTAGGAGGTGCCTGGAGTCCTAAGAATGGTCACAGATGTCAAAGACAAAATCCACAAAAGGTGAAAATATGTGGTTTCTAACTTTTCTTAAATGTTCTGTTTATCCAAAAGACAACAGGCAAATTTCATGATATACAACTTTACACACTTTTGCCTTAATAGCCAACTCTTTCCACTGAGTGATGGGATTTACAAAGCATGAAGTATACGTGAATAAACAAGAAGATAAAATAGTTAGCCAGAGTTTTCATCAAAAGTAAAAATTATGTTGTTTGTTAAAGAATAAAAATATAATTATGTTTTTGCGTAGGATTACCAGTCTGCAATATTAAACATCATACTACCTTAATAAAACGTAAACAGATAGTCTACTTGTGACATTACATGGAGAAAGAAGGGCTGATTCACAAATCTGGGACAAAAAATATTACTATGAAATGGATATGAAACAGACCAATGAGAAATTACAAAATGGATTCCATGCAGTTAGTATAAGCATTCTCTTGGTAACATGGGTAAGGAAATCACTGAAAGGGTCCAAGCATAAATACTTTATTACAGTGCTGTGCCTGGGCCTTACTCTTTGATAGATGGCTTCCGCTAGTAGTGAGCGATAATTGGGAGACGGAGCGTGAGTGTCCAACCACTTAACAATCACCGACAGACAACAGATAAAACAAAACAAACACAAACAAATATAAGTTAAAAACTATGTTGTCTAAACAAAAATACAGTAAAGTGTGCTATGTTTAGTGTGCTATAACATAAGATTCAATGTAGAGACTACTAACAAAAATTTGTCAGTATACATTTAAAAAATGATTATGCACACAGTTTAAATGACAATTGTTACTGCCTTGACATCACATAAGCTACTTTTTATGAGAGAAGCAGGATAAATGCAGTGCAATAAAATGGAGCATGGAAAGAAGCCATTAACATCTAAAGACTGACAACCAAAGCAAAGAAGAGATGCGGTTGTGATTCTGTGATGGGACTGTGACACATCTGCTTTCAAATATCAGCTTAATTTCCCATTTGGAAATGAATGTGCAAGGTGTAATGTAAACTCTGCTTTGAAATTCAGCCTTTAAGTGGTGATGACTTCATTACTTGCATGTGTATGATAATTTTGTTAATTATGTTGAAAAGAAAATATTGTTAGCTTCCTTCTGGATTTGTATAGATATTTATATCCTCATTTATTAATTATAATAAAATGAGTGATAATTGTAAACTTTGCCAATATGGAATTTAAATAGCAGTTCAGATTGTTTTAGATTTTCTCCAACCATTGACACTCTTGGTTTCCGCAGTCTCAAAACTTGAATCATACATAACGGAAAACATGAGCCATAACTAACTAGTTCTGTTTGCCTGAGCATGGTTTTATATCAACCTTCATCCCCTCTGCATCAAGTGATATAACAGTGAAACAACATCTAATTCATGCTAACTAAACTGATTTTTGAGGTAGCTTCTTGTTTACACAGTAACTTCATTCATGTCAGACCATTCACGGATAGTAAAATCATTGACCAAGCATGACTTGCTGTCAAATCTTATGATGAATCATATTTATTTACTCAAAATGCAAGATATCTAGGTACCATGATAACTGACTGCGTAATTCACTTTGAAGATCATAGGAAGGCAACACCATATGATCTCCAATGGAACAAGTCTAGTAACAGGAACATGTCTAGTAAAGTGCTGTGGTGTTCAAACTAGTATTCAAATTGATGACAGCTTTAGTTTTACAAGGAAGGTGAGATGGCAGGAATAAAAAAAAATATATTTCTTATGTTCTACAAAGATGGATGTCATCTCAGCAGTAAAGAGCCAAGCTATGGATCCAAAGGTCTCACAGGTTCTTATCTCAAGAGAACATGGCATCAAATACAGAGAAATAAAACTGATTACAGAGTTATACTTTAATCAAAAGGGAAGAGTGAGACTTGATGGAGAACTAACAGAGTGAATAGAAATAGGAAGAGGGTCAGCCAAGAATGTTGCCTTTCATCTACACTGTTTAACACCTATCTGGAAGAGATTATAGGAGAATGTGTAGATGAAATAAGAGTCGTATGTGTAAGAGACAAGAGTCTGGACCGTACGTGGTTTGCTGAAGATGTGATGGTGGTGGACTCCAAGAAGGTCCTTACTGAATTGATAGAAGATCTGTAAAGCAAATGCAAAGACTTTTAAATGAAAATAAATAAGAAAAAGACAAAATTCATGACAAAAGAGAGGGCCAAAATTGCGACAGGTGGGCAACGAGTAGAGCTGGCTGCAAAATTAAAATACTTGGAAAATATTATGATGAAGGACCTAAAATGTGACACAGATGTAATATCAAGAATAGTGATAGCAATGGAAGCATTTAAAAACGCTATGTAAGTGTCTGACCAAAAATCTAAGGACAAGATTTGTTTAATTCTATACATGAAGCATAGCTTTATATTAAGCAGAGACTTGGACACTCTCAAAAGACAAGAAAAGAAAGTAGGCTGGAAGAAGTGCAAATGGGGTAGGGAGGAAAATAGAGGCTATGAACTGAGAAGACAAGATAAGAAATGAGGTGGTGTTTAGAAGAGTTAGGGAAAATGGACACCATTTAACACACTGTAGTAACCCCATTGGTGTGGCAAATGGAAAGTACAAGTGTGTCAATACACATAACAATGCACACATCCAATAAGGGAAGTTGTCGATATCATAGGCTGGGATATGAACTTCAGTAAAGGGCTAACATAAGGCTGCACTACTTATGGCTCAGAGAGTTGCTAATATCCTACTTTGCATATACACAGTGAACTATAAAAGTTGCTGCTGTTTACTTGGACCAATTTAGACTTGTGTTGGATTGTGCTACCATGCTTTCTGAATTGCTGTACTATGTGAGTAGAGTGATAAACCTGTTATCTGTGCTCCCCAAGTTAGAACAATATTTCTGTATTATAACTTCTAGTTAATGAATGCTTGTTTCCAACCATTGAGCTTAATATTACAATTTCAACATGTGTGCATAATCAAATAATTGGGCTTGGATTTATATTAAATTCAATCATGAACAACTGCTTATATTACAAGGTGTACAACTTTGCTTCCACCATTTGCCAATAGGTGGCGACAATGATACGTAGTGGTGAAAAGAAACAGATTGCAGACATCAGGCAGTTAGCTTGAACCTCAGTCAACATAACCTCATTCAAACAGTAGTCAATTTGTGTCTGTATAACAAAGTTGTTCTTGATTGAAAATTGCAACCAGTTCATCATCTGAGGTGAAATGCTTTCCTTAGATGACAAAACACATGGAAGATGCAAGCCAACATGTCCAGGCTGTACAGCTGATGCTCAAATTGCTCTTAATTGAACTTGGCCATAACATTCTGTGTGACCTTGGAGATGTATTATTATTGTGGAGCACAATCACTCCCACCATGAGCAGCCCTGGCCATTTGCTCTTTGGACTTGCATAGGTTATGGAGTGTCTCACAGTCATGTCACTGTCAATGGTTTTCCATGTTCAAGGAATTCAACAAGTATCAGACCTCAGATGCTCAAAAAGACAGTGCTTGTCACATTGCCTGCTGAAGGCACTGCTTTGAAGTTTTCAAGGGGAAGTGTTGATGTCTACTTCCATTGTCTAGATGCCTCATTACTTTATCCCATTGTGACATATGCAAATTTAAACTGGTTTCATTGTTACAGCATTTTGCAACTTCCCTTTTGAGCGCGCATAGGTTTTCATGTTGTGTTGATGTATGATACAGTGTCGAGAGATGTGACCATCATTTGTTTTGTTATCTGTGGCTGGGGAAGCATCAGGTATTCCTTTTTGTGTATGTGTGTGTTTGTGTGTGGGCGGGGGGGGGGGGGGGGGCAACAATTTGTTTTTTAACAGCATATATGTATGTGAGCGCAAGCACACACTCAGACACACTGTGGAGATATATGTTCTACCTAACTTGCATGCTCACACATTATTACTTCATTAAAGCTACTTTACTATGACTTTGTAATGGGTGGTCATGTGTGGGTATGTTCACTATTTTATGTGATACTGTTTCTGCAGTGGTTTGAGGGATTGATATCTATCTTTTAAAGGCTTTGTTAGCTTAAATAATGTTTGGTTGCTGCTGATGATTTTAAGTTATATTAACTATCTGAGAAACTAAATTTCATTGTATTAAATATAACTGCTACCAGCAGTTAACTAAAGGCAGCAGAGGTGTTTGAGATTTTTGGCCCACAAAATCCTGATGGCAGGCCTTCAGACATATGTTATTGGATGTACTGTGCTCGAATGGTTCATTTCATATATGATAAACCAGAAAGAGGAAGCAGGAAGCCAAAATAACCTAAATGGTCATAGGAAAAAGTAAATATCAGATGCACAAATAAATAAAAATAAAAAATAACATGGAGCCCATCAAGAATCTAGTCTTGGACCAATTGTTTCCCACCTACACATAAACAACTTATACCAAAACACAAAGACACAGATTAATATTCTGCTTCTAGCATCCTTCACCCCATTGGTACGAGAATCTATACATTCAACTGGAGACCATCAAAACTGCTTGACTGAGGGAAGAGATTTGAGGGAGGTTCTTCCCCCCCCCCCCCCCCCCCCCATCAGTCTACTGACTGGTTTGATGCGGCCTGCCACGAATTCCTTTCTTGTGCTAACGTTTTCATCTCAGAGTAGCACTTGCAACCTACGTCCTCAATTATTCGCTTGACGTATTCCAATCTCTGTCTTCCTCTACAGTTTTTGCCCTCTACAACTCCCTCTAGTACCATGGAAGTCATTCCCTCATGTCTTAGCAGATGTCCTATCATCCTGTCCCTTCTACTTATCAGTGTTTTCCACATAGTCCTTTCCTCTCCGATTCTGCGTAGAACCTCCTCATTCCTTACATTATCAGTCCACCTTATTTTCAACATTTGTCTATAGCACCACATCTCAAATGCTTCGATTCTCTTCTGTTCCGGTTTTGACACAGTCCATGTTTCGCTACCATACAATGCTGTACTCCAGACGTACATCCTCAGAAATTTCTTCCTCAAATTAAGGCCGGTATTTGATATTAGTAGACTTCTATTGGCCAGAAATGCCTTTTTTGCCACAGCGAGTCTGCTTTTGATGTCCTCCTTGCTCCGTCCGTCATTGGTTATTTTACTGCCTAGGTAGCAGAATTCTTTAACTTCATTGACTTCGTGACCATCAATCCTGATGTTAAGTTTTTCGCTGTTCTCATTTCTACTACTTCTCATTACCTTCGTCTTTCTCCGATTTACTCTCAAACCATACTGTGTACTCATTAGACTGTTCATTCCGTTCAGCAGATCATTTAATTCTTCTTCACTTTCACTCAGGATAGCAATGTCATCAGCGAATCGTATCATTGATATCCTTTCACCTTGTATTTTAATTCCACTCCTGAACCTTTCTTTTATTTCCATCATTGCTTCCTCGATATACTGATTGAAGGGTAGGGGTAAAAGGCTACAGCCTTGTCTTACTCCCTTCTTAATACGAGCACTTCGTTCTTGATCATCCACTCTTATTATTCCCTCTTGGTTGTTGTACATATTGTATATGACCCGTCTCTCCCTATAGCTTACCCCTACTTTTTTCAGAATCTCGAACAGCTTGAGCCATTTTATATTGTCGAACGCTTTTTCCAGGTAGACAAATCCTATGAACGTGTCTTGATTTTTCTTTAGCCTTGCTTCCATTATTAGCCGTAACTTCAGAATTGCCTCTCTCGTGCCTTTACTTTTCCTAAAGCCAAACTGATCGTCACCTAGCGCATTCTCAATTTTCTTTTCCATTCTTCTGTATATTATTCTTGTAAGCAGCTTCGACGCATGAGCTGTTAAGCTGATTGTGCGATAATTCTCGCACTTGTCAGCTCTTGCCGCCTTTGGAATTGTGTGGATGTTGTTTTTCCGAAAGTCAGATGGTATGTCGCCAGACTCATATATTCTACACACCAATGTGAATAGTCGTTTTGTTGCCATTTCCCCCAATGATTTTAGAAATTCTGATGAAATGTTATCTATCCCTTCTGCCTTATTTAACCGTAAGTCCTCCAAAGCTCTTTTAAATTCCGATTCTAATACTGGATCCCCTATCTCTTCTAAATCGACTCCTGTTTCTTCTTCTATCACATCAGACAGATCTTCACCCTCATAGAGGCTTTCAATGTATTCTTTCCACCTATCTACTCTCTCCTCTGCATTTAACAGTGGAATTCCCGTTGCACTCTTTATGTTACCACCGTTGCTTTTACTGTCACCAAAGGTTGTTTTGACTTTCCTGTATGCTGAGTCTGTCCTTCCAACAATCATATCTTTTTCGATGTCTTCACATTTTTCCTGCAGCCATTTCGTCTTAGCTTCCCTGCACTTCCTATTTATTTCATTCCTCAGCGACTTGTATTTCTGTATTCCTGATTTTCTTGTAACATGTTTGTACTTCCTCCTTTCATCAATCAACTGAAGTATTTCTTCTGTTACCCATGGTTTCTTCCCAGCTACCTTCTTTGTACCTATGTTTTCCTTCCCAACTTCTGTGATGGCCCTTTTTAGAGATGCCCATTCCTCTTCAACTGTGTTGCCTACTGCTCTATTCCTTATTGCTGTATCTATAGCGTTAGAGAACTTCAAACGTATCTCGTCATTCCTTAGAACTTCCGTATCCCACTTCTTAGCATATTGATTCTTCCTGACTAATGTCTTGAACTTCAGCCTACTCTTCATCACTGATATATTGTGATCTGAGTCTATATCTGCTCCTGGGTACGCCTTACAATCCAGTATCTGATTTCGGAATCTCTGTCTGACCATGGTGTAATCTAATTGAAATCTTCCCGTATCTCCTGGCATTTTCCAAGTATACCTCCTCCTCTTGTGATTCTTGAACAGGGTATTCGCTATTACTAGCTGAAACTTGTTACAGAACTCAATTAGTCTTTCTCCTCTTTCATTCCTTGTCCCAAGCCCATATTCTCCTGTAACCTTTTCTTCTACTCCTTCCCCTACAACTGCATTCCAGTCGCCCATGACTATTAGATTTTCGTCCCCCTTTATATACTGCATTACCCTTTCAATATCCTCATACACTTTCTCTATCTGTTCATCTTCAGCTTGCGACGTCGGCATGTATACCTGAACTATCGTTGTCGGTGTTGGTCTGCTGTCGATTCTGATTAGAACAACCCGGTCACTAAACTGTTCACAGTAACACACCCTCTGCCCTACCTTCCTATTCATAACGAATCCTACAACTGTTATACCATTTTCTGCTGCTGTTGATACTACCCAATACTCATCTGACCAGAAATCCTTGTCTTCCTTCCACTTCACTTCACTGACCCCTACTATATCTAGATTGAGCCTTTGCATTTCCATTTTCAGATTTTCTACTTTCCCTATCACGTTCAAGCTTCTGACATTCCACGCCCCGACTCGTAGAACATTATCCTTTCGATGATTATTCACTCTTTTTCTCATGGTAACCTCCCCCATGACAGTCCCCTCCCGGAGATCCAAATGGAGGACTGTTCCGGAATCTTTTGCCAATGGACAGATCATCATGACACTTCTTCAACTACAGGCCACATGTCCTGTGGATACACGTAACGTGTCTTTAATGCAGTGGTTTCCATTGCCTTCTGCATCCTCATGTCATTGATCATTGCTGATTCTTCCGCCTTTAGGGGCAATTTCCCACCCCTAGGACAAGAGACTGCCCTGAACCTCTATCCGCTCCTCCGCCCTCCTTGACAAGGCCGTTGGCAGAATGAGGCTGACTTCTTATGCCGGAAGTCTTCAGCCGCCAATGCTGATTATTTATCAAAATTTAGGCAGTGGCGGGGATCGAACCTGGGACCAAATACGTTTTGATTATGAATCAAAGACGCTACCCCTAGACCACGGGTCTACATTGTTAATAAATATAAAAAAAAACATTGCTGTCGTGTAGAGGGTGTAACTTGTAACATTCATGTGTCAATGAATTTTGCTTGAAGTATGTCCTCACTGAGAATTTGTGATGCACGTGGCTTCAAAATGACTTTTTATGTTATAGTTTAGGGTCCACATTTAGCTCCCCAAGAAAGAAACTGTGTATTCCCCTTAATTCCACAGAATTCTTCAGGATGAAATTATACTCTGGGATAATACAATAAAATGCCACCTAGCCCAGACATCATCATCTCTCACAAATTAACTGAAAGATCAATGTATGCTTGACTACCTAATTCTTGCAGGCCCCCTCTTTCAAAAGCATAATCATCATAACTTCCTGTATATATGTTGTAAAAAAATTATAAATAACTGGGGAAAAAATTCAAAATTTAAGAGTAACTTTTATATCAATGAACATGATGTAAAAAACCATGTTCTATGTTGATTGATTAAGAACATCAACTATTAAAATTATGATAAATACATTTTCAGTCGTCTTAAATAAAAGAGGTTACATTTCTTCCAAGTCACTGTTTAATAGAGCATTAGATCACATATTTCTCTCAGCAGTAGAAATTTTGATTACATAAAATATGACAATTTTAAACATAAAAGTCAAAAATTGTTACTGCAAGATCTTCATGATGATGTTAAAATTCATTAATTTTATTATTGTGATACGAATGTCCAACTTATGTGTGTGTGGGGAGGGGGATGAAGGGGGTGGGGGCAGGTTCATTGCACTATCAGATAAACAGCAATCATCAGTAATTCTTTTTTGCATAAATAAATAAGAGAAATGGAGATAAGATGTATGCAGAGCGAGAAGCTGCACTACAAATAAAAGATGTTTTGTGAACTTTTAAGTCTTATATTTTATCTGACTAATGACTTTTCTAAGAGCAACAACATTTTGCATGACTGTCTATTTAAGTAGTATATAATATTATGCTTCACTATTTGTTTCTTATGCTATGGGCAGAACTTATTGCCTTCCTGAGTGTTGTACTTATAAAACAGAGATAAAGTGTTATGGCTCATGTTATTCAATAGTTTATACTTAATTATATCCACCATAAAAGGTGATGAAACTATGTAAATATAGATTCAAAAGTACAAAATTATTAGTATAGTTCTACTAAAGAGACATAATAATTTTATTCTTTTGAATCTGTAATGGACTGGTTAACACTGCAATTGTACAACTGTAGGTAATTCTCAGTATAATTTCAAGTGTTAGTCATATTACTGCTGACTGATAATTAGAAAACTAATCAGAATGTTAGTTCTTAACTATTAAAATTCAGTAAGAGTTGTGTCGTACCCCATCAAATATATCCAGAACCTCGTCCCACCACTGAAATTTAGAAAAAAGATTAGTCACATTAAAACTGTGAATCTGTCAGTAAACACATATATTACAAACAAACAATTATTTAGGACTGTGAAGACATTCCTGTTATACAGAATTCGACTAAGTGAGACTTCTAACAGAACAAAACAGAGCAATAAATATTTAAAAAAAAAGTCTTACTTGTTTTGCTTCACGCTCTGATATTGATGAATGTCCTGGTTCATAATCCTCTATTCTCCCAGGTTGATTTTTGTATATTTCTGTCGCATATTTGATTGATGAAGGGTGAGGAACATACCTAAGACAGAAAAATTTAAGTAATAACATGGTAATTAACCTGTCATTTCTCATGATAAAATAATTGCATATGAGCTCACATGCTTTCCTTATGTACTCTGGCTTTGAAGAGATTTACTGTGTTATGATTTCACAATTGTGGGAGTGAGATGTGTCCAAAACAAACACTGTAACAGTTGTAAATTAGTCTCCCTCGTACAATACAAAATAACCGTTTATTATTATTATTATTATTATTATTATTATTATTATTATTATAGCGATAGCTCTCATTTGATGTACAGACACACTATGTGATCAAAAGTATCTGGACAGCTGGCTGAAAATGACTTACAAGTTCATGGCACCCTCTATCGGTAATGCTGGAATTCAATATGGTGTTGGCCCACCCTTAGCCTTGATGACAGCTTACACTCTTGCAGACATATGTTCAATTAGGTGCTCGGAGGTGTTTTGGGGAATAGCACCCCATACTTCATGGAGTGGTGCACTGAGGAATGAAATCAATGTCCATTGGTGATGCTGGCATGAAGTCGGTGTTCCAAAACATCCCAAAGGTGTTCATAGGATTCAGGTCAGGACTCTGTGCAGGCCAGTCCATTACAGGCCTTATCGTTGGGTAACCACGCTGGCACAGGTCGTGCATTATGAACAGGTTCTCAATCGTGTTGAAAGACGTAATCGTCATCCCTGAATTGCTCTTTAACAATGGGAAGCAAGAAGGTGCTTAAAACATCAATGTGGGCCTGTGCTGTGATAGTGCCACGCAAAACAAGAGATGCAAGCTCTCCCCATGAAAAACATGATCACTCCATAACACCACCACCTCTGAATTCGACTGCTGGCATCACACAAGCTGGCAGATGAGGTTCACTGGGCATTTGTCATACCCACACCCTCTCATCGGATCACCACATTGTGTACCATGATTCGTCACTCCACACAATGCTTTTCCACTGTTCAATCGTCCAATCTTTATGCTCCTTACACCAAGCAAGATGTCGTTTTGCACTCATCAGTGTGATATGTGGCTTATGAGCAGCCGCTCAACCATGAAATCCAAGTTTTCTCACCTCCCGTCTAAATGTCATAGTACTTGCAATGGATCCTGATGGAGTTTGGAATTCTTGTGTGACGGTCTGGATAGATGTCTGCCTGTTACACATTACGACCCTCTTGAACTGTCGGTAATCTCTGTCAATCAACAGACAAGGTCGGCCCGTACAATTATGTGCTGCACGTGTGCCTTCACATTTCCACTTCAATAACACAACAGAAACAGTGGGCCTAGGGATGTTTATGCGTTATGACTCTCCCATACAGACAGATGACACAAGTGACACCCAATCACCTGACCACATTATAAGTCCCTGAATTCCACGGAGTGCCCAAATCTGCTCTATCATGATGTCTAATCACTACTGAGGTCACTGATATGGAGTACCTGGCAGTAGATGGCAGCACAATGCACCTAGTATGAAAAACATATGTTTTTGGGGATGTCCGGATATTTTTGATCACATAGTGTATATTCTAGGAATAAGGAATGCTTGCTGATTTAAAAGAAAATTATAAATATATTAGTTGCCTCTTCCACATGAAAACAACCACGTTTAGTGTGGCAGAAAGAAGTTTTCTTGGTAATTCTTATAATAAAAAAATATTTTTAGGATAACTTATCTGTGGATAACAGTTATTATTTCAAAATTTTCAGTGTAAACAAGTACAAGCATCAGTTGATACTCAGCTGCTGCACAGTATAATGGAGGAAGCAGCTCCTTTTGACAAGCTTTTCCGTACTTTTTCCCATACAATACTAGAAGGAGATACGGCTTATACTACCTATCATTCAGCCTTATTGTGGCATGGATATGCACGAGGTATTTAACCATAAAACCCTTGACTACATAGTGATTTGAAGAATATAACAGATAATAAACTTAACTTCAAATTTAATGTTAAATTGTGTCTACCTGACACCTTCTTCTACTCCACAAACAAATTTTAGAATTTGTAATAGCATTAGTGTCTATGAATAACCTTCCATCCTCTACATACCACTTCTGAAAGGGATGTGAAAATAAAATCAGACAAATTACAGCTTGGAGAGAGACATGTAAGCAATGGTTATTTTCATTCAGTATCCAATAATGGGGAGAAATTTAACAAATGGTGATAATTTAAGTTACTCTCTGACACACAAAATTTATGTTCATTTAATCATTACACTGTATAGACCAAATAACAAAGGATGCTGAAAGAATGAAAGATACATTATCAAATAGATGTGACTGTTAGAAACATCTGTACACTGTATTAATGAGTATCTATAACTAAACTTCTATAGCCAGCTAGAAGGGGGACAAGCTCTAATAACTGGCAGAACAGACATCATCTTCCATGCACTTTGCAGTGTTCTGCAGAATATGGTTGTAGATGTAGATTTACTCTACTTTTGCCTATACTTGGCATACTGACATAGTAAATCCGGAAAACGCAATCACTTTGTTTGGGAATAATAATGCCGCTCCTGTAATTATATTGAATAGCTTCTGCTTATCTACCATTACTTGCTTAATACTTGCATAAACACACTGTTCTGGCTCAAATGCGATAGTATGGTCGCACACTTCCCATCACAAAATCTTGGTTGTTGTCACAGGCTGAGCTGTAGTGTAGCAGACCATCGAGGTTTGTCAGTGGCAACATTCACTCCATATTTAAAGGACATTATCATCAGCCACTAATAATTTTGGACAGAACCTGCAGACGACTGCAATTGCTACATTTTTAGTTTTTTTCCCTTTAAAGCAGATATGCAGTCAACTTCAGAGATTTCTACTCACATTTAACACACTCATTTTACACAAGTACACAGCATATCTAAGCTCAAGAGGTAAATTCCGAAACACTGAATTACATAACAGACAAACTGGAAATAACTTTTTGATGGATGTTATGTACACATACATATGAAAAATACAAGGGCGGGGGTGTATTTTAATTCTTACTCACTGTAGATTATGAAAGAATGACCTTAAGTGCGTTAGGGAAAAAGTTGAAAAGAGACAGATGGAAAGCTTCAAATAGTTTTCAGTCGGGTCAGTAATTTAAGAACACGAAAAACGATAATTCTATTTGATTTTTTTGCAGAAATGCTTGGGAATTTCACTGAAAAATAACATGCAAGTTCATATATGCTCCATAGGTTTCTATGGTCTTACTTTGAGCGTGGCAGCGTGCTTGTGGTGAAATCGTTCTCCTTATTTTTGATTCGTCGTCGGTCAAGAGTCGCATATTTCGACGAATAGCCAGCATCGGAATCATATCCTCCGATCTCTGGTTCGGAGAGGTACCCACCAGGCGACGTGTACGGATAACGACCTGGAAACGATCAGCAAATAGTCAAAAAAATTGTCTTCTTAAACACGAAGACATTAAGTAAGCTGTAAAATGAAATGTAAACATAAAAATTACCTCTGGATTATAGAACCAATGCTCCCTACAAGAAATCTAAAAAGAATGTGCAATCTTCTTATGGTGTACATAATTGAATTTACGCGAAAGCACGAAGATTTAGCCTCTAACTGCATTACAATCTGTGACATTACAACCTGTTGTAATACTTGTAATTATTTCAGATTAGGCAAACTTATCTTGTAATGGCAGTATTGCTTAAAAACGTACGGATTTCGTCCTTTTTAATAAATAATTAATATTCAGTATAAAACACTACTCACTTACAAGACACAGGTTCAATCTTCTGTCAGAGGCCCCGAATTACACGCTTGTAACATTGGGTGATATTGCGACTTCAGTGTGAGAATTGTATGTATCATAAATGACGCAAAATACGCTTGGCTTGGAGCCGTGACTATCTTTTTCCCTTTTTGTAAGCATTCTCTTATCTCGGCATTTTTAGGCAAAGGTCGTGTGAGCAACAATGAATGCCAAATGACCATTGTTCATCATACGTAAACACAGTATACTGAAAAAACCACTGCAGGATACTACTACCTGAATTTGATTAACAGTGTTGGGGATGACTGAAAGTTACAGGTGCATTCATACATTCGTTCTTCATATATCGTAACGAGGGCGTGGCGGCATCGTGCAGTTACATATTCTTGTATCGCGTCGTCTCGTGTGTTTGGAAACCGCGCCGTCAAACAGTTCGCGCGCCAACCACCAGAGGCGCTGTGTTTTATGTATGTGTGCTTTGTTTTTGTTCTTCCGTACTAGGAGTTTAGTTCGTGCGTACTTACGAGATAACGCTGATCTTTTTGTCCCTGCATGTTAAGTTATTCTAAACTGTAAGCGCGGAACAAGCGAACAGTCCATGTATTCTTTGCCCTCTCCTGTGGTCGTGTTCAATAAAGCTAACGTCAATATTGATGGAAGGAATTTTTATGTAGTGCGTTTCCGTCGATGAAGTACACGCAGGTTCTAACAATCGAACCTCGAACGACAGTCTACCCAGTTTGTGCCGGTAATTGGTGATTCCGACGTCATATACCTGCATAGTACCATTGGACTGACGAGCGTTTACCGAAGACTGGCTGTAAGACTACCAGGCTTTGCCCTTTCTGGCCACACAATCCAGCTTTGTGGTGTGCGCAGGAGGTCGCAAGTTTACTCTGGAATTTCGGTAGACGTTACCAAGTTTGCGCTGGTAGTAAGCCAATTACACAACCAGTAAGCCGCAGAAGTGCTAGATACAATTGCCTCGCCACCAACGGCTAACTCTTACGACAGACTGAACTGACCCCGCGAGTGTCAGCATTGCAAGAAGAGTGACTCCGTTAAGTTTTCATTCTGGAAGATATTGGAGACAGAAATCCATCGCAGTACTTGCGGCACCCAAGAAGTAAAATAGACGTGGGAACTGTTCCGGACAGCTTACTGAGGACAATATGGAGCAGTCGTTTGTCATCGCCTGTCAAAGGAATTATAGCATCACCGTCTGACTCATCACTGGACATCGAAGCGGAACTGGTCGATAAAATCGAGGACGCGATGACACCAACTCCTGTTATCCCAGTTACTGCGCAGTGAGCTAGCGCAATGTCAGTTGTTTCGCGCGCATATTACGACGCCGTGGCAGCCAAGGTAGATGTACTGACATGTCAGATCGACGAACAGTTATCTCGATGCGTCCCGAGCAACGACAGAAGCCAGAATCGATACTCCAGACGCTCGTGCAGCAGGTCATCGACGACATCTTCCACAAGTGAACCTGAGCAGCAAAGTATCTGCTGGTATCACCGAAAATTCGGGGAGCAAGCGACAGATGCACAACTCGCTGCACTAACCCAAATGGCAAGGGCGGTCGGAAGTAGGTGCCTCCTCCAATTGCTGATCTGTGCCTGCACGACTGTTTGTCAGTGATCGGCGATGGCTGGAAATATTTAATAGACACTCGGTCCGATTTGTCCATTTACCTGCGGACTATGTTGCACAGGAAGCGACCAGCTACGTTATTCTGTCTGATTGCTGCAAACAACTCAGTCATAACAATAAACGGCACCCTGCGTTTGGAACTAGACCTGGGTTTAAAATGAGCTTTTGCGTGGCTTTTGCCATTGCAGGTGTCGCCGAACCTATCAGCAGAGCGGACTTCCTCGCCAATTATAATCTACTCCCGGACATGAAGTACTCACGCCTACTTGACAGCACCACAGGCTTAAGAGCGGCCAGATTTCGGTGGAACAAAGCCGTTCTTACTGCCAAAGTAATACGACCTCTGGAGCGCCTGAGGAGGTAAGGCACGGCACTGTCCAGAGATTTTCGGCACTAATTATATCATACGCTGAAAACTCATGATCAATAAAACTACTACATACAGACGATTGATGGTCCTCCCACATCTTGAAGACTACAACCTTTGGCTTCAGATCATCTTAAAATTGAGAAAGCACAGATCGACAGTATGATTTGTGAAGGGCAATGCAGCCTTCCAACAGCCTCTGGTCCTCACCGCTACATTTGGTCCCAAAAAAAGATGGTGCATGCCGGTCTTGTGGTGGCTCATCATCATCATACTAAGTCATTGTCCTCATTCCTGAGTGTCATGATCCCATGAACCAAACGTCTCCATCCCTGATGGTTGCCAGCTTCTCTTAGTGCCTGCTGAAGAGGTAGACTAAAGATGATCTTGATTTGATCCATCTGCTCGCTGCTCTTCCTCTTAGTCTCGTGCCCTCGATCTTTCCTTGCAAGACTATTTTCTCTAGATTTTCTCCATCTTTTCTCACAATATGGCCAAAGAAATAGAGAATTTTTGTTGTGACTCGAAAAAAAAGGCGTCTGGAGATATTGAGTTATTCAATAATGGACACATTTGTTCTTCTTTCGGTCCATTTTATGTGCAGCGTCCTACACCAGCACCGAAGTGCAAAAACATCAATGCACTGTTTGTCTCTGGCCTTGAGTGTCCATATTTCGCAACCATAAAAGAAGACAGAAAACACGAGTGTTTCAACTAGCCAGATCTTTGTGCTATTTGTTATTGCTCTGCTCTGCCAGATCTTGGTGAGCTTCTTCATAGCTACTCGCCTTAGTGTAATCCGTCTTCTTATCTCATCTTCCCAACATCCCGTGCTGCAGATGGTTGACCCAAGACAGATGAAGGAATGCGTGACTTACAGTTCCTTTAATCGACCTACGATCTGGATCTATTCTTCTTCGCTTTAGTGTCATTTGGGTGATATGCTTTGACTGTCTGTTACACATCATGACAGACAGCGCATGGCAATTTGAATTCGACCTGTTCAGACAACTTGCGAAGTTCTGCGGTGCAACTCACCGCAAAACGACGAGCTGTCATCCAGCCAGTAACGGGATGATCGAGAGATGGCACGCTCACTTAAGGCAGCACTAATGTGCCACGGCATTGAGTAGACCAAAGCCCTTCCCATGGTACTATTAAGCTTCAGAAACACTTTCAAACCAGATCTAGACGCTTCTTCGGCAGGACTGGTGTATGGGGAGATGTTGAGGATTCCAGCAGAATTTGTGGAAACAAATACTATGTCATAACCAAGGGATGATTAACCAGAATTCCTACGCCAACTGCGAGAGCACATGGCCCAAATCCACCCACACCACCCTCACAGACATGGTACAGCTACCAATGCCATGTATCAAGACTTGGAAACCTTTTTACACATCATGTTCTGCACAGAAGGCTTCAAACTGTTGTTGGAGCCGACATACTCAGGTTTTTACCATGTAGTCACAAGGGGAAACAAGACAACTGACATTTCAATTAATGGAAAGGCGGCCACTGTTTCTATAGACAGGGTTAAATTAGTTTATCTTCCAAGAAGCAGCAATGTCAGAGCTTCCAAGACTGCAGTCTCACCCAACAGCCACCACCTCACTACCTTCACAGCCACCAGCATAGATTACAACAGCAGTCGACCTACCATCGTGTACCTCAACGTCTTGTCACCACATCCACTTTCCAGCCTACTGTGAACACCTTACCAAGCCACTATTTGGAATAACAGTCCGCTACTATGGGGGCTGATGTGGCAACATTGTACAGTTACATAGTGTTTCAAACTGCGCCATAAACATTTCACGTGCCAGCCACCAAAGGCTCTGTGTTTTATCTGTATGTGTGTGGTTTGTTTTTGTATCGTCCATGCTTGCAGTTTAGTTCATGCTTAATTACGAGATAATGATGATGTTTTTCTTCCCTGCATGTTAAGTTATTTTCAACTGTAAGCTCCTTGTTCCCTGCATGCTAAGTTATTTTCAACTGTAAGCTCCTTGTTCCATGCATGTTAAGTTATTTTCAACTGTAAGCTAGGAACGAGCGAACAAGCCATGTTTTCTTTGCCATCTCCTGTGGCTGTGATCAATAAAGCTAACGTTAATATTGTTTGAAGGAGTTTTTATGTAGTGTGGTTCTAACAGTGGAATGACGGTCTGCTCAGCTTGTGCTGGCATTCTGTTTCTCAGTGTGCTGCAAAAAATGTAAAAGGAGCACTCAACAACTTGAATTGCTTCTATTGGTCCATGAAATATTCTTTCATATTTATTTCCAACCAAACATTACTACACTTACTAAGTGGGAAATGCACTGATCATCTCATAATTTTTTTATTGTATGTTATAGGGTAAGATGACCTGAGGTTGTAATATACATTTAATTTTAAAAATCAAACTTTTTTCATTGTAATTTTTAACGAAACTTAGTTTATGTAAGAGGAATGGCTTTGTCTGACCTTATACATTCAGAAACACTCAAAGAATAACTGTGTGACAGCCATGGGTCCATCATTTGACTGCGTGCAGGGGTGGCACAGTTTAGCTAAAAATTTGTAACTTATACATGTAAGAAGGATACACTGCTCTGCAAAATTTAAGAGTGAGACAGATAAAGTAACATAACAAACCAACTACCTCATGGGAATGAATGAAAGTGCGGGAGCATGTTGCCAGAGCTCTCCCAGTCGTGCACACAAAGTTTGACGTCACATGGTGTGAAGTCAGCGTCACTA
Source organism: Schistocerca gregaria (assembly GCF_023897955.1). Taxonomy (NCBI): domain Eukaryota; kingdom Metazoa; phylum Arthropoda; class Insecta; order Orthoptera; family Acrididae; genus Schistocerca; species Schistocerca gregaria. The sequence continues at coordinate 1,062,384,991 of NC_064920.1, forward strand.
TAAAACTAAATGGGGCTGGCCCCACAACATGAGGCAGTTAAAGGAATGGACAAGATGTTTGCATCAATTAATAAGCAATTATGCTGCATTATGGTTGTGTTCTTCACAACATGGCCTGAAACAACATCTACATAATTTCAAAAACGAAAGGACTACAGTAATCTACAGTTATATCAGAAATTGAGTCCGCCTTGATGCAAAACACCTTGTTATTCGTTTATTTCTTTATTCTCCCAAACTAGTTTTGGCTACAAATATCACCATCATCAGTGGGTTTTTAATAGTGTTGATTTTAAGAACCATAACTTGTCTCATCGAATAGAGATGCAATAATATACTTGAGTAGGGAAGCATTCCTGGATCACTCATCTGGTTCAACATTACCTGGAGGTGACAAGACTAATTTGTATAGGCTGTTTTAAGCTATGCTGTAGAGTGAACGATTCATCCCAGCCTGTGCTATAACTGGTTTATATGACACAGCAGAGGCTTGCATTAATTGCAAACCATACATACTGTTCATTATTATCAGGTTCTTTTTATTTACAAGACTGCTGTTCACACTACAGTTACGAACCTACTATCTTTTACAGCCACAGTGGAAGCTACTTTCTCTTGTTATCACAACTCAAAAATAGTTCTGCATAATACTAGTGCTCAACTGTGAAAAGTCTTTTAATTTTTTTAAACAATATCATTGTTGCATTATTTTCTCATTAAATACATACTTTTTACATAATAATCACATATCATATCCATTACTGAGAAATGAAAAACAAATATTCAGCATGTCCCTTCAGAATTCCTGTACAAATTTTGTCGCATCTTTATATCAATAAATAAAAAACAATTATTAATGACACAACAAAAATACTGAAAAAGCATAATTCAAAAAGATTTGCTTCACAGTTCTGTGTTATTTACAGACATAAAATATTTACAATATTTGACACTATTTTAACTTATCCAGCAAGCTGTTACAACAGAACCACAGACTAAGAACAGAAAATAATGCGCCCATAACCTAAATAATTAGAAGCTACTCAACAGTTAATAACAATAAATTATGTACAAACAATTTGAATGTCCACACAGTGAGCTTGAAGCTTTGAAGAACAATTTTTTTTCCCAAATCGAAACAATATTTAGAAGCATTAGCTTTAAAACACTAACAATAAGGGAAGTGGACACTGATGTCCAGACTTTTAAATTGTGCCATTAGAATCAACATCTAACAGCAAACTTTGGTGTTAATGTTTTAATTGAGCAAAGTGTTTAGCTTTTAAGTGACATTCGCCTTGTTTCATTAGTGATACTACCCATTTCCCTTGAAGCAATAGGGGTCATTTTGAAGTCACTTGTTTCTGCAGAGAATTTCGAAGGTGTGCAGAAGTGATCAAAATATGATTATCTCTGTTAGTACATTTTAGACAGTAGTATCTCTAATATTCATTAAATATAATATTTTGAATGAATTACTTGGATGAGATGAACACCTTGTACTACAAAGTAGGCTAGTACAGAAATGAAACTACAACTACCGAAAGTAATATTCAAATTTCAGCTGGTTATGAATCAATGAATATTTAATTCACTGGGGCAGATTTATGAAAATTTGGATAGTTCTGTATAAATTTAAGCAATAATAAGAAACAAACCATGACCTGAAAGCAAAACTGAACCACAAACTGCGATTCAATCATGCAAAAATATTACCAAAAAAGAGGTATTACAGAAGTTAAAGTCTCCTTGAACATTTCCTAAATAGAAGTTCTAGAGCAATAGAATTTCACAACATTCATGCTCTTTGGTGTTCAACAGAATGTTATTCTTCACAGAATATAATATTATCACATAGTGGATACAAACATAAATACATCATGTAAGTTTTTCTCATGCAAGTTTCGGTCACGTCATTAAACAAACAAATTGCTAAGAAGCACACAAAGCCAGCACACATAAAACACAGTTATTTAAAAAAAGTTAAAAAATAGCTGTGTTCATCACCTCTTCTCGGCTTGTAATAGATTGTGATATAGTCGTCTGTAAGAGAAATGGAAAATTACTTTTATTGTCATAACAAGATACTTTTTAAAGTGACATATTTTATAAGCCAGCTTTTAGGTCTTTGGCAACATAATTATTTTATGTTTGTTCAGCATGATTGTTTCATCAATTTTTTAAGAGACTCATAGAATTTTGACAATAGTCTATAACAACAACATTTTTCAGTAATGTATATTTGAGGAGATAATTTTTAATTCTCTTGTATATACACTCCTGGAAATGGAAAAAAGAACACATTGACACCGGTGTGTCAGACTCACCATACTTGCTCCGGACACTGTGAGAGGGCTGTACAAGCAATGATCACACGCACGGCACAGCGGACACACCAGGAACCGCGGTGTTGGCCGTCGAATGGCGCTAGCTGCGCAGCATTTGTGCACCGCCGCCGTCAGTGTCAGCCAGTTTGCCGTGGCATACGGAGCTCCATCGCAGTCTTTAACACTGGTAGCATGCCGCGACAGCGTGGACGTGAACCGTATGTGCAGTTGACGGACTTTGGGCGAGGGTGTATAGTGGGCATGCGGGAGGCCGGGTGGACGTACCGTCGAATTGCTCAACACGTGGGGCGTGAACGTGGGGCGTGAACGTGGGGCGTGAGGTCTCCACATTACATCGATGTTGTCGCCAGTGGTCGGCGGAAGGTGCAAGTACCCGTCGACCTGGGACCGGACCGCAGCGACGCACGGATGCACGCCAAGACCGTAGGATCCTACGCAGTGCTGTATGGGACCGCACCGCCACTTCCCAGCAAATTAGGGACACTGTTGCTCCTGGGGTATCGGCGAGGACCATTCGCAACCGTCTCCATGAAGCTGGGCTACGGTCCCGCACACCGCCAGGCCGTCTTCCGCTCACGCCCCAACATCGTGCAGCCCGCCTCCAGTGGTGTCGCAACAGGCGTGAATGGAGGTACGAATGGAGACGTGTCGTCTCCAGCGATGAGAGTCGCTTCTGCCTTGGTGCCAATGATGGTCGTATGCGTGTTTGGCGCCGTGCAGGTGAGCGCCACAATCAGGACTGCATACGACCGAGGCACACAGGGCCAACACCCGGCATCATGGTGTGGGGAGCGATCTCCTACACTGGCCGTACACCTCTGGTGATCGTCGAGGGGACACTGAATAGTGCACGGTACATCCAAATCGTCAGCGAACCCATCGTTCTACCATTCCTAGACCGGCAAGGGAACTTGCTGTTCCAACAGGACAATGCACGTCCGCATGTATCCCGTGCCACCCAACGTGCTCTAGAAGGTGTAAGTCAGCTACCCTGGCCAGCAAGATCTCCGGATCTGTCCCCCATTGAGCATGTTTGGGACTGGATGAAGCGTCGTCTCACGTGGTCTGCACGTCCAGCACGAACGCTGGTCCAGCTGAGGCGCCAGGTGGAAATGGCATGGCAAGCCGTTCCACAGGACTACATCCAGCATCTCTACGATCGTCTCCATGGGAGAATAGCAGCCTGCATTGCTGCGAAAGGTGGATATACACTGTACTAGTGCCGACATTGTGCATGCTCTGTTGCCTGTGTCTATGTGCCTGTGGTTCTGTCAGTGTGATCATGTGATGTATCTGACCCCAGGAATGTGTCAATAAAGTTTCCCCTTCCGGGGACAATGAATTCATGGTGTTCTTATTTCAATTTCCAGTAGTGTATTTCAGTTCTCATATGAAATAAAATTATAAGTTTTAAATGTCAGAAACTGGAATATATTTCTGCAACATTAAACCTTAATTTATTAATTCTGTCACAAATAAAGGTAGAGAGCTGCAGACTGATAAAAATCCTGCTCACTACAGAGAAATCGTGTAGTAAGTAGTCTAGTGTAATTTCTCAAACTATAAGCTTACTGCTTGTCCCCAATGAGTAAGTGTGAAGCCTTACCATCCTTTCCAGTACGATGCAGAGAGTCGTACATCCGTTTGTACCATTTCGCTTGGTTGCTGTCTTTCACTTCCTGTAAATCACACAATTTTTGGTTAGGTCAGGAATTATGCTTCCGAAATAAATTTAAGAAATATCATAATTATACTAGGTGTCTAAAACCCTTAGAATCTAAATTATTCAGGTGGTAAAGGATCCTAAACTGAGAATCTTGAAATAGTGGTTGTAAATAAACATTTCAGGCTAAATAACAGAAGGTCACGGTTGTGCAATCATCTTAAATACCTGTCAACACAGGTATTTAAGATGATTGCACAGCCGTGACCTTCTCTTATTTAGCCTGAAATGTTTATTTACAACCACTATTTCAAGATTCTCAGTGGCACCACCTTGGCAAAAAAATAGTCTGTGTTGTGTTCGTGTTACATTTTAATCGTATATCTACATCTACATGACTACTCTGCAATTCACATTTAAGTGCTTGGCAGAGGGTTCATCGAACCACAATCATACTATCTCTCTACTATTCCACTCCCGAACAGCGAGCGGGAAAAACGAACACCTAAACCTTTCTGTTCGAGCTCTGATTTCTCTTATTTTATTTTGATGATCATTCCTACCTATGTAGGTTGGGCTCAACAAAATATTTTCGCATTCGGAAGAGAAAGTTGGTGACTGAAATTTCGTAAAAAGGTCTCGCCGCGACGAAAAACGTCTATGCTGTAATGACTTCCATCCCAACTCGTGTATCATATCTGCCACACTCTCTCCCCTATAACGCGATAATACAAAACGAGCTGCCCTTCTTTGCACCCTCTCGATGTCCTCCGTCAATCCCACCTGGTAAGGATCCCACACCGCGCAGCAATATTCTAACAGAGGACGAACGAGTGTAGTGTAAGCTGTCTCTTTAGTGGACTTGTTGCATCTTCTAAGTGTCCTGCCAATGAAACGCAACCTTTGGCTCGCCTTCCCGACAATATTATCTATGTGGTCCTTCCAACTGAAGTTGTTTGTAATTTTAACACCCAGGTACTTAGTTGAATTGACAGCCTTGAGAATTGTACTATTTATCGAGTAATCGAATTCCAACGGATTTCTTTTGGAACTCATGTGGATCATCTCACACTTTTCGTTATTTAGCGTCAACTGCCACCTGACACACCATACAGCAATCTTTTCTAAATCGCTTTGCAGCTGATACTGGTCTTCGGATGACCTTACTAGACGGTAAATTACAGCATCATCTGCGAACAACCTAAGAGAACTGCTCAGATTGTCACCCAGGTCATTTATATAGATCAGGAACAGTAGAGGTCCCAGGACGCTTCCCTGGGGAACACCTGATATCACTTCAGTTTTACTCGATGATTTGCCGTCTATTACTACGAACTGCGACCTTCCTGACAGGAAATCACGAATCCAGTCGCACAACTGAGACGATACCCCATAGCTCCGCAGCTTGATTAGAAGTCGCTTGTGAGGAACGGTGTCAAAAGCTTTCCGGAAATCTAGAAATACGGAATCAACTTGAGATCCCCTGTCGATGGCGGCCATTACTTCGTGCGAATAAAGAGCTAGCTGCGTTGCACAAGAGCGATGTTTTCTGAAGCCATGCTGATTACGTGTCAATAGATCGTTCCCTTCGAGGTGATTCATAATGTTTGAATACAGTATATGCTCCAAAACCCTACTGCAAACCGACGTCAATGATATAGGTCTGTAGTTAAATGGATTACTCCTACTACCCTTCTTGAACACTGGTGCGACCTGCGCAATTTTCCAATCTGTAGGTACAGATCTATCGGTGAGCGAGCGGTTGTATATGAGTGCTAAGTAGGGAGCTATAGTATCAGCGTAATCTGAAAGGAACCTAATCGGTATACAATCTGGACCTGAAGACTTGCCCGTATCAAGCGATTTGAGTTGCTTCGCAACCCCTAAGGTATCTACTTCTAAGAAACTCATGCTAGCAGATGTTCGTGTTTCAAATTCTGGAATATTCCATTCGTCTTCCCTGGTGAAGGAATTTCGGAAAACTGCGTTCAATAACTCCGCTTTAGCGGCGCAGTCGTCGATAACAGTACCATCGGCACTGCGCAGCGAAGGTATTGACTGCGTCTTGCCGCTTGTGTACTTTACATACGACCAGAATTTCTTCGGATTTTCTACCAAATTTCGAGACAATGTTTCGTTGTGGAACCTATTAAAGGCATCTCGCATCGAAGTACGTGCCAAATTTCGCGCGTCTGTAAATTTTAGCCCATCTTCAGGATTTCGCGTTCTTCTGAACTTCGCATGCTTTTTCCGTTGCCTCTGCAACAGCGTTCGGACCTTTTTTGTGTACCACGGGGGATCCGTTCCATCTCTTACCAATTTATGAGGTATGAATATCTCAATTGCTGTTGCTACTATATCTTTGAATTTGAGCCACATCTCGTCTACATTCGCATAGTCAGTTCGGAAGGAATGGAAATTGTCTTTTAGGAAGGCTTCTAGTGGTACTTTATCCGCTTTTTTAAATAAAATTATTTTGCGTTTGTTTCTGATGGATTTGGAAGAAATGGTATTGAGCCTAGCTACAATGACCTTGTGATCACTAATCCCTGTATCAGTCATGATGCTCTCTATCAGCTCTGGATTGTTTGTGGCCAAGAGGTCAAGTGTGTTTTCGCAACCATTTACAATTCGCGTGGGTTCGTGGACTAACTGCTCTAAATAATTTTCGGAGAATGCATTTAGGACAATCTCGGAAGACGTTTTGTGTCTACCACCGGTTTTGAACAAGTATTTTTGCCAACATACCGAGGGTAGGTTGAAGTCCCCACCAACTATAACCGTATGAGTGGGGTATTTATTTGTTACGAGACTCAAACTTTCTCTGAACTGTTCCGCAACTGTATCATCGGAGTCTGGGGGTCGGTAGAAGGAGCCAATTATTAACTTTATTCGGCTGTTAAGTATAACCTCCACCCACACCAATTCGCACAGAGTATCTACTTCGACTTCACTACAAGATAAACCACTACTGACAGACACCAACACTCCACCACCAATTCTGCCTAATCTATCTTTCCTGAACACCGTCTGAGACTTCGTAAAAATTTCTGCAGAACTTATTTCAGGCTTTAGCCAGCTTTCTGTACCTATAACGATATCCGCTTCTGTGCTTTCTATTAGCGCTTGAAGCTCAGGGACTTTTCCAGCGCAACTACAACAGTTTACAACTATAATTCCGACTGTTCCTTGATCCAAGCACGTCCTGTAATTGCCAAGCACCCTTTGACATTGCAGCCCATCCCGCACTTTCCCGAGGCCTTCTAACCTAAAAAAACCGCCCAGTCCACGCCACACAGCCTCCGCTACCCGTGTAGCCGCCAGCTGAGTGTAGTGAACTCCTGACCTATTCAGCGGAACCCGAAACCCCACCACCCTATGGCGCAAGTCAAGGAATCTGCAGCCAATACGGTCGCAAAACCGTCTGAGCCTCTGATTCAGACCCTCCACCCGGCTCTGCACCAAAGGTCCGCAGTCGGTTCTGTCAACGATGCTGCAGATGGTGAGCTCTGCCTTCATCTCATAAGCAAGACCGGCAGCCTTCACCAAATCAGATAGCCGCTGGAATCCAGAGAGAATTTCCTCAGATCCAAAGCGACACACGTCATTAGTGCCGACATGTGCCACCACCTGCAGCTGGCTGCACCCTGTGCTCTTCATGGCATCCGGAAGGACCCTTTCCACATCAGGAATGACTCCTCCCGGAATGCACACGGAGTGCACACTGGATTTCTTCCCCTCCTTAGCCGCCATATCCCTAAGGGGCCCCATTACGCGCCTAACATTGGAGCTCCCAACTACCAGTAAGCCCAACCTCTGCGATTGCCCGGACCTTGAAGGCTGAGAATGATCCTCTGAAACAGGGCAGGCAGCTGCATCTGGCTCAGCCAGAGACAGTGCCTGAAACCGGTTTGTCAGACGCACCGGGGAGGCTTTCTGGTCAGCTTCCGGGGACGCCTTTCGCTGCCTGCCACGCCTTGGAACGACCTCCCAATCAACCACAGGCGAGGGCTCAGCTCCACTGCGGGCAGCAACCGGGGCAACCACAGCGGCAGACCGATCTGGGGACAGACGGGATGAGGTTGACATCCCCGTGATACCCGAGTCCGGCTCCCCACAGTGGTGCCCATTGGCAACAGCCTCAAGCTGCGCGACCGAAGTCAGCGCCGATTGCAGCTGTGAGCGAAGGGATGCCAAGTCAGCCCTCATCCGAACACAGCAATCGCAGTCCCTGTCCATTCTAATCGATGTTTAACAACAGTTACTGAAACACGAGTCGGTGCCTAGATAACGCAAGCGGAACACGCAAAGAATGTATCAACTAACCTGTACAAATGCCTAACGACTGCGCTACAATCTGCTGAATTTACGATTACAGTAACTAAAACTCGAAACTGCACCTCCTATACAAAACTCACACGCAATTTAAATAAGAATCTACGAAGTAAACACTAAAGCGCGATGCTACAACCCTCAAATACTATAATACGCCCGAAATATACGAATTAAACAATGCAAGTACCCAAAAACACGCAAAGAAATTAAACTATGTAACAAATAAGAAGCTAGGGTTATACGGCTTGCTGCTGCAGCTGCTTATCCAACGGCGGCAGGGAGCACAATGACTGTGACCAACCGACACTGGCTGTTCAAAACAAAAACAGAAGACAGACGACTACGCGAATTTGCACTATTCAGGTACTAAGGCGCGATGCTACAACCCTCAAATACTATAATACGCCCGAAATATACGAATTAAACAATGCAAGTACCCAAAAACACGCAAAGAAATTAAACTATGTAACAAATAAGAAGCTAGGGTTATACGGCTTGCTGCTGTATATAGTTACATGTAGATGTTGGAGGCCTGAAACATCAGCAGAAATTCAAAAGTAAATGGTTGCTATGTTCACAGCTGCCTGTCTCATGGAGGATTATTGAAAGGGGTGTTTGCGATAGTGTGACAAAAAGTTTATGCACCTCTGCAATGCGTGAATTGTGACTATCCCTATAAAATAAGTTGTTGCTTCAAAGTGTAAATAACTTTATGTTCATTCGTACAGAGTGCGACACACATCCGGCTCTCACATGCCTACACCGTCTTAAGCGTTAGAAAGAATACTTTTTTATCTTAGTTGAAGGGAGCGAAATACTCTGGGTGTCACGTTTCTGTTTCCAAGCGAATGTGGCGTCTCATACACGGGGCTGACTATCAGGACAGTCGAAGAGAGATACGAGGAACATCAGCGACACACCCGACTAGAACAGTCAAGCAAATCAGCTCTCACCGAGCACTGCCTCGAATATAATCATGAAATAATGAGACCAGTATCGTGGCGAAAACGTCTACTTTCTGAGGCAGAATAATGAAGCAGTCAATAGAGATAAAGACAAACCTAATAAACAGGGCCGGCGTTTTGAGTGTAAATAACGCTTGTACTACTCTCAGTTTGTTAACATCTCGCACGCCATCACAAGCACCATAGCAGGAAAACACTGATAAAACTGGCGTTTCACGGTATATCAGTGCGAGCTATAAAAAACAAAAGAGCATCGAAGTGCGCAGGGAGCGGCAGGAATTGAACTCTGCTATAAATAACGGTGCTAGATCAACAATGGTTCTCAGTCTGAATGGCGACCAGGCAGCGTGTGTACATAGCAGCAAACCTCGCAGCACCTAAAGACAGCTGGTTCGGTCGCCGAAATAGAGGGTGATTCAGAAAGAAAGAAAAGATTTCCATTATTTATCACAGACAAAATATGAAAGATAGAAATACTCTGAGCATGTCAATGGATAGAGGAAGGTTCAAATTTCGATGTTCGCACAAATACTATACCACAGGGCTTCCCAACCTTTTCGGCTGGCGGACCTCTTCTTCAGTTGAAAATCCATGGCGGACCCCTAGTCAGTCAAGAGCACAGTAACTTTAAATTTCAGAGCGGAACACATGGGAACTGAAAGCTTCTTAATGCAAGTGCCATGTTCCCAATGAACCCCCCCCCCCCCCCCCCTCCTCCCACCGAAGTATCAATAGTCTTTGGAGCTTCGTGTGATTGTTCTTCCTTTGGTCGTCCTCCCTCCTCATTCACTTCAACTGGAAACTTCCCTTGTTGTCAAGGCGATGGAGAAACTGCACTCTTCTTCAATGATCCCGACTTCAACCACCGATCCATGTTAGAAGTAATAAACTGGTCAAAAATCGACTTATGGAACAGGTAGTGCACTGGCAAAGCAAGTTTAACATTTAATGTTGCCTGGGGCCGCATACGTGCCAGCGAGCGCTGACTGGTCGACAAAGCTCGGTCCGTGCATGCGAAAAAGGTTTCAGCGCATCTAGCGCCGTGAGCCTGCGCACAAACGACCCCTGTATTGTTGCGAAAGAGTCGATCAGAGAAGCCGCATTCTCCGGCACTAAACTGTATATGTGTTCTCACTTAGGAACCGCAAAGGCTGTTTGGAAATACGACTTGAAGTAAAAGTACACATGTTTTTCACACGAAAAAAAAATAGTGATGAATTTGATTTTCACATTTTTATTCAATAAATATACTCATTATTTTACACGACTTGGTGAAAGGTGGCCACCGACCCCCTAGAAAGAGCCGGCGGACCCCTAAGGGAGCCGCGGACTACACGTTGGGAAGCCCTGCTATGCCATATACTCAACATGAGCACCGTACGTTGCTCAGAAACATCGAAATGGTAGACCATTTTATGCCACACGCGAATCAACAGGTCCCTGATTACTGAATCGACAGCTTCAACGATTCAGTTTCTCAACTCACGAAGAGTAGCTACAACAGGCGGAACGGAGGCTGCGTCTCTTACACAAGCCCACAGAAAAAAAATCGCAAGGCTTGAAGCCTGGGGACCTGAGAAGTCAATAGCAATGAACAAGATCTTGTCCATCTCTTTCCATTCAGTGTTGTGCAAGAGATTTCCTAAGGTAACGCCGCACAGCAAGATGAAAGTAAGGCGGGGCGCCGTCATGCATTAAAATAAAATAATTGTAATGTTCGTGAAGTTGGGGAAACAACCACTTTTGCATCATGTCCAGGTATGACATTCCTGTCACAGTTTCCTCCGCAAAAATAAAACGCCCATAAACATTGTAAACAGAAGCAGCAGAAAGATTTTGCGAACCCCAAATTCTTATATTATGGCGGTTTACTTTACCCGTTAGATGAAACGTCGTTTCGTCCAGAATAATGAGTCCTTCGGAAAAAGTGTCCTCTGCCACATCAAGGAGAACTGAAATGCAAAATTCATACTTTCTGTTATGGTCGCAGGGACGCAGTTTCTGTAGTAACTGCAACTTGTACGATGCCATATGTAGGCGTTGTTTTAGAACACACCACACCGTTGTCCGCTAGGTGCAAATTGAGGCGCGTATAGCGCAGCGCGCGTTTTTGGAACTTCATAGGTTATAATGGGTCCGCGTAAACTGGGACGCGACGAACACCGACTCAAAGGAAGGCCTCGGAGCTTGTTGGTGACGTCACGTCAGCTCGGCACAGCGAGCGCCAGGTCTGTTGCAGGCATACTCATAATTGGGGTGTCTCCCTCCCTGACACAGGAAAATGTGAAACTATTGGCGGTAGTCGACCAACACACATTGTTCTGAGAGATTTCTGCAATCAATTAATTGTGCAATTCATTACACTTCTTAACAAATAGTGTACTCCTGAACTTAAATTTCCACCTGTTTTAAGGATTGACACACAGAAACAACTTCATGGTCCAGCAGCAACAGAAATCGTACTTCTTTACCTTATTTGTAAATCTGAGGAAGTTACGTTCGTACTGGGTTGCCTTTACAAGAAACTGTGAACAAATTGGTGCTCTTCTTTAGGTATCTTGGTTGACTATGGGGTAAGGAGCACTGAATGTTAATCAAATATCTTGCGATTGTACACGTTGGGGGAGGGGTTGGGGGACAGAAGAAGAGGCAAAAGAGAGATACTTGTTTTATCAAACAAATTTTTTTTTATCTTATAAAGTATGTCCTTTCAGTTGCAAGAGGGGAATATTTATCTTTTCTAATGTGCATGTATAAAAAAGTTTAAGCTGAGCAGTATTTTCGATGTATGAAGCTATTTTGTTTCCTGTTTAGAATTCCGTTCGTTGAAAACGACTGTAATCTAATGACTGGCAACAGTTGGACATTTACACATGTAAATTAGTTCACATTTCCAGTGACGATGTCAAACGAAAATAAATAAATAAATAAAAGAAACGAGTTTATTGTAAGGGGGTTGGGGTAAGTTTCGATAAAAAAAAATGGATCACGTAAATATAGTTACTTGAATGTAAAATTTCCGAAGCTTGCAATGGGGCAAAGCATCTTCTCATATTGATTTACGTTTGTTTCGACAGGATTCAGTAATACAGAAGTATGATCTTCATTTGTAGCTTTACGATAGTAAGAAAATCTTTCACCTAAATAAAACTGCAGAATCCAAAACAATACCAAACATTTTGTCCAAAAATAAGAGATTTATAGTGACAAGCAATCCCAGGCGTTTCTGCCTGCAGCTGGAGGGGCGAGGCGGGGACCGGGAAGGCAGTCCTGCCACATGCTCACTTCGGCATGGCGCATACGGGCAGTGAAAGTATTGCCCATCCGAAAAATACGGCATTACAATATACTGAACTTTATTATGACTCAGTAGTGTCACGTTTTTCGCCGTTTAAAAGCTCCATCTCTTTTCGTTAGTACATAACAGTTTTCAGTTACATATATCTGTACAGTTCTTTCGTTTTGATTATTCTTTTGTACAGAACAATGCACAGTTCAATAGCCACGGGGATTATACAGGGTGATTCAAAAAGAATACCACAACTTTAAAAATGTGTATTTAATGAAAGAAACATAATATAACCTTCTGTTGTACATCATTACAAAGAGTATTTAAAAAGGTTTTTTTTTTCACTCAAAAACAAGTTCAGAGATGTTTAATATGGCCCCCTCCAGACACTCGAGCAATATCAACCCGATACTCCAACTCGTTCCACACTCTCTGTAGCATATCAGGCGTAACAGTTTGGATAGCTGCTGTTATTTCTCGTTTCAAATCATCAATGGTGGCTGGGAGAGGTGGCCGAAACACCATATCCTTAACATACCCCAATAAGAAAAAATCGCAGGGGTAAGATCAGGGCTTCTTGGAGGCCAGTGATGAAGTGCTCTGTCATGGGCTGCCTGGCGGCCGATCCATCGCCTCGGGTAGTTGACGTCCAGGTAGTTACGGACAGATAAGGTTTCATAACTAACCTTTTTCGTAGGACTCTCCATACAGTTGATTGTGGAATTTGCAGCTCTCTGCTAGCTCTGCGAGTCGATTTTCCTGGACTGCGAACAAATGCTTGCTGGATGCGTGCTACATTTTCATCACTCGTTCTCGGCCGTCCAGAACTTTTCCCTTTGCACAAACACCCATTCTCTGTAAACTGTTTATACCAACGTTTAATACACCACCTCTCAGGAGGTTGAACACCATACTTCGTTCGAAATGCACGCTGAACAACTGTCGTCGATTCACTTCTGCCGTACTCAATAACACAAAAAGCTTTCTGTTAAGCGGTCGCCATCTTAGCATCAACTGACGCTGACGCCTAGTCAACAGCGCCTCAAGCGAACAAATGTACAACTAAATGAAACTTTATAGCTCCCTTAATTCGCCGACAGATAGTGCTTAGCTCTGCCTTTTGTCGTTGCAGAGTTTTAAATTCCTAAAGTTGTGGTATTCTTTTTGAATCACCCTGTATATCTGCCTCCACAATGTTTTCATATCGTAAGAAGGGACAGATGATTCATCGTGAGGGTAGTGAATAATGAAGTAAGAAAAAAAAAGTCTTGTGTTTGCCTTACGGCAGGTCTTGCCATGGGGGAGCCTCGTCAGAAAGGTCCACCGCATGAGCGTCTTGGGAATTGATTCCAGTGGTGGTTTCCCGTTGCCTTCCACTGATGATAACGAAGACAACACAACACCCACTCCCTGAGCGGAGAAAATCTCCGATCCAGCCGGGAATCGAACCCGGGCCCCTGCGCGTGAAAACCCGCCGCGCTGACCAGTCAGTTTTTTTCTTTTTTTTTAAATCTCATGTTGTTCGCTTTGGTTAGTTGCATCTGCTCGGGGCGGACGTCGTAAGACATCCGTTTAAGTTCGATGTTGATCGATTAACTCAGTTTTCTTATTGCAGAGGGCAGCTAACCCTCTGACCGAACACGCTGAGCTACCGTGGCTATCGGGGCGTACAATGAAGTAAGGAATATTATAGTATCTTGTGATCTAAAAGCAGTGCAGAAAAATAAAACAAGTTTATCTACTTGCTGCATGTTATGCTGACGTATCTTTACGATCTGTTGCAAAAAGTCTAAAATGTGTCATTTCCACAGGTTGTGCTTCTGGTAAAAAGCGTCCAAAATATGAAGTACATAAATTTCACTATCGTTACTTGGATGTGAATGTAATAGGAGACATTATGCTACTCACATGTGGACACCCCCCCCCCCCCCCCCCCATGAACCATGGACCTTGCCGTTGGTGGGGAGGCTTGCGTGCCTCAGCGATACAGATGGCCGTACCGTAGGTGCAACCACAACGGAGGGGTATCTGTTGAGAGGCCAGACAAACGTGTGGTTCCTGAAGAGGGGCAGCAGCCTTTTCAGTAGTTGCAGGGGCAACAGTCTGGATGATTGACTGATCTGGCCTTGCAACATTAACCAAAACAGCCTTGCTGTGCTGGTACTGCGAACGGCTGAAAGCAAGGGGAAACTACAGCCGTAATTTTTCCCGAGGACATGCAGCTTTACTGTATGATTAAATGATGATGGCATCCTCTTGGGTAAAATATTCCGGAGGTAAAATAGTCCCCCTTTCGGATCTCCGGGCGGGGACTACTCAGGAGGATGTCGTTATCAGGAGAAAGAAAACTGGCGTTCTACGGATCGGAGCGTGGAATGTCAGATCCCTTAATCGGGCAGGTAGGTTAGAAAATTTAAAAAGGGAAATGGATAGGTTAAAGTTAGATATAGTGGGAATTAGTGAAGTTCGGTGGCAGGAGGAACAAGACTTCTGGTCAGGTGACTACAGGGTTATAAACACAAAATCAAATAGGGGTAATGCAGGAGTAGGTTTAATAATGAATAGGAAAATAGGAATGCGGGTAAGCTACTACAAACAGCATAGTGAACGCATTATTGTGGCCAAGATAGATACGAAGCCCACACCTACTACAGTAGTACAAGTTTATATGCCAACTAGCTCTGCAGATGATGAAGAAATTGAAGAAAAGTACGATGAAATAAAAGAAATTGTTCAGATAGTGAAGGGAGACGAAAATTTAATAGTAATGGGTGACTGGAATTCGAGTGTAGGAAAAGGGAGAGAAGGAAACATAGTAGGTGAATATTGATTGGGGCTAAGAAATGAAAGAGGAAGCCGCCTAGTAGAATTTTGCACGGAGCACAACTTAATCATAGCTAACACTTGGTTTCAGAATCATGAAAGAAGGTTGTATACGTGGAACAACCCTGGAGATACTAAAAGGTATCAAATAGATTATATAATGGTAAGACAGAGATTTAGGAACCAGGTTTTAAGTTGTAAGACATTTCCAGGGGCAGATGTGGACTCGGACCACAATCTATTGGTTATGACCTGTAGATTAAAACTGAAGAAACTGCAAAAATGTGGGAAATTAAGGAGATGGGACCTGGATAAACTGAAAGAACCAGAGGTTGTACAGAGTTTCAGGGAGAGCATAAGGGGACAATTGACAGGAATAGGGGAAAGAAATACAGTAGAAGAAGAATGGGTAGCTCTGAGAGATGAAGTAGTGAAGGCAGCAGAGGATAAAGTAGGTAAAAAGACGAGGGCTGCTAGAAATCCTTGGGTAACAGAAGAAATATTGAATTTAATTGATGAAAGGAGAAAATATAAAAATGCAGTAAATGAAGCAGGCAAAATGGAATACAGACGTCTCAAAAATGAGATCGACAGGAAGTGCAAAATGGCTAAACAGGGATGGCTAGAGGACAAATGTAAGGATGTAGAAGCTTATCTCACTAGGGGTAAGATAGATACTGCCTACAGGAAAATTAAAGAGACCTTTGGAGAGAAGAGAACCACGTGTATGAATATCAAGAGCTCAGATGGCAACACAGTTCTAAGCAAAGAAGGGAAGGCAGAAAGGTGGAAGGAGTATATAGAAGGTTTATACAAGGGTGATGTACTTGAGGACAATATTATGGAAATGGAAGAGGATGTAGATGAAGACGAAATGGGAGATACGATACTGCGTGAAGAGTTTGACAGAGCACTGAAAGACCTGAGTCGAAACAAGGCCCCCGGAGTAGACAACATTCCATTAGAACTACTGACGGCCTTGGGAGAGCCAGTCATGACAAAACTCTACCATCTGGTGAGCAAGATGTATGAGACAGGCGAAATACCCTCAGACTTCAAGAAGAATATAATAATTCCAATCCCAAAGAAAGCAGGTGCTGACAGATGTGAAAATTACCGAACTATCAGTTTAATAAGTCACAGCTGCAAAATACTAACGCGAATTCTTTACAAACGAATGGAAAAACTGGTAGATGCGGACCTCGGGGAGGATCAGTTTGGATTCCGTCGAAATGTTGGAACACGTGAGGCAATACTGACCTTACGACTCATCTTAGAAGAAAGATTAAGGAAAGGCAAACGTACGTTTCTAGCATTTGTAGACTTAGAGAAAGCTTTTGACAATGTTGACTGGAATACTCTTTTTCAAATTCTAAAGGTGGCAGGGGTAAAATACAGGGAGCGAAAGGCTATTTACAATTTGTACAGAAACCAGATGGCAGTCATAAAAGTCGAGGGGCATGAAAGGGAAGCAGTGGTTGGGAAGGGAGTGAGACAGGGTTGTAGCCTCTCCCCGATGTTATTCAATCTGTATATTGAGCAAGCAGTAAAGGAAACAAAAGAAAAATTTGGAGTAGGTATTAAAATTCATGGAGACGAAGTAAAAACTTTGAGGTTCGCCGATGACATTGTAATTCTGTCAGAGACGGCAAAGGACTTGGAAGAGCAGTTGAACGGAATGGACAGTGTCTTGAAAGGAGGATATAAGATGAACATCAACAAAAGTAAAACGAGGATAATGGAATGTAGTCAAATTAAATCGGGTGATGCTGAGGGAATTAGATTAGGAAATGAGACACTTAAAGTAGTAAAGGAGTTTTGCTATTTAGGAAGTAAAATAACTGATGATGGTCGAAGTAGAGAGGATATAAAATGTAGACTGGCAATGGCAAGGAAAGCGTTTCTGAAGAAGAGAAATTTGTTAACATCGAATATAGATTTATGTATCAGGAAGTCGTTTCTGAAAGCATTTGTTTGGAGTGTAGCCATGTATGGAAGTGAAACATGGACGATAACTAGTTTGGACAAGAAGAGAATAGAATCTTTCGAAATGTGGTGCTACAGAAGAATACTGAAGATAAGGTGGATAGATCACGTAACTAATGAGGAGGTATTGAATAGGATTGGGGAGAAGAGAAGTTTGTGGCACAACTTGACTAGAAGAAGGGATCGGTTGGTAGGACATGTTTTGAGGCATCAAGGTATCACAAATTTAGCGTTGGAGGGCAGCGTGGAGGGTAAAAATCGTAGAGGGAGACCGAGAGATGAGTACACTAAGCAGATTCAAAAGGATGTAGGTTGCAGTAGGTACTGGGAGATGAAGCAGCTTGCACAGGATAGAGTAGCATGGAGAGCTGCATCAAACCAGTCCCAGGACTGAAGACAACAACAACAACAACATGTGGACAACACTTTTCCACTGCTAGCTAGAAACAGTCGAGAAGCCCTCACGAATAACAACATTTTAATTGGCTCGCCGTGACGAGAAAAAGCATTTCAGTTGTTGCAAACATGTTATCAGCATTAATAAACTAATTATACAACAGGCTACTCAACTGAAAAAAATGGTAGGTACTATTATGAAAGTATGAGTATCCTGAAAGAGCGTGGTATTAGATATATTCAATTTGGTGAAATGTATTGCTGACAAAGGCAGGTATACTTTCATGACAATGTTTTTCGAACGACGTGAAACGGAATTCCAACAGAATTGGCAATTTTTTGTGTGTGAATTGTTAACTTTTCCTCATTCGAAAAAGAATCACCATTTATGAGTAACGCTCACATTTCTCTTGTTGACAGGTTTAATTCTACTTCCTTTGCCAAAACACAGTATAGTTTGCAGAAACTCATCTTACAGCAGATATCGCGACAGAATTCTGGAACAGAGCGCCTCATTAAACAAGTAATTGGCAATTAAGAGAGCTCAATAGTTTACGAAAAACCTCATAGGGTCGGTTTGCAGTAATGTAAGAGAAGAAATTTCATGTTTATTTTCATACTAGGAAATTCTTGTTTCACTAGCTGTCGATGACCTAAGTGAAAAAAAAAAAAAAACAGGTATTATAACTACTGATATGCCGCCATGGATAAGAAAGTTCCGTGTCTTTACGAATTGATGGGATACTCTCCTCCTTGTGTGCTATCATTCGCCAAAATCTCGTTTCGAAGTCACGGGCGGTTTAGGAGAGATGATGGATGTTGTGAATATTTCATACTCGCGGACGTGAGACAGGGAGTGAGCGCGCTACGTTGGATCCAGTCTCTCTAGATCTAAGTCTAAAGAAAAATTGAACATGTTAGTATCGTGTCACGTCACAGGTGCTGTACGCGTCTCAACTTGCGCTTAGCCTTAAGAAGATGAAGTTCCTGGCGTACCCGTTTTGCGAACTTCCGAGGGCTCCTTGTAAACGCATTTAAGATACGCTCGACGTTTTCTTCAGACGTGCGTGTCAGACCAGTACTCTTCCCACTGAATGTGCAACCAACTTCCATGAATTTTGTATGCCAGACATACACCAGCTTCTTCCTAAATCGACGACAGAATGCACGTTGCACTTGAACAAAGGACTGACGTGAATTCCAACAGTCAAAATGATTTCTCTTGTCTTGTAGTCGCCGTGTTGCTACAAACAACAGCGCAGCTGTGTCAGTACTTTGAAATTTCGTCTATCCAGTGGCGTGCGGTAGCGTTTCTCTCTTTTATAATTTGTCCATCGTAAACAAGTGAAATCTTTAATTTCTTTTTAAATCACTCGGTATTGTACACAAAATGGAAACAATGGCTCGGCAGAACACCCGCAAGCACACCATTAATCATATTCATGGGCTGTATACAGATTCAGAAGGACGTAGGTTGCAGTAGGTACTGGGAGATGAAGAAGCTTGCACAGGATAGAGTAGCATGGAGAGCTGCATCAAACCAGTCTCAGGACTGAAAACCACAACAACAACAATATACACTATGTGATAAAAGTATCCGGACGCCTGGCTCAAAATGACTTACAAGCTCGTGGCGCCCACCATCGGTAATGCTGGAATTCAATACGGTGTTGGCCCACCCTTAGCCTTGACGACAGCTTTCATTCTGGCAGGAATACGTTCAGTCAGGTGCCGGAAGGTTTCTTGGCGAATGGCAGACCATTCTTCACGGAGTGCTGCGCTGAGGAAAGGTATCGATGTCGGTCGGTGAGGCCTGGCACGAAGTCGGCGTTCCAAAACATCCCAAAAGTGTTCTATAGGATTCAGGCCAGGACTCTGTAAAGGCCAGTCAATTACAGGGATGTTACCGTCGTGTAACCACTCCGCCATAGGCCGTGCATTATGTACAGGTGCTCGATCGTGTCGAAAGGTGCAATCGCCATCCCCGAATTGCTCTTCAACAGTGGGTAGCAAGAAGGTGCTTAAATCATCAATGTAGGCCTGTGCTGTGATAGTGCCACGAAAAACAACAAGGGGTGCAAGCCCCCTCCATGAGAAACAGGACCACACCATAACACCATCGCCTCCGAATTTTACTGTTGGCACTACACACGCTGGCAGATGACGTTCACCAGGCATTCGCCATTCCCACACCCTGCCTTCGCATCGCCACATTGTGTACCCTGATTTCTCATTCCACACAACGCTTTTCCACTGTTCAATCGTCCAATGTTTACGCTCCTTACATCAAGCTAGACGCTGTCTGGCATTTATCGGCATGATGTGATGGTTATGAGCAGCCACTCGACCACGAAATCAAGGCTTTTCTCATCACCCGACTAATTGTCACAATACTTGCAGTGGACCGTGATGCACTTTGGAATTCTTTTGTGATGGTCTGGATGTCTGCCTATTAGACATTACGACCCTGTTCAACTGTCGGCGGTCTCTGTCAGTCAACAGACGAGGTCGGCCTGTACGCTTTTGTGCTGTAAGTGTCCCTTGATGTTTCCACTTCACTATCAAAAGGGGAAACAGTGGACCTAGGGATGTGTAGGAGTGTGCAAACCTAGCGTACAGACGTATGACACAAGTGACACCCAATCACCACACCACGTTCGAGGGCCGTGAGTTCCGCGGAGCGCCTCATTCTGCGGTCCTACGATGTCTAATCACTACTTAGGTCTCCGATATGGAGTAGGTGGCAGCACAATGCACCTAACATGAAAAACGTCTGTTTTTTGGGGGGTGTCCGGATGCTTTTGATCGCATAGAGAATCTCGTTAACACAACAACTAACGAGCGACATTTTTAGTTCCTAGACACCTTTCCTATTCCCGAAGAGAAATAATTTCAGCGGTTGAGCGTAGTACTTATTAGTGTAAGGGGGCAATCAAGAAGTTTCCGTTCAAGGGCCGTACAGTCCACAATCTGTATGTCAAACAGGTAAAATTGCCGACAGCACTGAAGCCATCATGCTACCGACAAACCAGTTTGAAGATGACCGCTTGGTAAAGTGTCGTGTCCTCTGCGTGAAGATGTCCGCAAACTGTGGCGGCTTGTGAGTATACATTCTGGGTGTTCACAAATTTTAAGATTTAGATAAATTTGAGAGTGTGAAATTAATAGTTTCTACTGTGTAAAAGTTATGTTTATCAACAAGTTTGTGCAACTACAGCCACTGCCCATAATAAAACAGTAATAATATGATGCATAATTTATCCGACAAAAGAAATACTTGTTTTTATGAAATTTTGCTGTTTTGTACATAATTAATTACAGTTTCGTACAATAACGAAATAATTTGTAAGCTTTCACAACTCTACACTTCGCATTTTTGGTGCAAGTGCAACTTTTCGTGTTTTTCCCTTTTTTTTCGCAACATATGTACTAGTTCCTAATTGATGTACTAGTTCGCGAACTTACTTCCGGGCTGAGAATCAGATATTCTTACGCAGCATCCACAAAACAACTTGTGCTGACTGTACACTTCCTTAAGAAATGTTCGCTTGTAGTTACGATTATTTGATTTCTCAAACAAAGGATGGGTTCTCGGAGGCCCGAGTTCCTTTGCGACTAGATTTTCCTAGTAATTTCCTTTTCTGTCCCTAGAAGGGGGTTTCCACTCTGCAGCGGAGTTTCCGCTGATATGAAACTTCCTGGCAGATTAAAGCTGGACCGAGACACGAACTGTGAACCCTTGCCTTTCGCGAGCAGGTGCTCCGCCGACTGCGCAACCCAAGCACGACTCACGACCCGTCCTCACAGCTTTACTTTTCTGTTAGCATTTAAAATAGGTTCAACGTGGATCATGTTTACACTGCACACGAAAGCCGACTCCCGCACAGTAAACAACCAACTCCAAACACAAAGTGCCGTTTGTGGAAATGATTAAACTCGAGTAGTAATGTCTACAAACATGCTCACTTGACTAGGATACAAATTAGGCGCTAAGATCCGTAAGAGCCTAAAGCACACCGCCATCGATCCCACATTTCAGCGATTATTAGAGAAACCAGTGATGCAGCTTTTTGTGAATATTTATGTGGGCCTCCAGCACAGATAAGATCAACAGATTTCAGAACCATGAATATATGCTACAATTTCACAATTGAAGGTAATGTACTTTAAGCCCTTACGATTGATTCTCGGAGGATCAAACGGATTACTGTATGATGAAATTCATAACGTAATGTACTATAATTCAAACAATGGAAAATCGAAGATAGAATGTAACAATATAATGAAGAGGATAGTTACCACTCACCATATAGCGGAGATACTGAGCCGCAGAAAGACACAACAAAAAGAATGTCGGAAAATTATATTTTTGACAAAGGCCTTGTTGGCCGAAAGATAATTTTCTGGCAGTCTTTTTGCTGTGCCTTTCTGCGACTCATCATCTCCGCTATGTGGTGAGTAGCAACCATCCGTTTCATTATATTGTTATACTATAACTGATTCAGAAATACACAAAATAGGTTTACTGTCAGCATAACTTTAAGATATACTGGTGTCTGATCTAATTTTACTACATAGTGAGTGAATTAGCATATCTGAGGAGTGTGCTCTCATCCAAGCAGGATTTATGCCGAGCGAACGGGAAAAAAAGTCTGCTGCATTGTGCTACCACCTGGTGGCACTGACGTAAACTTCTAGTCGAGTGGCAAAGGCTAGCTGTTTACATCGTCAAATGCGTATGTATTTGGCCCGTAAAGCGATTACGGCACGCTAGGTACGCATGCGCAAGAGCTGCATAAAACGTGTACAACCGAGGGTAAGCTCGCGACCCTGATTCCAAGCTTCACCGCGTCTGGAGAAGCAGTTCGCGGTACATTTAAGTGTCGCATCTTTCAGATTGCAGCATCTGTGTCACGTATAAAAGCATTCAAAGAAACATAGCCAATAAATTCGCAATGTGTCGAAAGTCATGGTGTTCACGTGCTCTTCTGCTCTTACACAGCAGCCGCCACTGTCCGTAACTGCTGCCTGACAGCAATCGTCGACCCTTCAAGGCCATTTTTAAGGGACCCAACATAATCGCACGAGGAGAGATGAGGACTCTAGGGTGAGTGCTAGAGTGTCTCCGACTTCAGCCGGCTGCTGTGGCCGAGCGGTTCTACGCGTTTCGGTCTGGAACCACGCTGCAGCTACGATCGCAGGTTCGAATCCTGCCTCGGGCATGGCTGTGTGTGCTGTCCTTAGGTTAGTTAGGGTTAAGTAGTTCTAAGTCTAGGGGACTGATGACCTCAGATGTTAAGTCCCACAGTGCTTAGAGCCATTTTCACCATTTCTTTCTCCGACTTCAGTTGGCGTAACTTCTGAGTTACGACGTTTGCGATGTGGGGCATTTGTGTCAAACTACGACCACAACAGAACTTGTATCACTATGCCGCATTGGTGGTTTTGGACACACTTGCTGCCAACACACACATTCTTCACTCTCTGATGTCTGCCATTGTGCTTCGGCAGTCCAGAAAAGGAAAACAGCGCGTGGGTGGGTATGTTTGGAAGCAGTTTGTAACAACGTTGCCACAGTTCACGTTTCCGCATTTACGGCTCGCACGTCAGAAAGACACGAACATCACATTAACCCCTTACCTATACACCGGCGCTTACATACCCGCATTGGAATCGCGCTTCGTTGCATATGGGTCGCTGCAACACCCTCTTCATCGCCCCTAATATTATTTGGTTTTTGCGCAGGAGGTAAACGCAACTTCAATTAATGCAGCTACTATTGTGGTTTTAACGGCTACATCAGTTCGCCGCGAAAGAGAATAACTCCACACTATATTTCCCAGTGTCTTTCTAGGATACAAAGGTAATCTGTTGCAGAGACCCTAGTGTGTTTGTGTTGGTGTAGTATGTACTTATTATAACAAAATACTTAGAACTTACCTGCATTCCTGCCTAGCGTGCATGCAAAATGAAAGATGTTGCTTATTATGCCCATTGAACAAGAACTTATACGTCATACTAAAGATAATTGGAGTGAGAAATAGTGAAAACCAAAGTAAAAACAATGCATCAAATATTCATCTTAAGGTTCTATTTTTCCCGTCAGAAACTTATGATTTACGACATTGTTTAAGCAATAATATATAAGTATTCCTTCTTGAGCAAAGCATAGTTTCTCGTTGTTTACTGTTCCCCATATATGTTTTGGTTCTTTTGTTCCATACCTACAAGGGGACATGCCCAGCCTATTCCGCTCACAGTTGGTACGTCGCTTGTATGCAACCCAACATGAAAGACTATGATATTTTGACTCAACAACCACCCGCTTTTTGAGAAGACTATCCGTTAAGTTCATTACGCGCAGTCGAGTCAGAATTAACGGGATCGATAGATAACTGAAAATTGATCCTTCTTTATCAACTTATATGGGGTCAACAAACACATATTTTCCTAGAAATCGAAGAAAGAAACTTTATCAACTGCCTTATGTACCGAAAGTGCCGCTTCTGCAGCCACCACGGCATCTGGTTGTGGCGTGGAGAACGGGCGTTAGATTTCCAGTTCCAATCTGCAGGTTCCTTTAATTTTTGTGTTTTCGTTTCTAAATTGATAGGCATAGGAGGGTTGACAAGATAAGTGAAGAAATAGGGAACAATAAGAAGATAGGCAAATAAATTTAACAAATGTTTGGTACTACTGAAATCAGCTGATTCATCAAAAATTACTAAAAACTTATTTCGCGAAGCAAATTACTTAGCGTGTCTTTGCTTTCACCGTCTGTACTACATTTCACAATAGCACTGGCCTTTGCCCTACTACATGTATCTTTCTTGGTGATTTCTGAGTCTGAACACACTGATTTCCGTAATGCAGGTAAGTGTTCCGTAAGTCGACAGACATGCGGTGCATTCAACAATAAATGCACAGAGCCTTATGTCCTCCTCCTTAACTTCGTTACTCACATTTGAATCCTGGAATTAAAATGAAAAAAATTTCTGCCCTACCAGTCTTACAGCACGTTGCACATGCTTCTGCGTTTTGAAATGTCCATCAAAACTAGTCTTCGCTCACGAAGAAATATTTATTTCACTTTTACGAGGGGCGTTTGAAAAGTCCGTGCAAAAATAAAAACTACTTAAGTGTTTGAAGTAAACCTTTTTTATTTTTCGACATAGTCTCCTTTTAGACATACACACTTCGTCCAGCGCTGTTCTAATTTGTTGATCCATTCCGAATAATAGGAATTGTCCAAGTCTGCAAAATAGCTATTAGTTGCTGCAATCAGCTCCTCATTTGAATAAAATCTTTGTCCCGCCAGCCATTTCTTCAAATTGGGGAACAAATAGTAGTCTGAGGGAGCCAAGTCTGGAGAATAGGGGGGATGTGAAACGAGTGGGAATCCTATTTCCATTAATTTTGCGACCGCAACTGCTGAAGTGTGTGCTGGTACATTGTCGTGATGGAAAAGGACTTTTTTGCGGTCCAATCGCCAGCGTTTTTCTTGCAGCTCGGTTTTCAAATGGTCCAATAACGATTAATAATGTGCACCTCTAATAGTTTTACCCTTTTCCAGTTAGTCGATGAGGACTATCCCTTGCGAATCCCAAAAGACAGTCGCCATAACCTTTCCGGCCGAAGGAATAGTCTTCGCCTTTTTTGGTGCAGATTCTCCCTTGGTAACCCATTGTTTAGATTGTTGTTTGGTCTCGGCAGTATAGTAATGAATCCATGTTTCATCCACAGTGACGAAACGACGCTTGAAGTCCTGCGGTTTCTTCATGAACAGCTGCAAACAATCCTTGCAACACTTCACACGATTCCGTTTTTGATCAAGCGTGAGCAATCGCGGAACCAATCTTGCGGATAGCTTTCTCATGTCCAAATGTTTGTGCAAAATATTATCATCATTACACTTCCTTGATTCACATGAATGCCAAACACAAAGAAATAGACCATTATGGCTGAAACTTGGTGTGCGTTCTTTCCAGAGGTGCTACTAACTAAACATGGCCTCGATACGCGCCGGTGGTGCCATCTCTCGGACTTTGCACGGAATTTTCAAACGCCCCTCGTACACTCCTTACAGCACGCAAAATTATCACCTTTTTACTAAGTTGTAGACAATACTTACATTTAGCTTCAGTTTTCCACCGACTTCCGTAGTTTCGAGTGTAATTTACTTTTTTACTAACTCCGGGTGCACTCATTCCTGCGTTTAACTTTCACGAAAACAAACTGTTTCAAGCCTTTGCTCACTAAACTGTGACGCTAGAAATACACCAAGCCCAACAAACAGTGAACTGAAGCATCGTTTACTTCAACAGTGAAACACAGTAAGCCGATAGCTGTTAGCAGTATGCAACGCGGTAACCGATTACGTTACTTACGTTTCCAGACTCTTTACTCATAACATTTCAGCACCTCAAGAGAGCTGACACCAAGTGACACATTTTACCACTGCCATCACTCTACAGTGCTTTGAGACCAGTGCCTTACAAGTGTGTCAGTCATTGTTACCCACGTCTTTCGCGTGTGAACAACTTTAATTTCTTGGAACGAATAACGAAGAGGCTACTTCAGACTTATTTTGACGTTGTAGGGAAGTAAATGGTAGACATTTTATTTTCGGGTTATACTGCTATGATTCGTTCCGCTACACTACCAAGAACAGTTATTCCTTCCGAAGAAATATTTATTTCACTTTTACGCACCTAATAACGTGTTGATCAAGTGGTCCACCAACATCCAGGTAATATTATTTTTTAAGAATAAAACCGAATCTTCTTCAAATGATCAAATTTGCCCTTTAATTTGCGTTCCAGCAATACAGCTGTAAGTTTTATAACAGACTTAACAAACTTTATCAAAGACACAAAAACTATGATCACTGAATCTCACTCGTTTATACACTACAACTTCCTCATGCAACAATTTGACTGCGAGAAACAATGTTACGCAAAGAATAGAAACAATTTTACGTTCAAAGAAACCCATAATTACCAGAAGGCTGCTACGTGATAGATACATTTTGCAAATGGACCGAAGTTTGGTTTGACAAGGGCGGAGGGGGGGGGGGGGGGGGTAAATCGTCTTGTTCACGTAAAATCCATCCTCGTCCTCGCCTACGCAGTTTACCAAAGCTATGGAAAACCTAAAACTGGAGGACTGGACGTAGTTATGAACCCAGGGCTTCTTGACTGCATTGTCTTAATCACTGAAGAGCTTGCATGGACGATTTAACGCTGAGATACTTCTGGAAGACTTCGCCACAAGACGTATCACATACGAATATAGTAATGGTCACTTGCTGAGAGAGGCTCGCAAGCGCAAGATTTGTATACACTGCGTGGTACAAATAGTAGCGAAAACTGACAGAAATGAAAGTGTACGATGGAAAAATGGGGTAGGGGGCGCTTGTGTGGAAAAATGTTCTCGAACCGGCCCTGGATATGGCTGACGACGTTACTGATCAGTTGGTTAAAAATTCTCAAGGGTAATGGCGATTTCGATATTCAGCTGGGCGAAGCTATAATGGCAATGATTTGTTACGTATGGTTTATACAAGCAACAGATTTCATGAAAATCTTCATTTCTGCAGAAAAATCACTCTTAGAACAAGAGCAACAGATCTCTTTGAAATACTGTATTCTTTTATGGAATAAAACAACATCACTTGGGAAAATTATGCAGGTGTGTGTACAGTATGAGGGGCTTTTAAGCCGGCCGCGGTGGTCTAGCGGTTCTAGGCGTGCAGTCCGGAACCGCGCGACTGCTAGCGTCGCAGGTTCGAATCCTGCCTCGGGCATGGATGTGTGAGATGTCCTTAGGTTAGTTAGGTTTAAGTAGTTCTAAGTTCTAGGGGACTGATGACCACAGATGTTAAGTTCCATAGTGCTCAGAACCATTTGAACGCGCTTTGAACCCTGATTGCAAACTCTGATCCGTAGAGAGGTTCCAAAGTTGGATACACTGTTTTATTTAACGAGCAGCACTGCCATTTAATAACATGAGCCCAGTCCGTCATGAGTCTTACATTACCGAAATGATAAACTTTATTAAAGGTCTGCCACTTAAGTTGAGATGTTTTCAACAACTCTGCGTTGGTGTGGGACTGAACACATTCCCTTAATTTACTACAGTAACTGTCGCTGGCTTCTAGGAGGAAATGTCTTAAAACGGGTATACGAACTTAGGAGTGGACTCTTACCTACATCTACGCGATTACTCTGCTATTCACAATAAAGTGCCTGGCAGAGGGTTCAATGAACCACCTTCAAGCTGTCTCTCTACTGTTCCACTCTCGAACGGCGCGCGGGTAAAACAAGCACTTAGGTTTCTCTGTGCGATCCATAATTTCTCTTATTTTATCGTGGTGATCATTTCTCCCTATGTAGGTAGGTGTCAAAAGAATGTTTTCGCAATCGGAGGACAAAACTGGTGGTGGAAACTTCACGAGAAGCGCCCGTGGCGACGAAAAACGCCAGTGTTTTAATGATTGCCATTCCAATTCACGTATCATGTCTGTGACACTATCTCCGATAATACAAAACGAGCTGCCCTCCTTTGAACTTCTTCGATGTCATCTATCAGTCCCACCTGATGCGGACCCCACACCGCACAGCAATACTCCACAATAGGGCGGCAGTCTTTGGTTTGCTATACCTACAATATTATCTATGTGATCGTTCCAATTTAGGTTATTTGTTATTGTAATCCCTAAGTATTTAATTGAATTTGTGTGACTTATCGTGTAATCGAAATTTAGCGGATTTCTTTTAGTACTCATGTGAATAACTTCACACTTTTCTTTATTCATGGTCAATTGCCACTTTTCGCACCATACAAATATCTTATCTAAATGATTTTGCAAACTTGTTCAACATAAACATTTGAGTTCCGAGAAATTAGTAAATAGTGACTTTTTTTTAAGTTAGCGAATCTTTGTGACATCTTCGATAAACTCAACTCACTGAATGCATCTCTTATATATAATGATACCAACGTTCTGGAATTATCAGAAAAAATTTCAGCCTTTAGAAAGAAAACCGTGGTAAAAAAAAGGTGAACGATAAAGATATACAATATGTTTTCCCTATTCTTCACACTGTTTTAAAGACAATGACTTTCGTTTGAGTAAATAACTGAAATTAGTATTTATGCATCATTTAAATGAATTCACTGATTACTTTTTGAAGTTCTTTCCGAACCAAGTTGATCAACACAACTGCATCAAATATCCCTTCAGTATACAACTTCCGTCAGCACTAACGGCTGAAGAATACTATGAATTTACTGATATTTCTTCAGTCTCCATATGAAATCAGTTCCATTCTTTATCAAAGTTTTAGTTTTCGAGCTTTATGAAGCAGGAGTATCCACAAGTGGGTAACAAGGCGCTATGAGTTTTTCAATATACTTTTTGCAATACCCTACTTAGGTTTTGCAGTACTGACAGGCGTCAATACGAAATACAGGTCGCGAATGAATCTGGAGAAAGAGACGAGAGTTGCAGTTTCCATTCTTGTGATAAGACTTTAAGAACTGATGACGAATAAACAAACTAATACTTCACATTGATTTCTTTGCAAGAATAAATATAACAACATTAATGGTTGATTAAACTACGTTATGTCAACTGTTAATATAGAATTAACTACTTTTATTGATTTTGTAGGAATTTAATTTACTCCATACTTCGAGTTGGATGTCATGTACATAAGCAGCCACGGATGTTTATATTCACGTCAAGAGAGCAGTGGACTGAAAAGGTTTGAAAAGCACTGGCTATAACGAAAATGCTCTAGAGGATCGAAGAACAGTTAATGCTGGATGGTATCCAAAACTTCGTATTCCACAACCAATTGATAAAATCAGCATAAAATAACTCAAATATACGCATTTTCCTTCATAAAGAGAGCACTAGTATCCACGCAGGTCGTCGAAGATTGATTATGAGACGGAGGAAAGCCTCAAATTATGGTCTCATTGCCCCTATTCACCTGATTTGTTGAGCTAAGGACGTCTTTTTGTTCCCTTACGTCAAACAAGAGATGCGTGCGTAGAGATTTCCATCACCGCAGTGATCTGTTCAGTTCGTCTACCGTGTTTCTAATGTACCAACATCAGAGCGGAAAAAATCTTTGGAGAAGTGTTGTGAACGCAAGAATAAGAGTTTAAATTTAAAAGACTAATGCATTAAGAAACATTAAAACGACTTATTCGAAACAATGTTTCATTTTAACTGTTTTAAAAGAGCCCTGGTGTGGAAATGCCTTTGTTTGTGGAACGACTGTGACGTACCGATCGCAGCACGATGGGTATCCCGTCTTTCGTCGTGGGCCCAATACCCTCGAATTTGCGTGGCCCCAGTTCCACAATCTTCTTCCTGTGTCCTTCCACTTCCTTTTCGTACTCACTCTTGACAGAATATACTGGAATGAAGGGAAAGTCGTATTGCTATAGCACACAGTCCACAAGAGGTGATGAAGAATGTTGTAGGAACCAGGAAGTTAAAACTTACAGATTTCGTTCTGTCCAATAATAGGTTTATCACTCTCCTTGGAGGACATCTTGTGATCCAGGTACAGGGCTCCACGAGGCAACTGACCTTCTGTAAAAAAGGAACAAACAAAATACTAACAGTAAGGATGTTCGACGTTCTTTGTACCTGGTGAACATTGAGCCTGAAACAGAAATCATCCACTTCGGGCCTGCAAAGAATAATTTAAATTATGCAGAATTCGACGATTTTACAATGCCTCCAAATAATGACTATGCAGTGCTGTGCAAAAGAAATTTAGAAAAGCAGTGATTTGACGAGTTCTTGTTATTTTGTTTTCGTGCGTGCGAGGCAGTGTCAGTTCCAACTGTCTCTACTGTAAGCACCAAAAAAGTTTTTGCTGTGTGTTTCCACTCCATGATTAATGTGATTTGAAGAGAAGTAATAAAATGAGCTCTAACATGGAAAGTAAGCGTTTCCGGACACGTGTCCACATAACATATTTTCTTTCTTTGTGTGTGAGGAATGTTTCCTGAAAGTTTGGCCGTACCTTTTTGTAACACCCTGTATAGATATTTGTGTTTACGTAGAAAACTTTTGCAAAGATTGCTATAAATCGCTGTTTAGAGAATTTCTGGCACATACACAGATATATACACGTTTTTGACATGTGAATGTGAAGTGTATTCTCTAATTAGTGATTAATTATTACAATCAAATTGGAGGAGTGTTCAGAAAGTTTACAGAAATGGATGCTAAGCTAATCCACTTGCTAGCAGCCCACAAACACGAGTTACCATGACTGAAATAATACACAAATTGCGCTCTTTCAGCTCGTTGGGGCATAACCCTGACGTTTTGGACTGACAGAGAACTTTTTGTTTTCGCTATGCATATGCAATAAACAAGAATACAGCTATTTTGATTGCACTGGACAGAATTTGCATGTTTCTCATCTGATGCGTGGACTATAGCATTGAGGTGTTCGCCCCCGTTAGCTGAGTGGTCAGCGCGACAGAATGTCAGTCCTAAGGGCCCGGGTTCAATTCCCGGATGGGTCGGAGATTTTCTCTGCTCGGGGTGTTGTGTTGCCCATATCATCATCATTTCATCCCCATCGACGCGCAAGTCGCCGAAGTGGCGTCAAATCGAAAGACTTGCATCCTGTGAACGGTCTACCCGACGGGGGGCCCTCGTCACACGACATTTACAGCATTGAGGTAACCCCCAGACACCAGTCTTCATCTAATAAAGCACATTTGCAACTGATTTACTATTTTAGTCTTACTCTCTCCACGGTATCACAAAAACAACTTCGTTAGAGGCCATCTGATCCGATAATCGGTCATTTCGTCCTGTCAGTGCTACTTTAGAATAGCAATACCAAACAGTCAACTTCCGTACAAAGCCACGACCAGTCTTAAGTTGGAGCACACTTCGGTAAGCGAGAGCCAGTGACGAGTTGGGAGCGTTTGCAGCGCCACAATTCTGAGGAGGGTCATACCTGCAGAACTGTAGCGGGCGGGAAGGAAGCTGATACAGATTAGATTAGATTAGTACTTGTTCCATAGATCATGAATACGACACTTCGTAATGATGTGTAACGTGCCAGGTTAATAAAAGGTGTCTATACAAGATATTACATTACACAAAATATTAAACGACACTTAACAATTTAAATTTTTTTGGATGGGGGGTGGAGAAATTACCCACTTACTATATCCAAAAATTCATCTAATGAGTAGAAGGAGTTGCCATTCAGAAATTATTTTTAATTTCCTTTTAAATGCTATATGGCTATCTGTCAGACTTTTGAAGCTATTAGGTAAGTGACCAAAGACTTTTGTGGCAGCATAATTTACCCTCTTCTGAGCCAAAGTTAGACTTAACCTTAAGTGGTGAAGATCATCCTTTCTCCTAGTGTTGTAGCCACGTACACTGCTATTACTTTTGAATTCGTTCGGATTGTTAATAACAAATTTCATAAGTGAATATATATATTGTGAGGCTACAGTGAAGATCTCTAGTTCTTTAAATAAGTGTCTGCAGGATGATCTTGGATGAGCTCCAGCAAGTATTCTGATTACACGCTTTTGTGCAATAAACACTCTTTTACTCAATGATGAGTAACCCTAGAATACGATGCCATACGATAGGAGAGAATGAAAACAGGCTTGGTAACCTAATTTACTGAGACGTATATCGCCAAAATCTGCAATGACCTAATAGCATAAGTAGGTGAACTCAAACGTTTCAGCAGATCTTCAGTGTGTTTTATCCAGTTCAGCCCCTCATCAATACATATACTTGGAAATTTTGAATATTCTACCTAAGCTACTGATTTCTGATCGAAGTCTTTATTTATTAATGGTGTCATTCCATTTACTGTGTGGAATTGTATATACTGTGTTTTGACAAAGTTTAATGAGAGCCCATTTGCAGAGAACCACTTAATGATTTTCAGAAAAATATCGTTTACAATTTCATCAGTTAATTCTGGTCTGTTGGGTGTGACAGCTATACTTGTATCATTGGCAAAAAGTAGCAGCATTGCATCTTCGTGAATATAGAATAGCAAGTAATTAATATACAGGGTTGTCCATTGATT
Organism: Schistocerca gregaria; assembly: GCF_023897955.1. Taxonomy (NCBI): domain Eukaryota; kingdom Metazoa; phylum Arthropoda; class Insecta; order Orthoptera; family Acrididae; genus Schistocerca; species Schistocerca gregaria. The sequence goes on from NC_064920.1 coordinate 1,062,417,903, forward strand.
GTGACCGGGCCAAATATCTCACGAAATAAGCGTCAAACGAAAAAATTGCAAATAACGAATCTTGTGTAGCTTGAAGGGGGAAACCACATAGCGCTATGGTTGACCCGCTAGATGGAGCTGCCACAGGTCAAACGGGTATCTACTGCGTTTTTTAAAATAGGAACCCCCATTTTTTTTACATATTCGTGTAGTACGTAAAGAAATATGAATGTGTCAGTTGGATTACTTTCTCGCTTTGTGATAGACGGCGCTGTAATAGTCACAAACATATGGCTCACAATTTTAGCCGAACAGTTGCTAACAGGCAGGTTTTTAAAATTAAAATACAGAACGTAGGTACGTCTGAACATTTTATTTCGGTTGTTCCACTGTCATACATGTTGCTTTGTGAACTTATCGTTTCTGAGAATGCATGCTGTTACAGCGTGATTGCCTGTAAATACCACACTAATGCAATAAATGCTCAAAATAGTGTCCGTCAACCTCAATGCACTTGGTAATACGTGTAAAGACATTCCTCTCAACAGCGAGTATTTCACCTTCCGTAATGTTCGCACATACATTGACAATGTGCTGACGCATGTTGTCAGGCGTTGTCGGTGGATCACGATAGCAAATATCCCTCAACTCTCCCCACAGAAAGAAATCCGGGGACGTCAGATCCGGTGAACGTGCGGGCCTTGGTATGGTGCTTCGACGACCAATCCACCTGTCATGAAATATGCTATTCAATACCGCTCCAACCGCACGCGAGCTATGTGCCGGACATCCATCATCTTGGAAGTACATCGCCATTCTGTCACGCAGTGATACATCTTGTAGTACCATCTGTAGAACATTACGCAGGAAATGAGCATACATTGCACCATTTAGATTGCCATCGATAAAATGGGGGTCAGTTATCCTTCCTCCCATTACGCCGCACCATACATTAAACCGCCAAGGTCGCTGATGTTCCACTTGTCACAGCCATCGTGCATTTTCCGTTGCCCAGTAGTGCACATTATGCCGGTTTACGTTACCGCTGTTGGTGAATGACGCTTCGTCGCTAAATAGAACGCATGCAAAAAATCTGTCATCGTCCCGTAATTTCTCTTGTGCCCAGTGGCAGAAATATACACGACGTTCAAAGTCGTCGCCATGCAATTCCTGGTGCATAGAAATATGGTACGGGAGCAATCGATGTTGATGTAACATTCTCAACACCGACGTTTTTGAGATCCGCGATGCTCGTGCAATTTGTCTGCTACCGATGTGCGTATTAGCCGCGAGAGCAGCAAAAACACCTACTTGTGCATCATCATTTGTTGCAGGTCGTGGCTGAAGTTTCGCACGTGCCTAAACACTTCCTGTTTCCTTAAATAACTTAACTATCCGGCGAACGGTCCGGACACTTGGATGATGTCTAGGATACCAAGCAACATACATAACACACGCCCGTTGGTCATTTTGATCACAATAGCCATACATCAACAATTTATCGACCTTTTCCGCAATTGGTAAACGGTCCATTTTAAGACGGGTAATGTAACGCGAAGCAAATACCGTCCGCACTGGCGGAATGCTACGTGATACCACGTCCTTATACGTTTGTGACTATTACAGCGGCATCTGTCACAAAGCGAAAAAAATCGTCCAACTAAAACATTCATATTTCTTTACGTACTACACGAATATGTAATAAAAACGGGGGTTCCTATTTTAAAAAACGCAGTTGATTATCAAGAACCTTAAACATCGCAGCGCGTCAACAATCATTGGTTGTTGTTGTTGGGTGGTCTTCAGTCCTGAGACTGGTTTGATGCAGCTTTCCATGCTAATCTATCCTGTGCAAGTTGCTTCATCTCCCAGTACCTACTGCAACCTACATCCTTCTGAATCTGCTTAGTATATTCATCTCTTGGTCTCCCTCTACGATTTTTACCCTCCACACTGCCCTCCAATATTAAATTGGTGATCCCTTGATGCCTCAGAACATGTCCTATCAACCGATCCCTTCTTCTTGTCAAGTTGTGCCACAAACTTCTCTTCTCCCCAATCCTATTCAATACTTCCTCATTAGTTATGTGATCTACCCATCTAATATTCAGCATTCTTCTGTAGCACCACATTTCGAAAGCTTCTATTCTCTTCTTGTCCAAACTATTTATCGTCCATGTTTCACTTCCATACATGGCTACACTCCATACAAATACTTTCAGAAAAGACTTCCTGACATTTAAATCTATATTCGATGTTAACAAATTTCTCTTCTTCAGAAACGCTTTCCTTGCCATTGCCAGTCTACATTTTATATCCTCTCTACTTCGACCGTCATCAGTTATTTTGCTCCCCAAATAGCAAAACACTTTTACTACTTTAAGTATCTCATTTCCTAATCTAATTCCCTCAGCATCACCCAACTTAATTCGACTACATTCCATTATCCTCGTTTTGCTTTTGTTGATGTTCATCTTATATACTCCTCTCAATGCATTGTCCATTCCATTCAACTGCTCTTCCAAGTCCCTTGCTGTCTCTGACAGAATGACAATGTCATCGGCGAACCTCAAAGTTTTTATTTCTTCTCCATGGATTTTAATACCTACTCCAGAGTTTTCTTTTGTTTCCTTTATTGCTTGCTCAATATACAGATTGAATAACACCGGGGATAGGCTACAACCCTGTCTCACTCCCTTCCCAACCCCTGCTTCCCTTTCATGCCTCTCGACTCTTATAACTGCCATCTGGTTTCTGTACAAATTGTAAATAGCATTTTCTCCCTGTATTTTAACCCTACCACCTTTAGAATTTCAAAGAGAGTATTCCAGTCAACATTGTCAAAAGCTTTCTCCAAGTCTACAAATGCTAGAAACGTAGGTTTGCCTTTTCTTAATCTTTCTTCTAAGATAAGTCGTAAGGTCAGTATTGCCTCACGTGTTCCAGTATTTCTACGGAATCCAAACTGATCTTCCCCGAGGTCGGCTTCTACTAGTTTTTCCATTCGTCTGTAAAGAATTCGTGTTAGTATTTTGCAGCTGTGGCTTATTAAACTTATTGTTCGGTAATTTTCACATCTGTCAACACCTGCTTTCTTTGGGATTGGAATTATTATATTCTTCTTGAAGTCTGTGGGTATTTCGCCTGTTTCATAGATCTTGCTCACCAGATGGTAGAGTTTTGTCAGGACTGGCTCTCCCAAGGCCGTCAGTAGTTCCAATGGAATGTTGTCTACTCCGGGGGCCTTGTTTCGACTCAGGTCTTTCAGTGCTCTGTCAAACTCTTCACGCAGTATCGTATCTCCCATTTCATCTTCAACTACATCCTCTTCCATTTCCATAATATTGTCCTCAAGTACATCGCCCTTGTATAGACCCTCTATATACTCCTTCCACCTTTCTGCTTTCCCTTCTTTGCTTAGAACTGGATTTCCATCGTTGGTTAATATGTTAAAAAACTAAAAACCCGCCTCGATCGCGAAAAAAGCACCTAGTGTTAAGTGTTAACCCAGGTTTCAGCGTAGATAACTACACCTTCTTCAGAACAATAAGTGCCTAAGAAGACCTTTGTTAGTGATTAAACGAACACCATAGCTATACATTTATAAACGAAAAAGAGAAGGAAAACACAAACAGTACGTATGTCCAAATTCGAAACCACTACTTACCTTAATAATGTACTCTCCACCTCACACCGGCCCATGTTCGATTGGCCATGAACTGCCGTAAAGTGCAGCGACAAACGGTCCCTCCCTTACAAGCCTGACCCGCTATCTGACCTACGCACAAGCGCAAGACAAGGGAAGTTGCTTGAATGCGCATGCGCATACGAATGCGAGAATGTTTATACATGGGTCGGGGCTGAATAGCCCATATAGTCCCAACCGTGGGTCAACGTATTTCAGAAAAATACCTGCACACAGTTGCTTATGCTAGTAAAGAAACTTATATATGAATCTCCCTATGACAACAGGAGGAACTCTTAAAAGCTATACCTAAAGCCAGTAGTTAGCCTGAGGGGTGGGGGGAGGGTTGAGGGAACGTAATCTAAAGACATCGTGGTAATAAAGATATAGGGATAAAACGTGAGGTGTTCAACGGGCTAAAATCACATTCATCGTAAAAGGAAAATGAGGATAAAAAGAAAGAAGATGAATAGCTTGACCAACCGCGCTCGCTAATGAGCGCACGCATGTGATAATCCCCAGATCATCAGATTTACAAGTATGAAGAACAAAGTAAAGGCGCGAAATCTTGTGAGCGACCGTTTGTAGCTTAGGTTTATGGCGAGTCATGGCCCAGCGAACATAGGCCGGTGTGAGGTGGAGCGCACATCATTAAGTTAAGTAGTGGTTTTGACTTTGTACATATGTACTGTTTGTGTCTTCCTTCTCTTTTTCGTTTTTAAATGTATAACTATGGTGTTCTTTTCATAATTGACAAAGGTCTTCTTAGGCACTTGTGGGTTTATTGTTGTTCTCAAGAAGGTGTAGTTATCTACGCCGAAACCTGGGTTAACACTTAACACTATGTGCTATTTCGCAGTCGAGGCGGGTTTTTAGTTTTTTAATGCAGTTGATATCAGTTTGACCTATGGCAGCGCCATCTGGTTTCTCCATTCAAGCTAGACAAGTTTCGTTGTTTGTAGTTTTTCGTTTGATGCTTATTTCGTGCGATATTTGGCCCGGTGACTATTAATGGACCACCCTGTATATTAAGAACAGCAGAGGACCCAGGATTGGACCTTGCGGCTCCTCATTCTCGATAGTTCCCCTGCATGGCCTTGATTTCTAGAGTATGCAACCCTCAACACTTGACTCGTACTCGCTCCGCTGCCGTGGCCGGCTGAGCAGTGAGGTGAGGAACTGACCTCGCGCCTTCTGCAGCAGGGTGACGGTGGGGTTGGGCGCCCGCGGCAGCGCCAGCCCCGACAGGCCGCCCACGGGAGCGCTCTGGCTCTGCACGAGGCGCCCGCTACCTGCCGCCTGCTGCTCCAGGCCCTGCTGCTGCTGCTGCTGCTGCTCCCATGGCGGCCGCACCGGCTCTGCCTGCTGCTGCTGCTGCTGCTGCTGGAGGGACTCTGGCTGTGATTCCTGCAACACCAGCACCTTCACTGTGACATCTCTCACTCCTACTGACTCTAGTTGGGCTTAGAGTGAAAGAGAGAGTGAGTACAGAACATCTCTCTAAAAGCAAGGAATGAAGGTCACAAATTCGTGCACTTTCTCGTTGGCAATGAGCACTGTATATTGACAGAGAACGAGAAAAGTCGGCCGCGGTGGCCGACCGGTTCTAGGCGCTTCAGTCTGGAACCGCGCGACTGCTACGGTCGCAGGTTCGAATCCTGCCTCGGGCATGGATGTGTATGATGTCCTTTGGTTAATTAGGTTTAAGTAGTTCTAAGTTCTAGGGGACTGATGACCTCAGAAGTCAAGTCCCATAGTGCTCAGAGCCATTTTAGAGCGAGAAAAGTTCACACGTAAAAACGAATGCAAAGTGAGCAGAGTGGCCCAGTTGGTGTGGGCGATCCCGGAACATAGTCCTCAAGGTTTTCACTGAAACCTGTAATCAAGACACGAACTGAGTCGGGGGCTGTGAGGAGGAGGGTGGGGCTGATAACAGAGCCAATATTTTTACATGCTTGACAAAATTTTAACACAAGATAATGGTTTTAAGCCAATAAGTGACAGAATGTGTTCTCTAAGGATAATGGCAAAATTTTTTTTAACGTTAAAATAGTGAATGTCTATGCCCCTACGGACGAGTCAGATGAAGATGCAAAGGATATATTTTATGCCAAATTGTAAGAAGAAATTGGTAAAATTCAAAAGAACGATGTGAAAATAATGCTTGGAGACCTAAATGCAAAAATAGGGAAAGAAGAGATATATAGAAGTATAATAGGAAAGGAAAGCCTACACAATGACAGTAATGATAATGGGCTCAGACTGATAGAATTCGCCAGTGGGAAGAACATGATAATAAAAAGCAACTGTCATCCAAGGAAAGATATTAAGAAATGTACCTGGGTATCACCAGATGGAACCACAAGAAATCAAATAGATCACGTACTCATAGACAAAAGGCATGTATCAGATATTATGGAAGTTACCAGCTGCAGAGGGGCAGATGGAGACACGGAAGATAGATTTGATAAGAAACCAAAGGAATAAGACACGAATGAAACACAATATACAAACACTCCAAACGAAGGAAACACAGGAAGAATATAGGAAGAAATTAGTGCAGATACTGGAAGCAGGGAGAAACAAAGGGGATCAAGATAATGTGGAAACTAAATGATAGTCGTTGAAAAATGCCATTAGCGTAGCTTGCAGAAAAGATACTGGGGAGAGAACAACGCAAAACGGTGGTTAAGTGGTTCGAAGAGGAATGTTTAACGATAATACACTAGAGAAACGAAGCGAGACGAAGAATGTTGCAATGGAACACGAGGTCAGCGGCGGAAGAATACAGAGAAAAGAGGAAAGAGCAGATAAGCTTTGTAGGATAAAGAAAAGGCAGCATGAAAGAAGGATAGAGCAGCTGGACGAAATGGGAGACAATAAAGAGATCAGAAGGTTCTATGAAAGAACAACAGATTTAAAGAAAGGTTTCCAACCTCGATCAGTCTTCTATAAGGATAAGGATAGAAATCTAATTAGAGATAAAAGCAAGGTGGCAAAAGTATTTTACCGAACTGCTTGACGGGAAAGAAGGGGATAAAGAAGAAGGAACCGTGATTGAGAATGAAAGGGAACGGGACTCAGAATTGGAATCAGTGTTAGATGTAGAGAATCGGGAAGAGGAAGTAGTACCAGGGCTAGAGGAAGTGAGGAATGCTATCAAGAACCTAAAAAATAATAAAGCAGCAGGAGAAGACGGCATAGAGGCCGAATTATTAAAATATGTGTGAAAGAAAATGGAGGAGGCAGTCCATGAATTGATAAAGGAAATATGGATAAAGGAGGTAATGCCTAAGGATTGGAACATGGGAATTATCTGCCCGTTAAATAAAAAAGGTGACAAGTTACATGGGGGAGCCCAATCTAAACGGATAAAGGAATTCAATAGTAATGAATAGGAAAGAAGATGAAAGAGTGAAAACATTTAAATATTTAGGTTCTCTAATAACGGAGGACAATGAAGTAGCAGTAGAAATTCAAGAAAGGAAAGCGAGTGGAAATCGTTGCTATTTTGCCTTGCAGAATATATTTAATTCCAGGAATGTTAGTAGGAATACAAAAATCAAAATATACACGACCATATTAAGACCTATAGTAATGTATGAATCAGAAGGCTGGGGTTTGACATTAAAGGAGGAGAACTGGTTATTGAGATGGGAAAGAAAGATACTGAGAAGGATATCTGGAGCAGTGAGAGATGAAGATGGCTGGAAAGTAAGGACAAATTTAGAACTACAAACACTTTTTGGATAGATGGATAGTGTTGTCAAAACTAAGCAAGGAAGAATAAGATAGGCAGGGCATGTATAGAGAATGCCAGAAGCTCGGAGCGTCAGGAAAAGTTTCATGGGAAAACCTGACGGGAGAAGGAGAAAAGGTAGACCCAGGAAAAGATGGCTGGACGATTTGGAAGAAGATCTAAAGGCGATGGGAATAAGAAATGGCAGAAGGAAAGCGATTGACAAAGAAGAATGGAGGCAGGTGATACAGGAGGCCAAGGTTCTTCAAGGACTGTAGAGCCAACCAAGAAGAAGAATGTTAAAAAAGTATTTCATATTTCGAGAGGTGGTAGTGGGAGGAGCGATAAGAAAGTAAGTGTACAAGATTTTTATATTTGTTTTAGAAAAAAGTTTATTTGAAAAAAAATTCAGGGTGCTGTTGATACACTTGTTGACTATTTTTCCATGCATTCACAATTTCATTCAATGCATGCAGTGAGTCGTGAAGCAAGCTTCTGTATCCTGTTTTCAAAGTTAACTCTCCCGCCAGCCTGAAAGGTGTGTGTGTGTGTGTGTGTATGTGTGTGTGTAAATTTTGGTAGGAATTTTTCTTATTTTGAACGTCTGGAATGGCGCTTGCAAGTTTTGGATTGCTTAGACATGGGCGCAGAGCCTCGGCGAGGAAGCTGAGCTGCACAGAGATGAGCTGGAGATGTCCTTTGCTCTGTGAAGATGCGCACCAGATTTATCTGTTGATCGCCAGGAAAGGAGAGGAGACGGAAAGTTGACCTTTGGTATTAGATGTGAACAGTAGAGTTCTGGTTTAGTAACAATACGTAGCAAACAATGGAGATTTTTGGGAATTATACTATGAATTAACGGAAGATTTGTTTTGGAAAGAAGAGGAATTGACTCTTACATTGGTACCATTGCACTCTTTGCGAAAAATGGAATACACATAATGATTACATTTTGTTTATTTGCGGCAGTGGTTTGATAATGCAGGATTCTTGATTGGTGAGACATACAGATCATGAACCTTTTTGCTTTTCATTTTTTTTTTGTTATGCTTTATCGATCATTGTGAGACAAATGGATTTAAGAATTAGCTTCTGGAATTTTGTTCAGTGAAAGACTATAAAGTTGAAGTTTAATTTTTGCTAGCCTTGGATTATAGTTACGTTATATCAGAGAAAGCTGAACTGTTATTGAAGTTTCGTTAGATGTTATTAAGTCAAATGATACTGCTATTGAGTTCATTTAATCCCGAGTAATTGTCCACATCCCAAGAGTCAATTAACTTTCAATTTATTTAAAACCATTATCAAAAAGTACGAATCCAGAATGACAGCAATATTTTTAGAGAACGCATTGCACCTTTGTGTGACTCAGTGTAAGAGTTCGCAGCACTGTTATCGAGATGCGCTGTAGCTACGAGAGCGATTTGCTCAGCTTTATCCATTGCGATCCAGGAAAGCAAAATAGTGTAGAAAACAAATTCTTTCTTTAATTATATTTCACAGGGTCCAATTTTAGATTCAAAGTAATCAGTTTCATCAAAGTTCATAATCATATTTTGTGATAACAATTTCAGACAGCGCATGATTTTCTTAGAATTCTCACAGTTAGATTTCTCTATGCATTTTCGCAGCTGCATTTTTTCACCAACAGTTAAAGTGTTACGCAAGCCATCAATTTAGCACTGAATGACAGAATCAGCATCACAAATCCACTTTCTCTAAAGTAAATTGAAACAAACAACTTTCAAACTCCTTCCCCCACTTAGCTCCACCCTCTGCACCTGCTCGTCGGCTGAAAATTCAATTCCATTCATGTGGGCCTTCAGGGAGGTGAAAAGATGATAACAAAAGTTGCCAAGTCATGGGAATACGGGAGGAGGGGATGGAGGGCATTCAAAACATGCCAGCCAAATGAGTCCAAGAGTGCCTTGGTCGCTAAGGCACCTTGGTGGCTAAGGTTGTATGAGGACGGGTGTTGTCGTGCAACAAGCATACTCCTGTTACCAGCATTCCCCTCCTTTATTTTAAATGCTCCTTTTGAGTTTTTTAGGGTCTCACAATAGCGTTAGGCATTGATGGCCTCCTCCTGAGGCATAAATTCAACCAAAATTATGCCTTTTCAGTCGCAAAACACTGAGGTCATGATTGTTTTGGCCTGAATTATTGATTTGAATTTTTTGGCAGATGGGCAGTTGGTGTGACGCCAATGTGACGACTGTGTTCTTAAAAAACACGGTGATCTAAGTTGCTAAAGTATTGGTGCCCTGCCTAGAGTCAGAAACTTCAATGCTCACTGATTGGCATCGTGATTGAACTACAAACTACTGGCTACGCGTGGTTTCTGGATTCGTATTCCGAGGCTGTATCCGTTCCACGCCATGTGTATTCGTGAGCGGGATTTAATTTTTTTCATGTGTTACGACGACAATAGGTCCATATCAGTTTGCACAATTCTAACAGAGCACACGCCAGAAAAAAAAAAAAAAAAAACTGGACAGTTGTGTTTAACAAAGTACTCATTTATCTAACAAGCTGGCAGAAACCATATGATTATATAACGGGTGAACATGGAAAACGTTCTAAGTGACAAATGTCATATTTTTCAGGAACGTATCTCTTTTTATACATGACTTATTTATATCCAAACAATTGAGATAGTATGTTGATACAACAAAATTGCTCCCTCCTCCTCATCCCTGCAAAAAAATAATGGGACAAATGAGGAAAAAATCATTAAGAATGTTCTAAGTGCCCTACCAGGAATCTGCCTAGTTGCAAGTACCAGTATGAAAGCTTTTGTCCCATGTTTCCTTGACGCAGAGGCATTACGTTTTATTTATGATAAAACTGGTCCAGTAATACAGCAGTAATATTTTCATTTGCAGAACTGTAGTGAACAAGAACCATTCTTCATTTTTTTTTTTTTTTTTTTTTTTTTTACAGAGCATAATAAACTTAAATTCACGAAAACAATTTCTGTGTATTGACTTTTGTTTCTTATACAACTTCATTCTCAGGGCCAGATGTCGCAATTTTTTTTGTAAAACTCCCCGTAAAACTGGAGCATGGCACTTGGATCTTCCACAAAAACCACGCACCTTTTAGTAATGAGCGTCTGAAACATTCTCTCCGTGATTTGAGACTTGAATCAATTCTAGGGACTTGCAACAGAGTAATGAGAACAGAAAAGCACTGACAATGAGTTTTTGAGAAAATGAATGGCGCTTAAAACATTCTCCTTTTCATTCATCTGAATTTATCAAGCCTGTGGTATCCCCCGATCCCCCTCCAGAACGAGTTAGTTTGAATGCTGGTGGTGAAAATAATTTTCGAAAAGAGTACTCGTCCAGCAATGGGACCAACCATTTAGTTATTAACCACTGGGTCGTGCACCTGTTCACGTGTTAAATCCCTGAGCTCTGTAGAGTGGGTTATGTAGTGATGTAATACTTGGGGCGGTGAATAGTCTATCACGTGGTGACTAAATTTGGAATCCCTTTGATGTTACTTTGAGATGCAGTATCTACACATTGTCACACTTCGACAAAAGACACAACGCTCACACCTTGTAAAGGAAAGTTGACAAATGAGTGTCAATCAAGCGCTACTTTTCCAGTTTAGGCATAATTCTCAGTGCCTTTGATTCAGCAGGTTCTGACAGTCTGGATTTACAAAACAAATTTGTTTTCCAGTCTACATAACACGAATATACAGCACTGAATAAAACGTCTTCTGTTTTGAGCAACACTCAAAGCTAATGTATTTCATGTTTCTTGCCACCGCATTGATCAATGAGTGAGTAGGCAGACCATTATAACATAAAAACTTTTTTGTGCTGAAATCGGTCGCTTTTGCTGACTCTTACTACCGGAAGCAGCATGAGATAATAGAAAGCAGTCACTGATTTACACTTTGAAAAACAGGTCATCGTACTGTTGTTCTGTCCATCTCATAAATAGCCATCGCCTTCCCTAGCGACGAAGTAGTTTATGCCGGTGTTTTTGTGCACTTCTACGTACGCTAAGTGATTGCTTAGACTGCAGTTCTCTCCACGGAATGCCGGCCAAAGTGGCCGAGCGCTTCTAGGCACTACAGCCTGGAACCGCGCGACCGCTACGGTCGCAGATTCGAATCCTGCCTCGGGCATGGATGTGTGTGGTGTCCTTAGGTTTAAGTAGTTCTAAGTTCTAGGGGACTGATGACCTCAGATGTTAAGTCCCATAGTGCTCAGAGCCATTTGAACCATATCCAGGGAATGTGAAGTTGGAGCCATGTTTATTTTGAGACTGCATCGGTCTACGCTTCAATCTTCTAAATTTTGAAATGTACTGCTGTGTGCGCTTCTGGACTGCAGGCAGAGAATGCAGCGCCCAGCGCTCATATTCTTGTTGATAACCAAGCGAGGAGAAGCTTCAGTTAGCCCTATATGCGTTTAGTCCGCTCATCCAGATTTATGCTTTCCGTGCTTTCCCCAAATCGCTCAAGGTAAATGCTGGGCTGGTTCCTTCAAAAACGACATGACCAATTTCCTTGCCCACTCTTTACCTAATCTGAGCTTGTGTTCAAAATCTCTGATGACCTACTCGTCCATGGGACGCTAAAATCTAATCTTCCTTCTTCCTTCTGATATGCAATACTTCATGCGGTACCTCAACAGTCTCACGAACTTTAATGTGACGGTCTCATATCTAGATCGTATAGTTTTGTTGGGTTCATCTTCACTAGAAACATCATTTCTGGGGGCTGGAAGGTGCTAAATATGTAGCAATCGTACATTTACGTCTAAATTTATTTATCGAGTAACAAACAGTCTTGAATGTCGTCAATGAATTTTCCTCACCCAGAGTATATCTGGATTACAATCCATATTTTGAAATAAAAATTATTTAAAACTACAGGAAATTCGTTTTCATCCGTTTATACAAATCATGTAGCGGAGACGACTTAAGATGGCTGCCAATAAATTCTGCGCTGTATCTACACACGCTGGCAGATGAGGTTCACCGGGCACTCGCCATATCCACACCCTGCCATCGGATCGCCACATTATGTATCGTGTTCGTCACTCCACACAACGTTTTTCCACTGTTGAATCGTCCAATGTTTACGCTCCTTACACCAAGAGAGACGTCGTTTGGCATTTACCAGCGTGATATCTGGCTTACAAACAGCCGCTCGACCATGTAATCCAAGTTTTCTCACTTCCCGCTTAACTGTCACATTACTTGCAGTGGATCGTGATGCAGTTTGGAGTTCCTGTATGATGGTCTGGATAGATGTTTGCCTATTACACTTTACGACCATCTTTAATTTGCGACGGTCTCTGTCAGTCAACAGACGAGGTCGGCCTGTACGCTTTTGTGCTGTACGTGTCCCTTTCCTTTTCCACTTCACTACCACATCGAAAACAATGGACCTAGGGATGTTTGGAAGTGTAGAAATCTCGCGTACAGACATATGAGACAAGTGACACCAATCACCTGGCCACGTTCGAAATCCGTGAGTTCCGCGGGGCTCCCTATCCTGCTCTCCACGATCTCTAATGACTACCGAGGTCGCTGATATGGAGTACCTGGCAGTAGGTGGCAGCACAATGCACATAACATGAAAAACGTACGTTTATGAGGGGTGTCCGGATACTCTTGATAACACAATTTACCGGCTGCAAGGTTAACACTGAAATCGGAGGTGGCTACGTGTTTTACCTGTGACAGCTGTACTGTAGTGGGCTGAGAAAATCTTCTGACAAAGCGAAATCGGAAGGAGCCGATACTAAAGTAGTAGTTACGTACTTCTGTCTTTCAGCATAATCAACTGTAAAAGAAGTATGTAGGTAGTCCAGAGAGTCTGCACGTAAAAACTGAAGTCCCACATGAGAGCTACTTGGGCTAACACCAGACGGCTGTGACACAAAAATTCTAAGTTCTAAATCATTGGTCGAAACCTGTGACTGACAACGAGAGAAGTGTATGCGAGGAAAATGAGGTTTTGTAGGCTGTGATCTCCTTTCATCTCTTTTTCCCAGAGACACATGGCCAATCCCATGAGGCGGATTTCCGAGAACATCACTGAACTAATCGAAGTGTACTTGTCTGCCTTTGTAAGTCGACCCGATGGTGGGTTCTTTGGATTTTTTGGTACAGATAATATAACAGTTGTCACCTGTAGGCTTTTGTGGGGAAAGGACTAACGGTTGTTACTTTCCGGCGTGGGAACCCCATGCTTGAGTCCTCTTTCTCAGGGTTCGCAAGACTACTAGATTGCTGGGTTACGATTTCGAGTTGAAGCTAGGAAACACGTGGTTACAGACGCCTGGTCCAACTGCGTCACGGGAAACCTACACAAGATCACCTGCAGCCCACTTCAGTGGCTCCCACTCGGTGACCCAGTCGGGCAGCTTCTTGTTTGGAATTGGGCTCAGTGGGACCCTGTTTGTTCACTCGTATCATTTCACCCCTCTGGTTTCGCCCTTAAGCCTCTCTCACATTAATAATGGCAGCTGTTATACAGGTTAGGACACCATTACACGAATTACACTAGACAACAGACCTCTTCCTACCTCTGTAGCTGAAATCGATAATGCACGCCTGTGCACTGTCAGTCGACCCAGAGGTAGGTGGTTCGAATCTTTGTGGGAGAAGGAATTTTCATCGCCAGTATTTGGCCTGCAAGGGGAGGAGAAGTAGTGGTGAGCAGCACCCGATCACCAGACTTTGCAACAGTGTCCTGGGCTTAGTTCCAACCTCTCCGCCGTATGTCACTGGCTGAGGGCGTGTGGCACTAACCCTTTTGCTGTTACAGATGTGCTCTCTGTATTCCAAGCTGAGGTGGCTTTTGTTGTGGCTGTACTGCTCGCCAAATGCTGGCGTCTGTGCTGAGATGCAGTGTTCCAGCAGGTATGAAATACTTATCATCCGATTTGAAGAAAACTATTAGGCGAAAAAATATGACTTTTGCACACCTTACAGCGTGATATCTTCGCTTGATAAAGGACCGAATATCTTTCTAAAAACATTGCGTAAACTTAGCGTATATCTGATTTTAGCTCATACATTGCAACATATGAAATGATATAAGATATCGAAATTTTATTTAACATTGAGAGCAGAACGATATCTCATTTCGCTCTCAGGTTATTGGTTTTTGTATCCGATAGACGGTCGAGCGTGTCGCGGCCATTTGCACCCCTACACATTGCGAGTCATATGACTATAAAAAACATCATATTTCATAAACGGTTCAAGATATCTAAACCCAATTTTTTTGCTAATGATGCACGCAAATAGTAAGTTGTAAGATAGCTGGAGACATTTTTATTTACAGAGTTTGGAAGTAACGTCCGCAACAGTGAGAGTGGAACAGGCCGTGCAAACACATCAGTAGCGCCGCCCGGAGTGGCCGATCGGTTCTAGGCACTACAGTCTGGAACCGCGCGACCGCTACGGTCGCAGGTTCGAATCCTGCCTCGGGCATGGATGTGTGTGATGTCCTTAGGTTTGTTAGGTTTAAGTAGTACTAAGTTCTAGGGGACTGACGACCTCAGCAGTTAAGTCCCATAGTGCTCAGAGCTATTTTGAACATCAGTAGCGCTTCATGAAAACACAGGGGTCGCGTTTAGACACGCCCTGAACATCTGGGGAGAGGTGGAGTATGACGAGTTTACTTGTGCACAGCAGTTAAAGGGCTAATGGTGATGAGTCATCCATCAAATGAGGACGTTAGGCTCTTAGGTTACGTTATAGCACTTGTTCTCATCCTCTCTCTCCCCTTCATTTATAACAACACAATCACAACCTTCGCTTTCTGAGTATGAGACTAACCTTACTTAATTGACCACCTAGAAGATATATCTTAGAATTGAAGAAGATGTGTCAGTTCACTGTAGTAAAGGTTACTGTCTGTCGGCCTACCTCTCTGCGCTGCAGTTGTTGTTGTTGTTGTTGTTGTTGCTGCTGCTGTTGAGGCGTGGGGCTGAAGTTGACGGGCCGGAAATGCCTCCGCTCGACGGTTGGACTGGCCTGAGGTGTCCAGACGGGCACGGGAGCCGGGGACTCGCCCTGGTTCCTGGCGTCGCCCCCCTCCACCTGCTGCTGCTGCTGGGAATCCCCTGCCCCAGGCTCGGGAGTCCCGGCGCTGCTCAGCTTCGGGGAAGGCGTCCACACCCCTGTGGGCACAGAACCAACCAATCAGTCGGCGTAATCGAGAAGGCTGAACATGATGCCACCACGCTAAAGCTAAAAGCAGAAACCGCTTGCAAGCCAGTGGCACTGTGATTCTGTAATCTGCACTTCAAGGCTTGAGAGTAGGGCAGCAGATGGTGCTAGATAAGTATTTATTGCGCAATATTCAGTATTGCACAATAATACTGACCGTCTGAAAGCGGCATTAAATTGAACGAGGCTGCAGAGCTTTAAAAATATTGACCCTCGCACAATATATTGTAACCTGTTTGGACGATATTGAGGAGTACACAGTAGTTCCTACCGAGACTTGGTGATTTGTGCATATGCAGACAACTAATACAGCAATAGTATTTGAATATGAATACATCAGGAAAGACAGTGAGGAATCATCTGTCGAAATGCATCCGCAGGAATAGTTTGATTACGCATTTAACAATTATTCAGGTAATTTTCTGTAGAAATATCTGACAAAAGTTCGCAGTCTTTCGCAGCCGGTGTCACTGTAAACTACTAAAACAACTAAACTAAGCTTAGATCGACTTGCTGCGGACCTCACCAGCAAGAGACTGTCTACCAATTACTCACCAGAGTGGCACTGGCGACAGCCGCCTTAATCACCACCTCCTACCAGTCACCTACTAGAGTCGCTTTCCAATCAGCCACCAGGGTAGCACAGACAATAGCGTACCGTACAGCCACCCCCTCCATGTCCGCCCCGATAGCTGAATGGTCAGCGTGACGGACTGCCGTCCCAAGCCGGCACGGCAGATCAGCGTGTTCGGTCAGAGGGCTGCCCGCCCTCTGTAATAAAAAAAACTGAGTAAAATTATCAACGATCAACTTGAACGGATGTCTTGTGACGTCCGCCCAGACCAAACGGAACGAAATATACCGAAAAAGGGGACCAGTGTTTGATTCCCGGCTGAGACGGGGTTTTTCCCTGCTGAGGGACTGGATGTTCTGCTGTCTTCATCGTCATTTCATCACCACCCGGTGCGCAGGTCGCCCAGTGTGGCGTCGAACGTAATAAGACCTGCACCAAGGCGGCCGGACCTGCCCCGCAACGAGCCTCCCGACCAATGACGACAAACGCTCATTTCCATTTTTACCCCCTCCATAACAACCTCAAGTGACATCTCAAATACACGACGTTGGTAGTCACCAGATAATCGAAAATGACAGTATATAAAGGAAGACAGCCACCACTACACAGCAGTGAACCGCCATGAAGAAAACCGCAGCATCTCGGTCGAAACGTTGGCAGTTTACAATGACGTGGCCCAATAATCAATGTTATTTTATAAAAAATCTGACAAAAGTTTTTAAGTGCAGGGAAATAACAGTGCAACTGATTAATTCTTCGCCTCAGAAATTTGAATTATTTATTGCAGACATTTATAGCAGCACCACCTCTACATCCTCTACACTAATTTAACTTATTTCTCAGTTTACACTAGTGGGCAGAAACAGTCTAAAAAACTGGTAATGGTGTTGTAGGTTACGTTGTGCTGGGAAATAGTTGCTCAGAAAAAAATTCGATACTTTGCGCCTTTCCCGAGTTAATTGCCATTCCAGTTCGCCAATCAGGCAGTGTGCGCAAATTCAAGCAGCCCGGCAGATACAATTGTGTCAGTTGTTCTCATGGTGTAGATGAGAGTGCACGAGAGTACTTAGCCTCTGGCTCGGATTCGATCCTTACCATCGCTCCATGTCGTAGTTTGACATCCACTTTGTTCAGTACTAGATTATCTCAGGCTTCGGAATTTAAAATATGCAGGGTATAACAATGTTTTCAAAACCAAGATTGTTGTCTCCAGAAGGCTTTACCAAGTCGAGCGTTTTCCTTGTTCAGGATTAAACTGGGATTGGATTCTTTTATTTTCAGGACTAAAAACTACTCAGTATGGCCATGGTAAACGACAAACCAACTATACGGAGAAATTATTTGATGCGAAGCATCTTTGATGTGCTGTTCTAATGAAGGAACCAGGAACTGATTCCAGTTTCATACTACTTTTCATTTCGCCCATCATAATCCTCAGTCTCTTCGCCAACCAAGGGCTATGCTAAAAAAATTGCATCTTTCAATTGTTCGATGTATGACACGAATGTTTTGTAAGCAGTCTCCTTTTATTTGTACAAGCTGACTGATTTCAAATATGGCCTATTGCTATTGTTGTCATAGAATATCAGGCTACTGGTTTTTGTGAAGGGCACAATTTCACATTTACAAACATTTAAAGCTGCCAATCTTTACACCGCTTTGACACTTTATAAAGGTTGCTCTGCACATTCGTGCAGTTTTTTTCGCTCATAGCACTTCATTACAAGCATCTGCATCATCTGCCAGAGAGTCTGTGTCTGCTATTAATACTGTCTGTCCGGCCATTAACATGCAAAAGCAACAACAATGGTCTCAACACATTTCCCCGGGCCGCGCCTGAAGTTACTTCTACCTCTGCCGATGGCTCACCATTCAAAACAGCAAGCTGCGTCTTCCCTGAGAAGAACTCCTAAAACCAGTCACACATTTCGTTTGATTCCTCTTAAAAAGCGCTTTGTGTAATATATGTTGGTGTAACGCTGAGTCAAGTGCTTTCAGAAAGGCAGAAAACACATTATCTTCTTGACTGTCTTGATCCATACTTTTCGGGATGTCATGCTACGTCTGGCATGCCTGATGTTTTCACAGTAGTTGCTGGTTGGCAGGGAATAATTCTTTAAGAAATGCTTCATTATTATGAGATCCGAGTATGTTCTAAGTTTCTACAGCAGACGGATGTCTAGGATAGTGGACGGTAGTCTTGCAGATCGCTCCTGCTACGGTTCTTGTACATGGGCGTGACAGGTGCTGTCTTCCAACCTCTCTTAACAGTTTGGTGTTCGAGGGTTGTACGGTATGTTACCTTTTAAAGAGGGGCTAGCTCATCCGCAAATTCTGTATACAAACTGATAAGAATTCCATCGGACCCTGGACCTTTGTCCAGTTTCAGTGATTTTAGCTGTTTCTCATCGCCACTTAACGACAATACTTTGCTGTGCAAAACTTAAGGACGAGATACACAAAAAAATACGCAGTTCCCTATTTTCTTGGAGAATGGAAATTATTTGTGACTCTACAGTGGAGTGACTTAAAGTGTGCAGTTTCTCGTATTCTGCTAATGAAAAATAGCGAGTGGAATACCGTATAAACGAAATAACCGAAAATTTAATAATTCACATAATATCAGTTTCTCGCTAAAAGTTCCTTACAGCCTCAATATAACGGATTCACAACCGAGTGCTGTTTCTGCGCAGGGGACAACTGTAGAAGACTGCAGGTTGGTGAACATTAGTTAGAACTTATGCATTCCACTCAAGGCACTTCGTCTGAACTGCAATCTTAGTACAAAGGAGATCAGTGGCACGTCATTTGTGGTAACACAGGGGAGGTATGAAGGAGAGAAATTTTCAAGGGAAGGGTTTTATCACATGCACGTATAGATCACCCTTTCTCTCCACATATCCCTGTCTCTTTTTTCAACTTGCCGTACTCTTTTTATGTATGGTCCGAGTTTCATCGAGCTACGTTACTTGGCAGTGACACATCATGCGGAAGTTTATTTCGTCCTTACGTTTTACACACCAGCATACTTATTTCATCCATTTTTGCAATGGAACCTGTTTTAAATTGGGGCAGTACACGAGGAGCATACAAACCGGAATAAATGAGGCGGACTGTGGATCACTGCGAGCCACCTGACGGAGCTCCTGGCGAGGAGGCAGCGACACTAGGAGGTGGCCAGTTGGGCGCGGATGACGGGGGATCCCCCGCGATTGCGAGAGGATCTGGCCGGCGGCCAACGTGGCGCTCCGCCAGCCGCCAGTAAACACGGCGGGTATTCTGGGGACCGGCCCGTGTCTCTGCTGCGTCCCGAGGGGACAGACCAGCCCAAAGGGCGAACCGGTCTCTTGCACTGGCGCAGCACCAGTCCGGCAGGCAGCTCTGACCAGCGCTATCACGAGATCGCGGGCGCAACGCCTCGTATGCGAATGGCTCCATAGGGCTACAGACACGTTTACACGTACACCGAAGAGCCAAACACCTGCCTAATATTGTGTAGGGCCCCCGCGATCACGCAGAAGTGCCGCAACACGACGTGGCATGGACTCGATCAGTGTTTGAAGTAGTGCTGGAGGGACTTGACACCATGAATCCTGCAGCGCTGTCCGTACATCCGTAAGAGTACGATTGCGTAAAGGCAAGGCATCCCAGATCGTGTCTGGGGAGTTTGGTGGCCACCACAAGTGCTTAAACTCAGAAGAGTGTTCCTGGAGCCACTCTGTAGCAATTCTGGACGTGTGGGGTGTCGCATTGTCGTGCTGGAATTGCCCAAGTCCGTCGGAATGCATAATGGACATGAAAGGATGCAGGTGATCAAACAGGATGCTTACGTACGTGTCACGTGTCAGAGTGGTATCTAGACGTATCAGGCGTCCCATATCACTCCAAATGCACGCGTCTCACACCATTACAGAAACTCCACCACCTTGAACAGTCTCCTGCTGACATGCACGGTCCATTGATTCATGAGGTTGTCTCCGCAGTACACAATCATCCCCTCGATACAATTTGAAACGGGACTCGTCCGACCAGGCAACATGTTTCCATTCATCAGCAGTCCAATGTCGGTGTTGACGGAGCCAGATGAAGCGTAAATCTTTGTGTCGCGCAGTCATCAAGCTACACGAGTGAGCCTTCGGCTCCGAAAACCCGTATCGGTGATGTTCCGTTTAGCGGTTCGCACAGTGACACTTTCCGACGGCCCAGCACTGAAATTTGCAGCAAAGGGGTTGCACTTCTGTCAATTTGAACGATTCTCTTCTGTCGTCGTTGGTCCCGTTCTTGCAGGATATTTTCCCAACCGCACCAATATCGGAGATTTGATGTTTTATTGGACTCCTGATACGGTACACTCGTGAAATGGTGGTACGCGGAAATCCCCACTTCATAGCTACCTCGAAGATGCTGTGTCCCATCGCTCGTGGGCCGACTATAACACCAGGTTCAAACTCACTTAAATCTTGATAACCTACCATTGTAGCACCAGTAACTCATCTGACAACTGCGCCGGACACTTGTTGTGTTATATAGGCGTTGCCAACAGCAGCGTCGTATTCTGCCTGTTTGCATATCACTGTATTTGAATTTGCGTGCCTACGAGTATACTAATTTCTTTGGAGCTTCAGTGTACGTATGCTAGTAACACCCCCTACCACAACTGATTTCTTCAAAAATCGAACTCCCACGTCAAATGAAAACGAGACCGACGGATGAAATTTTAGGCAATTGTTTATTATTCAGAAGTAATCGCCGTAACTCTTAACGCATTTATCACACTGTGAGAGAAGACGGTCAATATCTCCATGGAAAAATGTTGACGGTTGCCCACGGAACCATTATTGTACCCAGCGTGCACCACTTCATCCGAAGCAAATCGACGACTACAAATGTCTTTTGGATTGGATTAATTTGTGGGAAGAGACCAAACAGCGAGGTCATCGGTCTCGTCAGATTAGGGAAGGACAGGGAAGGAAGTCGGCCGTGCCCTTTCAACGGAACCATCCCGGCATTTGCCTAATGCGATTTAGGGAAATCACGGAAAACCTAAATGAGGATGGCCGGACGCGGAATTGAACCGTGGTCCTCCCGAATGCGAGTCCAGTGTGCTAACCACTGCGCCTCGGTACAAATGTCTTTCTTCAGAGCTCTATGCACATGGAAATCGATTAGGGAGAGATCGAGACTGTATGGAGGATGTGTAAGGGATAGCCAGCGAGATTTCTTTAGTGTAATCGAAACAACAGGCAGGCCAGCTCCGGGAAAGCCGGGACGACCTTTTTTGTGATTGCAAGAGCCCGTTACTCATTGACTTTCTGAAACTCAGCGCCACAATTAAGGCACACGAATACGTGGACGTTTTGCATGAATTTAAATGCGTCATCAATTTCAAATGCTCGGGTATGTTGTCAGACGGCATCATCCTGTTGCGGGTAATGCCCGACCACATGCCTAAACGTTGTTACGACTGCGTTGCCGAAGTTTCTCTGGGAAGCTCTTGCACATCCTTTACACAGTCTCAATCTCTCCCCATGAGATCTCCATACTTCTGGAGCCCTGAAAAAAAAAAAAAAGTTTGTGGCCGCTGATTTGCTTGGGGAGGTGGGGGGTGGAGGGAGACTTTCATATCTGGGTACAGTCATGGTTCCGTAGACAAAAGGCTACCATGTTCATCAGTTTTCAACTACATTCGTGGAACAGTTTCTAATCTGTTCTTACTGGTGCGTTTTCTTCACATATCATATACAACTTACGCACTTGAAGACTGTTTTGTATTTAAAACTCCAACATAAAATTAGATGATATTTTTTGTTATTGTTCAACTTTCTTCCACAGAAAGTGAAGTAATTTGTGGATTATAGAATTAAAAACTCAATTAGTAAAGTAAAAAATTACAGACTTTCGGATTTTCTTTCGTTCGACACAGTTTAAATTTGAGACCTGAAGATGACAGCAGCGTCTGTCAAAACCGGTTGTTGAAAATAAACAAACATTTATGCGATTTTGGCTTGATAGAGTTTTCCACCAAGTAACAAACATCGCTCCTTCTCATTTCTCAACAGGAGAAAATTCAATAAATGGACAGCACTTTTTACTGGAGTTAGAACAACAGAAGTGGAGAGTTCTTTGCGCTTTCATTAAAAGCACTGAAAGCTCTCAGAAACTATCTTAAATAGAAATTAAATTTTTCTTCCTTTACTATTTAGTGCCGGAATAAAACTCAGAACTGTTACGGAATGTGTCTTTCTGGTAATAATTTTTAAAGAAAAACAGCCCATTTTCACAATCAATAAATTCAGATTTATTTTTAAAAGTCCTTACAAGAGCCAAAGGAAAGGTAACTTTCGTCTCATGGTCATAGGGAGGGGAGGGTGAGGAACAGCAACTGATACGTCGATTGTACGCAAAAATATTCTCGAACTGGTCCCGAGTGGCTGTAAACAGAAGCGACCTTCAGTCAGGGGACTGGCCATAGTGGCCTCTTCTCAGTTTGTGTGCGTACCGGGAAGTGGAAGACTTGAACGTTACCAGATCTTCAAACTTATTTTACACCCAGACGATACATTTGTGGACACGGGTCCCTTATTACAACATTGCCTACCAACAAGGGAACCTCCCCATCGCACCCCCCTCACATTTAGTTATAAGTTGGCACAGTGGATAGGCCTTGAAAAACGGAACACAGATAAATCGAGAAAACAGGAAGAAGTTGTGTGGAACTATGAAAAAAATAAGCGAAATATACAAACTGAGTAGTCCGTGCGCCAGATAGGCAACATCAAGGATACTCTGAGTCCAGAAGCGCCGTGGTCCCATGGTTATCGTGAGCAGATGCGGAGCGAGAGGTCCTTGGATCAAGTCTTCCCTCGAACGAAAAGTTTATTTTCGCAAAGTTATGATTTGTTCGTTCGTTCATTGACGTCTCTGTTCACTATAATAAGTTTAGTGTCTGTGTTTTGCGACCGCACCGCAAAACCGTGCGATTAGTAGACGGAAAGACGTGCCTCTCCAATGGGAACCGAAGACATATGATCGCAAGGCCATTGGTCAACCGATTCCTTCACAGGAAAACGCGTCTGATATATTCTATACGACACTGATGACGGCATGTGCGTCACATGACAGGAATATGTTGTCGACCCACCTAACTTGTCGACTAGGCGAATGGATAAAAAGATTCTTCTACCTTGCCCGATTTAGGTTTTCTTGTGGATGTGATAATTACTCGCAAAAAAGTGATGAAAACATAAGAGTTTGTCACATAAACTGTAACAAATGAAAGCAACAGTTCCACAGTCGCACAGTTTTCCTTGTGCACTGTCAAGACATATGTTTTTAACGTTTTCAAATTTTTCCGTGCGTAGACCGTCAAATCCTGCAAATGTCCAAGCAAATCTGAACATGTCCTGGAATTTTGGAGAGCGAAGATGATTATGTGTGAATGCCTGAACATTGATAATTTCTCTGAAAATAACAAATTAAACTTTTCACTCGAGGGAAGACTTGAACCAAGGACCTCTCGCTCCGGAGCTGTTCACGCTAACCATTTTTTTTAAATCTCATTTTGGTCTATATTGTTAGTTGAATTTATTTGTGGCGGACGTCCGATAACACTCGTTCAGGTGGTTCGTTGATCCGTTTACTCAGTTTTTTTTTTATTATTATTACGGAGGGTAGCTAAACCCTCTGACCGAACACGCTGAGCTACCGTGCCGGCATAACCATGGGACCACGACGCTCTTGAGTTCAGAGTATCCTTGATGTTGCCTATCTGGCGCATGGACTACTCAGTTTGTATATTTCACTTATTTTTTTCAAAGTTCCACACAACTTCTTCCTGTTTTATCGATTGATCTGTGTTCAGTTTTTCAAGGCCTATTTACTATGCAACTTATAACTAAATCTGAGTGGGGTGCGATGGGCAGGTTCCATTGTTAAGTCCTCTCTACAGCCCTTAGAAGCCTGTAATAAGAACTGTGACACACCGTATGTAGAACAGCAGGAACTCCTCGGAGTGGAGGTGAATGGACCGCGAGTGTGCTTCCCCGGACAGCAGGTGTCGGCGCTGATCCCCCGGTGAAGAGGGCTGCCCTGGTGCTCTGCCAGAGCGGTCGTCCCCCACTTGTCGTGACTCACGGCGGCTCTGATTTAGCCTCTCTGCGACGCCCCCGTGTCTACGCAAGCTCTCCACCTGAGTCCGCCGACTCACCCGGGGCCCGGCGCCATATTTTGACCGGCACCGCCGACACTACGGATTAATGAGACGGCAGGTGCTTTCATCCCGAGACGCTGTCAACAAGAGCGGCAAAAACATCAAGTGCACTCAAGAAGTACTGCGATTTCTAACGAGCCACGCCGCGGACCTCCAGTACAAGGTGAGTCAGAAAGGAGTTTACAACTTTGTCATCGTATAGAAACCAGATGGCAGTTATAAGAGTCGAGGGGCATGAAAGGGAAGCAGGGGTTGGGAAGAGAGTGAGACAGGGTTGTAGCCTGTCCCCGATGTCATGCAATCTGTATATTGAGCAAACAGTGAAGGAAACAAAAGAAAAATTCGGAGAAGGTATTAAAATCCATGGAGAAGAAATAAAATACTTGAGGTTCGCCGAAGACATTGTAATTCTGTCAGAGACAGCAAAGGACTTGGAAGAGCAGTTGAACGGAATGGAGAGTGTCTTGAAAAGAGGATATAAGATGAACATCAATAAAAGCAAAACGAGGATAATGGAATGTAGTCGGATTAAGTCGGTTGATGCTTAGGGAATTAGATTAGGAAATGAGACACTGAAAGTAGTAAAGGAGTTTTGCTATTTGGGGAGCAAAATAACTGATGATGGTCGAAGTAGAGAGGATATAAAATGTAGACTGGCAATGGCAAGGAAAGCATTTCTGAAGAAGAGAAATTTGTTAACATCGAGTATAGATTTAAGTGTCAGGAAGTCGTTTCTGAAAATACACTCCTGGAAATTGAAATAAGAACACCGTGAATTCATTGTCCCAGGAAGGGGAAACTTTATTGACACATTCCTGGGGTCAGATACATCACTTGATCACACTGACAGAACCACAGGCACATAGACACGGGCAACAGAGCATGCACAATGTCGGCACTAGTACAGTGTATATCCACCTTTCGCAGCAATGCAGGCTGCTATTCTCCCATGGAGACGATCGTAGAGATGCTGGATGTAGTCCTGTGGAACGGCTTGCCATGCCATTTCCACCTGGCGCCTCAGTTGGACCAGCGTTCGTGCTGGACGTGCAGACCGCGTGAGACGACGCTTCATCCAGTCCCAAACATGCTCAATGGGGGACAGATCCGGAGATTTTGCTGGCCAGGGTAGTTGACTTACACCTTCTAGAGCACGTTGGGTGGCACGGGATACATGCGGACGTGCATTGTCCTGTTGGAACAGCAAGTTCCCTTGCCGGTCTAGGAATGGTAGAACGATGGTTGATGACGGTTTGGATGTACCGTGCACTATTCAGTGCCCCCTCGACGATCACCAGAGGTGTACGGCCAGTGTAGGAGATCGCTCCCCACACCATGATGCCGGGTGTTGGTCCTGTGTGCCTCGGTCGTATGCAGTCCTGATTGTGGCGCTCACCTGCACGGCGCCAAACACGCATACGACCATCATTGGCACCAAGGCGGAAGCGACTCTCATCGCTGAAGACGACACGTCTCCATTCGTCCCTCCATTCACGCCTGTCGCGACACCACTGGAGGCGGGCTGCACGATGTTGGGGCGTGAGCGGAAGTCGGCCTAACGGTGTGCGGGACCGTAGCCCAGCTTCATGGAGACGGTTGCGAATGGTCCTCGCCGATACCCCAGGAGCAACAGTGTCCCTAATTTGCTGGGAAGTGGCGGTGCGGTCCCCTACGGCACTGCGTAGGATCCTACGGTCTTGGCGTGCATCCGTGAGTCGCTGCGGTCCGGTCCCAGGTCGACGGGCACGTGCACCTTCCGCCGACCACTGGCGACAACATCGATGTACTGTGGAGACCTCACGCCCCACGTGTTGAGCACTTCGGCGGTACGCCCACCCGGCCTCCCACATGCCCACTATACGCCCTCGCTCAAAGTCCGTCAACTGCACATACGGTTCACGTCCACGCTGTCGCGGCATGCTACCAGTGTTAAAGACTGCGATGGAGCTCCGTATACCACGGCAAACTGGCTGACACTGACGGCGGCGGTGCACAAATGCTGCGCAGCTAGCGCCATTCGACGGCCAACACCGCGGTTCCTGGTGTGTCCGCTGTGCCGTGCGTGTGATCATTGCTTGTACAGCCCTCTCGCAGTGTCCGGAGCAAGTATGGGGGGTCTGACACACCGGTGTCAATGTGTTCTTTTTTCCATTTCCAGGAGTGTATTTGTATGGAGTGTAGCCATGTATGGAAGTGAAACATGGACGATAAATAGTTTGGACAAGAAGAGAATAGAAGCTTTCGAAATGTGGAGCTACAGAAGAATGCTGAAGATTAGATGGGTAGATCACATAACTAATGAGGAGGTATTGAATAGAATTGGGGAGAAGAGGAGTTTGTGGCACAATTTGACAAGAAAAAGGGACCGGTTGGTAGGACATGTTCTGAGGCATCAAGGGATCACAAATTTAGCATTGGAGGTCAGCGTGGAGGTTAAAAATTGCAGAGGGAGACCAAGAGATGAATACACTAAGCAGATTCAGAAGGGTGTAGGTTGCAGCTAGTACTGGGAGATGAAGAAGCTTGCACAGGATAGAGTAGCATGGAGAGCTGCATCAAACCAGTCTCAGGACTGAAGACAACAACAACAATGGTATAGAAATTTATTGAGATAACTTACAGAATCGGTAGATGAGCAATTTTCTAGCTAACAACCTCAAGCTTCATATAAAAGTTTTATGTTCCATTTTGGTTCGATGTGACTACTATTTGTGAAGCGGCAAACATCTCACCGGTAATCCATTTCTTGCCACACTCGTTCCAGCACATCGGAAGTAACTTGTGCAACGACAGTGTAGGTTCGATTTTTCAGGTCGGCTAAATTGTTTGGTAGGGCTGGAACAAACACATGATCTTAAATGAAACCCCAGAGGAAGAAATCCAGTGGTTTTGTAAGTGGGCTGCTACTGTGTTGGCAGTGCTGTGTAGCGCTTTGTATTGGATCACTGACTGCTCTTTCTTTGTGGTGTACATACACTCCTGGAAATGGAAAAAAGAACACTTTGACACCGGTGTGTCAGACCCACCATACTTGCTCCGGACACTGCGAGAGGGCTGTACAAGCAATTATCACACGCACGGCACAGCGGACACACCAGGAACCGCGGTGTTGGCCGGCGAATGGCGCTAGCTGCGCAGCATTTGTGCACCGCTGCCGTCAGTGTCAGCCAGTTTGCCGTGGCATACGGAGCTCCATCGCAGTCTTTAACACTGGTAGCATGCCGTGACAGCGTGGACGTGAAGCGTATGTACAGTTGACGGACTTTGAGCGAGGGCGTATAGTGGGCATGCGGGAGGCCGGGTGGACGTACCGCCGAATTGCTCAACACGTGGGGCGTGAGGTCTCCATAGTACATCGATGTTGTCGCCAGTGGTCGGCGGAAGGTGCACGTGCCCGTCGACCTGGGACCGGACCGCAGCGACGCACGGATGCACGCCAAGACCGTAGGATCCTACGCAGTGCCGTAGGGGACCGCACCGCCACTTCCCAGCAAATTAGGGACACTGTTGCTCCTGGGGTGTCGGCGAGGACCATTCGCAACCGTCTCCATGAAGCTGGGCAACGGTCCCGCACACCGTTAGGCCGTCTTCCGCTCACGCCCCAACATCGTGCAGCCCGTCTCCAGTGGTGTCGCGACAGGCGTGAATGGAGGGACGAATGGAGACGTGTCGTCTTCAGCGATGAGAGTCGCTTCTGCTTTGGTGCCAATGATGATCGTATGCGGGTTTGACGCCGTGCATGTGAGCGCCACAATCAGGACTGCATACGACCGAGGCACACAGGGCGAACACCCGGCATCATGCTGAGGAGCAATCTCCTACACTGGCCGTACACCTCTGGTGATGGTCGAGGGGACACTGAATAGTGCACGGTACATCCAAACCGTCATCGAACCCATCGTTCTACCATTCCTAGACCGGCAAGGGAACTTGCTGTTCCAACAGGACAATGCGCGTCCGCATGTATCCCGTGCCACCCAACGTGCTCTAGAAGGTGTAAGTCAACTACCCTGGCCAGCAAGATCTCCGGATCTGTCCCCCATTGAGCATGTTTGGGACTGGATGAAGCGTCGTCTCACGCGGTCTGCACGTCCAGCACGAACGCTGGTCCAACTGAGGCGCCAGGTGGAAATGGCATGGCAAGCCGTTCCACAAGACTACATCCAGCATCTCTACGATCGTCTCCATGGGAGAATAGCAGCCTGCATTGTTGCGAAAGGTGGATATACACTGTACTAGTGCCGACATTGTGCATGCTCTGTTGCCTGTGTCTATGTGCCTGTGGTTCTGTCAGTGTGATCATGTGATGTATCTGACCCCAGGAATGTGTCAATAAAGTTTCCACTTCCTGGGACAATGAATTCACGGTGTTCTTATTTCAATTTCCAGGAGTGTAGTTCCGCGTACACAGCCCGTACACAACTTTCCCAATAGTGCGCGCCCCGCTAAGCACAACAGTGCAGGCGCAGCGCTCGGCCGTCTCCGGTACTACGAAATGGCGTTGTCTTAGAGACGGACCAAATTCTGCTTCCGCCGATCCGTGTATTAATATGTAACGCAGCCAATGAGACTGCTGCTAACGTAGAACTTTTTCTCCTCGCGGATCACACTCGTGCTGTGATACCTGAACGCTCGAGGTATTATAACGAGTGTACAGACCTCCGATTAGTCAGCCTGCATTAGTCTGTAGTCAAGTTTCAGTCCGCGCCTAATAAGATTACCATATTCCTGTACATAGCCATGAAGATAAATGAATAGACACTTTGTCAAGTATCAGAGATACGTGAGAATAAGATTATGTACCAAGACCAAAGGAACTTCAGATTGTCAATTGTAAACAGCATCCAGAATCAAGTTACGTAATATCTATGATTTTTATTATTTTAACTTATGTGTGTGAAAATTAATCAAGTTCTGTTTAAAGTTGGTCACCATCAATCTGCTACTCTAAGCATGCAAGTGGCATTTCTATCGTCTGACCTAACGGCAGAAGATAAACACGCCACGAGAAGACACACGCCTACTTCGTTAGAGCGACAAGTCAAATAATCTGATGGTGTGTGTACCGAAGGTCTTACAGTACGCACACCACACTTTGTAAGAGACTCTGTGGCTGGTTGGACTCGTTGTTGGAAGTTAATCGCCAGTACTGTTGGGCAGTTGGAGCTGAACAGCCAGCAGTGATGGATGTTAAATGTGAGGAGTTAGCATTAATGGAGGATAGAGGTCTGAAGTGTTAGTGTAGGCTAACGATCTGGAAGTATCCAATTTGGAGACTGAAAATTATTTATGATTATATATCTTTCTACTGGATGTCACATAATTAAGGTAAAAAATACATTATTTGGTTTGCAACAAAATCTTTCCTTTGCTAACCACAAGCCTATTAGTAGTTAGTGGCTTCAGTGGATAGAATCTTTTATTTAGCTGACGGTATTGACGCTCGCTGTATTGCAGTAGTTCGCGTAATGAAGATTTTTGTGAGGTAAGTGCTTAATGAAACGTATAGGTTATTGTTAGGATTTCTTTTTAGTCAGGGCCATTCTTTTGAATTCATTATTTGAAGTCGGGTTGTAATTTTTTTCATTAGTCAGACTGCGTTGCGCTAGAATGTTGTAGGTCAGTGTTGACATGATAAAAAAAAGTAAAGAGAAAGTAGGTTCACTTGCATTCAATTTCACTCAGCAGTTTAAGTAAAAAAAGAAGCTTCCGTTTCAAGTGTGCGGAGCTAGGTGGCCATGCGATTGACCATTCACGGCCAATCCACCGACAAGGGAAGCGAATCTCGAGGAAACCTCGAACTTCGGTGAGGAAATCAGGTGATGCACCATCTTGCCAGTTGGAAACCATCCGATCTCGGTCATCTTCATCGATCTGTGGAATTACAAAGTTTTCAAGCATGTACAGGTAGACAATACCAGCGACAGTGTTCTCCATGAAGGAGAAAGGGCCGTACGCTTTCAGTTTGCTAAGGGCACAAAACTTTTGGGTTGCCACGAGCGTGTTCCAGGGTTGCATTTACGCCGAAAAGTGGTTTCACAGTTCGTTTCATGAAACCAAAACACATAGCGAACGCGCTCTGAACCAGTGAAAGTAACCATTTTAACCAACGATTTATATAAACGACATAGACTGGCCAAGGTCCCAGCCGTCGTATTTGAAGCAAATTGAAAACTTAGCCGCCAAGTTTTGCTACGTCAACTTTAGAAATACTATTCGTGTGGTAGCACCCGATAATATGTTTGTTTTTGTTATACCCAAAAGAATTTCCTGCTGCCAATCAAAGAAACGACACATTCCTGGAAATGATCCCGATAATGAAGTGTCTTTGTCGTACATTATGCCATCTTATGCGTGACATTTGCGTTGTGCGAGCTGCTGCATTATTTTGGTGAATTTACTATAATGTAGAAAAAAGGGTATTTTTCCATTTACCCACGTATCTTTTTGTGTAGATACACGCGCATTCGTTTACAGCTTTTACATTCCTTTGTTCTACTTTTGACTCGAATAACGTTTCACGCTTGAAATAGGGCTACTACCTAGCATATTTATCAGAGCGACATTGAACAGATCATTGGTACTATTATTAACAGTCAAAGCAAATGATTACTACACAAACAATTCAAAATGTGATTCGAACGCTTAATTAACGTTGCTGTTGAGTAGAATTGCATATACGTAGGCAGGGCTACTTCTTGTTGTTGTTTTAGCGATTTGTTGTTTTTGTGTGGCTTTCTAGAAGTTTTAATGGATGCCAGGACTGTCATGTTTTACGTCATATTACGTTAGGATACTTGTTTTTTGGAAAAGGCCAATTAAGAATTCCCCTCTGATCAATGCTTTTAGGTTGAATATTCATACAGTTGAGTTATCTGTTGCATGATTCAAATCCTACAGGGCACCACAAATCTGTTGTCAACCCAATGTGTCATTGTATAAAAGCAAGTATTACAGTTTAAAAGCAATACCATTGCTTTTACAGCGGCAGGCTTTCGAGGACCATTTGGTAATGGGTAAAATAAAACTGAATCATTTTATTGTACATTATACACTGAGCTAAAAACGAATCTCTGCTGAGAAGCTAAGATTTCTGTTTCAAGGCCAATAGGAACAGAGATAAAATAAAACACGTTTATGGTACACAGTAATTGACAAGTACAATAAACAATATTGCTTTGTTTAGGCCTAGAGTTATTCGACATTAAAATGTAACTGAGACTATATCTCTACATTAAATGGGGCAATTTTGAAGTAGATGTATCACTGCCCTTTAAATAATATTAACTTCGTATACATTCGTCTGATATTTTCCTCTGTTCTTCATTAATTTAATTTTACACACATGATGTAACATACGAGTGAAGTTCTGCTTTAACAGCAGCTTTACCAGAATACGCTGATAACATTCCTCTCCAAATTCAGAGGAAACTACTAGGAGATCAAATCCAGTGAGTGAATTCGGTCTGTGTCCGAACGTTCTGAATAGATGCAAATATAAGCTTACCAGAAAATTATTCACCTGTGCTGACGTTTGACAATTCCTAAATACCCTTTCTGCAACTTTGAACATACATTGGGCAAGATTTATGATGCAGAAAAAAATACTTTTACGTTAGTTTTAGATAACAAAACAAAGATTCCGGTACATGAAAGAGGTATATAATGTTTGTATATCTCGTTGTGTCGCATAAACCTAGTTTATACGTCAGGTGGGTTGACGTTGCAAAATATGGTGGCCAGTATTGCTTGTTGCTACCACCTAGAGCGCTGTTCACTTGTAGATAGCCTCTCTATGTTCATTATACACCTCTTTGATTTTAACTGTGGAGTACGATGACGCTTCTGGTGGCGGAATAGGGTACTGATTGCTGCAAATGACACATCTACCGATTCTCTAAGTTACCTCAATATATTTCTGTATCATTTCGAAGTTGTAATATCCTCTTTGACTCACTCTGTATTATTAATAGGCTGTTCATCTGGAACCAGAAAGGCATAATTTCTTTTTTTTTAAAATTAAGAGTGTGTCGCTTGTTGCGAGCAGTTCTTGCCAAGAACGTGGGTGGTCTTGGCTTTGGGAATATGTGTGGCAGCTTCAACGATTTATTCACAAAGTAGTTAAGAGAAAGGGCAGGGGAAGCTCGTTTGGTACTGGATACCGGATTGTGTCGATCCTGAGCTGTTTCTAAACTGTAGAGCTAGTGGAAGCACCTATCCCGCCGTACGCAGTGTGAACTATACAGGAACAAGACCGCTCATGCGATTCTGAATAAAGAAATTGGCCATGTGAGAATAGGAGTCTCGCTCTGAGCGTTCCGTACAAACTTAATTATATGGAGTTCATCCATGCCGGGTTTTGTGGTTGGCAGGAGAGCCAACCCCGTGTTACTAGAGGAGGCCGAAAGGCACGCGATTTAGCTCGCGCTGGCTGGCGTGAGGTCTGGAACAGGACAAGGAAATTAGAATTTAGAAAAACGGACGTAGCTGGTGGAATACTTAACTTTAATCCATTAATGATGAACGTCGCTCTTGACGGTACATAGTTCACAATATCAATAGTAACTGATAATGGCGCCTTGCTAGGTCGTAGCAAATGACGTAGCTGAAGGCTATGCTAAACTATCGTCTCGGCGAATGAGAACGTAAGTAGGCAGCGAACCATCGCTAGCAATGTCGGCTGTACAACTGGGGCGAGTGGTAGGAAGTCTCTCTAGACCTGCCGTGTGGCGACGCTCGGTCTGCAATCACTGATAGTGGCGACACGCGGGTCCGACGTATACCACCGGACCGCGGCTGATTTAAAGGCTACCACGTAGCAAGTGTGGTGTCTGGCGGTGACACCACACCGGGAATTAAGAATCTCGACGATTTTTGCGCGTTATCGACATTGATATTGGCAGGATTTTGGTCCCAGGAATTCAAAGCCTTTCGAGACTTTTTAAATTAAGGAAAATGACGAAACAAGTATTTTTTCAAATGAAATGACACAATTTACGAGACTTTTACTGGTCTCATACAGATATGATTTTTGATATATAGACTGAAGCAGCATGTGAAAATTGTAGGAAATCCGGGAATCGAACCTGGGTCTCCTGCTTAATTGGCAGGTACGTTAGCCACTAAGCCACTTTGGCACAGTGCTTCACACAGCTTCATGGATTACCGTGGCACGCCTCCCTCCTCGATTCAAGTTTTACTGCCGCACCATTCTGCTTTGAGTTCCGCCTTACACACGAACAGAACTGCCGAGATTCTGGAATAACACTTCAGGTTCGAATATTGGTGTATGCCACTGTAATCCGTGCAGTTGTGTGACCCACTGTGCCAAAGTGGTCTAGGCGTGTTCGGTCAGAGGGTTTAGCTACCCTCCGTAATAAAAAGATCGACGAATAACCTGAACGAGCGTCGTCGGGGGTCCGCCACGAACAAATTCAACGAACAACATAGAACAAAATGAGATAAAAAAAGTGGCTAAGGCAACTGCCCAGTGCGCAGGAGACCCATGTTCGATTCCTGGCCTTAATAAAAATTTTCACTCGCTGCTTCAGTCCATACACATGTAAAAAAGACTTTTTCGTTTTATATAATTAAAATTCACAATTTTCCTTTTTTTCCTTTATTTGTACTATGAAACCTTGATTCCTGTCAAATTTTGTGATTCTCGGTCAACGGGAAATACCCTATAGATTTCGATGAGTGAATTTGTGAGTGTCAAAAAATGGCAGCATCTTTTATTGCACTGACTTAAATGCTTAAGTTTTTACACCAACAAGGAACGTAAACCTTCGTTTGTGACATAAATTTCAATTTTATAAATCTACCCGTTTTTAACAGTTGGACAAACCGACAGACAAACAAAGGGCTCCGATTTTACCAAATGAGAGACGGAACCTTAAAAACAGTGCGTTCCGAAAGTCTTGGAGTTCGCGAGACCGATATATTGCCTGACCAGATATCGATAACCGGCAAATATCGTCCCTGCCTACAATGCCACATGACTTTATCTTTGCTTCTTTCTTTCTACGTTTTTACTGCGATAGTTACGCTATGTCATTTTTAGTACATGCGTTCAATTTATTCTCATTTTCGACTGCTGTGGATGTTTGTATTGTTTCTACATATGTTTCCTGAGTGGGTGTTTTTTGCCTCTCTTTCCTGGCACCCACCATTGGGTGTTCTCAAGATATTGTGCCTGCTTCATCACGCAGAAATTTACAGATACATAACACAGGCCAACGATGGAAAACTTTTTTGCTGAAAATACCTTATTCTTATGTTCCTTAGGATAGTAAATCCAAATTTGATACTTGAAAAACTGTATCACTCACCATTTCTCACATTTTACAGTTAAATTTTTTAAATTAAGCGATTTTTAAAGAATTTAATAGCTTTTATATAGTTAAAATAATTTAAAAAGGAGGTGTAATGAATGAAGATGACGTTGGTAGCACTGCTGTAAAACATTTACTGGCAAAAAAGGTCGATCCTATTTTTATGTTAACAGATGGTGTTTACTGTCAACCTAACCTCACTTTCCCGTTTCCTATACACGTGCTCAGTACAATGTCTAATCGTGGTTGTAAAAACTCTGCTGAAAGTTTTTGTTATATTTGAGATGAATTTGTGATTAGTAGGCCGGTGTGGCCGTGCGCTTCTAAGCGCATCATTCTGGAACCGCGTGACCGCTAAGGTCGCAAGTTCGAATCCTGTCTCGGGCATGGATGTGTGTGATGTCCTTAGGTTAATTAGGTTTAGGTAGTTCTAAGTCTAGGGGTTGATGACCTCAGATGTTAAGTCCCATAGTATTCAGAGCCATTTGAACTAACCCAGCCAACAGGCTTTGGAAGGCCCAACGGTAGCGACCGGCCACCGTGTCATCCTCAGCCCTCAGGCGTCAGTGGATGCGGACAGCACACCGCTCCCCTGGCCGTATGTCAGTTTACACGACCGTAGCCGCTACTTCTCAATCAAGTAGCTCCTCAGTCCGCCTCACAAGGGCTGAGCGCAGCCCGCTTGCCAACAGCGCTCGGCAGACCGGATGGTCACCCACCCAAGTGCTAGCCAAGCCCGACAGCGCTTAAAGTCGGTGATCTGACGGGAACCGGCGTTACCACAGCGGCAAGGCCGTTGGCATCCCCAGTACAAAAATGGTTCAAATGGCTCTGAGCACTATGGGACTCAATTGCTGTGGTCATCAGTCCTCTAGAACTTAGAACTACTTAAACCTAACGAACCTAAGGACATCACGCACATCCATGCCCGAGGCAGGATTCGAACCTACGACCGTAGCAGTCCATCCCCAGTACAGTTCAGTCATAAAGGCAAAGGGTGGACACGCTCCAAGTTAATCTCTACTAATAGTTGTTGAATAATTATGACCAAATAGTGTAGTTAGTAATTTTGTTGGGCAGCTAGGCCAATTTACCGCCATGTCTTTCAAAAAATGGCTCTGAGCACTATGGGATTTAACATCTGAGGACATCAGTCCCCTAGAACTTAGAACTACTTAAACCTGACTAACCTAAGGACATCACACACATCCGTGACCGAGGCAGGATTCGAACCTGCGACCGCCATGTCTTTCCAGTGACTTCACAGCAGGTAGAGTTTCGACGGCATACACCCCCAGAAGTGTGAGCCACAAAAACGCGCGGTCTTCTGCTCTACTTTACGCCTGACCTTCGCGAGGAAGGCAGGCAGGTTTGCGTCCACGGCGAGGCCGGACACACCCACCATAGCTCATCGATTACGCCTGCGGCGGCCGGCGAATGCAGCGTGTAACTCAGTTGCCGACCCGCCACCGGACCTTCTCAGACTCGGCCGGTAAGTTAGCGCCTGTTTCCGCGGCGGTGCGCGTAAACAGCCGCGGGCAGTTCCCGAGAAGCGCCGCGAGCGCTGAAATAAACTGGCGCCGGGGCGGATAGCGGTGGCGCCTGCACAGTATCTGCGCGGAACTAGGCCACCGCGCAAACTAGCGGCGCCGAGTGCAGACTGCCGGCGGATACGGTGCAACGCAGCGTACACACTTTCCTCGCTTTACTGTTTTTGCTTCCACAACAACATTCGCTGTAGCACTCGAGCATGAAACGCGTGGGGGCCCAGGAAACAGAAATATAGCAAAACAAAAAGTGTGAAAAACAGCTAATATTTTTTAAATGATGGGAATGGTCGAAAGTGGTTCCTGCCTCTTTCTGATTACTATGTTCTAGGTCCATGACATACGTAGAAATCACGAATCAAGTTTCACGAAATTTATTTCCATCTGTTACATATCCGGAGTAGACAACATTCCATTAGAACTACTGACGGCCTTGGGAGAGCCAATCTTTACAAAACGCTACCATATGGTGAGCAGGATGTATGAAACAGGCGAAATACCCTCAGACTTCAAGAAGAATATAATAGTTCGAATCCCAAAGAAAGCAGGTGTTGACAGAAGTGAAAATTACCGAACTATCAGTTTAATGAGTCACAGATGCAAAATACTAGCGCGAATTCTTTACAGACGAATGGAAAAACTAGTAGAAGCCGACCTCGGGGAAGATCAGTTTGGATTCCGTAGAAATATTGGAACACGCGAGGCAATTCTGACTCTAAGAGCCGGCCGCGGTGGTCTCTCGGTTCTAGGCGCTCAGTCCGGAACCGCGCGACTGCTACGGTCGCAGGTTCGCATCCTGCTTCGGGCATGGATGTGTGTGATGTCCTTAGGTTAGTTAGGTTTAATTAGTTCTAAGTTCTAGGCGACTGATGACCACAGATGTTATGTCGCATAGTGCTCAGAGCCATTTGAACCATTTTTTGACTCTAAGACTTATCTTAGAAGCTAGATTAAGGAAGGGTAAACCTACGTTTCTAGCATTTTTAGACTTAGAGAAAGCTTTTGACAATGTTGATTGGAATACTCTCTTTCAAATTCTAAAGGTTGCAGGGGTAAAATACAGGGAGCGAAAGGCTATTTACAATTTGTACAGAAACCAGATGGCAGTTATAAGAGTCGAGGGACATGAAAGGGAAACAGTGGTTGGGAAGGGAGTGAGACAGGGTTGTAGTCTCTCCCCGATGTTATTCAATTTGTATATTGAGCAAGCAGTGAAGGAAACAAAAGAAAAATTCGGAGTAGGTATTAAAGTCCATGGAGAAGAAATAAAATACTTGAGGTTCGCCGATGACATTGTAATTATGTCAAAGGCAGCAAAGGACTTGGAAGAGCAGTTGAACGGAATGGACAGTGTCTTGAAAAGAGGATTTAAGATGAACATCATTAAAAGCAAAACGAGGATAATGGAATGTAGTCGGATTAAGTGGGGTGATGCTTAGGGAATTAGATTAGGAAATGAGACACTGAAAGTAGCAAAGGAGTTTTGCTATTTGGGGAGCAAAATAACTGATGATGGTCGAAGTAGAGAGGATATGAAATGTAGACTGGCAATGGCAAGGAAAGTGTTTCTGCAGAAGAGAAATTTGTTAAGATCGAGTATAGATTTTAGCGTCAGGAAGTCATTTTTGAAAGTATTTGTATGGAGTGTAGCCATGTATGGAAGTAAAACATGGACGATAAATAGTTTGGACAAAAAGGGAATAGAAACTTTTGAAATGTTGTGCTACAGAAGAACAGTGAAAATTAGATGGGTAGATCACATAACTAATGAAGAAGTATTGAATAGGATTGGGGAGAAGAGAAGTTTGTGGCACAACTTGACTAGAAGAAGGGATCGGTTGGTAGGACATGTTCTGAGGCATCAAGGGATCACCAATTTAGTATTAGAGGGCAGTGTGGAGTGTAAAAATCGTAGAGGGAGACCAAGAGATGAATACACTAAGCAGATTCAGAAGGATGTAGGTTGCGGTAGGTACAGGGAGATGAAGAAGCTTGCACAGGATAGAGTAGCATGGAGAGCGGCATCAAACCAGTCCCAGGACTGAAGAACACAACAACAAAAACAACATATTGATGTATGTGGCGAATACTGACATGAGATATACAGGATAACATCCTTTGTTTTTCTTTTAGGCGCGGTTCTCACTGAGGCGACGGTGCAATAAAGCTCGCGCAACGCGACGCTTCTCCGTGCGACAAACCTGTTGCCACACGAATGATACGATAAGCGACAAGTCGAAGCAGATAGCAACGGTTCAAATGGCTCTGAGCACTATGGGACTTAACGTCTGAGGTCATCAGTCCCCAGAACTTAGAACTACTTAAACCTAACTAACCTAAGGATATCACACGCTTCCATATCCGCGGCAGGATTCGAACCTGCGACCGTAGCGGTCTCACGGTTCCAGACTGTAGCGCCTAGAACTGCTCGGCCACCTTGGCCGGCGCAGATAGCAATTGCCTCACTTCTGTTGTGTCGCTGCCGGTCATGTCGCCGATAATCTCCAAATACATCACATATTTACTGGATACTGGAAAGATGAATCGCTCTTCCTCCAGCGTTAAAAACTATTGCGATACGTTAAGTACATTGCGTATGCAGCAATGTATGACCTAAATTGAACCAAATGTAAACTGTCCCTCGACTACGTTTCACTGAAAAATTTGGCCGCGCGAAGTGGCAGCGTGGTTTCAGGCGTCATGTCACAGACTGTGGGGCCCCTCCCGCCGGAGGTTAGAGTCCTCTCCGAGGCATTGGTGCGTTTGTGTTGTTCTTAGCATAAGTTAGTTCAAGTAGTGGGTAAGTCTAGAACCCGATGACCTAGGCAGTTTGGTCGGTTAGGAATTCACACACATTTTGTAAGTAGGCTGTTTAGGTTTTTATGTTGGTAGCGCCATGTAGCGCTCTGTGTGACAATCACTGACTGTGCTGTGTGCAATCTGTGTCTGGTTAGCATTGTTGGAATATTCGCTATTGTAGTGTTCGGCAGTTGGATGTGAACAGCGCGTAGAGTTGTGCAGTTGGAGGTGAGCCGCCAGCAATGGTGGATGTGGGGAGAGAGATGGCAGAATTTTAAAAGCGGACGATCTGGATGTGTGTCCGCCAGAAAGAGTAACTTTGTAATACTGGATGTCATGAACTGATATATATATATATATATATATATATATATATATATATATATATATATATATATATAATGACTTTTGAACATTATTAAGGTAAATACATTGTTTGTTATCTATCAAGATCTTTCTTTTGCTGACTATGCCTATCAGTAGTTAGTGCCTTCATTAGTTTGAATCTTTTATTGGCTGGCAATATTGGCGCTCGCTGTATTGCAGTTGTTCGAGCAACGAAGATTCTTGTGAGGTAAGTGATTCATGAATGGTATAGGTTAATGTTAGTCAGGGCCATTCTTTTGTAGGGATTTTTGAAAGTCAGATTGCGTTGCGCTAAAAATATTGTGTGTCAGTTTAGTGTTGGATCAGAATAAGCAAAGAGAGTAATGTCTGAGTACGTTCAGTTTTGCTCAGCTGTTTGAAAATCAAATAACGTTGAGGTTTATAAGCACAGTGAATGATTAATTTTTCGAAGGGGAGGTTTCAATGTGAACATTTTGAAAACTTTTCGAAAACATGCGCTACGTCTTACTTAATTTTGAAGTAGCACAATAACGCTTGACAAAATTGAACAGAAAACCAGTTAATTATCAAGATGTGATATCAGATTATAAGACGCAAAAAATTCTATTTTTTTTACGTAATACTTCCCATAAAACCGAATGAGAAAGTCTGCATAATGGAGACCACACAAACCCTAAAAAAGCCGTTTTTAATTTTTTAGAGCGAGGAGGAGAAGCTTTATTGAAAAACTAACTACAGAGATGCATGCAGCATTGTTTCATCTACATAAAACATATTTTTTTAAAATTACTTAAAATATTCCTCCATGTGCATCATATAATAGAGTTACGTGGAGCAATCGGCAATTCGTATTGCGCCGGGAGAAACGACAATCATATCGTTGTTGTATCGCTGTCGTCCCAGAGTTTCTACGTGTTCCACAAGCTGGGTTGGTTCTGCATCGTATCGCGAGCCGCATTGCGTATCGTATCGGACATCACATTGGCAATTGCACGTTACCCACTTGAAAATGGCGTAGAAGTCGAAATTGCAGTTGTGAAAATAAGAACAAATACTGTAGTCGACGGTGAACATGTTGCCATTTGGAAAGTTCAATGAGACTAAAATCTCAAAACAAGTACAGTTGTCTCTGTACATCCACGTTCTGACAACTTGGTGCGACCTGGTACGACATCCGTTACTATATCTTGATTGTAGTAGGGAAGACACCTTCAGATGTGTTTTGAAATCGTATTTTTATTTCAATCGCCTTCTTTGTTCCATTGAACACTCTTCAGGCCGCTCAATGATTCCATGGCATCACGTTGATACCCGGTAATCATGATTATACACCTCATAGAGGATATAAGAAATCGATGCCAGCTACACTATGTGATCAAAAGTATTCGGACACTTGGTTGAAAATGACTTACAAGTTCATGGTGCCCTCCATCGGTAATGCTGGAATTCAATATAGTGTTGGCCCACCCTTAGCCTTGATAACAGCTTCCATTCTCGCAGGCATACGTTCAATCAGGTGGTAGAAGGTTTCTTGGGGAATGGAAGCCCATTCTTCACGGACTGTTGCACTGAGGACAGGTACCGAAGTCTATCAGTGAGGCCTGGCACGAAGTCGGCGTTCCATAACATCCCAAAGGTACCTATAGGCTTCATGTCAGGACTGTGTGCAGGCCAGTCCATTACAGGGATGTTACTGTCGTGTAAACACTCCGCCACAGGCCGTGCATTATGAACAGGTGCTCGATCGTGTCGAAAGATGCAATCGCCATCGCCGAATTGCTCTTCAACAGTGGGAATCAAGAAGGTGCTTAAAACAGTAATGTAGCCCTATAATGTGATAGTAACACACAGAACAACAAGGGGTGCAAGCCCTCTCCATGAAAAACACAACCATTCCATAACACCTCCGCCTCCGAATTTTTTCTGTTGGCACTACACACGCTGGCAGATGACGTTCACCGGGCATTCGCCCTATCAACACACTGCCATCGGATTGCAACATTGTGTACCGTGATTCGTCATTCCACACAAAGTTTTTCCACTGTTCAATCGTCCAATGTTTACGCTCTTTACACTAAACGAGGCGTCGTTTTGGCATTTACCGGCGGGATGTGTGGCGTATGAGCAGCCGCTCGATCATGAAATCCAAGTTTTCTCACCTCCCGCCTAACTGTCACAGTACTTGCAGTGGATCCTGATTCAGTTATGAATTCCTGTGTAATGGTCTGGATAAATGTCTGCCTATTACATATTACGACCATCTTCAACTGTCACCGGTCTCTGCTAGTCAACAGAGCAGGTCGGCGTGTACGCTTTTGTGCTATACGTGTCCCTTCACGTTTCCACTTCGCTATCACATCGGAAACAGTGGGCCTAGGGACGTTTAGGAGTGTGGAAATGACGCGTACAGACGTATGACGCAAGTTACACCCAATCACCTGACCACGTTCGAAGTCCGTGAGTTCCGCGGAGCGCTCCATTCTACTTTCTCACGATGTCTAATGACTACTGAGGTCGCTGATATGGAGTACCTGGCAGTAGGTGGCAGCACAATGCACCTAATATGAAAAACGTGTGTTTTTGAGGGTGTCCGGATACTTTTGATGACATAGTGTATGTTGAATCACTTTTACCGTTTATGGTGTAATAAGTCTAGTTGACGAGCTGTTTCCCTTCACACCGTGAATGGTTGCCTGTGGGTATGCCATACGCCAGAAATAACCTGTCTTCCAAGAGCGTTACTCTCGCAAGATGTGAGAGAGATCTCGCGGTGGAACAGAGTGCGACGGCGTCTGAGATGACGTCGGTGTGATGGCTCTGTCCGCCGTGGTCGTCACAACTATGCGTTTGCTCGATTTACTCTTGATTAACCCAATCGCTGGTTCCCAAGCCTTGCTAAGATTATAGCCACAGTCACGGTTTATGAGGTCGTCATTGGTGCGAATTTCGATGGCCTCTCTAACAACGCTGTCCCAGTATCTCGACGTCTGTACCAGAATCCTCGTGCGGTCATACTCCATAGCGTGATTTTCCGACAAACAATGTTCAGCGACCGCCGACTTGCTCGGATACATTAGTCGAGTGTGCCTCTGATGTTCACGGCATCGATTCTCGACAGTACGCATCGTCTGACCAATATACGACTTGCCACATTGACACGGAATCTGGTACACGCCTGCCTTCCTCAAACCGAGGTCATCTTTGGCGCTCCCCACCAGTGCACGTGTTTTATTCGGTGGACAAAACACAGTTCTGACACGGTGTTTCTTCAGAATGCGGGCGATTTTCCCCGAGAGTGCGCCTGTGTATGGAATAAATGCAGTGCCTACCTCCTCCCTCGTCACTTCATCCATATCAACAGGTTGTGCTGCAGTGACTGTGGCTATAATCTTAGCAAGGCTTGGGAACCAGCGATTGGGTTAATCAAGAGTAAATCGAGCAAACGCATAGTTGTGACGACCACGGCGGACAGAGCCATCACACCGACGTCATCTCAGACGCCGTCGCAATCTGTTCCACCGCGAGACCGTGGCGCGGGGCGCGGACGGCGGAGGGAGCGCGCCGCGGGCGGAGGGTATTTAAATCGGCCGCCGCCGCGACCGAACCCAGTTCCCCCTGAGCAGCCATAGCGTACGGATCTCCGTGCCGGCACGTTCACAGGAGCTCAGTCCGTCAGTTCACCTGATGATGGCGACATGTTTGATCGCCGAAATATTGTGCCCGTTGGACACTATAGACCGGCAGTACACCCGTGGATATTTTGATTATCGAATACGCCGGGAGAAACTCAAGAATCACATCTGCGTGAAATTTCATCCAAATCTGTGTGAGTCAAATTTATCCATAAAATGACAATGCAGTTTTTTTCTGCAGGGA
Source organism: Schistocerca gregaria (assembly GCF_023897955.1). Taxonomy (NCBI): domain Eukaryota; kingdom Metazoa; phylum Arthropoda; class Insecta; order Orthoptera; family Acrididae; genus Schistocerca; species Schistocerca gregaria. Next base: position 1,062,461,206 of record NC_064920.1, read on the forward strand.
TTAAAAGCACACTAAAGTATTGTTTTAATTTTATTGTAAGACTTTGGCCACGTCATCTGTGTTCTCATTTGAACACATACGCTAACGTGTTTATTGTTTGCTGGTACATTGACAAAACCAGCATTAGGATTGCATTTTTATCCTTTCCACGTATGGACTTCAGATCTGAGACAGTTGTGCCCGTTCTTACTATGCGAGTGCGAAGCTTTCGTGAAGGACACATTTGGACCATACTTCCGCTAGACGGATGTGTGGAACAAGAAAGACTTTTATTTTGACGTAGGTTCGAAATGACCTGAGAAGGAAACAGCTAATTGCTAAATTAAGAAATAAAGTATTTAAAAATAAACAACATGCTGTACAGAAAAATTCCCCCGCTCGACCCATTAATAAGACAACGTTCTTCAAACACTTGCTGTTACCTCACAGGGAACTAAAACTCATCTTGTAAGATGAGCTGTATCATACTCTGACGCTGCATACTGCTATTCGGATCAATGTCTTCCCACTAAGAAGATGCTTATACAACTCAATCAATCAGCGCGAATAATTACGGGCTGTAATCGGAGTACAAATACCCGTAGATTGCAGATCTCGGCAATTTCCCACCTTCAGCTCTAAGAAGATCAGAAGCTCTCCTGAAGGGCTGGAACAACACTTTGTAGAATCCTCATCTACCCATTGAAGAGATATTGCACAAGCGGAATCCAAGCACTTGAAATCAAGGAAACCGCCGTGCCCTACACTAACCAAACTTACTGCGTCCTCTTTCACTGTATCCACTGATGGAAAATCTGGTGGAAGTACTCATCAGTATTCAAGAAGCATCTAGTTGAGAACACTTCCATGCAGTTATAAGGATTCAGCCTGGAGGATCAGGAACCGCATTCGTAACGGACAACGCAGATGTCGTTACCCAATGCACAGGTAAGAATGACCTAGTTCTGAAAACTGTAAAAGTGATGCCTCTTTGCACTCAATGTACCGTTTCGTTGGTATCTTCTTCGACCGTACAAAGGAACGACAATGGACATTCATCACGCATCGGATGAAGCGATAAAATGGATCGACGAAATCGATCTAGAAATCTGAGACTGAATGAGCTTGTGATAGTGCACATTTCTCCACCAAAGTTGTAAGTATGTGTGTACTTATTTTCATCATACGAAAAATAAATACAAGCGTCAATGTTGTTAATTCTCAATATTTATTTCTTTATTATACGATCTAATGGACTGTCGAATCGAAGAAAGCAGCTATTACATATCCGACAGTGTTATAAAGGTGACCCCCACATAAATTTTCGACGCACTTGTGTGGATAGTGCACTATTTATGCCATTGTATCCTAAAAATTATAGTAAATTTTTATCTACGGTACGTGCCAGTTACGTCCACGAATTTACTGTGATTGCAAGAATCTCCACTCCGCTGACAAAACGAGACGCTACTTATTTTTCCGCTATCAGGACATTTTATTAAAGCGCTGCGCTGTACGAAGCAAGTCGGTAAATTTCTTTTCGTGACAGCAGAAATAGCGGTAAGCTACGGGCGAGACCGTAGGTCTTGTGATTTTATGGCGTGCTTCTGTCGCTCGCCTGACTCTACAGGGCGGTACTCTAAAGGAACGTCACATCAGGGGAAATGAGCACTTGTTTTCTGCTGCAGTAAATCGCACAAAGAAAAATAACACCTCTGTGGAGCAGCCAGTAAAACGACTGGACAGTTCACACTGCACGTAAATGTTCATAACGGTGGGAGACATGTCCTTTCCAGCACGAAACAACTGCAGATGATAGGCTGAATACAAGAACAGATATGAAAATGTACCATTGGCTTGAGTGTCGGAATTGGAAGACGTAAGGCTGGAGTTAAACGTTCAGCGACATTTAGGTCACGGACGCGGGAAATTCGCTTAGATTTAATTGTTTCGCTTTCTTAAAATTTTTTGTAGTTTGTTTTATATTCATTTTGTTTTAGTTTTTTTTAAATTTGGCTTTTGGCAAATAAACCAGCCAGTCATCACCGCATCAGTTTATAAAAATCTCTCACTCTTTTGCTTTCTAACAGCTAGTGACGTTATATTGTAATTACAAGGTCTAATTTTTTATTTTCGTCTTGTGCAAGAAAGGTTCTTTTTAGGAATCAACACAAAATTTTGTAGACTCGTTCTGTTCGTCCATGGTATCCAGAGCGCGGTAAGATGGATCTGTTCTAGAACGGATTTTGATGTAAAGTTGCAGTGAACAAAAGTTATAAATTTTATAGCTTAACTAATAACGGACCAGTTTTATTACTGGTTTCAGACTTCTTGTCGAACAGATCTCTTTCTTTATGGGACAAAATAGTCACTTGTAAAAGATGGCGCTAATGTTTATAGGAAAGTGGCAACAGCAGAACATTTCAGTAAAATGCAGGAATACCTGTAGACGATTGGCGCAAGGGGCGGCAGTTGATTTCAGGATAAACAAATGCCAAATTTCAGCACCTCACATGGAATTTTTTTGATTGGGACAACTCGGTACCAGAAATTTAAAATAGGCCGACGCATCTGTCAGATGCTATGGTACCAGTACAAACAAACACCTTCCGAACAGGCCTTCAAGAACTTCAGGCGTCACCGGAAGCGGATACTGAGGGGTATGTGGTCAGAACACTACTCTCCCGGCTGTTGTCAGTTCTCTAAAAAATCCAAATGGCTCTGAGCACTATGGGACTTAACATCTGAGGTCATCAGCCCCCTAGAACGTAGGACTACTTAAACCTAACTAACCTAAGGACATCACACACATCCATTCCCGAGGCAGGATTCGAACTTGCGACCGAAGCGGTCGCGCGGTTCCAGACTGAAGCACCTAGAACCGCAAGGCCACATCGGCCAGCTGTCAGTTCTCTACTCCTCAGTCAAGTAGCTCCTCAGGTGGCCTCAAAACGGCTTTTTTTAAATTTTCTCGTCGAGTTCCATAGGACCCAATTGAGGAGCAAATCTCCAAGGTCATGGAACGTGTCAGTACATGCAATACAACATAAACGTAATAACAGATAAGAATAAATGTTCATGAACCTTAAAAAAGTCAGTGCATAAGTTGAAGTAAACGCTATCTGCAATACAATAAAAATTAGCTTAATTTTTCAAGGAACTCCTCGACAGAATAGAAGGAGTGACACATGAGGAAACTTTTCAGTTTAGATTTGAAAGCGCGTGGATTTCTGCTGCGATTTTTGAATTCGAGTGGCAGCTTATTGAAAATGGATGCAGCAGTAAACTGCACACCTTTTTACTCAAGAGTTAAGCAAGTCCGATCCAAATGCACGTTTGATTTCTGCTGAGTATTAAATGAGTGAAAGTTGCTTATTCTTGGGAATAAAGTAATAGGTAACAAGAAACAACAATAAGGAATATATGTATTGGGAGGCCAATGTCAAGATACCTAGACTCGTGAACAGAGGTGGACAAGAGGTTCGTGAACTCACACCACTTATTGCCCGAACCGCCCGTTTCTGAGCCAAAAATATTCTTTTAGAATGGGAAGAGTTACCCCAAAATATAATACCATACGACAATAGAGAATGAAAATAAGCAAAGTAGACTAATTTTCGTGTCGAACGATCACTCACTTCTGATACCGTTTGAATAGCAAAAATGGCAGTATTAAGTGTATGAACAAGATCCTGAACGTGGGCTTTCCACGACAGCTTACTATCCATCTCAACACCTAGAAACTTGAACTATTCAGTTTCACTAATCATATGCCCGTTCTGTGAAATTAAAATGTTAGTTTTTGTTGAAATGCATGATAGAAACTGTAAAAACGGAGTTGAGCCCACTTGCCAACAGTACTCGGCAGACCCGGACAGTGATCCATAAGTGCTAGCCAAGCCTGACAGGGCTCATCTTCCTGGGAACCGGTCTTACCACTGCGGCAAGGCCGTTGGCCATTGTTAAAATGGCAAACAAAACTAATTTTTCGTGAGCACGTATTATAAGGACGTCCATTTTCAAATGTTCTGCTTATCTGTAGTGATGAATTGAACTTAAGTCAGTCTAGTTGTAATACAGCTCAGCAAGCAGAAGATTCATTTCATTTATAGCGTTTACTGAACTTCTAACTCAGTATCTCATGACACGTTTTGTTTTCCCTAACTCACCAGGAAGTCGGAGTTGTACATGACCCCAGTAGGCCAGGAATAGCTTCATCGTCATTCATCGCTTAATGCTTTATTGATTAATTCTGGACACACGTTCAACGAACAGCTACAATGCAATTGTTTGAACGCTGCGGTTGGCAGCAGTTGAAACCATGAAGTGATAGGTATCGAGCAGAACTAGGGAGCAAAGTGACAGTGCTATGGGGACGGAAGGTAGCACCTGTTTTTTATATCAAATATTGTGGTTTTGTTGTTTTGGTCATATGTTATTACGTTTTGAAAACTTGGATCTCGGAACAATATTTTATAAGAAATAATTTCTCGTTATAAGTTTTTCACATATTCTCGAACTTCTGAACTAGTGATGTTTATGGCTTGGGGGGGGGGGGGGGGGGGGCGTCGGATGCAGGGGGTTGTGTGATTGAACAGGTGCGTTCGGGCTCCTAAAATTTTAGAAACTGAGCACTAGTAACAACTGCAAAACACCTGGAAGTGACATGGAACGACCACTAAGCAGAGTTGTACGAAAAGTAGTTACCATGTTGAGGTTTACTGGAAAAAATTTAATTCATTCAAGGAATAATTAGTTTACTTAAAACTCACTCCACTCACTCCCGAGTATTTCTCATCAGTCTGGGACCATTTACGTTTCGTATTAATAGAAAAGTTGAACAAGATGCAACGAAGAGCGGCGCGTTACATCAAGGGTTCGTTTAGGCGGAGCGAGAACAGTACGGAGGTGCTCAATAACTTCCCGAGGCAGAGGCTACAAGAGAGGTGTGGTGCATTAGGAGAGGTTCAAATGGCTCTGAGCACTATGGGACTTAACTGCTGAGGTCATCAGTCCCCTAGAACCTAGAACTACTTAAACCTAACTAATCTAAGGACATCACACACATCCATGCCCGAGGCTGGATTCGAACCTGCGACCGTAGCGGTCGCGCGGTTCCAGACTGTAGCGCCTAGAACCGCTCGGCCACACCGGATGGCATTAGGAGAGGATTAGTGTTAAAATTCCTAGAGCGTACACTCTGAGAATGGTCGGGAAACGTAACCACAACGAGAAAATTAGAGCTAATATTGACTCATCTTACATGCACCATTCATGAATGATAAATGGAAGGGGGAGGGAGGGGGGGGGGGGAAGAGGAAAGACAGATAGTGGTACGAGGAGAACCCTCCGCAGCCAGCCGCTGTTGGCGAGCGGTTCTAGGCGCTTCAATCCGGAACCGCGCTGCTGCTACGGTCGCAGGTTCGAATCCTACCTTGGGCATGGATGTGTGTGATGTCCTTAGGTTAGTTAGGCTTAAGTAGTTCAAAGTCTAGGGGACTGATGACCTCAGATGCTAAGTCCCATAGTGTTCAGAGCCATTCTGAACCCTCCGCCCCACACCGTCAGGTGACTTGCGGAATACAGACGTAGATGTTGGTTCAAATGGCTCTGAGCACTATGGGACTTAATGTCTATGGTCATCAGTCCCCTAGAACTTAGAACTACTTAAACCTAACTAACCTAAGGACATCACACAACACCCAGCCATCACGAGACGTAGATGTGTGTAGTCTTTGATGTTGCCCTCCATCTTTTCCTACACTGTTGATACCTTTTCATGTCTATGTAGCTCCTACACCACACATCCGCTGTAATCTGTTCTTGTCCTCTCCCCACTACTCTTCTCCTCTACCCCTTCCAACGCCAAGCTGACTATTCCTGGATGGCGCAGCACACATGTCCCTTCTTCCTGGTAAGTATCCTCCATAGGATTCTTCCCTCGCCTGTTTTTTTTAGTGCTTCTCGATTACGTACTTCATCTACCCACTTAATTCTTCTTATAATAACTGCTAATACAGTTATCCTCCTGTAAGAAAAGGCGGTTATTGCCGTCATGAGAAAATACAGTACTGGCCGTTAAAAAAATTGCTACACCAAGAAGAAATGCAGATGATAAACGGGTATTCATTGGAAAAATATATTATACGAGTACCGACATGTGATTACATTTTCAAATTTGGGTGCATAGATCCTGAGAAATCGGTTGGAAACATTCCTAATGTCAGCACGTTGTAGGTGCCGCCACCTGCGCAAACCTTGTGTGAATGCTCTGAAAAGCTAGTTATTTGCATATCACAGCATCTTCTTCCCGTCGGTTAAACTGAGCGTCTGTAGCACGTCATCTTCGTGGTGTAGCAGTTCTAATGATTTTTTAAAACTTTTGTGTCTGTGAAATGTACTTGCACCGAACGTAATTGCTTTGCTTACATAAAAATGCAGAAGTTACGCGATAAGCTAATTTTTATTACTTATAAAATTCAATTTATATTCTATAAGTATATAAAATACGCGATGGGCTAACAATGCACCCTGTGTGATTCTAATTATGTGCGGAAAAAAGGTGAATCGGCGGCACCCAGTTTCTCCCTTACACATCATTCATGTTCCTATCCCTGAAAATGTCACCAATACTACCGGTAATCCTAAAATCTACTACGTCATTTGTGCAGTGTACTAAAATTTCAAAACGGTAATTTTGGCAGAGTGTAACTCTAGGTGCTACAGAAGAATCTTACAATTACACAGGTAGATCGAATACGTAATGAGGAGGTACTGAATTGAATAGGATAAGAAGGAAATTTATGGCAAAACTTGACTAAAATGAGGCACCACCGCGCGGCGTCGCCGCGTGGTCTTGGGCGCCTATCACGGTCCGTGCGGCTCCCCCCGTCGAAAGTTTGAGTCCTCCCTCGCGTACGGGTGTGTGTGTTGTCCATTGCGTAAATTAAGTTAGTTTAAGTAGTGTGTAGGCTTACTGAGCGATGACCTCTGTAGTTTGGTCCCATAACACCTTACCACAAATTTCCAATTTCTACGCATCAGTTGATAGTAAACGTCCTGATGCATCATGGAATTGTCTGTTTGGTAATGGAGGTAAGGGGGGGGGGGGAGGAGAGATAAAACTGTAGACGGAGACCAAAGGATAAATACAGTGAATAGGTTGAAATGGACGTCGGGCGCACTAGTTATGCAGTATGAAGAGCCTTGCACAGCTGAGAGTAGCGTGGGGAATTGCATGACAGACCACAACAACAGCAGTAACAACAACATTTAAATGAATGACAGCATAATGGCATGACGTTCTTTTGAAAAGGACGTCTCTAGTGGCCTCATCGCTGGCGGTAAACCCGAACCTTCCTTGCCTGTGGCCTCATTATTGGCAGAACATTTAACCCGAACCTTCCTTCCGTGCACTATTTTAGGCAGATTTGTGTACATTGATATCGTTCTTGTTTGCCATAACGAAGGACAGTTTCTATACACTGCGGGCTATCCCCTTCCTGTTGAGCGTCCCCCAGAATAAGCATGTTGCGAACCGACTCGCTACTTCTTCGGACAGACGTTCGGTTAAAAATATTCCGTGCCTTAAATTAAATGCTTACGTCAGGACTCGCTGCAGGCGAAACAGCCTTGCGACTGCCTGTTGCAGCAGCGCGCCGCTCTTCCGTAAGATCCCGTTGGGTTTCGACGCGTCATGCACACCGTATTCACCCTGGCAAAGGGCGGCATAACACAGGAACGCATCCTCCCAGGGAAGTCATATTTTGTGTTAAATATCAGCTCACCCATTGATTGGGCGTCGACCACGATGCATGTCCACCGGGTGTTGTTACGTAGTGCTGTACAAGAGCGCGAATCGATCGGCTTGTGCATTTTACGTCACAACTCGAAAAAACTCGAGTTTTGCTCCATCTTTCTATCGCCCCATAGTTTGGCGATTTTTGCTGGTACTATCCCCGCGAAGTGTCTTAACGTTGTGCATTTTTATATGTGCTGGTATAATGCAACGCGCTTGTAAGACAGTAAGACAAGGAGGTGAATCGAACCCTGATCGAATCTGCATAGCGCATTAATGACCGTAGGCTTGTGCACCGACCAGCCCAAATGTCGTTATTAGGCTGTTTCTCACGTTTGTTTAAGTGGAATCTGTGATCATCCCAAAATGTCGCTTCAGAGAATACGATATACGAACAGTTAAAACAGGATAATGCCCAGAACACAATCCATACGACCCAGAGATAGATCCCACGCAAAGTTAAATGACAAAATAAAAATTGGTAAGTTCTGAAGATATTGTACCCCCTTCAAACGTGGTTTATGCTGTCGCATTTACACTCAGTCTGATGCGAATTACTTCGTTTATTAGGCACTTAATTCTTGATTAAACCACCTCCTCTTTCACCTGAATGCTACAATCTTGTTTTCAAACTGATTAAAACCTGGGCCCTTTTTTTTCTACGAGGGTTGGAACTTAAATAGTGGCAACTATTTATTCACATCCGATACAAAGAGTTACATGTTTGCACCTGTTACTGTCCTTCAAAGTAGTCACCAGCGTTGTGTAGAACCCGTTGCCAGCGATGTGGAAGGCGTAGTATACCGTTAGCAGAGCCTGTTCTGTTGATGGTGCGAATGGAGCCAGCTACTGCCTGTCGAATCTCTGGAACAGTTCTGAAGCGAATGCCACGAAGTGGTTTCTTCATCTTCGGAATCAAATCAAAGTCACAAGGACGTAAGTCCGGGGAGTATGGTGGATGGTACAGTACTTCCCAGTCCCATCGACCGAATAGAGCAGCCACAGCTTGCGCTGTATGCGCTCGCGCATGGTCGTGCAAAATGGTGGGTGGGTTACGCAGAAAGTATCGCAGCATTTTTCGCAAAGCTGGTCGTCGCAGGTGATGCTCCAAAAACAAACAGTAATACTGTACATTGACGGTCTGATTTGGAGGAACGTAATGCTTTAGGATAACACCATCACAGTCGTACACGAGAATTACCATAACTTTCACCGTACTGGTGCTCTGACGCACTTTCGACTTTTGCGGCGACCCATAATGAGGCCATTCGTTGGATTGGCGTTTCGGTTTTGGTTTCGTGGCATTCACTTCAGAACTGTTCCAGAGAACTGCTCCATTCGCACCATCAACAGAACAGGCTCTGCTAACGGTGTACTACGCCTTCCACATCGCTGGCAACAGGTTCTACACAACGCTGGTGACTGCTTTGAAGGACAGCAACAGGTGTAACCATGTAACTCTTTTGTATCGATTGTAAATAAATAGTTGCCACTATTCAAGTTCCAACATTCGTATTATTCTGATCTGTGAATAGAGGTCGAAATGCTCATTTGCGACCCATTTGGTAAATCGTACAGTCCAATAAGCAAATAAAATACTGTGCTGAGTTCAGAGCCGAGTTAAATTTTTTAAGGACGACAATTAGCCTTTAACTCTTAGCTTTACATAACAATCAGTTGGACTATGCGACTGTCCATTTGTGTGCCACTTCAGTACCTCACTTGCTATATATAGGGTGGTCAGAAAAAGTGTGAAAAGCTTGTAAGGATGTTGCAGCGTTGGCTGTACAACTGTTAAGAAAAAATTCGACACGTTGCGCCGTTTCCGAGTTAATTATTTGGAGTTAGCCGATCAGGCCGTTGCGCGCGCAACTTCCAGAGGCCCATCAAATACAGTTAGTGGCCGATGTCTTCACAGTATAGCTGACAGCGCACGAGGCTGCTGAGCCCTTGGGTACAGATCGATCCTTAGTGCCGTCCCACGTACAATTCTTTTTATCGCTGTCTTCTTCGGTTTCAGGAAACCAAACGAAGACACCTCGAATCAGTTTGTACAAATGCCTGATTGGCTAACTACAGTGCTAATTAACTCGAATCGGCGCCACGTATTGGAGTTTTTTTAACAATTATGTCTCGGCTCAAAATATACTGCAACACCCTTACAAGCTTTACATATATTTCTGACCGTCCTCGCCCAGCACAAAGTCCCATGGGACTGGAGAAAAGTGCAGGTAACTCCAGTATATAAGAAGGGTAAAACAACGGACCAGAAAAATTATAGACCAATACCCCTAACTTTGGTTTGCTGCAGAATCCTTGAACATATTCTCAGTTCGAATATAATAAACTTTCTTGAGACTGAGAAGCTTATGTCAACGAATCAGCAAGGTTTTGGAAAGCATCGCTTGTCTGAAACTCAGCTTGAGCCCCAGGGAAGCGTGATAGGGTCGCTGTTGCCCTCTCTAAATATAAATGCCTTGGTAGACAGGCTGGGAAGCAATCTACGACTATTTCCTGATGATGCTAGGTGTAAGGTAAGGTGTCGAAGTTGAGTGACTGTAGGAAGATACAAGGCGACCGCCGGCCACTGTGGCCGAGCGGTTCTAGGCGCTTCAGTCTGGAACCACGCGACCGCGTCGTTCGCAGGTTCGAATCCTGCCTCGGGCATGGCTGTGTGTAATGTCCTTAGGTTAGTTAGGTTTAAGTAGTTTTAAGTCTAGGGGACTGATGACCTCAGATGTTAAGTCCCATAGTGCTCAGAGCCATTTGAACCATTTGAACAAGGCGACTTGGACAAAATTTCTAGCTGGTGTTATGAATGGCAGCTTGCTCTAAAAGCGGAAAAAATGTAAGTTAATGCCTATGAGCAGGAAGAACAAACCTGTAATGTTCTGTCACAGTATTACTAGTGTCCTACTTGACACAGTCAAGTCGGTTATATATCTGAGCGTAACATTGCAAAGCAATCCGAAATGGAACTGTTGTAGGGAAGATCAATGCTCGACTTCGGTTTATTGGAAGAAGTGTAAGAGAGGATGGTTCACCTGAAAAAGAGACCACAAATAGGACGCTGGAGCGACCTATTCTTGAGTACTCTAGTGTTTGGGATCCGTACCAGGTCGGACTGAAGGAAGAAATCGAAGGATTTCAGAGGCGGGCTGCTAGATTTGTTACCGGTAGGTTTGCAAGAACACGTAAGTGTTGTGGAGATGCTTCCGGAACTCAAATGGGATTCCCTGGAGGGGAGGCGACGTTCCTTTCAAGAAACAATATTTAGAAAATTTAGAGAACCGCTATTTGAAGCTGACTGCTGAACTATTCTACTGCCGCTAACATACATTGTCCGTAAGGAGCACAAAGATAAGACTCGAGAAAAATGGAAATGGAAATCACCGTTAGGCGTCATTGGCCGGGAGGCCCCTTACGGTGCAGGTACGACCGCCTTGGTGCAGGTCTTATTAAATTCGACGCCACATTGGATGACCGTCGCTCCGGATGGGCATGAAATGATGATGAAGACAACACAACACCCAGTCCCTGAGCGGAGAAAATCCTCGACCCGGCAGGGACTCGAACCTGGGCGCGTAGGACGGCAATCCGTCACGCTGACCACTCACCTACCTTTTTTTAAATTAACTATCTTTTTTTTATTCCACAAAAACAGCAACAAAAATGGCTACAATGCAATTACATAAATAAGGCGATAGATAACAGCAGTCATAAATTACAGCATTCAAAGAATGAGGAGTCATATTCAGTCTTTATCACCTTCACTGTGACCTTCAACTGGTGGCAGTCCAGCACGCACATTTTCTTCTTCTGCATCCTGAGGTTGCTCATCATCACTTCCCTGACCCAAATTAATCATTCAGTAAATCCTTGATGTGTGTTCCTTCCAGGGTAAATTACGTGGACAGAAGAGCAGTCTCGAACAGCGACATCGCAAAATCCTTGACTGCCTTGCTATTTTTGTCAGTTCCAGCCTTCTAAACGCATCCTAGGGAGTTCAAGAGCTTCCTTTATATCATACACCAGATGTTTGCCGTCATATTCTCGTGTGTTCTGTACTACTGAGTTATTTTTCGTGTGTGACTTGCAGGTGAGGTTAGAGTTGGGAAAGTGACCCAACCCATCCCCTCTCTACGAGGAATCCAGTTCCTAACCTATACGCATTCTGTTGAAGACGAGCATGTTACCATATTTCTTATTGTGATTCTGATACTTAAGTGTTTTCCCGAATTCATTTTTTTTCCCCTGCGGGTAGTAGCTTTCTTCTGGTCTGAAGAAAATATTAGTCGGTACATTGCTTGCTGAAGTTCTTGTTATTTGAGAAATTTTCTCCCCAGTCCACCTCCAGTTGATAATCCGATCTCCACATGCGTAACGATGAAGCACACTATCAACGAGGTTGCATTTGCTGCAGAGGTTAGTGTCACTTAAACTGATGGAAAAGAGACGCTCATAAGTGCTGATGATGTTATTGACTACCTTGTACCACGCTGTTCTCATGTCAGACGAAAGAGCATTACAACTGATGTTTTTCCAGGCCACATTCCATGGTATTCCAGCATATTCGGGGCGGACAGTCGAGGAATTAGGACATACGGACAGTCCTTTTTCCCTTGCCCTATTTGCGATTGGAGCATGGAAGGAAATGTCTAGTGGTGGTACGGGGTACCCTCCGGCACGCACGATGTAGTGGTTTGTGGAGTATCTATGTAAACGTCGATGTAGGTATGTGTGTGTGTGTGTGAAACCACACTATGCGTTATGCGTCTACCATAGCTGGTTTACCCTACAACAACCGCCACGACGACTTTGAATAGACCGCTTGACTATGAAATAGCGTGAGGTTCACGGACGCCAGTACCAAGGGCCAAATGTGGTCCACAGCGGGGCTCGTCGCCAACTAAGTAGACAAAGCTGGCATCGCTAAACCGGATGCCCACCGGTGCTATCGAGAAAGAAAGAAGAGCTGTGAAGTTTGAGGCTAAACGTACAGAATGCCTTTAAAAATTTTTAGAATAAATGCTTTGAAATTCTGATGTTATCCTTGATAGAATGCAGGGAGCGAAAAGTTATCTCTATCTTATGCGTTAACCAAACTGCAGATCTACGAGTCAAAGACCACAAAAATAAGATAGTTATTGAGAATGGAGTGAGACTGCGCTGTAACCTGTTTCTCACGTTTTCTTTTGAAGTCTATAGAGTAAGTAGTAAAGGAAAGTATGAGGAAATTTGGAAAAGGGGTAACATTTCAGTCTATAGAGTAAGTAGTAAAAGAAAGTATGAGGAAATTTGGGCAGGGGTTGCATTATTGAACATGACTATAACAACTTAATTCTAACACAGATGGTAAAGGACTCTGGAGAAACGTTGTACGGAATGAATTGTATCATGAAATCGGGTTATAGGATTATAAGATGAACACAAATGGAAGTTCTAGGTGTTGTGTGATATCCTTAGGTTAGTTAGGTTTAAGTAGTTCTAGGTTCTAGAGGACTGATGACCATAGATGTTAAGTCCCATAGTGCTCAGAGCCATTTTAACCATTTGAACAAATGCAAGTAAGGGATTTATCAGAATAAATTCAATTAACGCTGCGGAAACTGGATCTAGAAAAAAGATTTTAAAAGTTATCAGACGAGTATTGCTCTTTATAGTGATGATGCTACATGTAGAGAGGACATAAACTGCATACTTGTAACGGCAAGAAAAGGTTCACTTAAAAAAAAAAAAGACTGATATGTTGCCACAGGATATAAGGACAAAACATTACTGCCCATTTAAAGGAGCTTTCTACGAGTCCTTTTCAAGACCGAATATGAGAGTTTCGTTCACCGAAATCCCGAATTATGTTCCAGATTTAGGTTTACTACTTATTTCCTAAGTTGGAGGAGGCAAATGGAAGGATCATGCACCAGTCCAACTGTCATCCATCATAATTTGAGGTAATGCTCTTATCCTCGTGGTCCTTACGCTCAATGTACGTTAGCGGCGGTAGAATAGGTCAGCAGCCAACTTCAAATAGTGTTTCTTGAAAAGAAAGTCGCCTCTCCTCTAGGGAATCCCATTTGAATTCCCGAAGCATCTGCGTAACATTTACGTGTTTGTTCAGACCTACCGGTAACAAATCTAGCAGCCCGCTTCTGAATTGCTTCGATGTCTTCCTTTAGTCCCATTTCCTACGGATCCCAAACATTAGAGCAGTACTCAAGAATAGGTCGCACCAGCGTCCTATATGTGATCTCTTTTACAGGTGAACCACCCTTTCCTGAAATTCTTCCAATAAACCGTAGTCGAGCACTGATCTCCCCTACAACAGTTCCATTTCGCATTGCTTTGCAATGTTACGCCCAGATATATAAACGATTTGACAGTGCCAAGTTGGACACTAGTAATACTGTGACAGAACATTACAGTTTTGTTCTTCCTGCTCATAGGCATTAACTTACATTTTTGCCGCTTTTAGAGCAAGCTGCCATTCATAACACCAGCTAGAAATTTTGTCCAAGTCGCCTTGTTCAAATGGTTCAAATGGCTCTGAGCGCTATGGGACTTAACATCTGAGGTCATCAGTGCCCTAGAACTTAGAACTACTTAAACCTGACTAACCTAAGGACATCACTCACCCCCATGCCCGAGCACGATTCGAACCTGCGACCGTAGCGGTCACGCGGTTCCAGACTGTAGCGCCTAGAACCGCTCGGCCATCCTCGCCGGCCGAGGTAATGCTCCGACACTAAACAGGTTGACGTTGTCGAAACACTGTCACTTACTAGATAGAACTTAAAACGTCTTTCTCAACAGGACTAATTTAGGTGTTCCTGAAGTTGCTGTTATTTAAAACATGTATAAATGATACAATGAAAAACGTTTACAGTCTATATACACTGATGAGCTAAAACGTTATGTCATCTTCCTAATAATCGTCCTGGTCCACATCTAGAACGCAGTGCAGCGGCTTCTCTGCGTGGCATAGATTCCACAAGGACTTGGTAAATTTCCGGAGGTACGTGGCCGCAGATATCTACATAAAGGTCACACAATTCCCATATTTTACGCGACAGTGGTTTGCAGGTGCGTTGCTAACCCTCCGTAACGTCCACGGTGTGTTCAGTCAGATTCACATCATGAGGATTTGGTGACGAAAACATCAAGGTGGGTTCACTATAATCCTGCTCGAGCCACTACAGCATTTTGTGGTTTTGCGACACGGACACTTATCATGCTGGAAGATGCAATCGTCGTCGGGAAACAGGCGAGAAGGGACGCACGCAGTCATCATCATCATCATCATCATTTAAGACTGATTATGCCTTTCAGCGTTCAGTCTGGAGCATAGCCCCTCTTATAAAATTCCTCCATGATCCCCTATTCAGTGCTAACATTAGTGCCTCTTCTGATGTTAAACCTATTACTTCAAAATCATTCTTAACCGAATCCAGGTACCTTCTCCTTGGTCTACCCCGACTCCTCCTACCCTCTACTGCTGAACCCATGAGTCTCTTGGGTAACCTTGTTTCTCCCATGCGTGTAACATGACCCCACCATCTAAGCCTGTTCGCCCTGACTGCTACATCTGTAGAGTTCATTCCCAGTTTTTCTTTGATTTCCTCATTGTGCACACCCTCCTGCCATTGTTCCCATCTACTAGTACCTGCAATCATCCTAGCTACTTTCATATCCGTAACCTCAACCTTGTTGATAAGGTAACCTGAATCCACCCAGCTTTCGCTCCCATACAACAAAGTTGGTCGAAAGATTGAACGGCGCACAGATAACTTAGTCTTGGTACTGACTTCCTTCTTGCAGAAGAGAGTAGATCGTAGCTGAGCGCTCACTGCATAAGCTTTGCTACACCTCGCTTCCAGTTCTTTCACTATGTTGCCATCCTGTGAGAATTTGCATCCTAAGTACTTGAAACCGTCCACCTGTTCTAACTTTGTTCCTCCTATTTGGCAATCAATCCGTTTATATTTCTTTCCCACTGACATTACTTTTGTTTTGGAGATGCTAATCTTCATACCATAGTCCTTACATTTCTGATCTAGCTCTGAAATATTACTTTGCAAACTTTCAATCGAATCTGCCATCACAACTAAGTCATCTGCATATTCAAGACTGCTTATTTTGTATTCACATACCTTAATCTCACCCAGCCAGTCTATTGTTTTCAACATATGATTCGTAAATAATATGAACAACAGTGGAGACAGGTTGCAGCCTTGTCTTACCCCTGAAACTACTGTGAACCATGAACTCAATTTACCGTCAACTCTAACTGCTGCCTGACTATCCATGTAAAGACCTTTAATTGCTTGCAAAAGTTTGCCTCCTATTCCATAATCTCGTAGGACAGACAATAACTTCCTCCCAGGAACCCGGTCATATGCCTTTTCTAGATCTATAAAGCATAGATACAGTCCCCTGTTCCATTCATAACACTTCTCCATTATTTGCCGTAAGCTAAAGATCTGGTCCTGACAACCCCTAAGAGGCCTAAACCCTCACTGATTTTCATCCAATTGGTTCTCAACTAATACTCGCACTTTCCTTTCAACAATACCTGAGAAGATTTTACCCACCACGCTGATTAAAGAGATACCTCTGTAGTTGTTACAATCTTTTCTGTTTCCATGTTTAAAGATTGGTGTGATTACTGCTTTTGTCCAGTCTGATGGAACCTGTCCCGACTCCCAGGCCATTTCAATTATCCTGTGTAGCCATTTAAGACCTGACATTCCACTGTATTTGACGAGTTCCGACTTCATTTCATCCACCCCAGCTGCTTTATTGCACTGCAATCTATTGACCATTTTCTCCACTTCCTCAAATGTGATCCTATTTCCATCATCATTCCTATCCCATTCTACGTCGAAATCTGAAACATTGCTGATCGTATTTTCACCTACATTGAGCAACTCTTCAAAATATTCCCTCCATCTGCCTAAGGCATCCACAGGATTCACTCTAGAATGGTTTTCCAGCAGCTTGATCCATAGTCTCCAACCTGTTTCCAAAGTCTTCCCAAGATTCCTTCATGGATGCTACAATTATCTTTTTGGCTTTGTTTCTTTCTTCAAGATAACTTTCTCTGTCTACCTGAGTTCTAGTATGTAGCCATTTTTGAAACGCCTTCTTTTTCCTTTTACAGGCTGCCTTGACTGTGTCATTCCACCAAGCTGTTTGCTTCATCCTACTTTTACACACTACTGTTCCAAGACATTCGTTAGCCACTTCTAGTACTGTGTCACTGTACCTTGTCCATTCCTTTTCCAGTGACTGTAATTGATTACATTCAACTAACTGGCACCTTTCTGAGATCTCTGTTACGTACTTGTGCCTGATTTCCTTATCCTGAAGTTTCTCCACTCTTATCCTCCTACATATGGACCTGACCTCCTGCACTTTCGGCCTCTCAATCCCAATTGCACTGCAGGTTAAATAATGATCAGTGTCATCAAAGAATCCCCTGAATACACGTGTGTCCCTCACAGCCTTCCTGAGTTCCTGATCTGTTATTATATAGTCAATGACAGATCTGGTTCCCCCTGCCTTCCCAAGTATACCGGTGAATGTTCTTATGTTTAAAAAAGAAGTTTGTGATTACTAAGCCCATACTGGCACAGAAATCCAAGAGTTGTTTCCCGTTCCTGTTGGCCTCCATATCCTCTCCAAATTTACCCCATTGTGCTATTCCTGCTTTGATTCCTGACAGGTAGACCTTGTATTCTCGCACTTCCTCTTCTTTTTCACCCCTTACCCGAATGTCACTAACAGCTAAAAGGTCCAGCACCATCTTACTTGCAGCCTCTGCCAGCTCTACCTTCTTCCCAGAGTAGCCCCCATTGATATTAATAGCTCCCCATCTCATTATCATTTGTTTGCCAAGTCGTATCTTAGGAGTCTCTTGTTTGTCAGTTGGAGGTGGGACTCCGTCACCTCCAAAGGTCCCAGGCATTTTGATCTGATTGTTGCCAGCATCATATTTAAAGTATAGGGGAAGCAAGTTGCTAGCCTTACTTGCCCCGAGTCCCATTGAGTTTTACCCCTAACGGTTGAGGGACTAACCGGTGGATTTGGTAGTCCTTGTCGTATGAACACAAAGGTGACCACGACTCAGAATATGTCCGAGATGCCCTGCCTTATTCCGAAGTAACTGGTATCCCGACTGTCGGGACCACTTACTTGGCCACTCATGCGTTGCCCGTAGCTCATGAACTAGGACATGACTACAGGAACCCACACCACGCAGGCGGTCCACAAGATTAATCACGTAGTGTTGTGAGGTAACGGGAGAGTTGCGGCGCCCTGGAAATATTCTAAGTTCAGAGTTGGCGGCCACCGCTCGGGCCGATCTCGTCATCATCCGCTTGGTGCCTCACAACGGCCAGAGCAGGTGGTCCATCGAGCACGTGGCTGAGAATTCCTTAGTGACGCTGTGTGCCGGCAGGGCCAAAGTTGGCGGACTTCGTGAAAACTTAATGGCAGACATTTCACAGTTCGTATAGAAATTAATAGTAGCCAGATGAATCATGATACCTCAAAGAGAAACATGTATATTACCATTATTTGCATGACGATTCTAATGGTGTAATCAGATTTTCATTATCTTTATTAGATTAAAGTTTAGTATCTGGTGGTAAAAAGTAACATCCTGGAAGGAATTTCCAAAATATAAACACTTCATCAAATTTCGTCTATCGACATGTCTTTGGAAAGCTATTGGTGTAAAGCTAAACTGGTATGAATTACAGCTATGTAACTTGAAGAGTACATGAGTTAATGGAGGTCAATGTGGCCGATTACTACCGATCGCGTCAGTCCTTAAGTAGTGCACAGTTACACGAAAAACGGTAGCAGCAAACTTATAAATATACTTATTCATCTGTGTCTTTGTTTATATCCAATTTATACTATTCATGAAGAAATTGGTTAAGTATTTACTGTGTTTTAGAAGGCACAGAGACATTGGGCTACTGGCCTACCTTTTGTTCTATTCCTTTGGTATATGCAAGGAAAGCGTTTCTGAAGAAGAGAAATTTGTTAACATCGAGTATAGATTTAAGTGTCAGGAAGTCGTTTCTGAAAGTATTTGTATGGAGTGTAGCCATGTATGGAAGTGAAACGTGGACAATAAATAGTTTAGACAAGAAGAGAATAGAAGCTTTTGAAATGTGGTGCTACAGAAGAATGCTGAAGATTAGATGGGTAGGTCACGTAACTAATGAGGAGGTATTGAATAGAATCGGGGAGAAGAGAAGGTTGTGGCACAACTTGACTAGAAGAAGGGATCGGTTGGTAGGAGATGTTCTGAGGCATCAAGGGATCACCAGTTTAGTATTGGAGGGCAGCGTGGAGGGTAAAAATCGTAGAGGGAGACCAAGAGATGAATACACTAAGCAGATTCAGGAGGATGTAGGTTGCAGTAGGTACTGGGAGATGAAGAAGCTTGCACAGGATAGCGTAACATGGAGAGCTGCATCAAACCAGTCTCAGGACTGATGACCACAACTACAACAACATATGTTTATTTAATTTATGTGTGTTAGAGCATGTTTATGGTCCAGCCGTAGGAATATTTATTTAATTTCAAGTATTTAAATGTAAATCCAGTATTTAGTATGCGCATAAATATGTTTGTGTGTGTACATCAGCTTGGAGACATGGAGGAAGTGCTCTAGCCACCCACAGTGCTCGGTAATGGTGAGACTGTATTGAAGTGGGGGAGGAGCATAGTTTCGAGGGAGGACACGAGGCAGTTTTGGAAGTACGACAGCTCTGGAGAGTACGGCACAGGACACGGAAGCGCTGGACGCGACGGAGCGACGGTCGCACGGTCGCAAGAGGGACTTGGAGAATGTGGAGCGGTATGCGCGTGGTCGCGAGAGATAGAAATACTTCGGAGTGCCGGCTTGTGCTCTTGTGTGATGTCCGTAGCTTCTGCAGTGAAGACGTAGTGTGCGTTTAGAAGTGAATATCTCGCGAGCTATGTTGTTGTTGATAACTAATTACGTGTAGTAGGAACCTATTGTTTCCCTGTTATTCAACTCCCGGCCGGGGGTGGCCGAGCGGTTCTAGGCCCTGCAGTCTGGAACCGCGAGACGGCTGCGGACGCAGGTTCGAATCCTGCCTCGGGCATGGATGTGTGTGATGTCCCTAGGTTAGTTAGGTTTAAGTAGTTCTAAGTTACAGGGGACTGATGACCTCAGAAGTTGAGTCCAGTAGTGCTCAGAGCCAATTTTTTGTTATTCAACTTATATTTTATTTAACTACTGGACCATCGACACCAACAAGTGTTTTGCAGAAATATATGGCAGTCTCAAAAGTACTTCTACTATTGTACTCATCATTTAAAGTCGTTAAAACAGATCCTGCAGATTTTTATTTAATTGCAATCTTTCATTTATAAATTTGTATATCAATTCGCAATTGTCGAGTGATAAGAACCTTTGACCATTCGATTCATCTGAGTATTCATATTGTGTACTGTAGACTGAGCAGTATTTGGCCTGTAATGCGGCAACTACGTGCCCCAGCCCCTAGACAACGAAAGCAGCCAAAACTTTTAATATTGCAACTCTGAGTCGGTGGGTACGTAGTTGAGGGCCAACTCATTTCATTGCTTTATCATTATTTGAAAGCCCGCAGTTCGCAGCTGTCACGGTACCTCCTATCACTAACACAGGTTCCACAAAAACCAAAACCACGATGAAAGCTCCCAGTAGCGTAATATTACTTCCACCAGCGTGCGCCCGAGGCGTCGTGCATCTTTCGAGCAGTCGTTCGCCTTGATGACGGTGCATCCGGACACGATCATCGACAGCAATATTAGATAATATCTGATTGTGTTCACCGATAATGGTCTAAGAAAGGACGGGGATCGCTGACTGAGGACAGGCACAGGCTACGTGATCTTTAAAGAGCCAAACGAAATATAAAAATAATAATACAAAAATAGTGAAATGGGTGAAGTGATATTTTGGTACGGTTTGTTTACGGACGTCCATCGAGAAGCCCAAGCTGCCGATCTTTGGCGGGCTACGGCTTTGCAGCATTGGCGAGTGAAGGCCGCCTCATCGTCAGCAAGCGGCCATTAATCTGCCCAGCAGGTAGCAGAGCGGCCAACCAGAGGCTGCGGCTACGTGGTGGCCGGCGTGTAGGCGGCCGCTGGTGTACACTCCGCGAGTGTTTTGTGAAACACGGCCGGCTGGGGCCAGAGGCGTTACTCTCGTGGACAGCCTTCAGGTAAGAATAGCGGCCTCCCCAGAATACTCGGTCACCGCCGCCTGTCCGACGGGGCGTCGCCGCTCGCCGTATAAAACGCTTATTATTAGAGCCACACTGCGTGACCCGCTCACTATCTTCCAGACACTTTGCGTAGAGACGTGACCGCGGTGGCTAAAACCAAATAAAAATACGGACATGTATCCGTTCGACCACTCATCACGGATTCCGGAAAGTACTACTGGTATGAAACACAAATTACTTACACAGGGTGTTGAAAAAAGTGTCCAACGTCTTGATAGGTGGTAGTACTCACCAAAACAAGAAAGAAAGTCCAATAAACATGGGCTCTAATATGATTATCTTAAGAGCTATGGGCACTTGTTAATCTTCGATACTATGAAAGATATCTCTTCTAGTGTGAACTCTGTGTTTTCCATCTTTTGAGAGAAGGTAGTGTGGACCAAAACAAGTAAAGAATGTCCAATAAACATGGGCTCTAAAATTCGTACCTTAAGATCTATAATACTTTTTCAATGGAATAGTTCACACTATCGAGAGGAACAAATGTCCATAGCTCCTGAGGTATACATTTTAGACCCCTTGTTAACTAGACTTTCTTTCTTGTTTTGGTGAGCACTACTACCTCTCAAAATGCTAGACACTTTGTTAACATCCTGCATACATACTGGACATCTTGCAGACAATAGATGCAGTAGATACTGTCATCTTACAGTTAGAAAATTATTCGTCGTTATACTGCATCATCAACTAGAAACCATGCTAAGATCACACGGAGTATAGTCGCAAATATTTGGCTTGAAGCATATGTTACTAATAGAACTCAGTTCGTACCTTGTTTAGGCAGGCGAATGTTCCCCACAAACGAAAGTAACATTGGTTGTACACGTTGACAACCATTGAACTACACTCCTGGAAATGGAAAAAAGAACACATTGACACCGGTGTGTCAGACCCACCATACTTGCTCCGGACACTGCGAGAGGGCTGTACAAGCAATGATCACACGCACGGCACAGCGGACACACCAGGAACCGCGGTGTTGGCCGTCGAATGGCGCTAGCTGCGCAGCATTTGTGCACCGCCGCCGTCAGTGTCAGCCAGTTTGCCGTGGCATACGGAGCTCCATCGCAGTCTTTAACACTGGTAGCATGCCGCGACAGCGTGGACGTGAACCGTATGTGCAGTTGACGGACTTTGAGCGAGGGCGTATAGTGGGCATGCGGGAGGCCGGGTGGACGTACCGCCGAATTGCTCAACACGTGGGGCGTGAGGTCTCCACAGTACATCGATGTTGTCGCCAGTGGTCGGCGGAAGGTGCACGTGCCCGTCGACCTGGGACCGGACCGCAGCGACGCACGGATGCACGCCAAGACCGTAGGATCCTACGCAGTGCCGTAGGGGACCGCACCGCCACTTCCCAGCAAATTAGGGACACTGTTGCTCCTGGGGTATCGGCGAGGACCATTCGCAACCGTCTCCATGAAGCTGGGCTACAGTCCCGCACACCGTTAGGCCGTCTTCCGCTCACGCCCCAACATCGTGCAGCCCGCCTCCAGTGGTGTCGCGACAGGCGTGAATGGAGGGACGAATGGAGACGTGTCGTCTTCAGCGATGAGAGCCGCTTCTGCCTTGGTACCAATGATGGTCGTATGCGTGTTTGGCGCCGTGCAGGTGAGCGCCACAATCAGGACTGCATACGACCGAGGCACACAGGGCCAACACCCGGCATCATGGTGTGGGGAGCGATTTCCTACACTGGCCGTACACCTCTGGTGATCGTCGAGGGGACACTGAATAGTGCACGGTACATCCAAACCGTCATCGAACCCATCGTTCTACCATTCCTAGACCGGCAAGGGAACTTGCTGTTCCAACAGGACAATGCACGTCCGCATGTATCCCGTGCCACCCAACGTGCTCTAGAAGGTGTAAGTCAACTACCCTAGCCAGCAAGATCTCCGGATCTGTTCCCCATTGAGAATGTTTGGGACTGGATGAAGCGTCGTCTCACGCGGTCTGCACGTCCAGCACGAACGCTGGTCCAACTGAGGCGCCAGGTGGAAATGGCATGGCAAGCCGTTCCACAGGACTGCATCCAGCATCTCTACGATCGTCTCCATGGGAGAATAGCAGGCTGCATTGCTGCGAAAGGTGGATATACACTGTACTAGTGCCGACATTGTGCATGCTCTGTTGCGTGTGTCTATGTGCTTGTGGTTCTGTCAGTGTGATCATGTGATGTATCTGACCCCAGGAATGTGTCAATAAAGTTTCCCCTTCCTGGGACAATGAATTCACGGTGTTCTTATTTCAATTTCCAGGAGTGTATACGTAATAAATTCGTCATAACTTCTGAAAGGTTTGTGTTCGGATGTTCAGACTGCACGGTTGGCCAGGGCCAGTATGGGAATTAGTATGCGCGGTATTGTTTTGTTTATCAACGAAGCCCACTTCCATTTGTATGGGCTCGTCTATAAGCAAAATTGACGTATTTTGGGGACTGAGAAACCGCATTTCACGATTGAGAAGTCTCATCACTCTCAACGGGTGACTGTGTGGAGTGCAATATCAAGTCACGGAATAATCCTGGATGGCATGGCGACTACCGAACGGTGCCTGAAGGTTTTGGAAGATGATTTCATTCCCATTATCCAAAGTGATCCTGATTTCGACAAGTTGTGGTGCATGTAAGACGGAGCTCGATCCTATCGAGGCAGGAGGATGTTTGATGTCGTAGAGAAGCACTTTGGGGACCGCATTCTGGCTCTGGCTCTGGGGTACCCAGAGCCCAGTGGCATAGGCCTTCATTGGGTGCTATATTCTCCGGATGTGAGCAAATGCGACTCCTTTTTGTGGGGCTATATTAAATGGCTCTGAGCACTATGGGACTTAACATATACGGTTATCAGTCCTCTAGAACTTAGAAATACTTGAACCTAACTAACCTAAGGACATCACACGACACCCAGTCATCACGAGGCAGAGAAAATCCCTGACCCCGCCGGGAATCGAACCAGGGAACCCGGGCGCGGGAAGGCTATATTAAAGGCAAGGTGTACAGCAATAACCCCAAAACCATTGCTCAGTTGAAAACAGTCATTTAGGAGTCAGCGAAAGCATCAATGTTCCGACCCTCCAGCGGGTCATGCAGAATTTCTCTATTCGACTGCACCACATCATCGCCAATGATAGCTGGCACATCGAACATGACATAACCTATTCTGAAAATCTGTTGTGACGTTTACATGTTGTATAAAATATGTGCACGCTATAGTTTGTAACTAATTTACGTTTTTTTCATATAGGTCAATAACAGTCACCCTGAACCTCAAGGAAGCGTGACATGGCATCCAATTTCTCAATATAAGTAAACGATTTATCATATAGGATGAACAGCACAATAGGGTTGTTCACTGACGATGTTGCCGCGCATCGGAAAATATCGTCGTTTGATGGCCGTAGGTAATTTCAGGAAACTTATTACTGAATTCTTGGGAGAAAGAAAAATTGGGTTTAGGAAGGGACATTCGTGTAACGATAAAACTTCTGTCATCAAGAGAATTGTAGCAAAACTACGAGAAGTCAGTTTAGTAACACGTGTTGGTTTCATTGACTTCGAAACAGCATTTGAATCAGTCATCAGAAATAGAATATGGACAATAACGGACAAGTGCAGACGGTGTAACTGTATTACAGATTACTTACGCTTACGTCAGTGAATAAGTTATATGAGTTGGGAGGAAAGCAATACAAAAATATCGGCTACTAAAACAGAAGTTATGGCCCAGTTCGATCTAAGGCTGTTATCGAAAAAAGGTACTTGAGCAAGTCTCCACTTTCAGTTATTTAGACAGTGCTTTAAGTGTGGACGTAGATAAAGGCACAGAAACAAGAACCAACAAATTTCAACGTATATGTGGAACTATCGACAAAATTTTAAAAAATAAAATTAGCGAAGCCAGAAAAATGAAACTTTATAAAAGATTGACAGTGCTTGTGCTACTTTATGGCAGCGAATCGTGAATTGAGAGACAGAGAGATAAAAATACCATACAGTCAGCAGAAATGAGTTTACCATGGAAAGACCGTATAAAACCGATGATATCTGGGCAGAACTGCGAATTTATAATTTAAACGAGATGATTGAATAATACAGAGAAGAATGGCGAGAATATCTGAAGAGGATGGATGAAGAGAGAATTCCAGCCGTTGTAAACGTGTACGAGGCCTAATGAAAAAGATATGCAGGTGACAGAGTTTATAACGTAAAGTTGGTACACGAGTATTGACTACACCTTGAAGCGCAGAAGAGAAAAATGAAGAAGACTGAGTAAAAATACTCGGTTTTCAGACCGCGTTGGTTCGAATAAGTTCGTTAGCTACCAACAGCTGTCTTTGTCATTGTTATCAAGATTAAAATTGATGTCGATGATGACGAGCCCCGCCGGGAATCGAGCCCGGGACCCTGTACAGACGAAGCGAGAACGCTACGGCAAGACCACGAATTGTGGACAAAATTAATGATCACAATTGTCAATGCTGTATTCCGAGGCTGCAGCGTCTCGAACTTCCCGATCAAAAACAAAGACAGATGTCAGACGTCAACTGACGCTACTCGGTCCCGCGAGGGCCGTAGCTGCCACATTCTGCTTCACCGTGCATACCTCTCTTCGATCATCCTCCGGAAGCCTGGAAGACTTCAGACCATGCTGCCTCAGCTATACAAGTGGAACACTACGCCACCCACGGTAGTCATTAGTTTTGTTCCTGATGGAAGCAAAATTTTGCTCTGCTTCTTGAACGGCTGTTTGAAGCCGTACACCGAAACTCACACATCCACAGAGAAGAAGTTTTTGTCGATGGAAAAGGAACTCTTGTGTAAACACTCAAATACGACAAATATTCGAGGAATCGCCTGAGTTCTGTGTTCCTGTTTTCATCTGCTTCCTTGACCACGGGAAAGCCTTCTACTGACTTGTATGGGAAATGCGGCAAGTGCTTGCAGAGCTTGGTGTCCCACCACACTTGACAGCACTGATCATAAGTCTGTACAATAATCACCTCCCGCTGCGAGGAGAAGTGCTTGCGCATCTGATTTCTTCAGTTTTTAAAAAGACGTCAAACAGGATTGTGACCTACCCTCCCAATTATATAACATTTATGCTGAACATGTTATCAGAAATTCTCTTGGTGGTTGCACTAAAGGCATGCCTGTTGGTGGCATAACTATTAACAACCACTGATTTGCTGATGACACCGTGCTTTTAGCCAACAACGAAGATGAACTTGCTGAGCTAACGAAATAAAAGGGCATTTGTCTATGGTATGGATTAGATATCGATCTCAGCAAGCCCAAACTCATGATGACTGATGGAGGAGCGCATGCCCAACTCACAGGTCGATTAAAGAACTGCTAGTCGTGCATCCTTGCTCCTATCTTGGGTCAAGCCGCCGCGGCACTGGAAGCTGTGAAGAAGGGACAAGAAAATGGATCACGCTACGGCCAATGGCTATGAAGAAAATCACCAGTAATTGGCAGGTTACAGTGATAACGAACAGCACAAAAATCCGGTTTGTCGAAACAGTGGCCCGAGAGAAGCATCGCATTGAAGCATTTGAGCTTTTGTGCTGGCGCAGGATATTGTACATAAAATGGACCGAAAGAAGGACAAATCTGTCCATTACTGAGCAATTCAGTATCTCCAAGTGTCAATCACAATATTCTGCAGTTAATTGGTCATATTGTGAGAAGAGATGGAGAAACTCTAGAGGAAATAATCATGGAAGGGAAAATTGAGGGGAAGAGCAGTGTGCAGGTGGATGGATTAAATCAAGAAGATCTCCGATCTACCTCTTCAGCAGCCTGGCGTCACGACGTTCTGCAATGAGACAACGACTTGTGATGATGATGATAATGACGATGAAGATGAGGATGATGAAGATGATGAATGAGACAGATGTCGAAAGTTCGAGGACTTTATGCACGACGAGACATTGGTTTGAAAACCGAAAAAATTACCCAGAGAGTTGCTGTCCCATTCGTAGGCTGTCGTTAGCACCACAACACTCTAAGGGCTGGCATCATGAGTGGTTGGGGGCGGGGGGGGGGGGGGGGGGAGAGGGAACCATCCGGTATGACTTATGGTCACGGCTGGTAATGACTGACACACAGACAACATGGGTTTAGAAAACATCGTTCCTGTGAAACACAGCAAGCTCATTATTCACATCAAGTGTTGAGTGCTATTGACAAGGGGTTTCAGATCTGTTCCGTATTTATGGATTTCCGGAAGGCTTTTGACATGTATCACACAAGCGGCCTGTAGTGAAATTGTGTGCTTATGGAATATCATCTCAGTTATGTGACTGGATTTGTGATTTCCTGTCAGGAAGCTCACAGTCCGTAGTAACTAAGGGAAAGTCATCGATTAAAACAGAAGTGATTTCTGGCGTTCCCCAAGGTAGTGTTATACGACCTTTAATGTTCGTTATGTATATAAACGATTTGGGAGAGAATCTGAGCAGCCGTCTTAGGTTGTCTGCAAATGACGCTGTCCTTTATCGACTAATAAAGTCATCGGAAGATCAAACCAAATTGCAAAACTTTTTACAAAAGATATCTGAATGGTGCGAACATTGGCAGTTGACCCTAAATAAGCAAAAGTGTGAGGTCATACACATAAGTGCTAAAAGGAATTGGTTAAAATTCGGCTACACGACAAATCAGTCTAATCTAAAAGCCGTGAATTCAACTAAATACCTAGGTTTTACAATTACGAACAACCTAAATTGGAAGAAACACACACAAAACCTTTTGGGGAAGGCTAACTAAATACTGCGTTTTATTGGCAGGACACTTAGAAAATGAAACAGACCTACCAAGGAGACTGCCTACACTACGCTTGTCCGTCCTCTTTTAGAATACTGCTGCGTGGTGTGGGATCCTTACCAGATACGACTGAAGGAGTGCATCGAAAAAGATCAAAGAAAGGGAGCGCGTTTTGTATTATCGCGAAATATGGGAGAATGTATCACAGAAATGAAACAGGTTTTGGGCTGGACATCATTAAAAGAAAGGCGTTTTTCGCAGCGACGGAATCTTCTCACGAAATTCCAATCACCAACTTTCTCCTCCGAATGCGAAAATATTTTGTTGGCACCGACCTACATAGGGAGAAAAAATCACCACGATAAAATAAGGGAAATAAGAGCTCAGAGGGAAAGATATAGGTGTTAGTTCTTCCCGTGCGCTGTACGAGATTGGAATAATGGAGAATTGTGAAGGTGGGTAGATTAACCCTCTGCCAGGCACTTAAATGTGATTTACAGAGCAACCATGTAGATGTAGATGTAGAACTCTGACGGCACAACGATATGTAAGGGACATTCTGCACCTTTATATGTTACCTCTCGTGCGGCATTATCGTGGTGCCATTTTTCCAAATCTAGTGGTCGTACACACATGGCACGTGTCGCCATGAACTGTATGCGGGATACTGAGGTACTTCTCTGGCCAGCAAAATGCCGATGTCTGTGTCGGACACAACATGTGCGGGATCGACTCGCAGGTCAACTCCAACCCAGCGCCAGTATCGGCGATATGTAGGACCAGCTGCAACACTTGTGGGCCAGCTTACCGCAGAAGAAGATGCAATGGCTTTATGACACTCATACCATCGGAATCCGTGCGTGCATCCAGGTCCGAGGGGGAGCAACCTCACACTGATATGTAGGTTCACACTGCATGCCAAGTTCTTCGTAAATTTGACTGGAATCATACCTTCTCACCCAGTGAATTTCCTTTATGTTTCCTCGTCTCATTCTGGGTGCTTCACTTTTTGCGTCTGGCAGAGTAACATCGTTATGTAAGTGAAGAAGAGGTGAACGATTGAAATGAGGACAAGATTCGACTGGGGAGGGACGCTAAGGAAACCAGCAGTGTCCTTTTCTAAGAAGCCATCCTTTCATTTGCCCTAAGCGATTTAAGGGAATGATGGTATACCTATATCTGATTCGTTGGGTAGGACGAGACTAAATCCGCTGTCCCATCGAATCCGACTCCCGTCTCCTAACATAGCGTCACCGTTGTCGGTACCCTAAAGTTAAAATAGTTAATTCGACCATTTACGCTCAAAAACATATGTTTATGTTTAGCCACAAGTAGCAGGCCGCTAGTCACATTACAAGATGGAGATCCACCACACTTGGGCCAGATTGTGTGAAATGTCTTGGACCATCTATTTCGGAAACGACACATTAGCTGCCCGGATTCTCGCCTTCTGGGCTATCCAAAATCAAGCGTTTCGACTTTCTAATACGATTGTTTGTTAGGGATCAAGCTTTCTAGTTGACTGTGGACTCCATTGCAGTGTGCAGGTACACGGGCAAGACAAGAAAGCGCGTAATTGGCAATAGTCAGGTGGACATGGAGATTACATGTTCTGGCAGAGGTATCTGCAAACTAAGGAATATTCTGCAAGACCATTAGAAGGAAGAGTATGAAAGGAGCGTGTTCCTCAAGAGCACCGAGAGTTCATAAAAATATTATTCTGTTGGCCGGGTGAAGAGACAGCCAGTCGAAAGGAAGGCCATTCCCAGGCCAAAGTTTTGCTGTGGATACGGACAGGATACTAAGATGATTCAATGATGCCATCGCCCGAGCTGTTGTAGTGAGTAGGGACGGCATTGGATTATGGCGGAGCTGCTGTGTGTGGAATTTGTAATGTGTCTGCGTGATGGACCCCCAGCATAACCCAGAGACATACACAGAAGTTACACTGGAGCCTATACGGCGCTGTTGTAGTGGTGAAAGAGACTGGATGCGTAGCCATCACTGTTTTTGTCAGCAGGTAATGGCAATAACTGACAATGCAGGAGCTAGAGAACTCGAAGATTTACGACTCTGTAGGATAGTGGGTTTATAGTTATCGGCAAACGATCCGTTACTCAGGGTGGAATGCTTTTAGAAAGGCACATTCTTGGGCAGTATATGTTTTTTAAGTAAGGGAGAGGAGATAATAACGCAACAGCAACAGAAGTTGGTAAGAAATAATTTCATTGGTGAGACGAACAAAACATGTTCCTCAATTGAACATAACGACATTCTGTAAATGTCACGGGAGTGAAGCAACATTTTCTATCATTACGTGACGCACAACTTTCATGACACGAAAACAGAAGTTCGGAAACAGTTTACCGCTGTCGTGTTTACATGTTAACGGCTGAAGCGCTTTTGCTAGACCGGTCAAATATTGGTTTTCCGTTCGTCAGTTGTTTCACACAAATAGCCTCTGTAAATTAGCCGTTCCGGTTTCTGATTTAGTCAGCACGATGGCTGCCTCTCTCCAATTAAATGTCGCGTATAGACAACTTCATGCTCAGCCTCATATTTGTACTTCTCCTTCATTGCGTAAAAATTGACTCCGTCTAGATTAGCCGAAAATTTTTAAAAACAAAGTTTACCTAAACACATTCTAAAAATGGTTGGGCTTCATATGGGGCGAAAATCGATTGTGGAAGAAGAAATCCGGCAGCTATGAGCGCATTGCCAGAAGCGCCGATGGGGTGTTTACAGAACCAATCGGAAGCGGTAGTGAGAAAACGTTCCAGTTTTTGGAGCTTCATGTCAACGTAGTGATGAGATAATCCTACTGCGATACACGCTGCTATAATACCAGTTTTACTGCAGTACCCTTACAAAAAACACTCAATAATGCAGCGCGCTTATGTATACAAGTAAATGTCCTCCTCCCAACAATGCACTTGCCTCACAGCAATAACAAACGTGACAAGGGAATCAGAAACGATTAAGTGTATATATTTTTGCTTACTTTTAGTTGTAGTGTGCGATGAAAAGATATTAACTGCTGCGGAAAAATTTCTGTAAAGGGTATCTGCGATCATACAGAGATCAGGCTTTAAGCACAGAGAAAGAATACGAATGATGTTTGTATTATATATTTCAGCTACAGGTAACACAAACGGTACCGTTACCAGTTTTCGATTCTTAGTAAGTCATCGTCAGAGTACCTGAATATTGGAGTGACGAATGACGCTATCCAATGGATGGGTTTCGATTTGGGATTTGTGGAAAGATTAGAGAACGTCACCTGCCATCATGTGTAGTACCAAAAATGAATTAGACAACCAGGTGCTATTACGGTGCCGGCCGCGGTGGTCTCGCGGTTCTAGGCGCGCAGTCCGGAACCGTGCGACTGCTACGGTCGCAGGTTCGAATCTTGCCTCGGGCATGGATGTGTGTAATGTCCTTAGCTTAGTTAGGTTTAAGTAGTTCTAAGTTCTAGGGGACTGATGACCACAGCAGTTGAGTCCCACAGTGCTCAGAGCCATTTTTTCGCTATTACGGTACGGAGATGTTTTTCGTCGTTAGTTAGTTTGATACCTGGTTATTTAATTGTCCTATTCGTCATCTAAATGGTTCCTTCATCGAAATTATGTGGAACAGGCAGTTTACAAGACATGTATAAGTCATTAGCATTAATATTAACGAACACATTATGTTTTTAGTCCTATTCAGCAGCTGTTCTGGTGATAATTCCTCCCTATGTAGGCAGGCGGCAATAGAGTATTTTCGCAATCGGAGGAGAGAGTTGGCGCTTGAAATTTCACGAGAAGATCCTGCTGCAACAAAAGAAGCCTTTGTTTTAATGATTTTCATCCCAATTGTCGTATCATGTCCGTGGCCCTCTCGCCCCTATTTCGCGATAATACAATACGAGCTGCCTTCCTTTGCACTTTTTTGGTGTCCTCCGTCAGTCCCATCTGATAAGGACCTCACACCGCACACAGTAGTCCAGAAGAGGGCTGACAAGCGTAGTGTAAGCAGTCTCTTTAGTAAACGTGTTGCACTTTCTACGTCTTCTGACAATAAATCGCAGTCTTTGGTTTGCTTTACTGACAACATTACCTAAGTGATCGTTCCGATTTAAGTAATTCGTAATTTTAATCCCTGTGTAACTGTATTTAGTTGAATTTACAGCCTTTAGATTTGTGTGATTTATCGCGTAATCGAAATTCAGCAGATTCCTTTTATTACTCATGTGAACTGCTTCACACTTTTCATTATTTAGAGCCTATTGCCACTATTTGCACCATAGAGGTATCTTGTCTAAATAATTTGGCAGCTGGTTTTGATCATCTGGTGACTTTACAAGGTGGTATATGACACAGTCATCTGCAAACAGTGTAAGAAGGCTGCTCAGATTGTCACTTAAATCGTTTTTGTAGACCAAGAATAGCAGAGGGTCTATAACGCTTCCTTGACGAATATATGGTATTACTTCTGTTTAACTCGATGATTTTCCGTCAGTTACTACGAACTGCAAAATTTCCGACAGGAAATCAGGAAACTGGTGACACAACTGATGCAGCGAAAATAACAGAAATAAGGGCTCACACGGAGAGATTTAAGTGCTCGTTTTTGAAGATGGTTCCATTAACCCTCTGCCAGACACTAAACTGTGAATTGCAGAGTAATCATGTAGATGTAGATATGCTGATTGTGCAGCCTATGTCGCGAAACCCGTCACAACATCCTTGGAGCCGCGCGGTCTAGGGCGCTGCAGTCATGGACTGTGCGGCTGGACCCGGCGGAGGTTCGAGTCCTCCCTCGGGCGTGTGTGTGTGTGTGTGTTTGTCCTTAGGGTAATTTAGGTTAAGTAGCGCATAAGCTTAGGGACTGATGACCTTAGCAGTGAAGTCCCATAAGATTTCACACACATTTGAACATTTCTGAACATCCTTGGAAACGGTGAAATGGGAAGACCTATCCTAGCCGCCGTATTGCTTCCTATGACTACCACCATTTTCGATGAGTGGCTCACGGCCCCCCTCACCAGCACCTCCTTTCGTATGAACAAGGGCAAATTTTGATCGATTCATGGGTCTCCTCTACAGACGCCCAGTTTTTCCGCCTCGGAATTCGTCCGGTGCCCGAAAGATTGGTGAAAGTAGCAGCCAGCGATGGCCAATACTTCGAATTGTAAATTATCTGTACGTTTTTCACAACAAAGCTTCGAACTACAAGAAGAAAACGGCGGAAGGAAAGCTATGGACATAATTCGGCTACTGGCACGGTTAGTGGTGGCTGGGGCGCGTTACCTGGGACGGGCGAGGTGGCCTTGAACCTCGGCGCGATTATAGTCCCCGGTACGGGCATCTCACCAGTCGGCGTCGCGACGCTGTCCACACGCACTGCTCACACACGCTCACGACGCGTTGCGTTTGGCGCGCCGCCCCGCCGGCGACTGCGGCCCGACGCCGCCCCGACACCGCCCCCCTCTCAACCTCCCCCCATACACTTCTACTGCCCCCCCTCCCTCCTCTCCGTGCTCCCTAGGGCTACAGCAGCGTCGCGGCCCAGAGTATATCGGGAACTGGGCCAAACACACGGCTCCTCTAGGCGCCCGCCTGCCTTGCGTAATCCTGAGGAGGCGGCGTCTCTTCCACCCGCCGAGCTCACCTCTATTAACTCTGCCTCCCACTCCTGCAGCTGCTGCCCGACTCTGCGTTCGGTCCGCCTTTCATCCTCACAAGTGGATCGTCAGATCTCTTAATCACGGGTTTCGCTGAGCCCTGGGTAAGTTGTAGAGGGATCTGTCCCGAGTACATGGCTAGCAGCTTTTCACGAGACGGCCCGCAGTTACAGACAACATCAATATTGAAGTTTTTTGCGTACCTCCTGTGCCTCTAAGAGTCAGTAACACTCCCACCGAGGGCCGTTTCAACCATTCGGCAAGACTAGGCTGCCGCCTATAGCGGCAGCTTTTAGGGCGCCAAAGAGCGGAAAAATTTAATTTCAAATCAAACAGCGAAGTATTTGAGCAAAAATGAAACTTCCTGGCAAACTTGCAGAACTAGCACTCCTGGAAGAAAGGATATTGCGGAGACATGGCTTAGCCACAGCCTGGGGTATGTTTCCAGAATGAGATTTTCACTCTGCAGCGGAGTGTGCGCTGATATGAAACTTCCTGGCAGATTAAAACTGTGTGCCTGACCGAGACTCTAACTCGGGACCTTTGCCTTTCGCGGGCAAGTGTTCACCATCTGAGCTACCCGAGCACGACTTACATCCAGTCCTCGCAGCTTCAATTCTGCAAATTTCACAGAAGACCCTCTGCGAAGTTTGGAAGGTAGGAGACGAGGTATTGGCTGAATTGAAGCTGTGAGGACGGGTCGTGGGTCGTGCTTGGGTAGCTCAGATGGTAGAGCATTTGCCCGCGAAAGGCAAAGGTCCCGAGTTCGAGTCTCAGTGCGCCACACAGTTTTAATATGCCAGGAAGTTTCATATCAGCGCACACTCCGCTGCAGAGTGAAAATCTCATTCTAATTGAGCAAATGTGACGGAAAATTGAAAAGGAGAGAAAATTAAAACACCGAATTGTTTTCAAAAGCGTATGGAACAGTTAATTTTAGCCGAACGGTCTAAGGCGCTGCAGTCATGGACTGAGCGGCTGGTCCCGGCGGAGGTTCGAGTTCTCCCTTGGGCATGGGTGTCTGTGTTTGTCCTTAGGATAATTTAGGTTAAGTAGTGTGTAAGCTTAGGGATGATGACCTTAGAAGTTAAATCCCATAAGATTTCACACACGTTTCAACACTTTTTGAACAGTTAATCAAGAAGTCTTTAGTTTCTTTGACAAAAGTAAACACATTGCCTCTACCTTCGTCAAAACTAAAGCAGCCTCTAATGAACGCGAAACAGAAATATGTTCTTTTTTAAATTAAGGTTTAACGACCACCGTGAGTAACTCAACGTGCTATAAGCTGTCACCCATCCCTAATTTAGGAGCATTGACTCAAGGGAAGGGGAAGAGCCACTGCCGAAAGATAAACACAACATCTATGCCTCACCAAGATTCGAACCCGGGCCCATCTTGGACGGATATCAGAAGCCTACATCTTAGACCACTGCACAGCACAGTGGCTAATAAAAATTGTAGAACTCTGAACAGAAAATACAAGGAAGGCGTCTTTGGAATGAGATTTCCACTCTGCAGCGGAGTGTGCGCTGACATGAAGCTTTCTGGTAGATTAAAACTGTATGCCGGACCGTGACTCGAACTCGGGACCTTTGCCTTTCGCGGGCAAGTGCTCTACCATCTGATCTACGCAAGCACGATTCACGACCCGTCCTCACAGTTTCACTTCTGCCAGTACCTCGTATCCTTCCTTCCAGACTTCACACAAGCTCTTCTGAGAGTCTCGGTCCGGCACACAGTTTTAATCTGCCAGGAAGTTTCAAGGCGTCTTTTACTTATTTAATTACTATTTCAGTTATTCTGGGAAATTTCAAAAACTGAAGGCAAATAATAAGAAACTGAGGACATTTGTTGTCTTCAATCAGTTTTAAAGGAATTGGGGGCGGAACGTGAAAATTGAAGACTGTACCCAGAAAACGAGGGCGTGTTGTCACCTTAGTTTAACAATTAAAACAAGAATTGAAACTTGTATTGTTGTGCCGTTGGATGCTGGTGGTGGTGGAGATGTGTGTGTGTGTGTGTGGGGGGGGGGGGGGCTATTGGGGAGATAGATGGTAGTAAAGAGGAGGGCGCGTCATTTTTGACTTCTCCCCTAGGGTGGCAAAACACGTAGCGAAGGGCACGTCTACCACGCTGGCGGTACGGTTCGAACATTGCCCAATCTTTTGTTTAGGGTTCTGTGCCTCAATCTGTAAAAACGGAACCCTTATAGGATTGTTTTATTCTCGATCTGTCTGTCTGTCCGGCTATTAAGAACTCATTTCCTGAGGAACTAGTAGACGCATCCAGTTCAGATTTACGTCCCATATTTAGGTCTGTGGTCCCTTGGCGGTATGCCTAGGATGACCAGCTTTCCTGTATTTCCTAGGATTTCCCGTACTACAGCACTTTTAAAATTCTTCCGGCTCCATTACTGACCGCCAGTCTCTCCCGTATATTTCATTGGTGATCACTTTTACAGATTTTAATGCCGTAAAGTACTACTGACATTTCAGTTTTGGCGGCAGGGGACAATAGAAACGTGCCACGTGAGCCAGCAACAATTTTTCCCACTGTCAAACATAATGTCAGCTACGGACGTATGGACTGAGGAAATAAATTATCGAAGGATATTTCCTATAACTCTAATTTTTAGAAGTAAAAAAGTACTGAATATTCGTTAAATTTGATTGTGATTATATTTGTGTTTGACATGCCATGAAAAAACAATTTGTTTTTTAGATCTTATAATTGTTTCCATTAGACATTTAAGTATCTTTTTATTATCTGCGATAATGATCGGAACAGACGAAATTAATTAAAATTTGTGCTGCGGCCGGGACTCGAACCCAGGTCTTCTTGCTTACTAGGTAGAAATTTCGTCTGCTTTGATCATTATCGTAGATAATAAAAAGAGACTTACATGTCTCAAGGAAAAATTTAATTATAAGATCTATAAGATCACCAATGGTTCAAGGGCGTCCCATTACGTCCAATGGTGGGGGGGGTTTGCCAATATCGGAGAGCCCTGGCAGTAGTGACAATATATAAGGGAAAAATGAATTGAAGTTTGTGTTGAGGAGGGCACTTCGCTTAGATAGTTCATGCAGCAATGTTGATCATCTTGCTCCTGTGGGGTAATGGTTAGCATTTCTGCCTCTTAAGCGAGAAAACCTTGGTTCCAGTCCCGGCCGCAGCACAAATTTTAATTCATTTCGTCTCTTCGATCATTATCGTTAAATTGTTTTGTTCAGATTATAAACGATTCGTTTTTCATTCCATACACGCAAAAATGAGGAGTTCATCGCAGTCGTGGAAAATGTGAGAAAACGTAATACAGGGTCTCTGAGGTAGAATGGACAGTATTCAGGAATATTAGAAGAAGCATCATTCTAAGCAAATAAATGTATTAAACATGAGCTCTAAAATGCATACCTGAAGAGCTATGACCAGTTGTCCAGTAGAAGAGATGTATTTAACAGTACCGAAGGTAAACAAGTGCTCACAGCTCTTCAAGTATGCACTTTACAGCCCACGTTTACTAGACAATTTTTCCTTGTTTCGGACCATAGTAGGTCTACCTCCTGCAAAAATATGGAAAGCAAAGAGCTTGCAGTAGAAGAGTTCCACTGTCAGAGGAATCGGAATGATTTTCACTTATAACTTTGGACTCAGTCGTTTCCGGACCAGTGTCCCTTTCCTCAAATTGATACATTTATCCATTTCCTTTATTCCCGAAAGTCTGCACCATTATCAAGGAATACCCTGCATAGTAATGACCTAGCTGACACTATTACAAGGAACCTCAAGCTTTTCGCACATGACGGACATCTATTATGAAGAACACCCTGAAAGAAGCTGCGCAAACATTACGTTACATTTTAATAAGATTTTAGAGTGGTGCGAAAATTTGCTTGCTTTAACTGTTCAGAAATTTGATGCACTTCACAAAACCAAAATCGTAGTACCCTATGACTATAATATCAAAGCGTGACAACTGGAATCGGTTAACTCTACAAATACCTGGGCGTAACATATATAGGTATATGAAATGGAATCATCAAAGTAATTCAGTCATGGGTAAAGAACGTGGTAGAATTTTTTCTTTTTATAGTACTGGGGAATGAAATTAGTCTACAAGGGATATTAAACTTCCTGGCAGATTAAAAGTGTGTGCCGGACCGAGACTCGAACTCGGGACCTTTGCCTTTCGCAGGCAAGGGGTCTACCAAGTACGTACGAGTCTCGGTCCGGCACACAGTTTTAATCTGCGAGGCAGTTTCATATCAGCGCACACTCCACTGCAGAGTGAAAAAATCATAATGGATACAAGGGATACTTCTTATAAATCACTCGTGCGACCCATCATAGAATACTATTCCAGTGTAATTTGTTCTACAAATAAAATCTTTTCTCTCTCAATCCACTTTTTGCAAATTAGAACTTGCTTTCTCAATTTATTTAGCCTTATTTAACTATGTTGCCATTACGCCCTACACAGACAAGCGCAATAGTCACTTCGTTATTTTTTATAGTTGGTTATTGGGTTCTTACGGTGCTTCCTTTTGTCCAACGGGAATGACAAAAAATCTGGCAGGTAGGGGGGGGGGGGGGGGGGACAGTCTGACCGTTCACGCTGTCATTTTGAAATCTCCAGATCGATTGCGACTTAACTAAAATAGCCGCCAAAGCTTAGGGTAGCCGGCAAGCCGGCTCTTCCCCTACTCTATAGAATATCCACTCTCTCAAAGTAGTTCTCCGCTGACGTCCCCAGAAGCGCGCGTCTATCCAGTGCGACCATGCGAAGCGCGGAGATCCCCACCGGATGCTCACCCGCTGCCCAGCTGGATCACGTAATAAAAATAATACTCCGCGCACTCCTAAAAATACACGCGGAGCATCTCAGAAAAACTAACTTCCTGCCGGGTCACTTTCAACCGCCTCTGATAACCACACTTTTCTTTACATCGCTTCGAAAGCTTCGTAGTATATGTCTCCGGTTTCATTCTCCCGTGACTGTGGCTCATGGTACAACAGCAGAGTATAAGGCAGCATTCAAGCACTACTGTGTCTTACCAGGGTAACTGATATCGTACGAGGAGATTCGTACGCAGAAAGAAGCAGCATCGCGGTGGAAGGCTGTACTCGCGCTCATCTGGGCTCGGGTCAGACCCCCAGTCCGGCCCGTATTAGATTTTTTTCTTTAAGTTCCACTAAATCGTGAGAAGTGAGAGCTGTTACGGTTTCTCCGTTATGCCAAAGTGCTTTCCGCATCCGCGTTTATCTCACTACTTCCACATATGCAGCGCTATCTACAGTCCGCGTTGCACCCCAAGAGGTGTGAAATGTCATATGTAGACTACGTTTTTTATTTACGATGTCGATATGTTGATTTGTATGTGTGTCAGTAAGCCCAAAAATATCGTTTGACATTACACGCAACAGGTCCGCAACAACAAAACAGCAACAATAAACGTAAAAAAAAGACGTAACACGAAGGAATCGGACGGAAATCTGAATATGTGATGTACATGTACAGACTAACAAATGGTTACAATTTCAGAAAAATTGGATGGTTTATTAAAGAGAATGAGCTTCAGAAATTGAGCAAGTAAGTAACTCGTTGGTTCACTTGTGGCCCTTATGCAATTGGGCATTGATTGATAGAGTTGTTTGATGTCCTCCTGAGATATATCGCGCCAGATTCTGTCAAACTGGCGCGTTTGATCGTCAAAATCGCAAGCTGGTTGGAGAGCCCCGCCCACAGTGCTCTTTGCGTTGTCAATGGCTACCTTGTTGTGAGATTCAGAATTTTCCCGGCGTACATATTGTTCCACAAAATTTCGGGTGAACTGCCGGATGTTTGTAACTTTCTGCCACAAAATTTCGGCGCAGGGTCTTCTGGCCATCTTCAGGTGATACTGGCAAAAACTCCCTGCGCTCTGGTATTTAAGGCCCCTCCGGCACATGCGTGATGGATTCACGCGTTGCGAGTGCGCTTCTTAAGCGCGTTCGATTCTGCTGCGCCGCGCACCCTCCGAGGTGAAAACTCGCCGCATCGATATCAATTCGATTGTCTTCCCGCGGTTCCATCACAGAACTACGTCGGCTACGGAGGACACGAAGTTTTTCGACGGCTGGATTCCATGCCGAATTCAATTGGTAACCGCCGTCACGATTAATAAGAGACTCACTGTCAGACAGCCGTATTTCCACGGATTCATTAATAACAGAACTCCAAAAGTTAGACGTATGGGCCACAATTTTTGTCTCCTTGTAATTCATGGCATGACCAGTGGAAATACAATGTTCGGCGATGGGAGAGTTACAAGGCTGAAGAACGCGAGTATGCCGCTGATGTTCTACAATGCGATCCTGCACAGGGCCTTTATAACGACTGCCTATTTACCATATATTGGTAGTATTTCAACGCAAATAGGCAGAATACTAAGAAAATATAAAGTGAAAGCAATCTTCAGCCCTCCTGCAAAAATTTCGTCGCTGTTGGGATCTGTCAAAGACGACCTAGAGCTGCGAAAGGCAGGTGTTTACAGGATTCCGCGTGAATGCGGAAAATCTTATATAGGGCAAACAACGCATACTGTGCAGGATCGCATTATAGAACACTGTATTTCCACTAGTCATGCCATGGATTACAATGAGACAAAAATTGTAGCCCATAGTCTAACTTTTGGAGTTCTATTATTAATGAATCCGTGGAAATACGGCTGTCTGAAAGTGAGTCTCATATTAATGGTGACAGTGGTTACCAATTGAAATCGGGCTGGAATCCAGTCGTCGAAAAACTTCGTGTCCTCCGTAGCCGGCGTAGTTCTGTGATGGAACCGCGGGAAGACAATCGAATTGATATCGATGCGGCGAGTTTTCACCACGGAGGGTGCGCGGCGCAGCAGAATCGAACGCGCTCAACTAGCGCACGCGCAACGGCAAGTGAATCTACCACTCATGTGCCAGAGATGCCTTAAATACCAGAGCTCAGGGTGCTTACGCCAGTATCACCTGAAGATGGCCAGAAGACTGTGCGCCGAAATTTTGTGGCAGAAAGTTACAAACATCCGGCAGTTCGCCCGAAATTTTGTGGTACAATGGCTACCTTGTTGGGGAAGAGGAATGGCATCCAGCACCATCACACTCGTTTGTGGGGCCGTATGGAGGGCGACAGTCTTGTTGATACCCCACCACTTTCCGGGGCGTTTCCAGACCCCTTTTCGCTGGGCATCGGGGCTCGGTTACAAGCGATGCTCACCACTGAAGATAATTCTAATCCAGCCAATGAAATTCCAGGCCGAAGACGTCTCTGGAAAAGTCACGGATGGCGGTAGGATACCAACATGATTGTCGCCTACCATACAGCCCGACAACTGGAGGTGATGGTCTGGGGTGCCATTTCTTTTCAATGGAAGGCCACCTTGGTCGTCATCCGTGGCATCGTTACAGCACAGCGGTAACTCAGCGATATTCTAGGCTCCGTTTTGTTGCCCTTCATGGTAAGGTATCGTGAACTTACATTTTAGCAAAATAATGCCCGCCCATACACTCCGAGAGTTTCTACTGCTTGTCTTCGTGGTTGCCAGACCCTACTTGGCCAGCAAGGTCACCGGATCTTGCTCAATTTGTGAAGGTCTTTCTCTTGAATACATCATCGATTTTTTATGAAATTGTACGCGTACATAACATCTACCGATTTCCTTTGCGGTGCGTCGTTTTTATGTCGTAGACTACATGCTAACGTTTCTCGTCCCAGTATATGAAACTCCAGTGTCACATCTCGCAAGGGAATGGTCTAATTCAACTAGCTGAAACCTGCCCTGACATTTTTTTAGACAGGAGTAGCACCTCGAAAAAACGGCGTTACTAAAATTTTAGCTGCTAAGACGGATTGCAAGTATTGCAAAAAATTATCAAAGTTACTTACCTTCGCTACACACAGAACCACTCACAATAGTGCTCTGTACAACACCTTCTACGCTCTCAAAGCCACACAAACAAAACAAACGACGATCGATTAATTTGATCTGGATGGGTACCACAGCACCGAGATATCTAAGGAAAGGCATCATTCCATCGGGCTGTGTTTTAAATCGCACTTTATGTGCGCCACCCATCCTTGCATCCACACGCACCGTTGACTATGTCCGCTAGGTGGAGGCAAGCTAATTTTTTGTTCATGAATCATTAATGAAATAACATTTTCATTAAATGAAAATATAAATAAATCGTTTGATGATTTAGAAGAAAAAGTGAACTGAGAATGGGACAAATGATAGATGTTAAGAGTCGCCACCTTGATGCATGCTGATGAAAAAATGATTCAAATGGCTCTGAGCACTACGGGACTTAACTGCTGTGGTCATCAGTCCCCTAGAACTTAGAACTACTTAAACCTAAATAACCTAAGGACATTACACACATCCATGCCCGAGGCAGGATTCGAATCTGCGACCGTAGCGGTCGCGCCGTTCCAGACTGTAGCGCCTAGAACCGCTCGGCCACTTCGGCCGGCTTGCTGATGAAAACGTCGGTGTTTGTCATCGAGCCACTGACCCCCAGACACCGTACTTGATTATATATTAGCGGTACGGCAATTTTCTTAAGCTACATTTAAATTACTGGATATAATAAACGTGGGACTAAGATTGTGTAGTGGTTAACAGTGCCTTAGGAGACAATATACTGGCACAGTTAAAAATTCCACATGATACTTATAAACAGTTTTAAAGAGAATTTTCAATGAGAATGACCAATATCTGTTTGGCCTAATCTATCTATGTGGGCTATTCGGTAAGTAAAATCCGATACGTCGCGAAATGCAATCGACATTAAAATCTGCTGAAGCTTTGCTTTGCATAAATGTGTTGGGCAGTGTCTGTAGTATGCCTGCCGATCATATCACAATAGTGTCTCTGGCTAAGTGTCGGAGCTCAAAGCGAGCTTTCGACTGATTTCATGCAACCCTACATAACATAACTGTCGTGCATTTCCTTCTTCATCATAATTCTTGGCCGCACACTGCAGGGGCAATTAGGACGCCCCTACAGCGTTTTCGATGGGAAACGTCTGATCATCCACTGTACAGCCCTGACTTGGCTCAGTATGATATTCACCCCTGCTCACATGAGCCACTGGCCACGAAGACAGCATTTTGGCACAGACAACGAACTGCACACCAGCCTATAGAAGTGACGGAAAGCCTTCTATGGCCAGGATATTGAAAATTTAGTACAACGCTATGACAACTGTCTAAGTCGGAGTGGTGACTATGTAGAGATGTAGCTGGAAGCTGTGGCGAACTGTTGCAAATAAAACATTTCTTATTTTCACTGTGCTTTCCA
Organism: Schistocerca gregaria; assembly: GCF_023897955.1. Classification (NCBI taxonomy): domain Eukaryota; kingdom Metazoa; phylum Arthropoda; class Insecta; order Orthoptera; family Acrididae; genus Schistocerca; species Schistocerca gregaria. The sequence goes on from NC_064920.1 coordinate 1,062,504,066, forward strand.
ATTCGCGACCGATCGCACCGAACTTTACGCGACCGATCGCACCGTACTTCCTGAATACCCTTCTGTATGCAATATATCTGTTGTCAAAGCGTATGGGGTTCTTAGTCAGTTAATATTTACATGTCGTCTTCTTCTTCTTCTTTCAGTCTACGGAGTCTTCCACATTGCTGCATACTGACTTGCCTTCTGTACGGCCTAGTGTGTAGTTACTCTTTGTTTATCATTTTAGGAATATAGTTGCTAATTTGTTTAGATGCTTCCAATGATCAACATTTCTAATTGCTTCGCATATTTGGCGTTCAGTGGTTATGTTGTGTGTCTGTGGTGTGCTCCTGTGCTTCTGTGATTCCCGCAGAACAGGAGCGAAAGTGCTGAGGTTCTTAATTCCTCACATGTGCAATTAGGTTTAAATATATGGCAAAAGGTCCGTGTCCAGTTAATATGCACACCATAGCACGGATAGGATCTGCATGTTTCATTCTTAAACCCTCCGAGATGTCGGGGAAAAATTAATAGAGTCTTCGTCCGTTATAGCTGACCTCCCATTCACTAGGTACTTATCGTCAAAAGTTACCGCAATAATAGTTTCAGGGCATGGCTCATTATCAGGTACATCCATAACAGATGTGCCTTCAAGGTTCTCATCCCGTCATAGAAAAATCGAATGCCACGCTTAACTGCGCACAGCACGGTAGTCCATCTCATGATGGATGACTACAAAACACTACACACAGCTGAAATATGTGTACAAGTGTGCGCGGGAGAAATACAGTCGTATTCAGCTGCATCAAAAGAAAGTACAAGAGATATAAGTACATCTAAATGACATAAAAATGAAAATACTTTCAGTGTTGGTGAACTACAATGTACTAAAATCTAACATATTTGTGTAGAAGAACGACATAGGAAACAGAAGAATATTAGTAATAATAGTAATTTAAAATAGTTTTATTATTTATAATATAAAACGTGCAAACTGTTTACCATTTTGGCCAACAGATTATTACAGAGATCACTAAAGGCGCTCTAAAATAAAGCGACTGGTCTAAATAAGACTTCTGGTATAGTCGTAAAGACAGTATATACACTGAGGTGACAAAGTCATGGGATAGCGATATGCACACATACAGATGGCGATAGTATCGCGTACACAAGGTATAAAAGGGCAGTGCATTGGCGGAGCTGTCCTCTGTACTCCGGTGATCCATGTAAAGAGGTTACCAGCGTATTATGGTCGTGCAACGGGAATAAACAGACTTTTAATGCGAAAGGTTAGTAGGAGCTAGGCGCATGTGGCATTCCACCTCGGAAGTCGTTAGCGAATTCAGTATTCTGAGACCCGCAATGTCAAGAGTGTACCGAGAATACCAAATTTTAGGCATTACAATGCAGTAGCCGACAGCCTTCACTTAACGACCGAGAGCAGCAGCGTTTGCATAGAGTTGTCAGAGCTAACAACAAGCAACACTGCGTGAAATAACCGCGAAAATCAACGTGGGACGTACGACGAACATATGCGTTAGGACAGCGTGGCGAAAGCTAGCGTTAGTGGGCTTTGGCAGCAGCCAAACAATGCGAGTACCTTTGCTAACAGCACGACATCGCCTGCAGCCCCTCTCCTGGGCTTGTAACCACATCGGTTGTACCTTGACGACTGGAAAACCGTGGCCTGGTCAGATAAGTCCCGATTTCAGGGCTCGAGTGTGGCGCAGAACCCACGAAGCCATGGACCCAAGTTGTCAACATGGCACTGTGCAAGCTGCCAGTGGCTCCATAACGGTGTGGCCTGTGTTTACATGAAATGGGCTGGCTACTCTGGTCCGACTGAACTGATCGTTGCCTGGAAATGTTTATGTTCGGCTACTTGCAGACTACTGGAGCCATTCATGGATTTCATGTTGCCAAACAACGATGGGATTTTGATGCATGACAATGCACCGGGGTGTCGCGAGGCTAAAATTGTTCACAATTGATTTGAAGGGCCTTCTGGACAATTTGGGAATGATTTGGCCACACAGATTACCCGACACGAATACAATCGAACATTTATGGAACATAATTGATAGGTCAGTTCGTGCACAAAATCCATAACCGGCAACATCTTCGCTATTATGGACAACTGTAGAGGCAACATGGTTCGAATATTTATCCAGGGACTTCCAACGACTTGAGTCCATGCTACGTCGAGTTGTTGCATTATGCCGGGCAAAAGGTGATCCGACACGAAATTAGGAGGTATTCCATGATTTTTGTCACTTTAGTGTATTTAATATTACTTGTAAAATTGCGACGGCTGGAAAGACGCCTAAAATGCAACAATACAAAATGACTGTACAACATCTATTTTTGAGAAATCAACTGGTAAAATTTTTAAAAATGCAGGTTTGTGCAGGAGTTATTATTTTGTGAACAACAATAGCGGCTTCTGGCTGCAGGCTGTGCTGCAGTTTTCTAGGAATGACCGGCCTTCGGAGGCGGTCCAGTAGAGGCGGCCCGTCACAGCAGAGTGCGCCTTTATCTCGGCAGACCCGCGGCGCGCGTCTTCAAAGGAGCCTGTCCCCCTACCCACTCTGTCTGTCCCGCTAATCTCTTCTCCCTTCACAGGCCCGCAATCTGCCCAGCTCAGCCGACCGCCTAATCTGCACCAGCACCTACAGCCAAACCTAGCCGCTACCTCACTGTTATTGGAGGACCCACTTCATCCTCTAGCTCGAGCTTTCACGTTTATACATACCTACATCGTCCGTTCAAAACGTTTCCGAGACTGATATTATTCCTGGCGTATAAGGGCGTCAGCAGAGGAACTAACAGACGTAAACAACAGATGCCTTAAAACAGACACTTATGACCAGGCAGTGCTAAGTAGTGGACGCGCTTTCGTAGTGTGTCAACGTTGTATTGTCACAAATCACACTGGAGCAACATATTTAAAGGATTTTGTAGTCGAAGCTCTTTCCTAGTACGCGTTGCTTCCTAATATGTAACAAAGAAATGTCGTTCCTCCTTGAGCAAACACAATTTTTCTTGTTTTACTACACATACATGTTGTGGAGAAGTTCCTCCATCTTCAGTGGGTTTTATTTATTATCTGCTGAACAATACAAAAAGGATTTGTGCATTAAGGTATATGCCACTATTTGAGATCATAGTTTTTACGTTACTATGAGTATTGCAGAAATTAGGTATTAACAAGGAGAATAAATATATACCTTATTATAATATATTGGTATTAATAGGTCTTTTTGGTATTTGCACAACAGATGTAATTATTGCCTTCCAGTATGTCATCCGCAATTAATAAGCGTTTATCAATGTTTTGTTAACTTAAAATCTCAAATTTGAGGCCTAATGTGATATTATCGATTTTATATTTATTTTCCATTGCACTACTGTCATTATATAGTTTTGTTTTTTAAACAAAATGTGCGTTTAGGAAGCTCCACTCAAACACCTCTGTAGAAGAAAGAAAAACACGAAATCTATAAAAAGAACGTATACACATTTACGTACATAGTCTGCTCCCCAATCAACGTTCACAAAGCCCACTCACAAGTCCAGTCACAGTCAGCAGACAGTATATTTCAACACATTTTTTGAAAAAATAATACTGTAACCCAAAAAATGCTAGACAAATAGTAAAACAGCGAATTTTTGGTTACAAAACAATATAATATAACGACTGTAGTACAATATAATGATAGTAGTACAACACCAAAAAAAATAAAAACTCGATAATACCATATCTGGCCTAAAATTTGAGACATTACTTTAATAGAACATTGATAAACGCTTATTTACTGGAGATGACATACTGAAAAGCAATAATTATAGCTGTGCTGCAAACAGACTATTGAATGTCAGATTGTAATAACAAGGTATATAATTATTCTTCTTCTTAATAATTCAGTCAATACTTCTAGTAATGTAAAAACTATAATTTCAATAACTGGTAAATATCTTAATGTATAAATTCTTTTAATAGTGTTCAACAGATGGAGAAAGGTCTTCAAAATATATATGGGTGGTAAAACAAGAAAAATTGTGTTTCCTCGAGATAGAACCTCATTTCCTTATTACATTTCTCTAAATCAAGTGTTCAAGACACTGTCCAGAATGCTTCGAAGAAGAGAAAAGTGTTTGCAGTGTGCATACTTTGTTCCACACACCGGAAGAAATACAAAGACGCATGGACGCCTTATGCGACTAGTTTGATATGCAAAAAGCGGAAAATTCTGTTCTAGAAAAAATTATCACGAAAGACGAGATTTGGTTTTATCAATGGGAACCTACCACAAAAAAACAAAGAGCAGAAATTGGCGTGAAGGGACATTGCCTTGGCGACATAACTGACGTTCGAGCCACTGTAACGAGCGAGTTGAACAAGATCTTAAAGAAAGACTTTACTGACAGTTTCACATGTACATGGAAATCAAGGTATTTGTAGAATAACTGTAATTTACAAGAACAGTATAGAATTGAACTGTGACCTGGTAGTGAGACGGCGCCTTGGTCAACACATTGGGTCCTCTCATTGTCAGTGACTCTCTCTGTCTCTTTCTGTGTCACTCTCTTTCTTCTCTCTTTCACTTTCTTTCATATCACTCCCTTTCTCACTGTAATACTCTCGCTCTCTTTTTTGCTCTGCTTCACTGTAATTTTCACTTTGCCTTACTTTCACCTTATCTGTCTTTCACTATCACTCCATTCCTGCATCACTCTTGGTTGCATTGTACGTTCAACTTTCTCTGTCTCTTATTCTCTCTCTCTGTCTCGTTCTTCACACTCCCTTTCTTTATAAAAAATGTTCAAATGTGTGTCAATTCCTAAGGGATCAAGGTGCTGAGGTCATCGGTCCCTAGACTTACACTACTTACACAAACTTAAATTAACTTACGCTAAGAACAACACACACATACAGACACACACTATGCCCCAACCTCTGGCGGGAGAGGCCGCGTAATCTGCGATATGGCACCGCAAACCGCGCGGCCACTGCACGCTGCTTTTCTTTCACCCTCTTCCCTTCTTTCTTGTTTGCTCACATATTATGTGTTTCGCTGTACATTTCACTTTCTCTGACTAGCTTTCACCTTCTCTCCCTCACGCTCGCACGTATGTACGCGCAAACCCAGCTAAAAATCAAATTCTACTGTGCAACAGTCGCCCGAGTCGGTCTGCTCTTGGCAGAGATGAAGAAAGTGAGCCGCTGCCTGCCACACCAGAGCGTCGCTGTACGGAGGCATGGCCCTTCGCGGACGGAGTCTTTTCAGCTGTGGAAGCCCGAGGGTCAGGCTGCAGTGAGCTGTGTTCGGGGCTGGCAATAGCCGGCCAGGGCTTACTGCGGGCAAATTTATAGAGCACGGGGAGGGAGGGGGCAAAGGGAGAGTAGTGACCCCGCGGCCGTGCCTCAATAATGCAGGCGCGGGAAATGAGGAAACGCCGCGCGGAGGCCCGCACAAAAGTCCGCTGGGCGCTGCCCGCTTCTCGGAGGCGGCGGGCAGGGAGGGAGGACTCTGGAGGACCACAGAGAGCGTGGCTGCTGTAGCAGCTGTGAACGACATCTAACTATCCATAAATATCATATTCACCAGGCACAGTTACAATCAGACTATAGTTGCGCTCTACCTAAACTACTGTTCGCTAGTTTTGGTGTACTACATAAACGACGTAGTAAATGCTAGGATTACCGGCAGTATTGGCAGAATTTGTAGGAAAAGAAATATAAATGAACGTGTAAGAAAGAGAATGAAAGCGGACGACTTCTCTTGGTTTATCTTGATTGCTTGGTTGTTTATTTTGCACATACACTCCTGGAAATAGAAAAAAGAACACATTGACACCGGTGTGTCAGACCCACCATACTTGCTCCGGACACTGCGAGAGGGCTGTACAAGCAATGATCACACGCACAGCACAGCGGACATACCAGGAACCGCGGTGTTGGCCGTCGAATGGCGCTAGCTGCGCAGCATTTGTGCACCGCCGCCGTCAGTGTCAGCCAGTTTGCCGTGGCATACGGAGCTCCATCGCAGTCTTTAACACTGGTAGCATGCCGCGACAGCGTGGACGTGAACCGTATGTGCAGTTAACGGACTTTGAGCGAGGGCGTATATTGGGCATGCGGGAGGCTGGGTGGACGTACCGCCGAATTGTTCAACACGTGGGGTGTGAGGTCTCCACAGTACATCGATGTTGTCGCCAGTGGTCGGAGGAAGGTGCACGTGCCCGTCGACCTGGGACCGGACCGCAGCGACGCACGGATGCACGCCAAGACCGTAGGATCCTACGCAGTGCCGTAGGTGACCGCACCGCCACTTCCCAGCAAATTAGGGACACTGTTGCTCCTGGGGTATCGGCGAGGACCATTCGCAACCGTCTCCATGAAGCTGGGCTACAGTCCTACACACCGTTAGGCCGTCTTCCACTCACGCCCCAACATCGTGCAGCCCGCCTCCAGTTGTGTCGCGACAGGCGTGAATGGAGGGACGAATGGAGACGTGTCGTCTTCAGCGATGAGAGTCGCTTCTGCCTTGGTGCCAATGATACTCGTATGCGTGTTTGGCGCCGTGCAGGTGAGCGCCACAATCAGGACTGCATACGACCGAGATACACAGGTCCAACGCCCGGCATCATGGTGTGGGGAGCGATCTCCTACACTGGCCGTACACTTCTGGTGATCGTCGAGGGGACACTGAATAGTGCACGGTACATCCAAACCGTCATCGAACCCATCGTTCTACCATTCCTAGACCGGCAAGTGAACTTGCTGTTCCAACAGGACAATGCACGTCCGCATGTATCCCGTGCCACCCAACGTGCTCTAGAAGGTGTAAGTCAACTACCCTGGTCAGCAAGATCTCCGGATCTGTCCCCCATTGAGCATGTTTGGGACTGGATGAAGCGTCGTCTCACGCGGTCTGCACGTCCAGCACGAACGCTGGTCCAACTGAGGCGCCAGGTGGAAATGGCATGGCAAGCCGTTCCACAGGACTACATCCAGCATCTCTACGATCGTCTCCATGGGAGAATAGCAGCCTGCATTGCTGCGAAAGGTGGATATACACTGTACTAGTGCCGACATTGTGCATGCTCTGTTGCCTGTGTCTATGTGCCTGTGGTTTGTCAGTGTGATCATGTGATGTATCTGACCCCAGGAATGTGTCAATAAAGTTTCCCCTTCCTGGGACAATGAATTCACGGTGTTCTTATTTCAATTTCCGGGAGTGTAATTTAAACCGCACGTCATTCAGTGTTAGTCCATTGTGCATTTTAAATTGTAACAGACTATAAATCGCATTTTATAAATAATAAAAATTAGTTCATCGCCAACTTCTGCGATTTTATATCACCAAAATGTTTACTTCTGATGCAAGTACAGTTTACACGAACAAACACAAATATATTAGTAGTGTTCTTATTTTGTACTTAATAGAACGTTCTTCATAATGATGAAAGTCAAAGGTTTTCTGTTATCATTGGTAAATGAAAAAGTTATTTACGAATAACAGAAACATGTTGTATGTAAGTTCGATGAAGTACTGAAGCAATGTTTGATATATTTTTGTTTTGCATTTTTTAAATTTTTACCTTTTTACTTGGGAATTTGCTTCTTCTAGCGCTATAAGATAACTCTCTATTGTTTTCTTTATGTGTTCAGATTCGGAGAATACGGCGGCCAATGGAGGCCCATGCCAGTGGCCTCTGGGTACCCCAGAGCCCAAATGCAGTCCCCAAAGTGCTCCTCCAGGACATCAAACACTCTCCTGTCTCGATGGGGTCGAGTTCCGTCTTGCATGATCTACATACTATCAAAATCACTTTGGATAATGGGGATGAAATCACGTTCCGAAACCTTCACGTACCGTTCGGTAGTTACCGTTCCATCAAGGAATATCGCACCGATTACTCCGTGAGTGGACACTGCACACCACACAGTCACCCGTTGAGGGTGCAGAGACTTCTCGATCGCGAAATGCGGATTATCAGTCCCCCAAATGGGCCAATTTTGCTTACTGACGAATCCATCCAAATGAAAGTGCACACCGTCGCTAAACCAAGCGATACATACCATATCAATTCCCATCACGCCACGCGGCCAACCGTGCGGTATTAACACCTCAAGGCAAACTGTTCAGAAGTTATAACGATTTTATTTCATATAGTTCAATGATTGTCACATTTTATTCACAGATTGTATAATCATCCCGCTAAGAAAACCTGCGAGATTATATGTCACATTTTTCAGCGTATAAGCCGAACAGGGGTATTATAATCTCTATGCTGAAACGGATATATTAAGCACCGATTTTATAGCCCATTCAGTCATGACAAAATTTTATTTTCCTTAATACAAATGTTTATCGCTAATAATAAAACTGAGGTTGGGAAACGTACATGGATAACATCGTAAATAAGAGTAGAATTTTCCTAACAAAGGAATCTCATGACATTTACAGTTTTTTCTTGAGTACTGGCTACGTTTGAGCAGAATGATATTTACGTGTAGCGGTCGGACACTGGTGAGAGTTGTAACAGCTTTTAGCTCTTTCAGTTTTCGCGAGACTTGAGTCATCCCGCCCACACAGCATGTGTGGCCGCGGGTCTCCCTGGGGGTATTTAAATCCGGAGGCCAAGCTCTGCCAACAAGTAGGTGAGTCACTTCCCTCTCGCACCTGAGGCAGCAGCCCGCGCTCTGCTCCGCTCCCTAGGAGCAGACAGACACTCCGTATCTACGTGTGTACCTTGCTCGACAGTCATCAGTCCCAATAAATTTGCTGCACCCGTGCCCTGGAAGTCAACACATCTTGGTCACGTGGGAGCACGCGACGCAGTACGCTAAGAGTATGGGACTTGGTAACTTGGTGCAAGAGGCTAAGTAAACTGAAATAGCAACTAGCTAACTTCCAATAGATAGAACTAGTAACCAGTTAGTCGTCTTGACCTGTAAGCGCTGAGCAACGACTTTGAAGCAGAGGGTATATACACTCCTCGAAATTCAAATAACAACACCGTGAATTCATTGTCCCAGGAAGGGGAAACTTTATTGACACATTCCTGGGGTCAGATACATCACATGATCACACTGACAGAACCACAGGCACATAGACACAGGCAACAGAGGATGCACAATGTCGGCTCTAGTACAGTGTATATCCACCTTTCGCAGGAATGCAGGCTGCTATTCTCCCATGGAGACGATCGTAGAGATGCTGGATGCAGTCCTGTGGAACGGCTTGCCATGCCATTTCCACATGGCGCCTCAGTTGGACCAGCGTTCGTGCTGGACGTGCAGACCGCGTGAGACGACGCTTCATCCAGTCCCAAACATGCTCAATGGGGAACAGATCCGGAGATCTTGCTGGCTAGGGTAGTTGACTTACATCTTCTAGAGCACGTTGGGTGGCACGGGATACATGCGGACGTGCATTGTCCTGTTGGAACAGCAAGTTCCCTTGCCGGTCTAGGAATGGTAGAACGATGGGTTCGATGACGGTTTGGATGTACCGTGCACTATTCAGTGTCCCCTCGATGATCACCAGAGGTGTACGGCCAGTGTAGGAGATCGCTCCCCACACCATGATGCCGGGTGTTGGCCCTGTGTGCCTCGGTCGTATGCAGTCCTGATTGTGGCGCTCACCTGCACGGCGCCAAACACGCATACGACCATCGTTGGCACCAAGGCAGAAGCGACTCTCATCGCTGAAGACGACACGTCTCCATTCGTCCCTCCATTCACGCCTGTCGCGACACAACTGGAGGCGGGCTGCACGATGTTGGGGCGTGAGCGGAAGACGGCCTAACGGTGTGCGGGACCGTAGCCCAGCTTCATGGAGACGGTTGCGAATGGTCCTCGCCGATACCCCAGGAGCAACAGTGTCCCTAATTTGCTGGGAAGTGGCGGTGCGGTCCCCTACGGCACTGCGTAGGATCCTACGGTCTTGGCGTGCATCCGTGCGTCGCTGCGGTCCGGTCCCAGGTCGACGGGCACGTGCACCTTCCGCCGACCACTGGCGACAACATCGATGTACTGTCGAGACCTCACGCCCCACGCGTTGAGCAATTCGGCGGTACGTCCACCCGGCCTCCCGCATGCCCACTATACGCCCTCGCTCAAAGTCCGTCAACTGCACATACGGTTCACGTCCACGCTGTCGCGGCATGCTACCAGTGTTAAAGACTGCGATGGAGCTCCGTATGCCACGGCAAACTGGCTGACACTGACGGCGGCTGTGCACAAATGCTGCGCAGCTAGCGCCATTCGACGGCCAACACCGCGGTTCCTGGTGTGTCCGCTGTGCCGTGCGTGTGATCATTGCTTGTACAGCCCTCTCGCAGTGTCCGGAGCAAGTATGGTGGGTCTGACACACCGGTGTCAAAGTGTTCTTTTTTCCATTTCCAGGAGTGTATATATGTGTGTGTGTCTTATAACAAAAACACAAGTAACCTTCTCTCGTGGAGACTTGCACACCTGGGATAGTTTCAGAGAGTTCCGTATCTTTCGCCCAGAGGAAATTCATAAGCGACTGGAAAAAACTCCATGGGTTCTTCCTGTTTGTAAGAAGGCCAACAGAACGGACCCGGATGATTACAGACCATTATCCTCAACGTCGATTTGAGTTTTAGAACTTATTTTCAATACGAACGTAAAAAATTTCCGTGAGACGCAAAAACTACTGTCCATAAATCAGCAAAGTTCTAGAAAGTACCGCTCGTGTGAAACTTAGTTTACTCTTTTCTCACATGATATCCTGCGATGACGTGCGGTGTAGCCGCGGTCTAAGGCGCCTTGTCACGGTTCGCGCGGTTCCACCCGTCGTAGGGTCGAGTCCTCCCTCGGCCATGGGTGTGTGTTTGTTGTCCTAAGCATAAGTTAGTTTAAGTTGGATTACGTAGTGTGTAAGCCTAGGGACCGATGACCTCAGCGGTTTGGTCCCATAGGAACTTACCACTAATTTCCAAATATTCTGCGAACAATGGATGAAAGGCAACAGGCAGACTGCATATGGCTAGATTTGCAAAAAGTATCTGATATGGCACCTCACTGCAGACTGTTAACGACGGTACGAGCACATGGAATGTGTCCAGGTATATTGGTGGCTCGAAGACTTCGTAAGTAACAGAACTCAGTGCAATGTTCTTTATGGAGAGTGTTGATCAGAGACAAAGGTACCGTCAGGAATGCCCCAGGGAAGTGTAATAGGACCGCTATTATTTTTACAAACTTAAATAATCTCGCGGACAGGATGAGCAGCGATCTGCAACTGTTTGCTGACGACACTGTGGTGTATGAGAAGGTGTAGTCGTTAAGTGACTGAACGACGACGCAAAATGACTTGCAAAATATTTGCACTTGATGTAATGAGTGTCAGGTTTCTCTAAATGCAGAAATCAGATGAGTAGAAAAAACTATCCTATATTATTCGAATGCAGCATTAGTAGTGTACCGCATGTCGCTTGCACGTCTAGGCAAAAGGTTTCAAAGTGACATGAAATGGAACGAGCAAACAGGGATGGTGGTATGGAAGGCCAATGGTTGACTTTGGTTTGTTGGAGGAATTTGGGAAAGTGTGGTCCATGTGTAAAGTTGACCTTGTATAGAGCGCTAGTGCGACCCATTCGTGAGTGCTGCTCGAGTGTTTGGGATCTGCACGAGGTCGGATTAAAGAAAGACATCCAAGCTATTCAGAGGCATGCTGCTATATTCATTACCGGTAGCTTCAATTAAAACGCGAGTATTGCTGGCACTAAGTGGTGAAAAGTATAGCAATGAGTCGTATATAATGTTTATTGCAAACACAGATTTCGGTCACTGTGTGGCCATCTTCAGTGCATAAAATGTAAGTGACAGTATTACAAGCACTTACATTTACACACAGGTCCCAACTGGACTATTCATGTCAACGGTTGAGTGTGAACTGAACTACCTTTTTTTTATTAATCAGTCTTCTGACTACATCTCAAAGTAGCAGTTGCAAGTTACGTCCTTAATTATTTGCTGGACATATTCCAGTCTGTCTTGCAAAGCTTTGCAACAACTGCTCAAAAGAAACGTGCACCTAAAATAGCGTACATCATCTCGGATTTATTTTGTGAGCATAAGATGTTCTCATAGGAGCTACGATTGGCATAGTTTACTACTAAAAAAACATCCACAAAATACTTGAAAATGGCCTAAGGCCTTGGCACCTGAAGGCATCACGAAATATTTCAAAGAATTAATCTCAGCTGCACACCCCATCGCATTCAAAACGAAAGAATCTGTTGAAATACGCGTCGAAGAAATTCTAATGAACCGCGACAGCGGCCACCAGCTGTATAATGCGTTAAATCTAGTCGTGTCCGAGATCTGCTCTAGACGAAGACGCCAGATCACTCCGATGGCAGCGGCGAGAGGCATCGCTGAAGATAGCTGATGTTCACAGTTCCATCAGCGAAGGGGCTGCAGCCGAACAGTGTGGTCCGTCTGTCAACGTGACCCTGACGCATGCGCGGCAATACGATCAGCGCGCTATACAGGGTGGACACTAGAACGTCTTCGTCAGTCTTCGATTGCTCAGCTGAAGATGACTGGCAGGTTCCCAGTCGAAATATCGTGGGGTGGAGTATACAACGACCTGCTGCAAATCCTGAAATCTCTTCGAACATTTATTTCGTTTTCGTAGTTATCGGCCGAGCAATACGTCGCGTAAGTTTTCTCGCGCGCGTCACTCCACTAACAAGGGGACCGCGACTATTCGTCATTGCCGATTCCCTTCATATTTTCAGAATATACAGAGCGCGGCCAGAAATGAAGATGACGGAACTGGAAGCTCCAGATGGCCAAGAATGAAGAGAAAATAGCATTTTCGGAGCGTGTCGTGTGAGACACAAGCCGTTTACATAAACTGCAAATAAACAGAAATTTGTCAATAACTTGTATTTATTAATATCCTGATAAAAGGCTTGAAAAGGAGAGGAAAAAGAAATTTGGGATTGCAAATAATTTCCAAGATAGGACTGCACCAATAGCGTACACGAGGACTCTGCAGATAACTTTCCATGAAGGACTGCAATTACAGCGTACAGCACTTCCAGTAGTTTCATTTCGACCTTGGAACAGCCCTCCGCAGCTGCACGCCAACAATACGTTCCCCTACTTTTACAATGAATATCGCCCTAGGAACGATAAATCATCAAACGTAAAATAATAAATGAATATACACGACGTTCTCGTGTACACCTTACAATGTTTCCTGGAAATTTATTTACAGTTCAAAATGTTGCTTTCCCATTCGTATTCACGTCTTTTACGAAACTACTATTAAATACAATTTATTGAGCATTATTTCGATTTATTTACAGTTAATGTAACGTAAACATTGAAAATTGAGTTCCAGACAGAAAACCGGCCACACAACCTTCGGACAACCGTTCTGTACTCTTTCCGCTGCACTGACCGATGCCTGGGAACTATGCTAAAATAAATCTCCCATGCCTCGCCGGCCCGTATCAAACATGCTATTTTTTTTCTAAAGCTCGCCCATCTGCAGCTTCTAAAATCTGCGTAACGCTCTCGCGCTTTCTCGTTGGAAACATCTCTATCTCTTCTATTAGTCCTGTTCCATAATAGTGAAAGGCGAGCAACACTCAACAATCGGTGCAATAAGTGTTCTGTAAGCCGCTTCCTTCGTGGGCGAATTACATTTCCTTACGAATCTTCCAGTGAATCTCAGCCTGACATTTGATTTTCCTACTGTTTGTTTTATGTGCTCATTGCACTTCATGTCGCTCCAGATAGACACTCCTGCAGAGTCTATGGTAGATACTGTTTACAGTGATTTATCGCAAATAAAGTAGGTGATCATCAATGGACGTCTTCGCCTATTTACGCACAACACGTCGCATTTACACTACTCGCCACTAAAATTGCTACACCAAGAAGAAATGCAGATGATAAATGGGCATTCATTGGACAAATATATCATACTAGAACTGATATGTGATTACATTTTCACGCAGTTTGGGTGCATAGATCCTGAGAACTCAGTACCTAGAACAACCACCTCCGGCCGTAATAACGGCCTTGATACGCCTGGGCACTGAGTCAAACGGAACTTGGATGGCGTGTACAGGTACAGCTGCCCATGCAGCTTCAACACGATACCACAGTTCATCAAGTGTACTGACTGGCGTATGGTAACGAGCCAGTTGCTCGGCCACCACTGACCAGACGTTTTCAATTGGTGAGAGATCTGGAGAATGTGCTGTCCAGGGCAGCTGTAGAACATTTTCTGTATCCAGAAAGGCCCGTAAAGAACCTGCAACATGCGGTCGTGCATTATCCTGTTGAAATGTAGGGTTTCGCAGGGATCGAATAAAGGGTAGAGCCACGGGTCGTAAAACATCTGAAATGTAACGTCCACTATTCAAAGTTCCGTCAATGCGAACAACAGGTGACCGAGACGTGTAACCAATGGCACCCCATACCATCACGCCGGGTGATACACCAGTATGGCGATGACGAATACACGCTTCCAATGTGCGTTTACCGCGATGTTGCCAAACACGGATGCGGCCATCATGATGCTGTAAACAGAACCTGGATACATCCGAAAAATGACCTTTTACCGTTCATGCACCCAGGTTCGTCGTTGCGTACATCATCGCAGGCGCTTCTGTCTGTGATGCAGCGTCAAGGGTAACCGCAACCATGGTCTCCGAGATGATAGTCCATGCTGCTGCAAATGTCGTCCAACTGTTCGCGCAGATGGTTGTTGTCTTGAAAATGTCCCCATTTGCTGACTCAGGGATCGAGACGTGGCTGTACGATCCGTTACAGCCATGCGGATAAGATGCCTGTCATCTCTACCTAGTGATACGAGGCCGTTGGGATCCAGCACGGCGTTCCGTATTACCCTCCTGAACCCCCCCCCCCCCCCCCCCCCCCCCCCCGATTCCATTTGCTGCTAACAGTCACTGGATCTCTACTAACGCGAGCAGCAATGTCGCGATATGATAAACCGCAATAGGCTACGATCCGACCTTTATCAAAGTCGAAAACATGATGGGACGCTTTCCTCGTCCTTACACGAAGCATCACAAAAACGTTTCACCAGGCAGCGCCGGTCAACTGCTGTTTGTGTATGAGAAATCGGTTGGAAACTTTCCTCATGTCAACACGTTGTAGGTGTCGCCATCGGCGCCAAACTTGTGTGAATGCTCTGAAAAGCTAATCATTTGCATATCATAGCATCTTCTTCCTGTCGATTAAATTTCGCGTCTGTAGCACGTCATCTTCGTGGTGCAGCAATTTTAATGGTCAGTAGTGTATTTATGATTATGGTCAACAGCCATTCCATGCTACAGTTATCTGGTCTCTGAAGGTCATTGTGCATTTCGCTACATGTTATTGTGTTACGACCTTCCTACAGACAACAGCTTCGTCCGCAGAAAGCCTCACAGAGCTTCCGAATTTGTGAATTAGGTTTAGTTTTCGGGTTATATGCATACCATTCCGGGTTTTTCACCTTGAACCAATTCCAGTTCAGAATTACTTCTGACAAAATTAAGAAATAATATGTTACAGGGAAACAAATAAAAGCAAATTGGTCCTCTCTTTAAACGTCAGAATTACTGAAATACATCTTCTGCTTCCACAGCATCATAAACTGAGCTTCTTACATTTTAGTTTCCCTTATGTATATCATTCACAAAAGCAACTGCCATTTAAATTCCCACACTCATGTATACTTCCTTGCTTACAATTACAAAAATTCACACGTCACATACATACATTTATTCCCTTAATCGCTAAGCCAATGACAGAAATTACATACGCAACCTTTACGCTATGGCTCAAAAGTTTTCGAACACCCTGAAACGAAGACGAGAAAGCTAGTTATCGGATTCACATACGAATTAGCTATACTGTTTGACCAGTGTCGTGCTCAATAGTGTTCCACATTTTTAAAAATTAAATCGTTCAAAACATAACTTTCAGTTGTTCAGTTTCCAAGCATTGCATGTCGCTTATTTTCTATTGTGGTGGTATAATATAACGTTTCCTCACGAGAGGGTGTTCACAGCCCGTCAACAAATTTGTAAACAAGGTTACAGGTAAGAAAGTGGCATTTAGTTAAGCACGAGATGTCAAAGAGCGAACTTCAGCGAGTGCTCAGTGTGAACATCGATAATTGAACAAAGAAAGGAGCTTTCAACAGAAAAACATTCTGCAGTTGTGTCTTTAGATGCAGCCGATCTTGCTATGTGACAAACAGCACGTCAACAACATATTTCCTTGGGATATGTCCATTATAACTGGTAACGGCATGCGGATACTGGCCAGAATGTGGATAGACCTCGAAAGGGTAGGCCAAAAGGCACATCAAAAAGTGATGAAAAATATATAGCCAGCCAGAGTAGCCGAGCGGGTCTAGGCGCTCAGTCCGGAATCGCACGACTGCTACGGTCGCAGGCTCGAATCCTGCCTCGGGCATGGATGTGTGTGATGTCCTTAGGTTAGTTAGGTTTAAGTAGTTCTAAGTTCTAGGGGACTGATGACCTCAGATGTTAAGTCCCATAGTGCTCAGAGCCATTTGAACCATTGTTGTGAACAAATATATAGTACTCACACGAAACGTGATCGCTTCAAAACAGCGCCAGTTTCAGCACCCGGACTCAACCATAATAGGCAAAAGCCGGTGAGTGTAAGTGAGAAAGACTTCTTCAGGTAGTGAACTTTAACAGGCGTGCGGCCGCTAAGAAACCATTACTGACGGCTATTAATAGGCAGAAAAGGCTACACTGGGTAAGACAGTATGAAATTTGGGTAGTAAATGAGTGTAAAAAGGTACTTTTCACTGACGAATCCAAATTTGAGGTCTTTAGCACAAAGCTGCGCAAGTTTGTTCGCCGATTGCCAGGTGAACGAATGTTACACCAATGTCTGTCTCCAACATTAAAGCATGGGAGGTTCTTCCTCATGGCCTGGGGATGATCTTGTACCATGAAGAAAGAGGAATACCATCGCATTCTACAGTGATGTGGCAGCTCCAATCACCCCAGTTGTAATACTACTGAATTGCTTTGGGATCACTTGGATAGAACAGTTAAATCAAGATCCCAACTTTCACACCTCTGGACTAGACTACAAGAGGAATGGCGGCATATCACCGAGGAAATCCTGATGGAGCTGACAGCAACAATGCCTCGCATATGCAGAGCAGTGATTGAAGCCAAAGGAGGTTACTTTGAGTAGAGTAAAAATTTGACTGGAAGTATTTATTTCAAAAGAAGATTATTCCAAATCTGCCTTATGAGTGTTTCTAACATTTTTCGTTCCAATTTGCATTTTTTCCTCAAAATCACTATCGTTAAAAAATGGCTCTAAGCATTATAGGACTTTACATCTGAGGTCATCAGTCCCCTAGACTTAGAACTACTTAAACCTAAGTAACCTAAAGACAACACACACATCCATGTCCGAGGCAGGATTCGAACCTGCGACCGTAGCAGCAGCGCGGTTCCCGACTGAAGCGCCTAGGACCGCTCGGTCACAGCGGCCGGCTCACTATCGCTCAAAAACTTTTGAGCGATGGTATAACACAAAGCAGTAAAAGATAAAATTATTATTCAAAATAAGTTGTTTTTCAAAATATGTGTTTTGCTATATTACTGAAAGCGTAGATACGTCGTCGGAGTTATTCAGGGACTTTTAGATAATATTTTGACTCTCTAGGAAACCACGTATTGATGGAAGCAATACACTTTGCGGTTTATGTTATTTTGTGCATCTCCAAAACCACTTTAGATAAGAAGCTCAAACTTCTAACCGTCGATAGAAATTAACACATCTAAATGAAACAAGTCTCGTCACATTTAGTTTCCGGCAAAATATTTGATTTAATTTATAATAATGAACGTACCCGGTGTACCGGTATGAAATGAGCGTCTTTTTGTAAAAAATAAACACTAATTTTGAATTGAAAAGTAAAATCATTTTATTCTAAGTACTGACCATTGCTTTCTATACATTTTGACCACCTTTCTGGCAATTTGTGGACACCACGCCAATAGAAATGTTCGTCTTTTGAAGCAAACCGATCACCAAATTTTCGGCTTCGTTACTCTGCCAATGCGTGCCCCATTAATGAAAACAAATGTTAGTCGCAAGGGCCCAAGTCTGGTGAATAGGGCGCGTGGGGTAGCAGCTCCCAGCCAAGTGTTTTGATTGTACCCTGAACCAGTTTTGCTTTGAGTGCATGTGGATTGTCGTGTAAAAAAATTACTTTGCCATGTCTTCTGGCCCATTCTGGTCTTTTTTCGATCAATGCATAGTTCAAATTGATCATTTGTTGTCTGTAGCGAATAGTATTCACAGTTTCACCGGGTTTTAGAAGCTCATGATACACCCCACCATTCTGATCCCACCAAACACAGAGCATTGTCTTCTCGCCGAATCGATCTGGTTTTCCAGTCGATTTTGATGTTTGTCCCGGATTAACCCGTTCTTTCTCCCGTTTAGGATTCTTAAAATAAACCAGTAACAATTCGATGCAAAATTGATTTTCTTTCATGTCTTTGAAGCAAAATTTGAGAAATGGTTTTTCGGTTTTCCGTCTGTCTTTCATTTAGTTCATGTGGCACCCATTTCCCACACATTTGGATCTTTCCCATAGCTTTCAAACGGTCAGAAATTGTTTGTTGTGCAACATTTAGCATTGCTGCCATTTGCTTCTGACTCAAAGTATCATCTTCATCCAATACTGCTTACAATTCGGCGTCCTCGAACTTTTTTGGTGGTCTTCCACGTTCTTCATTTCTCACATCAAAATCATTATTTCTGAACCGTTGAAACCATCTTTTGTATGTTGCTTCTGATGGAGCACGATCACCATATGCTTCGACAAACATTCGATGCGACTATGCAGCACTTTTTTTTCAAATGAAAACAAAAAATTAATGCTTTCCGCAAATCATCACTTTCTGCTGTAAAAAATTCGACATTGTTAACACGATAAAAACACATGATGTTGTTTGTTCCATGGCATGATGTATACTAAATATCTTTGACAGATGTGATACCAACCAAACAAAAAAAAAATAAGGCTCTTTCACAACAAATGTTCCCTATCGACACATTTGTATCTTAACGCTCATTTCATACTGGTACACCTGGTAATATTTTGTCGTTTGTAAAGTAGTGACACCTGTCGGTGCAGGTTGGCTCAAGGAAGAAACATTTGCCACGGTGAAGCTGTGAGCCACTTAATCCGAATGGTTGGTGCACGTTGCTACGTCACAGCCTCATTCTCGCGACAGGTCGATGTAGAGAAGGATCTTTTTACAAGCACTGTTATAAAGACTGTTACATTAGGTGCGGGCAATTTTTGGTGACCCGCGGGCCTGATTCACGTACTTTCGCTCGCAGCCCGCCTCATTACGGAACTTGACAGCAGCGTCCCTTGGGTATATATATTGAGAACTTTAGCGCCTGTGACGTTAATGTTTACGGGGCAACGCACAGATATGAATGGCACCCCTTTCTCGACACTGCACGCCAGCAAATTATGCCGCAAAACAGGTGTTTTCGAGAGTACACTTCTTTTATATTCGCCCCATATTCAGGTGTTGCATTTATTTACGCGTCGTAAATGTTGTTTCTTTACTTACGACGTTTTACCGTAGCACTCTTAAAAACTTCCATTGCAAAAATTCTGCAACGCCATTTCTAAAGACATAATATTTACGACACGTAACACATAAATAAAAGTTAAATATCTGGGGATGGGATGCCAGGCATCTTGAAGTTTCATGAAAAAATAAACGATAATAAAAGCTGATAGTTCCATCTAATTCGTTATATATTGCCGTCAGTTTCAACAGATGCAGCCGGCCGCCTGCTACTGTGTTACATCTCCACGTCTATCCAGCTCTACCTGTCCTGTATTAGTTCTACACCGTCTACAGTGCTCCAGTGCTCTGTTAAGACGGTGACTTCTATTATTAGTATATAAAATGGAGCAGCCAAATCATGGTCATTGAACAATTTCTCTATGTACCTCAATCTGGAAGATTTGAGCAAAACAATATCATTTCATAACGGATACAAATGTACATTATTTCCGGAGACTACAATATCTTATTATGTGTGTAGCGATAGGAAACATTTGCGAAAGCTATAATTCAAAAAATAAAGCGAAATGAGCAGCTTTTAGCGAAATAACGTGAAATCTGCGATTTTTGAGAAATTTCACAAAATTTATGATTTTTCCGTGCCGATATAAGAATGTTGTACATCTGAGGATGGCAGTTTGCTAATATCCGTAAGTGATCGTTATGGAATGTTAAAATTGTATTTTGGTGTCTGATCTCGTCAAGGCTGAGGTTCGTGTATAATCTAATATTTCGTTTTCCCGTAACAAAGTTTGCTGCAACGACAAAAGTAGCACTGAAATTGTAAAGAAAACACCGATCTGACAAAAAAGGAACACGAAATTTAGCAAAAACGGAACTCCGAATTTGGCAAAAACGATACCGAATCTGACAAACCCGAATTTGACAAAAATAACAAAATGCGACAAAAAGTAACACCGAATTTTGCAGAAAAACATTTGACAAAAAGGTCACCGAATTTGGCCAAAATACCGAAGTTGGAGAAAAAACATCAAATTTGAGGCAAAACAACACCGAATTTGGCTAAAAATAACACTGAATTTTACAAAAAATGTCACCAAATTTCGCAACAAAGATACCGAATTTGACAAAGACGGAGAACAAATTTGGGAAATGCTAATATCGCTTTTGGCAAAAATAACACCGAACGTGACAAAAAATTACATAGAATGTGGCAAAAAATAATATATTTTGGCAAAAACACACCCAATTAAGTGAAAACATAACAAGTAATTTGGCAAAAATAACAACGAATCTGGCAAAAACAACGCGAATTTGGTAAAAAAGTAACACCTAAATTGACCGTAAAATAACACCATTTCTTCCTATCCCCATTCACATGTCGTATTTCGCTGTTCTACAAACAATCGATAGGGAAATGTAAGTAAGTCATATTTAGATATATTAAGAGAAATATTAGCGTCTTTTATTCTAGTGGTATAGTAAATGACGCTTTTTCCTGCCGTCGGAGGGGAGAAACTGTTCACCGCACTCTTCAGTGAGATGAGCGAAGCTATTTGTCATCAGACCGGACAGGAAGTGACGAGCTAATATAATGGGTTACTGACAAAGTCCACTGCGGAGTTTATTTCCCTCTGTGGGCACAGTTAAACGGGCGTACTGAACAAACAGTAAACTTCCAGTGTTTGGACAGTGGCTACTGGCTGCCTCACTCTGCTCTGGATTCGACGCGGAACGCACTGACCTGTTTAAGTTCATGAATTATGTAATTACATGGCGCATTTCCTCCACTGTGGTAAGGCAACGCGTAAAAAAGTAATTCCGCATAATCACTGGAAGCTTCAGATATATTTTTGTACTCATAAATGTGTCTGCGCAAACGTTCAAATCTACTACAAAATTATGCTTCGCAATTAGAGCCAAATATATGTGTTTGAGAAGGCGACTGGACGAAGATGTTAAAAACAGAGGAGAGGAGGCATAAACTTTGGTATCCCATCGACATGGAGATCGTTAGAGAAATGCACTACCTCAGCTGGGACAGGATGAGTACAGGCTTCCTCTGAGGATTGTTAAAAAAAAACGCAGTCTTCCCTTGAAGTGCACAGTTTCCACCCGTCATGTTGCCTGAGCATAGCCCATTGAATGAAGTATGAAGATTTTTTTCGCGAAACGCTGTTGGAGAAGCTTAGGGAATCAACACTTTCAACAGACTGCATAAATATTTTACGGTCTTCACTGCTCCACTGCTCATTTCGCATAAGGAGAGTGATGTAAGAGCGATTAGAAGTTGTACAGAGACATACAGGCAATAATTTTTCTCTTGCTTCATTTGGTGGTGGAACAGGAAAGAGAAGGACTACCTATGATACAAAATACACTCCGCCATGCACTGTGCAGCGATTCGCGGGTATATGTAGCTGTAGACATAATCTCACGTGATACATTAACAAGCTCTATATCATTTTATTCCTCTAATTATAGGAACATTGAATGGCGTTATAAAGATGCGTCATTCTGTTGTAAAGAATGGTACTCAACCTCCGGCAGACGATCAACGAAAATATCTTGACACGCTTATGAAATATCAGATGTGTTCGGCATACGGACTGGAAAAAATGAAGATTAGTCGACAGCGAGGTCATTACAGACTTACCAAAAGTTGCCCTTGAACAAGAATGATTAAGAAAATCGTTAGTTTCCTTTGCAAAGAAACCGTCTTGGCACTTGCCTCAGACGATGGAAGAAAACCACAGAAAAGCTAAAACTGAACGGCCGGGTGGGGATCTGAACTACCGTCCTTCCGGATGTGAGTAAAACAGAGATAAATGCAGAATAGTGTGTGTGTTTTTTTAACTTACCAGTGCAGTAGGCACGTAAATTTAGAGGTCTGTGGTTAAAACTCATTCGGTCCTAGGATTTATTTGTTAGATATCTCTTTTGTCACCTCTAGAAATGATTCATTACTGTGAAAAACGCCAAGTTTACGTTAAAATGTAGGACACTATAGTGACATGTTCTTCACCGTTCACTAGGTGATATCTGTTCATTTCTCGGCCAGCACATTTTTTTCCATTTTTACGTTGGTCGTCTATTGGACTGTACGCGGGTGGAAGAGAGAAGCTTCGCACCGGGCTGAGAGTTCTTTTCTAGCGTCTGAGGAGCCCATCAGCAGATCTTTTGTGTCAAGTCACCATGGGGGGTAGCCGAGATTTTGACATCAGTTCTGAACGCCCCCACCCCGCCTTTTGTCTATTGGCGAGTGGCGGCAGCAATGCGGCCGTCAGTTGGCGTACGCCCTGCCACTCGCTGGAGGAGATTGTAAAATGGAAATGAGCGTTTGGCGTCATTGGCAGTGAGACCCCTTACGGTGCAGGTCTTATTTCATTCGACGCCACAATAGGCGACCTGCGCGCCGGATGGGGATGAAATGATGATGAAGACAGCACAACACTCAGTCCGTGAGCGGAGAAAATCGCCGACCCAGCCGGGAATCGAACCCGGGTCCGGAGGGCGGCAATCCGTCACGCTGACCACTCAGTTATCGGGGCGGACAGAGGAGGTGGTGAGTACCATAATCAGACTACAATGTGCTGGCGTCTTGAGGACAGCTGCCCTGGCGTCAGCAGCACGTTGGAGCGGTACCTCTGTTTCGCTCCAAAATCATGATTCAGCCAACGACGTTCCGTCGGTTCCACTAATGGAGGGCGGAGAGAGCCGGTCAATCGAAAATACGCGCATAACTTGGTTGCAGTCCGATACCATATTCGTGAATGTTAAATGTGCTTCGTATACACAGAAAGAGGGATTTTAGAAAGTTTCTCGGCCGTCATGTTGGTAACAGCATACAGTTAGCCCCTCCGCGTGTGGTTTTGAGAAGCTGGTAGGTGGGCAGGAGGAAGAGGTGGGAGTGAGGTAGGGGTGGGAGTGTGGGGACAGAGGTTTCAGTGCTGCAAACATTGACCGAGAGAGACGGAAGCTGCTGGCCATGTGCTGCTGTTTGGACTATTCATGCTCTCTCGGAGCAGATGTGAGTGATCCGAAATCTGAGCAGTTCACTTTTCATATGACTGAATGTGCAGTCTAAGATGCTAACTTAACGTCAATTGGAATTTAATGTCTTTTATCTTTCATCAGTGACCTGCACAGATAAGGACATATTGCTGCTATTGCTTCCATAGAGTCTTCCTTCCGTATGAAGCCCCCCCCCCCCCCCACGATGTTCATCTCATTAAATTTGTGAAACTAATTCGAAGGTCGATTGATTTATTTCTTTCATTGTCAAAGTTTGTTTAATATTTGTGCAATTTTAGAGTAAAATCAGATTCTGCGAAAAGCAGATTAATTATGGCTTTCATTGTCAACGTTGTTTTAATACTTGTTCAGTGCTCAGGATAACAAAAAGCAAAACAAAAAATCAGACTCAAGGCTAAGAGCAGGATTATTGTTACTAATCTTTGTTTTATAAAAGGTGAAACTAAGAAACGCTGTTACAGACAAATACGTTTTTGATTTATCCCTTCCAGCTTTAGAAGAACTAAAAATTCTGTATGAAACAGATCTGTCTACTAAAAGGTGGCGGCGTTAAAAGTAGACCGCACCCCTTTCAATGCGAATGCTATTTCGACTTTAGAACTGTAGTAAACAGTTTAACGCAATAATCGAAATAGTATTCGTCTGTCAGTATTACAGTTTATTTCACCAGCGACACTTAGAGTCTCTCTTTCTCGATAGAAAAAAGAATTGAAATTGTAGCAGCATATGTGAAAACCATTTCGATTAAGGAAAGTCAAAAATTTTCTGGATCAGGTATACGGATAGAGGACTACCAGCAAAGAGAGCAATACAGAGCCTGTATAAAAACTGGCGCACATACGGATCTGTGCAGAATGTAAAAAGACAAAGAATTCCTTCAGTTGCCACACCATAAGCTATTGCAGACATTCGTCGCAGAATTAATCAGAGGTCAAAGAAGTCTGCAAATAAATTGGCCCAACAGGCACATATAATTAGCAGGAGATCATAACGAAGTGTGTCAGCAACCACTCCATGATGAAAAAATCGGCGTTTGGTGCTCTGTATAACAGGAACGCGTATCATTGGACCGACTGTTTGTGACACCCTCAACATGGCAGCATGTATGGAAATTTTTTATACATTTTGTGCTAAAATCACTGAATATGAACGACAATACTGCTTCTTCTAGCAAGATGTGACAACATACAACAGCCCTAAGATACCACTGGAACTAGTCCGTGATGTCTTCACCGACAAACGAAATGTGAGCAAACATTTATGGCCACCACGTTCAGCGGCTCTAATAAGTGATTTTTTTTCTGTGGGGACATTTGCAGTGCAAGGTCTGTTAAACACATCCACACACAATGCAGGGAAACAAAGACAACATTAGACGTGAAGTTGACGCCATCGATATCGTCGGGTGTACCTAAATATGCTTAGACGTGGACAGTTGTGTACTGATGTCGCAGGGGGTCACTTTTAACATTTTCTATAAACGTGTTTTTCCCTGTATTTTCCACACTACATAAAGGGTAACTCCATTTCAGCTCTTCGTTTCTGCAATCTCACTGCATACTTACACGTGCTACTTTCATCTGCGGCATGCTGAATTACAAGACACCTTATTTGCTGCCTAATTTTCCTGATTAGACAGAATTATCTACCACGAAGCGTGAAAGAGGGCGCAAATTTTTTCTCTCTACAGAAGACGTGTAAACGTAATATAAATCATGTAGCTAAAAGAGTAATGAAAAACATCAGCACATTCCTCTCAGAGGATAAATTAATATTTGAGTGTAATGAAACGCCGACCGCGGTGGCAGAGCGGTTCTAGGCGCTTCAGTCCGGAACAGCGCGACTGCTACGGTCTTAGGTTAGTTAGGTTTAAGTAGTTCTGAGTTCTAGGGGAGTGATGGCCTGGGATGTTGAGTCCCACAGTGCTCAGAGTCATTAGTGTAATGAAACGGAATTTCTGCAGCTTCTACCACGGAACTCTCGTAAAAGCGTGCCTTTATTGTGCGAATGGTCAAACATTCGGTTAAGGCAACCATTTTAAATTCTTAGGACTGATGATAGATGGTATGCTTTCTTGAAAGAATCGTGTTCAAGATCTTGCGTAGAAACTGAATGATGCGAGACAAACGTGAAGGCTTGTTTACTTTGCCCACTTTTACTCTGCTGTGTCAAACGGCGTTACTTTTGAGGCGACTCTGTGCACTCATCAAGAATATTTTGAACCCAGAAATGGGCTGTCAGACTGATCCGTGGTATCAGTTCGTGAAATTCGCGAAGACTGTGGTTCAGGTGTTTCGGAATTCTGACTCTTCCAACACTTAACATATATTCCATCATGGGATTTATTATTGACAATACTGATTAATTCAAAAGAAACTGCAACATTCGGTCATTTAACACCAGACGGAAAAACGATATACACTTGGATGACACTTGCCTAACCATTGCACAGTAAAATCCGCATTAATCAGAACTTTTCATTTTCAGTTGGCTGTCAGCAGAAATGAAAGAAAGTGAATGACGAACCCCAAGTATTCAGAACGAAACTGCAAGGTTTCCTTTTGGCACAATCCCTCTGTTCTGTACGGGAGTTCCTTGCAGTAGATGAGAATTTTTCTTAGCAATGTTTAATTTATTGAAATACTCTTTTCTTCAATTTTTGCAATTTTTTAATCAGCGTTCTCTAAACTACGTACAGACTCTTTCCTTCAGTAAATAGCTTTGGCTCACATGGTCCCGTGGAACATGTTGAATACATAAGTAACCCATCCAATCGTCGTTATATGGCCGAACGCGTTTATGGCGTAAATGGAACTGATACTTTCAATATTGTTAATCTATGAATACACAGTTGCTAAGTATTCCAGCCGAAAAAAGGTCCTATCGGAGACAAAATATACAAATATTTATGTTTATTTAAAAGACTCTGACTGAAAAGTGGAGTAACAGCAGCTTCATTCTACCTTCCTCAGCACCTTTAAAATTTTCCCAGAAACTTTGGCGTGCAAACATACTCTCTCTCTTTTTAATTTGTAACTTACCACGTACTCCCACAAGATCCCTTAACTGTAGCTCACTCACAGCCGCTAGTTCACCGCTGTAAGTCGGCCACATTCATCCACTCCCAGTTGCCCATTCCCAGATACTCATTCAGCCCAACCCACTATCATTACCTCTTTGTGTCTCTCTGTCTCCTGTCGCACAGCCACAGCCTCCTTCGTTTTGTCCTCCTACAACTGTCTCCTCTCACTCTCAATGTCTCCCTCTTCATCTCTCCTCTCTCTTCTCACTATCTCTCTCCACCTCGTTGTCACTGTCACAGACTTAGTCTCACATTATCAGGTTATCACCCATTTTCACTTTCTCCTTCTCTTTATAAATCTTCCATCGGCATTGTCTCCTTCACTCTTTTCCTAGCACTGTCCTGCCATTGTCAACTGTGTCCCTCTCTTTCTCTCACATTTCCAGTGTCTCCTTCGCTCTTTCTATACCACAACCATTGTCTTCTTGCTTCCGGTATTTATTACTTTTCTGTCTCTTCCGCACTGCCACTGTCTCAACATAAAAAGCGCGAATATGTGCGCATGCCAAAATGTTTAGGAAAATTTGCAAAGGTGCTGAGGAAAGCAGAATGAGGCAGCTGGTAACAAACAGGACCACATGCGCATTTTTTGTGTTCAGACAGGAGCATTTTTCCACTGGGTCTCTTCTTTTTGCTGGTGCAGCAGGCCACGTAACTCTTATGAAAAGAATTCTATCGGTCAGTATATTAATATAGTTTACTTATGCGGAACTGAAATAACGCAAAACTAATTTTACATTTCAGTTTAGATTGTACGTGCACAACTATTTTGTACTTGCTTCAGCACTACAACATGGCGCAACGAAAATCGTTCCAATGAAAACGAAGACACTTTCCAGCATATTTATCCTTTAAGTTTCCTTCAATTTTGGTCCATGGTCACAAACGTTTTGTTAATAGATTACCGGTTTCGGTCTATAATGACCATCATCAGATCTGTTTTATAAAAACAAAGTTCTAATGTACTGCAGCCATAGTGGCTTTGTTTTCATAAAACAGATCTGATGATGGTCATTATAGACCTAAACCGGTAATCTGTTAACAAAACGTTTGTGACCATAGAGGTAAATTAAAGGAAACTTATTGTATATACGGGTCACTGTTTTATTTGCAACAATATCGCAGCTGTGAAAATATTTAGCCTTGCTACGTCACTTTATAAAATACTTTTTTGCGTCACACCAGATTTCACATTAGTATTTTATGTATACAAGTGCTTCGGAAACAAATGAAGGTATCAAGAAAATTTTCAAGGCTGTTCGACATTTGGATCTTAGGAACATACCGTAAAAGTTTCTGTCATCTGCTGTGTATAGCCGCCTTGGAATCCATTGCTCGGTTTTGGTACGAAAAATGGTAAAAACAGTTTTCTAAGAAGCCGCCGATGAGCTAAAAACTATTTTTGAATACTGAAACATAGCACTTCTAGATAAATGCATAGAGAATGTACCGTTAAACTTTAAGAATTTTCTGAG
Source organism: Schistocerca gregaria (assembly GCF_023897955.1). Classification (NCBI taxonomy): domain Eukaryota; kingdom Metazoa; phylum Arthropoda; class Insecta; order Orthoptera; family Acrididae; genus Schistocerca; species Schistocerca gregaria. The sequence continues at coordinate 1,062,532,272 of NC_064920.1, forward strand.
GTTGTTTATTATTTAGATTTCACTTCATATCGATTCTTAGGTGCGCGTTTTACTTGTAGAAGTAGGATAAATTTGAACCTCTGTATCTCGGAATCCGGTAAAGATATCAAGAAAATGTTCAAGGTTGTCCGAGATTGGAATCTTAGAAATTTATCGTAAAAATTTCAGTCATTTGCTGTGCATAGCCGTTTTGGAAGCCGTAACTCGATATTGGTACGAAAAAATGGTAAAAAACTTTTTTCTTGAGGGTGGGGGGTGTTTCTAAGAAACCGCCCATGAATTAATAGTGCCTCGATAAGCCCCTTAAGGCCCACCGTTGACCATGTCAAATACAAAAAGAATCAATCAATTTCCTCCATTAGCCTAAGCAGAACAAGTGTGTGATATTCATACTTCGATCCTGTGCTATAGGATAATGAATCTTAGACGATCTTTCTGTTGAATATACACGCGTGCCTATTACAACAATTATTTTTATGTTATGTGGCACTGAATATTGAGTGGATGAATGTTTTCCGTTTTTTCTCATCTCGCGTTCGCACCTGCCCGTATGCGGGGGTGTGCAACAGCCTCACTGGCTGCCATGGGCCGCTCCAGTCGTTATAATTGGCGTCGCGTATTTTTACCGCGCGGGCTGGAGGCGATGCGGCGATTGTGTACGACGAGTACCTGCCCACGTCGGCGCCGCCAGCGGGACATGGCACTTGTTTGAAAGGCGCGCGCCTCACGGACTGCCTGGTAAAACGTCTGCCGACTTTCTCAAGTTACGCGGTGCATACGAGTATCTTTTGTTCTGAGTTGTTTGATACGCACTGTTTTATGTGCGGGGAGGGATGACTGAAGACGAAAGTTGCAGTTCAATCAAGATCCCCTATCGTTGGATACCGTCTCTGAACTACAGTACTGCAATCATCTTCATCCCACAAGTCAATGTCGTATTAATATACAGCCAAAGCAATGAGGCCACTGGTAAGCTCAACAGCGACTTAATTTCCTTGTTACTGATGCAAATAAAATGTCATTGCTCTCATTGGATCTGAGAATCATTTAAAAGAAAGTTCTTGAGATTTCCAGGTTTTTTTTTTTTTTTAGATTGAAATTCCACATTTCCCTGAAACAACGTTTGCTGTATGTCAGAGTTATACGAACGTATTAGAGTGCCTTGTTTGACACAGAAAGAGTTGCTGTCGATAAAATATCGATATTTATAGGAGACATCACATTCGCCAATATATCGAAAAATCGTTAACGACTTGGTAATATCGAGTGCCAACATTTTTATTTTATGTTATATTTTTTTCGCTATTTTCGGTAAACATCGGCATTCTTCAAAAACCGTTGCTCAAAATGATGAACAAAAATCTGAATGACAAGATTGTTGCGAGGGGAAACGCAGACGTAATTGGCGCTCGGTGCTACCAACAGAAACTGCAATGTTAATCTTCACCATGCGATTTTGCCGCTACAACTGCTCGGTCGCTGGCGTTGGTACAAATAAGAAATAAGGAAATCGATATGAAGTGTTTCCGGACAAATCCGATATGCCACCTACATGCAGTTACCATTGTTAGCAAAGTGTTTATCGGTAAGTATGAACGTTTCCTTTCAATTCTTGCTCCAAGGGGATAAGCAGGCTACTAGCCTGTTCATGTAAGAAATAATAAAAATAAAGAAATGTAATAAAGAATAAAAAACAATACTTAAATACCGTATACAACTCTAATCCCGGTAGTATATTCACAACGTGCAGTCGATATCTTTATAGCCTGTACGTCGACATATTCTTCGTCGATATATCGGTGTACCGACACTCCTACTCGATATATCGAGGATTGGTTATGATACCTTTTAAGTATCAATATATCAGTTTACCGATATTTTTAAAAGTATCAACTGTCCTACTCAGTAGTATGTTTGACGACGAACAAGTGGGTACACACACTGTTTCACAACGATCAGAACTGTTGCTAGGCGAGGTTAAAGAAGTGCTCTGCTGAGCTTCTCAGGGGATTTCAGCACCTTGTCAATGGAATAACGGTGCGTCGCTGTGTTCGAGCAGTTCTAGGTGTTTTAGTCAGGAATCGCGCGACCGCTGCGGTCGCAGGTTCGAATCCTGCCTCGGGCATGGATGTGTGTGATGTCCTTAGGTTGGTTAGGTTTAAGTAGTTCTAAGTTCTAGGGGATCGTTGACCTCACGTACCATCTGAGTAGTTACAGGTGAGTATTTATCAGAATGACTCACCGAACAATGACGCTGAAAGTGTCTTCCAAGGAGCGCTATCTTAGTAGCTGGAGAGATAGGAATGAAACCCCTAATTTGTTTCGCCTATGGGTGAGAACGATACCAGTGAAGACATTTGATGGGATCTGACAAGGTTTGTAGCCCACTAGTGCAAGGAGTCTGCAGACATCATAGATACCATGCGTTATTTAAGAATGAAGTGCTACTGAATAGTAACAGTTTTGCCAAGTGTATGTTTCTTGTAGCAGTGGATGTGAAGGCATTACTCAGCATCAACGGAAGTTTCTGACGAATAATTTGGTTGGCAAAGTGAACCCAAACTGATCATACATATGGAGGGAGATGCCTGGGAAACGTTTTACAGAACGTCTGGGAAGAGAGCAGAAACAGAGAGATAGTCTAAAAACACTTTGCAGCAAGACCTGATGTAGCAGATTTAGTTACAGTAAAGACTTTAATTCTCAATAAACCAAGTCAATATTTACATTACCTCAGTAACAGTTGCTCAGAGTCGCTCAAAACTAATTTGGGTACATTGATCATCTAAGAATTATTGCCAGTAGATGCCTGACCCGGTTCGTTTCGGTCGCTGCCATATAATCAGTTGCCAACTTTCCCAGAAGTTATTCTCTTTCCAGGGCACAACTTGGATGTCACGAAATGACTGATGCCGCCTATAGTCCTGTAACTGCCAGCAGACGACACACGCTAAAGCACTGCAGAAAAAGTTATTCTGCGGTGTTGTCTCAAAGTAGTAGCTAACATCTAGCAAAAGCGACCATGGTACATGCAAAGGTTTTCTTTTTAATGTTAGTGTTTGATGGAGATATTGTATTTCAGAACTAGCTGAGAGAGCCGGCGTTGCGTGGGTTTTTATTTGTAGATGTGCTTGCGATTTCGTAGAGTGTTATTTAGTTTTTACTTACGAGGCTTCTTTGTATATCAAGTTTGAAGTAGTAAGATTGGAGACATGAACGAAGAGCTTATTTGCTTTTTGCTTCACTAACGCCCGAGAGAGCCATGTATAGCGCGCCCTATCAAAAGCAACTAACACTGGGGTACACGCTCACAACACGCAGGCTCTGGCCTTGTGCATTGTTTATGGTCATGGCGATGGCGTAACTTCACCGGGGATTGTACGTTTAAAGCTAAACGATCAACTGTTACGAATGTACAAGATTCGGGGTATGAAAACTTGAGCACTGCGCCACTTCACATCAAAATTTCCGCTTATAAGCTATTACGCTGGAGAGCAGTAACTTTAAGCCTCGGTGAGTGAAAGGTCCTGAGGAGCGAGATACTGCATGATGCTCTGGAGTAGAGATACATCGCGCCTCACTTTCCAAAGAGCGAGTTAAAGCCCGGTGGTTTTGTGCCACAGCAAGTCTCGCCTCACTATCTTCAGTGGATTCTTGAGACCGCTTAGTCTTTTTGCCGTTCTGATGTATTCAAAAAGACTCGACCGTTCACTAGGCGTTTTCACTCGTGAACAAAACGAAATCAATATGGAAGAAGCAGGCTCCAAAATAAATAAATAAATAAATAAATAAATTTGTCACTCAAAAAACGAACAGTGCCGTCTACTGGTTCTTTCATGTAGTACGGTGATGATTAAACATCTGAAATACTAAATTGGGCGCACGGTTTTAGATAAAACATTAAAATATGTTACCTTGAAAATTCCTCAAGTAGGTTGGGAGATCAGCATGTTAGACAAACAAAGAGATACTATGGATTTAGATAACACTCTAAATTGCGTTTTTTTTGTGATCCGATTTTGGTGAAATAAAGCCTATATGTTGCTCCAAGATAGATTCAAATTACCTGTGAAAACCCCATGACGAGTTAAGGATTATTATGCTAAAGGGGCTAAACGGCATTTTTGCATAAACAGTGTTTTTTACTTTGTTAGGTGGTATGTGAACAGAACATCCATATACTAAATAGGCTCCCCATAATGATGGGTGATGTAGGTGTTACGAAGGCCAGCAGATGGCATGAGAGGTAACTTCTACGACTTGTTGATCCTAAAGGGGGTCAGTGCATATTGTGTTACATGAGTTGGCTACACTGGACATACAGATTATACACGTCCACTTGCTCTCGCCGTTTTGTAGCCCGCCTCTTGCATGTATTCGCTGACGGTACAATGGATAGGTAACATAACACGAACAATTCACTGGAGGGAAGTAACAAAAAACTGGTAAATCTAAAAGGAAGCGTGAGCAAAAATGAGGAAGCATTTAGTTCCTGAAGATGTAACGAACACCACAGCAACTTTTTTTGTTAAGGGTAAGTGGACCAAAACAGAATACACTACTGACCATTAAAATTGCTACACCACGAAGATGACGTGCTAGAGACGCGAAATTTAACCGACAAGAAGAAGATGCTGTGATATGCAAATGATTAGCTTTTCAAAGCATTCACACAAGGGTGGCGACACCTACAACGTGCTGAAGTGAGGAAAGTTTGCAACCGATTTCTCATACACAAACAGCAGTTGACCGGCGTTCCCTGGTGAAACGTTGTTGTGATGCCTCGTGTAAGGACGACAAATGCGTACCATCACGTTTCCGACTTTGATAAAAGTCGGGTTGTAGTCTTTCGCGATTGTGGTTTATCGTATCGCGGCATTGCTGCTTGCGTTGGTCGAGATCCAATGACTGTTAGCAGGAATCGGTGGGTTCAGGAGGGTAATACGGAAAGCCGTGCTGGATCCCAACGGCCTCGTGTCACTAGCAGACGAGATGACAGGCATCTTATCCGCATCGCTGTAACGGATCGTGCAGCCACGTCTCTATCACTGAGTCAACAGATGGGGACGTTTGCAAGACAACAACCATCTGCACGAATAGTTCGACGACGTTTGGAGCAGCGTGGACTATCAGCTCGGAGACCAGGGCTCCCGTTACCCTTGACGCTGCATCACAGACAGGAGCGCCTGCCATTGTGTACTCAACGACGAACCTGGTTGCACGAATGGCAAAGCGTCATTTTTTGGGATGAATCCAGGTTCTGTTTACAGCATCATGATGGTCGCATCCGTATTTGGCGACATCGTGGTGAACGCACATTGGAAGCGTGTCTTCGTCTTCGCCATACTGGCATATCACCCGGCGTGATGGTATGGGGTGCCATTGGTTACCCGTCTCGGTCACCTCTTTTTCGCATTGACGGCCCTTTGAACAGTGGACGTTACATTTCAGATGTGTTACGACCCGTTGCTCTACCCTTCATTCGATCCCCGAGAAACCCTACATTTTAGCAGGATAATGCACGACCGCATGTTGCAGGTCCTCTACGGGCCTTTCTGGATACAGAAAATGTTCGACTGTTGCCCTGGCTAGCACATTCTCCAGATTTCTCACCAATTGAAAACGTTTGGTCAATGGTGGCCACGCAACTGACTCGTCACAATACGCCAGTCACTATTCTTGATGAACTGTGGTATCGTGTTGAAGCTGCATGGGCAGCTGTACCTGTACAGTGGTGGTTGTTCTGGGTACTGATTTCTCAGGATCTATGCACACAAACTGCGTGAAAAGGTAATCACATGTCAGTTCTAGTATAATATATTTGTCCAATGAATGCCCGTTTATCATCTGCATTTCTTCTTGGTGTAGCAATTTTAATGGCCAATAGTGTATTTTGTAGTCACAAAGGTAATTATGATGTACTTTAATTACATTCCTGCAGCTGGCCCACATACACCTTTCATCTGATACTGTTTATAAATGGGGGACTCAAGCGCAGGTGGTTTACAGTTAATAAATGTCTTCAACATAATATACCCACCACCGCATAAATTAACTTCCAGAGTGGAACTAACATATTGAACTCCACATAAAATAGCTGCCTTTCTTGGGGCAACCAATAAATTTGATATTGGATCAGTACAGAGTTAAAGAATCTTAATGTATCATCCATCATTCAAGCGCTAAGTCAATCCACTTGCCTTTTTGGTCTCCTGACACAGAGAACACGGACGGACACGACGGCACAGAGACAGAGAACTGGCAGGCGCAGCGTACCATACGTACCTCTGGCGAGCAGGAAGGCGCGGCAGGAGGGCGACAGAGCTCGGTACACGTCCCTCAGCAGCGGGCTGCCCTTGGCTGCACACCAACACCACATACTAGGTCATCTCTACCACCACCAGCTCACCGAGCACCTCCCTGCACCGCTGTCTGTGCAGTAGCACGCAGGAAGCGGTTCTGCCGTGACTACTAAACTCTGATAAAAAGTTTCGCGGCCGTCACAGATCGACTTCCACTCTAGTCACAACTCTGCTCTGCATTACTTGACGATAAGCTTTATGCTTGCCCCTTAGCGCTACATAAAAGTAGAATGTGAGGTTGCTATCTCGTGGCGACATGATTTCCTTAAATTTTGTGATATTTGGTGGTTGTTCGAGGGAAGCAGTCTGCAACGTAGTTGCTGGATGTGATACCAACTTCCAGCGAATGCAGACGAAGAATTTTTTTAAATTTTTGTCCACCATTGACCGGTTTCCATCATTTGTAGATTGGAGATGAAGGGTGTTACCTTCGCAATCGGAATGACGATACCTCTTCTGTGCTTTCTTTCTGAGACGCCACGAGTTAGGCTGTTACTGTAACATGAGGTCCGGAGGAGGCTTAGCACTCAGTTGCCCTGTCACTTCACACCTTGTAAAAGTCTGATACTAGGGGACGAGACACTTATTCTGTATTGGACAGCTGAGTGGCAAAACGCTTCGCCCCAGCACTCCTAGGTTCGTAGACGTCAGCCAGTTACGGATACAGGGGGCAAATTGCAGAAGAAAGGAAGGAGTGCGGGAGTCATTTTAGACCTTCGGAAGTTAGGGGATTGAGCTAGCAGACTGGGAAACAGCCTAAAACCCCAGCAAACACTGGTACCGTTTTGGATCTCCTACCTGAGAGACCTGGACTCTTTTCTGGATTACGAGCCGGAAGGGTGGAGGGGGGAGTGGGGTAGGGGTGGGGGGGGGGGGAGGGGGACAGCGTCGCCACCAGGTGGTCTTCCAGTTGGTCCTAAACCTGGTGGACGGTTATACAGTGTGTCAGAAGCTCCGACCCTTCTCGTTTAGGGTTACGTCCTGATGGCAGTGTGTGGAGCCAGCTAATGGATCTACTAATGGAGGTTCCTTGAGAACAAAGTGGATGCCAGCGTATCCTCTTGCCAGACAATTGTCTGGTACCACTTGGTTGCTGTACACGACGTATCCAAACGGGTTTTACAATGGATCATAGCGATTTCCACATTCCGAAGTCTATGTTAAATAACTAAAACGTGTGTTAACGGTAATAAACTTGAGTACATATACTTCAGTTTTTTAACAACGACACTGCTATGATCGAGGCATTGTAGTTACATTCCAATACGTCACACCAGGGAGCGGAAGTTCGCCAGAAAACTGCTTCCCTTTGTTATCTGGTACCTAGCGCACGAGTACTGGCTTTCTTTGGTCTGCAGCGCACCACCTACAATCTGTCATCTCACTTGTTTGCTTCAAATTACAGGTGGAGCCAGACAGTTTGTGCCATAACTGCTAATTTTAAATGCTCTACGAGTAACACACCAATACTTAGGTCGGAGCTCAGTGGAGGAAAATGAGAAAAGTGTTGTCAGGAATTCCTAAACACAACTGTTCAGATTAAGAAAAGTCTTCACGATTCTGCAGCCAGAATCATTAATATGGTGACTGCAGCCATTAAGATATAAAATAGTATTCGTAAGGGCCACGGACAAAGGTAAAGACTCCCAAGCACGCGAATGACGCAAATGGCACATATGACAGTAATGGAAAGTAGTCATTCCATTCATGGTGAAATTGCAGCTCCAGAGAGTTGTATCGAAATGCAGGAAGGCCAGCAGAGGATCAACGCCCCGTGCAAACAGAACAAACGTAACGTACTGCGCATAAATAACGTCAGACACTACTGCTCGGTTACAGAATCACTGGAAAGAGCCGCAACCTTTGCCAGGTTGGATTAATGAAGAAGATAGAGAAGATCCAAAAAAGAGAAAATGTTCCGTCACTGGTTCTCATAGTAAAGTGAGACCGTCAGAGAGAGAGAGAGAGAGAGAGAGAGAGAGAGAGAGAGAGAGAGAGAGAGAGACGTTCATCCAGCACCAAGGCCAGACGCTACAAGAGAGAGAGAGAGAGAGAGAGAGAGAGAGAGAGAGAGAGAGAGAGGCGTCATGCATACGGAGTGGTTTATCGTAAAAATCCCGAGAGCGTACGTTGCAAGAAGAGTCAAATAAAATACTATTTCCTGCCACACGCGTCTTGCGAAAGGAATATGGCGGTGAAGTCAGAGAAATTTGAGGTCAAACGGAGGCATACCAAATCTTTATTCCAGAGCGCATTATTTTCGTATAGAACATGAGATACTGTTAGACAAGGTACTGTTCCACCACATGCTGTAAAATGGCTTACGTAGTGTGAATGTAGAGTGTACGTGTCGTGCTGGATATACGTGACAATCTCGGGACTAAGAAAAGGAAGATTACGGTTTTTGCGTCCCATCGCCTAAGAGGTTGTTAGCGATGGTACAGATGCTCTAATTGGGAAAAAACTGAGAAGAAAACTGGCTTTGGTATTTCAAAGGAACCATTCTAGCATTCACACCATACAGATTAGGGAACTCACGGAAAACATTAACTTGGATGGCCTGGCTCGATGATAATTTAATAAGGAACAATATTCATGTCAGAGTAAATATTTCATCAATTGGTAAATATCTGATCGGGTGCAGTAAAATGTTAATTTACGAAAATTCTGTGGGTGGACAAAGTAAGGGTCGATCTGTGACAGCATGAGGCATGCGGTGCAGGGAAGGCATTGTAACCAAATACCACGGCAGACAATACCTGTCAGCAAGTAAAGCCAACCACAGTTAATACAAACAACCAGCAGCACTAGCTACAAACCAAATGCACTTCAAACTACAATTAATACGTTAATTATTTACAAAAAACTACACACAAAAAAGCGAGCAATAAATATGTATTATTACAGTGCTTGCTTTGAGCGCGCGCGCTCACACACACACACACACACACACACACACACACACACACACACACACACATATGGCTGCAGTTATGCGGTATTTACAAGTGAGATACATCCAGTGCGTTAGCATTAAAAAATGCATTTTGCCAAATAATGAAGCTGCTGTTTGCCTTTCACATGCTGAAATGAATCCTACGCCACTGTTAGAAAATGATTAAATGAAGCTATTACAGCGGCAAACCCAGTACTTCCGCTTTTACATACGGTAAATAGAAATAATGAATACACCTATGTCCCCGGCCACAGCTCCTTTCTTCGATGGAATGTTAAACAACGGGGCCTTTGCCGACGAGCTCCTAGTTTGAGTTTCCACGTTTACTTGCCAACTCAACTTCGATTAAAGTTTCGAGCTTTTTGGAGTAATTCTGGGATAAAGAAGGGGACCGTGAAAAAGAACTGTTTGAAGGTCTTAAGACAATGAACACTTCAAGTGGTTTAGGGTTATTTATAAAAAAGATACCGAAACGTTAAATACTCAGCCTATGGGTTGGGATGACGAGATGAATACATATCTGATATGGTATTTTTAAATTTTGTATGAGCTAAAACACAAAATTTTTACTGTATTCCATCAGAAAAAGGTTAAACGGCCGAAACTGTAATAGTGGATTTTATGAATATGTTCGTTTCAAAAAAATTTGTATGACTGAAACAAAATCATTAAATGTTAAATTGTACAATGTTGTGCGCCCCATAGCTTGTATGTAATTTAATTCATGGAGGGCATCATATTATATACCCAGAACTGTACTTCAAGATTATTTATATGCTTGCCCGGTATACTGACATATTGCCCATCATCAGTGACACCTGATACAGAGCATAAACAAAGGAATCTACGCATATCTACGTCGATAACACAAGAACATTCTGAATACATTAAAGAGGAAACACAATTTTACTTACACCCTGTATACATGTACATCAAATAAGGTGTATTTCAAGTATAAAGTTAATAAGATAGTTAAAAATGACGTGGATCTAGAAAACATAGAACCCCATTAATATTTAAAATCTAATCGTAACGCTCTACATACCTACGCCTACACGGCCACGGTGGGATCCATTATATGTCTTACCTGGACGGTACACAAACCATTGTGTCTACATGGTATACCGGAGGGACTTAAGAAAGTTAAGTTGCACACTACGGTAAGGTCACAGCGCAACTAGAGTGGAGGATTGTCAGAAGAAGGTTCACGTTCCGGTTTTCCGGCAGACAGTTCTGCTGTGGTATGGGTATAACAGGTTGCGAGTGAAATTACGCAGCAGGTGGAAATATTCGAAGTTGGGGCGCACAGTACAGTGCGATTATTGTGGTCAAAATATATAGATTACTGATAGTTTCACCGTGATATTCTGTCGGTATCGGGACCAAATGCGCTGTTGCCTCACGGGCATGTATGTGCGTGTTGTTCTTAGCGTAACATAGTTTACGTTAGATTAAGTAGTGTGTAAGCTTAGGGACCGATGACCTCAGTACTTTGGTCCCATAGAACTTTGCACAAATTTTTCTGTTGCCTCAACCGTAGTGGAATGGTGCCAGCAAACTGGCCAAGGCGGCATAGACGTGGGGTCACGCCGATCGTGAAAGACACGACAATGATCAGGTAAACATTTCGGGATTTTCTAACGATGAGGACGTCCATAGACAGCGGTTCTCGATGGCTCCTTGACCAAGGATTGTTAGAATGTTCCGACAGTTGATTACAGAGACTTGGCCATATGTTGAAAACTAGTGTCATGTACCCGTGTCACATTGACGTGTAATGGAGCATTTCATGAAAGTTACTTGGCTTATCATAATAATGTGTAACTTAACTTTACAAAGAGCCCTCGTAACTGAGAAACGCTGAACGGAAACCACACTTCCCTCTCGTATGGGACACTATTGTTACAGAAAACATGAAACTGAAGGCCCCGCCATGGTTATGTACAGGGTTACAATTAGTTTTTAAACATTAATGGGATTCCATGTTTTCTAGAAACACATCATTTTTTTTAAACATTATAAAGATTTTATACTTGACAGACACGTTATTTGATGTGGATGTGTACAATATGTAAGTAATCTTGTTTCTGTTCTAGTGTGTACAAAATGTACTTGTGTTATTGGCAGCGATGTGTTTTCGAGGTCTGTTCAAAAAATTCCGGAATTTTATCCACAAAATTTTTCAACGCTTATCTTTTACTTATTGTGTATGGTCTTCTTCGGAATACATTCCTCCACAATCAATACACCGCTCCCAACTCCGATTCCAATCTTGGTACGCCTTTTGCTGGATCGCGCGAAGCGCCGATTGCGAATTTTCTTTTATCTCGTCTGTCGTTGCAAATCTTTGTTCTTTCAACGGCGTTTTCAGCTTTTGAAATAAAAAAAAAGTCAGCAGGGAGCGGATCTGGGGCGGCACAGTGATTTCGTCTTTTGCGCAATAGTCAAGCACCAGCAGGAATGAACGTGCGGGTGCGTTACTGTGATGGAAGAGCCATGAATTGTCTCGCTACATTTCAGGCCGTTTCCTTCTAATATTTTCTCACGGGAATCGCAACACGTCCGGATAGTACCATAGGTTAACAGTTTGTCCCTGTGGCACGAATTCGTGATGAGCTAATCCTTCAAAATCAAATACTATTAGCACCGTTCTGACATTTAACCCGACCTGAGGAGCTTTTTTTGGTCTTGGGAGAAGTTTTCCTGAACCATAGTGAAGACTGAGCCTTGGTCTCATCACAAGCGTAGACCCGCGTCTCATCACCAGTTACGATTCTCTTAAGGAGCATCTCGTTCTCATTTGCGCTATCCAAAAGCTCTTCATAGACTGCGAAGCGGTCTGTTTGTTCTGACGTTGCACGTGCTTGGCGGCAGCACTATACATTCCAATATGATTTGTCATCATTTCATGACATGGCCCAACTGAAACGTTGACAATCAGTCTCCGACTGGCACACACAGTTTCGTTGATGTCGCTGACATAAGCGTCAAAGGGCGTCCTAAACGAGGGTCATCTTTAAGTTCCATCCGGCTATTTTTAAACTGTCTGAACCATTCGTAAAACCGAGTATGGCTGAAGCCAGGGCTTACCAACGTGTGGTCCGCGGACCCCTTAGGGGTTCGTCCGCCGGCTCTTTCTAGGGGGTCCGCGGCCACATTTCACCAAATCGTGTAAAATAATGAGTAAAATTATTGAATAAAAATGTGAAAATCAAATTCATCGCTATTTTTTAGCATGAAAAAATGTGAACTCTTACTTCAGGCAGTATTTCAAGCAGCATTTGCGGTTCCTAAGTGAGAACGCATACACAAATTAGTGCCGGAGAATGCGGCTTCTCTGATCGACTGTTTTGTAACAATACGGGGATGGTTTGTGCGCTGAAACCTATTACGCATGGCAGCTTGTCAACAGCGAACAGTTTGGACGTGACGTTGATTGCTCTTGGAGGAAGGCAGCTCCAACGTATGAAATGTCAATTACCAAGTAATTTTAATCAGGATATAGTGTGTTGAACAAAGGGAGTAAATCCACTAGTAAGTGTCTGGTTGCAGTGGGAATTCAAATTGGATCGTTAATTTCAAGTTGTTTTCATTCATCTCTAAACCAAATACACTCCTGGAAATGAAAAAAAGAACACATTGACACCGGTGTGTCAGACCCACCATACTTGCTCCGGACACTGCGAGAGGGCTGTACAAGCAATGATCACACGCACGGATGCACGCCAAGACCGTAGGATCCTACGCAGTGCCGTAGGGGACCGCACCGCCACTTCCCAGCAAATTAGGGACACTGTTGCTCCTGGGGTATCGGCGAGGACCATTAGCAACCGTCTCCATGAAGCTGGGCTACGGTCCCGCACACCGTTAGGCCGTCTTCCGCTCACGCCCCAACATCGTGCAGCCCGCCTCCAGTGGTGTCGCGACAGGCGTGAATGGAGGGACGAATGGAGACGTGTCGTCTTCAGCGATGAGAGTCGCTTCTGCCTTGGTGCCAATGATGGTCGTATGCGTGTTTGGCGCCGTGCAGGTGAGCGCCACAATCAGGACTGCATACGACCGAGGCACACAGGGCCAACACCCGGCATCATGGTGTGGGGAGCGATCTACTACACTGGCCGTACACCTCTGGTGAGCTTCGAGGGGACACTGAATAGTGCACGGTACATCCAAACCGTCATCGAACCCATCGTTCTACCATTCCTAGACCGGCAAGGGAACTTGCTGTTCCAACAGGACAATGCACGTCCGCATGTATCCCGTGCCACCCAACGTGCTCTAGAAGGTGTAAGTCAACTTCCCTGGCCAGCAAGATCTCCGGATCTGTCCCCCATTGAGCATGTTTGGGACTGGATGAAGCGTCGTCTCACGCGGTCTGCACGTCCAGCACGAACGCTGGTCCAACTGAGGCGCCAGGTGGAAATGGCATGGCAAGCCGTTCCACAGGACTACATCCAGCATCTCTACGATCGTCTCCATGGGAGAATAGCAGCCTGCATTGCTGCTAAAGGTGGATATACACTGTACTAGTGCCGACATTGTGCATGCTCTGTTGCCTGTGTCTATGTGCCTGTGGTTCTGTCAGTGTGATCATGTGATGTATCTGACCCCAGGAATGTGTCAATAAAGTTTCCCCTTCCTGGGACAATGGATTCACGGTGTTCTTATTTCAATTTCCAGGAGTGTACTATTGATACTTCAGGGTACGGGAGGGGTGGGGGGGGGGGGGGTGAGGGGACGGGGGGAGGGTCATTCGGAACATGGGATTAAGAAGCTTTCAGTTCCCATGAGTTTCGCTCTGAAATTTAAAGTTACTGTGCTCCTGACTGACTAGGGGTCCGCCATGGATTTCCGACTGAAGAAGGGGTCCGCCAGCTGAAGAGGTTGGGAAGCCCTGGCTTAAACAATCATCACTGTAGGCTTCCTGCATCATTTGTTGTGTCTCTGTAAAGGTTTTCTTGAGTTTCATACAAAATTTAACGCAAACGCGTTGCTCCTCATATTGAAATTCGCAAACTATGAGACACAATGTTCTACTCAATACGGTGCTGAACAATGGCCAACAGACATACGACAGTGAAACTTCGGCAGTTCCATATTAAACACAGGTGTGCACCGGGATGCCAACCGCATTTTGCTCCGGCATACCACTGGTGCGAAATTACGAATGTTTCGGAGTTTTGTGAACAGAGCTCGTACATGTGTTTGTTTATCCTTTGTGTCCGATGCCACCAATACCGGTCTGGTACATAAAATACTTTTGAAGTGCAGGTCATCATGTGCCACAAGACGTCCTTTATTTTGTACGAATCTCCTCTGGAAATAATTCACGAGTTGTATGTATCTATTCTACGCAAATTCAGTGTAAACTATAAAGTTAACTACTGCCAGGGAAATGTGTTTATAGTGTACACTATAATGCGAGCGCACATAATACATTTGGCACACAGTTTCAGCCCTTCGGAAATTTTGTATCTATTTGAAAGCTAATATGAAGGCTCAATCATTCTTAACGCAAAGCACTAATTACACTCAAATCGAATGTACATGTCTTCGTCTTCAGAAATATCTACACATAAGTATCTTCATTGCATGTGAAACATTTACAAACGTTCATCCATGGAAAACTGTCTCAATATTGTCATTGTCTTATACAATGACCCTACTATGAGAACGATGTAAATGCTTTCCATGCAATGAAGATTTTAATATGAAGACATTTCTAATAAGTAAGGCATAAAGTTAACGATTTTACATTATTTATGATTGAACCTACATTTCAAGCTGCCAACAGCTACGACCTCACAACTGGTCATTGTTAAATTCAATGTTTTTATCGATTAGTTTGTTTCAGGTGTTACCTTCATTATCTGGGAAAGCATGTGTGGTACCAGATTAACTGTTTCAATAAAAGGCAGAGGTCTGCAAAGCAATAAACAGGCAATGAACAGATTCAGATATCGACCTCGCCGAATTAGGTTTTTGCAACTAACAGGTACAAATGTGGGCGATGAACCTTTGATCGCTGTGAATATCGCAAACATCATACCGGTTCTATGAAACAAAGTTCTCTAATGATTCATTATAACCATTACGTACGCCAGCGTATCTGCAGCTTTTCGAATGAACTATAAGGCATTCTGCACACATCATACCAAATCTTTTTCATTAAAGTAATTTTCTGGCAAACATGCAGTTCGTGAATCAGTGCTAAACATACAAGGATTTCAAAATTATTTACTCAGTAACAAACCATGCTCCACAAATACTACCGTTGTTTTGAGATCAGTAGTCCCCTTACAGATAACAGTTGCAACCAAAATACGAGTACCAAATGTAACTCATGCATTCCAGAATTGCATATAAATCTTAAAAAACAATCCCTTCAAAAGACAGCTGCAGTTCTGATCAAATTGGTCGGCTGTAATTATGGGTCATCTTCATCGTCGTTAAGGAAGTCCTTGTTAGTGATACAATACCACTGTAGATATACACAATGTATTATGGTGAAGAAGTAAACGCAAAAAAAGAAACAACTTTTTTTAAATTTTACTCCTGATTTACTTCCCCGTCCTCTACTTCAGAAAGTTATGATATACTGTAAATCATAACAGGAAATTTATTTTTGAGTAATCTAATGATGCATATCGTTTTCAGTAATGATGGGTGAGAAAATTATCCTAGGTGATGAATTGACTCGCGCGAATATCCTTGACAAATTGATCAGTTTCTTTATTTGAGACATAATGTCCCAGCTTGCTCAGTGAGCCGATGAATCAAAAATTCATGTAGTAATTAATTAACTAGGATAATTTAATTTTAATAATTACATGTTTTACAATAAGGTAATGGATTTAACTGAAAGATATTTGGTTTTAGAATTGTAGTAACCATCGAGAGTACTGGAAATCTACATGCGATGCACAATGAAAGTGAGAGATAAATACTACCGAAAAAGAAAGGAAATATTATGGTTTGGCATCATGTCGAGTTAAAGGTTTCAAAAACATTGAAAATATGAAGAAGCATGGCGAAAGAGTTACCAGACGGGCATTTGAACCTCTTTCGTCACGAACACGAATCGAGTGTCTTTAACTACAGCATTACCTCTTGCGGTATCTTCGTTTGTGTCTGTACTGCTGATATTGCCGGAAAAGCTTTTTTCATCTGCTCCTTATCTTGTTATCACATTCAGTGTCATCCACAAGAGACTAAATTCCGAGCGGAATGACTGTCGCGTCGTGACCTCACCTTAATACTGTCAAAGGTACCCATGTGGAGCCTAATGCGATTCTCGAAATCACTGTTTCGCGTGTTTGGGGTGGAAAACATCATACGGTATTTTATGATCATTGTAACCACAGTGGGTACTTGTGGCAAAACAGAGTGAGTCGTAGGAAGATGGAATACATGCATTTGTTACAATTCTACTTCTTAAATAAATAATTATTTTTTTAAATTACCCATATAATGCATATTACCGTGCCATTATACACAGAACTGTCAGATTCTTACTCATGCAGTATTTCTATAAATTATATTATTCACAATATAATTTATTGCCTGATGACGGCAACAGTGTATTTAGTTAATTTGGGAAGATTTTACTTAAAGAAAAATCCATAACTTACGATACCTGCAAACTATGTACACATCAAAAATCAGTAGTGCTAAAAACTGTTTGATTTAGAACTGACGTAGCTTATTTGAAAACTCTTATTCTCCTGTTTCATACAAACTCTTCACTTATTCCGTAAATTTAGTATTTCAAAAGTTATGCATAATTAATTTTCGTCTTCCAAAATGTTACAATCTTAGAATGTCATTCTTACCAAAACGTAGTGTTATAATCCTGTGGCCTCACTTTCTCTACTTTCAAATTGTGTACTAATACTACAATAACATCTTAGTTTATCAATTACCCAATTAGAAAATATCATTTTCTAGAAAATCATTGACGAACTTTGGAAATCCCCGAACACATTAAAGTTTCCCTTCCATAAAATAGTACTTATGATTTTGTCATTTTCTAATTGTATAACTTTTGGTTTAGTTCACTGCCTATTGTATCTTTTACCCTTTTCTATTTTTTATGTTAGTATCTAAAACGTAATTGTCTCGTATTTTTCTGTTTCGTAATTTAAGTGTTACTTGCGTCTATAAACAGCCGTCCGGCACTAAGCCTTAGCCAGTCGTTGACGAGTAGTTAATCAGCACATTTAGAGCCTCAGCCAGTCAGTGACCAGTAGTCAAGATGTAAAAGTGTGTTAGTCGCGAGGCCGTAAGTAGAAATCAACACGTGCACAATCTGTGTTAAAATCTAGTTTTCATCAGTCGTGGATTTGCTTTCAACCGCCGTGAAGATGTATACTTATTATGTTGATCATTCCCACTTATGAACTTTTGAAAGTTCTGCTAACTGATTTAGATTACCCCCCCCCCCCCTGTATTAAGATTCTGAGGCGTATATATTCTAAAAAACTGGTCATCGTTGTTAGTGCTCATAAATACGAAGGGAACGAAAGTAAATATTTCAGCGTGTGAGGGGTCCACTTGTACGTGGAGCTCGATTTTGTAATATTATTCATGAAAAATGACCTGAAACGATTACCATATGTAAAAGAGATTGTATTTTTGACACCAATGAACCAAAGATGTTGCCTGAGTGGCAGAATCGATTGTAAGTAGGGGCGCTCGGAGCGCAGTAGCAGTAGGTAGGATGTAAGTCTTAATGCTAGTGGCGACGTGTGAGAATTTAGTTGTTGGTCTATGGATGTAGCATAATACAGTTTTTATGAAATTAAGTGAAGACCTGTAGGCAGAAAAATTAAAGAGACCTTTGGAGGAAAGAGAACCACTTCTATGAACATCAAGAGCTCAGATGGAAACCCAGTTCTAAGCACAGAAGGGAAAGCAGAAAGGTGGAAGGAGTATATAGAGGGTCTATACAAGGGCGATGTACTTGAGGACAATATTATGGAAATGGAAGAGGATGTAGATGGAGATGAAATGGGAGATATGCTCCTGCGTGAAGAGTTTGACAGAGCACTGAAAGACCTGAGTCGAAACATGCCCCGGGAGTAGACAACATTCCATTAGAACTACTGACAGCCTTGGGAGAGCCAGTCCTGACAGAACTCGACCATCTGGTGAGCAAAATGTATGGTATTATTGACAAAACAAATGAGTATTTCACATCGTATTAGATATATCATCAGAAATCTTATGTAATCTTGAATAATTAACGATAACTGAAAATCTAGTATTTTATGTTTCACTTTTATTTTTACTTTCATGCTTCAAGAAAACCTTAGTGTTCGCCATTGTGATAACTGTAGTATGAAACAAAAATGGCTCTGGGCACTATGGGACTTAACTGCTGAGGTCATCAGCCCCCTAGAACTGAAAACTACTTAAACCTAACTAACCTAAGGACATCACATACATCCATGCCCGAGGCAAGATTCGAACCTGCGACCGTAGCGGTCGCACGGTTCCAGACTGTAACGTCTAGGACCGCTCGGCCACCCCAGCCGGCTCTGTAGTATGACGTACGAAAAACCGCAGCACCACACGCAACGTGCGAAGGCACGTATGCCATCTTTTTTTTTAATGTGAATATAATTACGAAAACATCCTCGTCAATGTAGTTAAATACCTCACCATCTGGTGACAACTTCGCAAAAAAAAAGAACTAAGAGTTTCGATATTTTTTTTTTCGAAGCTGGAGCCTGCAACGGCTTTGGATCAAGCTGTGAATTTTAATTGTGTCACTTCTACTTGTAATTTCCCTTTGCTGTGCAGTGAAACTCGGGCACTTCTATAATAGGCAAATGTCATTCTTTACCTGTAAGTAAAAGCGTTCGTCGCATGGTTAATATAAAGGCATACATTTGCCAGAATTACTATTAATGAAAACATCAGTATTGGGATTTCATCGACAAACAGCCCGCCGTACAAGGAATGATCGATTTGTCCACCCCACATGTCAATAATGTGGAGAAACGACTCAATTTTTACGGAAGGTTGCAAATTTTTGTCCAAAAACTGATGAGAGGTTTCTTTTGTGAGCTCTCTCGATTTTGTGGCTATTGGATACACATTTTATTGCCGTTCCATTAACTGGTTTACGTATTGTTGGGATCGAGGACCAAATTTGCCGCTGACTTATTAGGGACAAACAAAAACTGCTGGCATGTTTTCTGGAAATTGGATCAGTCATAGTGACAAAAGCTATTTTAAACAATATCTCAAATGCTTACGCCTTCTGTCAATAATTTCATAGCATTTCACGCAGTCCAAAATATATTGATGTCACATACTTCGAAAAATCCCCTTAGAAAAATCAGTGAATTATTGTGCTGATAAACCCCTTACGTTATTTGATTTTCAAACAGCTGAGCAAAACTGAACGTACTCAGACATTTCGCTCTTTTGTTATTCTGATCAACATTAAACTGACACACAATATTTTCAGCGCACCGCAATCTGACTTTCAATAATCTCTAAAAAAGAATGGCCCTGACTAACAATAACCTATACCTTTCAGGAATCTCTTACCTCACAAAAATGTTCGTTACTCGAACTACTGCAATACAGCGAGCGCCACTACTGCCAGCTAAATAAAAGATTCTAACTACTGAAGGCACTAACTACTGTTTGGAATAGTTAGCAAATGACAGATTTTGATAGAGAACAAACAATGTATTTACCTTAATAGTATTCAAAAGTCATTATATATATATATATATATATATATATATATATATATATATATATATATATCAGTTCATGACATCCACTCTTACAAATTAACTCTCTCTGATAGACACACGTCCAGATCATACACTCTTAAAACTCCGCCATCTCACTCCCCATATCCACCACTGCTGGAGGCTCACCTCCAACTGCGCAACGCTACGCGCTGTTCACATCCAACTGCCCAACACTACAGTAGCAAATATTCCAACAATGCAAACCAGAGACAGACTGCACACAGCACAGTCAGTGATTTTCATACAGAGCGCTACGTGGCGTTACCAAAATAAAAACCTAAACGGCCTACTTACAACTTCAGCGGCAAATTGAAGAAAAAATTGTAAACATAAGATTTTGATCCGAAGAAAGGGTGCATATTAAAAAAAGAAATGTTCCAATGTGTATGAAATCTTATGGGACTTACTTGCTAAGATAAGCAGTCCCTAAGCTTACACACTACTTAACCTAAATTATCCTAAGGACAAACACACACAGCCATGCCCGAGGGAGGATTCGAACCTCCGCCGGGACCAGCCTCACAGTCCAACAAATTTCCGAAGCTGTGATCTTAGGCAATGCCTTAGCAATTCTTTTGGTTATACTGTATAATGTGTGACGGAACGGCTAATTGATGCCAAAACATCGATCGTTATTTTCTCGATAACTGTTTGGTATTGACAGCTAAGTCAAAATAATTTCCCTTCATTTTCACCATGTCAAGTTTCTACTGTATCAGAAAACGACTGAAAGGGGTTTTTCTTGTCAGTTTTCCGCTCCCACTACGTACCGCAGTTGTTACACTGGCAGATAGTGGGAGCGACAAACCGAGTGATTAATTCGCGGAACGATCTATTAACGCGGGAGCAGATAGTGAGAAAATAGCGACAGAGAGGGGCGGAATGATCGAGGTGCTGCATGTACCCTCCGCCACAGGGCGCTGTGCAGGAGCAGGTGGCCGTTACCAGGAAGAGCACGCGGGCAGTGTTTGGTGCGCATAACGGGCGGGGCCCACTACGGAAGCCCTTCCGCCGTCCCGCCCAGCGCCCTTTGTGACGCAGGGCCCACGCCCTAGTCACGCCGCTGCCCGGACGCGCTCCGCTGCCTCCGCAGGGCCCTGCCCGGCCCGTACACTACACACGCTCACCGCCACTGCCGGGTCACTCTGTGCATCCCACGAGGCACCTGTTTACAACTGCTCTTTACAACCTTCTGCACGACGGGTAGCCAGAAAACTTTATTTACCACACCTAAAAATAAATTAGGTAATTAAGCGCTTTTTTTTTTGCCGTATGGTTACAACTAAGCTGACGGAACACGAAGTGCTGCAGTGCGGGCTGTATACATTACAGGTCGCTGAACCATAGCAGATATGTTCATTAATCGGTGCGCTTGCGTAGTACACAGGAAAAAAATAAAAATAGGAGTTTTCAATGAATAACGCAACGCTTCTTTTTTCTCGGTCAATTTCCGTTGAATTTGATGTGGAGCATCATGGAATATTCCCGATTTAGCGATTATACACTACTGGCCATTGCCGGCCGATGTGGCCGAGCGGTTCTAGGCGCTACAGCCCGGAACCGCGCGACAGATACGGTCGCAGGTTCGCATCCTGCCTCGGTCATGGATGCGTGTGATGTCCTAAGGTTAGTTAGGTTTTAGTAGTTCTAAGTTCTAGGGGATTGATGGCCTCAGTAGTTAAGTCCCATAGTGCTCAGAGCCATTTGAACTACTGGCCATTAAAATTCCTACACCATGAAGATGACGACCTATAAAATGCGTTGAAGAATGTAAGATGGTATAAAATGTTCAAATTCCTGAGAGAAATTGTAGTTCCCCTATCTTTTGGCCACAAAATGATGTATTCCAATATTATCTCCATTCGTTGCGACGGCGCTACGCCCCTTACTGGGAGGGTTTGGACTTTCCCATTGTACGTACTGCTCAAGTAGTCGACGTCGGAACCAACGTCTTGTTGCATCAGTAACCTCCCCATCACCGAAGTAATGCTTCTCGCGAAGTGCATCCAACACTGATTCAAAAAACTATCACGATCAGCCTCCTAATATACTACTGGCCATTAAAATTGCTACACCACGAAGATGACGTGCTACAGACGCGAAATTTAACCGACAGGAAGAAGATGGCAAGGTTGGCGCCGGTGGTGACACCTACAACGTGCTGACATGAGGAAAGTTTCCAACCGATTCCTCATACACAAACAGCAGTTGACCGCCGTTGCCTGGTGAAACGCTGTTGTGATGCCTCGTGTAAGGAGGAGAAGTGCGCACCATCACGTTTCCGACTTTGATAAAGGTCGGATTGTAGCCTATCGCGATTGCGGTTTATCGTATCGCGACATTGCTGCTCGCGTAGGTCTAGATCCAATGACTGTTAGCAGAATATGGAATCAGTGGGTTCAGGAGGGTAATACGGAACGCCGTTCTGGATCCCAACGGCCTCGTATCACTAGCAGTCGAGATGACAGGCATCTTATCCGCATGGCTGTAACGGATCGTGCAGCCACGTCTCGATCCCTCAGTCAACAGATGGGGAGCTTGCAAGACAACAACCATCTGCACGAACAGTTCGACGACGTTTGCAGCAGCATGGACTATCACCTCGGAGACCACGGCTGCGGTTACCCTCGACGCTACATCACAGACACGAGCGCCTGCGATGGTGTACTCAACGACAAATCTGGCTGCACGAATGGCAAAACGTCAAAAAAATGGCTCTGAGCACTATGGGACTTAACTTTTGAGGTCATCAGTCCCCTTGAACTTAGAACTACTTAAACCAAACTAAGCTAAAGCAATCACACAAATCCATGCCCGAGGCAGGATTTGAAACTGCAACCGTAGCGGTCGCGCGGTTCCAGACTGTAACGGCTAGACCCGCTCGGTCACATCAGCCGGCGGCAAAACATCACTTTTTCGGATGAATCCAGGTTCTGTTTACAGCATCATGATGGTCGCATCCGTGTTTGGCGACGTCGCGGTGAACGCACATTGGAAGGGTGTATTCGTCATCGCCATACCTGCGTATCACCCGGCGTGATTGTATGGGGTGCCATTGGTTACGCGTCTCGGTCACCTCTTGTTCGCATTGACGGCACTTTGAACAGTGGACGCTACCTTTCAGATGTGTTACGACCCGTGCCTCTACCCTTCATTCGATCCCTGCGAAACCCTACATTCCAGCAGGATAATGCACGACCGCATGTTGCAGGTCCTGTGCGGGCCTTTCTGGATACAGAAAATGTTCGACTGCCGTCCTGGCTAACGCATTCTCCAGATATCCCACCGATTGAAAACGTCTGGTCAATGATGGTCGAGCAACTGGCTCGTCACAATACTCCAGTCACTACTCTTGATGAACTGTGGTATCGTGTTGAAGCTACATGGGCAGCTGTATCTGTACAAGCCATCCAATCTCTGTTTGACTCAATGCCCAGGTGTATCAAGGCCGTTACTACGGGCAGAGGTGGTTGTTCTGGGTATTGATTTCTCAGGATCTATGCACCCAAATTGCGTGAAAATGGAATCATATGTCAGTTCTAGTATAATATATTTGTCCAATGAATACCCATTTATCATCTGCATTTCTTCTTGGTGCGGCAATTTTAATGGCCAGTTGTGTACTTTCATGAAGTTCCAAGGGGTGGCGGCGCTTTACGCTCCGAACAGAGAGCTGTAACAGACTTTCTTTTAGCGGAAAACCAGAGCATCGTAGATATTCATAGGAGATTTCAGAATATCAACGGAGACCTGGCAGTGAACAGAAGCACTGTGAGGAGTTGGGCGATACGTCTGTCATCGACAGAACAAGATCGCGCATACCTGTCCGATCGCCCTCGTGCCGGCCGGCCGCGCACAGCTCTGAGTCTTATAATTTCGGAACGTGTGGACACTCTCATTCGAGATGATCAACGGAGCACAATCAAGCACCCCCCAGATCCACTGGATGTCTCTGTTGACAGTGCTGACATATACGTTCACCAGTTGGTGTGCACAAAGGTGTGTGCCCGTTGGATTCCTTGCCGCCTAATAAATGACCATGAAGAGCAACAAAGCACCATCTGTATGGAATTGCTTGCGCGTTACGAGATTGATCGTGATAATTGTTTATCAAACATCTTCACAGACAATGACATTCGGGTTCATCACTTCGAACCGGAAACAAAACGGTAATCCATGGAGGGGCTCCACACAGCCTCTCCTCCGGAGAAAATGTTCAAAGCCGCACCCTCAGCTTTAAAGCCATGGCGACGGTCTTCCGGGTCTCTAAAGGAGTTATACTGTTTGATTTCCTCCCTCATGGTGCGACGATCAACTCGGAAGTGTACTGTGCTACCCTCAGGAAATTAAAGAAACGCATTTAGCATGGTCTTGCCACAAATGTGCATACGAAGCTCTCCTTCTCCATAACAACGTAAGGCCACACACAAGTCTGCGCACCGGAGAGGGCTCACAAAACTTCATTGGAATGTTCTTCCTCATCCACCCTACAGCTCGGATCTCGCACCTTCCGACTTCCACCTGTTTGGACCAATGAAGAATGCAGTGCGCGAGAAGCAGTACTTGGATGATAGGGAGGTTGCAGACTTACATGTACAGGAAAAACAGATTCAACATTTGCGGAACACTTTTTGACAGAAGATCATCGATACCAAGTAAATCGGAACGTTCTACATACTGTTAACATAAACAGAACATATTGCTGCGAATTCTCGGAATCAAGAAACATATGACTTAGAATTCCAGCGTGGTTTAAAAACACCAAACACCACTTCTCTCCTTAAGTTGCACTTAAGCCAACGTTAGACCGCATTAGAGAATTCAACATAATGTTTCATTTTCTGTTAGATGCAATGCTTTCTGCACGACATAAAAAAGAAACACTTTCCTTTACACAAACTCTCATCTAATAATTTTATCTACCTCATCTAATAATTTTATCTACCTCTGTCATTAATAATTGTGTAATTCTCGCGTTGCTTTATCTGTAGATGCGACATTCACTTGTCACTTGACGATGGCATACGAAGCCTAAAGCCGGTTTGTGATCAACCAAATAATATTTGCGGAACATCAAGAAAGTACTCGCTTTTCAATATCATTGTCACATTAGAATGAGATTTTCACTCTGCAGCGGAGTGTGCGCTGATATGAAACTCCCTGGCAGATTAAAACTGTGCGCCGGACCGAGACTCGAACTCGGGACCTTTGCCTTTCGCGGACAAATGCTCTACCAAGTTTCATATCAGCACACACTCCGCTGCAGAGTGAAAATCTCATTCTAGAACATCCACCAGGCTGTGGCTAAGCCATGTCTTCGCAATATCCTTTCTTTCTGGAGTGCTAGTTCTGCTTATGAAAAGTTGGGAAGGTAGGAGACGTGGTACTGACAGAAGTAAAGCTGTGGGGACGGGTCGTGAATCGTGCTTGGGTAGCTCATATGGTAGAGCACTTTCCCCGCGAAAGGCAAAGGTCCCGAATTCGAGTCTCGGTCCGGCACACAGTTTTAATCTGCCGGGAAGTTTCATTGTCACATTATCGTCAACCACCGGTAGGAAATTCAGTTAATCGAATGTCATTGTTCGACTGCACTGCTGCTTGCGAAAGTCTTTTAAAATATTGCGACTGCCTGTTGTCTAAGAGAATTTGTAATAAATATTAACGTATAATTCGTTTCCGAGGTGGAATCCGAAATTTTCGGGACTGGTGCTGCCATCTGGAAAGTTGTAGTAGTAGATATTTGCACCGCTAGGTGGCGGGAGCTGCATATTTGATGAGTCAGTGTGCAGAGTGGCATTCAGCTGGGAGGACGTGTTGCGTGTCCACAGTGATTTCCGTGATACTCTATTTTTGGTGTGTGGCGATTTTACGATGGATCCGCGAACAGAACAGCGCGTGTGTATCAAATTCTGTGCGAATATCGGGAAAAGTGCTACGGAGACCCTTGCAATGATTCAGAAAGTGTTTGGGGGACAGAGCATGAGACGTACGTGTGTGTTTCAGTGGCATGCTCGGTTCGGGATTTGCCGTACAGATGTCAAAGATAATGCTCGCACTGGAAAGCTCGTTAGCAGCACAACGCCAGACATTGTTGCCAAACTTCAAAAACTGGTTCGTGCGGATCGACGTTGAAACATTCAAGACTTTCCGGATGAAGTGGGTATTGGCTGTGGGACATGTCAACGAATGTTGACTGATGAACTGGGCATGCATCGTGTCGCCACAAAATTTGTGCCAAGGACCTTGACTGCCGATCAGAAGGCACAATGTATTAAAGTGTGCACGGACATTTGTCAGACCGCATCTGATGGTCTATTCTTCTTGTCATGGGTTATCACCGACGACGAGAGCTGGATTTATGGCTATGACCCAGAGTCAAAGCAACAATTGTCCCATTGGAAGAGCCCAGGCTCTCCAAGACCGAAAAACGCGAGACAGGTGAAGAGCATGATCAACGTTTTCTTTGATACCAAGCGAATTGTACACAAAGAATTCGTCCAACCCAAACAAACAGTGAATTCCGCGTACTACTGTGACGTTTTGCGACGGCTCCGTGAAAACGTGCGGCGACGACGGCCCGAACTTTGGCATCAAGGGAACTGGCTGCTGCATCACGATAACGCGCCCTGTCACACGCCCTTGCTCACCGGGACCTTTTTAACAAAAAACAACATGGCGGTTGTACCCCACCCATTGTACTCGCCTGATTTGGCAGCTTCGGACTTCGAGCTATTTCCAAAACTTAAACTCAAGTTGAAAGGCCGTCGGTTCGTCACTCTAGAGAGGATTCAAGAAGCATTAACAATTAATGTAGAGTAATGAAATTACGTGAGTACATGTATGTAAATAACGTATTTAAGTGATTAACAATGCAAGATCACAGGTTAATGTAAGCGCAAGACAAGCCATTGCAAATGTGAAATGCTTGATAGTGTAGCCGCCACTCTGTTGAACGCAAGCATGCAAATGTGTCTGCATTGTGTTGCACAAGTGCCGGATGTCATTTTGTGGGATCAAGTTCCATGCCTGTTTCACTTGGTCGGACAATACAGGGATGGTTTGTGGATGACGCTGGAGTTGTCATCCGTTGATGTCTCGAATGTGCTCTATTGCAGATAGATCTGTTGGTCGAGCAGGCCAAGGCAACATGTCGACACTCTGTGGAGCATGTTGGGTTACATCAGCGATATTTTGGCAAGCTTTATTCTACTGGGAAACACTCCTGGAATGCTGTTCATGAGTGGTAGCTCAACAGGTCGAATCACCGGACAGACGCACAAATTTGTCAATCAGGGTGCTTCGAATAATCATGAAAGTGCTCCTGCTGTTGTACGAAATCGCACCCCAGACCATACCTCCCGGTGTAGCCCCAGTGTGTCTATCCAGCAGACATGTTGGCTGTAGGCCCTCAACTGTCCTCCTCCGCCCCCAGTAGCTGAGTGGTCAATCCTAATGGCCCAGCTCGATTCCCGGCTGGGTCGGAGATTTTCTCCGCTCGGGGACTGTGTGTTGTATTGTCATAATTATCATCATTTCATCCCCATCGACGCACAAGTCGCCGAAGTGGTGTCAAATCGAAAGACTTGCACCCGGCGAACGGTTTACCCGACGCGAGGCCCTAGTCACACGACACTTTTTTTACTGTCTTCCTTGAAATCAACACGCGGTCACCTTATCAACAAACGGCTATCTGTGGCACCGAAGCAGAAAACATAACAGACCTCCACCCTACACTGAACTCTCGTTTGACACCACTGAAGTTACAAATGGCGGTCGTTTGGGGCCAGTGGAACGCACACTTCAGGGCGTCTGGCTCGAAGCTTGAAGTAACCGATTTGTAACATTTCGTTGTGTCAGTGTGATGCCAACTGCTGCTCAAATTGGTGCTGCAGATGCACTACGATGCGACAGAGCCATACGCCGAACACGATGGTCTTCTCTGTCGGAAGTGTCACGTGGCCGTCCGGAACACGGTCTTTTTACGACTGTGCATTCTCTTGAAGACCGCTTCTATCACGTACAGTGGCTGCACCCTGTCAAGTCTTTCTGCAGTATCGTAGAAGAAACGTCCAGCTTCTCGTAGTCCTATCACACGGCATCATTCAAACTCAGTGAGGTACTGATAATGCCCTGTCTGTCGCCTTAAAAGACGTTCCTGACTGACATCAACTCACCATGTCCAATCTCAAAGGTAACTAACGCTCGCTACTGCTACAGCGTGTATTTAAAGCAAACCTGATTTACATCTTCACTGTGGCGCTACAAACGCCACTCTTATGCGACTGGCACGAAATTTGAGTAGATATCATCTTTCAGATGTAGAAACACGCCTACCAACTTTCGTTTATGTCGAATGCCCGCTGCTTGGTGTTGCGAATATCTTTGCTTCAGTGTTTAACGAAGGCAGCCGGCATAGATTCGAACAAAGTGTCAGCATTAGGATCCGCGACTGGAACAGGAGACGATTTAACAACAGACAGAGCTGTGGAAAATATTGGCATCACCTGAGAAGGTAGTTGCGCTACGGTCGCAGGTTCGAATCCTGCCTCGGGAATGGATGTATATGCTGTCCTTAGGTTAGTTAGGTTTAATTAGTTCTACGTTCTAGGCGACTGATGACCTCAGAAGTAAGTCGCATAGTGCTCAGAGCCATTTGAACCATTTTGAGAAGGTAGTTTCACAATACTGCCAGTGGATCTCCTGAACAGCCAAGATGATAAACGCTGCACGTCATGTTTGCGTTCTTGCTCTAAATGGACACTTAATGTTTCAGTTGCGCGTGCAAATGTGTAGCGCGTGGCAGCGCTCGACATATAAGAGTACTGGGAGAGTGCTCTGTTTAGGCTACCCGCACGCAGTCGCTACTTCTCAGACGTAAACACTACGGTGCTGCCACCTCCTCCAGGTAACGAGTTCGTTACATTTCGTATTTGCAGTTTGACCACACTGCACAAAGGTGTGAAGATACTTGTCGACTATTACGTGTTCATCATATTTCCTTATGCTCACTACTTGCCACATAGCTGTTTGTATGTATGACATTGACATATCTTCAATAGTTGGATGAACTCCGGTATAGAATGAGTTTCTATCAAAACGACAAGGAATACAGAATCCACCTTCTTATTTCATTCCATATGAAATGTGCGGAGCGTTGCCAAGTTCATTTGCGATCGGAGACGGATTGATACGATTTGCTCCTGTTTAATTTTAATGAAAATAACCACGCGGTTCCTGTGTAAAACTTGAGACCGTGCAGACGGCTGTGTGAAATCAGATATTAATATCGCGCTTTAGAACGTTGTTTATTTTATACAGACGTCTCGACATTCCGTTTGATCCCTGAGGGGATGTTTTTCTCGACGGCCTCCACTTTAACCTAAAAACTGCCGGTAAAACAGCGTACGTTGCAACATTCTTCCACTCTTCATAAATATACAGCCGTACTGGTGTATGACACGCCCTGTAGGGCAGACACTGACTGTACTGGCTACAAGGGAGTCTTTTTTTGTTCTTTTTCTTTTTTAAAAAAGTACGTAGTTCATACGATTCTGTCGTGAAACGTGCGGCTATGAGTGATTGCAATGCATCAAATTTCTGGTTATCCATTCAAAATACTGTATAGTAAAGACAACAACTGCTGTGAATCTGCTTCTTGAAAAATAGAAAACCATTTCAGCTGTAAAAAAATCCTTTTTATTAGACTTACGACCAGCTTCGCGGCATTACAACCACAGCTTCAGCTGATAAGCTCCAGACAAACACATAACCACTATATTTACGGTATAGCAAAAGTCCTCAATATTTTGCTGTTCCTTCCTGCTGGCAGGACTGTTATTTTATTTCTGGCTACGGGTTTTTATACAGTGGAAAGCCAGCAATGAATCTGCTACTGTTTTCCACTATTTATCTTCCGAACTAGTTGACAGTTGTATCATCACATTTTAAGTTTCGGCGAGTTGTTTCTATTTGATATTATATTTTAACTTGCTGTTTACCTACATAATGTTTTCGTGAATTCGTCGCTTGTCACACAGCACTTAACTGTCTTTATTAGGTCTTACCAATTACTCGGAGATCGGATCGCTACGTACAGCATTTATTTTTGACATACTACCCCTTTAGCCGTTTAGTGTTTAATCTAAATTGGCGACGACTGTTGGGTCTTCCACATAACCCCACTATTGCTCATTTTAGAGCTGAGATACGTGAGTATCCGCTATTACAGCTACATTTTAAGACTGACGACTGATGCAGATAATTGTTTTATTTGAACTTTGTGTGTTCGTGTCTATATGATCGCATGAGGATGTGGCTGTAGTGCCACGAAAATGGTTGTGAATCCAATAAAAAGGATTTCCATACGTCCGAGGCGATACTCTATTTTTCAATATTTATTTATCCAATTAATATTTTGGCACTTGGTGTGGGATTCCGACTGATTGCTGCGACAGCGAAAATCGCAGACGAAGTACGAGGGTCGGTCAAAAAGTAATGCCTCCCATTTTTTTTCTACTTAAAAAAATTAAGTTAAGTGAAAAATTTGAATTTGGCGCCATTCCTCAAACCTTCTTCTGCAATCCACTGCAGTAGTAACTTTCTGTGTCAACAGGTGGCAGCACAGCAGAAGTTTGTAAGATGGCCGACATCGATGTTCGTTTGAGACAGCGTTGTGTGATTGAATTCTTGAATGCAGAAGGTGAAACGCCCATACGCATTCATGAAAGACTGAAGAAGGTGTATGGTGTTGTGACAGTGGATGTCAGCACTGTTAGACGATGGGTTCGTCGTTGTAAGGAAGCTGAAGGGCAAACACCGTTGACTGACGAAAAGCGGAGCGGCAGGCCGGTGAGTGCAGTGACTCCACACAACATTCAGCAAGTTGATGACATAATTCGTGGTGACTGTCGGGTGACTGCAGATGAAGTGTGTCGCATTATTTCTCTTAGTAAAGGCAGTGTGATCACGATTATTAAACAATTGGGGTACTCAAAGGTTTGTGCACGGTGGGTTCCAAGAATGTTAACCGATCAGAATAAAGAGGCAAGGAAAACAATAGCCTCCCAACACTTGCAGCGCTTCCGTTTGGAGGGAGATGAGTTTCTGAAAAAAATTGTGACCGGGGACGAAACATGGGTGCATTTTTTTGAACCCGAATCAAAGAGGCAGTCAATGGAGTGGCGTGACACAAGCTCGCCGAGGAAGAAAAAATTCAAAACTGTGCGATCGGCAGGGAAAGTTATGGCAACAGTTTTCTGGGATACAGAGGGTGTGATTCTGGTTGATTTTTTGGAGCAGGGATGCACAATAAATTCTGTTCAATACGTCACAACCCTCAAAAAACTTAAAGCACGTCTTCAGCGAGTTCGCCCAACAAAATCAATGGCAGATGTTCTTCTTTTGCATGACAATACAAGACCACACACCAGTCGTCACACCTCTGACGAGATTGTCAAAATTGGATGGGAAGTTTTGCCTCATCCCCCATACAGCCCTGACCTGGCACCATCAGACTTCCATCTGTTCGGGCCACTAAAAGAAGCTCATCGTGGAATTCATTTTGAAGATGAGGAGGCCGTCAAAACATCCGTGCGTCAATGGCTTAGGAAGCAGAGCTGTGATTTTTACCGTGCTGGGATACATGCCCTTGTTCAAAGATGGACCAAAACTGTAGAGATGGGCGGAGATTACATTGAAAAATGACAAAATGATCCTCAATGTTGTGGTTTTCAACCTATGTAATTGCATTTAAATTTCCTGACAATTAAACGTAAAAAAAATAGGAGGCATTACTTTTTGACTGACCCTCGTAGTTGTAACAGGAAGGTGAAACCGTCAGAATCTTATTTCGAAATGCAGGGGGACTCCCTGACGATTTAGCACCAGGCGCGAAAGACTCACAGCTGACTCTCAACATGGATGATATGCGCATACACAGACGAAAAGAACCGAAATTGTTTGCTGTAAGACCAATGCCGATCACTCACGGCAGTGAAGTATCTAATAGTGTATGTACAGAGCGGTGTAAAATGCAACGGCATCATACGTGTACCCGCCTCCGTAACCGACGTCACTAGAGCCGGTTTTACACGACACATCTATCTTATACAAGCATGCGCCAGCGCCCCTAGCGCACAGGCCTGGAAGTGCGGACTTTTTCGTTAGCCATATTACACGATACACTTAACGCGTAGGTCTGTACCAACACCCCAAGGGGACTGCAAGCTTGTTAATGCCGTTGAGTGTGAAAGCTGATATTTCTGTAAAGGTGCTATTTACTGATACTGAAACTTATGACTCTAGAGTCATATTTTTTACTCAGTTATTGTTATCTTGTGCAGGTAGAATGAAATTTCGTTATGATTATACAGACCTGTGGCGTAAGCGTTTAATGTCATGCCGATACAAGCAAAAAGACTAATTTCACGTTTCATACCATTTTCGACATGGAGGACTCAATTAATAATGCAGCACTTGCCATGACGGTGGCCGCCGTGGTCGTTGGAAGGACAGAATGATGTCGTAATGCCAGGAGTAGGTAGCGGTTACGACCCTGGCTGGGAAGAAGGTGTGAAGGCAGTCTGTCGATGAAGAAGTTGAGGCCCTAAGACTCACAGGGATCTAGGAACTTCGCCAGAATGAATGTGTCTTGTTTTGGCCAGCTGCTATAGATTTACATGAGGGAATACGCATAAATGTCTTTATGACCTTCTACTGCGCCTTTGTTCGCCCCGATAGCTGTGTGGTCAGCGTGACGGATTGCTGTCCTACGGGCCCGGCTTCGATTGCCAGCGGGGTCGGGGATTTTCTCCGCTCAGGGACTGTGTGTTGTGTTGTCTTCATCATCATTTCATCCCCATCCGGCGCGCAGGTCACCCAATGTGGCGTCGAATGTAGTAAGACCTGCACCAAGGCGGCCGGATCTGCCCCGTAAGGGCCCCCCGACCAATGACGCCCAACGCTGATTTCCATTGTGCCTTTGCCACTCTCTGTTTCAGCTCGGCGCAATAGTGCGACCTCAAAGGTGCAAAACGGCTTTTACAATCCGTACTGGTCGCGGCCGGCACAACCGCTCTGTACATTTACGTAAAACACATGAACGTGGAACTAAACATTTGCAAACGAACCCCATTATGGTATAGCGTGTCTATAGGATCATATGCCTCAATAAGCACGCTTACACATGTTTCTTTGCTCCTTTCTTTTTCTGCAATAAGAGCCTATCCACAGATGCACAGTTTTTCTCAAAGACGATACAAAAAAGAGAATTTGATTTAATTTATTACTAAATTTTAACATCGTGCAGCCCCGTCAGTAACTGTGATAATTAAACATATAGCACGTCAGCCTCAGTTGCAAACAGAAACCAATCTTTACCTAG
Organism: Schistocerca gregaria; assembly: GCF_023897955.1. Lineage (NCBI taxonomy): Eukaryota > Metazoa > Arthropoda > Insecta > Orthoptera > Acrididae > Schistocerca > Schistocerca gregaria. The sequence goes on from NC_064920.1 coordinate 1,062,565,746, forward strand.
GTTTCAGTCAAAGTAATTTGGTCTTCTTCAGAAGCTATTGACACTAAGCTATTGTATGCCAAAGTTTGGCCTTGTCAAGTATCAGCAGGCCCCACTGCTGTTTCTCTTCAGCTAACAAGGGAACCTCCCCATCGACTGAACACATATCAATCGAGAAAACAGGAAGAAGTTGTGTGGAACTATGAAAAAATAAGCAAACTATACAAACTGAGTAGTCCATGCGCAAGATACGCAAATCAAGGATAATATGAGCTCAGCAGCGCCATGGTCCCGTGGTTAGCGTCAGCAGCTGCGAAGCGAGAAAACCTATGTTCAAGTCTTCCCTCGAGGAAAAATTTTATTTTCGCAAAGTTATGATCTGTCCGTTCGTTCATTGACGTCTCTGTTCACTGTAATATGTTTAGTGTCTGTGTTTTGCGACCGCACCACAAAACCGTGCGATTGGTAGACGAAAGGACGTGCCTCTCCAGTGGGAACCGAAAACATTTGATCGCAAGGTCATAGGTCAACAGATTCATCCACAGGAAAACACGTTTATAGGACACTGGTGACGGCATGTGCGTTACATGACAGGAATATGTTGTCTGTCCACCTAACTTGTACACTAGGCAAATGGGTAAAAAGTGAGATAATCACTCCCAAAAAGTGATGAAAACATAAGAGTTCGTCACATAAACTGCAACAAAGGAATGCAACAGTTCACAGTCGCACAGTTTTCCCTGTGCTCTGTCAGATCATATGATTTTAACGTTTTCAAATTTTTCCGTGTGTAGACCGTCAAATCCTGCATACGTACAAACAAATCTGAACATGTCCTGGAATTTTGGAGAGCGAAGTTGATTATGTGTCAGTGCCTAAACTTTGATAATTGACACACCATCACGTAAACAATACTGCTCTGTGTACTTGTGCAAAATCATAGAATCTTTTCATAAAGTATTTCACTTGCCGAAAACCAAACACATCTAACGGTTGCACAAGTGGTGTACACCCTGGAGGAATGGTAATCACGTCTTCTCCCACACTAAAATTGTACAATGCCTGGTCCTTATGTCCTGTATAGCTGCCAAGGAGATAATAATTGTCTGAAAATAAAAAATTAATTTTTTCACTCGAGGGAATACTTGAAGCAAGGACCTCACGTTCCGCAGCTGCTCACGCTAATCACGGGACCGCGGCGCTCCTGAGCTTACACGATCCTTGATGTTGCTTATCTTGCCCATGGACTACTCAGTTTGTATATTTTGCTTATTTTTGTGTTGATATGTGTTCAGTTTTTCAAGGCCTATCCACTGTGCCAACTTATAACTAAATCTGAGGGGGGTGCGATGGGGAGGTTCCCTTGTAAGTAATGTAGATTATGACTGGGTACTACGGTACTATAGTTTGATACTTGACATGGCCAAACTTTGGCATGCAGTAGCTTAGTGTCAATAGCTTCTGAAGAAGACCAAATTATTTTGGCAGAAACTGAGGCTGACGTGTTATATATGTTTTATTACTGTATTTCTTTAATAAATTACTGAAAAACGTGTAGAATACCACACAAAAGCGCCAAAAGAGTCCTCCGGAGCTGGCCTATTAGTCGCCTGCTGGCTGCAAGTAAAAATAACAAAAAGCAGAAAGCCCACTCGAAATGCTGCGTTCCGTGTATACGCGTGTACATCTCTTCTACTGCAGATGCGCGGATCCACGGCGGAATAGAACGGTTGCTATTCCTCACCGGCGGATAAACCGCCTGCTGAAATTGCAGTTTCATCCGTTCTGCCGCTAGGTGGCAGGTCGTTTGCATCTGACCTGCTAACGTTAGATGAGTCGTGTATATTGGCTTAAAGTACGCCTGCGCAGTGGCACTCGGCACGGAGTTAAGCCGGTTCGAATCCTGGTTGCGGATGAAATTTTCACTGCAAATATTTGCCCGACAAGGGAGAACCTGTGGTGGCGTGATGTTTCTGACTAGTGCAGTGATCCATGAAGTGATGGCGAAATGACACAGTTGACGGCGACCCGTCCGTCGGATGGGGACGTTAAGATCGGTCGCACCCTTGCTGCTATTCGGGAGGAGTTGGCTATGTGCTGCCTCCGAGTTTCACCATCTCCCTTCCCTTCATCTATAACTACACCAATCCAACACTACACTATAGAAGCACACGTCACAGGCGTCTACACGATATAGATACGTACTTGACACGTCATAACAGGTCATAGGAAGGGAACGCCGAGCCAGCTCCGCTACGACCTTTCCTAGAACGACGATGGAAGATTCCTGCATCTGCACCCGAACATCCATTCCTCCGGTAGGGGACTACTTTGACTTGAGCACAAAGCTAACCGTAAGTGGGGCACATGGCACGTCCACATTTATTGGAAGAATGCTATGGAACTGTAATTCAAACACGAAAGTGGTAGCATGCAAAACTTCCGGTAGCGTAATTCTTCACTATATTTCGGCGATTCGGGAGGCTCATCATGGTGGACAAGGAGAAGCCAAGAAAGAGGGAGAATAAGACTATCATATGTCTCGTCAAAGATATGGTCATTAGAGTCGGAACGCAAGCTCAGATAGGGGAAGGATGGGAAAGGAAATCAATCGTCCATGTACTCGTCTAAAGAACCATACCGACATTTTACTGGAGCGTTTTAGGGAAACTCCGGAAAACATAAGTCTGGACGGCCGGACAGGTATGTGAACCGTCGTTCTCCCGAATAAGAGTCCACTGTACGACCTACAGCGCCACACCATGGTTTCGAAACGATTCACAAACCATCCTACTTCTTCCAACATACCGGTGCATCTTTCGTACTGAACACAACTGGGAAATTAACAAAAATTCGAGCCCATAAAGAAGGGAGCTACCCATATAGGATGCTCTTATTAATGTCCTAACTTTTTTTGTCGTCTGGCTTTTCAACTTGAAATCGATTAGCTGGTTTGATTGATTTCTTATCCGTGCTACCGTCTCGATTCAGTGACAATGTATTCGTTAGAACAGAAAACATTACAGCATCAAAAAAGTATACAGTACGGTTTTCCTACACCGTATTAGACATGAACACGTGTTGTCTTTCTCTTGTTTCCATACTTCTATCCACCCCTGTACCCTCCCTTACCGCATCACGTGACCGCGATGCGACCATGTCGCGTTCCATCTCGCAGTGGCCACTGTTGATTGTATTTTGGCGCATCTGCATCTACATGTAAATGATTTCTCTGGAATTCACAATAAAATGCCTCGCAGAGGGTTCATCGAACCACCGTCATTCTACTTCTCTACTGTTCCAACAGCGCGGGAAAAACGAGCACTTAAATCTTTTCATGTAAGCCCCTGTTTATTTTATTATGATGATCATTTCTCCCTATGTAGGAGGGCGCCAATAAAATATTTTCACATTCTGAGAAGAAAGTTGGCGACTGAAATTTCGCGAGAAAGCTCTGTCGCAACGAAAAAAACCTTTGTTTTAATGACAGCCATCCCTATTCCTGCATCATATCCGTGGCACTCTCTCCTCTATTTCGCGATGATACAAAACGAGCTGCACTTCTTGAACTTTTTCGACGTCCCCCCATCAATCATATCTGACCCGGACCCCACACCGCACAGCAGTACTCTAGAAGGGGGCGGAGAAAGCTTACTGCAAACAGTGTCTTCCGTAGACCTGTTCCATATTCTAGCTATTCTGCAAATAAATTCAATCTTTAGTTTACAGCCTTTAGTTTTGTGAGATTTATCGTGAAATTTAGCGGATTGATTTTCGTGTTCAAGTGGATGACCTCACACTTTTCATTATTTAGAGTCAATTGCCACTTTTCGCGCCATTAAGATATCTTGTCTAAATCATTTTACATTTGGTTTTGATCATCTTATGACTTTACAAGACGGTAAATGACAGCATCATCTGCACACAATATAAGTGCGCTTCTCAGACTGTCACCTAATCGTTTATCGTTAATGTGGAACAGGAACAGCAAAGGGACTAAAACACTTCCGTGGGGAACGCCAGATATTCCTTTTGTTTTACTCGATGACTTTCCGTCATTTACTACGAACTGTGACCTTTTGGACAGAAAATCACGAATCCATTGGCACAACTCAGACTATATTCCATAGGCACGCAATCTCATAATAAGGCGCTTGTGAGGAACTGTGTAAAAAGCCTACGGGAAATTTAAAAATGTGGAAATTATTTGATGTACCGTCTCGCTAGTACTCATTACTTCGTGAGACTAAAGAGCTTGCTGGATTTCACGAGACTGATATTTTCTGAATCTCTTTTGGTTGTTAGTCACTAAACTGTCTATTCGAGGCAATTCATGTTGTTAGAGCACAGCATATGTTCCAAAATGTTACTGCAAAACGACTTTAGTGGTGTGGGTCTGCAACTTAGCGCATTACTCCTTTTCCTTTACTTGGGTATTGGCGTCACTTGTGGAAATTTCCAGTCTTTATGTACGGATCTTTCGACGACTTAGCAGCTGTGTATGATTGCCATGTATGGATCTATTGTATCAGCATTCTCTGAAAGGAACTTCACTGGTACAAAATCTGGACAGGAGGCCTAGCCTTTATTAGATGTTTTAAGCTGCTTCGTGACACCGACGAATCTACTTCTAAGTTACTCATGTTGGCAGTTGTTCTAGATTCGAATTCTCGAACATTTATTTCATCTTCTTTGTTGAAGGAATTTCGGAAACCGTCATCGGTAACATCACCATTGTTATCGCGCAGTGAAGGTCTTGATTGCGTCTTCCCGCCGGTGTACTTTACATACGACCAGAATCTCTTTGGGTTTTTCCACTAGATTTCGAAACAGACTTTCGTTATGGAAACTATTAAAAGCTTCTCCAATTTGAGTTCTCGCTAAATTTGTAGCTTCTGTAAAACTTCGCCAGCCTTGGGATTTTGCCTTCTTTTAAATTGGGCATGCTTTCTATCTTTCTTCTGTAATAGCGTTCTGACTTGTTCTGTGTACCAGGGGCGATCAGTATCGTGTCTTATTAATTTACTAGGTATTACCTCTCAATTGCCGTCTATAGTATTTCTTTGAATTTAAATGATATTTGGTCTGCGCCTACGTAGTCAGAATGGAAGGAGAATTTTTATCTGCTCTTGTGCCATTCAGTCTGGCTACAGCAACCTTGTGGCCACTGACCGCTGTACCTGTCATAATGCTCCCTATTTGGTCAGGATTATTTGTTGCTAATTATCGGTGCGTTTTAGTGGACACTGACCAACTGAAATGCCTCATGAATCAGGTAGTAGTTCTCCATAATGTTTTCTATGGCTGAGACGAGGAAAGTCAATTGGAATCAGCGATAACTCCTACATAGGGGGCGGTTGGACATCTGCCGCTGCTGACATCTGGCGATGGCGAGAGGCACTCAGCAGCTCAATGGACCTTTGGAGGAGCCAGCCGTTGCTTCCGGTAGCGCGATGAGCCGATTCCGGAAAGGGGGAGGTCGCAGAGTCACATCCAGACGTAACGCTGGGAGCCGTCCATTAGGAGCTGTCGCCAGGAATTGATGGCGGCGCCATCTGTCTCTGCCACAGGACGACTGAGAGCCCGAGGGAAAAAAAGAAAGCGAGTTTTGCAGCTCTTGCTGTCCAACTTTGCTGACGTGTGCGTCCTGATACTGCCACAGACTATTGGGAGTGTCTCTGACGGAAATTAACAGTTGGGAATATATTCCATTTCTCCTCCATTCGCCGTTCATCTCCAGAAAACAGATCTATGGTTTGGGAGCGTGGCAAAACAGACCACGTCCCCTGGAAATAAATCTGCTGTAGCGGCAACAATCGGATGTGAAATTTGCACGTACCGCGGGCAGAACTGTCTCCAAATTTAAGAAAAGCTTGCAGTTCAGTAGCACACCAACGCTTAATAATAAGAAGTCGAAGTTTCTTCTGCACGTGAGGTTTAGGCAGCTTCGCAACTGCACTGAAAATTTTGACATGGCAGAACGTGGTACGTTGTCGTAGGTTATTAGTCGGCCACAATATTATTGCACATGGTCGGCTTATCGTGAGTTTTTATCGTGGTATTTCTCGAATAGTGCTGCACCGGTTGATAGTATAAGCACAACTCATTGAAATCATTCACTGTGCGACGCGCTTTCCTAAGTCACCACTGTATTTGTTTACTGTAACGTCACCACTTGTTTCCGACAACTTGGAAGTGGGAATCTGGTGGTGGGCTGTATTTAAATGGAATGGAGTGGACCCTCTGGTCCAACGGAACGGATTATTGACTGGAAATGGTTGTTTTCGGGTACTTGGAAACCATTGTCAGCCATCCAGGGACTTCATGTTCCAAAATGACGATGGAATTTTTATGGATGACAATGCGCCATGTCACCGGGCCGCAACTGTTCGCGATTGGTTTGAAGACTCTGGACAATTCGAGCAACTGCTTTGGTCATCCAGATCGCCCGACATGTCTTCCATGGAACATTTATGAGACATACTCGAGAGGTTAGTTCGTGCACATTTCTGCACTGGCAACACTTTTGCAATTGTGGACGCCTGTGGAGGCAGCGTAGCTCAATATTTCTGCAGGTGACTTCCAACGACTTGTTGAGTCCACGCCACGTCGAGTTGCTGCCCTACACCGGGCAAAAGGAGATCCGACACGATCTTAGGAGGTACTCCATTACTTTGTTACCTCAGTGTATATTAAACCGCTGGCTAAAATTAAAATAGAACTCCAGGATCAAGCTCATACTCAGTGTGGAAGGTCTCGGGTCAGCACACCGCTATTCCGGGCGTTGTCGGCTTTCCAGACCTTGGGGTCGCTACTTGTCATTCAGACAGCTGCTCAAATGGCGCGCAAACCTGAGCGCACCCAATTCCACTCCTCTTAACAAGTAAAAATCCCTTTCAGTATCAGGAACTGAACCTGGGTCCTCGGTATTGCAACTCGACGCGCTAGCCACTCAAACTACGGAGACCGACTACTTGCTCATGCTTCGGATATTTAATAAAGCAATGACGCTGCAAATCGACGATATTTTCGAAGGTAATTCACCTTTATCGAAGAATAAACAGAGCAATTACACTAAAACAGGCCAGTAAATGCGTTTTGTAATTAAGGTAGCAGCTGAAAAGACAGCAGGTGGTGTATCATATGACAATGACACAGTAACTTACGAGGAGCCTTTGAAAAGCCCGTGCAAAATTCGACATAATCTCCTTTTAGACTTATAGACTTCATCCAACGTTGTTCTAATTTGTTGCTCCCTTCCGCATAATAGGAACTGTCAAAGTCTGCAAAACAGCTATTAGTTCCTGCAATCACCTCTTCGTTTGAATAAAATCTTAGTCCCGCAAGCCGTTTCTTCAAATTGGGAAGCAAATAGCAATACGAGGGAGCCACGTCTGGAGAACAGGGGGGATGTGAAACGAGTTGGAATCCTATTTCCATTAACTTTGCGACCACAACTGCCGAAGAGTGTGCTGGTGCAATGTTGTGATGGAAAAGAAAGGACTTTTTTGTGATCCAATCGCTGACGTTTTTCTTGCAGCTCAGATTTCAAACGGTCCAATAACGATGAATAATATGCACCTGTAATAGTTTTACTCTTTTCCAGATAGTCGATGAGGATTATCCCTTGCGAATCCCAAAAGGCAGTCGCCATAATCTTTCCGGCCGAAGGAATGGTCTTCGCCTTCTTTGGTGCAGATTCTCCCTTGGTAACCCACTGTTTAGATTGTTGTTTGCTCTCAGGAGTATATTACGCCATGTTTCATCCACAGTGACGAAGTAACGCTTTAAGGCCTGCGGATTCTTCCTGAACAGCTACAAACCATCCTTGCAACACGTCACACGATTCCGTTTTTGGTCAAGTGTGAGAAATCGAGGATAGCTTTCGTATGTCCAAATGTTTATGCAAAATATTATGTACCTGTTCATTCTAGATGCCCACAGTACTAGCAATCTCACGCAACTCAACTCTTCTGTCATCCATTACCATATCATGGATTTCATCAATGATTTCTGGGGTCGTAACCTCCACAGGGAGTCCAGAACGTCCAGCATCACTTGTGCTCATATGGCCACTCCGAAAACTTATAAACTGTTCCAATCGAAGGTGCAGAGTCGCCGTAATAATTATCAAGCTTCTCTTTAGTCTCTCGAGGCGTTTTGCCTTTCACAAAGTAATGAATAATCACCACACGGAATTCTTTTTCGTCCATTTTTTAACAATCACTCGACTTACTTGATTCACACGAATGCGAAACACAAAGAAATAGACCAATATGGCTGAAAGTTGGTGTGCGCTCTTTCCCAAGATGCTACGAACTAAACATGACCTCGATACGCGCCGGTGGTGCCATCTCTCGGACTTTGCACGCACTTTTTAAACGCCCCTCGTAGACCAAAACAGGCCAGTAAATATGTTTTGTAAGTAAGGTAGCATCTGGCAAACAGCAGGTAGTGTATCATATGACAATGACACAGTAACCTTTGTGCCAACAGTAGTGGATTTATACTGGAGGAGACAGATGATAAGGTAGTATATATTGTTTCCGGCAAACGACAGAATGAACGCGCGATTGGCACGGCTTACCTCGCATGTTGGCAGACAACAGGAGACAAAGTGTTGAGCCTTGGGCGCGTTCCCTCATTAGTCCAGACTAGAGGACTCTGAAAGTCGCTAACGGCGCTAACAGCCGCCGCTAATGGAGGAAATCCGCCCTACTGAACGAGTGCCTGTCTCGTTGTTTTGAAACAATCCTCAATGGAGCCGAGACCGATGTTCTGCTGGCACAACCTATCAGCAGGGTGGCCCGATTGCGAAGCAAGAGGCAAACATTATTCAACTGTTTAGATCACTTACAGATGTTATGGAGGGGGCATTATGGTCTTAAAATCGCTACCGTGAATTCAAACGTATTTTTCTAGCTCTACATTTTTTTTTAAAAAAAAGTGTGTCCGTGGCATGTGAAAAGAAGAGAATACAAAATCGTAGCCAGCCGCTGTGGCCGAGCGGACCTAGGGGCTTCAGTCCGGAACTGCGCTGCTGCTGCGGTCGCAGGTTCGAATCCTGCCTTGGGCATGGATGTGTGGGATGTCCTTAGGTTAGTTAGGTTTACGTAGTTCTGAGTCTAAGGGACTGATGACCTCAGATCTTAAGTCCCATAGTCCTTAGAGCCATTTTAACAAAATCCTAACAGCAGTCCTGTGAAAATACCTCAGCAAATCATTTTTACTGAAAAAAGGGGAAAAATACATTCATAGTGATAACAAGATTACCAAAACAGAAAAATTCATACAAATGCTGCTGCAGAAGGATTCGTCCATGAGCTGAATACACCTAAAATTCTCACTCAGACACGAAACTTGAATCTTGACACACGGCACATTCGAGAGTCAACCGTTTGCAGCCAGTCTGCCACCTGTTGTTGTTTTGAGCTGCATCGGGGCAGTAAAGTTCGCAGTATGTGGTGGTGAGAGGATCCTAACTGAAATAAACCTTATTATCCTGCACAATCGGTAAAAATTGTGTGTGTAAAATCTTATAGGACTTAACTGCTAAGGTCATCAGTCCCTAAGCTTACACTCTACTTAACCTAAATTATCCTAACGTCAAACACACACACCCATGCCCGAGGGAGGACTCGAACCTCCGCCGGGACCAGCCCCACAGTCCATGACTGCAGCGCCTGAGACCGCTCGGCTAGTCCCGCGCGGCCAGTACAAATCCTCTTACGATAGTGCTCAAGTAGTCGGTAGACCTAGATTGACGGTTCAGTCGATAGCAGATCGCTTTTACGTAACGAAAACCTTGAGAAACCTGCAACGTACCGGACGCCCCCACTCACTGACACATGCAGACGTGTGGTTTATTGTGAGGGAAATAAAGAAGAATCCCGAAATGTGCGCTCCTAATTTGGCTGTGGACTTAAAGTTGAGGGGCAAGAAAGTATGTGCCAACACAGCAGAAATACCTTCAAGAAGTACGGATATAATGGCAGAGTTGCTCGTAAGAAATTCTGGGCCAGTGAACAGAATCGGAAGAAACGTCTTGATTTTGCCGAGGATCATATATCCAAGGAGGAAGACTTCTAGAGATAAAGTCATGCTTTCTGATGAAAGTAAATATACCATATCCGAGTCGGACTGCGGGTGAATAGAGTGGTGCACGGGAAACACGGAGATGCCGTCGCACAACCTTGTGCCCACTGTGAAACACTGTGGGTGGTCCCGCGATTGTGTATGAGTGCTGCCGGTGTTGGTAACTACAGTTTATAAAGGCTACGATGGTTCGCAAAATGTGTGTTAACACCTTAAAGTAAGATCTAAATGTCAGTGCCAAAACATTAGGTCTTCAAGGAAGTTAAATTCTTCAAGAGGACAACGACCCGAAGTGAGCGGCTAGAAATACTAAGATGTGACTCTTGTTCAATACACCGAAACAACTCAACATTCCTCCTCGGAGCCTTATTAATCCCACTGAATGCCTCTGGAAATTGCTGGAAGAGAACATCAGGAAAAGACAATTTTTTGACAAGTAAGACTTAAAAGAAGATTTTTTTTTTTAAATTAAGAGGGGCTAAATTCTATCGTCTGTGACAGCAAACTTAGTCAGGCCTCTGTCCAGACAACTGAAAGCAGTAATAACCGCAAAAAGAAACCCCACCAAACATTAATTTTTGCAATTTAAACCATGTTTTCAAGCACTAAAGAACAAAAAACGTGAGTGATACTTTACATTTTGTTAACCTTGTTATCATTATGAGTATATTTTGTTTCTTGTTTTTCAATAAAATAATTTACTGAGGCAGTTTCAACACATTTTATATTGGCCCCTTTTCACGTGTCACTTAACTATGTGAAGATCGTATCTCTTCTTTCGGACATGTCCGAAAGAACAGCGGCCATTTGACCATCTTCTTTTGTAGAGATGCACAAACAGTGCCCGAACTCTTACGGGAATCGGCAGTAAAGCCGCGAATAATAAGTATGATTGGCAGAGGCACTATGAATATAGTGCGGGACGATAAGTTGCCAATGTGGGTCTCACGGGAGGCGTGCCGGAGGTAAGTCCTTGCAGTCGCACTATCGTCTGTGTCCTCGATGGCTCCGATGGATAGAGCGTCTGCCATGTAAGCAGGAGATCCCGGGTTCGAGTCCCAGTCGGGGCACACTTTTTCAACTTTCCCCTTCGACTTACATCAAAGCCTATATGCAGCTAAAGGTATTCATTTCATTGTAATTTCATTCTAACGAGCTCCATGGTCACTGATGGTATCTTATACACTTGTCAAGCTGGTGGCAACACATCACAATATGACCTTAACACCTACATAGCCAGATTCTAAGTGAGGCTTTTGGTTCTCTATATACTTTTTAATTATAATCATAATTATTATGTAATGTATGTAAAGTTGTCAGTTCCATTTTTAATTGACGTTTGGAGTGACAGCTCTTAGCAACAACAGCCTCAGTTGGAATCTGGCTATGTACCTATTACAGTTGCATTACTGCAATAAAATATGGATTGGATTTGCGACTGACTCCAGAAGGCCTCATCCTTTTTTGAAGGATACCACAGTCGCTGCGCACAACCGTTCCGATGGAATCAAAGTTGGTACATGTTTGTTTTCAAACGACACACAAAGTGACATTTGCACTGTTATGTAAATGTTTTCATTGCAGCGGAGATACTACGAAGAGACATTTGGGAGGATGACAGTTCAAACCCGCGTCTGTCCATCCAGATTTAGGTTTCCCGTGATTTTCCTAATTCGGACGAGGCAAATGCCGGGATGATTGCTTTGAAAGGGCACGGCCGTTTCCCGGAAGATGACACCATCCGAGCTTGTGCTCCGCCTCTAATGACTTCGATGTCGACGGAGCGTTAAACCCAATCTTCCTTCCTACTAATCAGCAAGGCGAACTGGTAACCCGGGACTAAATCGGTCACTTGGCTAGGTACAGTCACGTTCAAGTTCAAAGTAGGACACGTTGTCACTTCGCAGAGCGAGCAGTGAAACGATTACGGAAAATCACGTTTCAGGAATACGGGAGAACTTGCTGTCAACATTATTAAATTTGCCGTCAAAGAGAAAGAGGAAAGTGTGGTAGTGCCGACAGATGAGGCGACGGAATATGCAAACGAATGACAACAATTTAAGGCAATAAAATGTTTGCAGCTTTTGTCGTTCAGAATTGGACTTCCAGGTAAGTAAGAAACTCTCAGAAAAACTGTTCTATCCATGAGGTTTGATTTTCAGAAGTGTCAGAATGAACTAGTCATTAGGTGTGGACTTGCAACATGAGGCACCAGAATCGAACCTGTTGTTGTTGTTGTCTTCAGTCCTGAGACTGGTTTGATGCAGCTCTCCATGCTACTCTATCCTGTGCAAGCTGCTTCATCTCCCAGTACCTACTGCAACCCACATCCTTCTGAATCTGCTTAGTGTACTCATCTCTCGGTCTCCCTCTACGATTTTTACCCTCCACGCTGCCCTCCAATGCTAAATTTGTGATCCCTTGATGCCTCAAAACATGTCCTACCAACCGATCCCTTCTTCTAGTCAAGTTGTGCCACAAACTTATCTTCTCCCCAATCCTATTCAATACGTCCTCATTAGTTACGTGATCTATCCACCTTATCTTCAGTATTCTTCTGTAGCACCACATTTCGAAAGCTTCTATTCTCTTCTTGTCCAAACTAGTTATCGTCCATGTTTCACTTCCATACATGGCTACACTCCAAACAAATACTTTCAGAAACGACTTCCTGATACATAAATCTATATTCGATGTCAACAAATTTCTCTTCTTCAGAAACGCTTTCCTTGCCATTGCCAGTCTACATTTTATATCCTCTCTACTTCGACCATCATCAGTTATTTTACTTCCTAAATAGCAAAACTCCTTTACTACTTTAAGTGTCTCATTTCCTAATCTAATTCCCTCAGCATCACCCGATTTAATTTGACTACATTCCATTATCCTCGTTTTGCTTTTGTTAATGTTCATCTTATATCCTCCTTTCAAGACACTGTCCATTCCGTTCAACTGCTCTTCCAAGTCCTTTGCCGTCTCTGACAGAATTACAATGGCATCGGCGAACCTCAAAGTTTTTACTTCGTCTCCATGAATTTTAATACCTACTCCAAATTTTTCTTTTGTTTCCTTTACTGCTTGCTCAATATACAGATTGAATAACATCGGGGAGAGGCTACAACCCTGTCTCACTCCTTTCCCAACCACTGCTTCCCTTTCATGCCCCTCGAGTCTTATTACTGCCATCTGGTTTCTGTACAAATTATAAATAGCCTTTCGCTCCCTGTATTTTACCCCTGCCACCTTTAGAATTTGAAAAAGAGTATTCCAGTCAACATTGTCAAAAGCTTTCTCTAAGTCTACAAATGCTAGAAACGTAGGTTTGCCTTTTCTTAATCTTTCTTCTAAGATAAGTCTTAAGGTCAGTATTGCCTCACGTGTTCCAACATTTCGACGGAATCCAAACTGATCCTCCCCGAGGTCTGCATCTACCAGTTTTTCCATTCGTCTGTAAAGAATTCGCGTTAGTATTTTGCAGCCGTGGCTTATTAAACTGATAGTTCGGTAATTTTCACATCTGTCAGCACCTGCTTTCTTTGGGATTGGAATTATTATATTCTTCTTGAAGTCTGAGGGTATTTCGCCTGTCTCATACATCTTGCTCACTAGCTGGTAGAGTTTTGTCATGACTGGCTCTCCCAAGGCCGTCAGTAGTTCTAATGGAATGTTGTCTACTCCGGGGGCCTTGTTTCGACTCAGGTCTTTCAGTGCTCTGTCAAACTCTTCACGCAGTATCGTATCTCCCATTTCGTCTTCATCTACATCCTCTTCTATTTCCATAATATTGTCCTCAAGTACATCGCCCTTGTATAAGCCTTCTATATACTCCTTCCACCTTTCTGCCTTCCCTTCTTTGCTTAGAACTGGGCTGCCATCTGAGCTCTTGATATTCATACACGTGGTTCTCTTCTCTCCAAAGGTCTCTTTAATTTTCCTGTAGGCAGTATCTATCTTACCCCTAGTGAGATAAGCTTCTACATCCTTACATTTGTCCTCTAGCCATCCCTGTTTAGCCATTTTGCACTTCCTGTCGATCTCATTTTTGAGACGTTTGTATTCCTTTTTGCCTGCTTCATTTACTGCATTTTTATATTTTCTCCTTTCATCAATTAAATTCAATATTTCTTCTGTTACCCAAGGATTTCTAGCAGCCCTCGTCTTTGTACCTACTTTATCCTCTGCTGCCTTCACTACTACATCCCTCAGAGCTACCCATTCTTCTTCTACTGTATTTCTTTCCCCTATTCCTGTCAATTGTTCCCTTATGCTCTCTCTGAAACTCTGTACAACCTCTGGTTCTTTCAGTTTATCCAGGTCCCATCTCCTTAATTTCTCACATTTTTGCAGTTTCTTCAGTTTTAATCTACAGGTCATAACCAATAGATTGTGGTCAGAGTCCACATCTGCCCCTGGAAATGTCTTACAACTTAAAACCTGGTTCCTAAATCTCTGTCTTACCATTATATAATCTATCTGATACCTTTTAGTATCTCCAGGGTTCTTCCACGTATACAACCTTCTTTCATGATTCTTAAACCAAGTGTTAGCTATGATTAAGTTGTGCTCTGTGCATAATTCTACTAGGCGGCTTCCTCTTTCATTTCTTAGCCCCAATCCATATTCACCTACTATGTTTCCTTCTCTCCCTTTTCCTACACTCGAATTCCAGTCACCCATTACTATTAAATTTTCGTCTCCCTTCACTATCTGAATAATTTCTTTTATTTCATCGTACATTTCTTCAATTTCTTCATCATCTGCAGAGCTAGTTGGCATATAAACTTGTACTACTGTAGTAGGTGTGGGCTTCGTATCTATCTTGGCCACAATAATGCGTTCACTATGCTGTTTGTAGTAGCTTACCCGCATTCCTATTTTCCTATTCATTATTAAACCTACTCCTGCATTACCCCTATTTGATTTTGTGTTTATAACCCTGTAGTCACCTGACCAGAAGTCTTGTTCCTCCTGCCACCGAACCTCAATAATTCCCACTATATCTAACTTTAACCTATCCATTTCCCTTTTTAAATTTTCTAACCTACCTGCCCGATTAAGGGATCTGACATTCCATGCTCCGATCCGTAGAATGCCAGTTTTCTTTCTCCTGATAACGACATCCTCTTGAGTAGTCCCCGCCCGGAGATCCGAATGGGGGACTATTTTACCTCCGGAATATTTTACCCAAGAGGATGCCATCATCATTTAATCATACAGTAAAGCTGCATGTCCTCGGGAAAAATTACGGCTATAGTTTCCCCTTGCTTTCAGCCGTTCGCAGTACCAGCACAGCAAGGCCATTTTGGTTAATGTTGCAAGGCCAGATCAGTCAATCATCCAGACTGTTGCCCCTGCAACTACTGAAAAGGCTGCTGCCCCTCTTCAGGAACCACACGTTTGTCTGGCCTCTCAACAGATACCCCTCCGTTGTGGTTGCACCTACGGTACGGCCATCTGCATCGCTGAGGCACGCAAGCCTCCCCACCAACGGCAAGGTCCATGGTTCATGGGGGGAGGGAATAGAACCTACCATGATTTTATTCAGACGAACCATGGAGTATACACATTACACTGGGAATGATTACTGCATAGTGACAGTGTGTGAAGAGTATTCTCGCACAGCAGTCACAGGCGAACTTTCATTATTGTGAATATAGAGTTTCACTTCGTATTCACTTCTCCTCTATGAATATAACAGAAAAAGTTCTCGCTATCGTACAGAAAAGAAAACGAAAATTTTTAAACTCTAAGAGACAAGGAAAGTCGAACTGATGGCATTAATTAATGAGCGCCAGCCTTTTCCTCTTTATTCCACTGACAAAATTTCGCAAAAATATGGTTCTCTTCCTACTGCTGCTTTGCCATCTACACTAAATTCTATAGAACCCATCCTGAATCTTACAAGGAATAAGATCTATGGTTATAATACTTGTATCACTTCGCTCACTAAACCGGACAAAAAAGCAACTGATAACTTTGTTATCAATAAATAATCGTCGCATCTCGCATATAGCTTGACGCAAGCCTTTCGTCTTCATCTTCGACGATGTCGTTGCTTTTATTTTCAACCAGATTTTCAGTTGGCCTCAGAGACTGGACTGAATCTCCTCCCAGACCTTCCCACCAGAGAAAATTTTGAAGTGGTCACAGGGAATCAAAGTCGAGACCACGGTGTTACGAGCTAAAAACGCTAACGACTAGACTACGCCGACAATTTGCTGTTGTTTCTGTGATAATAGCTTTTACTGTTATGACGTTAGACGAACAGAAAGGCAGTGTATCACGCCAAAATAGTGTGTGATGACTTCCGAAACACAAATACTTCGACGCATGAACAAACAGAAAATACAATGAAATCAGTGGGCATGAATTCGAACGAAAAAGCCGGCATTATCGTCAGCGATTGAAACAGCACAAGCGAATCAACAGATACAGATGTGGAAAATAGTGACATCATCTGAGAAGATGATTTATTATGCTCACTGCCAGCGAAGCGTCGTCGGCAGTCATCGTGAGATATACAGCACGCAAAGTTTCTGTTATTATTCTAAATAGACATTTCATTCTGTCATACGTATAGACGCGATAAATGGGGATAATAAATCAAACGAAACGCCAGATAATTAATCTCATCCTCCTTCTTGTTAGCCGGTCGTTGTGGCCAAGTGGCTCCAGGCGCTTTAGTCCGGAACCGCGCTGCTGCTACGGTCGCAGGTTCTAATCCTGCCTAGGGCAAGGATATGTGTGATGTCCTCAGGTTAGTTAGGTTTAACTAGTTCTAAGTCTAGGGGACTGATGATTCCATAGTGCTTAGAGCTCTTTAAACCTCCTCCTTGTTTTCCAGTAACATTCCGAAAAATTATTTCTCGATATGAATCTGGGTTTTTGCGACTGCAACTGTGGTACTGATAATGTGCATCTTTAATGATTTCTTGACGATGAATACCTCTACGCGTTTTGTAGCCACAAAAAAAGACACACAGGGCTCAAGTGCATTACAACTGACAAGGGATCATCAGACGTGTTAATCACGGATTTTTGTGGGTCTTAGGTACGTCGTAAAGGGACCTGCATTCAATACCTGGCTAAAGGCTTTTTCATTCTTGTGAAATCATGTGAAATTTTGATGCAGAACTGAAGAAAGGAATCGTCCCTCGAAACAATGTCACTATTAGTCGTTAGTAAATCGGGAGCATTTTGAATTTGTTTCGCGAAAACCTTAAGTTGCCTGTAAAAATGTGATCATAGAGTTGGCAAAGTGGACTACATTTGGGTCGGATAATTTTCGAGCTGCAGCTGCATGCGTGTCTCTCATCTACAAAAAGTTAACCGAATAGTGTCTGATCAGTCTGCCCTCTCCACGAATCAATAACAAAGAATTTTTCTTGTCCCATGTACGGAAGAATGATAAATTTTAAAAATTCTTCGTGCAGCCCTTCATAAACTTGCCTGATTTCGTGCAGGTCACAATTGTATTTTTTAAATTTATGACTCGACTCGTCAACCCTTTTTTCAATATTTCTACCACATTTCCCGGATGGTCCTTGTGTATATAAGAAAACGTAAGGGAATATCTTTGCTCACGCAATTATAATATACTGTGCTGTGAAGGAATGACGAATCTTCTTCTAATCAGTTCGTTCCTTATTCCGAAAGTATAGCTTTTACACACATACAATCTCTCTCTCTCTCTCACCTCCTTTCCCTTCACCCTCCCTCCCTCCATCCCTTCCCCCCTCCCATCCCTCCCTCCCTCCTCCCCCACTTCCTCCCCCTCCCCTCCCCATATGTATACTCTCTTCTTTATTGAGGAATGAGAGACATGCCAAATATAACTTCACCGCCAGAAATATCGTCCTAAACACTTTGTTGCAGATTTTGTAACTAGCATATGGAAAAAAATTGCAATGTAAAAACGTAATACTAATTTTTATAGAGAAAGTAATGTAATAAACATATATTTTATTACAAATGCCACACAAAACGAAAATTGAGCAAATAAAATCTCTACCTCCACTAAACTCTTTGGAGACAACAGCCACACTCTTTGGTTTGTTTATATTTTGTAAAATATGTGGGAGTCGCCACGGTGAAAAAGTACCTGTTTCACTTGATATTTAACGATACTGGAATGCATACATCATGTTTTCCAGAGCAGTGCTTGCAACAAGAATAAAAACAGTGAGTAATACCATCAAATAAATCTTACAGTCTTAATGTTGTTCCCACATACAGTGCTCACTTTCTTGTGTCTATATTTGCCACAGTTGCACGACCCCCACAATACTCCAAACTAAAATGTATCATCTGATGATGAATCGCCAGGCGATTCGCAACCGGTCATGAATAAATAATAATCAAAGAAGAAACGGCGATTGGTTGCAGTAATTCCTGAAACCTTTAACGTAAATAAATGTAAACATCTGGGATGTTAGGTACCTTGAAATGTAATCATGGAAAAATACACGCCTACAAAAGCAAATGGTTGCAGTTAATTCATTGTAAATTACTTTCAGTTTCAACAGTTGCAGTGTTCTAATACGCCCATAACGGACAGCACAATAGTTACTAATGTTAATATTAGAAGAATAGTGAAACAAAATACGGCGAACAGATAGTCAATCCTAGTCGACAAGCAATTAGGAGTAAGTTCGCGTTTTTTGGCCACAGACAGGTCATTCGAGTGTTTAAAATTTAGTCTGTTAATATCAGCAAACACTACTAGCAAGCATTATTAAAATATTTGTCCAAAATACTTTTAATGACTGATCGCGTTGGCACGGGTTGTTTCTGTAACACTAAATAAAGTGATCAATTCTTTCTTCGTTTTAAGAAATTTGAAAGTCTGGACTTAGCAAATATCGGTTGCACTGTACACAAGCCAAACTGGAAAAATGCGAAGAACATAGTGGCGAACTTTCAAAAAAAAAAAAAAAATGGTTCAAATGGCTCTGAGCACTATGGGGCTCAACATCTTAGGTCATAAGTCCCCTAGAACTACTTAAACCTAACTAACCTAAGGACATCACAAACATCCATGCCCGAGGCAGGATTCGAACCTGCGACCGTAGCAGTCCCGCGGTTCCGGACTGCAGCACCAGAACCGCACGGCCACCGCGGCCGGCAGGCGAACTTTCAGACGTATAATAGTCGCCTCATACGCACAATACGTGTTGGCAACACCGAGAATATTTTGGCCGGCATAAATATTGTTCGTGAATATTTCTATTATTGACAATACGACAATACTCGCCCTGAGATGATCAGTATATTGACACATTGACAACAATGTTGAAAGGGTGAGGGACCCTTAATTTCCGTGTGATATTGCAAGCGGCAGGCAGGAATCATATGTTGTTAGCCTGTATGAAATGTCCGAAAATGGTCAAACCCGTGACAGCACAGTTCTCTAAAATTCCCCAGACCGTACGGCCAATAAGAAAGCAGTATTCAAGTACCGAGCCGAGCGTCGGTGGAAATACCCGACAGTGCGTCTCGGGCTGAGAGCAATGCGAACACCTCGCTCTCTTTCCCAGAAATTTCTTCCGCGGCTGAGGTTTAAGTCAATCGCGACCAGACATACCTACGGCTCATCAGAATCCGTGATTAAATGGTCTGAAGGCCCCCCCCTGGGTGTGGTGGTGGGTGACCGTATAGGCCTGATATGTGGCTCACAGCTCCCTATTAGCCTATCGCTGCTTCACTTAGATGCCTCGTAAACCGAGACGCGGTAAACGTGTACCGAGTTCGCGGCGGCGGACAGGCAAATCGGCCGTGACGTCACCGCTGGACGCTTGCGTCCAGCGGCGCAGCTGTGGTCTAAAAGCGTCGCGGAAACAGCGCGGAGGCATGCGGCGGCAGCGGTGTGTAGCGGTCGGATCTGGGCTGCTGCCTGCGAGGGCTCATTCGCGGCTGCTACACTTCGTAATGTGTTCTTCCTAAAGCCATATTGAGTGTTAATCGAACGTGACCGTTTCAAAAATCTGGAAATGTTTACCCGGGAATTCATGCTTCAGATTTATTTTCAGCCATGTTTGTGAACCCGTGACTGTGTGGGATAATTATTTATTTCAAGTTTCTGCTACCAGTCACTTTTTATTTTATGCTTAATCTAACATGATGGAACGCGTTTCTAACATGTTATGTTCATCTTCAAGCGTTTGTACATACATAGAGAAATGTTACTTAAAATAAACAGTCTTAAACTAGATCAATATAGAACACTTTGTGTTTTTTACTGTAGCTGCTGGTGTGGCATTTGGGGGAAGGAGGTGGGCAGTGTATATGTAGAAATCGAAGTCAGTGATGTCTTCTGCTGGTTTTCTTCTTTGTTGTTGACTATGTATATCACAGCCTGTATCGGATGCAGATAGATGTGCATCAGTTACGTGTTACGAAAATAGTGTGAAAGGCTTTTATATGACAGTTGATCACTTACATTTACTTGTAAGTGAAGCAGCAAGATGATGTAATTGTAAGTGATCAACTGTCATATAAAAACCTTTCACTCTATTTTCGTAACACATAACTGATGCACATCTATCTGCATCCGATACAGGCTGTGATATACATAGCCAACAACAAAGAAGAAAACCAGCAGAAGACATCACTGACTTCGATTTCTACATATACACTGCTCACCTCCTTCCCCCAAATGCCACACCAGCAGCTACAGTAAAAAAACAAAGTGTTCTAGATTAATCTAGTTTAAGACTTTATTATTAAGTAACATTTCTCTATGTATGCATGTATGTATGTACAAACGCTTGAAGATGAACATAACATTTTAGAAACGCGATGCATTATGTTAGATTAAGTATAAAATAAAAAGTGACGGGTAGCAGGAACTTGAAATAAATAATGCTTGAGATTATCTTAAAACTATTAACATCAGTAATTAGCGGCAGAATACGGGATGATATAGGAACAGCAGAAGAACAAGGTTTCAGGAAAAACAGGAGCACAACAAATGCTGTTTACGCTCCAGGAATGTGCAATCGTATTTTTTTGAAGGTATGTGAAGTTCAAACCTCAGATATAAATCCCCCAAACCAGTACTACGCAAAATTCTTAATAAAATCGCTTCGTTTTCCTCGGGTGCTAAATTCACTTCTTATCTTCCTTTCTTTTTCTTCGTTTCATTCGAATACCTGCATCATCCATACTATTAAGTAAAGACAATTCATTGTTTAACGTCGTTACCAAAAATCTCCAAAAGTTTATTGATTTACTTCAAATTTTTTACTCGGTACTTCAACAAACTTCCGGACGTATGCGCTACATATTTTTTAAGTATGCAGGATACACAAATATAATATGAAATCTACAGCATTCTATAAAAACAAATCGTTATTTAACCTTAGTAGAAACGTTGTTAGGAATAGTCTCGAAAAGTGCTTGACCACTTTACTTCAAATTTTACATAATACTGTATAATCATTTTGACGGATGTAGGAAACACTGTGAGCAAAAATCACACAAAGTTCTTTACCAAATTACTTCAAATTTTTACGCGATACTCTAAGGAACATTCAGACCGCAATAGACTATATGTTTACCAAAAATCTCGAGAAGTTCTTGATTAATTTACATCAAATGAACATCTAATGAACTTTCGGAGGGGCTTAGGTTATAAATTGTTTTATAGAACAACGCACTGGTTTTCTATTGTTACTCACTGTGAGAAAGAAAATACTGTGCTGCGCTCTGCTGTGAAAATGTGCGATTTTGTCTTCTTTCTCGCAGTCAAAATTGGTTCGAATGGCTCTGAGCACTATGGGACTTAACGTCTGTGGTCATCAGTTCCCTAGAACTTAGAACTACTTAAACCCAACCAACCTAGGGACACCACACACATCCATGCCCATGCGCGGCTGCAGACTGCAGCGACCAGAACCGCTCGGCCACTCCGGCCGGCTCGCAGTCACTTTTATCTACAATAACAGGGCATTTAAACCATTAGAAAAATTGTTTCTCTCACATATATTCGTTCTGAGTATAAATTGTATACACAACAATTTACTGTTTTATTTTCTTACACGCAGTTGGAATGTACAGAACACACCGAGCTTATTTATAGATTACTGACATATGTTTAGAATACTACTACAATACCTTTATTTCGCAATGTCAATAAACAGGGTCTAAGATCAGAGAAAGGGAGGAAGGAAGAGTATATGGATAGAAAGGAGGGGGGGGGGGGGGGTAAGTGGGTATAGAGAGGTGGATGGAGGAGATGGAGGCAGAAGGGGAAGGAGGGAGAGGACAGGGAGAGAGGGGTTGCGGGGGAGGGATGAGGTGATGGAGAGAGACAGGGGGAGCAGGAGATCGACAGAGAGGGGAGAGTAGTGGACCGTGATGTATATCGAATTCCCATACATATTTAGCAATTGCGAAGCGTTCTCGGGTTCGCTATTATAAATGTAAAATTCATCAAATTGTTGCTAATTAACATATATCCAATCATGTTTTTCAAATACAATCGACTTCTTGCCAATTTTATATTGCGCAAAAATTCAGGTTTTCATTGCAAATAGAACATTATTAACTATCGTTTTTTAGAAGATTGTTAATAAATTGATGATGTCTCTTTAAGTTAAACAATTCTTATTAACAATTTTTATAAAATACTGACAATTAAGAATTCAATTTTGCATCCGTGCAGTATGTAATTAGAAACAAAATTACGTGCATTTCTCAAAAAATGGTTCAAATGGCTCTGAGCACTATGGGACTTAACATCGGAGGTCATCAGTCCCCTAGAACTTAGAACTACTTAAACCTAACTAACCTACGGCCATCACACACATCCATAAACGAGGCAGGATTCGAACTTGCGATCGTAGCGTTCACACGATTCCAAAGTGAAGCGCCTAGAACCACTCGGCCACTCAGGCCGACTGAATTTTTCATGAAAATGATAATCACATATGTGTCGCTTAGCATATATTTGACGAATTTTATAGTTAAATGACATAGGTACTCGAATTTTACGAAAACAACTGAAGAAAGATAATAGCGAGATTCGAACTTGCCATCCATTGGTTACCCAGTTACCATGCATTAATGCTACCGAGTGCGTCAAACGGCCCGTCGTCAAATAGCCCCAATTTTAGTCAATTAAAGTTCCTTGAAAATTTGCAAAGTACATTTTCTCGAGATTTTTTGAGAGTTGCATCGAGCTACTTTGGGAAACTGATATTTGAGTTCTGAAATTCACGTACCATAAATATAAAAAAATTACAAAAGTTTGTCTGCCTCTGGGTAATACATATTGTGGAGAAATTCAGAGAGTTCAATAACCCAGTCTACGTGTGTTTTGCTTATTGGTTCAAATGTCTCTGAGCACAATAGGACTTAACGCCTGAGGTCATCAGTCCCCTAGAACTTAGAACTACTTAAACATAACTAACCTGAGGACATCACACACATCCATGCCCGAGGCAGGATTCTAACCTGCGGCCGTAGCAGTCGCGTGGTTCCCGACTGAAGTGCCTAGAACCGCTCGGCCTTTTGCTTACTTGTCAAAAGCCTTTGATAGCGTTAGAAAAAAGGATTTAATTAAATCTTAATCGATAATACTGTGCCAATGAGTATAATAAAAATAATTAGAAGTTATATATTCAGGAAATAGAACGAGTCAGGTGTTTTTCTGCCAATACATCGTATTCTTTGGTTTGATTTATCCACACCATTGTCTATTTGCTCATACCAATTCCAGTTATTCGTAATTGAATTTACAGTCTTTAGATTTGTGCGATTTATCTTGTATCCGAAATTTAACGGATTTCTTTTAGTATTCATGCGGATGACTTCACACTTTTCATTACTTCGAGTGGATTACCACTTTTCGCACCTTGCAGATATCTTGTCTCAATCATTTTACAATTGATTCTGATTATCTGATGCATTTGCAAGATGGTAAATGACTGCATCATCTGCAAATAATCTAAGAGGGGTAGTCAGATAGTCTTCTACATCGTTTATGTATAACAAATTCGGTACGAAATCAAGGTATGAAACAGTGAACCATACATAGTTGTGACAGTGCTGCGGAAGTTGTTACCGCCTGACAGTTCAAGACCCTCTAGCGATACCTAACGTCAAATGTGTCAGAAGGTTACTGATTGCTTTTAATTCCTGTTCTACTAAACTTACGAAACAGTTATTGTAATTGTGTGTGTGTGTGTGTGTGTGTGTGAATTCCTGAGGGACCAAACAGCTGAGATCATCGGTCTCTACACTTACACAGTACTTAAAGTAACTTATGCTCATAACTACACACACACACACACACACAAACACACACACACACACACACACACATGCCCGAGGGAGAACGCTAACCTCCGGCGGGAGGGGCCGTGCAATCCGTCACATGGTGCCTCAAACCACGCGGTCATTCCGAACTGCTTATTGTAATTATGAGTACCAGGCGTTAGTAAAAAGACCTGAACACTCTTTAAAGTAAAATCAATATAAAATAGGCAGTAAAACTCATGAACCAAGTGACATATGCTACAATTTCTTCACAACACCTCGAAATGATACATAAACGCCACTTCTATCCCTCTGAAAGCAAGACAATCTAAACACAGTATTTCATAAATAAGCATATACACTCATGCCGGCCGCTGTAGCCGAGCAGTTCTAGGCGCTTCAGTCCAGAAACGCGCTGCTGCTACGGTCGCAGGTTCGAATCCTGCCTCGGGCAGGTTAGTTAGGTTTAGCTGGTTCTAAGCCTAGGGGACTGATGACCTTAGATGTTAAGTCCCATACCACTCAGAGCCATTTGAAAAAAAAAAATGGCTCTGAGCACTATGGGACTTAACAACTTAGGTCATCAGTCGGCTAGAACTTAGAACTACTTAAACCTACCTAAACTAAGGACATCACACACATCCATGCCCGAGGCAGGATTCGAACCTGCGACCGTAGCGGTCGCGCGGTTCCAGAATGTATTGCCTAGAACCGCTCGGTCACCCCGGCCGGCAGCCATTTGAACCATATACACTCATGGTTAAATAAAAATATATTCACAGGATTTGCACACTAGCATGTTCTGCAGAAATGATTAGCACTGAAACTTCGGCCCGCGGGTTCAAGGTCAACATTGATATCGCGGCGCAAGACCGCCTACTGGTAAAATGTGCCGGCGGCTCTCGTTGACGCTGGAAACCGAAGGTAAAAGATCAGTGTCACTTGAGCAGACGTGCATGATGCATTGCAGAGGAATGCGCGAACCGTACTGTTAAATCAGTGAGTTTCAAAGAGGGCGCTCGTGTGGAACCAAGTGTTTCGGCAGTGCAAAGTGTGTGTGCAGAATGGTTCAGGAACGGCCGTAGAACACGACGAGATGGGTCAGGTCACACCACCCAGACCACTCTCTGGGAAGATCGACACCTCATTCGAATGGCATCGCAGGACAAATATGCGTCCTCCTCTGCTCTGGCGCAACAGTGAAACACATCATACACGATCATGGGTGACAGTCCGTCGCCGTTTATTACGGCATGGGTTACGGGCGCGTCGTCCACATGTCCGCCTACCTTTGATGAATATGCAGAAACATGCTAGATGGCAGTGGTGTATGGAGCGACGTCACTGGGAATAGTAATTTCACAACAATAAGTGAGCTAAGCGCCGATCCAGCATTTCTCACGACAACAATTGGTAAAAATAGTTTGGTTTTTAATTTAGGAACACGGTAACACGAGGAAGAAAGGCGACTGCCGCATGTTTTGCGTAACGAACGGCAGGCTTACCATATTGAGGCAATCGACGACCTGATTCGCAGCTATCGGAAAGCGAGTACTGCGGCAACTGATTAGCAGATTTGTATCTCAATAGGCAGTTCTCATTCCATCGTGCGATATCGTCTGCAGTATCCGATATTGCGTTCACGCTGGGAAGCGCAGTCACTATCAGCTGCACACAGAGCCGCAAGGTTTATGTCGTCTCTGGCCTTTCTTGAGCGTTACTCTATGAAAGACAATGATTATTCTAAGCCGCGTCATTATGGGTGATGGGACATCATTTCACATCTGCAACAAAGAGAGCGCCTATGGAAAGTTGACGCACGTCCTCGCCTTCGCGAAAGAAATGCAAAATTGCGTCATCAGCAGGGAAGGTCATGCCCAACGTTTTCTTCGACTGCGAAGGCGTTGTGTACACGTAGGTTATAGCAGAGATTACAACCATTAATCCCGATTCGTTCTGTGCAACACCGACATCGCTGCGCAACACCGTAAAGAACAATAAGCGTGGAAAATTACGCAAAATTATTGCCGTGCATGACAATGCAATCATACGGCACGCACGACGTGTGCTTTTCGACGCGAAGTTTGGAAACACCCGCCATACCTTCCACATGTTGCATCTTGCGATTTCCATCTTTTCGGCAAGCTGAAAGAACACCTTGGGTGAAAATGAGGTTTTCCAGCAATGACGACGTTGAAGCAGCGGTTTTGAATGGCTCAGTGAAAAAAGAGTGGACTTCTAAAAGGCGCGGAGTTATAATGTCGATGAACGATTGGTAGAGTTTGCCGGCACTTCTTTGTAGCGACTTGGTAACTGTGATAGAATAAGTATCATGTGACTGTGTCATTTTGAAGTCCAGCGCAGCATTCAGTAACTTAGTTTTTAAAGTCCTCCCGTATTAGGTATTGTGCTGTATGTCACAATTTACAGTGACTCACAGCGTACTCGAACAGTAATGGATTTCATCGCATATTTATGCATAATACGTTACATTTACTTATGTTCACGGTCACTTCTCAATCCCGGCAAGAAATGTATTTTTGGCGAATGATGGTAACAGAGGGGCATTGTTAATACTCGCAAGTCTTGCATCGAGATACCAAAGCGAGAATATTTTTTTCCTCACTGGAGCGGTACACTATCTTAATAGCATTTGCAAGCCCTTCGAAAGAAAACTACTGAATATAAGGTTTGTTAAGGAGGACGACAGTCTTCGCAAAAGTATCTGTGGAAGGTGCTAGAACTGAAGGACAAGATCGCGGTAATCGGGTATTGTGACGTAAACACGGTCAAATGAAGCTCCCATGGAACGCTTCGTCATTATATGCTGCAAGATTAAACGTTTTTTCCCATTGTTCCTACTGTATAAAAAGTATACAGTGCCAGCTATGACATTAAATAGAGTTATCGTCATCATCATCCTATCATGGATTAGGCCCTGGCGTGTTCCGCCCTTAATCTACATTTGCCTCGGTCTTCCTGGGTCTCTTCGGCCAATAGGTCTGTATGACAGCGCTACTTTAGGAATCCTTGTATTGGGCATTCTGTCTAAACGCTCTTTCCACTTTCTTTTTCGTCCATTTTATTCAGTACTGCAGATATATGTAACTGATTCCGTATATCCTGGTTTCTAATTTTATCAAGGTCCGAATGTCCCAGTGGAATTTCGCTTGTACATGGTTGTGGTGTTGCTGTCTTAATCTCCACGTATCACTGCCGAACGGAATAACTGGCCCTGTATCATGTTGTAGGCTACAGATTCAGCCATGTTTCGGTCCGCGCTGTTTTCAGTTTTGTTCGAGTAGTTTCGCACAACGTCTGTTATCTTCGCGGCCGGCCGGGGTGGCCGAGCGGTTGTAGGTCACAGGTTCATGCCTCGGGCATGGATGTGTGTGATGTCCTTAGGTTAGTTAGGTTTAAGTAGTCTTAGTTCTAGGGGACTGATGACCACAGGAGTTAAGTCCCCTAGTGCTCAGAGTCATTTGTTATCTTCGTGATTTATTATTAATTCCTGTATCGTAACCATACGAAGTACCGCAGCCTAAATAATTCAAATCTTGATCCTGTTCTAAAATTCTAAATTATGTAATACTGAATAATATTTTCTCTTACTGGATTTTGCTCTGGAAAGTCATGGTTACTGATTTTGAGATAGAAATTTTGAAATAATAGCCCTTACAAATTTGAATAAAGAGCTCTTTGAAGATTATCTTCGGTGTTTTGCGTAATGAGTTAGTCATTAGCGTATGTTACCACATTTAAAGTGGTTCTTCCTAACTTAATTCCAGGTGGTGCTTGATCCTTCCATGTGTGTAGGATATCGTGTATACAAATGTTAAAAAGCGTGTATCATAATAAGCGCCCTTGTCTTACTCTCTGATTAATAATTACATTTGCTCCACGTTAATTAGATAAGCTGAGTCTGAAGCGGTTGCCATTAAATAACCTTTTTATGCATATTATTATGTGTTCAATATAACCCCGTTTAGCCATTATATTCTATTATTCATGCCTCCTTACCTTATTGAAAGCTTTATCTAGATCTACAAAAGCTGTATATATCGGAAAACTGTATTCCCTTTTTTTTTTTTATATAAGCTGCTTCATAGCAAATTCATTGTCAATAGAAGCTCTTCCTTTTCGAAAACCATTCTGTTCTTGAAAGAGTGGCTCTGCTGTTGGCTTTAATCGGCTATTTAATATTACATTTTTTAATGTTTATATTTTTAATATTATATTTTTTAGCGCACAGTTTATAAGCTGAAAGTAATATACTTGTTCATCTGTAGTTTGTAGATTTCTTTCTTTTACCTTTCTTAAATACAGAAGAAACAATTTCCGTTAACCATGTATTGGGGATCCTGATTGTAACCCAGCAGGTGTTTAATAAACGAAGACGGCGGAGTTTGAGTAAAAGTTCTCCATTCTTTCTGAGTTATATTTGTGGAATTATGTATATGCTAACTTCTAACATATTAGAAGGAAGCTTGGAAAACATTTTCATACGTGTGTATACGCACTCGAGTTTAAGTGAATGGCTCTTCTGGAAACAAGCAGACACTAAAAATGCTCAAGACCCTGTTCCGGCCGCCCTATTTTTCCAATGAAGCACTTTCTTCGGATGTGTTCGCAGGACATTTCAAGACCAACATTAATAAGCATTATATCACTACACCCATTTCTTCAAGAGCGATAAAATGCCGTTAAAAAAAGTGCACCACTCCAATTTAAAGAAAAAGGAAAAAAAGTTTCTGTAGTACTTCCGTTGATACAAGATAAGCGCAGGCGCGATGGACTAGCACTTGGATGGGTGGGCACCTGGTCTGCCGAGCGCTGTTGGCAAGCGGGGTGCACTCAGCCCTTATCAGGCAAACTGAGGAGCTACTTCATTGAGAAGTAGCGGCTCTGGTCTCGTAAGCTGTCATAAGGCCGGGAGAGCGATGTGCTGACCACATCCCCTTCCGTATCCGCATCCAGTGACGTCTGTGGACTGAGGATGACACGGCGGCCGGTCGGTACCGTTGGGCCTTCCAAGGCCTGTTAGGACGGAGCTAAGTTACATGCAGTTACGTTGCTTGGTTAATACACTTGGTTAACAATAAGTGTTCCAATAAAAAGTAGTCTTCGGTTTGCCGTCCCCACATCATTATCTATGTGATCGTTGCAATTTAAGTTGCTCTTAATTGTAATTAATAGGTATTTAGTTGAATTGTCAGCCTTTAGATTTATGTGACTTATCGTGTAACCGAACTTTAATAGATTCATTTTAGTACTCGCGTAAACGACCTCACACTTTTTCTTTTTTAGCGTCAGTTGTCATTTTTCGCACCATACAGAAATTTTGTGTAAATAATTTTGGAATTATTTCTGATTTTCTGATGATTTTAATAGCCAGTAAATGACAGTAACATCTACAAGTAATCTAACAGGGCTGCTTAGATTGTCTCCTAAATCAGTCCCCTAAATCATTTATTTAGATTAGTAATACACTCCTGGAAATTGAAATAAGAACACCGTGAATTCATTGTCCCAGGAAGGGGAAACTTTATTGACACATTCCTGGGGTCAGATACATCACATGATCACGCTGACAGAACCACAGGCACATAGACACAGGCAAAAGAGCATGCACAATGTCGACACTAGTACAGTGTATATCCACCTTTCGCAGCAATGCAGGCTGCTATTCTCCCATGGAGACGATCGTAGAGATGCTGGATGTAGTCCTGTGGAACGGCTTG
The DNA here is from genome assembly GCF_023897955.1 of Schistocerca gregaria. Classification (NCBI taxonomy): domain Eukaryota; kingdom Metazoa; phylum Arthropoda; class Insecta; order Orthoptera; family Acrididae; genus Schistocerca; species Schistocerca gregaria. The sequence goes on from NC_064920.1 coordinate 1,062,595,820, forward strand.
CCATGCCATTTCCACCTGGCGCCTCAGTTGGACCAGCGTTCGTACTGGACGTGCAGACCGCGTGAGACGACGCTTCATCCAGTCCCAAACATGCTCAATGGGGGACAGATCCGCAGATCTTGCTGGCCAGGGTAGTTGACTTACACCTTCTAGAGCACGTTGGGTGGCACGGGATACATGCGGACGTGCATTGTCCTTTTGGAACAGCAAGTTCCCTTGCCGGTCTAGGAAAGGTAGAACGATGGGTTCGATGACGGTTTGGATGTACCGTGCACTATTCAGTGTCCCCTCGACGATAACCAGAGGTGTACGGCCAGTGTAGGAGATCGCTCCCCACACCATGATGCCGGGTGTTGGCCCTGTGTGCCTCGGTCGTATGCAGTCCTGATTGTGGCGCTCACGTGCACGGCGCCAAACACGCATACGACCATCATTGGCATCAAGGCAGAAGCGACTCTCATCGCTGAAGACGACACGTCTCCATTCGTCCCTCCATTCACGCCTGTCGCGACACCACTGGAGGCGGGCTGCACGATGTTGGGGCGTCAGCGGAAGACGGCCTAACGCTGTGCGGGACCGTAGTCCAGCTTCATGGAGACGGTTGCGAATGGTCCTCGCCGATACCCCAGGAGCAAGTGTCCCTAATTTGCTGGGAAGTGGCGGTGCGGTTCCCTACGGCACTGCGTAGGATCCTACGGTCTTGGCGTGCATCCGTGCGTCGCTGCGGTCCGGTCCCAGGTCGACGGGCACGTGCACCTTCCGCCGACCACTGGCGACAACATCGATGTACTGTGGAGACCTCACGCCCCACGTGTTGAGCAATTCGGCGGTACGTCCACCCGGCCTCCCGCGTGCCCACTATACGCCCTCGCTCAAAGTCCGTCAACTGCACATATGCTTCACGTCCACGCTGTCGCGGCATGCTACCAGTGTTAAAGACTGCGATGGAGCTCCGTATGCCACGGCAAACTGGCAGACACTGACGGCGGCGGTGCACAAATGCTGCGCAGCTAGCGCCATTCGACGGCCAACACCGCGGTTCCTGGTGTGTCCGCTGTGCCGTGCGTGTGATCATTGCTTGTACAGCCCTCTCGCAGTGTCTGGAGCAAGTATGGTGGGTCTGACACACCGGTGTCAATGTGTTCTTTTTTCCATTTCCAGGAGTGTAGCAGGGGGCTTATAACGCTTCCTTGCGAAACGCCGGATATCACTTCCGTTTTACTCGATGACTGTCCTTTAATTTCTATCTTTCCAACAGGAAATCTCAAATCCAGTCACGCAACTAAAACGATACCCCATAGACATGCAGTTTGTTTAGAAGCTGCTTATAACGAATGATAAACTATCAAAAGACTTGTGGAAGTCCTGAAATATGGAATCGACTTCCGATCCGTTGTCGACACCACTCAATACTTCCTCAGAATACAGAACTAGTTTTGTTGGACAAGAATGATATGTTCTGAATCCATGTTGGCTCTGTGTGAATAAATCTTTTACTTCGAGGTATTCCTTAATGTTCGAAAACAGAGTATGTTCCAAAGTTGGTCTGCTATTCATAGGATTACGCCTATTTGCCTACTGGAGTAAGGGTGTGACTTGTGAAACTTTTCAGCCTTTAGATACGGGTCTTTCATCGAGCGAGCGATTGTAAATGTTTGATAAGTATGAAGTTATTGTGTCAGCACACTCAGAAAGCTAACTGAAATACACTCTGTACTAGAAGACTTGCCTCTATTGAGCGCTTGAAGCTGCTTCGCTACACCGAGGATATCTGCTTCTAAGTTACTCATGTTGGATGTTGCTCTTGATTCAAGTTCTTTAATGAAGGAATTCCGAAACGGTAATTTGCCGTCGTTCAGTGATCGTAGTCGATACTGGATGTCTTAGACAGAATACGTAGTTAGTGTGATGGATGAAACCTTGCTCTAAATGTAAAAGTATTCAAGTTAATGTAGATGAGTAGAAAAAACAATCCTTTAATGTTCGAATACAGCATTATTGGTATGCTGGTTGCCATGGTAACTCCTAGACGTAACAAAGCGACGTGAAATTGAACGAGCGCCTAACGTCGGTAGCAGGAAAGGAGAATAATGGTCGGCTTATTTTAGGAAAGTATAGCTTATCTACAAAGGAAACCGCATATTGATAGTGCGATCCAGTCTTGAGTTCTGCTCGATTGTTTGGGATGACCACCAGTTCATATGACATCGAAGCAGTTCCGAGGTGTGATGCTAAGTATGTTGCCGATATGTTTGATCAACATGCGACTGCTACGGAGATGCTTTGTGAACTCAGTTGGGAATTCCTGGTGAGAAGACACGACTACTTTTCGCGAAACACTATTGAGAAAATTTGAAGAACTTGAATCTGCGGCTGAATCACGAACGATTTTAATTGATGCTGACGTACATTTCGCGTAATGACGGCGAAGAAAAGGTGAGACAAATTAGGGCTTATAAGGAGCCATACAGATAGTCACTTTTCCTCCCCCCCTCCCCCCCCCCCCCCCCTGCGATGCACCGATTGGGGCCTGCGGTGTACGTATGTAACTAGGTAGGAAGATGCATTCCCGGTAGTAGCAACCTTCTGTTTACTTTTATGTAAGTCCTATATTTATTAGCAAAGGGAAATGCTAATTAACTCTTAAGTGAAAAAGAAATTTGATATAGACCATGGAAGTGAAAAAATTATGTACATCGTTAAAACTGTTCAATCTCTCGAAATGAAGTAAAAGTAATTTAATTTCTATTTGATATTTCGCAATTCTGCACAGAATTTTAACTTCTACTGAGCACTAGTATTTTTATGTCATTCGAAATTCAAAATAGAAACATGGTATTTTGATTAAAAACGGATTCAATGTACCTTCATTAATATTCCATTTGATAATAAAAATAGGATTTATATGAAGAATAAAAACGTTATGGAGAATCGAACCTGGTATTTCTCAAATACAAGACTCATACGCTATGCACCACGTATTTTTAAAGTTATCGGAATGTTTTGTACGTCCTTAAAATGCTCAAATACCTCAAAACCTTCGAAGGAAATTTTTCGAACATTTTGAGATATTCGTCGTATGCGTTAGGAAATTTACGTCAGGGCTCTGATCTTAAAATTCTACAACGATGAATAAAATCGAAGCAGACCCATCCGCATGGCTCCTTTGCTGGTTCCACAAGCCCAGATTTTGGATCAGATGACAGTAGCAGCCAAAACATATCATGAAATAAACAATAGACGATCTAGACTGTATTATGCGTAACAGATCATGATGACTGCGGACGCCTTTCATTTCAGGGAATTTATTTCCTTAATAAATGCTAATGTATGTTGTCAGAAAAGAAACCAATGCATCCACATATTTGTCTCTCCTTTTTTTCGGCTGAAACTAGTGTACATACTAATTTTGTTAGGAGCACACATCGACTACATCGTGTCAAACTTTCAATTCTGCCTGCTTTACTCTTTAGTATGCAACCGTTTATTATGCTACACTCCCATTTTCTCGTAATACAGCAACTACAACGCTGAATATAGAGTTCAAGGATAACACTCTTATAGCATTTATGGTGTACAGGAGACATCAAGAGCGAACACAAATTTGAAATAAACATGTACGTCCTTGAAGTTATATGCGGTATAAGTAAAATTTTGATTTTTTCTAAACTCAAATATTCTTCTGATATTCTTTTTATTTTTTACAAAAGGTAATTTTCGTTAAATTATAACAGAACCAACGGATGTTCCCAACGAGCGTGAAATGAAAAATACAGCGTCAGTCCTGCCATCTGTTGACTACGAAATGAGTTGCAAGCCATTAAACAGAACACTTGCGCTTCTCTGAATCGAATATTCACAAGTGTGCTAACATTCCAGATTTCTTAGAGACAGGAAGCCAGTAATCTTAGCCAGTATTTGAGAACTGGTGTATCAGTTACTTGTTTCTTAGCATAGAGTGTCGGCTACACGTGTAACAATGCGCAGATGTGTTACAGTGAAAACATAAGACGACTGTTTCAGTAGACATACACAAGAACCCACAGGTACCAAACAGCTGCTGAAGTAGCACAGACGAGTGGTAGTACAAGATAAGTAGACCTACGCAGACGAACTTGCAGCTCGATTTACAGTTTGTTGTCGGGGCTTCGAGTCCAAACGGTAATGCGATCAATCATTAACGAATGACAAAACCCGCCAATAGCGCTTTACCATCAATCAGATAGTACAACGATTACAATCCTATTATCGGTGAGAGTTAATACTCAACTTACTTCCAGTGTCTCGTGCAATAATTTTACAGAAGTTTCCCTGTTCGGGGAAGAAATCTTTCTTAATGTACGCGGCACGTCAGACAGCATTTTTGCGTTTCGGTTTCAAGTGTGTTGTTAGAGTTAACGTTCATCCTCAGTACACTATATTCTGGAATTGATTTCTTTGTTGTATTTACTCTTAGAATCGCGTGAAAAGGCGTAATAAGTACTTTTTCTACCCTGGAGAACATGAATATGGCCTCACAATATTTGAAACTTCACTGTCTATGAATTAACGACATTTTATGTTAAAAGGCCATAGTTATATGTACTTTACATACGTCAACTGCACCTCGTGTAACAGCTTTCATTACTCAGTTATGGATTTGAACAAAAGATTTGTGAACAAAATTCTCACAGATATCTATTACTGAAAAAAAGTCGACACCATTTTACGCTTTTGCCTCAACACTCCAAAGTTTCTTACGAAAAGTGACGTACCTTCTACGTAGATTCGAACTAAAAGCTGAAAGTCGTTACGATTTTTGTATTAGAATACTCCATGTGCGATTTAATTCAAATTCGTGACCAACAGCTGACATCTTTTCATTGTGGGTACAATTTTCCAAGTCGATTATTGTTTCAAGGTTCTCTAATAATTTCTTTGGGTGGCAAAGTTAACAACCTGTATACCTGATGACATGTTAACAGTTATTTCAGGAGTGTCTTTCTGATAGTACCATAAATGCCAATAAAATTGTGCTACTACAGTATCATTGGATGTCCATGTGAGATATTCACGATACTTCGGCAAGGTACTTACAGCATCAAATAATTGCTTATATCGCTTACAACTAATCTCGTAGTTTGTCTGAGTATACGAGGAGATTATAATTGATTTTGGAAGCAAAACAAAGTATTTACGCTATGAGATATGGACCCAATAGCATGAAGCATTAATGAAGTAAAACATGAGACACAGATTACAACCTCAGTATTGTCCGGAGCGCAAAATAGTTTCAACTGTCAAGAATGAGCAACAACAAATCAACAGATTATTGTTTTTTGTGTTTTATTGTCAAATCAGCTGCACAATGCATATATGAAGATATTTCTGCGAACTTCGATGGACTTTCTGGGGTCATGAAGTAATCGGAACCACTGTAAGAATTCCGTACCAATATTTTCAAGTGTATTTAAATAGCCAGAGTGCCGTATCTTCCTTCGCTACAGTTTTTGCTTGTAAACTCTGGTCTCTAACCAAACGACAAACAGTAACTAGACACAAGGAAAGTCGCTTTAAAATGCTTTATCTCTGATATCTTTAAGAATAGAGTTTTTATTTGTAGTACACTTGCCCTTTAGAATGCCCCCCCCCCCCCCCCGCCCCTAAAAAATATGTACGTCTGTTCCTCTTGAAACACATTGGCTGTCATGTAATATTCTCCACTTTCCAGTTTACTCTCGTATCTTTCAGTAGGCCTACGAATAATTATTTTTTCTTTATCTTACAATCTACTTAGCACGTCATTGAGCCGCAGTCGTGTAAATCTGTTATCTTTCCAAAATAAAACACGTAAGCCGTATGCATAATGTAGACATAATAATAATTTGAGGATTTTGGATTTAAAATCTGGCCGACATCGAAAGCGTGTGTTTTCTAAACAGTGCGACTCTCGTAAACAAAGTACAAGTAAGTTTGTTAAAGAAAAAAGTTTTTCCGGCAACGCTGTTTTTATTGAGACGTTTTTGGAATGGCAGGTTCAGACCTCCTTGCGCCTCCAAAAGGCCATCAAAACATAACCACAATATCACTTCAAATGTAGTTCATTCAAAGCAGTAGAATGCAGTACATTTGATGTTCAATTCAACGGTAAAATAGCCACAGTTTCAAATTTCACTTTTATTTTCTTCATGACTAATTTCTGGTAGGGACCGATTTCCAAGTCATCCTGCAGGAAAGAAAACTGAACTTACCAAACATTTGTATTGTACATGTTTTTAATTTTGGTTTTCTGTCGTGTAGGACGATTTGAAAATGGGTTCCCACCCGAAACTCGTCATCAAGTAAACAAAGTAAAATTTTCAACTTTGGCTATTTTTCCTTTGAACTGATTAACGCAAGTGGCTGCCCCACAATTACTCCGACATCCAGAAAGTTCGTATATTTGATATTATTACATCGTGGTCATGGTTTGGTGGCCTCCTGGTGAAGTTAAAATCGATCAATTGTGACATGTTTTCTTCTAAAGGTTGTTGAACAAAACACTACTGTAGGAAAATTTATTACGTGTAATAAATTCATCGTAGCTGAGAGCTTTTGCTAGTGAGGTATACGCTGGTGACAACATGACGCTTGAACAGTCGACTTATAATACAGGTCCTATAAAATCTGCGTGGGCTAGGCCGTCTCTCGTCCAAGAATTCACGTTTAACTTCTCCGAGCATTTCTGCTACACTGGGCTACACAGTCGTCTTATGGCACTAGGAGTGCGTCCCTGAAGTTTTATGGCTGTTGCCATGCTTACATTATAGGTCCTGCAAATGCACTAACGTTTTTTGTGTGATTACCATGATGCACTACACCCAGGAACACTTGCAGTCCGCCATTTCTCTTCCGTGATATGGATTTCACGTGACCTATTCATTTTATATCGATTCTATTAAAGATGAGTGAATGTGCCGAACCATTCAAGTACGTGAAAAGCCAGGAAAATTTTGGATAACATGTTACACTGGGGATCTCCCGCCTGACAATAAAAGTTAGCTCACGTAGCAATTTGCAGAATTCGCGGCAGTCGTGTTGGGGACTCACCGGGTCGGCCGATGATGCGGTATTCTTCTTCCGAGTCTTCAGAGTCAGGGTACGGCTGCTGCGCCAGTTCGATGAACTCCTGCAGGTGTTTGGGCAGCTCGCGGCCGCCGCCCACGCCGCCCCCACCGCCCCCGCGGTCGCCGCCGGCCTCACCCTCCTCCTGGTCCAGCTCCGGCAGACCGAGCTTCTGCTGGCGCTGGCGCACGCGGCCCATGAACTCCGCCTCCAGGCGCGGGGGCGGTGGCGGGGGCGGAGGGCGCGCCACCTCCGCCGCCCCCGACACGCGCAGCACGCAGCGGCGTCTTCGCTCGGCGCGCTCGGCCAGCTGGCGCTCGTACTCGCGGAACATCTGGTCGCGGAAGCGCTCGCTGGAGGCGGGCGGGGGCGGCGGGGGTGGCTGGCGCTCCGCCCCCGGGAGGCGCAGCGGCGGCGCGCCGGCCTCCGCCTCCGCGCGCTCCACGGCGATGTCGCCGCGCTTCGAAATGCGGTACCGGGAAGCCTCGAACTTGCGCACCGTCTGCGTGCCTTCCTGCTTCACCACCTCCTGGCGACGTTCTCTCCAGAACTCTTCGTCGTCACAGATCTCGCGGAGCTTCTGCAGTTCTTCGTACTGCCTTATAAGATCCGCTTCTTGCTCCATGAGCTGCCGTTCCTCGCGCTCTAGGTCAGCCATCTCCGCCTCTCGCTGCTCCTTCTTCTCCTCTCGTTGCATTTCGTCAACCTCTCCATTCCTCCCTGTCTTCGCCTTTCCTTCTGATTTCTCTTCACTTTTCCTTTCATCCTTTTCCACCCTTACATTCTCTTTCTCTTCATCTTTCTTCTTGTCACTATCAACCTCTTTGTCTTTCACCAACATTCGCTTCAACTCCGAGTATTCCATTTTCTTCACACCATCTCCTCCCTCAGCTTCTTTCGATTCTTCACATTTCTTCTCATCCACAACTACCACCTGCTTCACTAACTTCTGCTTAAGCTCCTTGTACTGCAGTTCCTTCACGATCTCCACCTCCTCCTTATCCTTCTTCCCCTGCATCAACTCGCGGTACTGCACCTCCTTCTTGCCATCCGTTTCCTCCTGGTCCCTCTGCTTCTCCCTCTCGAGAACCTTCTGCACGTGTGTCCGCTCTTCCAGCAGCTGAGTCTCGAATTGTTTCTTGAGTTTCTCGAACTCCTCCTCGGTCTTGGGCTGTTTGTCTTGCTGCCCTACGTCCTCTCCAGAAGAGCGACTCTTCTCTTTCTGCTGCAGTTGCTTCTCGATGTACTTCTGCTCTTGCAGCTGCTGGTTCTCGAACTGCTTCTTGAGCTGTCGGAACGGCACATCCTTGAGTTTCTCGTCCTGTTTCTTGGGCTGCTCGCTCTTGAGCTGTTCCAGCTGCCTGAGGAACTGTCTGCGTTCCTCCGCCTGCTGGCTCTCGAACTGCTTCTTGAGCTCCTGGATCTGCTGGTCGGTCTTGACATCCATCTGGGAAAGACGTAGTCGCTGAGAGGGCAGCGGAGGTCGCGACTGCTGGAGCTGTTGCTGGAAGGACAGCCGCTTCTGCAGTTCTTTTCTGGCACTAGGCTCCAGTGACTTTTGGAATAACTGCTGTTGCTGCTGTATGGGTATCTGAGGCTGGGGCGAGTATCTGCTCGGGAGAGAATATCTCCTCTCCAGAATTTCATGGCGGAGACGCTGGTACTCCTTTTCGGTGCTGTCCTGGCCAGCCTCCAATGAGTTGACGCGGTAGATGCGGCGCTGTTCGTGGGTGGTGGTCTCGACATTGGAGCTGGTGTCCTTGGAGGTGAGAAGCACGTCCGGGACGGAGCTGGTGGGCGGCTGTTGAGACTGGTCCTTCTCCCTCTTGGCGGGAGAGGCGCCCGGCTGCGCCTGCGCCTTCTCGTCGTAGCCGTACCAAGATGGCGGCCGGTGCTTGTTGCGCGCCGAGTCGCAGCAGCCGCCGCACGAGGTGGTGGCGCGGGCGCCGTCCTCCGCCCCCGGGGGCGGCGGCCTCTTGCTCCGGTCCTGCGGCGGCGGGGAGGGCGCCGCCGCCTGCTGCTGCGCCGGCTGATCCTGCTGGGGCGGCGCCATGGGCGAATGCGCCCTGCCTTCGCGGACGAATTTCAACATGCGCGTGCCTGCGGCCGGCCGGCTTGTGCGCTCCTCGGCACGGAGCAGTGCCAGCAGCCGGCTGCCGCCCCCCACCCCGCGGCCGCTGTCCGACGCCGCCGCCGACGCCGCCGTCGACGTCGGCGGTATTTTTGCGCCGAGGGCCGGCGGGCAGGAGCGGTCGCGCCGCGGCGCGGGGCTGCCCTGCGGCGACAGCGGCGCGCTCCGCGCCTGCGGGGGCTTCGGGGGCGGCGCCGGCGCCTGCCCCGTCTCTTCCGCCACCACGCTGGGCTGCCTGAAATGGAACGGCTCCGATGCTGCTCTGTCCAGAGTCCTCTGCTGCCAGAACTGGTGGCCAGTGGAGAACATCGTCGCCTTGTTAGAGCTGACATCACACGAACTACGCTGTGGAGCCGAGTCCGTGTCCAGTGATCTGGTGGACGGCGAAGGTGTCGAGCGTTCACTTGTATCCAATAGTCGATAATACCCTGGCAACGAAGATCGGCGCTCGTCGACCACATCCTTCCCTCGCTGGCGACCCAGTGAGGGTTCTCCGTAACTGCGCCTCTCGAGAAACTTCCGATGAAGGTCCAGCAAGGTGTCAGCGTCCGGCGTCGACCTCCCTCCATTGTACAGGGAGCGACCCTGCGACGGCGAGAGGCACAGTAGCAAATTGGGGTCCACTCTGGACGGTAGCGCGGTCCAGCCTTCGGCGTCGGGTGGTGTTGCAGGCGGCGGCGGTGGTGTCGGCGCTGGCGTCGACGGCGTAGGCGAGAAGGCCATGGGGGGCGGGGGCGGCGTCGGGGCCGGAGTAGAAGCAGTCGAGGGCGCTTCCCAGAGGCGCATCTGGCGCAAGACCGACGCGCCGCCCGGCCGCGACAGCAGGACGCTGCAAGACAACTCGAGGAGAGACTTGGGCTGCAGCACCGGTTGGGGCGTCACGATCTCGCAAGAGGATGGGCGAGACCCAGCACCTGGGTTGTAGACGGCTGTCGCGTCGCTACTGGCAGACGAGCCTTGCCGCGAGTGGGCGGCTGTCACAGTGGGGGTCCTGTCTGCGTCAGAGTCCTCCTCCAACAGGGTCTCCAGGGGCCTGTTCGGCGGCTGTCCATAACGAACCGGCTCCACGCCCAACTCTTGCATCATGGACGCAACCATCGCCTCCATCTCCCGCCTCTCGTTCGATGTTAGCCGATCTGGTGTTGATGTGACCCTAGTTCGTTCAGCTGCGTATTCATAACCATCATAATTCCTGTCTATTTCTCCAGGTAACCTTCTTTCAGTATAACCAGAGTCTTCCCCAACGAATGTCGTTGATTTGGCGGCATCAGCTCTCGCTGACACTTCTTCACTGCCAGCAACAGGGACAGCCACACTGCCTTGATCGGTTCTTCCTCTTCTCCTTTCTTGCTCTCTGTCCATTTCACCATCTGCATCATCGAACACGTCATCATCCAAAGTTTCTTCCTCCTGTTGATCTTTCTCAGGCACAGAGCCCTTCTCCAGCTTCCTGATGGCTTCCTCCTCCTCCCCAGCCGTTTCCTCCCCATCCGCGTCCTCGCCTTCGCTGCTGTTGGACAGGAAGACTCTCTCCGCCGCCGGTTGCCATTCGTCTTCCACCGGCAACTCGACACGTCCTTCCACTGCTGCCGTCTCCTCTGCGTCACTCTCAGTCACTTCAGATATCTCTATCGATGGCGGAGACGAGTATCCGCCGGCATTCAGAAACCTCGCCATATTTGCGGACCTCCGAACATCTTCGGCTCTGCTGGCGGAGCTGGCGACCTCCACTTCCTCCACTTTGCACTTGACGACGTACGTCTCCTTCACGCGACACACGCTGGCCGCCACAGAACTGCTGATCTCGTGCATCTGCGCCTCGTACCGGTGCTCTGTCGTCTTGGGAAGATCTGCTCTGGGGCAGTCTTTCTTATCCGGAGGCGGCACGCTGGTGTCAGAGGGTCTAGGAGCGCTCGGTTCTGGCTCGCCAACTCGCGATTTCGGAATGAAAGATTCTCTTACGGTAAAGACGCCGCAGTCGATGGCTTGCTGTCCGACGTCTTTGGTGACGACGAAGACGCGCTGGGCAGTCGGGTCGGACACGGCGCGGTGGAGGTCGCGCCGTCTCGATGCGTGGACGGCCGCTTCACCCGCCCCCACCGCCCCCGCCTCCTCCGCGGCCGGTTCTTCCGGGATTACGCCCAGCGGCCGCAGCGAGGGCGGCGAACTCGCTAGGCGCCGCCTTCGACTTCGACGTCCCTCTCGCGGCGCTCTGTCCGCACCGCCGTCTCTCCGTGGGGGCGGCGAGTCCTTGTCGAACTCGCTAGCCGTCTCCCAGACGTCTTCGTCCGTCACGATCTGCACCATGACCGCCCTGCGCTCTTTCAGCGCCCTGCCTGCCGCCGGCGCATCTGCACCCTGCAACGCCTCCACTTCTTCGTTCTCGGTCCCCACTTGCGCGGCGGGTTCCATCGCCGCCTCCCGGTCTCTGTCGGTCACAGACGGCTCCTCCGCCTCCCACTCGCCCGGGCACCGGTCGCCGGGGTTCTGGGATCGCTGTCCGCCCGCCGTTGCGTCACGGCATTCGCCGAAATGCTGACTCTGTGCCGGTCGCGGCTGCGTCTCTGCCTCCGATTCTATTCCTGGCGCGCGGCCGGACGACTGCGCCGTCTGCCTCCTCCCGCGCGAGGCGCCGTTGCCGCCGCAGGTTTGTTCGCTGCTCTTCCGCGGAAGTTTTTCTTCGTCCTCCGGCTCCACATCTTCCTCATCTTCCGCACATTCCACTCGTCTGTCGTCCTCTGACTCTGCAGCGCTGCACGCTTGCAGTTCTCCTCCCCCAGAGCCGCCGGCGGTCGCGTCCCGCCTCCCGTTAACGACACTGTGCCGGCCGTTTCGCGAGGCTGCTGCCGCGGCGCCCGCTGCAGCCACGCCCTCAGCCCCCAGCCCTGCCCCCGCCCACGCACCGCCAGCGCCACCTCGCCGCCGGTCGCTGCACTCGGCCCCCTCCGCCCCCACCGTCGGAGTGTCGATTAGCTCCATCGCCGTGTCTTCCGAAGCCGTTGCTGCGCTGTCTCCTCCGCTATTTATAGCTTCCGACGTCACAACACTCTGTTGTAGTAAAGAGTGATCACCAGGTGTCCTCTCCTGGCATTCAGAACCACACTCAATTGGGCTTTCCTTTTCAGCACAGCTCGCCGTACTCTCAGACATAACGACTCCGTGCCTTTCCCTATCCGCAGCAGATATAACCACTTTCTCGCTGCACAACTCACCCCGAACACTCGTTCTATCCTTCCACTTACCACCCACATCATCTCCAATTACAGCCACATCTTTGCAAGTCGCATTCGCACCCGCCTTCTCTTTCGCAACCACACCATTCCCTCTCCCAATCCATCTAGAATAATCAAAATTTGCTACGCTTTCGGCCAGTAAAGACTCGACGAAATCCTCAGCTACTGCACGAACAGCTTGTTCGTATGTTGTGCTCTCACTTCTATCTTCGTCGTCTGAAGTCAGCTCTCGATTTAGCACCACAATAGCCCCATCATTACGCCCTTCGCGGCTCACCGCTTCACCTTTCGGCAAATCCAAAGCTGTAACATTGTCGTTGCTCTCCCTACGTTCCCCGTTTTCGAACCGCTGCGCACATATCAATTCTTCATGAACTCGTTTCGTCTGACACACTACTTGCTTCACTTCGTTTCTCACAAATGTTTCTCCGTAATTATCGCTGCCTCGGCTTGCATTTCGTGAACAACCAACAGTTTGTAACGTATCTTCGAACCTTTCTACGTTGTCCGTAAATCTAACACGCCGCACTTCTTTTTCACTACTCGCGCTATGAAATACTTCTTCTTCAGCTGTCGATATGGCTGAACAAACGTTCGAATTTTCCTTTAAGCTTTTGTCTACCTCTGCATTTTCTGATGCTGTTTCCTTTCGATCCGCACCTACTTGCAGCATGGACTCCCTTCCACCGTCGTCCGCCGACATCGAAGCCAACATTTCTTCTCGACTGTCGGTGGTAGTAATACGTTCGTTCGTTTCAGTCACAAAATGTTCTCTCTCAGTACCCACTGCACTTATCTCCACAGTTTCGTTGTTCGTAATCGTCCTCAATCGAATACTATCGTCAGCAGCAACGCAGGTCTGCTCTCCTTTTGCTACTCCATCGCGTAGCATCTCACTCGTAGATTCCACTGATGAGGCAGCAACACTGTATTTGAGCGGAAGTTCCTCCAGGCTTTGCCGTTCCCTCTCTAAGCTCTCTCTTACTGCTCTGTCGTTTTCTCGACATGCACTATCGTCTTCATCTGGAAGCTGAGTTTCGTTCACAGGATCGGCATTTGCCACAGCACCAAAGACGTCTGACTGTCCACTACTTTGATGGCTGACTCCACACACAGGCGACGATTCCAAATTTGCCGCACACCTTGCTGTTTCTGACTGCAGAACAGCTTTAGCAGGAGCTGACGTTACTTCTCCTTTCTGTTCAGCACTTCCCTCTTTAACACCTGCATGCAGCCCATCCAATCCTGCTACGAGCAAATTTTCATCTTCTATCACAGGAATCATCGGCACCGCGCTTTGCTCTCCTTCTGCGTCCGCCTCACCACAGTCCTTAACACCCAAAGGAATAGTCACTGATGCATCATAGATAGCACCGTCGAGCTCGTCTGAATGCCCTACTGTCTGAAAGCTGCCACCAAACGCTGAATTAGCCTGATGGTCTGACGTCCCTGCTTGCAGGTCTGTTTCATTACGGTCTACCGTATTCAAAATATCTGGAACTTGTACCTTTTCGCCTCTTCTCCGTTCCTTACTTCCCTCTATGCTGCTCGGCGACTGTAGAGGAGTCGAATCCGTTTCAAATGAACCTCCCTTTTCTGCTGCAGGGGTCACAGGCACTGCACTTTTGTTCCCTTCCAAGACCGGTTCAGTAGGACGTTTTACAGTTTCGAGTACAGTGAGTGGTTCATCACTTACAGGAGAATCAAGCCCCTCTGATTGTCTCACAGTCTGGCGTCTACCACCAAACGGCGAATTTACTTGACGATTCGAAGTTTCTGCTTGCACGACTGCATCTTTCGTATCTTGGGCTGGTACCGCGTCTTCTATTATCTGTTCAACATTCGGCGACCGCACCTCCACCAGACTTTGTCCTGGTGCAGAAAAGGTAGACACAGCACTTTCATCACCCTCCACTCCCCCTACACTGGAGCGTCTTACGGTCTCACTTGTCACAATCGGAGCAGTATACTGGCTTTTCTGGTGTCTTCGACTCGTCGACTCCCGCTGTTGGTCTCGTTGAGGTAGACTGGTAACAGGGCTGGCTTCTTTGGGACCAGTGACGGACTCGGGAAAAGTCTGGACGCTGCGGGGAGGCTTGCTGGATTCCCGGTTTGGTGAAAACCCTTCCAGAATGCACTGTTGGTGGCTCTCGTCGTGTTGCCTTGGTGACTTTTCGGCACTGTCGGCGACAGGCGCACCGGAATTGGGATGGACGCGTTGGAGAACCGCACTGGCTCCTTCCTGCGGCGACAGCCTCCGTCGGTTCGTTGTCGTAGGCGGCGAGGTACTGACTGCGACGCCCCCTTCGCTCGGCGCGTCGTTAGCTGAAGTGTTACCACGCTGTTGTGGCAGATCGGCTACAGACTCACCGGAAGCGGCGTCGGCGGCGTCCCTGGAGCGCTGCCCCCGGCGTCGGCGGCGCCTGCCCCCCTTGCTGCTGTTGCGGCCTCCAGCCGTCCCCTGCTGACTCCGGCCTCCGGCGGCTACTGGGCCAACGCGACCGACCGTCTGACAGCGCTCCGCCAGGGTCACAAGTGTTAGCAGCACCACACGCCGAACACTCGTTAGTACCTGCCGCCGCTGCCACTGCCGCCGCCCGCCACGCTAACGCAAAGCGGACGCCATTCCGACTCGCCTCGCTTCAACGACCGCATTCACAGATGCTTGTTACATAATTCGCCCTCTTTCCGATGCTCGCTTTTACCGCTTACGCTTCCTATTCAGGATGTTCTACGTGCGCCATCAAACGTGCAATTTTGCATTAGCAGTCACCACGGTGTACAAAATTTCCCATGTTCCTCAGGGAAGCATTCTAGGTCCACTGTTATTTATTTTGCTCTCTACTAATAATATCGAGACCTCGGCTGTAGACAACGGCGAGGCACAGTAGATTAGAAACAGAGTAATTGCATGTGAAATATGGTAAGTGGTGAGCTTTGCTCATATTACGAGGGTGAATCATTAAATAAGCTGCAGTAGTAGTAGTAGATTAGAACACTAACAAACACTAACAAGTAGGGACTGCAGTGACAATACAGACTTGGCCAGCCCAGTGCTAGGGCACGCTCACATGGGTTTAGCTGAGTGAGCAGGCCTTTAATAGTAGGTTTATACTTCAAATGCCACACCTGCAGTCACTGCGGAATAGATTAGTAGAAGTAGGATAGCTTAACAGATTAACCTTGCTCATAGTTATGCCAGTTCTAGAAAAATTAAATGTATTAATACTGTAAAATGTAGCATAATATGTAGACCCACTAATGATTAAGGTGGTGGGTTGTTTTGTATCTTTATAGTTTTGTTTGTATTATGTTAATAAAGAATTTTTTTAAAAAAAAGGAAGAGAAGGAAAAGAAAAATAAATAAGCTGCAAACCTGCCTGAAATTTATTTTCCTTTTCAACACACTCCACTTGTAAATTTAAGCACCAATCCCACCGTTCGACAAGGCGTTAAAGGCCTGCAGAATAGAATTCTTTTGCCAGCATTCGCATCTAGCGAGTAACCTCTCGCTATACACTGGAGTAACAAAAGTCTGGGACACCTCCTAATATCGTGTCGGACCTCCTCGTGTCGGGCGTAGTGAAGTAACTCGACGTGCTATGGCTCGATTATGTCCCATAAATGTTCGATAGGTCACCTGTCATTCGCTCGAATTGTCCATAATATTTTTCAAAACAATCGCGAACAACTGCGGTCCGGTGACAAAACGCTTTGTCACCCACAAAAATTCCATCGTTACTTGAAAACGTGAAGTTCATGAATGAGTGCAAATACCTTCCAAGTACTCAAACATAACCATTTCCAGTCTATGATCGGTTCAGTTGGACCGGAGCACCCAGTCCATTCCACGTAAAACAGTCCGTACCGTTATGGAGCCACTACCAGCTTACATAGTGTCTTGTTGACAATTCGAGTCCATGGCATCGCGGGGTCTGCGCCAGGCTCGAACCCTACCATCAACTCCAACTAAAATCGTGACTTATCTGAGCAGTAGTTTGGGGTCCAAACGTTATGGTCACGAGACCAGAAGTGCCGCCGCAGGCGATGTCGTGCTGTTCTCAAAGGCACCTGCGTCCGTCGTCTACTGCCATAGCCCATTAACGCCAAATTTCGCCACACTGCCCTAACGCATACGTTCGTCGTAAGTCGCTCATTGATTTCTGGGGTTATTTCACGCAATGTTGTTTTTCTGTTAATACCGACAACTCTACGCTAAAGCCGCTGCTGTCCTTGTTAAGTGAAGGCCGTAGGCCACTGCGTTGCTGGGTTAATGCCTAAATTTGGTATTTGTCAGCACACTCTTGACTTGGACTCGTAATACTGAATTTCGGAAATGGAATGTCCCATGCGTCTAGCTCCAACTACCATTCTGGGTACAAAGTCTGTTAATTCACTTTGTGCGGCCATAATTACGTCGGAAACCTTTTTACGTGAATTGCCAGAGTACAAATGACAGCTGCCGGCCTGAGTGGCCGAGCGGTTCTAGGCGCTACAGTCTGGAACCGCGCGACCGCTACGGTCGCAGGTTCGAATCCCGCCTCAGGCATGGATGTGTGTGATGTCCTTAGGTTAGTTAGGTTTAAGTAGTTCTACGTTCTAGGGGACTGATGACCACAGCAGTTAAGTCCCATAGTGCTCAGAGCCATTTGCACCATTTTTTGAAATGACAGCTGCGTCAATTCACCGTCATTTTATTCCTCGTGTACTAGACACTACCGCCATCTGTATATGTGCATATCGCTATCCCACGACTTTTCTCACTTCAGTGTATAATAAGTTTGTTTTGTTCCTGAAACTGCTGCATCCCTCAAGAACGACGCGTCCTTCGAGCAGCGAAATAGTCGATTCCCTAGACGGGGGAACAATGTGCCGTCACTAGATAAGCAGGGTATTACTATATCCAGTTTGAACACAAATTCCATGAAATACAGTTCTAATTATATAGGGAGCGAATTTCGCTTGGACGTGCTCTTCGGACAGTCCCTGGCTCACAAATATCGCTTGTTCTATTTTGGTACACATTCATAGCGCACCTGCCATAATAGTCTGGCTGGAGATCATTAACGATTGGCCACCGAATACTATATATTGACTGCCTTTCACGCGACACGCACTGTCTTCTCCTAGATACGTACCGAAGTTTAAAAACGGAGTGGGAATTCTGGAGTTTGCGACCTATTTATTGACTCACCCTTGTAGTTGATAATTCCACGAAAATCTGGAGATAGCAGCTTTATCTCTAATTTCAAATTCTCGGTAATGGCAATTTTGTCAGATTTTCTCGCTAATGACAACTTTGTCAGGGTGTAAACAGCGGCAAGTGCCATAAACATGGCTGTCAGTAGTAGTAACACGAACGGTTTTAGTGCCGGAATAATGCTTTTCTGGGACTATTTGAACATATCTGAGTATGATGCTGATAGCTGCGATTCATATTAAGATTTTGAATATTTTCTTGAACGCATACATGCATCAGAAGGTTTAAGATGGGATTATTTACTCAAGCAAGTAAAAAATGTTTAACTGTGTCGCTTATCAAAGTTTACGTGACTGCAGAAATGTTATGAGCGATCCTTAACATGTTGTAGTAAGGTATTTGTGAAGATTAATTTCAGCTTATGCTGAATCTTACATTGAGTTTTCACGAAAGATTTTTATACAGCCGAGACTGCATTAATTAATATTTATTATTGACGACCGGTTTCGACGATTGAAACTGACATCTTCTAAACCTCAAAAACATTTTTGAATGTAAATCGTGTTCCATCATGAGTTTATTTCTCTCGCCGTGTCGTCAATATTATGGAAAATATACAGCACGCTACACATACGCTTTATGAAGAATAAAACTATATACAGATGAAAAACACCTTGTGCTGTGGAGAGTGGTTTTCATCAGTATATGGTTTTCCTTCTGACAAAAATGAAATGTCGTGTGACGAGGGCCTCCCGTCGGGTAGACCGTTCGCCTGGTGCAAGTCTTTCTATTTGACGCCACTTCGGCAACTTGCGCGTAGATGGGGATGAAATGATGATGATTAGGATAACACAACACCCAGTCCCTGAGCGGAGAAAATCTCCGACCCAGCCGAGAATCGAACCCGGGCCCTTTGGATTGTCGCGCTGACCACTCAGCTACCGGGGGCGGACTTCGTTCTGACAAACTCTATGTATAAAGTGATGCATATTATTCTTCATAATAACCACATACCACGAGTTATAAAACTCGTAATGGAACACGAGCTACAACAAAAAAAGTTTTAATGCTCAGAAGATGATAGTTACAGCTGTGGAAAGCGGTCGTTGATAATAAATATTAATTAATGTGCTATAAAAAGTTTTTCAAGTTAAATTTAGATCGTACCTTCCATTTTCTCAATGTGAGAAATTTAAACTAATCTTTCAGGTTGTTATACTTTATTGCTGTAAAATTGTTGATGCAAATCTTAGTGTCAAAATCTAAAAAAGTTTCGACTTTTTAAATTGGTATTTTTGAGTGGTTTCGTAGTAATATTTCACTAATTTTCACAGCAAGCAAAGAGTGGTATGTCAATGCTTAAAGACTCTGTTGGAATATACAGCTCGTACGACAAGACGAGGTTTGTGTACTGAGAGAAGTTTGAAGTTACATTACTCAGTGCGCGAAGAAAAAGGAAAAAGGCTTATTAGTCTTCAGCAGAGAGAATATACAATAAACATTTTTAATGTTTCCACAAATCAGTCATTTCAGTGTAAATTTAGGATACGTGGGAATCAAAACAGTCTTTGGCATCAAATTTGTTTTATTCAATTGAATAACAGTATTAGATCGTTATGATCATCATGAGATTGATCCGTCTCCATGAACGTAGTAAAAGAAGAAAATAAAATTCATGTCCATGATTGGCATCGTCAAACAATCGTGGCTACAAGTTAGTGACATACTCCACATACGAGTACAATCAACCTAGAATTTTATTCATGTTGTTGTTGTTGTGATCTTCATTCCAAAGACTGGTTTCATGCAGTTTACGTAGCTAGACTATGCGTGGTTAGTCTTTTCTTACTGTATTCAAGTCTTGGGTTCCCTCGAAAATTTTTACCACTCCCATTTCCCTCCATTACTAAACTGACTATCCGCTGGTGCCTGTAGATGTGATCTGCTCAACGTTTCCATCGTTTTTGCCAGGTTTTGCGATAAATTAGTTTATTTTTCGTTACTTATTCGATCTACCCATCTAATATTCAGTTTTCTGTTCTAGCACCAAATTTCAAAAGATTCTATTCTCTTCTTGTCTGGATTGTATACAGTCAACGTTTCACTTCATAACAAAGCAACACGCCAGATACATACCTCCAGAAAATTTTAAACTTTTAAATTTATTGTTGGTGAATATCGTATCTAGCAACGAAAACTTTTAAAATACTTTTTTTTAAATTAAACATTAATGTGATAGAAAATGTTAGTTAGCCATATTTATATGATCATGAACGCCGAAACAGGTTATAGCATCGAAATAAAGAATTTTAAAAGTATTTGTGACTGTTTGCGGTATTCCTCAACCTTCACTGACGGCTACAGAGTTCACGAGATCCAGCATGAATAAAATAACACTTGAATTTACATTTGGTGTTAACAGAGTCCTCTTTTGCAGAAACGTTTATGTTGCCACTTAGGCAATCAGCATTTTACATTCTTTCTAGTTCGCCCGTCGTCATCTACTTTGCTCCCCAGATAGCAAAAGCAGTCTCCTACTTTTAGTGTCTCATTTCCTAATCTATTTGCCTCAGTATCGGCTCATTTAATTCGACCACATTCTATCACTCTTTTTACTTCTGTTGATGTTCATCTTATATCCTCTCGAGAAGAGAACTCTGTCCAGCTGACCTTCCAAGTCCTTTGCCGTCTGTGAGTGAATTACATCACCAGCAGACCTCAAATTTTTCACTTCTTCTTGCTGAACTTTAATTCCCTTCCACAATTTCTCCTTAGTTTCCTTCATAGCTTGCTCAGTGTACAAATTAAATAACACATGGAATAGGCTACTAATTTTTGGAATTTTGTTCATATCCGACAGATAGAAATGTAGGAGCAGATATGACCTTGTATGTCTTAACCTTGAGACAAAATGGTCGTTATCGAAACAGTGATCGGCCTTGCATATACACGCTTATGTGATATTTTGTGCCTTGACGACGAACTTGCAGAACGAAACTGGGAGCACAACATAGAACTTAACTTGTCAGCTGTTAGTGTTTTTTTTCAGAATGACTTTCATCATGAATCAGCTTGAAGAAAATGATTTACATAACCAACATGGATTCAGAAAATATCGTCTTGTGGAACACAGCTAGCTCTTTATTCCCATGTAATAACGAATGCTGTCGACAAGGGATCTCATACAGATTCCATATTCCTAGATTTCCAGAAGGCTTTTGATACCGTTCGTCACAAGCGACTATTAATCAAATTGTGTGCATATGTAGTATCGTCTCAGTTGTGTAACTGGATTCGTGATTTCCTCTCAGAGAGGTCACAGTTCGTAGTGATAGACGGTAAATCTTCGAGTAGAACCGAAGTGATATCTGGCGTTCCGCAAGGTAGTGTCATAGGCCTTCTGCTGTTCCTGATTTACATAAATGATAATTTACATAAGTGATAATCTGAGCAGCCCCCTTAGAGTGTTTGCAGATGACGCTGTAATTTACCGTCTAGTAAAATCATCAGACGATCAATTCCTATAACAAAATAACCTAGAGAGAATTTCTGTATCGTGCCAAAAGTGGCAATTGGCACTAAACAAAGAAAAGTGCGAGGTCATCCATGGGTACTAAAAGAAATTCGATAAATTTTGGGTATACGATAAATCGCACAAATCTAAGGGCTGTCAATTCGACTATACGCCCAGGAATTACAATTACGAGAAACTTAAATTGGAAAGACCACATAGATAATATTGTGGGGAAGGCGCTTTGTTGACAGAACACTTAGAAGATGCGACAAACGCACTGAAGAGACAGCCCACATTACACTTGTCCGTCGTCTGCTGGAATATTGCTCCGTGGTGTGGGATCCTTACCGCATAGAATTGACGGAGGACATCGAAAAAGTGCAAAGAAGGACAGCTCGTTTCGTGTTATCGCGCAATAGGGGAGAGAGTGTCACTGATATGCAACGCGAGTTGGGGTGGCTGTCATTGAAACAAAGGCGGTTTTCTTTGCGGCGAGATCTATTTACGAAATTTCAATCACTAACTTTCTCTTCCGAATGCGAAAATGTTTTGTTGACACCCACCTACGTAAAGACAAATGGTCATAATAATAAAATACGAGAAATCAGAGCACGAACGCAAAGATTTAGGTGCTCCTTTTTCCCACGCGCCATTCGAGGGTGGAATGGTAGAGTAGTATGAAAATAGTTCAATGAACCTTCTGCCAGGCACTTAAGTGTGAATTGCAGAGTAACCATGTTGATGACAGACATTTCGCAGAGAGTAGCGCTCCAGCACTAAATACCCTCTCGTACAGTTCAGACAGGCTTACGTATATTCACGCTTAGCGTCTGGTTTGACTCGTGGAAGTAGTGTAGGATTAATCTTTCCAATTTTATGGGGAATTTGGAAGCTGAAACACATTGGAATGTCAGAGTAGCAATGTTATGCCCCGTTTCGCGGAGAGCACATATCTCATCATGCCATACGAACATTAATTCGATTCAGCAATTGTTAACGAACCCAAATGTAATTCCGTGTCTGCCTCACAGAAAGATAACTGTACTTTATGATATACACCATTAGCTTTACAGACGACATTAGATGTAATGTTCTACTTTTCGTTAGACGATGCACATACCTACGACAAAACAGTGTAGGAATAACGCTATATAAGTATCCAATGCGATATTTCCTCTTGGTGCTAAATGCAGTAAAGTATACCTGAGTTGTTCGGCAGTTGTCGCAGTTATCCAAGCGAAATATTGTTACAATATTGCTCTAACTGTGACTTACATAAACATCAGTTCTGATGTATTGGATGGAAAGTAAATAATGACATGTGAAGCTTGTAAACCATTATAATAGAAACGTTTTGCTACAGGACTTACCACAACTAAAATGAGTCATAACTGGAATAAATCAGCTCATACGAATGGCTATAACAGTTCATGGGGATACGAACTGGAATGACGAAACGAGATCAGTCACAGGTAAAGCAGGTGGCAGCAAGACTGATTGGTTGGATGCTGGGAAAACTCAGTCGATATACACACGAGACTGCCTACGAAACATTCATGAGTTGCACTCCTCAATATTGCTCAAGTGTGTGGTAAAAACTAACATGGGATATTGAAAGCACATAAAAAAAGGGCAGCAAAAATAGTCACAGGTTTGACAGGCCTATGGGAGAACTTCACGGAGACAGTGAAATACCTATCGGGCAAGCGCTTCAAGATAGACACGAATTATCACACCTATACTTTCGTCTTGTTTTCTCGTTTCCGCATACTGTGGATGTAAAATTTGTTTTACGTCGGCTATTTAAACTAATGTACACTCTGGACCGTCGAAACAAACTGTAGTAGAACATTTCCAGTGTTGAGATGGCTGTATGGGCACGTTCCGGAGCCGCGCGACTGCTACGGTCGCAGGTTCGAATCCTGCCTCGGGCAAGGATGTGTGTGATGTCCTTAGGTTAGTTAGGTTTAAGTAGTTCTAAGTTCTAGGGGACTGATGACCACAAATGTTTAGTCCCATAGTGCTCAGAGCCATTTGAACCATTTTTGAACGTTCCGAAAGCCAGTAAATCCAAACAAATTATAAAAATGGATGTGTGTGTGTGTGTGTGTGTGTGTGTGTGTGTGTGTGTACCAATTTTAACCAAACTTGGTACACACACCCCTTACTGTCAGGCAACAATCACTGTGGGGGTAGAACGACATACGTATCATAACTCAGGAGATATGACGTCTTGAACAAAAGGAGATGTGAAAAACTGTTGCATTGTGCATGATGTTTAAATTTATTACTTCTTTTCTACTAACTCTATTCACAACACATGTTGCAGACAGTATTCGCATATACCTCTAAATGTACCTACAAACTTATATCAGGAGATATGGCGTCATAAACGCTAAGATGCGTGAAAAACTGCCGCATCATGCATGACGTTTATTACTTCTTTGCTACTAACTATTCGCAACAGATTTCAGCGGCAGTATCTGCATACGCCGCTGAGCGTCCTACACAAATATATCAATGACCGACAAGATATGTGACGTCATAAACACTGAGACCCACGAAAAACTGCGCTTCATCCATGAAGTTTTCAATTTTTTACTACTAAGACACTCTTACAGTCGAGTCACCTTAAGGAAATTCCTGAGATTTGACAGCGCTCTTTCAATTGCGAAGCAGAAACAGCTGTAGGCGAAAACGATGGCGGTCTATGGAACTATGAGAGGCTTTACCATAGAGACGTTTACAAAATCTCGTTGTAGACACGCGAAACAGCTGCGCCCGGTGTACAGACCCTGTGCAGGATCATATTTCGTAATTTAGGTACTGTACTTATACATCTATACATTATACATACTTCTTTATGAAAAGGTTTCATAATTTCAAAGGCGTTTACACGAATACACGGAAATGAACGTTTTCGAATCTTCACTTCAAACGCAGTTAATTTTTTATTTTCATTTCTAATAGCAAATTGGCAAAATAAATGTCTGGGGACTGCCAGGTTTGTCAACTAGTAAAAAATTTTAAAAAAATCCCGCGGGAGTTTTTTAGGAACATACTACAGTCACCTATACGTATCGCTCCATTAGGAACCAGTCAGACAAGATTAGACAAAGCATTTAAAGAGTAATTCTCCCTGCTTCTCCACACGTGATTGAACGGTGGACCCTACCCTAGCACGTGGTACAATGGGACGTGGGAACTAGCCTCTGCCGTGCATATCACAGTGTTATATGCATGCATGGCGGAAGCAGGAGATCCCCGTTTCGAATCCCGGTCCGATACAGATATTCACTCGTCGCTACTGATTCCGCGTAATGTCCTAATGCAGCTGATAGCAATGATCCCCTCCCTTTCATTTCCTTTATTCCCTTCTCCACCTTCAATTTACACCTATCAAGGGGTTTGCAGATTATGGTTGTAGATATAGAAATGAGAGCGAAAATATTCAGGAAACTTCTGACAACAATGATGTGACAAAATTTATATAGATGGAAAAGGAAACTTTCGGTCTCTGGTGACGTGTAGGGAAATTACGTTTCTTCGTGGTGAAAGAGAGTGTTGGTAAAACCCTTGGCACATTTGTCATGTGTTGATGCTCGCATGTGTGGCAGCAACTGGGGTATAGCTTACAGTGTGAGTAAAAGGGACAGATGGTTAATAGCCCGATGGACACTGGTGGCAGTATTGCATTAATACTGAAATTGCCATAACCAGTCGCTTTTGGTGATTCTTCCATTTCAATTTACGATGATCGATTTGGACTAGCCTAGCGACTCATCATAAAATGTTCGACATTTATTTCATATCCAGAGCACTTTGGGGGTCGTATAGCTGTGGCAAGATATAAAAACGCAACAAGACTGAATTTGGCGAGATATAGCTACATCACGGGATGGAGTTTAAGGCATTATTAACAGCAAACTTACAGTTTGATAGATTTTTCAGCGTAATATAAATCGATACATGTTTACTCTCACCAACGTGAAATTCGAGTACTGGGAATAGAAAGTCTCTACCCCAACACAAATTCTTTGAATATAGCTTTAGTCATACTCTTCGGTTTATTTACATTCTGTAAAGCACGCGGGAGGTGCTACGTGTGGAAGAGTTTGAAGAGAACGCTACCGGAAAACATACGGATACTAATAACTGTAATAAATGCCATTAAGTCAATCTCAGTGTGTAAATAATTCTCGCCTCATTCAGTACTTACATGTTTCATTTGATTTCGGAATACTGAATTCCCTAACGATTTCCGAAAGTGAATGTCCCATGCGTCACCCTCCAACTACCAATTCGCGTTCAAAGACTGTTGATTACTGTCGTGCGACCATAATCACATCGAAAACCTTTTCGCATGATTCACCTGAGCGCAAATGACAGCTCAGTCAATGCACTGCCCTTTTATACCTTGTGTACACGATACTACTTTCATGTATATATGTGCCTATCGCTAACCACGATTTTTATCACCTCAGTGTATATTGTATTGACAGTTGTTTTCTTCACGATACGTAAACAAAAATACTCCTAAAAGTATAATATTGCGTAATCCTAACTGATCGTCTGTTTGTGAGCGTTCTTTCACTTAGTGTGGTGAAACTCATCACAGAAAATATAAATATTTCTTACGACATGCGTGACGCAGGAACGAAATCTTGCCACACTGGAATGTTCCGCCCGCATCTCGTGGTCGTGCGGTAGTGTTCTCGCTTTCCACGCCCGGGTTCCCGGGTTCGATTCCCGGCGGGGTCAGGGATTTTCTCTGCCTCGTGATGGCTGGGTGTTGTGTGATGTCCTTAGGTTAGTTAGGTTTAAGTAGTTCTAAGTTCTAGGGGACTGATGACCATAGATGTTAAGTCCCATAGTGCTCAGAGCCATTTTTTTTTTTGGAATGTTTCCCGGTACATCGATTGTGGGAAACGTATCTGATTCACATTGCTAAAAACAGATCTATCAGATATCAATTTGGATACGTTCCAAGCGTACAAAAGCATATGTTGAAAGATAGTCGTGGACAACTGGTTATGGACCAACGCATGAATTTTAATAGCATCCGCCGTATCTTGTAATTCTCTGCTCTGCTGCCATGTCACATGATTTTGAAGTCGTGCGGTGAAATATTATACCTGCCGGGAAAAGTAAATGTCACACGGTTGGCGAAAAGACGCACATTTGAGCTGTATCACTTTGACGGTGCAGGTCGGTAGAACGTCTTCATATGCGGAAG
The DNA here is from genome assembly GCF_023897955.1 of Schistocerca gregaria. Classification (NCBI taxonomy): domain Eukaryota; kingdom Metazoa; phylum Arthropoda; class Insecta; order Orthoptera; family Acrididae; genus Schistocerca; species Schistocerca gregaria. The sequence goes on from NC_064920.1 coordinate 1,062,622,217, forward strand.
TCCTATGGCAGCGGGTCACGTATCACGATGAAAACGACTTGTCAATGCATTTATATGTACGTGATTATTAATCACCCCTCTCGATGTTTTACTTGAAAAAAGGAAAGAAAGTTACTCCCATGATCGTAATATTATAAGATATACCGATAAAAACATCGAATAAAAAAAGCTGTGAACAAGAATCAAACACATGCAACACTGAAAGTTATTGTCAAGTGTTCGAAGTAAACATTCAAAAGATGGAACATTGACTGTTACTGTCAAGTCTTCGAAGTAAACACTCGAAAGACGAACTCACGGAAACCAGATATTGATGGCTCCAGTATGCAAGGATCAATATACCTGACTGTCTGTGCATGGGGTGCATAGCGGCCTGAAGAAGGCATTACTGAGATGCCGAAACTGGTCGTCTAAGTAAAATAACTACTCGAAACAAACGACTGTTCGGCGATTTTCCTTGGTAAATATTTGACCGGCCGCTGTCCCGATTCCACCACAGTGGATCAACATAGATACTGACAATTTGTGGCGGACCAGAACTAGAACGCTGATTTCCCGCTTTAAGCGAGCGGGCGCCGTAATGGCTTCGGCTATCCGTGCACGACTTAACGCCCAGACCCAGGCTTCCATATGTCGTCGTTCCTGCGTCACAGCCTGTCCTCTTACGCACATTGTATAATTCCCGAGCAAAGGAGGGCATCTTAATTGAAAGTCGCTGCATGGCGTCGGCGGATGAATTCCTTATTTCAGTGAATGTGTTGTTAAGAAGAAAGCTGCATTGTTCCTTCGGACAAGCACGCATTTTCACTGTCGTCATTCCCGCGTCGTTCCTTCACACAGCTGATGGTTGTTCGTCTACGCAACTGGGCTTACGTTTCATGTATTTGATAATGGCTGTAGTCGCCGCAATGCCTTTTTCGTTGGACATACGTGCATTTGTGAAGAAACGCTGGATCGTTCTTCTTAACAACACAGGCACTGCAATACCGTATTTCAATACGGATGTGTATCGTTATTCGTCCACTGCTAGCAAACGGGGAACGAACGAGTGATGGTTGATTGATTCGTGGGAGAGGACCAAACAGCGAGGTTCTCGATCCCATTTGATTAGGGAAGGATGGGGAAGGAAGCGGGGTCGTGCCCTTTCAAAGGAACCATAGCGACAGTTGCCTGAAGCGATTTAGGAAAGTGACGGAAAATCTAAAAGAGGATGGCCCGACGCTGGTTCGAGCCGTCGTCCTCCCGAATGCCAGTCCAGTGTGTGCTAACCACTGCTCCATCTCGCTCGTCGAAAATGATGTGCCGCGTCTGTGGTGAGCGGTACTTGGGAATTTGAGTCGAATGAGAAGCGTGTCCGGATGACTGACGAGGTCGTGGCGACCGTTCGCTAGAAGCAGAGAATTCGGGTTTGGGTCCTTCTTCGGTCACAAATTTTCAAATGGAGCTGTTGAAATATTTCAACGCCAGAAGTAGCCAAGTCATTCAAATTTCCCTTCTGTTACGTTTGTTGTATTCCGCGAATGAATATGAAAGACCTGGTAGCGCATTCCTGTGCTACTCATCTAACTGCGAGTGAAGCCTAGTTTCGAAAAGTTCAGAGAAGCGTGATCCAGTGAGTCACTAATTAGGAGGTCGTTTTGAGCATCTACTCTGGGGGCCATGTACGTTCTGTGAGCGACATGCTGTCACTCGTAATGTAAAGTCTTACAATCGGCCGTTCTTACTAATTGTGGTACATAAGTGACAAGTAATTTATTTTTCTACTGATTATTATTCTTCATGAATATTTAGGACATGTCTGGCATGTTCTTCCGTTCAACGTTAAAAAAATTGTAATGGTGGGATACGTTGCGTTTAACAAATAGCATACGCTTATTGGGCAGATCAAAATTAGAAAACAAAAACAAAAAACTACGCCTGAATCTGATATCGAATTCATGTATTGTTACGTAAAACTATGCTCACTGCACTAATTGGAAAACACAGCTTTACGGTATTGCATGAAGCCATTTGTACTATACGTGATTATAGCACCAAATTTTATTTCTTTGACGTCCGTCTTCTGCAGAAAACAGGCGCGGGCGAATGTTTGTTATAGACGATATCGTAATGTTAGTACACAAGGAATCGCAATGTCGCGTCCGAATGGGCGAGTTTTGTTTTATCCTATTTATAACAAGAGCAGGGGAAAATTGTTTGTCCTAAAGTTTATAGGCCGGCCGCTGTGGCCGAGCGGTTCTAGCTTCTTCAGTCCGGAACCACTCGGCTGCTACGGTCGCAGGTTCTAATCCTGCCTCAAGCATGGATGTGTGTGATGTCCTTGGGTTAGTTAGGGGACGTCTAGGGGACTGATGACCTCAGATGTTAAGTTCCATAGTGCTTAAAGTCATTTGAACCATTTTTAACTTTTACTCAGCTGTGGTGTGGCACAGAAGTGAGGGAGATATTGACCATTACAATCTGAGCACTCTTCTGGTGATGTAAGGAATTTGACAGACAACATAATTGACTTCAAACACGAATTGCAACAATATCCGTTTGACAATTCGTTCTATTCAACAGAAAAGGATCCGCATCTGCTATTTTTTAAATAATTAATGTAAAGGAATGAAATTTTGCGAGTACATTCCACTAAATAAAATATTTAAGGGGTCAACATTGCAAGATGACAGGTTAATGCAACCGCTAGATAAGCTCTTACAAATAAGAAATCTGATACGTTAATAACTGGTGTAGACGCCAGAATGGTGAGCATGCAAACGAAGGTGCATTGTGTTGTACAGTTGTGAGATGGAGTTTCGCTCCTGTTGCACGTGATCGGTCAATACCGGGCCGTTTAATGCCAGTTGTGAATGACGCTGGAGTTGTCGTCCGGTGATATCCCACATGTGATCGACTGGTGACAGATCTGGTGATCGAGCAGTGTAACGCAACATGTTGACGCTCTGCAGAAGATATTGGGTTACAACAGCGGCACCTGGACGAGGTTGTCTTGTTGGAAACGCCTCCTGAAATGCTGTTCATGAATTGCAGCACAACAGGTCAAATTGCCAGTCTTACGTACAAATGTACAGTCAGGATGCGTGGGAAAACCACTGCTGTCATGTGATATTGCACCATCACTCTAGGTGCAGGTCCAGTGTGTCTAACACGCAGTAGGCTGCTTGCAGGCTCTTAACTGGCTTCCTCCTAAGCAACACAGGACCGTCACTGACGCCGAGATAGAACCAGCTTTCATCAGAAATCAAAACAGACCTCCACCCTGCCCTCCAACGAGCTCTCGCTTGACACCACAGAAGTCGCAAATGACAGTAGTTTGGGGTCAGTGGAATGCACGCAACAGGGCGCCCGGCTGAGAGCTGTCATTGAAGTAACAGATGACAACTCCTGTGCAAGTTGTTGCTGACTATGCAATACCATCCGCCAGAGCCATACGCCGAACACGATAGTCTTCTTTCTCAGTAATGCCACGTGGCGCTCCAGAGCCCAGTCTTCTTGCGTCCATATGTTCTCGTGCCCACCTCTGCCAGCAGCCATGTAGAGTGGCTACATTCATGCCAAGTCTTTCAGCAGTATCGCAGAAGGAACATCCAACTTCTCGTAGCCATATTACCCGATCTCATTCAAACTCATTGAGGTGTCGATAATGGCGTTGTCTGCTTGAAGGTATTCTTCACTAACATCAACTCACCACGCCCAATCTCAAAGGTAACTAACACCCATGACCGTGACAGCGTGTGTTTAAAGCAAACCTGATTTGCACCCTTATAGTGGCTCTACTAGTGCCACTCTTATGCAACTGGCTCGACATTTGAAGAGACATCATCTTTCAGATGTAGAAACACATATACCGCGTTTCTTTTATGTCTCACAAATCGTTCTGCCGGAAAAAAAATTGTACAACTGGAAAGACGACGTCGAATTTGATCTGATGACGGCATATGCCACCCAGGGGATAGTAGATCGTCCGCCAACAGATAGCCTAGCGACATTGTTACTGGAGCGAAATCTGTGTTTATCTCTTAATACAGAATGTTGACATCCGTATTTCTTGTCCTCGCTCCTACTCTCCAACGGTCCCAACGCCTTCTCCAGAATCACCTTGACCTTTTCGCCGCATGGTGTAACCAGTGGCTTCTGAAAGTCAATCCTTCCAAGACCCAAGCAGTCATCATCGGTTGTACCACCCGCTCCTTCTGGCTCCTTGATTTCTCCCTTATTATCCGCGCCTGTCCTGTCGGCCTTTCCCCCACCCTCACCTCCCTTGGCCTCACCATTGACCGTCACCTCACCTGGATTCCTCATCTCTGCTCTATCCAATCCAAAGCCCACAACCGCCTCCAACTCCTCAAACTCCTCTCTGGCTGGACATGGCGGTTGAAACCCTCTACCATCCACCACACCTAAAAATTCTTAATCCATCCCATCCTTTGTTATGCCAGTCCTGCCTGGATATGAACCCCCCCCCCCTCCCCCAAATTCTATAAGTCCCTCCAGATCCTCGAGCGCCATGCACTCCATCTCGCCTTCTGTATACGCCTCCCATCCTCCACGCGGATCTTCTATGACCTGATTCCTTTCCCCCTATTTGCTCCTTTTCCTCGAACATATCCACGTCCTCTACACTTCCCACTGCCTTGATCCCCTTCATCCCCTGGTTGCCCCTCTCCTCCCCAACCCGCACCCTCTGCAACGCCTTCACCATTGTGTTGCCCCCTACCCTTCACCTCTACATCCTTTATCTCCTTTCCCAAGGTGGCTTCCGACGACTCCCCCTCCAGGATGATGCACTCTCTCCCTCCATTTATCCCTCGTATCAACTCTGATCCTGACCTCCCCCTCCTTCTGTTCTTTTCCTGGGCTTCCTCTTCCCCTCTTCCATCTTGTTTTTTCCCCACCTCCGCTCTCCCTGCCTCCCTTCGCTCCCCCGAGTCCTTTTTCGTCTCCCCTCCACTGCCTTTTCCACTCCTTCTCGCATCGGCCCAACCCCCTTCTCTATGTCCCCTCCCTCCATCGGCTCTCCCTTTCTACTTTTCCTCTCCTCTCCCCTTTTCCCCCCCTCATCGGTCTAGGGCCTCAACCCCCCCTCCCACCTGCCGTTGTGTCACCTGTATAGTGCTGTTCTAAGTGAGTGTTCGGTGTTGTGCATCCACTGTCTGTGTTGCGAGCCACCATACTTTCGCTAGTTGCGTTTTTTATCTCGTGCGAACAGAAACGAGGCTATCGCCTCGTTTCTTTAATTGTGCTTGTCTACTTATTGTGTGTCTTCATCCGCATCGTCACCGCACTGTTTTAATATTTTAAATTCCACAACTTTCCGCCATTTTACAGTTTCTTTTATAATGTAATCGTTTTATCGCCTTATTTCTCGTTTATTTATATTCTCATTATGTTTTTTTTTAATTTTTCTGTAGGCATAGGGGGATGGGGGGGGGGGGGGGGGGGGGAATGGAAATGCAATAAAAGAAAAAAAGAAGAAAAAAATGTTGACATCCAGAAGACTCAGTGTGGTGCAAACATAACAAGCAAAGGGGCATCAATGTCACGGAGACGCAATCATGCTTGCTAGAGGGACCTGAGCGAGTTTGAAATGGGTCAAACTGTGGCTTTCCGAGTGGCAGGACGGTCTTTTCAGAGAACTGCCACAGAAATCCACACGGTGAAGCGTTCGATGTCCAACGATGCTGGTATCAGTGTTCACGCGAACATTCTTACACCGGTACACGAGGCTCTGGACATCCTCGCAGCACAGACGCCCGCCAGGATCGTCGCGTTGTAAGGGCAACAGTGGCAGACCGTAAAACTAACACAGGACAGATATGAGGGTGTGGAAATCCAAATGTGTCAACACGAACTATTGCGAACCAGTTATTAGCAGTGGGGATACGGATGAGCACACCGTCTCCCATTCACAGAACAGCACCGACCTGCACGGCTTCACTGGTGCCGTCACATGATCACTTGGAAGATGGAATGGCATTCCGTGGTCTACAGCAATGAAAGCAGATTTTGCCTGCACCCAGGTAACCGTCGTTTGCGTGTACGACGTTGAACTGGTGAGCGCTGTATCGTGTGCTGCATTCGCCCAAGACACACTGCACCCCCCCCCCCCCCCAATCCATTCTCCTACCCCAAGGCCTTATGGTCCTGGGACACAATGTTGTTAGACCCGTTCGCTTGTGGTCGATGTCAAAGTTGTGTGTAAAACTGTGTTTCGTTAAGAACAGTATTTGTTTTGTGGGTAACATGTCGTCAATCATTCTTAATAAAATGTTTACTATATTTAAAGTATATTCCGTGTAATTACAATTTCTAGTAGTATCTTTAGACACTTTGGCTCCTCTCTGAGCAAAGAAAGGTCAGGTATTATTTTTATTTATTTATTTCTTAAATCTAGGTAAGTTTCTATAGTAGTTTGTTTTTCCGTGAGTAGGGTTGTTTATCTTTTTGAAGTATGTACGAGAGACGTTTCTGTTTCGGCTTTGGCAAGTAAGCAGCAACTGGGAGGGTTTAAATGGACAACTGCGTGATGTAACTGTACTTGTTTCCACAAAAACCTGGAAACATACATACATCTAAAATAGTTTTCCTAAGCCCCATCGATGCGGCAAAAGATAACATAAGCTGTAGTTCCACATACAAAAATTGCAGCTGACACTGTCTCTGTGTCGTATAAGAAATGAGGTTTTATCTTAAAAGCGTAGGCCTATCTTGCTGCGTATAGCAACGGAGCTTGGAGTGAGAGTTCTGCTCGGCGGTGTTTACACCGTAATAGCCGAATCTGGCCGCATTGTTTTCCATTTTTACTAAATTTCTCGGATTCTTTTGCGAAAGCTTCCAACGTCATATTAGCAGGCGCTGTATCACTGTAATTGTCTTCCCAATAACTACTAAATGTAGCTATGAAAAGTATACGGTATCATTAAAAAAATACAGTTGCTTCAGTTCCTCGATCGATACAAGAGTTATGATAAGACTTTTTATGGCAGACCAGATTATATGCGTCTTAGCATACCTCGTTTCGACATTTGAAACCGTTCACGAAATAAAAGAAGTGTGTGTGTGTGTGTGTGTGTGTGTGGATGGGTGGTGGTGGAGGAGGATGGGAGTGTTTAGAGAGAGAGAGGGAGAGAGAGAGAGAGAGAGAGAGAACTTATAATGTATAAATTCCTGGATGCAGGAAAAAATTTAGAACATTCGTGCAAATGTTCAGCATATTATCACATTTTTACGAAAGTGCACTATAATTGTAAAACTCTCAACTTCCACATCATAGTGAAAGATTGTAATTACGATCCATGGACCATACAAACAACGACACTGAACTAAACATACTGGCCTTCAGATCTTCGAACACACAAAAAGACGCGCTGGTAATAGTTAACCACAGCTGATATTACAGAATATAATCTGGAAACCCAGTGAAGAACGACATCAACTGAAGTCACGCAGCTGATTCGTAAGGGTCTCCATATACGACGGAAAGCGCAAGGAGCTAAGCGGCGTGTCGAACAGTTGGAGCTGTGCCGTTCTGCCTTCTGGACAGATTAACGGCGGTGAATTAGGGGTAAACAGAGAGGGTATGGCTGTCTAAACAGCTTAACTTACGCGCTGCCCGAGCGAGTAAACAGCGGCAGAAATATCCGCGAATGCGTCCACACTCGGCCGTTCACAGTAGCGGGAGCAGAAATTCTAAATGCCAGCAACGCTTAGTCATTCGTTGCTTAGGAACAAAGGGCAGCGGGCGACGTGGCGAAGGAAGGGCTAAGGGGAACGTCTAAACGGCGTGTGCGCAAGGAAACAATTCAGGAGCAAGTTGTAAAAATTTCTCGATCAGGTTATACACGACTTAACCGGGACTGTATAATATAACAACGTTCATCATCTTCAACAAAAATCTGAAATTCATCGTCGGACATTGGCCTTTCTGCACTTTTCCACGCATTTCGGTGTTCAGGTACACGCTTTCATGGTTCTGCTGCATGTTACGATTCTTCAGAAATTACAGCAACCAGTCGTATTTTGTGTTGGTTTAATCTTTATCATACCATGACGGGTTACAAGTCGCCTAACGACTCCTATCAGATGGTACTCAATACCAATAATTATTTCTGTAACACTGTCGGGGGTGTTGCGTTGCGCCGGCCGCGGTGGTCTCGCGGTTCTAGGCGCTCAGTCCGGAACCGCGCGACTGCTCGGTCGCAGGTTCGAATCCTGCCTCGGATGTGTGTGATGTCCTTAGGTTAGTTGGGTTTAAGTAGTTCTAAGTTCTAGGGGACTGATGACCTTAGAAGTTAAGTCCCATAGTGCTCAGAGCCATTTGAACCATTTTTGTTGCGTTGCGGTGGCAAGGTGAAAAAAAAAAAAAAAAAACGAATCAAGCACTCAATATGGCGAGTGCAGTTGTAAAACTGCTGTAGACTGTCACAAGTAAGCGCAAATTATGGTAGTTTTCTCACCTTCCCACTAGTTTTGGTCAGTTAATATCGTAACAGCGTTACATTCAAGTTAGGCGTGTGTATACATATCGGGCTTTATCTCGTTTCGATCGCTTTGTTTGCATTTTCGATCACTGTCTTACTAGATTCCGCTAGGAACCGCAAGCGGCAAGCAGTGTAGAAATTGAGTGATAGTATTTAAAGGGCCGTATGACCTACGGAACATTTTTGTTCTGCATAGTTATCCTTCTGTCTGTCTTTAGGTTTTATTCAAGAACTTAATTTTTAAAGTGAAACAGGAACATGCAGTAAAAAAAATCGATTTATCATATAGCATTAGAAACTGGAATTTCACCAAAAGAGATAACATTTCAAAGAACTGCAGAGCAGAAATATGCCAAACATCACGTCAATACTTAGCTGGGCTTATATAAAACATGATTTTGTTATTCACTATCAATTTTCGCACCTGTTAGGAATAACAGGAGACTCTTCCCTTCGATCATAATGAAGAACTTTCCACTGAGTACAAAAACAACACTACTAATGACAATTTTTTTTAAGTTTGTGCGTCTAGACTGCACTTCCATGTAAAGTAATTGCTTTGGCTACATAAGAGCGCAGATGTTAGGCGATCAATTAATTTTTATTACTTATAAAACGCAATTTGTATTTTGTAAGGATATAGAATGCACAACGGACCAACAGCGAACGATGTGCTGTTCGAATTATGTGCAAAAGAAACAAACGCACAAAACACAAAGATAAGTCGTCGGCTCCCAGTTCCTTTTCACACATTCGTTTATGTCTCTTTCCCTACCAATGCTGCTTATAATATTGGTAATCCTATCAGTTACTACGTCATTTATGTGTTGTACCAAATGACCGAACCGTAGTTTTGATAGAGGGTAACTCTCGTCGTGAAGTATCTGGAATTATTTACAACAAGAGGTTGCCTTGAAGCCGTTACTCACAGTTAACAGCATCCAGGGGTTTAATCCTGGGGCACATATCATTCTGGAAAACATAATCTTTCTCTCTCTCTCTCTCTCTCTCTCTCTCTCTCTCTCTCTCTCTCTGTGTGTGTGTGTGTGTGTGTGTGTGTGTGTGTGTTTTTGGACGCTCAACACTGACGTTACAAGCGCTTACAAATATTAAATGCAACGAATGTGGATAAAAGGACTAAAAATGCACGAGTAAACCTACAAAATGACACTCACTCACTCCCGCCTCACTATAGAAAATTTGCCACAGCTAACAATTCCCAAGTGCTTCACAGGATGTAAACAAGCAAAAGAATTTGACTGAAGTTAATGCTCAAAGATCTTACGTTGTAACAAACACTTTCTGTGGCCATCACTCGCGTTTTCGAAAGTTACACATTGACGGCAGTACATGTATTTTGAACGAGCTCTTCGTCCAGGTCGTGAAGGCTCAAGGCACGAAGACCAGCCGCTACGTCATCCTCTGCCATACGGATGCTGTGTGGAAAGGGATTTGGTCAGAACACCACGCTCCCGACCATTATATCGACTTTCCAGGACATAGAGTCGTCCCTTGCTAATCAAGCAGCTCCTCAACTATCAGCAAGAGGTTAGCGCACCCGGTACAACCAAGGAAAAATCCTTTGTATTACCGGGAATAGAACCCAGGGCCTTCGCATGATACCCATCTACGCTGACAGTAAATATGTGTACCGATTTAATATACGTTCATTAGTACAAAAATAACCTGTATCCGCTATTGCAAAATTAAGATGTGCTATTTACAAAGTCGATAAAGTAAAATTCAAAACGATAATTTCTTCAATATATTTTTGTATTTAAACTACGTTTAAGAAGCACATGTTAATTTTTCAATAATTAAATTACATGTTACTTTCGTACACCCGCTGCTAGATAAAGGACCCACAGATCTTTCTACGCATTTCGGAGTTCATCAATGTGCAACTTTTGAAACAGCAAGTGTTGACCTAAGAAAATCTCTGCTACAACACAAAATCTTTGAACGTTAAGCGGACACACATTGGGTGAAATGGCTCTGAGCACTATGCGACTTAATTAAACCTAACTAACCTAAGGACATCACACACATCCATGCCCGAGGCAGGATTCGAACCTGCGACCGTAGCGATCGCTCGGCTCCAGACTGTAGCGCCTAGAACCGCACGGCCACTCCGGCCGGCGGACACACATTGTTTGGTTTGTTTACATATTGTAAAGCGCGTGGGAATTGTTAGCAGAGGAAAACGTTGTGTAATGCTGTGGAGTTAATGAACCCTACAATAATATATACTGTCACTAACAATGTCCACCATCCGATGATGAGTCGCAAGGCGACTTGAAACCGGTCTTGATTTAATAAAAACTGATTCAACACAAAAATCAACTGGTAGCAGATATTTATGGAAACCTTCATTTATCACAGTCACAGATTTCCACATCCGTAATGCATAAAAGCCTTATTCCTTTTGCATGTTTCCCAATGTTATCTACCTACATTCTGTTAGATAATACGTCGTCTCGTTCTTTTATTCCCTGGATTCCGGCAATGAACTACTTTTGTCTGTGTACCGTCCTTCCGCATGCATAGATGCCTACAGCAATACAAGTCACTTTGGATTGAACAAATATGAAACGCGGTGCAGCCAAGGAGAAATGGGAACTGGAAGCGCGAAGAACCGAAAAAGAAATGGTAGACGGAAGAAAAGTGAAAGTAACCTTCGGTGATATTAAAAGCAAATGCGTCAACATTAACAGTGCATGAGGAATTCCACTGTTAAATGCACAGGAGAGAGCGTAAAACTGGAAACGCTGAAGAGTTCTACGAAAGAGAGGATATGTTTGATGAGTGATAGAAGAAATGAGAGGCGATGTAGTAGATATAGGGGATCTATTGTTAGAGTCAGAGTTTCACAGACCTGTGGAAGACTTACAGCTAAGTTGGAAGACACAGATAACGTTCCTTCGGAGTTTCTACAATCCATGAGACACGTGACAACCATACGACTATTCAAGCTGGTTTGTAGAACCTTGAGTCTGGAGATACACCAACCGACTTTCGGAAAACTACACACACACACACACACACACACACACACACACACACACACACACACAGACCTTCAGGCATCCAGAGATGATAAATGCGAAAACTTTCGCAGAATCAGCTGAACGTCTCATAAATCCAAGTTAATGAAAATAATAATATTGATTGTAATGGAAAAGAAAATTTAGGATTTGTTACATAACGATCAGACACTTTATGAACGGTAAAGACACTAGCGACGCAGTTATGACATTTCACTTGTGAATGGAAGCAAGACTTAAGAAACATCAAAGCATGTCGTTCTATAAATGCGGTAGAGAATGTAAAATGGTACAAAATGTTCCAATTTCTGAGAAAAATTGCAGTTTCCCTATCTTTTGGCTACAAAATGCTGGATGCTAATATTATCTCCATTCATTTCGACGACCTTACGCACCTTACAGGCAGGGTCTGCACGCCCTGCTAGTCTACGTCGGAAACAACGTCTTGTTGTATCAGGAACCTCCCTCCCCATCATCCAAGTACTGCTACTCGCGGAGTGCATCCAGCACTGGGCCAAAACAATGTCACGATCAGCCTCCTAACACACTACTGGCCATTAAAATTGCTACACCACGAAGATGACGTGCTACAGACGCGAAATTTAATCAACACGAAGAACATGCTGTTTTATGCAAATGATTAGCTTTTCACAGAATTCACACAAGGTTGGCACCAGGGGCGATACCTACAACGTGCTGACATGAGGAAAGTTTCCAACCGATTTCTCATACACAAACAGCAGTTGACCGGCTTTGCCTGGTGAAACGTTGTTGTGAGGCCTCGTGTACGGAGGAGAAATGCGTACCATCACGTTCCTGACTTTCATAAACGTCGGATTGTAGCCTATCGCGATTGCCGTTTATCGTATCGCGACATTACTGCTCGCGTTAGTCGAGATCCAATGACTGTTAGCAGAATATGAAATCGGTGGGTTCAGGAGGGTAATACGGAACGCCGTGCTGGATCCCAACGGCCTCGCATCACTAGCAGTCGAGATGACAGGCATCTTATCCGCATGGCTGTAACGGATCGTGCAGCCACGTCTCGATCCCTGGGTCAACAGATGGGGACGTTTGCAAGACAACAACCATCTGCACGAACAGTTCGACGACGTTTGCAGCAACATGGACTATTAGCTCGGAGACCATGGCTGTGGTTACCCTTGATGCTGCATCACAGACAGGAGCGACGAACCTGGGGGCACGAATGGCAAACCGCATTTTTTCGGATGAATCCACGTTCTGTTTACAGCATCATGATGGTCACATCCGTGTTTGGTGACATCGTGGTGATCGCACATTGGAAGCGTGTATTCGTCATCGCCATACTGGCGTATCACCTGGCGTGATTATATGGGGTGCCATTGGTTGCACTTCTCGGTCACCTCTTGTTCGCATTGACGGCAGTTTGAACAGTAGACGCTACATTTCAGATGTGTTACGATCCGTGACTCTACCCTTCATTCGATCCCTGCGAAACCCTACATTTCAGCAGGATAATGCAAGCCCGCATGTTGCAGGTCCAGTACGGGCCTTTATGGTTACAGAAAATGTTCGACTGCTACCCTGGCCAGCCCATTCTCCAGATCTCTCACCAACTGAAAACGTTTGGTCAATGGTGGCCGAGCAAACTGGCTCGTCACAATACGCCTGTCACTACTCTTGATGAACTGTGGTATCGTGTTGAAGCTGCATGGGCAGTTGTACCTGTACACGCCATCCAAGCTCTGGTTGACTCAATGCCCAGGCGTATCAAGGCCGTTATTACGGCCAGAGGTGGTTTTTATGGGTACTGATTTCTCAGGATCTATGCACCCAAATTGCGTGAAAATGTAATCACACTTCAGTTCTAGTATAATATATTCGTCCAATGAATACCCGTTTCTCATCTGCATTTCTTCTTGGTGTAGCAATTTTAATGGCCAGTAGTGTAAATGCTCTCTATGGTCGTTGTTGTTTAAGTACCCCAACTGGTGGACGAGTGAGTCAGTTCTACCAACAGAGACGTCCACTTGCACAGCGAGGTATTCATTGTGATCCGTCGAACACCTCGGATGACAGTGTCCGCACGTTCGAAAATGACAGAACCCACAGCTGTGTGCGACCGGCCGGTACGCAGGGGATCGGGCAAGTTTGCGCCAAGATGATAGACGCCTAGAGCAACTGCTTACCGTGCTTTTGTTCACTGCCAGGTGTCCGCAGACATTCTGCGAGCGCCTCTGAAAATATGCGGTGCCTTGGTTATTCGCCATAAGAAAACCAATGACACCTCTCTGCTTGGAACGCACCTCCGTTGCAAACGCCATTTTTAACGCTATGCCCCCATTTATTAGAACTTTATGAAGCTGTAGGGGCAGAAGTGTAAACATTCCACGATGTCCTACAACAAATTCTGCATATTTTCGACTGAAACTGACCACGAAAAAAATGTGTTGCTCTGCTTATTGAACGCCCCTCGCACAACTGTACAAGAATCGATAGGGAACAATAAGATTGGAAGACCAAGAAAATTGCAAATTAGACAGGGCATAGTACAGTCAATTAAATGTCAAGGTGAAAGACATCAGTGATAAGATTAGGTGATGACACTGAACCCTCAGTGAATGTGAGGAAGAACTGCAGGACCTGTTCAGCGCACCGACCAGTCCAACGAGCACACAGTATCGACTGAGAGTAAACCGAAGGAATACGTAAGTAATGAATGATAGAAGAAGTATGTAATAAATTTATCAAAACTAGGGTCCACGAAGCAAACAAATTGAAGGAACTCTGCTAACTTGAAAGACAAGTGACACATGGACGAAGCAAGGACGGCAAAAAGCAGACTAGCATACGCAAAGAGGCCATTCATAGAGGTTTACTTATATCAAACATAGGCCATAATTTCAGGAAGATATTTCAGAGAATGATCGTTTGGACGACATTGCTCTATGGGAGTGAATCATGGAATGTGAAAAACGGGAAGAGAAGAAAATCGAAGCGTTTGAGATATGGTGCGACAGAAAAATGTTGAAAAATTAGATGAACTGGTAACAAAGGAGGTTCTACATCTACATCTACATCCATACTCCGCAAGCCACCTGACGGTGTGTGGCGGAGGGTACCCTGAGTACCTCTATAGGTTCTCCCTTCTATTCCAGTCTCGTATTGTTCGTGGAAAGAAGGATTGACGGTATGCTTCTGTGTGGGCTCTAGGAGGGAGCAATATACTGCATGACTCTTCGGTGAAGGTATGTTCTCGAAACTTTAACAAAAGCCCGTACCGAGCTACTGAGCGTCTTTCCTGCAGAGTCTTCCACTGGAGTTTATCTATCATCTCCGTAACGCTTTCGCGATTACTAAATGATCCTGTAACGAAGCGCGCTACTCTCCGTTGGATCGTCTCTATTTCTTCTATCAACTCAATCTAGTACGGATCCCACACTGCTGAGCAGTATTCAAGCAGTGGGCAAACAAGTGTACTGTAACCTACTTCCTTTGTTTTCGGATTGCATTTCCTTAGGATTCTTCCAATGACTCTCAGTCTGGCATCTGCTTTACCGACGATTAATTTTATAAGGTCATTCCGTTTTAAATCACTCCTAATGCCTATTCCCAGATAATTTATGGAATTAACTGCTTCCAGTTGCTGACCTGCTATATTGTAGCTAAATGATAAGGGATCTATCTTTCTTTGTATTCGCAGCACATTACACTTGTCTACATTGAGATACAATTGCCATTCCCTGCACCATGCGTCAATTCGCTGCAGATCCTCCTGCATTTCAGTACAATTTTCTATTGTTACAACCTACCGATACACCACAGCATCATCTGAAAAAAGCCTCAGTGAACTTCTGATGTCATCCACCAGGTCATTTATGTATATTGAGAATAGCAACGGTCCTATGACACTCCCCTGCGGCACACCTGAAATCACTCTTACTTTGTAAGGTGTCAGGCAAATCCAACACCTTCCATGAAAACCCTGACATGATAAGCAAATCCATTAGTATGTCACATAGCTCCGAATAAATCGTGACATTAAATTAACCAAAGTAATGAGTGAGCAAATGGAATACCACAGACTAACACAAGAATGCCTAAATGCATGTCATACCTTCCCACCGTGAGACAGACGCAATGCCGAGGGGAGAAACGAGAGCCGGCCGCGGTGGTCTCGCGGTTCTAGGCGCGCAGTCCGGAACCGTGCGACTGCTACGGTCGCAGGTTCGAATCCTGCCTCGGGCATGGATGTGTGTGATGTCCTTAGGTTAGTTAGGTTTAAGTAGTTCTAAGTTCTAGGGGACTGATAACCACAGCAGTTGAGTCCCATAGTGCTCAGAGCCATTTGAACCATTTTTTTGAGAAACGAGAACAGAAGCCGAGAGGAGAACAGTGTTACGTTAGAAGACCCTATGATAAGGGACAGACACCAACGTCGCCAGCTAAAGCTAGAGCCCTCCAGAAGAACAGTATAGATCTTACGATAATACAAAAAGGGCCACACCACCTGCAAGTTTTAGCGTGAGACTTTTTCGCGTCTCTGTTACGTTGAAAACTTTAAAAACATTGCCCCACCACAAAAAGTATAACGTTTCTCATTGGATGGACAGAATTTTTGTAGGTGGAGCTTAAGGTTAACATTGAGACCCTGATTGGTCAGATGAAAACACAGCCAGATAGTTTTTTTTTTTAAACCAACTTCGATAATTGTAGTAAGGAGAAGTTAGGAGCGTGGCTTCCGAGACAGCGAGGTGAGCCGAGCTGCGCTGCCCGCCGCCCCCTGACGAACACCGACAAGGTAATGAACGCATACGATGCCACACAACAGCGCATAAAGCTTCATTCATAACTGCAGAAGTCTCATCTGTTACAGCCCCTTTTTGCGTAATACTAGTGTCGATCGTCAATTAAAGCTCATGGTGTTCACATTTGCCACTTGAAGTAAAAATCTGAAACACGATGATTTTTCTGTTATTTAGTTACTGAGAAGCCACATCAGCCACTACAATTTACGACAAGTTAGATAAGTAATTAAAGATAATTGAGGATCACTGTAGACCATTTTGATGGTTTTCTCTCTTGTGAAACTTAATTTAAACCTAGGTTATAGATGTGATATGGCATAGGTCATCCTTCGATCCATTTTAGAACTTGGAAACCCATTCAGGGAATATTCGTTCACATTTATGTTGAACGCAGTTGGTTTTTACCATCCTGTATTAAAAAATTTCCTTTTATCAATAGTGCAATTTATAAACAATGTTTTGTGAGTAGAATAAAATTTCCAATGGTAAACTTAACTGCTTTTTCGACGTTATTTTACCAGCTAACTAAAAATGAGAAAGCCTTGAACCCCTTCCACTAAATTTAGTTATAATTAAGATTATTTTACAGGGGCTGCAGTGGAGCTGACACTGAAATCATTAAGTATTTGGTTATATCATCGCTAGTCTCACTGAACTCTTCTGAATTCTTCTGTCAAGTGTGGTCTGGAGTCTCCTTACCAGCAACAGGTCCCAGGTTCAAACTAGTCAATTCCCTAAAAACCACGCTCAGAGCGTCGTTGCGCGAAAGTGGTAGGGAGACACGATATAGAACAAACAGACACCACTCAGAATGTCAGAACTTCGGAAGACTTCTCTCCATTGAGAATGACATGCTGCGTTCTGTTATCTAGGAACTCCTCAATCCAATCACACAATTGGTCTGATAGTCCATATGCTCTTACTTTGTTCATTAAACGACTGTGGGGAACTATATCGAACGCCTTGCGGAAGTCAAGAAACGCAGCATCTACCTGTGAAATCGTGTCTATGGCCCTCTGAATCTCGTTAATAGCGCGAGCTGGGTTTCACACAACCGTCTTTTTCGAAACCCATGCTGATTCCTACAGAGTAGAGTTCTGGTCTCCAGAAAAGTCATTATACTTGAACATAATACATGTTCCAAAATTCTACAACTGATCGACGTTAGATATATAGAACTGTAGTTCTGCACATCTGTTCGACGTCCCTTCTTGAAAACGGGGATGACCTGTGCCCTTTTTCAATCCTTTGGAACGCTACGCTCTCCTAGAGACCTACGGTACACCGCTGCAAGAAGCGGGGCAAGTTCCTTCGCGTACTCTGTGTAAAATCGAACTGGTATCGCATAAGGTCCAGCGGCCTTTCCTCTTTTGAGCCATTTTAATTCTTTCTCTATTCCTCTGTCGTTTATTTCGATATCTACCATTTTGTCATCTGTGCGACAATATAGAAAAGGAACTACAGTGCAGTCTTCCTCTGTAAAACAGCTTTGGAAAAAGACATTTAGTATTTCGGCCTTTACTCTGTCATCCTCTGTTTCAGTACCATTTTGGTCACAGAGTGTCTGGACATTTTGTTTTGATCCACCTATCGCTTTGACATAAGACCAAAATTTCTTAGGATTTTCTGCCAAGTCAGTACATAGAACTTTACTTTCGAATTCATTGAACGCCTCTTGCCTAGCCCTCCTCACAGTACATTTCGCTTCGCGTGATTTTTGTTTGTCTGCAAGGCTTTGGCTATGTTTATGTTGGCTGTGAAGTTCCCTTTGCTTCCGCAGCAGTTTTCTAACTCGGTTGTTGTACCATGGTGGCTCTTTTCCATCTCTTACGATCTTGCTTTACACATACTCATCTAACACATATTGTACGATGGTTTCTAACTTTGTCCACTGATCCTGAACACTATCTGTACTTGAGACAAAACTTTTGTGTTGAGCCGTCAGTTACTCTGTAATCTGCTTTTTGTCACTTTTGCTAAACAGAAAAATCTTCCTACCTTTTTTAATATTTCAATTTACGGCTGAAATCATCGATGCCGTAACCGCTTTATGATCACTGATTCCCTGTTCTGCGTTAACTGTTTCAAATAGTTCGGATCTGTTTGTCACCAGAAGGTCTAATATGTTACCGCCACGAGTCGGTTCTCTCTTTAACTGCTCAAGGTAGTTTTCAGATAAAGCACTTAAAATATTTTCACTGGATTCTTTGTCCCTGCCACCTGTTATGAACGTTTGAGTCTCTCAGTCTATATCCGGCAAATTAAAATCTCCACCCAGAACTATCTCTGTAGAGTCAGTGGGGAGAAGATCTTCTCAGGAGTGTTTGTAAGTATATACTTTCTCGAGAAAATAAATGCTTACATTTAGAAATGTTTGGACGACGCTTTTCCTATTTTTTCCGTTCTCGGAGAATTAACCACACGAACCTTGACAAAAACTTTGTGTTCTGCTTTCCGGCAGAAGCCTCGTCAGTGAGGTCCACCGCATGAGCGTCTTGGGAAGGGATTCCAGTAGTGGTTTCCCGGTGCCTTCCACTGATGATGATGACGATGAAATGCTCAAGAGGACAACACAACACCGAGTCCGTGAGCGGAGAAAATCTCTGACCCAGCCGGGAATCGAACCCGGGCCCCTTGGCCTGACCGATTGTCGTGCTGACCACTCTGCTATCGTGTCGGACAGCCTTGAGAAGCATATCTAATATGAATTTTGCTTTGGCCATTAATAATCTCGGTTATTCCTAAATTTTGTTACTATATTTAGATTTAATCGTACAAAAGGAGACAGCTCTCATAACACAGGCAAACGAAAATGATCACTCGAGTAAGGTGAGGGTCAATACAGGAATAACACGCCAGAGGTGCTACAAGTAGATTCAGTTGTCTGAAGAAGGCAGCTGCGACAAGAAATATGATAACGCAAAAGGTAATTTAGCAACTCCCTTCTAGATATCTTTGATAAACAGAGACAACCGAGTTTCACAAGATCTCTGTTGTAAAAACAATGTTGATTACTACAGAGGATACGTTCGCTCTTTAGACTGGTCTACCGCGTCCAATTCGTTAACGGTAAAGGTTAAAGCGATGTTGTACGATCTGGCATTCGTACTCGTCGACTACCGCGCAACAAGTGTATTGTCGACTGGGAGATCGACCGTGTGAGCAGTGGTGCCAACATACGGCAGGCGAGTGGCGAACGTTGTCGGCGGTGCGGGCGAGCGCAGTGTTCGCTAATGTTAGAACTAGGGCGGAGCGCCGGGACTACACACACAGCACAGCAAACGTAAACACGGGCCACAAACTGTTAGCTCTACTGCAGTGGTGCCGCATGCAGGGCTGCCACCACGCGCACGCCAAAACAGCAAACCGTGCACAGCAAGCAGATGGCGCCTGGGTCCGGCAACGCGCTACCTATATTGTGGTCTGACGAAACACATCGTGACACTGTAGTGTTCTCATAGAGCGGAACGGTGCAATAGATACATGAGAGTAACCCGGGAAGCAAATAACGCTTCTTAGTGGAAGAGGCCAATAAAATGACCCATAAGATATTCTCAAATGCACTACTGAAAGTTGTGAGAAATCAACGAAATTTACAAACTGGGGAGTACCAACAGCTCCAGAAACAGCAAAACATGCACGGAACGAATCTTGAACCTGAAACTTATATTCGCCTATTGAAAATAGAGAAGCAAGAATTACATCCTAGACCAACGGTGTTCCAAATTTTGGAGGAGCTGAAGTTGGATGGAAAATCCGGTGAACTGAGGAAACTAAACCATACCGTCACGACATCTAGAGTCACGTTCAGAGCAAATGCTTTGAGTCCTTCAAGATGAAAACCGGAGTCAGACAGGGAGATGAACGCTCCCTTGCCCTTTACGTGCCCCTTTGATTAGGTGATAGGGAAGTGGAGACGAGCAATAAGAGGAGTGGACGGAATAAGACCGGTATGCAAGATGAAACGAACGTACGTAGCTTGCGTATGCCAGACAGACGATACTGTGATTCTGTCGGGAGCACTATAAGAGGCGGTTAGTCAAACCAGTGAGCTCCCGAGACAAGTGTCTACAGAAGGTCTCCAGATCTCTGACGAGAAGACACAATAAATGAAGAACATTAAGCCAGTGTCTAGATGGATAACATTAGGAGGGAAATTTGAGAAGGTAGAAAGATTTCAATACCAAGATGAATGGATAGAAACTAGGTTGACTGGGAACAGAAATTATGGGAGCACAAATGAATCAGATGAATTTAGCATACAAACTCACTGTGAACACCCACAATGAGAATAATTTTTCGACTGATGCAAAATTAAGACATTGTGATTCTCCATGAATCATAATGAGCTACAGAAAGTCTGGCCCTATAAGAAAAGAATCACTTCTGACGCAACAGCTCGGGGGACAAGAATTTCCAGAAAGATACGTAGAAGATGTAGAAGACCAGCGAACCAAGAACTGTAAATCCAAATGTGGGACTCTTAGGCACTGTTAGGAAAAGAAGATCTATGTTCTTCTTCAAATACGAGGTGTGATCAAAAAATACGCAGCAACTGCTGACGCTTCAACCATTTTATGTAATTTTGTCCGATATCCTGATCCGCTGAGATATGCAGCGTCGGGCTGGAACACATTCCGACTAGGAAGTCAGCGTCAGAGGCGCTAGAGTGAGATTATGTTTACCGTGTCTGGCCCACATCACGGATTTAGAACGAAACGTGAATATTCAGTTCTGTTTCAAGCTGCAAAAAAGGAATATCGAAATTGATGTATGGCGACAGTGCTGTAACTCTGACAACTGTTTACAAGTGTTATGAACGATTTAAAAACGGTTATGAATCGGCAAATAACTAGTAATGTTTAGGACGTCCATTAACCTCAAAAAACGAAGAAATGAAGCAAAAATATTTTGTTTAAACAGCGAATAGCCATTCCGGAACTTACCGTAGAACTTTGCATCTCGCACGGGTCCGTCCAAAGATTCTAACAGATAATTTGCAATTAAGACGAGTGAGGACAAAATTTGTTCCCAGACTTTTGGATGATGAACAGAAGAAAAATCGTGTGACAGTTTGCACAGAGTTGAAAGGTCGTCTTCATTCAGATCCGGACCTTATGTCCAAATTAGTAGCTTCAGATGAAACATAAATGTATGCGTATGATCCTGAGACGAAAATGAAGGGTTCCCGATGAAAGGCCAGTGAATTTCTGCTTTATAAGAAAATTATTCACCGTACTTTTTGATCACACCTCTTACTTATAATAGGCTATAAAACCTAACCACATCACACAACGCTGTTTCTTATGAAGTAAACCAAATTAAGTTGGTTTCGAAAGGAGAAAACGAAGTCTAGAACAAATGGGAATACAGTAAACAGAGATTTACAACTCAGGGACATTAAAAGTCTGGAAGTAACAGCTTTCCAATACAGAATTAGACCTAGGGCAACAACATCATGGCCAGAAGAATGAAGGAGGTTGCAAAATATCTGAAGAAAAAAATACTGGGCAACAATAAAGACCAGAAGAAACAAAGATGATCCAAATTGATATGGTCCTCAGGGGACAAAACGAAGAGAAATAGAACAAGAAGAAGGCAATGTAACAACTTGTTCATATTCGATGAATCTAAGAGGAAGAAAGATAGACGAGGTATTAGAAATAGGAGGTAAGCCGTAGTTGAGGAAAGGTGGAGAAGCAAATTCGACCGTGTCCTTTTCAAAATAATCATTCCAGCATATGACTTGGAGACTCCGCCCGTCGGAGGTTCGAGTCCTCCCTCGGACATGGGTGTGTGTGTGTGTTGTCATAGCGTAAGTTAGATTAAGTTAGATTAAGTAGTGTGTAAGCTAAGGGCCCGTGACCTAAGCAGTTGCTCCCATAAGATCTTACCACAAATTTACAATTTTTTGCATATGACCTAAGCCAAAACCACGGAAAACTTAAAAATTGAACGCTAGATGGGGATCTGAAGCACCGCCACCGAGAGCTCGAATCCTATGTCTTATAGCTGCGTCACCTTTTTATTCATATTCGAGATCTTGCGAACTGCAGATGCAGGTGAATGGTCTCCTTAGACTTACGAAAGGCGTTCAGTACTGTACCTCAACGTCGTCTAAACATCAATTGACGATCATGCGAAACGTCTTCGCAGATACGCAGTTGTCTCTTTGAAATTTGATAAACAGAACGCAGAGCGCTGCACTGGACGTCGAACGTTCAGTAGAACAGGAAGCGACAGCGATCGTGTCCCAACGAAGTGTGCGAGACCTGTACTGTTGTCACTGTACGCAAGGACTTCAGAATGTAAGTTATACATGTCTTCCTACAGTAAGACCTTGTCCGCCACGACAGCTGAGTGGTCAGCGTGCAGAACTGCCGTCATACGCGCCCGGGTTCGATTCCCGGCTGAGTCGGGGATTTTCTCCGCTCAGGGACTCGGTGTTGTGCTGTCTTCATCATCATTTCATCTCCATCCGGCGCGCAGGTCGCCCAGTGTGCCGTCGAATGTAATAAGACCTGCACCAAGGCGGCCGGACCTGCCCCGCAAAGGGCCTACCGGCCAATCTACATCTACATCTACATCCATACTCCGCAAGCCACCTGACGGTGTGTGGTGGAGGGTACCCTGAGTACCTCTATCGGTTCTCCCTTCTATTCCAGTCTCGTATTGTACGTGGAAAGAAGGATTGTCGGTATGCTTCTGTGTGGGCTCTAATCTCTCTGATTTTATCCTCATGGTCTCTTCGCGAGATATACGTAGGAGGGAGCAATATACTGCTTGACTCTTCGGTGAAGGTATGTTCTCTATGTTATCGACAAAAGCCCGTACCGAGCTACTGAGCGTCTCTCCTGCAGAGTCTTCCACTGGAGTTTATCTATCATCCCCGTAACGCTTTCGTAATTACTAAATGATCCTGTAACGAAACAGCAACGGTCCTATGACACTCCCCTGCGGCACACCTGAAATCACTCTTACTTCGGAAGACTTCTCTCCATTGAGAATGCGTTCTGTTATCTAGGAACTCCTCAATCCAATCACACAATTGATCTGATAGTCCGTATGCTCTTACTTTGTTCATTAAACGACTGTGGGGAACTGTGTCAAACGCCTTGCGGAAGTCAAGAAACACGGCATCTACCTGTGAACCCGTGTCTAAGGCCCTCTGAGTCTCGTGGACGAATAGCGCGAGCTGGGCTTCACACGACCGTCTTTTTCGAAACCCATGCTGATTCCTACAGAGTAGATTTCTAGTCTCCAGAAAAGACATTATACTCGAACACAATACGCGTTCCAAAATTCTACAACTGATCGACGTTAGAGATATAGGTCTATAGTTCTGCACATCTGTTCGACGTCCCTTCTTGAAAACGGGGATGACCTGTGCCCTTTTCCAATCCTTTGGAACGCTTCGCTCTTCTAGAGACCTACGGTACACCGCTGCAAGAAGGGGGGCAAGTTCCTTCGCGTACTCTGTGTAAAATCGTACTGGTATCCCATCAGGACCAGCGGCCTTTCCTCTTTTGAGCGATTTTAATTGTTTCTCTACCCCTCTGTCGTCTACTTCGATATCTACCATTTTGTCAACTGTGCTACAATCTAGGGAAGGAAGCATAGTGCAGTCTTCCTCTGTGAAAAAGCTTTGGAAGAAGACATTTAGTATTTCGGCCTTTAGTCTGTCATCCTCTGTTGCAGTACCATTTTGGTCACAGAGTGTCTGGACATTTTGTTTTGATCCACCTACCGCTTTGACATAGGACCAAAATTTCTTAGGATTTTCTGCCAAGTCAGAACGTAGAACTTTACTTTCGAATTCATTGAAAGCCTCTCGCATAGCCCTCCTCACACTGCATTTCGCTTCGCGTGATTTTTGTTTGTCTGCAAGGCTTTGGCTATGTTTATGTTTGCTGTGAAGTTCCCTTTGCTTCCGCAGCAGTTTTCTAACTCGGTTGTTGTACCACCGTGGCTCTTTCCCATCTCTTACGATCTTGCTTGGCACATACTCATCTAACGCATATTGTACCATGGTTTTGAACTTTGTCCACTGATCCTCAACACTATCTGCACTTGAGACAAAACTTTTGTGTTGAGCCGTCAGGTACTCTGTAATCTGCTTTTTGTCACTTTTGCTAAACAGAAAAATCTTCCTACCTTTTTTAATATTTCAATTTACGGCTGAAATCATCGATGCAGTAACCGCTTTATGATCGCTGATTCCCTGTTCTGCATTAACTGATTCAAATAGTTCGGGTCTGTTTGTCACCAGAAGGTCTAATATGTTACCGTCACGAGTCGGTTCTCTGTTTAACTGCTCAAGGTAGTTTTCAGATAAAGCACTTAAAAAATTTCACTGGATTCTTTGTCCCTGCCACCCGTTATGAACGTTTGAGTCTCCCAGTCTATATCCGGCAAATTAAAATCTCCACCCAGAACTATAACATGGTGGGGAAATCTACTCGAAATATTTTCCAAATTTTTCTTCAGGTGCTGAGCCACAACAGCTGCTGAGCCCGGGGGCCTATAGAGACATCCAATTACCATGTCTGAGCCTGCTTTAACCGTGACCTTCACCCAAATCATTTCACAATTCGAATCTCCGTCGATTTCCTTCGATACTATTGCACTTCTTATAGCTATAAACACGCCTCCCCCTTCACTGTCCAGCCTACTTCTGCGGTATACATTCCAATCCGAGTTTAGGATTTCATTACTGTTTACGTCTGGTTTCAGCAAACTTTCTGTTCCTAGTACTATATGGGCGTTGTGACCGTTTATTAATGAGAGCAGTTCTGGGACCTTTCTATAGACGCTCCTGCAGTTTACTATTAGTACATTAATATTGTTATTCCTTGTTGCATTTTGCCTACTCCTGCCTTGCCGCGTCTCAGGAGGCGTCTTGTCGGGCCTAGGGAGGGAATTCTCTAACCTAAAAAAACCCCATGTGCACTCCACACGTACTGCGCTACCCTCGTAGCCGCTTCCGGCGTGTAGTGCACGCCTGACCTATTCAGGGGGACCCTACATTTCTCCACCCGATAGCGGAGATCGAGAAATTTGCACCCCAGCTGTCCGCAGAATCGTCTGAGCCTCTGGTTTAAGCCTTCCACTCGGCTCCAAACCAGAGGACCGCGATCGGTTCTGGGAACGATACTACAAATAGTTAGCTCTGATTCCACCCCGCGAGCGAGGCTTTCCGCCTTCACCAACTCCGCCAACCGCCTGTACGAACTGAGGATGACCTCTGAACCCGGACGGCAGGAGTCATTGGTGCCGACATGAGCAACAATGACGCCAAACGCTCATTTCCATTTCACAGTAAGACCTTTAAGCAACAAGAGTGGCGCATTGTCAGAACAGAGTACATGGTTCAGGTGGCCTGCTTACAAATTTCTGCTGTGATGCGGATAACCGGCGCAACACAGTGTACGAGTGAAAAGGCACGGAAACTGGATACGTATTCCAAAGTTGAAGTACGTGGAACACTACGATTCTTGTGGGAGAAATGTTTAAATTGCACATAGATTCACCCGTGAAATTCTGGAAGTATGAGAGCCAAAGCCTTTGCTGAATCAGGTCGCAGTGAAATGGTGCCACCAATCTTACCAACGGACCAAGTCTGCCCAGATGTGAGTAATGTTGGTGCGCCATATAGTCCTTAACTTGCACCATGTTTCCATCTCTTTGAGGCAATCTGAAAGAACATCTACCGGGTGTGGGGGGGGGGGGGGGGGGAGGGGGGAGGAGGAGAGAGATTTTTCCAACGGTAAGGATGTTCACACGAGTGAGTTTCTATCGTTGAGGAATTGAACGACTGGTAATATGTTCCGACCGTTGTTTAAAGAGTCTTGGTAACAATGCTGAAAAGTAGTGTTCCGTATGTGTGTCGCATTGAAGTGTTGAAGTATTAACTAGCAGTTACTTGGCGTACCTTGATAATGTATAACTTCCTTTTTGAAGTCACCTCGTATAAAAACCATTTGTCAGACTGTGTCGGAAGTGCTGCAAAATTGTTCGCTGATGACCCTGTCCGCAGCTCGTGGTCTAGGGGCTGGCCTGTGGATCACGGGGTCCCGGGTTCGATTCCCGACCCGGTTGGGATTTTCTCTGCCCGAGGATTAGGTGTCTAAGTTTTCGTCATGATTTCATCACCACCACCATCATTCGTGGCAGTGGCTCGCTTGGACTGTGTAAAAAATTGGACTGTGTAAAAATTGGGACATTGTACGGGTGCTGACGACCGCGCAGCTGAGCGCGCCATAAACCAAACATCTTCATCATCGCTGATGATTCTATGGTCTACGGGAGCGTATCACCAACTGATAACGGTTTTAATTTTTCTTGGGACATAGGTTACGCGCCGTTTCACTTTGCGTCTTCGACTTTCTCTGTTTGGACAGCAAGCGCAATTAGTTAAGATAGATGGATCGAGCTGACTGCCTTGTGTTCTTGTCAAACGTTTTTTTGAGAAATTTACATACAAAAATCTTCAGAGGTTATCGAACTTGCACGGTCGCCATTTTGTGCCCCCTGTGACTTTTTTTTCTACGGGGATAGCTAAACTGCATTGTTTACACTGATCGTCCGACGGCTATTTCACGCTTGAAGTATATTCGGCAACAGCAGTAGCCTGCACATCCTTCGCTATGTTTGGCTCGGTCGAAAGTAACATCAGAATTCGAGTAAATCTGTGTATCGATAATATAGGTCGTCATTGGCTGTATATAATATTTTAAAATGTGTGATTTTAAATTTCCATTCACACAGAAACACGAAAATTGGAATTACAAAGATATATATAGAAATTTTCGTTGCCTCATCCAGTTTATCAATGTTTCTGGATGGAGGAGTGGACTTAATCGACTTTTCGGTCAACATAGGACTTTCCTATCATTTCAAGTGGGCTAGAGTTACATACACAGGGTGTCCTAGGAGGAATGTTCAGTGTTCAGGGATCTGACAGGAATAATCATTCGAAGAAAAAAAGTCTAGTAAACATGGGATCTAAAATGGATACTTTTAGAGCCATGAGCACTTATTCAGTAGAAAGGACGTGTTTCGCAACAGAGGAAATGAAGAATTGTTCATACTTCTTAAAGTATGTGCTTTAGAGCTCCGGTCTACTGGACATTTTTTCTTGTTTTGGTCCTTACCACCACCTCTCAAAATATGGAAAGCAAAAAGCTTAGAGTAGAAGACATTTGTTTCACTGTTAAAAAGATGGAGTGCTCATACCAGTAGCTCTTACTGTATCCATTTTAGAGTCTATGTTTACTAGAATTTTTTGCCTCGAATGATTATTCCTGTCATTTCCCTGAATACTGACGATTCCTTCAGGGACACCTTGTGTTACAAATGCGTTTTTCTTTTTCTTTTTGTTCTTTAGTTTTTTGAATACAGCTTCACGATAGAGAGTTTGGAGTGCAACAGTAATGACAGCAAATATGACCCCTGTTGTCGATACACTTATTTTCTCGGATTCCGAAGTTCCGATCGACTTCGTCAAACACAGCGACGGGTAAGCGGGTATTGCTACCGGCGAATACACTCCAAGTGAGAAACGGTCCTCGGGCGATCGGTGTAAACAACGGAATTTTGCTATCCCCCTAGACTAAAAAGAGTCACAAGAGGCTAAATCGGGCGAGTGCGCAAGTTCGATTACTTCCGAAGATTCTTGTATCCGAATCTTCGAAAACCCTCTGAGATTTGTCAAGTTTTTTCACGATTTATTCAATTTTACTTTGATTATGGTGCTATATTTCTCAAAAGTATGGGACACGCTCATTTCTAGAAATACCGTAACTATAAACAAGGAAGACCCGATTTCGTCATGAAATATGGACATGACTGTAACTTTCAGTAGTTGCCCACCATCGTGCTCACACCACAGTTTTTCGATCAGAGCGTGCGTTTGTTTTGTAGCGGTAATTGAGAATTGAGTACGGAAGCGTGTCGCGAGAGGAAGTGTGAAGCAAATTTATGTTGATTGTTACGAATGTTAATGTGACATAAAAATCGACAGAAGGTAAGGAGCAGAAGTGCACTGAAAAGGAAGTGTATTATGAACAGAATTCAGAGGAAATAGTAAGTTATCTTCTTAGTCTCGTATTGTTCGTGGAAAGAAAGACTGTCGGTATGCCTCTGTGTGGGCTCTAATCTCCCTGATTTTATCCTCATGATCTCTTCGCGAGATATACGTAGGAGAGAGCAATATACTGCTTGTCTCCTCGGTGAAGGTATGTTCCCGAAACTTCAAAAAAAGCCCGAATGTAAGTTATACATGTAAGAATGTAAGTTATACATGTCTTCCTACAGTAAGACCTTGTCCGCCACGACAGCTGAGTGGTCAGCGTGAAGAATTGCCGTCATACGCGCCCGGGTTCGATTCCCGGCTGAGTCGGGGATTTTCTCCGCTCAGGGACTCGGTGTTGTGCTGTCTTCATCATCATTTCATCCCCATCCGGCGCGCAGGTCGCCCAATGTGCCGTCGAATGTAATAAGACCTGCACCAAGGCGGCCGGACCTGCCCCGCAAAGGGCCTACCGGCCAATCTACATCTACATCTACATCCATACTCCGCAAGCCACCTGACGGTGTGTGGTGGAGGGTACCCTGAGTACCTCTATCGGTTCTCCCTTCTATTCCAGTCTCGTATTGTACGTGGAAAGAAGGATTGTCGGTATGCTTCTGTGTGGGCTCTAATCTCCCTGATTTTATCCTCATGATCTCTTCGCGAGATATACGTAGGAGAGAGCAATATACTGCTTGTCTCCTCGGTGAAGGTATGTTCTCGAAACTTCAAAAAAAGCCCGCACCGAGCTACTGAGCGGCGTCTCTCCTGCAGAGTCTTCCACTGGAGTTTATCTATCATCTCCGTAACGCTTTCGTGATTACTAAATGATCCTGTAACGAAGCGAGCTGCTCTCTGTTGGATCTTCTCTATCTCTTCTATCAACCCTATCTGGTACGGATCCCACACCGGTGAGCAGTATTCAAGCAGTGGGCGAACAAGTGTACTGTAACCTACTTCCTTTGTTTTCGGACTGCATTTCCTTAGGATTCTTCCAGTGAATCTCAGTCTGGCATCTACTTTACCGACGATTAATGTTATATGGTCATTACGTTTTAAATCACTCCCAATGCCTACTCCCAGATAATTTATGGAATTAACTTCTTCCAGTTGCTGACCTGCTATATTGCAGCTAAATGAAAAAGGA
Source organism: Schistocerca gregaria (assembly GCF_023897955.1). Lineage (NCBI taxonomy): Eukaryota > Metazoa > Arthropoda > Insecta > Orthoptera > Acrididae > Schistocerca > Schistocerca gregaria. The sequence goes on from NC_064920.1 coordinate 1,062,651,751, forward strand.
TCTTTCTTTCTATGTATTCGCAGCACATCACACTTGTCTACGCTGAGATTCAATTATTGTGATTACGATGCAATATCGTGTATATCTCTTTCTGCACGCTTCGCAGCAGTCTATGCTGCAAAATCTGGTATTCAGCCTCTTGACAGGTGGTCATATGAATGTGATTTTACAATATAATTGACGCCAAAGCCAAGGCAGCTTGACGAAAAAAATAAATAAGTTCCTGCCCGTGCGGGAATCATATAACTGTGCGGATAGTATGAGAAGCATATACTTCGATGTATGCAGATTTAAGATGACCCTGGAAGCGTGTTCGGGTAGCCGAAGTGGTTCAGGCGACCACTCGGTACATCGGGAAATCCGGGTTCGAGTCCCGGTCCGTCACAAATTCTCATATGCTTCCAGTAAATTGTAAAGCTGTTGTGGTTCTGTATTTGCAGTTTGCGAATACATTTCATGATACGAGGGTATTTAGCTTCCATCTGTTAGGAATTGACCTTTCCATAATATGGGGCACCAATTGTTTGCGTTGCACGTTTTGTCTCCCTGGGTTGCGTAGCAGATCTCGACTATGGTGGTTCTGAGAAAACTGAGGTTTCATTTTATTTCGCTAACATTGAAGGAAAGTTCTCGGCAATCCGGCTTGCATTGTTTTTATAAGTATACTTGTCTAGTTGGTATGGCTGAATTTTAATCGCTTAAAGACATATTGTACTAGTAACGCTTTGCATTTCGCGTCAATGTCTTTTAACCTCATTCCATCTTCTTCAAAGGCTAATGTTGGTGTACTATTTGTTAATTTGAAAATGTGGCCACGGCATACGACATGTGGACTCAGTAGACCACAACGGCCACCTTTTTCTCTCGTGAGAAAAAAGAAAGAAATTATACGTGGATTTTCCCAGAAAATCTGATCGCAAAGAAGTAGAATGTTGAATTTTCTGTCGGATTTTTGAAGAACTGGTTTAATTTTTTGAAAAATTTGCTTGCAAATGCTGCATGATAGTTTGTAGTCTGACGAGTAAATGTCTTATTGTCAATCCAAATGTTACGATTCTGATAGCTGAATACAGTTCACAGACATTCAAGCAATCTCTTTCTTAGTCAAACTGCAGTTTCTACAAAAATGGATACCTACGAATAGCAGCCTCTTCTTCATAGAAGCGGACAGCACCAAACCAGTCAGAAGACTGAGGACTAAAAAAAATAAAATGGAATAAAATAAAAAGCTTATGTAGCTGTTCCTTTTCATATTCCCAAACTTTATTAACTAACAGCTAGTGTTGTGTAGCATGAGGTACATAACTTGATACTTCTGTAGGTTGAGAGCTAAATGGGAAGGTTTTCATCAAGTTATTTTCTCAATAATTGACTGCCTGTTACTGCACCTTTTATTGAATAATATTTTCTCATACATGACGATAAAATTCGCAAAATCGACTGAGATACCGACTGTATACATAGACACTACGCAAGCAATAATGTCTCTTCACACTTCCCAGGGCCACACACTAAATGATGTGTGTGTCTGGAATAAATCTCCGTTCACAACAGCGTGCTATTTCTTCTTGTCCATTATAGCACGGTTGTAATTATTTTTTTTTTGCGCCTGTATGGCACTTCACCAGCTTTTCACTAGATTGCAAATACTTAATACACCTTGCCGATTCCTAAGATAACCGAGTGTGTATCTTCGCATAAATCTCTCTTGATTTTCGAAGGGAAGATCATTTGTATCGAGGTAGGTCATTACGTTTGAACCCAGAGTATATTCTAGAATTGTGTTACAAGTGGAGAAAAGTGATACTGGGTTTTAGTTCTACTGATCAATTCTGCTGGCTTTTCGAAGGTAGTTATACTATCTGATCAAAGGTACTCGGACACTCCTATGCAACGCGGAACTGGTCATTAGATATTACCAAAGGCAAACCCGCCAGTATAAGAGGAGGCGGTTGGTATTGTGTTGTCAGCAAAGATGAAACAGGGAAGTGGGAAGGTCAGTAGAGCTCAGTGACCTCGAATGTGTACATCTTACTGGGTGTCACCTGAGTGACAAATCCATCAAGGACATTTGAACACTTCTAAAGCTGCCCAAGTCGACTGTTGGTGACATAACTGTGAAGTGGAAACGCAGAGAAACAATCACAGTTAAACTGCGACTACACACTTTATGTACTGACAGAATGGGAACGTAAGGCTTTGCGGCGGGTAGTTGTAAAAAAACGTATCAAATCGGCAGAGCGAGTCGCCAGTGAGTTCCAAACTGCTACAACAGTCCAGCTATCCCAGCAGTTGTGCGAAAAGACTTAAAATGAATGGGGTACAATAGTCAAATAGCTACTTTTAAAGCACAAATTTCTGTGGACAGTTCCAGGAGACGCTTGAGGTGTTGCGAAGAGCAACGTCGTACTGAAAGAAATCGGCTACATTTCGATTACGCAATAAGTCACAAAAATCTGAAGGCTGTAAATTCAACTAAACACTTAGGGATTACAGTTACAAATGATTTAAATTGGAACGATCACATAAATAATGATATGGGTACAGCAAACCAAAGACTGCGATTCATTGGAGGTATACTTAGAAGGTGTAACAGGTCTACTAAAGAGACTGCTTACACCACGCTTGTCCGCTATATCCTGGAGCATTTCCGAGCGGTGTGTGATCCGCATCACGTGGGACTGACGGATGACATCGCAAAAGTACAAAGAAGGGAAGCTCGTTTTGTATTATCGCGAAATAGGGGAGATAGTGCCACAGACATGATACGTGAATTGGAGTGGCGTTTTCCGTTGCGACGGGATCTTCTGATGAAATTTCAATCACCAGTTTTCTCCTCCGACTGCGAAAACATTCTCTTGGTACCCATCTATATAGGAAGAAACGATCATAACGATAAAATAAGATAAATCAGGAGTCGCACAGAAAAATTTAAGTGCTCGTTTTGCCGCGCGCCGGTGGCGAATGGAACGGGAGAGAGACAGCTTGAAAGTGGTTCATTGAACCATCTGCCAGTCACTTTATTGTAAATAGCAGAGTAATCACGTAGATTTAGATGGGCAGCTGGAAACGAGTGACTCGGAGTGATGAAACAAACTAAGCTCTGTGGAAATCCAATGGCTGGGTTTCGGTTTGGAGAAATGCTTGGAGGACGTTACCTGATATCATGTGTATCGCCAAAGGTTAAGTACGGGGGAGGTCATGTTACGTTGGGGTGAGTGGGGGGGGGGGGGAGGGTGGAGGTTCTGGAGGTTACGGTGTGGTACCCTTATTGCACTTAAGAAAGCACTAAACGCGGAAAGGTAGGAACACATTTTATAGCATTGTGTACGAGGTACAGTAGAGGTACAATTGATGACGTTTGTTTACGTCAGCACGACGGTGCACCCTGTCATTAAGTAGCATGTGTGAGGCAACGGTTTGTGGCCAATAACACTCCTAAAATGCACTGGCCTGTCCACAGTCCCAACCTGAACCTGGAAAACCTTTGGGATGAATTAGAACGACGACAATGGGGTCTGCCCAGTGTCCAACTTCACTACCTTCTCTGGATTCCGCTCTTGAGGATGAATGGCGTGCCAACCCTCCACACACATTCAGATACCGCACTGAAAATGAGTTATCTGTGAGCGTAAAGGGTTTTAGCCATTATAAAGTGGAAGGGTGAGCATTTCCCATATTAATGTGCACTAATAGGTGACCAAACAGTTTTGATCAGTATTTGTTAGCATTGCTACTAAGTAAAATAGTTGACACACGGCTTTCTTATAAATATTTTTTAGACTTCGACAGTTTAAGTGTCAAGCATTTTGTAGTTATCGACAGGAACTCTGATTTTTCTCGGAATTAAAGATTTTTTTTCCCTTTTTGATGAAGGTTGTGCTGCAATTGCAGGATCCACACATCCTCGTGAAAAACGTATTTAGCGATTGTTTCTGTGGTTAGAAACACTTCTTTATATAACACCACAAACTTAATCTGAATGGGCGAATCTCATTTCGCCATCAGGTTCCAGATCGTGTTAACGCAGTGTATGTGCTTTTGTGCTATATCGATTGTTTTACATATTGTGAATCTGAAGCGGATATTTCGAAGCAGCACCGTATTGACCCGAACGGTTATACGAGACTGAAAATGCTAGCCATGGTACTAATCCCTCACCCTGACTTTGCACTGCACAACCAGGTCAATCAGGTAGGACTGCCAACGCTTCTAAAAACGAAGTTAAAGAACATGACACTGTGGGCCCACCTTGATGCAGAACAGTTCCGTTTAATTTCTTTCCCACACTAGTTTCAGCAACAATATCACCACCATCCTCCCCCCATGAACCATGGACCTTGCCGTCGGTGGGGAGGCTTGCGTACCTCAGCGATACAGACAGCCTACCGTAGGTGCAGCCACAACGGAGGGGTATCTGTTGAGAGGACAGACAAACGTGTGGTTCCTGAAGAGGGGCAGCAGCCTTTTCAGTAGTTGCAGGGGCAACAGTCTAGATGATTGACTGATCTGGCACTGTAACACTAACCAAAACGGCCTTGCTGTGCTGGTACTGCGAACGGTTGAAAGCAAGGGGAAACTACAGCCGTAATTTTTCCCGAGGGGAGAAGCTAGATTAAGGAAAGGCAAACCTACGTTTCTGGCAATTGTAGACATACAGAAAGCTTTTGAAAATGTTGATTGGGATACTCTCTTTCAAATTCTGAAGGTGGCAGGGGTAAAATACTGGCAGCGAAAGGCTATTTACAATTTGTATAGAAACCAAATGGCAGTTATAAGAGTTGAGAGGCATGAAAGGTAAGCAGTGGTTGGGAAGGGAGTGAGACAGGGTTGTAGCCTCTCCGCGATGTTATTCAATCTGTATATTGAGCAAGCAGTGAAGGAAACAAAAGAAAAATTCGGAGTGGGTATTAAAATCCATGGAGAAGAAATAAAATACTTGAGGTTCGCCGATGACATTGTAATTCTGTTAGAGACAGCAAAGGACTTGAAAGAGCAGTTGAACGGAATGGCTGGTGTCTTGAGCGGAGGATATAAGATGAACATCAACAAAAGCAAAACGAGGATAATGGAATGTAGTCGAATTAAGTCGGGTGATACTCAGGGAATTAGATTAGGAAATGAGACACTTAAAGTAGTAAAGGAGTTTTGCTATTTGGGGAGCAAAACAACTGATGATGGTCGAAGTAGAGAGGATATAAAATGTAGACTGGCAATGGCAAGGAAAGCGTTTCTGAAGAAGAGAAATTTGTTAACATCGAGTATAGATTTAAGTATCAGGAAGTCGTTTCTGAAAGTATTTGTATGGAGTGCAGCCATGTATGGAAGTGAAACATGGACGATAAATAGTTTGGACAAAAACGGAATAGAAACTTTTGAAATGTGGTGCTACAGAAGAATACTGGAGATTAGATGGATAGATCACATAACTAATGAGGAGGTATTGAATAGGATTGGGGAGAAGCGAAATTTGTGGCACAACTTGACTAGAAGAAGGGATCGGTTGGTTGGGCATGTGCTGAGGCATCAAGGGATCACCAACTTAGTATTGGAGGGCAGCGTGGAGGGTAAAAATCGTAGAGGGAGACCAAGAGATGAATACACTAAGCAGATTCAGAAGGATGTAGGTTGCAGTAGTTACTGGGAGATGAAGAGGCTTGCACAGGATAGAGTAGCATGGAGAGCTGCATCAAACCAGTCTCAGGACTGAAGACCACCACAACAACAACATCACCATCATCAGTGGGTTTTTCTTTATGGTGCAATATTAGCATAGTTACAAAGCATTACAAGATGACATTACATATGTACTGTTTGCTTCCCGATACCGTATTGTGCGAACCGTTTTATAATACCTTTTTACTTTTAAGTCACTGCATGGTTCCTATGTGTGTTGCGGTTTTTTCGGTATATTTTCAATGAGCATGTCATCTGTACGGTATGAGCGGCTGTTATGAACATTAACAAATATGAAAATACATACTTACGTACGTCAACGTTATTCTACTGGGAGTTGTGGTAGTGATGTGGATACAATTTATTGGTCATTAGATTGTTAAGTGATCTATTATGTACCCGCGGTCGTTGGTCGGCTTGTAGTTGCTTTAAAAGCACAGAAAAAGTAGCTTTTCACCTTGGCGATAATTCAAAACATTGCGCCATCTTGCTGTCTGCGTTATCAAGAGATATATTACGCATCGCGAGAGGATTTTGAAAACTGCAGCGGGAGTTGTGACGACTTATTTTTGTCTCTGTGTGTGATGGCGGAGTGACCGTGTGCGCGGGGACTCCTGTGTCAGGGATTGAAGAGTTCCATGGACCACGGCCATACAACCCGGAAGAATTTTCAGCAACTCCTGTGTTAGTGTACGTGTGTGTGTGTTTTCCATCCAAGGGGATCTACAATCTTACAATGTATTTATGCAAACACTCATCAACAGAAGAGTTTTCAAGTTATAATGGACGTAGCTAAAGTAAAACATTGTGCGTTGTAAAACCCTCATATAACGGAGATTAAGGATTGCAGCCTAAGGATAGGCTAAAGTAATTGAACAATAAAATATGAGCAAACTTGGTGGTTTCCCGTATTCGTGCAATGGGTTTTGAGAACTCATGCACGTCAGAGCCTGTATCATCAGTGTGATTTCTGTCCCCCAATTAGCTCACAGATTTTCTTGCAAACGATCTCTTCTCAGTTAAATAAGGCATTCGTTATTCTGCAAGTAACTGGCGCTTTTAAGGAGGTACAGCAGACGAATTTGATCAGAACCAAAAAATATTTTCTGATGGAAACGCAGTCATAAAAGAAAAAATCTGCAGCATGTCAAAAATGCAGAATAAAGGCTGACTAAGTAAAGCAAAAACTTCATTCGCAGACCAACTTACCTTGTGACCGCGTCCTGTAAAAACTGTATACCACAGCATCATCATCGCACACGCCTCACACACTACGTACAGGCCACTCGTATCTAAACATGCGTGTCACTCAAAAGTGCAGTAAAAACAAGTATGTGACGCAGTCTGTGGATGGCCGCTTGCGCAAAAGCTCATTTAACATCAGTACGGCGAATGATACGTTTTATAATACACCGAATACTGTACGTATGTACTCGTAATTTGCATACAGCCTAAAGAAAAAGCACCTTATATGATACACATAGATTTTTAGATTTTTTCTTCGTTATACATCAGTACAGAAAGTTTTACCGATTTAGCACTCTTATCCCTTTTACACGTTCTACGTCCGTCTGCCCTGTTACCACTACAATTAATGCAATGCTTTGCCTTATATCGCTTCGAACAATCATATGAAACTGTCTGACATGCACCTTTGCCTCCAATGGTACATCGCTGGCACTCATCGGATATTTGTTCACTTGCACGCGTTATAATTCAGTTCTTCCAGTTCAGAGCAAGTTGCCAGCAGGTGTGTTGCTTTTTGGAAATCTTGTTAACCTCACTATAGGCAGGAAGGTAGAGACCTGAATAAATTGAAACTGTTCTTCGTTCCGTTGCTTGTCAGTTCAGGAGACATCAATCTGTGTTAGTCTACAACACGTCGCGAATCATCATCCGTAACACTTATTCCTCGCGTGTGGTACCTGCCACTCGGATACTGCCTCCGCAACATTACCATAGAGATAGTTTGGCGGCGACCAGCCACAGAGCGCGGCAGAGGGTGCTTTGCACTTACCCTTAGAGGAGTCTGCAGACGACGTCGCTAGCTGGGGGCTCGCCTTGCCGTTCTCGCCCGCAGCTGTGAGCAAAGAGAGAACAAAAACTTGTAGGCCAAGCCGTGTCAAGGGTAAACATAACAGGCACACTGTAGAGCATGCGTAACAACTTTGATTCCAAGTACTGGTTTCTTTAATTTTATTATAAACCTACACATGCTTCTCTATGATCATTATACACAACTGGCCATTAAAATTGCTACACCTCGAAGATGACGCGCTACAGACGCGAAATTTAACCGATAGGAAGAAGATGCTGTGATATGCAAATGATAAGCTTTTAAGAGCATTCACACAAGGTTGGGCCAGTGGCGACACCTACAACGTGCTGACATGAGGAAAGTTTCCACCGATTTCACATACACAAACAGCTCTTGACTGGCGTTGCCTCGTGAAACGGTGTTGTGATGCCTCGTGTAAGGAGGAGAAATGCGTACCATCACGTTTCCGACTTTGATAAAGGTCAGATTGTAGCCTATCGTGATTGCGGTTTATCGTATCGTGACATTGCTGCTCGCGTTGATCGAGATCCAATGACTGTTAGCAGAATATGGAATCGGTGAGTTCAGGAAGGTAATACGGAACGCCGTGCTGGATCCCAACGGCCTCGTATCACTAGCAGTCGAGATGACAGGCATCTTATCCGCATGGCTGTAACGGAACGTGCAGCCACGTCTCGATCCCTGAGTCAACAGATGGGGACGTTTGCAAGACAACAACCATCTGCACGAACATTTCGACGACGTTTGCAGCAGCATGGACTATCAGCTCTGAGATCATGGCTGCGGTTACCGTTGACGCTACATCACAGACAGGAGCGCCTGCGATGGTGTACTCAACGACGAACTTGGGTGCACGAATGACAAAACGGTTTTTTTTCGGATGAATCCAGGTTCTGTTTACAGCATCATGAGGGTTGCATCCGTGTTTGGCGACATCGCGGTGAACGCACATAGGAAGCGTGTATTCGTCATCGCCATACTGGCGTATCACCCGGCGTGGTGGTATGGGGTGCCATTGGTTACACGTCTCGGTCACCTCTTGTTCGCGTTGACGGCACTTTGAACATTGGACGTTACATTTCTGATGTGTTATGACCCGTGGCTCTACCCTTCATTCGATCTCTGCCAAACCCTACATTTCAGCAGGATGAAGCACAACCGCATGTTGCAGGTCCAGTACGGGCCTTTCTGGATAGAGTAAATCTTCGACTGCTGCCCTGGCCAGCACATTCTCCAGGCTCTCACCAATTAAAAACGTCTGGTCAATTGTGGCCAAGCAAACTGGCTCGTCACAATACGCCAGTCACTACTCTTGATGAACTGTGATATCGTGTTGAAGCTGCAGGGCAGCTGTACCTGTACACGCCATCGAAGCTCTGTTTGACCCAATGCCCAGGCGTATCAAGGCCGTTATTACGGCCAGAGGTGGTTGTTCTGGGTACTGATTTCTCAGGATCTATGCACCCAAATTGCGTGAAAATGTAATCACACTTCAGTTCTAGTATATTTATCCAATAAATACTCGTTTATTATCTGCATTTCTTCTTGGTGTAGCAATTTCAATGGCCAGTAGTGTATTTACTTACGTAGTGCATCTGTACGTTGCACATCTCATAAACCACTGGATGAATTTCAACCATCTCTGGTACACATATCACCTGTCCAACAGAATCCCTGGAGAGCTAAACACCGCCTACATCCAAACGTCTGTAACGACACACACACACACACACACACACACACATATATATATATATATATATATATATATATATTACTCCAGCGCCCTCTGATCATCGGGCCTGGACATGTTTCACAGACCAGCTTCGGCAGAGAGTAACTGGAAGGGGATGTTACCCCTGCAGTGACGTCACCCCTTTTGACTTTTTATTCAGGGATTATATAAAGTTTCTTGCGGACTCAACAGCAGTAGAAACAATAACTAAGCTGTGATTCTTGAGTTTCTCCCGGCGTATTTGATAATCAAAATATCCACGGGTGTACTGCCGGTCTATAGTGTCCAACGGGCACAATATTTCGGCGATCAAACATGTCGCCATCATCAGGTGAACTGACGGACTGAGCTCCTGTGAACGTGCCGGCATGGAGATCCGTACGCTATGGCTGCTCAGGGGGAACTGGGTTCGGTCGCGGCGGAGGCCGATTTAAATACCCTCCGCCCGCGGCGCGCTCCCTCCGCCGTCCGCGTCCCGCGCCACGGTAGCGCGGTGTTCCCCCTGAGCAGCCATAGCGTACGGATCTCCGTTCCGGCACGTTCACAGGAGCTCAGTCCGTCAGTTCACCTGATGATGGCGACATGTTTGATCGCCGAAATATTGTGCCCGTCGGACACTATAGACCGGCAGTACACCCGTGGATTTTTTGATTAATAACTAAGCTTGTTGAGCGCATCTTTACAACGTTTGACAAACACTGTTACTGCGGACCGCGGAATCTTGCGGAGATTCAGACAAAACATGCTTCGTCGGTGCACATTTTCTAAAAAATTTGATGGTTGTCACAGGAACATCGTCTCAACACTAGCGAAGCCGCAGATGCGGTTTACAGTATTTGATCGTCCTCTACGTCGAGAAACGTTTTACATTTCACAGTATTCTGGTGTTTTATTTACCCTATCGAATGCTCAAAAAGTGCATAGTGCTGTAGAAACTTTATTTACATTTCCAGCCATTAATTCCCCATATAAAAACGTTCAAAATTTCATCCACTACAAACTCCTAAATTTTTAGAACGCTGCTCCGTAACATCCTGGTTACAAGTGTTAGCATGTAAGGGCAGATACTTTTATTGATGATTGAGCACAGTGTACTGCACAACATTACATCAAAATTTTGTTCATTTGCTATCGACAAGCTATCTCAAATTTATTCCATATTTCTAGATTTACAGAACGCTTTTGACACCATTGGTCACAAGAGATTTAAAATTAAAATCACGTGTCTATGATGTATCACTGGATCGTTTCAGTTCTGCAAATCAACTCGTGATTTCCTGTCATTAAGATCACGAAACGTAATAATCGACGGAAAATCAACGAGTAAAACAGAAGTGATGTTCGACGTTCCCCAAGAAAGTGTTACAGGCCCTCTGCTCTCTGTAATCTATACAAACGATTTAGGGTGCAATCTGAGCAGTCCTCTTAGTTTGTTTGCAGATGACGGTATCATTTACCGTCCAGTAAAGTCACCAGAAGATCAAAACCATTGCAAAATGATTTAAGCAAGATATCTGTACGGTGCGAAAAGTGGAAACGGTCTCTGAATACGGAAAATTGTGAGGTCATCAACAGAAACTCGTTAAATTTCAGTTACACGGTAAATCACACAAATTTAAAGGCTCTCAGTTCAACTAAACGCCTAGGAATTACTATTGGAACGATTACATAAATAACGTTGTGGGGAAGGTGGACCAAAGACTGTGTTTTATAGGCAGAACACTAGAAAGTGCTACAGGTCTGCTAAAGAGACTGCCCACACTGCGCTTGTTCGTCCTTCGTTTGAGTACCGTTGGACATTATGGGATTCTTACCATGTATGACTGTGGAGTACATCAAACAGGTATAGGAAAGGTCGGCTATTTTCCTGTTATCGCGAAATTGTGGAGAGAGTCTCGCAAATATGAGCAAGTTAGGATGTAAACATTAAAACAAAGGCTTTATCGAGAAACCGTAGAGAGAGTATCGCAAATATAAGCGTGCTGAGGTGAAACCGTTAAAACAAAGGCTTTTTTCGTTACGGCGAGATCTTTTCACGAAATGCTACTCTGAATGTGAAAATATTTTACCATCGTTAGTCTAGACAGGGAGAAATGATCATTGTAAGTAGAGAAATCAGAGTTGGTAGTTGGTACACGAAGATTTAAGTAACCACTCTTCCCATGTGGTGTTAGTTGAACGGCAGAGAAAACGTCTAAAGATGGTTCGAAGAACCCTCTGCCAGGCACTTAAGTGTGTACTGCTGAGTACTCACGCAGAATTAGATTTAATGACTGCATTGTTTGAAGCAGAAAGCCAATAAATTATTTATATATGCATAAACATTTTGCGTACGTGTCATGTACATTACTAAAGACTAATTAAATATATCGGTATATTTCATCCAATTTGCTAATCTGCAAATACACCAAGCCGAATAAACAGGGAACGCACCCCGCTTTAGTGACGATTTAATTTTATTTTACAATTATATAACATATTTAGAGTATGATGAGTCATAAGCGATTAACATCGAGGGCGAAGCTCACAGGGCCCGGTAAATTAATAACATAAAACAATTTGAAACCGAATGCGGGAGAGAGGGCTTATTCACATTCGAAATTACTGCGACATGAACATCACCATCAGACAGTATTTTATCCTTTACTTCTCACTCATTCCGTGCATTATAATGACGGTAAAAATATGCAGCGAACACTCCTGTATTCGTTAAATTAGAATTTCTCCAGCTATTACTGATTTCGAAGGAAGGACAATTGGTGTTAAACACGTTGTAAAAAGTACGACAGATAAAGACGGCGCACTAGCTTCAACTGTGCAAACGCAGGGTTGAAGATGTGCAGGAAACATTGAAACACTTGGGTGGGTGACTTCAAAGAATGACCGAAAAAATAAATTATCACCTCGCTCTAGAGGCTGGTTTTGAACTTTAGAGATTCTTAATACACACATCAAAAAACGTGATGCATCACCCTGGTCCCCAGTACTCCTGAAGATAGACGTTGACGTGAATATTGTATCACAGACACAGTCCCTTTGACTGTTCAGAAACGCCGCTAAACCAGCCCAAAGATGTAAGCAACCATGAATGAGCAGTGCCTATTAGACGGAGGGGCTCCGACAGCCCATCAGTTCCAGTCATTCCACCATGAAGGAGGTAAACGGCTGGCGTTGTCTGTAGTTCAACCATGCCTAGACGGGCAATACCGCGGTTCGACAGAGTCCGCATTGTTACTTTGTGCCAGGAAGGGCTCTCAACAAGGGAAGCGTCCAGGCGTCTCGGGGTGAACCAAAGCGATGTTCATCGGACATGAAGGAGATACAGAGAGACAGGAACTGTTGATGACAAGCCTCGCTCAGGCCGCCCAAGGGCTACTACTGCAGTGGATGAGCGTGGAACCCTGACAGCCACTCCACCATGTTGAGTAATGCTTTTTGTGCGGCCACAGGACGTCGTGTTACTATTCAAACTGTGCGCAATGGGCTGCATGATGCGCAACTTCACTCTTGACCTCCATGGCGAGGTCCATCTCCACAACCACGACACCATGCAGCGATGCACAGATAGGCCCAACAAGATGCCGAATGGTCCGCTCGGGATTGACATCACGTTCTCTTCACCGATGAGTGTCGCATATGCCTCCAAACAGACAATCGTCGAAGACGTGATTGGAGGCAACCCGGTCAGGCTAAACATCCTAGACACACTGTTCAGCTAGTGCAGCAAGGTGGAGGTTCCCTGCTGTTTTGGGGTGGCGTTATGTGGGGCCGATGTACACCGCTGGTGCTTATGGAAGGCGCCATTACGGCTGTGCGATACGTGAACGCCGTCCTCCGACCGACAGTGCAACCATGTCGGCAGCATACTGGCGAGGCATTCGTCTTCGTGGACGACAATTCGCGCCCCCATCGTTCACATCTTTTGAATGACTTCCTTCAGGATAACGACATCGCTCGACTAAAGTGGCCAGCATGTTCTCCAGACATTAAACCTATCGAACATGCCTGGGATGGATTTAAAAGGGCTGTCTATGGACGACGTAACCGACCAACCACTCAGAGGGATCTACGCCGAATCGCCGTTGGGGAGTGGGGCAATCTGGACCAACAGTGCCTTGATGAGCTTGTGGATAGTATGCCACGAAGGATGCAGGCATGCATTAATGCAAGAGGACGTGCTACTGGGTATTAGAGATACCAGTGCGTGCAGCAATCTGGACCACCACATCTGATGGTCTCGTTGTATATTGGTACAACAGGCAATGTGTGGTCTTCATGAGCAATAAAAAGGGCGGAAATAATGTTTATGTTGATCTCTATTCCAATTTTCTGTACATGTTCAGGAACTCTCGCAACCGAGGTGATGCAAAACGTTTTTTGACGTGTGTTTGACGCGTGCCCATGCCGTACTCCCTCACACCTGTTTCTTTATATTCTCTCTTTCAGTATCGGCAGGCGACGTTCTCGTGCTATCTTGTTTTCAGAATTTACTTTTTGAACTGTGTTTCATCAGTGGCTGCCACACGAAGTGATTCAGAAAATTCTATACGCAGAGGATAAACAGAATTCTATAGACAAAATTTCGGATGATGTTCAGGGATATTTTTTGAGTACGTTGCTTTCGATGCACCCGTGGTGTCACCGGAGCTCCGCCGGCCGCTGTGGCCGAGCGGTCTAGGCGTTTCACTCCGGAACCGCGCTACTGCTACAGTCGCAGTTCGAATCCTGCGTCGGGCATGGGTGTGTGTGATGTCCATAGGTTAATTAGGTTTAATTAGTTGTAGGTCTAGGGGACTGATGACCTCAGATGTCTCATAGTGCTTAAAGCCATTTGAACCATTTTTCTCCGGCGGTCCGTTAGACGATTCTTGTTGTGGTCTTCAGTCCTGAGGCTGCTTTGATGCAGCTCTCCATGCTACTCTATCCTGTGCAAGCTTTTCATCTCCCAGTACTTACTGCAACCTACATCCTTCCGAATCTGCTTAGTGTATGGTCTCCGTCTACAATTTTTACCCTCCGCGCTGCCCTTCAGTACTAAATAGGTGATCCCTTGATGCCGCAGAACATGTCCTACCAATAATGTAAATATGAGTTACACGGTTTGTTATCCCAATAAGGTTTGTTTCGGGTGGAAATAGTCTCTAAGTATAAAAAGTAAAAAAAAAAAAAATTGCACGAAGGAGCTATGGAAACTGGTCACAAATTGAAGTTCTAACACGTACAGACGGAAAATGCGACACTGTAAACTTTGGCGGCCGATGAATGAATGTGTGACGCTACAGCGCAGTGTCAACGCGAAGCTGGCGAGGATAGTGAACAGAGGACATGTCGATACCAGGGCATCAAGTCTTCGCGAATACATTGCGTGTACTCAACTGGGCCGGCCAGAGTGGCTGAGCGGTTCTAGGCGCTACAGTCTGGAACTGCGCCACAGCTACCGTCGCAGGTTCGAATCCTGCCTCGGGCATGGATGTATGTGATGTCCTTAGGTTAGTTAGGCTTAAGTACTTCTAAGTTCTAGGGGACTGATGACCTCTGAAGTTAAGTCCCTCAGTGCTCAGAGCCATTTGAATTATTTTTTTCTATGCCTCGCAGACAGGCGCCTGAACAGCAAACGCAGATGTCAGCATCATTTCAGAGAGGACGTGTCGTTGGTCTCAAAGAAGGTGGTTGTGGTGATTGGCGAATCGCACGATATTTGAATAGGTGCGATGTCGTTATTCGACAGTATTGCCAGGAATGGGAGAACCATTGTCGAACACAGCGTCAAGAAAGAAGCGGTTCATTTAGAGAGACGACAGAACGGGAGAACAAAGCAGTCGTCAGAGAGGCACTCAGAGCCCCGGATTCTTCATTATCATCGGTCCGGCATGCAGCTGGTGCTTCAGTGAACGCAAGGACCACTAATAGGTGGCTCACCGAATGGAGGCTGAGCTCATGGCGCCCATTGCGCCCTGCATACGCCAGCAAGCCAGTTTACAGTGGTGTCGAACACATTCGGCCTGTAATCTCATTGACTGGAGTAGAACTGAAGCTTCCTGGAAGATTAAAACTG
Source organism: Schistocerca gregaria (assembly GCF_023897955.1). Classification (NCBI taxonomy): domain Eukaryota; kingdom Metazoa; phylum Arthropoda; class Insecta; order Orthoptera; family Acrididae; genus Schistocerca; species Schistocerca gregaria. The sequence goes on from NC_064920.1 coordinate 1,062,667,276, forward strand.
CGTGCCAGACCGAGACTCGAACTCGGGACCTTTGCCTTTCGGGGGCAAGTGCTCTACCAACTGAGCTACCCAAGCACGACTCACGCCCCGTCCTCACAGCTTTACTCTCTCATTCTGGAAACATCCCCCAGGCTGTGGCTAAGCCATGTCTCCGCAATATCCTTTCTTTCAGAAGTGCTAGTTCCGAAAGGTTCGAAAATGGTTCAAATGGCTCTGAGCACTATGGGACTTAACATCTGTGGTCATCAGACCCCTAGAACTAATTAAACGTAACTAACCTAAGGACATCACACACATCCATGACAGAGGCAGGATTCGAACCTGCGACCGTAGCAGTCGCGCGGTTTCGGACTGAGCGCCTAGAACCGCGAGACCACCGCGGCCAGCCCGCAAGGTTCGCAGGAGAGCTTCTGTAAAGTTTGGAAGGTAGGAGACTAGGTACTGGCAGAAGTAGAGTTGTGGGGACGGGGCGTGAATCGTGCTTGCGTAGCTCAGTTGGTAGAGCACTTGCCCGCGAAATGCAAAGGTCCCGAGTTCGAGTCTCGGTCCGGCACACAGTTTTAATCTGCCAGGAAGTTTCATATCAGCGCACACTCCGCTGCAAAGTGAAAATCTCATTCTGGAGTAGAGTTGTCTCCAGAGACAAATGCCGCTTCGAACTGAGCCCCGACGACCAGCGGAGACGTGTCTGGAGACCAACCCGACTGTCGCCCGCCGTAGGGTTCGACAATCAGAATTGATGGTGTGGGGTGTCTTTTAATTTCATAGCAGGATCCCTTTGGTTGTCATCCGCAGCCCTCTTACACCACAGCAGTACGGCTACGCCCCGTTCTCTTGCCTTTCACGGCAAGCCCACCTATGCCCACATTTCAGTAAGATAATGGTCGCCCCACACGGCGATTGTTCCTTTTGCTTGTCAAATCCTGGCTCAGCCAGCAAGATCACCAGATCTCACTCCAACTGCGAACGTTTGGAGCATTATGGTCAGGCCCTTCAACCACCTCGGGAATTCCACGATTTAAAGTTTCGATTGGACTGAATTTGGCACGATATCCCTCAAGAGGACATCGAACAACTCTATCAATCAATGCCAATCCGATTAACTGCTTGTATAAGAGTCAGAGTGGCCTAAAAATTATTGACTTGCTTCATCTGTGGACCTCTTTGTCTTAAATAAACCATCCATTTTTTCTGAAATTACAATCGTTTGTTTATATGTATATGTTCATCAGTGTGTATCCCGCCTGGAAGGCGGCACGTGGGTCTGCTCCTGAAAACTGAAAGGTTGGCCGAATGTAGGAACCGAGCGAGGTGGCGCATTGGTTAGCACACTGGACTCGCATTCGGGAGGACGACGGTTCAATCCCGCGTCCGGCCATCCTGATTTACGTTCTCCGCCATTTCCCTAAATCGCTCCAGGCAAATGCCAGGATGGTTCCTTACGAAGGGCACAGCAGATTTCCTTCCCCATCCTTCCCTAATCCGAGCTTGTGCTCCGTCTCTAATGACCTCGTTGTCGACGGGACGTTAAACAGTGTTCGCCTCCTCCCTAATGTAGGAAGCTAGGAGGAGCAGGTGAGGTATAACTCTCGGTACAACTTTTTACGTAAAAGTATATTTAATAGAGTATATTAACCAATGATATATACGTAACTTTTGGTAACGGTGAGCACGTAGGTACATAGTGTCAATAGCAAGATGAGGTTCAAACGATGTTTCTAGGCCGTCTGCTCTTGATGAAATGGGGAGAATCTGCAGCGGAGCTCGTAGATCTCAACAGCGCCTGCTAGAGGGCGCTGTCGTCGGTGTCTCGTAGTAGTGCCAACTTAACGTACGCCGTGGCATCGTAGCTATCGATACCACACATCACATATATAAATTTCCGTCCCATTCAGTTCTTTCTTTCGAGTGCGTCGCTTTTTTTGGTCTTAAAGCGTACTTTCACAGCAGAGAAATAGCCTGTAATATGCCTCAGCCAAGACGTACAACACAAAACACAAAGTACAGCAACAGCCCTCAGACGAAACAGGATTGAACAGTGTTGCGATATGGTGGCCGTCGTTGTGAGAACAGCTCAGCTTAAGAGTATTTGTAGCTGTCTTCCACTGCAGTGAGTGAAACAATACACAGGATGTGTATCAGTATACCTACCTGTATTTCCGTGTATCGCTGTTAAGGTAGAAATAACACTGCTGGAGTAACAACCCCGAGATGTTGAGGGCGGCGACTCAAGTGAATATTGCTGGAAACTTAACAGGATGGAGATGAGGTACTGGGGCGGAAGCAAAGCTGCGAGGAAGGGTCGTAAGTCGTGCTCAGTTGTCCGTGAAGGAAAAGGTCCTGGTTTCGAGTCCCGATCTGGCGCACAGTTTTGGTTCCACCAGGAATTTTCATACAGGCACGCACTCCACCGCTGCAATGTGAAAAAAAGATTCTCCAAGCTCTTTGCTTTTCCGTATTTTGAGAGACGGTAGTGTGGACCAAAAGATGAACAAAATGTCCAATAAACGTGGACTCTAAAAGTGCATACCTTAAAAAGGTACGAAAGGAAAGGAAAAAGTGAATGAGGCCTCAAGTACATCAGCTGAACCAAATGCATCCAGCATTCGATCTTGAAATTTCAAGACGAAAGACGAAATACGGCCGGAGATAGTAATTAACAACGAAATAGTTGAACAGGTTTCACATCTTAAATATTTTGGCCGCGTTCAAATCATGGTAAAGAAACAGATCAAAAGCTTCGCAAATGTCAAGTAATACGTAAACCAATAAACAGAACATTTAGGCACCTAAATTGAAAAGTTACAAAAATTAAATTTTATTAAACTATGGCGAGAACATTAGTGTTCTGTGGAACTGAGAGCTGGGTAATTCAAAAAAACGAAAAACAACAGCATAGTACAAGTAGCAGACATGAGACATTTGTGAAGAGTGAATGGCCACTCAAGAACAGATGTAATTAAAAATGAAAATATTCGGAAAGGGTTACATGTACGTACCGTTAATGAGGATGTAACTAAATACAGAAATAAGATGTGAACGGAATGAAAAATATATGACTATCCAAGAAAATCCAGAACTACAGCTCGGAAGGAGGGAGAGGCACAAGTCGACGAACCAAACGACGGATAAAGACTTCGTGAAGACGGAACTGGCAGGTATCTAACCTCTGTTATGACTTGCATGCCCTTTGTTGGTCCACATTTTATTATATTTGATCATACAGGATGATTAAAAAAAGTTTACAAACTTACATGACACATCGGGCATACCACAAGAATCAGTGATCTCACACGAACAGGGGGCCGCAAACGAAACGAGAGGGCGCTGCGGTCACTTGTAGGCTGGCCTCGACGGATAATGTTAAACTGGGCCGGACATTCTCCCACACCGACCTGATGGTCGCACGTACCTCGTATTCCTGCGAGAGGTTCTGTCTCACATGCTGAATGATGTTCCCGTACCTATCGTCGCCGCATCTGATTGATTTCACTACGGGGCCCCAACCCCCCACGCATTTCAGAGACAAGTGAAGGACCATCCTTAGGCAAGCCATCCCTGGTCGCGGTGGGCCATTCGCGCGGCCACCGCCATCAGCCGATGTCCCCAATCGAGTTTTTCCTGAGAGGGTATCTGAAGAGCCTTGTGTATGAAACACTTGTTAACATCACCGGAGGACTTAGTGGGCAGGATCGTTGCGACAGCAGGATGTCTTGGAGATACCCAGATATCTCTGAAAGGGTGCGCCGTTCAAACGAGCGTCGATGTCAGGCCTGTCTCGATACACCAAGTTGAAACTCTGAGCATCTGCTGTAGGACTTCATTTGTAGCATGCGGCTAAATAATTGCAACGCCATTTAGTAGCCCCGGATAGCCTTTGTGACACCCGTTTCCTATGCCATTACTGATCCTTGTTGTGTGCTCGCTGTGTTGTGTCAGTTTATAAAGGTTTTCTTGAATCACCCTTGTATTGTATTGTATGTTAACCGTGGCCTAGAAACGACGGAGAGGCTCCGTCACCGCCGCAGCCGCAGTGGTCCACAACCCCACGACGACTACCGCAATCCACTTCACCCCTCCGCCGCCCCACACCGAACCCAGCGTTACTGTGAGGTTCGGCCCCCGGTGGACATCCCCCCCCCCCCCCCGAAGGGAACGTCTCACACCAGACCAGAGTAACGCCTATGTTTGCGAGGTAGAGTAATGGTGGTGTACGCATACGTGGAGAACTAGTCTGAGCAGCAATCTCCGACATAGTGTACCTGAGGCAGAGTAAAGGGAACAAGCCAACATTCGCCGTGGCAGTTGGAAGACCGACTATGAATCACCCTTTAGTAAGGTTCACACTGCTGTAAGCCATCTCGCCGGACAGGGGGTCACAAAGCGTGAGAACGAAAGTGCGAGTAGTAGCCTTGTCGTAAGAGAGTACAGACGATGCGTCGCCGGCCAGAGTGGCCGAGCGTTTCTAGGCGCTTCAGTATGGAACCGCGCGACCGCCACGGTCGCAGGTTCGAATCCTGCCTCGGGCATTGATGTGTGTGATGTCCTTAGGTTGGTTAGGTTTAAGCAGTTCTAAGTTCTAGGGGACTGATGACCTCAGATGTTAAGTCCCATAGTGCTCAGAGCCATTTGAACCATTTTTGAACAGACAATGTGGTGATACGCACTGCAAAGACTTGGCGAAAGCCGCTCGGGGTAGGCGCGCGATCTCAGGCGCCTTGACACGGTCCGTGTGGCTTCCCCCAGTCGGAAGTTCGAGTCCTCCCTCGGGTATGCGTGTGTGTGTTGTCCGTAGTTAGTTTAAGTTAGGTTAAGTAGTGTGCAGGCCTAGCGACCGATGACCTAAGTAGTATGGTCCCATAAGGCCTTACCATTCGAAATTTACTGGGAACAAACGAATAACTTTCCGCATTAAAATTAACTGTTTAAGTGTGTATGAGTATGGCCCGAAGATATCATGCTGCAACAATAAAAAGGTCTAACAAAGAATACAATGAATCGAAGAGATGGAATCACGAATGAATTTTCACTTTGCAGCGAGGTGTGCGATGAATTGAAACTTCGTGGCGGATCAGAACTGTGTGCCGGTCGGCACTCGAACCTTGGGACTCTGGTTCATAGTACGCAAAAGATGAGGTTCAGTCGGAGGTACAGTTCTGAGGGCGGTTGGTGAGTCGTATTTGGATAGCTGAGTCGTTAGAGCACTTGTCTGTGAGGCAAAGGTCTAGAGGATAGCGTCCCGATCCGGCACATAGTTTTACTCTGCCAGGCAGCTTCCAATCAGCGCACACACCTCTGCAGAGAGAAAATTAACTCTGGTAACACTCCCTCAGGCTACGGCTAAGTCATGTCATCAGAGTGGCCTCCTTCTAACAATGCTAGTGCCACAAGGTGCTTAAGATAATTTCACTGAAGTTTGGAAGGTAGCAGCTAAGATACTGGTGGCGTAAAGCGGTGTGGACGGGCTGTAGTCGAACTTTGACAGTCCAGTCGCTATAGCACTTAACTGCGAAGGGTAGGATTTGGGTTGTTTGGGGGAAGAGACCAAACTGCGAGGTCATCGGTTTTAAGCAAGGACGGCGAGGGAAGTCGGCCGTGCCCTTTCAAAGGAACCATCCGGGCATTTGCCTGGAGCGATTTAGGGCAATCACAGAAAACCTAAATCAGGATGGCTGAACGCGGGATTGAACAGTCGTCCTCCCGAATGCGAGTTCAGTGTGCTAACAGCTGTTGGTTGTTGCTGAAACTGCTACTGAAGGAATGGTGGAGGGATAGTATCGAAAGCTAAGTACATACGACACATAACCGATAATGTGAGACACACCAGTTAAGCTGAAATTAAGAATATGGCTACATAGCATTAGGAATAAAGAACTGAATCAAACAAACTTTAGGATTGACGACCAAAGCATTATACTCGCGCATATCGTGGCAAATCATTGTCTCGTCCTTTATAGTCTGACTGCCATTAGATTCACAGTAGTCCTCAAAACTGACGGCAACCATACGTATTGTGAGTCGTGTGTGACATCTACATCTACATACATACTTTGCAATCCACCATGCGGTGTATGGCGGAGGGCATCTTATACCACTACTAGTCATTCCATTTGCAGCTCCACTCGCAAATAAAACAGGAGAAAAACAACCTTGTGCGTGCTTCCGTATGAGGCTTGATTTTTCTTCTTGTCTTCACCGTCCTTAACGCGAGTTGTACGTTTGTGGAAACAGAACCGTTCAGCCGGTTCTCTGAACTTTCTCGGTAGCGATTCGGGAAAAGAAAGTTGCCTTTCCTTTCAAATGGGAACTCCCATCTGAATTCGTGGAGGATTTCTGTAATACTACCGGTAACAAATTTAGCAGAACGCCTTAATATTCCTTCGATGTCTGCTTTTAATCTGACCTGGCGGGGTCACATACACTCGACCGGTACTCAAGAATGGGGTCGCACATTAACAGATCACTATCAGAGTAGCGCTGCACTGCTTGAACGATAACAGCCATGTTGTTGTATAGCTTCCACTGTCCTATTATTTCACGCTTTGTCCAGAACTCGTTCTACCGCCATATTCTGTCGTAGATAATGTTCACAGAAGCTCGTTAACATGGGAGTTTCTCCATACATCAACGGCTTACAAGTTTTGTGTCGTGACATGTGAAACATGGTCCCCGTTACGGCTGCTGGCGGGCGCTAGAGTTTATTAATAAATTCTGCCGGTAAGCAACCCGTAATAAACGGAACCCCGCGGCTGCGCCTGTCAGGTACGCCACCCGCAGCACAGCCGACTACTATGCGGGGATTCCCCTAGCGGAGCACGTCGCCTTAATTACACCTCCCGGCACAGACGGGCTAGGGGTGTAGCGGTCTGGCTTTGTCGCCCGTACACGACCTCATCTGCATCCTGATCACCTCCCGCCACAATGCGGATCAAAGGCACGCGTGTAGCAGCTTTAATATCGTCACATGAATGCGCCCTCGTTTCCACAATCAAGGCCGCAGATATGACAAACTCAGTTTCACGCAATGGCGACGATATTTAATCGACCGATGAAATATGAGAGGCGCGGAGTATCTGGAAGCTGTTTGGAGAATAGGTACGAATTTTTAGCAGGTAGCTGGAGCAGTGTCGAAGCTGTGGACTGATATAACCTACGGCTGTGCACTATACTTCCCAAATACGTTCTAAATAATGAAACAGTTAAGTAAGTAGCAGATAGGGTAGTCAATAATTTCAACTGGTGATAACAAACATACTGTGAATGTGGTGAATCACCTAAAATTTGCACCGCAAATATTGCGCAAATGGAAAGTGCCACTGACGTGCAGTTTTCACAGAATGGGTTGGTAGTCAGAGACTCGTATTGTTAGGCAATCACCAGATTGTAATAATACTTAGAAACTGTATTTTCAGTGCAAACATACATTTTGTAAAGGAACAATGCCCATTGACATTAACAACTAAAAGTACGGAAACTGAAATGTCAGTGATGTTTGTTGCTGGCTTCTACTGCGAGCCGTGTGCAAGATATATTTTGAAACGTTTCCACACCGACACTTGCACAATACCTGCAGTAGCACACACTAAAGAACAACACAAATGCATACACTAGGTATGTGGATACTGACCAGTAACGAGACAATTGACCGTCACAGGTTGTGTCAAAATGACCACCGGCAGTGGCAATACACGCTTCTAATCTGGTATGGAACAATTGCTGCACACGTGCTAGCATTTCAGCGGAGATGTCAGAGCATGCTGCAATTATACGTCGTTGCATATAATCGGGTGTCGTTGGTATATTCTTGTAGATAGCGTCTTTCAGCTTTTCCTACACAGAATAGCCTACAGACGTCAAATCTGGGGGGCAGACTGGCCAAGGTACAGGACATCTGCGTCCAATCCAACTATTTGGAAAGAATTCGTAAAGACGTGCTGTAGTACTTCGGGCACTGTGGTTTGGACAGCCATCGTGTTTTACCACAGGTTCCCCCTAGTCAGCAGTCCCATACACTCCAGGGACACTGTTGTTCCACCTGAAGCAGCCAACGGAGATTGTCAGCTGACCAGTAGCGAATGTTTCGTCGGTTTAACTGGCCGTTATTCGTAAATGTGGCTTCATCACTAAACGAGATACATGGTAGATCCGAAATATCCTGTCTTGATGCCCATGTACAGAAGTTAACACGATTCTCTTAGTCGTTTCCACCCAACTCAGGATAGAGAGAGATGTGATACGAATAGAACCATATCAATGAAGAATGCATCGAGTTATATTTAGACAACAAGGTGTTGTGGAGTTTACATTCTGCACTTAGATATTAAATGTTAGTAGCAGTACAGTGTGTCCAGAGAATGTAAATTTCCATACATTGTGGGAAGAGTAGAGGCTACGTATATATTGTTGATTACAGTCGAATCATATTGCAAAGCACGCCTATTGTTCACAAGATCTACAAAATTTTGTGAAACAGTTCTAAGAAGCCATGGTTCCACACAAAGAGGACAGAAACCAGTTAAAGAAACTTTAAAGTTCATCAAGAGAAGTATGCACGAGAATTACTATATCGGTGCTATACATTGTTAGTACTACAGCAGGACTGCCGAGAGAACGTAGGTCATCCGGATCATCGAAAAACCATATAATCCGAAAATTCAGTAGAAAATTTGAATGGTAGGGGTTGAATGCCATGGAAAAAATGAGCGTTTGGCGCCATTGGCCGGGAAGCACCTTGCGGGGCTGGTCCGGCCGCCTTGGTGCAGGTCTTATTACATTCGACGCCACATTGGGTGACCTGAGCGCCGGATGGGGATGAAATGATGAGGAAGACAACACAACACCCAGTCCCTGAGCGGAGAAAATCCCCGACCTAGCTGGCAATCGAACCCGGGCCCGTAGGACGGCAATCAGTCACGATGACCACTCAGCTACTGGGGCGGACGTTAAATGCCATAAACGTAAACGATCCATTTCATTTCATGTGAACATTCAAATTATTTATTACTTTCTCGTAAATTTTGATCAGATTTTGTAAAAAAAGTGAGTTTTATACACCGTATAATCAAATGGTTGAAATGGCTCTGAGCGCTATGGGACTTAACATCTATGGTCATCAGTCCCCTAGAAATTAGAACTACTTAAACCTAACTAACCTAAGGACAGCACACAACACCCAGTCATCACGAGGCAGAGAAAATCCCTGACCTCGCCGGGAATCGAACCAGGGAACCCTGGCGTGGAAAGCGAGAACGCTACCGCACGACCACGAGCTGCGGACCGTATAATCAGTAAGCTCCTTGTGAGCTAGTCTCGTACCTGGATGTGCAGCAAGATCACGTAAGCAATTCATCAGCATTAATTCGGCAGGAATGTTCCCACCTGGCGTTCCAAATGATCCATTATATCCCGCCGCGGTGGCCAAGCGGTTCTAGGCGCTTCAGTCCGGAACCGTGCTACTGCTACGGTCGCAGGTTCGAATCCTGCCTCGGGCATGGATATGTGTGATGTCCTTAGGTTAGTAAGGTTTAAGCAATTCTAAGTTGTAGGGGACTGATGACCTCAGATGTTAAGTCCCATAGTGCTCAGAACCATTTGAACCAGTCCATTATTTTGTTGAGCTGCTTTGTTGTCTCTGTCTACAGACCGAGCGCCGACTTTGTCTGGTAACCCATAATCAGTATCGTCGTCGTCTGCAGACGAATCAACGATGGTATATTCCTCAACAGAAAAACTAAATTACCATTTCACAGCCAAATATTTACGCCATTAACAAAATTGTTAAAATGGATCTGAGCACTATGTGACATAACATCTGAGGTCATCAGCCCCGTGAAACTAACCTAAGGACATAACACATATCCATGCCCGTCGCAGGATTAGAACCTGCGACCGTAGCGGTCGTGCAGTTCCAGACTGAAGCGCCTAGAACTGCTCGGCCACACGGGCCGGCTACGCCATTAACAACAAAGTGTGAGTATACTGGAATATCTACAAACTCTTCAAAGCACTGGTTTTCACCGGTTTCTTTATTCATGGTCAGTGGACTCGCAATTGGCTGTCCATGCTTTTCTAAGACTTCACGATTGCTGGCTCGGGAAACTAACATCATTTTGAAACAAAAGTGTGCAATTCTTTTCTACTATCATGTTCATAAATTAAGGATGATTTCAGAATTTGGCGTTAATAGTATAGGCACATAGGGAAAACACACGACACAGATCTGTAAGCCCACAAAAAAAAGTGTCTGAAATCTTATGGGACTTAACTATTAAGGACATCAGTCATTAAACTTAAAACTACTTAACGTAAATTATCCTAAGGAAAAACACACACACAACAATGCCCGAGGGAGGACTCGAACCTCCGCCGGGACCAGCCACACAGTCCATGACTGTAAGTCGACAGTATTGGTGATAAGTTGAGAAAACCGTCTCGAGACACATATGCTACAAAACGCCACTGCTTCCTGCGCATGTAACCCGACATCAATATGGGATATGTTCATCATGCACATGTACACAGGCCGCACAATGGTTGGCATACTCTGGATCAGGTGGTCGAGCAGCTGCTGGGATATAGCCACCCATTCTTGCACCACTGCCTGTCGGAGCTCCTGAAGTGACCTAGGGGTTTGAAGACGTGCAGCGATACGTCGACCGAGAGCAGCCCAGACTTGCTCGATGGGGTTTAAGTCTGGGGAACAGGCAAACCCCTCCATTCGCTTGATATCTTCTGTTTCAAAGTACTCCTCCACGATGGCAGCTCTTTGGAGCCGTGCGTTATCATCCATCAGGAGGAAAGTGGGACCCACTGCACCCCTGAAAAGGCGGACATACTGTTGCAAAATGACGTTCCGATACACGTGACCTATTACAGTTCCTCTGTCAAAGACATGCAGGGCTGTACGTGCACCAATCACAATTCCACCCCACACAAGAAACCACGACCTCCATACAGGTCACTTTAAAGGGCATTAAGGGCTTGGTATCTGGTTCCTGGTTCACGCCAGATGAAAACCCGGCGAGAATCACTGTTCAGACTATACCAGGACTCGTCCGTGAACATAACCTGTCACCACTGTTCCAATGACCACGTACTGTGCTCTTGACACCTGGCTTTACGGGCTCTCCTGTGACCAGGCGTCAGTGGAATGCACCCTGCAGGTTTCCTGGCGAATAATTCATGTCTGTTCAGTCGTCGTAGACTGTGTGTCTGAAAACAATTGTTCCAGTGGCTGCGGTAAGTTCCCGAGCAAGGCTACCTGCAGTACTCCGTGGCCGTCTGCGGGCACTGATGGTGAGATATCGGTCTTCTTGTGGTGTTGTAACTGTGTGCGTCACGTTTCCTGTCTGCTCATATCGTTACCATAATCTTGAGATGACAGTTTGTGGCACACGGTGGGCCCGTTTTGCCACCTGCTGTGTTTGACCAGCCTCTATTCGCCCTAGTATTCTACCCCTCATATCGTCGTCAATATGTGTTCTTTGAGACGTTTTCAACACACAGTCACCATTAGCATGCCTGAAAACGTCTGCACTCTTACTCGCTGCACCGTACTCTGACATGCACCATCACACATCTGAGTATGTGAACTGCTGCCAGCACCACCGTGCGACGACCGCAGGTCAAATGCACCTCATGGTCATACCCCGAGGTGATTTAAACCCGCAAACCGCCTACCAGAGCGTTGTTTCACCATGTATCAGCATTTTAATTTATGAGCACGAGTGTAGTTACTGAATAATGAGTCACCGTTTAAATTCCAAGAACAATTCTTTTTAACCAAATCTCTTTTATCCTTCCCATACAAGAGCTCCAAATTTTTGTCTATCGACACAACCATGTTCCTTTACTTTGACGTCATTTTACTCTTGCAACGAACGGAGGCGGCACAGTGTTGTACAACCCAGTGTTGACTTGTTAATTGACGCCGTCTCAAGATCCGTACATGGCAGTTGACTGGATTTAAACTTAATGATTGTCATCTTCGTCGTCGATTGTAGCCGCTTTTATTATCGAAACGTCATAAAAAGATTCGGAGATCCAGATTAGCGAGGTACAGAAAACGAGGATCCACTATAATTACCTTTCAAGTCAACCACCCTTAATAATAGATTGCTTCAGGCGAACATTCGATTAACACGATCTTAATTTCACTCCCAGCAGCGATGTACGTGAGTTTACATGAAGTTATATCGGTTAACACGGATTTCATTTAGCGTGCATTATGCATTATTTATTGATCCATTGCGCCATTAGGCGCTCATCATTTAACCGCAACTTCCAGCATTTTCTCTTTTCTACTTCGATTTCTCTGCCAGAGCTGCGTTGGTAACAACGTTCGGTAATCGCGATCAACAGTGACAGCAATCATCACGTCAGCAGATCCAATAAACAAATGAAATTCTAAGTTCAGGTTTGCTTTTTTAGTGTGTGAAAACGAGCTAGTGGAAGTAATATTAAGTTACAACAGCAGCACGTGAATCATGGCCAAAAGGAAGCAGACAAACATAGATCAGCAATTAAAATAATGTTAGAGAAATAGGCTGCGGTGTTCTGAAGAAAAGCACAATTGGCGAAATGTATAGAGTTTTGAAATCTACATCATCCTCAATAATTAACGATCGTGAAAAAGTTCTTTATGCTTCTGCTCTGGGCTCTGCGTACAAATCTAACTTCGCCCTGGTAAGTAGGAAAACATTGAAATTTTAATTATAGATTGATTCTGCAGTATGCGTAGTTCCGTTGTGCCCTTAAGTGAACCTATGATTCAGTCAAAAGCAAACGAGACTTCAAACAATTTATAAATTTAAGATTTCAGATGCTCATGGTTGGCTGCAACGGTTCTGAAAGTTACACTCAGTTTCATCATTAACGCTTTGCGGTCAAGCAAATAGTGTTGACGAAGAAAAAGTAAACAACTGGTTGCATGAATCTGACCAAGTAAGAGAAAAGTAGGACTAATGTGATGTCTTCAATATACACGAAACTGGATTTTTTACAGTCTTTTCCAAAATCGTACGCTAGAAATAAAAGGTGACAATTGCCATTCTGGAACACACAGTAAAGAACGTGTAGCTGTTGTACTTGTACATAACTCAGACAGCAGTGAAAACACCGTCCTGGGTGATCGTAAAGTCACAGAAACCAAGTTGTCTTAAGAAATTAAACACTGGTACTTCATTCGGAACCTGCCCTCATTATAAGAAAGCTTGTACCGACAGCTCATCTTTCTGTAAGTGGTTTCTTCGTTTTAACAGTCGAACAGTGGCTGAAAGTAGGCATGTTCTGACTCTGCACACATGTACAATCCCTAATATAGGCCAACATAACAAATATAAAGGTTCCCTTTTTTTTAGCAACACGTGGCCACTCTTACTGCTCTCATGGTGTTATCGGAATCGACTTCGACAGATGCCATTGGAGTTACTGAGAAGGAGATGTAGCGTGTCACATAACGACATGCATTTTATGCTGTAGTACATGTGAACCTACACACAGTAAACGTTCCATGCACAGTAAAAATTGTACTAAAAAAAACAGAGTTCTGAATGCCCGGTTAACATCAATCCTTGGGATTCGTAGTAACGATGGTTTACTGTTTTCGTAGAGTGAGGGTCACGAGAAAGGTGTTGCAGACGAAAATTTTAAGAGGCCTGTCGAATTTTATCCCTTTGGATTGTCTGTGGCAACACAAAGAATGTTCTTAGACCATCTGAATGATTCTTTTACCGAAATAATGTGGAACGAGTCAGTTTACAAGATATATACACGATAAGTGTTAAAATTAGTAAACACATTTTTTTACTCCCACTCATGCAACAACACTTACAAACAAGGTTTATTTAAAGGCTGTCACTTTTTTAAACAGAAATTAGTCAGTGAAATAGGAGAAGTCGTCCGGAAGAAATGTTTTAGATTAGATTTAAAATTTACTTCTCAACCTGTCAGGCATTTTTTGTTATAGCGCAAATGACCAAAAAGCCTGCTGCTGTATATTGAACTCCTTTCTCTGCCACTGACAAATTTAAAAGAAAATGGCTCTGAGCACTATGGGACTTAACATCTGAGGTCATCTGTCCCCTAGAAGTTAGAACTACTTAAACCTAACTAACCTAAAGACATCACAGACATCCATGCCCGAAGCAGGATTCGAACCTGCGACCGTAGCGGTCGCGCGGTTCCAGACTGAAGCGCCTAGAACCGCTCGGCCACCAGCGGCCGGCTGACAAATTCAATAGTGGATAATAAAGCTCATTTTTTCCTCTTGTGTTGTACGTGTGGACATCTCTGTACATTCACTCCGTCACGGGACGAGTGACAAACAAAGAAAAAGTCGTATGCCATAGTTAGCTGGGAACATCGGAGGGTTTGATTAAAAACCAAAATAGCCTCGTTGAAAAGGAACTGCCGCATTTAATCAGTGAGCACTAGAAGAAAAACGATTTCCACACAGATAATGCAACTAAACCTAGTACAAAAAGGTGTGTACTGTTCTATAGGTTGCATTTTCAGTACACTTCCCTCAGAAAAAAACTTTGAGAGATCAATAGCAGGTTTTCAAATCTGAGCTGGAGGCTTCCTTGCTGGCACAAATCCCCCATTCTGCACAGGAGTTACTGTTCTCAGAACCCTGCACCGTGATGAATTTATTAAATGTGTTATTATGCTTAGTTTGCTTCCGGGTTTGTTAGAAATGATTTCGATTTATTTGCTTTCTAGTTAGGCTTCTATTAATTATGTAGCGACTTGTTACAAGAATGCATATATTTATCTTTCATTGTCCTACATCAGTTCAAAAAATAAACTTAATTAATTAAAATTGTCTTTCAGTATATGTGCAGCGCCGGCTGCGGTGGCCGAGCGGTTCTAGGTGCTTCAGACGGGAACCGCGAGATTGCTACGGTGAAGGTTCGAATCCTGCCTCGGGCATGGATGTGTGTGATGTCCTTAGGTTAGTTAGGTTTAAGTAGTTCTAAGTTCTAGGGGACAGATTGGCCAGGGTACACACCGGAATTGAAGAGTGGATGACGTATGTACGACCGCGATGACAATGAAATGATGGTTGTGGTAAGAGGCGTTACTTGCAGCCAGGAGAACGGATGGTACATACAATAAGAAATGCTTTGCTGGCTTCGAAGAGAGAAGAACAGACAGCGATGTCGACCTAATACAAGATACGCAGTGAGTTCAGAAAACAGGTATGACACACGACGGACTCCGCTGCTCGACTCGCTACGGCTCACTTCGCTACCGTCGCTCGCGCACGCCAACGCCACTATCCCATCGCCATGGTTGGAGGCAAGGGAAAGCAGCTCGCAACCGCACTTGAGCTTCTCATCAACGCTGCGGGGAGCAACAGCGGCCGCCGACGACAGCCGAAACGCACTCAGCGGAAACGCAAGATCGTGCAATGCTACAGGTGCCAGCAGCTGGGGCACACACTGTGGGTGTTTGCAAGAACGCCGTTGCGTGCTTGGAGTGCGCGGCAGCACACGACACCCGCAGTTTCACCAAGCCACGAGGGCTGGCCAGCAGATGCGCCAACTCGCGGAGCTGCGGCTATCTCAAGGAGTTTCGCCGCCAGCCCGCCACAACACGCCCTGCGGCGGTGTCTGGTGCCACGACGCCCGCATCGCGCAACCCCCCCCCCCCCCCCCCCCCGCTCTGGCGAGGGGTGCGAGCCGAGCCGACTCGAAGCCGCCACTAACGACGCCATGGTCGGCTTCCAAGCCGCGCTGAATGGGGGTAGGACGTGAAACGGGCCGACTTTGAGCAGGACAGGCACCCCAGGACACTGTCTATACTTTTACAGTTAAATACATAAAACTTTATTAGCATGATCAGGAAGGATTCAGAATTCATACTCATAGGAGAGGAAGTTCAAAAACATAACAAAACAATTTTTTTTACGTGTGAAATTTCATAATTTTTTCACTTCGTATTGGCTGCATTTGTTGCTGTAGGAACACTTTTCTTCGTAAGTAAGAGAGATTGTTCGATGGATTTTGTACAGCATACAAACCATACTTACAGGTGTATGAAACTCTCGAATTTCCCAAATCTGTTAAAAACTGTGGTAAAAATTGAGATAATTAACTATAAAATTCGAGTTTTCTCTAAACACGAAGTTTAAAACCTAACACCCCATTACTTTTTCCATAGATTAAATAAATTCTAGAGTTTTATACACCTGTAAGTATGGTTTGTAACCTGTGCAAAATTCATCGAAGAATCTCTCTGACTTATGAAGAAAAGTGTACCTATAGCAACAAATGCAGCCAACAGTAAGTGAAAAAAATGATGAAATTTCACATTTAAAAAATATTATTTTTTCGTGTTTTTGAACGTCCACTGCTATGAGTGTGAATCCTGAATCCTTCCTGGTCATGTTTTATGTATTTAATTGTAAAAGTATAGACAGTGCAAATTAAAATGTCCTGTGGTGCGTCTCCTCCTCTAAGTCGGCCCGTTTGATGTCCTACCCCCTTTAAGGAAGAGCTCGTAGCAGTCCATCGCCAGCTCCAGCAGCTGCGTGAGGAGCTGCGAGCTTTCAAGAAGAAGGTGCCCACTCCCGCGTCCGCCTACCCTGCGGTGCGCCCGATTTCGAAGGACGTCGCCACGCACACGCTGATGTCCATCGTCTCGCCACCGCGGGTGTCGATGGACATCGAATCACCAGGACTGCCTCCCCCTGTGGCGGCAGTCCCACGAACCGGGGAAACGGCGCCGCCAGCCACCTCCCACGTCGAGGAAGAGACTATAGGAGAGGAGGAGCTGGCCCTATGCCTGCCGCTCCCTGATGAGCGCAGTGTGCAGCCCTTCCTCAAGAAGATCGCGGCGTCCATTGCGGATGGGTCGTACCCTCCTAGCGGCAATCCGTATCCTTTTACGCCGCCAGACGTGCCCAAACCTCCCCCAGCACCCGTGCGACCTCCGCCACACTCGTGGTCTGTTGCACGAGGTGGTGTCTCGGAAGGAGCTACGAGCGATCAACGCCCTCCCCATCTTCACCCCCGACGACTAACAGCACATCTAGCAAATCGCCGAGAAGTGGCTGAAGGAGGAGTGGCGTTCACGCAGACGAAAACCTGCCCCAGAGGACGCAGCCGCCACCGCCTTCTTCGAAAATCTTCGGAAGTACCCTGAGGACCATCCGTACCAGAGGCCATCGATACCACCAGAGCCTACCAAGGAGGAACATCAGCTTCGCTGCTTAGACTCCTGCCACATCGGACTCGATGATCAGTCCGTGCTATAATTGGGTGAGTAAAACAGGTAGGGACGACATGTAAGCATAAAGGTAAAGTCACGGGAATGTCTAAAAGAGACCTTCATCCGGCAATGCATGTCAAATGGGTTTCGAAAAAGACGGTCGTGTGGAACCCAGCTCGCGCTATTCGTCTACGAGACTCAAAGGGCCATAGAAATGGGTTCACAGGTAGATGCCGTGTTTCTTGACTTCCGCAAGGCGTTCGATACAGTACCCCACAGTCGTTTAATGAACAAAGTAAGAGCATATGAAATAGCAGACCAATTGTGTGATTGGATTGAAGAGTTCCTCGATAACAGAACGCACCATGTCATTCTCAATGGAGAGAAGTCTTCCGAAGTAAGAGTGATTTGAGGTGCGCCGCAGGGGAGTGTCGTAAGCCGTTGCTATTCACAATATACATAAATGACCTTGTGGATGACATCGGAAGTTCACTGAGGCTTTTTGCAGATGATGCTGTGGTGTGTCGAGAGGTTGCAACAATGGAAAATTGCACTGAAATGCAGGAGGATCTGCAGCGAATTGACGCACGGTGCAGGGAATGGCAATTGAATCTCATGTAGACAAGTGTAATGTGATGCGAAAGATAGATCCCTTATCATTTAGCTACAATATAGCAGGTCAGAAACTGGAAGCAGTTAATTCCATAAATTATCTGGGAGTACGCATTAGGGGTGATTTAAAATGGAATGATCATATAAAGTTGATCGTTGGTAAAGCAGATGCCAGATTGAGATTCGTTGGAAGAATCCTAAGGAAATGCAATCCGAAAATAAAGTAAGTAGGTTACAGTACTCTTGTTCGCCCACTGCTTGAATACTGCTCACCGGTGTGGGATCCGTACCAGATAGGGTTGATAGAAGAGATAGAGAAGATCCAACGGAGAGCAGCGCGCTTAGTTACAGGATCATTTAGTAGTTGCGAAAGCGTTACGGAGATGATAGATAAACTCCAGTGGAAGACTCTGCAGGAGAGACGCTCAGTAGCTCGGTACGAACTTTTGTAAAAGTTTCGAGAACATATCTTCACCGAGGAGACAAGCAGTATATTGCTCCCTCCTACGTATATCTCGCGAAGAAACCATGAGGATAAAATCAGGGAGATTAGAATCCACACAGAAGCATACCGACAATCCTTCTTTCCACGAACAAAGTTGTTGTTATGGTATTCAGTCCTGAGACTGGTTTGATGCAGCTCTCCATGCTACTCTATCTTGTGCAATCTTCTTCATCTCCCAGTACCTACTGCAACCTACATCCTTCTGAATCTGCTTAGTGTAGTCATCTCTTGGTCTCCCTCTACGATTTTTACCCTCCACACTGCCCTCTAATACTAAATTGGTGATCCCTTGATGCCTCAGAACATGTCCTGCCAACCGATCCCTTCTTCTGGTCAATTTGTGCCACAAACTTCTCTTCTCCCCAATCCTATTCAATACCTCCTCATTAGTTATGTGATCTACCCATCTAATCTTCAGCATTCTTCTGCAGCACCACATTTCAAAAGCTTCTATTCTCTTCTTGTCCAAACTAGTTATCGTCCATGTTTCACTTCCATACATGGCTACACTCCATACAAATACTTTCAGAAACGACTTCCTGACACTTAAATCTATACTCGATGTTAACAAATTTCTCTTCTTCAGAAACGCTTTCCTTTCCATTGCCAGTCTACATTTTATATCCTCTCTATTTCGACCATAATCAGTTATTTTGCTCCCCAAATAGCAAAACTCTTTTACTACTTTAAGTGTCTCATTTCCTAATCTAATTCCCTCAGCATCACTCGACTTTATTCGACTACATTCCATTATCCTCGTTTTGCTTTTGTTGATGTTCATCTTATATCCTCCTTTCAATAAACTATCCATTCCGTTCAACTGCTCTTCCAATTCCTTTGCTGTCTCTGACAAAATTACGATTTCATCGGCGAACCTCAAAGTTTTTATTTTTCTCCATGGATTTAAATACCTACTCCGAATTTTTCTTTGGTTCCTTCACTGCTTGCTCAATATACAGACTGAGTAACATCGGAGAGAGACTACAACCCTGTCTGACTCCCTTCCCAACCACTGCTTCCGTTTCATGTCCCTCGACTCTTATAACTGCCATCTGGTGTCTGTACAAATTGTAAATAGCCTTTCGCTCCCAGTATTTTATCCCTGCTACCTCAGAATTTGACAGAGAGTATTCCAATCAACATTGTCAAAAGCTTTCTCTAAGTCTACAAATGTTAGAAACGTAGGTTTGCCCTTCTTTAATCTAGCTTCTAAGACAAGTCGTAGGGACAGTATTGCCTCACGTGTTCCAACATTTCTACGGAGCCAAACTGATCTTCCCCGAGGTCGGCTTCTACTAGTTTTTCCATTCGTCTGTAAAGAATTCACGTTAGTATTTTGCAGCTGTGACTTATTAAACTGATACTTCGGTAATTTTCACATCTGTGAACACCTGCTTTCTTTGGGATTGGATTTATTATATTCTTCTTGAAGTCTGAGGGTATTTCGCCTGTCTCATACATCTTGCTCACCAGATGGTAGAGTTTTGTCAGGACTGGCTCTCCCAAGGCCGTCAGTAGTTCCAATGGAATGTTGTCTACTCCGGGGCTTTGTTTTGACTCAGGTCTTTCAATGCTCTGTCAAACTCTTCACGCAGAATCGTATCTCCTATTTCATCTTCATCTACGTCCTCTTCCATTTCCATAATATTGTCCTCAAGTACATCGCCCTTGTATAGACCTTTCTGCTTTCCCTTCTTTGCTTAGAACTGCGTTTCCATCTGATCTCTTGATATTCATACAAGTGGTTCTCTTATATCCAAAGGCATCTTTAATTTTCCTGTAGGCAGTATCTATCTTACCCCTAGTGAGATATGCCTCTACATCCTTACATTTGTCATTTACTGCATTTTTATATTTTCTCCTTTCATCAATTAAATTCAATATTTCTTCTGTTACCCAAGGATTTCTACTAGCCTTTGTCTTTTTACCTACTTGATCCTCTGCTGCTTTCACTATTTCATCCCTCAAAGCTACCCATTCTTCTTCTACCGTATTTCTTTCCCCCATTCCTGTCAATTGCTCCTTTATGCTCTCCCTGAAACTCTGTACAACCTCTGGTTCTTTTAGTTTATCCAGGTGCCATCTCCTTAAATTCCCACCTTTTTGCAGTTTCTTTAGTTTTAATCTACAGGTTATAACCAATAGATTGTGGTCAGAGTCCACATCTGCCCCTGGAAATGTCTTACAATTTAAAACCTGGTTCCTAAATCTCTGTCTTACCATTATATAATCTATCTGAAACCTGTCACTATCTCCAGGCTTCTTCCATGTATACAGCCTTCTTTTATGGTTCTTGAACCAAGTGTTAGCTGTGATTAAGTTGTGCTCTGTGCAAAATTCTACCAGGCGGCTTCCTCTTTCATTTCTTTGCCCCAGTCCATATTCACCTACTACGTTTCCTTCTCTCCCTTTTCCTACTACCGGATTCCAGTCACCCATGACTATTAAATTTTCATCACCCTTCACTATCTGAATAATTTCTTTTATTTGTTCATACATTTCTTCAATTTCTTCGTCATCTGAAGAGCTAGTAAGCATATAAACTTGTACTACTGTAGTAGGTGTGGGATTCGTATCTATCTTGGCCACAATAATGCGTTCACTATGCTGTTTGTAGTAGCTTACCCGCATTCCTATTTTCCTGTTCATTATTAAACCTACTCCTGCATTACCCCTATTTGATTTTGTGTTTATAACCCTGTAGTCACCTGACCAAAAGTCTTGTTCCTCCTGCCACCGAACTTCACTAATTCCCACTATATCTAACTTTAACCTATCCATTTCCCTTTTTAAATTTTCTAACCTACCTGCCCGACTAAGGGATCTGACATTCCACGCTCCGATCCGTAGAACGCCAGTTTTCTTTCTCCCACGAACAATATGAGACTGGAATAGAAGGGAGAACCGATAGAGGTACTTAAGGTACCCTCCGCCACACACTGTCAGGTGGCTTGCGGAGTATGGATGTAGATTTAGAAATGACTTATGATAATGATGAAGATAATGATAATGATGATGATGATAGTTGTCAGCACGAATTCTAATGAGTGCATACTTATCCCAGGAGTCGAAATACTGGTGCAAATTATTGTAGATGCTTATTAATGCATCTGTTCATATCCAGTTGTGCGTGAACGTGTATCCTCAATCTTTTAATTGCCCGAATATCTTTATGGACAACTTGAGAGCGAGATAAACGGTGAAGCTTTGGCCTGCAGTCTCTCTCCCTTCCCAGGTTCCACAGCAAGTGGATTGCAGCTATCAAATAAGGATTTTTGGATAGACCAGAGGTTTTTGGACACAATTTTGCCCCCCCCCCCCCAAAAAAAAAAAATCCTTCAGATTTTCGCGTTTCGTTTTACAATTGTAGCTATAACATTCATTAATTAGATAACTGTACTAAATTTGACGAAAGCAGAAAATATAAATATGCAGCAAATTAAGCAGGCGAAAGGGAGTACGGAATGGGACTGGTAAAATTGCAAAAAGGCTTAGCTTGAATGGCTAGAGAAAAAAATAAGTCCTGTACAAGCATACAGAATAGGAGGAAGACAGATACCGCATATAGGAAAATTAAAGAAGCTGTTTGAATTTCGAGAATCAGATTGCATGCAAGTGCCCAGTAAAGAAGAAAAATCTGAAAGGCGGATTAAACTCATATAACGGTTATACAAGGGAAGTAAAGGTAGTACCGTAGAAACGGAAGAGGAAATAAATGAAAATGAGGTGGAAGATATGATATTGCGTGAAGAATTTGACAGAACACTGAAAGTGCTTAGTGGAAACAAGGCCCCAGGAATAGACCACATTCCCTCTGAATTATTAAGAACCATGGGAGAGCAAGCCATGAAAAAAAACTAGTGTGTCAGTTAAGACAGGTGAAAAATGTCTTCACACTACAAGAAAAATGTAATAAATAATTCCAGGTCCTGCGAAGGCATGTACTGACAGGTACGAATGCTATTGAACCATCAGTTTAATAAGTCATGGTTGCAATATACTGACACGAATTACTTACAGAGGGATGGAAATACTGGTAGAAGGCGACTATGGCGAAGATCAATTTGGATTCCGGAGAAATTTAGGACCACACGACACAATACTTACTAGAAATCCTCTGATAATGTTACTTGCACAAAGCTCTTTGATGTTTTGAAGGTAGCAGGCATAAAACACAGGGAGTGAAACATTATTTACAACGCGTATAGAAACGAGACTGTAGTTATAAGAGTCGAAGCAGTAGTTGAGAAGAGAGTGAAATAGGGTTATAGCTTATCCCCGATGTCAGTCAATTTGTATAATGAGAAGGCTGTGAACGAAACAAAGGAAAAATTTGGAATGAGGCTTAAAATTCATGGAAAAGTAATAGGAATTTGAGGTTTGCATTTTTGCCAGAGGCGACAAAGGTCATGGAACAACAATCTCTTGAAAAGAGAATACATGATGAACATCTACAAAAGTAAAACAACGGGTAATTGAATGTAGCTGAGTTAAATTATAAGATATTGAGGGATGTAGAGTAGGAAATAAGGGACTAAAATAGTAGGTGAGTTTTGCTGTTTGGGGGACAAAATAACTAATGATGGCCGAAGTACCTGTAGCTTGCATGTAAAATGTAGACTGCCAATTGAAAGAAAAGAATTTCTGAAAAAGAGAGATTTGTTATCATCTACTATAAATTTAAATGTCTGGAGTCTTTTCTGAAGGTAGTGTTCTGAAGTGTAGCCTTGCACGTGAGTGAAGATGAGAGTGGGAACTTTTGAAACGTAGTGCTGCAGACGAATACCGAAGATTACAAGCGTAGAGCGAATAGGAAGTGAGCAGCTACAGAACAGAATCAGCGATAAAAGAAATTTTTTTCTCGATTCGAATGATAGCTTCATAATTAGCTATCTCAGACATCTAATCAGTCTTCATAGTTCTTGCGTAGCATCACATTTACAAGATTCAATTCTCTTCTCTTATGGTGTTTATAGTTTACGTTTCACTCCCGAATAAGAGTGAAATTCAGACAAAATGTTTTAGAATATACTTCCTGGTATTCAGGGTTGTATTCGATGTCAACATATTTTTCATTTTCAAATTGGTTCAAATGGCTCTGAGCACTATGGGACTTAAATTCTGAGGTCATCAGTCCCCTAGAACTTAGAACTGCTTAAACCTAACCAACCTAAGGACATCACACACATCCATGCCGGATGTAGGATTCGAACCTGCGACCGTGAAAAACGAGTGATCGTTGGAGAATGAATTTCTGTGCAAACATTTGTAAGGACATGTGGAAGAGAAACAACGACTAAAACATTGAAAGAAACTCATTTTGATTCGCATTGTTGACTGGGTACAATGTTTACGTTCCAGGTTACAAACTTTACTCAATGTGACGATCATTTGCATCCACGACAGCTTGGAACTGCACTAGAGATTGCTCTAAAGCAGCCCGAAAAATCTCAGATGGGATATACGATACAACGACGCGCTCACTATGCACTGAAACTTCACGAACATTCTCTGGCGATGATCATCCTCAAATGCGACAACTGTGGGTTTTCAGTCAACCAGCGAGCGTAAAGTGTGCTGCATCGCTTCAGAAAATGTTCCAAGGCGTAATTTAACTTACTCTTACAAGAGACGTAAGAACAAAATCTACTCGAATATCTCTGTCACGTGGCAAAAGTTGGTGGGTAGTGTGAAGTTTGTACGGATACCATTTACAATTGTTCGTAGCACTTTTCGAATGATGGACCATAGAATGTTCAACTGCAGTGACACATCACGTGCACGGATTAAAGATCGCACACTGCATCCAGCATTCTCAACCATGGAAACAGGAACTTCTTCAACTACTTGTGGCGCAACTTACTATCGGCCTCTCGCAGGATAAATTCCAAAACCGGCAGTAAATTTAAACTTCCGATGCGGAAAGAGGAGTTCTCCGTATTTCTTTAACGCGTCGTTATTCGCGAGAAGCAGCAGCACTATTGCTGTAGTATTGATAAAATAGCTTTACGAGCAAAGTCCTGCTCACCTTGCCCAGACCCACGCTGCCTGTCTGCAGCTGTAATGCACACTGACGCATGTGTTTCAACCCTACGTAGCCGTCCCATTACCGGCGTATAACGGCAAGTCATGACACTAAAGCTAGTAACAACGCATATATTTGCAACGCACAGCGTGAACATCATTTCTATAAAATTGGGCGCCAATACGACAAAGAGTTTTCTGCCTACACTGGCTCAAGTAGTGAAAGTTTAATTACAGCCACGCATTATAGCCTCTTTATTCTGGTCATAATTTCTTAATTTGTTGCAAAAATTTGCAATTAACAACGTTTAGTGACTCATTTTTTAATCTAATTACCTCAGCATACTTTATTTAATTCGATTACACACCTTTAGACTTGTTTCACTGTTCAGTCCTTGGATTTTTAACTGTCACTTTTACTTCCTTCACCTGTGGCATTGTTAGTTACGCGAAAATTCCAGTGTTACACCGTGGTTCCGAATTCACGTTGAACTGTAGATCCCCCATTAACTGGTTGACAAGCCAGTTGATACATCGGAGGAAGGCAACAACATGCAACCTCTATTAGGACCGCGCCTACTAAAGCAGTTTCGTGTTCACATTCCCTTCGGGTTGATGACAGCATCAAAATTCTGAGAAGGGTACTCCAGCCAATATTTTCGGCAGCAGTTTTTAAATATGAAAAGGCTAAAAATGTGGGTTTGCCTTTAATCGTAAGGTCAGTACCGTCTTGCGTGTTCCTAAATTTCTCTTTCACCCAAGCTGATTTTCTTCTTTCTTTGAGTCGTCCCATTCTTCTGTAAATAATTCGCTGTTTTCATATTGCAATCATACTCGCGTCATTTTGGCGTATTTACTTGGCTGAAATCGTGCCTGTTCTTTTAAACTAATCAAATATGAATCTCAAGCGCCGGTCATGCACTTACTGCCGAGATGTGGCAACGCGGATCAAACAAAAATACAAATCAGGTTTCCTTCCATTCAGAAGGCTGTTGCACGCAGCGACTGTTATATTGACTTGTAAATAACAGATTTCAGCTATCAGTCGTCCTTTTGAAATTTTATTAACAGATCTAGATTTCAGGTAGAAACTAGCCATTCTCAATGCTAAGAATACAACAGGTACATAGTTAGATGATGTCATAAAAAAGTTGCAATTAATGGCTTAACTCATATGGTTTGTACATTACATACCACTATCATTTTTGATCAATGCATGTAACCCTTGAGGTTTATACGTAGTTCACATAGATGGCGATAACCAACCGATGAGTTCTCCAAACAGCCCGCCTTCCGCAAACATTAGTATTTAATGAACTGTGGATGAAGCCCGACCAACAGGCGTTACATGCATTGATCAAAAATGATAGTGGTATTTAATATAGAAACCACATGAGCTAAGGCATTAATTGCAACTTTTTTACGACATCATCTAACTATGTACCTGTTGAATTCTAAGCATTGAGAATGGCTAGTTTCTAGCTGAAGTCTAGATGTGCCAATAAAATTTCAAAAGGATGACTGATATCTGAAATCTATTATTTACAAAAATACAAATGGAAAAAGAAATGCCCATGACACTGAAAAAGGAGTGTGTCCTTTTTTTAGGTGTTGTAATTGATATACAGGTATGAACATTATATGGATACAAACCTTAATACTTTGTAGTTTTGGAATCTGGTTACAGTGCGTGGAAGCTAGTGGCGGCAGTGTAGCGTTCGGTAAAACATTTCCCCTGCGACGTCACGGACCGGAGCATGGCTTGCTAAGTTCAGGAAGCGCTGTAAAATCGCCACTACCGCCGTCCTTGTAAACTGCACCCGACTTTACGCCAGCTTCACGTGCTTCAGGACTTTCTTGTATAGTTCTTTACAAGTGATGCCAGCAGATAGCATTGGACAACAGGGGCTTATAACATCTCTGTTTTGGTGACACACGCATCCGGAAATTCTCGAAGATATGATCTGCCTAGCGACATAATCTTTATGTAGTAAGATTTCTGAGAATCAAGATGTAATTCGGTGATCTTAATGAAGATTACATCTGACTCCTCTTCCACTCTCGGCTACGACCTCTACGTAAGTACGAAACGAGATTGGTAATAATTAGATTTATTGACGATAAAGTCATCGAAAAACTACACAGTGATAGGAAAAACGCACGCGCGCACGCACACGCACACACACACACACACATACACACAATTTTTACTTTTGTCATGGTGTCATGGACAAAGAAATTGTCACAGAAATAAAAATATCCTGATTTCCCATTGTAGAGGATCATGGAAACGCGACGGCCATCCGGAAAAAAAATAACACCTTCCTTGATTAGATTTATATTTCATGGTGCATCTGTAGATGAGCTAGGTTCAAAAATGTGTGTGAATTCTTATGGGACTTAACTGCTAAGGTCATCAGTCCCTAAACTTACACACTACTTAAGCTAAGGACAAACACACACACCCATGCCCGAGAGAGGGCTCGAACCTCCGCAGGGACCAGCCGCACAGTCCATGACTGCAGCGGATGAGGTAGGCAGTGCAGAAATAGATTATGCAATAAAGAAGTTTAGAACATTACCCTTGCACCCAGAGTCCAATTCACGTACAATTTCAAACTGTAAATAAGTGTAAATTGTAACTGTAAATAAATATTTCAGTCCCTGCTTCCAATAAAAATTTTCGGGAAGTTTCCTTTTCTTATCAAGCGAATACTGAAACCGCAATTTTCTTTTCAAATATTTACAACTGTGAATCCCTTTGCCCCACTACCAGGTTGCTGCGATTGGACGGAAAGGATTCGAATTCTACTGCAGCCCCTTCTACTCTCACGACGTAAAAACAAGAAAAAATAATAATACTGAACGGCCAGGTATACTGCAATACATGTCGGGCAGATCGGTTGCGTCATTCAAGAAAGATAAACATGTGTAGTATCATGGTATCGACAAAGGTTTTCCAGAGCATTCAGTTGGTTGCAAGACAAATGCCGAAACTTGAAATCACCTCCTAAACGTTCTTAATTTGGAACCCCTTTGCCCATTACCTGATTACACGGATTTAACTGAAAGGAACAAAGTTATTTAATAATCAGCCCAGACCATATGAAAGAAGCGAAAGAAAAATGTAAGGAAAAATGAATTAATGAATAGTTTTTCAAGAAGCTGTATATCCAACGGGTTAATCTATACGTGTAATTCATTGTACCTGAAGTACAACACACGCATAATTTGAATCGATGTTTCTCAAATGAACATTGCAGTAGTTCCGCAAAGAGGCGGCAAACAGCAAGCATTTATCCGAAAAACCATATGCAAAGCGTTCGACTTGGACCCTATTAATACGCTGCAGATTCATAGAGCTGTAGTGTATTTGATACATCAGTACCAGTAATAATTATCTGCTTCTAACTTTGTGTACTTAAAATTGAGTCTTATGTTATTTTTAGTAAGTTAAATCATTTTTCATTGTCTTTGTCGCGACACCCGACGAAATGTTAAACACAGTAATGCTATTCCGAAGTGGAGCCATCTGGTGGTACCCGAACGACTGTAATCCATGCTGGGTGGAAGGCCACCGGCGTCATCAATTTCAAACGTCATAAGCCTTTAGAGACGATATAGGAGTGACGCTGCGCCAATCTCGGCATTTGCGCACGCAAGTAGCTGTCATAGCACTGACGTCACTTCATTTGAAATCCCGGCATCAGTGTTTACGCAAAATATCCCGAAGAATCAAGGCATCGACATTGATAAAAATCGATGATGACGATACATGGGATGTCAAACTTCGGTATTTTCAATATATCTAAATTTTGAAATACTGTGAAGAGCTCCGAAATTTTGCCAAAAACTTTTTCAGTTTTTATAAAAAAAATTAAGAGTTTTCATCGCTTCCTTTTAAATTAAAAAATTTATAGACTTGGTTAATTAAATTCAATCAATACAGATACCGACATGATGGCGAAAATAGTTCGCTAACTTGACTAACAGAAGCGATAGCTTTACATGACACGTCCTGAAGTATCAAGGAATCGTCAGTTTGAAAATGGAGGAAAGAGTACATGGCAAAAATGGTAGAGACCAAGACTTCGCTACAGTAAACAGTATGAAATGAGTGTAAGTTGCACTAGTTGTGAAAAGATGGAGAGGCTTACGTCAAACCAGTCCCCGAAGTGAAGACAGCAACAGCAACATTTCGCATGGTACGCGAAAACTGTGACTGCGTACTTCGAATGTGAATAGGAGTAAGTAGCAAGTAGAAATATGAAAAAAAAATTTACATTATTTTGAATTTTCGAGACTGCGCTGAGAGAAAATTAAACGCAAGAAGTCATTATTTTATAAATGTTTAATTCTTTATTCAGACTAAAACCAATTTGAATCATGTATGTCCTTCTTCAGATGACTGCATTCAGAAATGCAGAGGTATCAGTGGGTGACAGATGAAGTGGTGGAATTAACAGGGATATGAAAAATATAAATGTTTAATTTGAACATCGACAATATATGCTAGAGTGAAGCGAAACTATCTGGAAACTTAGAAGAGCTAAAACTGTAAGGACTGAGGGAAGATACCATGAGATAGAAGATTAAAACAGGGTAGCGTAGATGATGCACACAGACTAATGGAGGAGGAGATTAGTGTTTAAAAACCGTCGACAACGAGGTCATTAGAGACGGAGCACAAGCTCGGGTGAGGGAAGGATGGGGAAGGTAGTCGGCCGTACCCTTTCAAAGGAACCATCCCGGTATTTGTCTGAAGCGATTTAGGGAAATCACGGAAAACCTAAATCAGGATGGCCGGAGACGGGATTGAACCGTCGTCCTCCCGAATGCGAGTCCAGTGTGCTAACCACTGCGCCACCTCGCTCGGTCACAGACTAATGAACAGTCACTTTAGAGAGCACAGAAGAAGGAGCAAAACCGGCGATTTATGTACCGTGTGATCAAAAAGTCAGTATAAATTTGAAAACTGAATAAATGACGGAATAATGTAGATAGAGAGGTACAAATTGGCACACATGCTAGGAATGGCATGCGGTTTTATTAGAACCAAAAAAATACAAAAGTTAAAAAAATGTCCAACAGACGGAGCTTCATCTAATTAGAATAGTAATAATTAGCATAACAAAGTAAGAAAGAGCAAAGATGATGTTATTTACAGGAAATGCGTCCACCATCATTCCTCAACAATAGCTGTAGTCGAGGAATAATGTTGTGAACAGCACTGTAAAGCATGTCCGGAGTTATGGTGAGGCATTTGCGTCGGATGTTGTCTTTCAGCATCTCTAGAGATGTCGGTCGATCACGATACACTTGCGACTTCAGGTAACCCCAAAGCCAATAATCGCACGGACTGAGGTCTGGGGACTTGGGAGGCCAAGCATGACGAAAGTGGCGGCTGAGCACACGATCATCACCAAACGACGCGCGCAAGAGATCTTTCACGCATCTAGCAATACTTTGTCTTTTATTTTTTCCTAATAAAACCCCATGTCGTTCCAAGCATCCGTGACAATTTTTACCTCTCTATCTACATTATTCCGTGGTTTATTAAGGTTTCAAATTTATACTGACTTTTTGATCACCCGGTACGTATAAAATCGAGCCAGTCGCTTTTTAGGTGCCGGTCTCGGTGGCCGACCGGTTCTAGGCGCTTCAGTCCGGAACCGCACGACTGCTACGGCCGCAGCTTCGAATCCTGCCTCGGGCATGGATGTGTGTGATGTCCTTAGGTTAGTTAGGTTTAAATAGTTCTAAGTTCTAGGGGACTGATGACCTGAAATATTAAGTCCCATAGTGCTCAGAGCGATTTCCGGTTTTACTCTGACACTATTTATTGTACCAATAATCAGTTTTCGAACCACTGGAGGCTCATCATCAGATGGAGGTGTTAAAGGAACTTCATTTTGTGGAACATTTGCTAGGGCCGTGGTGCTGGCGGAAATAACCGAAGCGTAGACATAAGTTAACGAAATGTGTTCGGAATGGAGAGATCGTCATGTTTCAGAGTACTTAAACTGCATTGCACGTTGGTATTCATGGCTAATTCATAACGATAATGTGTATTTTAGCATCTTACACACACACACACACACACACACACACACACACACACACACACACCTGCAAAGTATTTAGGCATACTTGAGTTTGCAGTATCCTGTCAGTCTTGGATTCCAAGATGCACTGCAGTGTAAATATCCTGAAACGATCTTTTTGTTCCAACATATTTCGTCACTTTGTGCCTAAATTTACATAATTTTCATGAAAACCACGACCGTTCGGCTAAGTTACTCACGGTCCATAAAATAATGCTGCTGTAACACCTCTAGCTGATGATTCAACAAACTGTATCGAAGTCGTAAAGCGGTTGTTTGCATATTGTACTACAAAACTCATGTGTTAAAGTCTCAGTTACAATCCGTCATCCACGAAGGATACAATTCGAGGAACACATTTTCGTTTCACGAGAGTGTAACATCGATAAATGAACATCGATACTGCTTCTTTAATAATTCGGAATTTGCTATATTTAGTAGTCTTGTTTGGCTCCTGCTTCCTTGTTTACATCGCGGTTACAGCAAAATGATCGATCAGTACATCTCGCATCGTGCAGCAAGTGACCAGATACCGCGAAGACCGCTGTCGGCACTAAACAAAAAACAAAAAAAAACAAAAAAACAAGCAAGCAAGCACTCCGTCTTCAGGCCACAAGTGGACAATCGGGACCATCCGATCGCCGTGTGATCTTCAGGTGAGGAAGCGGATAGGAAGGGCGTGTGGTCAGCACACCGCTCTCCCGGTCGTTATGATAGTTTTCTTTGACCGGAGCCGCAGCTATTCGGTGGAGTAGTTCCTCAATTGGCATCACGAGGCTGAGTGCACCCCGAAAAAAGGCAAGAGCGCTTGGCGGTTGGATGGTCATCCATCCAAGTGCCGGCCACGCCCAACAGCGCTTAACTTCGGTCATCCCACGGGAACTGGTGTATCCACTGCGGCAAGGCCGTTGCCGGTACAACAAACCCCATTTATTAAATTCTGAGTTGGAGTCCGTCATCCACAAATCATACAATCCGAGGAGCAGAATTTCGTTTCACGGCAGTGTAACAGCGATGTATGAATATTGATACTGCTTCTATAATAGTTTGGAATTTGTGATATATCGTAGTCACTTGTAGCTCCAGCTGGCTTGTTTACATGGCGGTTACAGCTAATGGATCGATCAGTACATCTCGCGTCGTACAACAAGTGACCAGTTAGCGCGATGACCGCTGTCGGTACTACAAAACCCATTTATTAAATTCTCAGTTAGAGTCCGTCATACACAAAGAATACAATTCGAGGAGGAGAATATCTTTTCACGGCAGTGAAAAACCGATGTATGAATATCGATACTGCTTCAATAATACTTTGGAATTTGCGATATATAGTAGTCATTTTTAGCGCCTACTGACTTGTTTACGTAGCGGTTACAGATCAGATCAGATCAGTAAATCTCGCCTCGTGCAGCAAGTGACCAGTTAGCGCTAAGACCGTTGTCGGTACTAAAAAACTGATTCATTAAATTCTCATTTAGAGTTCTTCATACACAAAGGATACAATTCGAGAGGCACAATATTGTTCACGGCAGAGTAAGACCGATGTTGAATATCGATACTGCTTCTATAATATTTCGGAAATTGCGATATATTGCTGGCTCGTTTACATCGTGGTTACAGCTGAAGGATCGATCAGTACATCTCGCGCCGTGCAGCAAGTGACCGGTTAGCGCCGCGGTGGCCGGCCTCGAGGCGGGTGTGCGGCTTGGTGCTGTGCTGAGTGCAAGGGTCGGTAGACAGACAGACAGCCATACAGCTGCGGACTTACAGCAGAGCGCAGCGCTGGCGGCGGCGGCGGCGGTCGCACTGGCGGCTGTGCTCTGCCGCCACCGGCGCACCGGATGGGCGGCCGGACTGGCCTCGCCCGGCGCTCAAAGCGACAGCTCAGCCGTGGCCGCCGAGGGGGGACGTGCCTCACACACCGAGCCGCGCGCACCCGATTACCATTACTGTACTGCACGCCGCCGTCTTACGCGCCAGGCTACCCACCGCTTTACTCACAAGTTACACTCATACCTACGGTACAAGCCATTAAAATTGCTACACCAACAAGAAATGCAGATGATAAACGGGTATTCATTGGACAAATATATTATACTAGAACTGACATGTGATAACATTTTTACGGAATTCTGGTGCATAGATCCTGAGAAATCAGTACCCAGAACAACCACCTCTGGCCGTAAGAACGGCCTTGATACGCCTCGGCATTGAGTCAAACAGAGCTTGGATGGCGTGTACAGGTACAGCTGCACGTGCAGCTTCAACACGATACCACAGTTCTTCAAGAGTAGTGACTAGCGTATTGTGACGGGCCAGTTGCTCGGCCACCGTTGACCAGACGTTTCCAGTTGGTGAGAGACCTGGAGAATGTGCTGGCCAGGGCAGCAGTCGAACTGTTTCTGTATCCAGAAAGGCCCGTACAGGACCTGCAACATGCGCTCGTGCATTATCCTGCTGAAATGTAGGGTTTCGCAGGGATCGAATGTAGGGTTCAGCCACGGTTCGTAACACATCTGAAAGGTAACGACCACTGTTCAAAGTGCCGTCAGTGCGAACAAGAGGTGACCGAGACGTGTAACCAATGGCACCCCATACCATCACGCCGGGTGATACGCCAGTATGACGATGACCAATACACGCTTCCAATGTGCGTTCACCGCGATGTCGCCAAACACGGATGCGACCATCATGATGCGGTAAACAGAACCTGGATTCATCCGAAAAAATGACGTTTTGCCATTCGTGCACCCAAGTTCGTCGTTGAGTACACGATCGCTGGCGCTCCTGCCTGTGATGCACCGTCAAGGGTAACCGCAGCCATGATCTCCGAGCTGATAGTCCATGCTGCTGAAAACGTCGTCGAACTGTTCGTGCAGGTGGCTGTTGTCTTGCAAACGTCCCCATCTGTTGACTCAGGGATCTAGACGTGGCTGCACGATCCTTTACAGCGATGCGGATAAGATGCCTGTCATCTCGACTGCTAATGACACGAAGCCGTTGGGATCCAGTACGGCTTTCTGTATTACCCTTCTGAGCCCACCGATTCCATATTCTGCTAACAGTCATTGGATATCGACCAACGAGAGCAGCAATGGCGCAATACGATAAACCGCAATCACGATAGACAACAATTCGTCCTTTATCAAAATCGCAAACGTGATGGTACGCATTTCTCCTCCTTACACGAGGCATCACAACAACGTTTCACGTGGCAACGCCGGTCAACTGCTGCTTGTGTACGAGAAATCGGTTGGAAACTTTCCTCATGTCGGCACCTTATAGGTGTTGCCACCGGCGCCAACCTTGTGTGAATTTCTGAAAAGCTAATCATTTGCATATCACAGCATCTTCTTCCTGTCGATTAAATTTCGCGTCTGTAACACATCATCTTCGTGGTGTAGCAATTTTAATGGTCAGTAGTGTAATAATGCCATCACCGACTGCTCCACGGGGTTTCATTCGGGAGCCGGCATACGTAAGCTGTCTGGTAATTTGACGATTTTATAAACTCTTTCTTTTCCCATTAACACTTTTAATCTGTGGTTTTCTATTTTATTGAGTCGGCATCGGACGAACTGTAGACAGAATGAAAATTTTTACTCTGCAGCGGAGCGTGCACTGATATGAAACATCCTGGCAGATTGAAACTGTGTGCCGGACCGAGACTCGAACTCGAGACCTTTGCCTTTCACGAGTCAGTGCTCTAACAGCCGAGCTACCCAACCACGACTCACGACCAGTCCTCACAGCCTTACCTCCGCCAGTACCTCATCTCCTACGTTCCAAACTTCGCAGAAGCTCTCCACCGATCCTCGTAGAACTAGCACTCCTGGAAGAAAGGATATAGAGGAGACATGGGTTAGCCAAAGCGTAGGGGATAGATTAAAACTTTGTGCCAGACCGATACGGGAAATCAGGATCTTTGCCTTTCGCAGACAAGTTGAGCTACCCAAGCACGACTTACGAACCATTTTCACAGCTTTACTTCCGCCAGTACCTCGTCTCCTACCTTCCAAAAACTGGTTCAAATGGCTCTGAGCACTATAGGATATCCGAGGTCACCAGTCCCCTAGACGTAGAACTACTTAAACCTAAGGACATCATACACATTCATGCCCGATGCAGGATTAGAACCTGCGACCGTAGCGCGGACTGAAGCGCCTAGAACCACTATTCCACAGCGGCCGGCCCTACCTTCCAGGAGTGCTAGTTCTGCAATGTTCGCAGGAGAACTTGTGTGAAGTTTGGAAGGTAGGAGACGAGGTGCTGGCAGAAGTAAAGCTGTGAGGACGGGTCGTGAGTCGTGCTTGGGTCGCTCAGCTGGTAGAGCACTTGCCCGCGAAAAACTGCTACAAATTCGTCGAGCAACAGACCTCAGCGCTCGAACTGTCAACACAACTGGCACTGCTAAGACTATCCTACGACTTCCACATCGCTGGCAACGGGTTATACACAATGCTGGTGAATGCTTTGAAGGTCAGCAAGGCTTTGAAACACGTATCTATTTTGTCCGAGCTGTAAATAAATAGTTGCCACTATTAAAGTTCCAACCCTCTTATGCTGGACAGTTATCATCAGATTTAATCATGGGTAATTCCTCACCCAACTTCACCAAATAAAAGTTTGCTATAATCCTTAATCTAAATCTTATGGAGTAACAGGAGAACATAACAATAGAACGTAAAATGATCTCATCAACAGTCATCCAGGCGTGATCAACCATTAGGAACTAATAGAGCGGTTCTCCTTCTTCCAAATAATAAATTAATTTTACAAGTTATGAGATTTATAAATAAAAGTTATCTTACTCCATAACAAAACTTGCAGAATTTCGTTAGCAATTTCAGTGATCACGCCGTTGTAACAGAGGATGGCTTTAAGTTGCCAGGTATGGATTGGAAGACTCGTTCTATCAAAACTGGTACGAAAGACAAGGATTCGTGTGCCATTATTTTCAATGTCTTGTCCGAAAATTACTTCGAGCAGATGCATAGAGAACTAGCTCGTGAAGATAACATCTTAGACCTTCCAGCAACAAACAGACCTCAACTTCTCCAATCAGTTAATGCAGAGGAGTGTATCATTTATCATAACGCTGTGATAGCATCTATGACTGCAGTATTACAACGAATGTTAAGGAAGGTGGGAAAATATTTTTGCTTAGAAAGAGTGACAGGATACATATTGCATAGTATCTGAGTAGTCAACACAAAATATTCAGTGATGGGGACGAAAACACGGAGCGTAAATGGAAAAAAAAAAAAATCGAGAGCATCGTTCAATGTGCCTTAGATGAGTATGTTCCGAAAAAGATCTTAAGGGACGGGAAAGACCCAAGTTTGTTTAACAGCTGTCTTACAAAACTGCTATGTAAACAAGAAGAGTTCCATCACAAAGGCAAGAGAAGTCAAAACCTTGCTGACAAGCAAATGCTAAACGTAGCGAAAATGAGGGTAAGGACAACAATGGGAGGAGCTGTCTCTACAGGTAAACATTTGTCAACCTGTCTGGTTCAAATGGTTCAAGTGGCTCTGAGCACTATGGAACTTAACATCTGTGGCCATCAGTCGCCTAGAACTTAGAACTACGTAAACCTAACTAACCAAGGACATCACACACATCCATGCTCGAAGCAGGATTCGAACCTGCGACCGTAGCGGTCACGCGGTTCCAGACTGAAGCGCCTACAACCACACGGCCACACCGGCCGGCTGTCAACCTATCTGATTAAACACACTAGGAGATTTTGGTCTTATGTAAAGTCAATAAGCTGTTCCAAATCTTCAGTTCATTCAGTGACAATACTGGCACGGAAACAAAAGATACCAGAGAGAAGGCCGAAATACTGAATTCTGTCTTCCGAAACTGTTTCACCGCAGTAGATCCTTATACATTTCCATCATCCTACGAAAGTTGAAACGGCGGATATTGAAATAATTTATCGCGGAATAGAAAAGCAAATTCAATCGCTTTGTAGTGGAAGAGCATCGGGACCAGATGAGATACCTGTACGATACTGTAGATACGCGAAAGAATTTACTCCCTTTCTAGCAGCAGTTTATCGTAGATCGCTGGATCAATGAAGGATACCTAACGGCTGTAAAAAAGACGAGGTCACGCCTGTTTTCAAGGGGCCGTAGGAAAGATGCGCGTAATTATGGGCCTATATCGTTGACGTCAGTCTGTTGTAGAATTACGGGACATGTTTTATGCTCAAGAATTATGACATTTATCGCGAACGAAAATCTCCTGTAGATAAATCAACATGGATTCTGCAAACAGAGACCCTGCGAAACTGATCTGGCTCTTCCTCCATGAGATCTACATCACTTTAGACGACGGCTTTTCAGGGCGATGGTGTGTTCCTCGACTTTAGGAATACTTTTGACACTGTCCCGCACTGGCATTTAACGAAAAAAAAAAAAAATACAAGCTTACCGAGCATCGGACCAAATCTGCGACTGGATTCCTTACAGACAGAACTCAAAGCGTCGCTCTTAGGGGATCAAATTGGCACATTTGAGAATGCAGGCTTTCTCGGCGAATCTCGATGATGAAATCTTCTCGGGTTGAAGGCCGAGTCAATGTGTTGTTTTCCAGCAACATTTCAGCAAGTTTCTTACTTGCTATCTTCAGGCGAAGTGTCGGGTTCATGTTTCGTCCGGATCTTTATAGCCGCTGGGTGACGGGCTTCCGCCGGATGGAAGAAACAGGCCGCACCGAGACGAGACGCCAGGACCCGGCGCCTGCGGCTCCCCTCCCCCCCCCCCCCCCTCCCCCCGCGCGACCTCACCGATTCCGCTCGCACCTGATTGGCCCGACCGACGCCGAGGATGCAGAGAAGCCCGTGGTCCAGCGGATATAAAGATCCGGACGAGACATGAACCCGACACTTCGCCTAAAGATGGCAAGTAAGAAACTTCCTTAAACGTTGCTGGAAAACAACACATTGACTCGGCTGTCAACCCGAGAAGATTTTATCATGAAATTGGCAGATGTAAAGGGAATTTCCGGGTAGCAAAAGAAAATTTTATAGGATCGTTACAGTTCACACTGTATATAAATGATCCACTAGAAAGCGTCAGAAACTCTTTAAAGCTGTTCACAGATGATGCGGTTGTCTTTAAGAAGACAGTAACGATTCCCAGAAGTACGTACACAAGTTTGAAGAAAGGTGCAGGGACTGGTGTTAACCCTGAACGTAAATAAATGTAACGTACTGCACATACATTTAAAAAGAAATCAGCTACTGTAAAACCACACAAGTGATGACACTTTGCTGGACACAGCAATCAACGTTAAATGTCTACGGGCGACTTTTAGTGGAATGACCAGACACGGGAAATAGTAGGAAAAGATGACACGAGACAGATTCGCAGGAAGGATCTTAATGAATTGTAATCCATCCGCTAAATAAGTGGCTTACAAGACGCTTGTTAGGCAGATTCTTGAGTATTGTTTATCAGTATGAGACCCTTACAGGTAGCACTGATTTCTAGAGAAGGTCCAACGAAGAGCGGCACGTTTCGTCACGGATCGTTTGGTTGGTGCGAGAACATTACAGAGATGTTCAACAAAATCCAGTGGCAGACGCTACAAGAGAGGCGCTGGGCATATAAATTTCGAAAGCGTAGTTTCCGGGAAGTGCCGGACAGTATATTGTTTCCTCCAATACAAGTCAGTTGAAATGACCACGACGAGATAATTCGAGAAATTAGAATTAATACAGGGGCTTGTCGGCAATCATTCTTCCGACGCGCCATTCGCGAAGGGAACAAGGAAGGGAATATCAATTCGCTATAACAGAAGTACCCTCCGCTACACGCCGTCAGGTGGCTTCCGGATTATTGATGTAGGTGTAGAAGTAAGCTCCTAGTATTTCCCCAAAATACTGAGAGATAGCTGTATATTCCTCAGGACAAAAACCAAAAAGAAAGAAAAAGAGCTTATAATGAACACTAGGTTTATGACTTCTTTATCTCGCATAAATTCCTGATGTCGATCCATTCGGAGCACAAAACATTCATGCTATTGACATATTTACTAAATTTAGCCGCTAATGTTTGTAATTCTGTTCGGCCGTTGTAAAGAAAAATATACTGTTCCACATCGTAGAATAAGAATCTTACAGGAAATACACTCATGCTCATAAATTAAGGATAATTGCAGTATGTGGTGCCACACAACGTGGCACTACACAAAACTGGCGCTAATAGCATAGGCACATAGGGAACACACACGACACAGATATGTAAGTCCACGGTATTGGTGATAAGTTGAGAAAACCATCCGGAAACGTGCTACAAAACGCCACTGTTTGCTGCGCATGTGCCCCGACATCAATATGGTATATGATCACCATGCACACGCACAGAGGTCACACAACGGGTTGGCATAGTCTGGATCAAGTGGTCGAGCAGCTGTTGGGGTATAGCCTCCCATTCTTGCACCAGTGCCTGTCGGAGCTCCTGAAGTGTCGTAGGGGTTTGAAGACGTGCAGCGATACGTCGACCGAGAGCATCCCAGACGTGCTCGATTGGGTTTAAGTCTGGAGAAGAGGCAGGCCAGTCCATTCGCCTGATATCTTCTGTTTCAAGGTACTCCTCCACTACGGCAGCTCGGTGGGCCGTGCGTTATCATCCATCAGAAGGAAGGTGGGAGCCACTGCACCCCTGAAAAGGTGGACATACTGGTGCAAAGTGACATCCCGATATACCTGACCTGTTACAGTTATTCTGTCACAGACAAGCAGGGGTGTACGTGCACCAATCATAATACCACCCCAAGCCACGAAACCTAGACCTCCATACAGGTCACTTTAAATGACATTAAGGGCTTGGTATCTGGT
Source organism: Schistocerca gregaria (assembly GCF_023897955.1). Classification (NCBI taxonomy): domain Eukaryota; kingdom Metazoa; phylum Arthropoda; class Insecta; order Orthoptera; family Acrididae; genus Schistocerca; species Schistocerca gregaria. The sequence continues at coordinate 1,062,706,586 of NC_064920.1, forward strand.
TCCTGGTTCACTCCAGATGAAAACTCGGCGAGAATCACTGTTCAGACTATACCAGGACTCCTCCGTGAACATAACCTGAGACCACTGTTCCAATGACCATGTACTGTGTTCTTGACACCAGGCTTTATTGGCTGTTTTGTGACCAGGGGGTCAGTGAAATGCACCTTGCAAGCCTCCAGGCGAATAAACCATGTCTGTTCAATCGTCTGTAGACTGTGTGTCTGGAGACAACTGTTCCAGTGCCTGCGGTAAGGTCCTGCGCAAGGCCACCTGCAGTACTGCGTGGCCGTCTGCGGGCACAGACGGTGAGATATCGGTCTTCTTGTGGTGTTGTACCCTGTGGACGTAGCGTACTGTAGCGCCTGGACACGTTTCCTGTGTGCTGGAATCGTTGTCATAATCCTGAGATCACACTTTGTGGCACACGGATGGCCCGTGCTACGACCTGCTGGGTTTGACCAGCCTCCTGTCGCCCTGGTATTCTACCCCTCATAACGTCATCAATATGTGTTCTTTGAGCCATTTCCAACACACAGTCACCATTAACACGTCTGAAACGTCTGCACGCTTACTCACTGCACCGTACTCTGACAAGCACCAACACACCTCTGCGTAGGTGGACTGCTGCCAGCGCCACCGTGCGACGACCGCAGGTCAAACGCACCGCATGGTCATACCCCGAGGTGATTTAAACCCGCAAACCGCCCACCAGAGCGTTGTTTCACCTTGTATCAGCATTATCCTTTATTTTTTGAGCATGAGTGTACTTCACGACCCAATTCGCACCATTGTTTCCGCGTTCCCTCTCGTTCATTCCATGAGCCGACCCCTAGACGCCTCTTCTGCAAGCACCAAAAGCACGCCCCATTCTCTAGACGACACTGTATTCTGCAGCACCTGTGATCTTGGGACCAGCAGCGACGAGTGAGGCTAAAATGCGATACAATCTAGGTGGTATCGATACCTGTTCCCTTACTCTCGTCATGCCATTTAGTTAGGTGGTATCGATACCTGTTCCCTTACTCTCGTCATGCCATTTAGTAATTTCATGAAAATGCATTTAGATGAACTAGACATTCCGTGCTAACGATGTGCACGATTCTGATTTACGTTTATGCTACGAGAGGCGCGAATGCGGCGGTATTCAAGAGAGAAGACGGCGTTAGAGTCATTTTTATGAGGTGAGGCCGTTACCCGAGCTTATGGCGGAATAAATCCTCGATAATGGGCCGCGTAATGTTTTCTCGCGGGCGAGTGCGTGCTTAGAGGCACTCCTCAGCGAAGACTTGCAGGGAGATGCCGGCCGGATAAGGGCCGGTGTCGCGTGCCTCTGCCCGACACCTGGGTCCCTGCGGCTGTCTCTGCTTTAATGCGCTGCCTACAGACTTACGAGAAGCGTTATTTGCATCAGATTGATTTACCGGACTTTCCTATGCAAGGCACACTTCACTATCACGTTTACCACCAAACTGCGCCTGAAATTACACCGACGAGCCACAACATTATGACCAAGTCCTTACTATACTTGGCCCGAAAAAAGCATGTTCTTTGAGTATTTTTTTCTCTGGATGTGTTATAGATATCAATGTAAAATTTGGTCAAAATGTTTATTGTTATTTCCTCTACAAATGGGAATTTTTTTGACCGGAAATGTCGAAGAGCAAAGGCGGAAGTGCTGTCGGAACGAAACAAAATTTCGATGTAGAGCTCCACGCGCGATATGTCACAGGTCAGCCGGCTCGTCTGAAATCAAAATTGAGTTGACGTTAGCGAAGTATATAGAATTCGGATTCTTGCAGTTATAAGAGCCGAGGGGCATGAAAGGGAAGCAGTGGTTGGGAAGGGAGTGAGACAGGGTTGTAGCCTCTCCCCGATGCTATTCAATCTGTATATTGAGCAAGCAGTAAAGGAAACAAAATAAAAATTCGGAGGAGGAATTAAAATCCATGGAGAAGAAATCAAAACTTTGAGGTTCGCCGATGACAGTGTAATTCTGTCAGAGACAGCAAAATACCTGGAAGAGCAGTTGAATGGAATGGACGGTGTCTTGAAAGGAGAGTATAAGATGAACATCAACAAAAGCAAAACGAGGATAATAAAATGTAGTCGAATTAAATCGGGTGACGCTGAGCGTACTAGATTAGGAAATGAGACTCTTAAAGTGGTAAAGGAGGTTTGCTATTTGGGGAGAAAAATAACTGATGATGGTCGAAGTAGAGAGGATATAAATGTAGACTGGCAATGGCAAGGAAAGCGTTTCTGAAGAACAGAAATTTGTTAACATCGAGTATAAATTTAAGTGTCAGGAACTCTTTTCTGAAAGTATTTGTATGGAGTGTAGCCACGCATGGAATTGAAACGTGAACGACAAATAGTTTAGACAAAAACAGAATAGAAGCTTTCGAAATGTGGTGTTACAGAATAATGCTGAAGATTAGATGGGTAGATCACATAACCAATGAGGAGGTATTGAATAGAACTGGGGAGAAGAGAAATTTGTGGCACAACTTGACTAGAAGAAGGGATCGGCTGGTAGGACATATTGTGAGGCATCAAGGGATCACCAATTTAGTATGGGAGGGCAGCGCGGAGGGTAAAAATCGTAGAGGGAGACCAAGAGATGAATATACTAAGCAGATTCAGAAGGATGTAGGTTGCAGTAAGTACTGGGACACGAAGAAGTTGCACAGCATGGAGAGCTGCATGAAACCAATCTCAGGACTGAAGACCACAACAGCAACAATAGGATGCTTACGGAGTTGTACCTCGCTTAAGTTATTTGGGCCATAGGAAACAAAATGGCGTCCATTTGAAAAAAATAGTTTTATTTCATCGATTTTTCGACTTCGTCGGCCAAGTAAAAATATTTACAGTTGATGGATCGGAATAAAAGTGGTACGACTCCTAGACAATTTAGTTAGCTTCGTCGGAAACAAAGACTCACTCCAATTGGTTCAGTAGATTTGAAGTAACCATACCGCGCGATAAGAAAAAAAAAATGCTTCAAATGGCTTTGAGCACTATGGGACTTAACATCTGAGGTCATGAGTCCCCTAGAACTCAGAACTATTTAAATCTAACTAACCTAAGGACATCACGCACATCCATGCCCGAGGCAGGATTCGAACCTGCGACCGTAGCGGTAGCGCGGTTCCAGATGTAGCGCCTAGAACCGCTCGGCCACTCTGGCCGGTGCGATAAAAAAAAGTCATTTCGAGAAAAACGCGTTTGGAGTTTTCACTGCATATAAATGCAATATTATGTAACGTACGATCAATCTGCTATTCCGGGTCCACAAACTAGTCCTTCCTCTTCCTCATAGAGGGCGTTCTGCTGGATCTGGGCCATCCTGCGCTGCTCCAGAGCCGCTCGTACGGCCGGTGACAAGCGGTTATCGGCCGCTTGAATCCGGTGGTCGTCCGAATGCTTGGCGAACTGCGTCGAATAGAGTCCCAAGGTGACGTCCATCGTTGTCATGGTCTTCAGAACTGCTGAATACCCATCGCTGAAGCTGCTCACTGCCAGGAACGTCGCAGTCTCAACAGTCTTCGCACCAGAATGCAATTGCTTGGGGGCTCACTTCCAAACATGCGAGTTCAAACTTTCATTTGAATTTTGTGTGTTTCTTCCCAAGCAATGGTACAATAGGTAATCCTCCGAAAGAAAAAAAAATGGTGCGAGAAAAAGGCCGATTTCAGGCAGGTGCATTTTTTTGTTCAACTGCGAATAATAAACATTTCCGTTCCGTATTCGGAAAAACCGTTTCAGGAACGCATTCTAAACACTTTAATGGATTCAAAAATGCAATTAACAAAAATCGATTTTTTGAACCAAAAGATAGTAAACCTCCCCTTAATGGGGTATTAGTCCACCCTTGGAGCGCAGCACAACAGAGATTCTGCGTGGCATGGATTCAACAAGTCCTCAGTATGTTTCTAGAGTACGTCGCACCAGATGTGTACTCACAGCTCACACAGTTCCCCTAAATTGCGGGCCGGTGATTTGCAGACGCCGAGCTGGCGCCCGATAACGTCCCAGGTTTGTTCCATCTGGTTCACATCAGGCGCATTTGGTGGCCAAGAATTCACTATCAAGCTGCTGAAACTACTGTATCACGATTGTGAGCTTCTGGGACGAACAGTTATCCTGCTGGAAGATGGCATCGCAGTAGGGGAAGTCACTGAAAATGATGGGATTCAGGCAGTCCGCAAAAATGTTCACGTAGCCCACAGCTTCGATTATTAGCCCAGGTCCCAGGTGAATGTCCCCAAGAAGCGCAATTCATCCGACAGGGTGATACACTGATCCATGCTGCATCGTCGATGATCCAGTGCACACTCCAGTCGTAATTGACTGTGTTGCTGTGTCAACATGGAGCAGGTTGGGGTCAACTGCTGCATTGTTCCACGTTAAGGAGGGACGTTGATGAAATTGACCAAAAATGTCAACTTTCGATTTCTTTTTTATTTGTTAGTACAACTCATGGACAATAAGTTCCCAAGTTTCAATGTTGAAATCGCATCCGAAGTGCCTGAAAATAAATTAAAAGTGTGACGCGGCCTCCCTGCCACGCCCAAGTTTTGAAACAGCACTTCAATACCAGCTGATTGAACAACGATTCTTTCAACCAAACTTGAGCGGGATACATCTAGAAGACCGTGATGCACACTCTTTGGTATTATAGATCATCTTTGACTCTCTTCCGTATCTTATAAACAATAACAAACTAGCTGCATCGTTTATGACGAAGCAATTATTATTTTTTGCCTTGTGATACTGACGGAGATCTATGCATGTGTTCGATTCTTTCTTAATTTAGTTATGCCACGATCACAAAAATGTCGTGAGGATGATAGTGTTAGAAAGAATGGGCTTAAAGATAGGAAATTTTACTCACGAAATCCTGAGAAAAATAGATTTACAGCTCGTCTCTGCAGCTGGAAAGTCAGTTGAAGACCTGGTAAAGGAAAGAAGACGGACAACATGAAACCAAAAGAGAAGCGTTGAAGGGAAAGACGACCCAGAGAACAAACGTGTTGCCTTCTGAAGAAGTGAGATAAGGAAAACAGTTGAACTTTAAATTGCGTTTTCTGAAAAGTTTGTTTTTTAAAGTTTATGTACCTTTTCCTCAGATTCTGTGAATGCTAGAATTATGAAATTTTGTACACATATTTCTGTAAAACTAATACACGGTATTTCAAGTGCAAATTTTTAAATTCTGATTGCAAGCTAAGATATGGGGCAAAGTGCTTGGAATTTTGCAGGAATTTAAAATTATAATTGTGGAATTATAATTAAAAATTTATGGAAATTCTCCTATTTGACCTATTCTAAAAAACTCATGAAAGAAGCTTACAACGTATAAAGAGATGAAACAGAGAAATTTTTGTAGAAATCTCTTAAATACTTTCTGAGAAAAAGGAACATACATTATTTTTTGAAAATAAAACTTCAGATTTCATTTTAAAAAGTTGAATATACCCTACTGGCCATTAAAATTGCTACACCACGAAGATTACGTGCTACAGACGCGAAATTTAACCGACAGGAAAAAGATGTTGTGATATGTAAATGATTAGCTTTTCAGAGCACCTACGACATGCTGACATCAGGAAAGTTTCTAACCGATTTCTCATACACAAACAGCAGTTGACCGGCGTTGCCTGGAGAAATCTAGTTGTGATGCCTCGTGTAAGTAGGAGAAATGCGCACCATCTCGTTTCCGACTTTCATAAAGGTCGGGTTGAGCCTATCGCGATTGCGGTTTATCGTATCGCGACATTGCTGCTCCCGTTGGACGAGATATAATGACTGTTAGCAGAATATGGAATCGGTGGGTTCAGGAGGGTAATACGGAACGCCGTGCAAGACAACAACCATCTGCACAAACAGTTCGGCGACGTTTGCAGCAGCATCGAATATCAGCTGGGAGACCATGGCTACGGCTACCGTTGACGCTGCATCACAGACAGGAGCGCCTGCGATGGTGTACTCAACGACGAAGCTGGGTGCACGAATGGTAAAACGTCATTTCTTCGGATGAATCCAGGTCATGTTAACATCATGATGGTGGCATTCGTGTTTGGCGACATCGCGGCGAACGCACATTGGAAGCGTGTATTCGTCATCGGCATACTGGCGTATCACCCGGCGTGATGGTGTGGGGTGCCATTGGTTACACGTCTCGGTCACCTCTTGTTTGCATTGACGGCACTTTGAACAATAGACGTTACATTTCAGATGTGTTACGATCCGTGGCTCTACAGCTCCTTCGATTCCTGCGAAACCGTACATTTCAGCAGGATAATGCACGACCGCATGTTGCAGGTCCTTTACGGGCCTTTCTAGATACAGAAAATGTTCGACTGCTGCCCTGGCCAACACCCAGATCTCTCACCAACTGAAAACGTGTGGTCGATGGTGGCCGAGCAACTGGCTCGTCACAATACGCCAGTCACTACTCTTGATGAACTGTGGTATCGTGTTGAAGCTGCATGGGCAGCTGTACCTGTACGCTTCATCCAAGCTCTGTTTGGCTCAATGCCCAAGCTTATGAAGGTAGTTATGACGGCCAGAGGTGGTTGTTTTGGGTACTGATTTCTCAGGATCTATGCACCCAAATTGCTTGAAAATGTAATCACATGTCAGTTCTAGTATAATATATTTGTCCAATCAATACCCGTTTGTGATCTGCATTTCTTCTTGGTGTAGCAATTTTAATGGCCAGTAGTGTATATATATTCAAAGGATTTTATATGTAAATGTGTTACTTTTATGTAAAGGGTGGTACAAAATTTCATTGCCATATCTCCAAAAATGTGGATTTGGTGCATTTTTGAAATAGTGTGTGTTTTTCATCAACGTCCACACTTAAACAACGCGCGCTGAGCGGTGTGCTCTAAAACACTAGCGCCTGCATGAATCAAACAGCCAGCCAGATTTGACAATTTGACATTACCGGGATCCTCGTTCTCAGGTGCCGGGCCGTAACAATCTGCCCTTCGTCAGAGTCAATTCCGTCAGTAGATTGCATCATTTTGGTCAATGTCACAAGAATTACCGCCCCCCCCCCCCCCCCCCCCCGCGTATATGTTCCGCTTATATACCTCCCTTAGAGCATCACGTGCGCACATCGCCACCAGGCACTATGCAAATTACTGTGTGGAAAGTGTGGCAGTGTGTTACTAGTGTGCCGCCAGGGCAGCTCGGTGCGTGGCAATGCAAAAGCGGCCCGCACGAACGACACAGAGAGACTAGCTGGCTGGCGGAACGAAAACTACCAATGTTGATAGTGTTACGTTATATACTCAAGACTAGGAGCGCTAGATCGCTGTCTTTGGTTCAAATGGCACTGAGCACTATGGGACTTAACGTCTGAGGTCATCAGTCCCCTAGAACTTAGAACTACTTAAGCCTACCTAACCTAAGGACATCACACACATCCATGCCCGAGGCACGATTCGAACCTGCGACCGTAGCGGTCGCTCGGTTCCAGACTGAATCACCTACAACCGCTGGCCACAGCGGCCGACTCGCTATCTTTGCAAGCGAGAATAGTAGACACGGAATTTTACTGCGTACTAACATCTAATCATGAAAACAACCAAAGTTAGCCAGAATGCTATGGTGTTTTAATTCCAAAGAAAGGAGCACGTCTTCTTTACCCTCCGCTCACCGTAGTATTGACTGAATAGTACATTTTGACTGGGAGCGATGGGTATACCTATGATATTTTAACTCTGTGATTATATTTTAGACATTTCTTTATTAATTTTAATACCCATTAAATGTGGTGACGCTGTATTTTGCTTTTTACCTTGTAGGTTGCACCTGATGATGCGGCTTTAGGCCGCGAAATCAGTTACGTTTTAATAAACAACTGTTTTACCAGCTGTTAGCGGTGTTCTTGTTAACATAATGCCCTTCAACAGCTGCGGTTGCCCGGAATATAAAATAATTTTCAAAGTCGTAAAATACGCCAAAAGCTGTCTGGCGTCCTCGCGGGCCCTGCGCATGCGCGTTGCGTGCCACGGGGAGCTACGGTCCACAGCGGAGGCGCGACAAGTCACGCCAGAGGGCAGATATTCGCAACGCACGTGACGTCACATCCGCCTGCCGCGGCTGCGCTGCCCACCACAGATCCCGGACGCAATTACAAGTCAATAGTCCGATAGGGACAGACGTAAACAACGCCGTGATACCTCGGACATGAGACCTTGTGAACCCAATCCCGGATCATCAATTTGGCCTGCCAATGGCTACGAACTTTCGACTGCGCTATACACTGCCACAGAACAGTTTATAGCCATTCTGTAATATATATATATACGTAGCTGTGCATTCGTTACATTTAATCGTTGTAGCTTAGGAACTTTGAGCAAATTAACATGTTTCACACAGCGCAGCAAGACGTATTAATAAAGGAAATAAATTCCCTAAATGGCATTATCTTTTCTAGATGGACGCGAGAGGCACCGAAATCTGCATAACGCGTTCCTGTTCACAGGAGCGAGTACCAGCATTATGCTTACTACCGGAGCCCCCATCTTACTCTGTTACTCGCTCCTGTGAACGGGAACGCGTTATCCAGATCTAGGTGCGTCTCGCGTCCATTTAGGAAAGATAACCTGAAGATGCCTAAATAAGGCGAAACGCGTCGTTGAAAAATAAAAAACTAACATTGCAATCAAGACTGTTTTTAACCAATATTATTAAACCATGTTCAGGGTCAATCGCAATAAAACCTTATAAATGTAAATATATCCAACGACCAGGGAGGATTTATTTGTAAAAAAAGCACGGCGTCTGGACATTCAAGACCCTCATCATAGGGCAACCATGTTCAACTAACCTCACTATAACTTCTAAAACGTATTGCTGTAAAGTGCTCTGAAGGATATCCAACGACCCGGGAGGATTTATTTGTAAAAAAAGCACGGCGTCTGGACATTCAAGACCCTCATCATAGGGCAACCATGTTCAACTAACCTTACTATAACTTATAAAACGTATTGATGTAAAGTGCTCTGAAGGCTACAGAAGTATACCTAACCTTCAGAAATATCTCATCACTTGAAAGGGAAAGGACGCTGTAGTAATTTTAAGAAAGAATCGAGACAAAGGGTAAGCAAAAACTAACGCAACCGAACCATTTGCTACGGCTTCACAGGACTTCAGTGACGATAAGAAACAAAACTCTCCATTAAATTACGAGGCCAGTGTTTGCTAATCTCGATTTTCACGAAAGAGAAATTTCATCATAGGTAGTGTTATCAAAACAGTTACAAATCGAAAGGGCCATCTAACTTAGGAAAATAAACTTGTACGATTTTTTATTTTCCGAAAAGTAATAGTAAGTGACTACGAATATTAGGATAAGAAAGTAAGAAAGAGAGTATACTTAATGTCCGTTAAAAACAAAATCGTATGAGTGGCAAGGGAAATATTTGTCACGACGATGATAATGCAAAAGACAACCTACTTCGCGGAAAAGAAGATCGGATTGAAAATTACCTACAGCCATATAGGTCATCTGTATAAATATATAAGTCAAATTTCCAAGCAAATGATAACTGGAACATTATAGAGTATACTGAATAAAAAGTAAACAATCTGAATAAACAACATATGATCATTTGGCAAGAAAAACAGCTGATAGTAATAACGGAATGAAGAAAACAAAATATGAACTTATGTTTTGTACACACCAAATTACATCACTCGAATGGCAAATTGACTAAGGATTGAGAAGAAACTGTAGATGTCTTATTAGATGTTCCTATAGTTCAACAAATACTGCAAGAAAAAACCTCCAGAAGGAATACCAGATGAGGTGTATAGGTGACAGCGCTTCAATAGAAATGTCGAAAGCTGGAGACAAAGTACACAAAAGAAATTTGCAAACCTGTTTTCACAAGGCTTACGAAAAAAGGCATTCCCCCAAGACCGGAAAAATAACATGAATATGCTACTTCACAAGGAAAAGGACAGACAATGAAACACTGTACATCTATCAGATTCTTCTCCATTATGTACAATATATTCACTAAAATTATCAGCAACGACATAGAAAAAAATTATTTATTCAAGTTAAGGAATGCGCTACTTTTAAAAGTGGGTTAAATTACTGAACGGTGCAGCAGTATGAATTATACAGGGGTGATTCAAAAAGAATATCACAACTTCAAAAATGTGTATTTAATGAAAGAAACATAGTATATCCTAAAGAATATCACAACTTTAAAAATGTGTATTTAATGAAAGAAACATAATATAACCTATTATACATCATTACAAAGAGTATTTAAAAAGGTTTTTTTTCACTCAAAAACAAGTTCAGAGATGTTCAATATGGCCCCCTCCAGACACTCGAGCAATATCAACCCGATGCTCCAACTCGTTCCACACTCTCTGTAGCATATCAGGCGTAACAGTTTGGATAGCTGCTCTTATTTCTCGTTTCAAATCATCAATGGTGGCTGGGAGAGGTGGCCGAAACACCATATCCGTAACATACCCCTATAAGAAAAAATCGCAGGGGGTAAGATCAGGGCTTCTTGGAGGCCCGTGATGAAGTGCTCTATCACGGGGTGCCTGGCGGCCAATCCATCGCCTCGGGTAGTTGACGTTCAGGTAGTTACGGACAGATAAGTGCCAATGTGGTGGCGCTCCATCCTGCTGAAATATGAATTGTTGTGCTTCTTGTTCGAGCTGAGGGAACAGCCAATTCTCTAACATCTCCAGATACTGTAGTCCAGTTACAGTAGCACCTTCAAAGGAAAAGGGACCAAAAACTTTATTGGCTGAAATGGCACAGAAAACGTTCACCTTGGGCGAGTCATTTGCATACTGAGTTGTTTCCCGCAGATTCTCAGTGCCCCATATACAGACATTGTGACGGTTGACTTTCCCGTTAGTGTGGAAAGTTGCTTCATCACTAAACACAATCTTTGAAATGAAAGATTCATCTGTTTCCATTTGAGCAAGGATAAAATCACAGAAATCGATTCTTTTAATCTTATCAGCTGCAGACAGTGCTTGAACCAATTTCAGACGATAAGGTTTCATAACTAACCTTTTTTGTAGGACTCTCCATACAGTTGATTGTGGAATTTGCAGCTCTCTGCTAGCTCTGCGAGTCGATTTTCCTGGGCTGCGAACAAATGCTTGCTGGATGCGTGCTACATATTCATCACTCGTTCTCGGCCGTCCAGAACTTTTCCCTTTACGCAAACACCCATTCTCTGTAAACTGTTTATACCAACGTTTAATACACCACCTATTAGGAGGTTTAACACCATACTTCGTTCGAAATGCACGCTGAACAACTGTCGTCGATTCACTTCTGCCGTACTCAATAACACAAAAAGCTTTCTGTTGATCGGTCGCCATCTTAGCATCAACTGACGCTGACGCCTAGTCAACAGCGCCTCAAGCGGACAAATGTACAACTAAATGAAACTTTATAGCTCCCTTAATTCGCCGACAGATAGTGCTTAGCTCTGCCTTTTGTCGTTGCAGAGTTTTAAATTCCTAAAGTTTGGTATTCTTTTTGAATCACCCTGTATTTCTGTTGCGACTCTTACAGCTTTCAGAAACAATTTAATCTAATTTCAAGAGGGTTGAGTTGAATTGTTTGGGGGAGGAGACCAAACAGCGAGGTCATCGGCCTCATCGGATTAGGGAAGGAAGTCGGCCGTGCCCTTTCAAAGGAACCATCCCCGTATTTGCATGGAGCGATTTAGGGAAATCACGGAAAACCTAAATCAATGGACGATCGCGGGATTGAACCGTCGTCCTCCCGAATGCGAGCCCAATGTGTTAACCACTGCGCCACCTCGCTCGGTTTAATTTCGAGACTTTTATAAATCTAGACAGGAGAATAGATGGTGGCTGCGTCACAGAAGGTATTTTCTGTATTCCAAGAGATAATAAAATATAGAAACGAGATGTATGTAATATTTGGTAGTCATGAAAACATGCAAGAGCGGTATAGATGCTTACAACTGAAAATCTACATCTACATCCACATCTACATCCATACTCCGCAAGCCACCTGACGGTATGGTAAAGGATGGAGAAGTGTAGAGGAGGCTTTTCTCCAACAGCAGATGTCAAATTGCTGATGTTGGCGCTGATGATCATGGTAAATTATGTCTTAGAAATTTAACTTGGTTCGTCGTTGAGCTTCAAATGAAAACCGAGTGTGAAGTAAAGAAGGTGCCTAAAAGTTCACATAGACTTAGTTTCAGGACAAAGAAACGGAATTTGCACAGAAGTAGTTCATTTTCTATATATAACTCCGCAATTGAAAGATGTTCACTGTCGTCAAACACTTCCAGAATCTGTCTCATAAAATGAAGGGCAGTGAACGTTTTCAGAACTTGCACATCGTAGAGAAATTACAGATGACCCACGGTCACGAACGCACACTATTTAGAGAAACGTTTCGAAATTTAGACTCATAAAAACTGTCCATCCTGTGTAACGCAAGAGCGACTAAACTCATTAGCTAATATAGCAGCTAAAGGATGTCGTACGGATTATAATAAATCCTGACAGATTTTCTTTCAAAAATAATCTAACGAAAGTGACAGTATAAGTCACTGCTTCATTTACAAAAATTCTTTTTCCTGTATCATGTCTTTATATCTTGTTTCTCTTTATTTCCCTCCAGTATTCACTAATCCTTTGCCTCTGACGCTTTCTTCTCACCTCAGTAATTTTGAAGCGATTTCTATTCCTTCTTGCATTATAATCGTTCGATCTGTAGGACGTTTATTCTAAAACTGCCCCCCCCCTGTCTTTCTTCTCTTACACAGCTGCTTGTAAATATTTCTTGAACTCTTGAATTCCTTCTTGCATTATAATCGTTCGATCTGTAGGACGTTTATTCTAAAACTGCCCCTGTCTTTCCTATCTTACACAGCTGCTTGTAAATATTTCTTGAACTCTTGAGTCTAGGTTGATTTGATTTCTTTTTTACAAATGTATTGAGGAGGTGTTTGGTTACTCTGTTGTCATCCATTCTGGGTAAGTGACCAAAAAATATCAGTTTCCTTTAGAACTGTGTCCTTAAGCTGTCGAAAGCTTCATACACACTGATCAACTCAGGCAGTGGACCAGTAATTTACTATATACTGAAAATATCAGAAAACGGGACCTCAGTGATGCTCCAAAATAGGACAACTACTGAATGTGTTCCCTAGATGTCGTCCGCCTTCAAAATATTTGCGACATTTCTGGAAACCGAAAATCTCCTCTGTAGGAATCAACTCGGAATCCGCAAACAGCGATGTTGTGGAACTCAGTTCGCTCTGTTCTTTTATGAGACCTAGCCCGTAACTGCCTCATATCCACGAATGTAGACGTATTTTTACGTAGCACTCTGAGCCTGTGACGGAAATACAGCCTTCTTTTATTATCGCTGGTCAACGAATGCTACATATTTGCTTTATTTCAGTGACTGCAGCTGGCAGCTCCAACAGGACAGTGATTGTCATAGTTTCAAAATGGAGGAGGCTCATGGGGTTGAGGCCACGTGAGTGTGAGATTTGATTCTTTGTAATCATCAGCTGTTTTCATTATGAACTCAGAATAAATGCTTCACATATTTTAGAGAAAATCTAAAGTTTATGTAGTGTGCTGTGGGCGGTTCGGTGATCTAGGCTGGCACTAGCCCATCTGGCTTGACCAAACTGCCCCAACTATGTATGTGGAATTCCTCTGACGAGGAGAACCCGGCAAGTGCCATCATCCGATTTCCCAGGAACTTCGCTCAATGAAAGGAGAGTCAAAATACGCGAACACGTGTCTCGGCTTATCCGTAGATACTTCTGAAAAAAAAAAAACGACGGGCAAAGTCTTTGAGGTATTTTTGAGGGACTTAATGTGTCTTTTACCGTGAAATATCGGTACACGAAATTATGGATCAATTGTTAGCATCGCGGGCAATTAATTACACTCCCCGTTTTCGAAATCCGATTATTGTTTTTATTTATTTATTTTACTTTATTATTTTCATTTATCTATCTATGTCCCTAGATGGCAACTACAGGAATGTTTTTATCAAATTGCGGCATACAAGGGCATTACATTAATTGTAAAATTACAACTAGATTTCACCATAAGTATCACACATATACTTCGAAATAATGTATGTATGGGATGTGAAGGGGTTACAATCTTTTACGTTCCCGTGATCTGATATTTCATTCTCGTACCGCATAATTAGATTAATTCTCATATGTATTCACCTGTTTATTATTCGAAAGATTTGGTGCATTTCCCTTTGGTGATACCGATCACAGAAACATTCGACACAGATACTTCGAACACCACGAGGATCACAGGAAGGCAGGTTTGCCAGAGTGACATTTCTCCGTATAAATGTCAATCGGGAAAGAAATTTCCTTAACACTGGTGAAATTTCGCGCACTGGCAATAAATTCGCGGCAAACCACGCATAACCGTTTGCTTTGCCAAAAATTGGCGTTTGCAGTTGAGTGTAAATCAAGGAACACTACAGGAATTTCAGCCGGCCGGGGTGTCCGAGAGGCTACAGTCTGGAAACGCGCGACCGCTACGGTCGCAGGTTCGAATCTTGCCTCGGGCATGGATGTGTGCTTTGTCCTTAGGTTTGTTACGTTTAAGTAGTTCTAGGGGACTGATGACCTCAGCAGTTAAGTCACATAGTGCTCAGAGCCATTTTAACCATGAATTTCACCGAAAACAATTTCAAATAATTTTCAGATTTTTAAAAAAATTCTTTACCTGCATGCAAATTGTAGACAAATAAGGACAACATCGTATCAATGTGCACTGAAAAACAGTCGTATAGTAATCTTTTAGAGATATGGATATATAAATGAAAAGCAAAAATAAAAGTAATAATTGGGTTCCGAAAATTGAGAAACAGCGATGGTAACCACTGAGCCACGATTTCCTCTGACGATATTGTGCGGACGATACCTCGGAAACTTTTACCGTCGTTTTTCCAGCAACGGTCGAATATCTACGGATAAGCCGACACACTTGTTCGCTTATTTTGACCCCTCTTCCACTATGCGAAGTTTCTGGTAAATTAGGTTATGGCATTTGCCGTGTTGTCCTCGTAAGGAGGTAAGGGCTTTATCTGTGGAGTGGGCAGGCTTTGAAAGGAGGACGATCGCTGAGTGTGGAGACAATGGACGGAAACATGGAGATGGAACGAACGTGGGCATGTGTGGAAAGCGAATGCGATGGTATCACTTGATGCAAGCTATGCTGGCAAGAGCGTTTAGCTTCGAGGACGGAAGAAGTAAGAGGCACGGTGACTAAAAGCAGACAGCGGTGCATGTAATGTGTCTCAAGTGGACAGTGAAGTGTTAAGGCGGCCGGTGCGTGAATGTAAAGTGTGCAAAAACTACTGATATTCGCCAATATTACGGACGGATCGGAGTTTGAAGCCAGCGCCGGCTTCTGTGGCCGAGCGGTTCTAGGCGAATCAGTCCGGAACTACGTGGCTGCTACGGTCGCAGGTTCGAATCCTGCCTCGGGCATGGATGTGCGTGAGGTACTTAGGTTAGTTAGGTTTAAGTAGTTATAAGTTCTAGGGGACTGATGACTCAGGAGCTAAGTCGCATAGTGCTCAGAGCCATTTGTAATTCTTTTTAATCAATTTCTTGCGGAATGATCATGATTAATTATAAAATAAAACAGACATTTGAAAAAACATTGGAAATAAAAGTAGCATGGACAGGTCTCGAACCAGGGCCGCCTGGACGGGAGTCTCGCTCACTTGCCAGAACAGTGAAACTTTTGTGTATATAAAGAGCTGCCCAAACTTTAAGAGGCAATATTTCAAAAACGATGCCGCATTGGCACCTACAATTTTAAGGTGTGATAGACGCCTAGCCACACTATAAGCAGGCGGAGTGGGAGCTCAGAACTCGATGCATCTCCCAGAAGGCCCTTTCGTCAGCTCCTCAGTCGTACGTTGCCAGACGGCTATGCCGCTGTTCCGCAACGGACTCGAAACCAAACGACACCAAACGGCTCCTCCTCCTAGCGATCGGCGGTTGATTTGCGTTGGTTGGTCGGTTTGGGAGATTGGACCAAAGAGCGAGGTCATCGGTCCCATCGGATCAGGAAAGGAAGTCGGCCGTGCGCTTTCAAAGCAACTATCCCGGCATTTGCCTGAAGCGCTTTAGGGAAATTACGGAAAACCGAAATTAGGACGGCCGGTCGCGGGTTGGAACCGCCGCCCTCTCGAATGCGAGTCTTAGGTAAGGGTTTTACTGTTAACTTGTTGTCAACTCTCTGATTGGGGATTTCTATTAAGAATGAGCCAGAACTTAATTATGAATTGTGAGATTTTGTAAGCGCTCGAGAGGAATTTATTTCCACTGTTAGTGAACTATTTCTGATGATATTTCTGACACAGAATTTTTTGAATTATTATTTAGGAGGTTATTAATAATGATATCGAACCGGTAAGATTTTTCTTATAATTATTGTGCTGTTTTGAAATAACTATTATGGCTATTATGCGAGAATTTTAGTTCATATTTTACTGAGTGGTTTGATAGCAGTATGGTCCAGACATACGGTCTTAGAAATTTCTTCCTGAGATTAAGGCGCACATATTGGTAGAAAAATTTTTGCGCGGAATGCTCTCTTCGCACGTGCTAGTCTGCTTCTCATGTCGTCCTCGTTTCGACATGCGTGTCTGATTTTTAGGTAGCAGAATCCTTCGCTGTGTCTACAGTATGGTCCCTAAGTTTGATATTAACTTTGTCGATAACCTCGTTTCTGCTAATATTCAACATTTTCTCTTTCTTTTGTTAACTCTGAGTCTATATTCCGTGCGCATTACACTGACAATTCCGTTTGAAAGGTCCTGTAATTATTCCTCTCTTTCATTTAGTATATCAGCGTCATTAGTTAATCTCATTATTGATATCATTTTATCCGGAATTTTAATCCCACTCCTGAACCTTTCTTTTCTATCCGTCACTGCTGCTTCGATGTAAAGATTAAAGTCTTTTTATTTTTCCCTTCTTTTTCTTTTGCCTTTGCCCCGCTTCTCCGCGTGGTCGGCACTGTTACTATCGGAGCTGGTAAGGATAATTTAAAGGGTGCACGGAAGCCCTTCCTGTCGCCCATTACCATCCACCCAGGGTAGACATATGTCCACCCCAACTGTCTATGTCTAATGTTATCCATGTCAGAGTATACGAACGTTTTCTAAATGTTTGTGAATCATGTAAATGAGGCGTGACTTCGGGACCAGCGTGGTATTCACCTAGTGGGATGTGGGAAACCGCCTAAAAACCACATCCAGATCCAGGCTGGCCGGCACACCGATCCGTTAATACTCCGGGCGTATTCGATCCGGGTTCGACGCCTCTGCCCGAACCGCGGAAGCGGAGCCTTAACGCCGCGATTTTTCGGCTCAGTGTACAGATTAAACATTAGGAGAGAAATGCTCTCTATAACCTCTCTCCGTTTCCGTTCTTGCTGTTCCCTCTTGGTTCTTCTACGTTGTGTACGTTAGCTGCGTTGCCCCTCTTCCTTGCACCTACGTCACGAGGAGAGATGAGCCTCGCACCTGGAGCAGCGTGCCTGCGTGTGTGGGAGTGCGGCTGCGTGACACTTCCCAGACGCACCGGAAGCTGGGCTGGGCCGGCCCGCCCACGCCCTCCGCCCCCGCCCACCACTGTGCCGCCCACCGACATTCGCGAGCCACGCCCACCAGCACACTGGCGGCAGAAATAGCACCTCCTCTCCCTCCTCCTCCTCCCACACACGTGTCCAGTTCTGTTCTACGGACACACAACACCTCTATAGTCTGGACCCAATGCTGATGCTTCCGCATCACGCCTGATGCTCCACCAGAACTCCAATAGTCGTAACAAAACACACAGTGCACTGGAGTCAGAGTGGTCTGTTGTAGGAAGTGACAGACGGCGCAGACTGTTGAAAGGACATAACGTTAAAGCTGAACTTCCGTCAATTTCGAGGCTGCAAGGGAAGAAGCTCTATCTTATCTTGAAAAGGATGGGCAAGGAGACCGAATGGGTTCTGGTTCTAGAACAGTAACGTCGTCTGATTCAAAGCATGCAGCAAGCTTCTAGACTTGATGTCTTTTTGGTGACTCGCAATACAGAATTCTTAATATTTTATTAGTTTAGTGTAGTGCGGAGGTAGAATTGCGGCCACGGAAGCGTGGGACCAAATGCTATTCCTACCATAAGTCTTTTTTTTTCAGGACATTAGCATCGTACATCTCCTCTCGGCCGTTGAATATTTCGTCCAGCAAGATTTGCATTTGCGCCGTGTTGGATGGGACCTTATTTGATTACAACTGGATTCGGCCAAAGCCTTCTTGGAACGGAAATGTAATTTGATCTGCTTCAGCATGTGAATTCCTTAACAATTAGCTTCAATAACTGCATTTCCTCTAGTCTCTCAAATGTCATGGAATCCTCACAAGAGTCGGCCGTGGTGGTCTAGCGGCTGGTGTCCGCTGTTTGGGCATTGATTTTATGAATGACCTCCGTCGCTCAGCGGCAACCAACGGTCGACGTCTCCTACAAACGATCAGGGCTGGCCTTGTGGACCACCGGCTTCGATCCCTCGACATTATACAGCGCGCGCAATACGTGAATGTTTATCACGCCTCACGCATCCCCCATGTGGCACAAGTGTTCCCGGTTCCGATTACCCTCGCACGTCGTATGTTGATGGCGATGGGATCCTTTGTCTGTGCCGGGATGTTATTTAAAGTTCAATATTCCTCCCTTGCCCTTCCGCGGGAGCGTGGTGGAGTGGGCTTATTCCATGTGCCAGACAGAGTTACCGCACTTTTTGTTAGCTCCCAACTGAAAGTCTGGCGTCGCTGCCCGACGAGCCTGACCGGACTGCTTTTGCGTGAATACGCACCAGTCTCCATGTCAGCCCCGGTCATGTTATCCGACATTCCACCCCCCTTTTATCACTTTCGGTACTTCTTCTTTGAAATCAGTTACATTCTGCACTCCTTACCCCTTCTCCGTATACTCCAGACAAAGACTGTATACGACACCTTACAAATGTGTCAAACCCCCAACCCCATTGAACACAAGTTTCCCCAGATCATATGGCGCCGTGTGTGGAAAGCAGTGCATGCTGGTTACCTCGACACCAGCGTTCAGTCCACCTGGTATATCACCGTCAATGGCAAACAGGTCAACCAGTCTCGTTTGCACCGCATCCGCCTTGCCGACACACCACTCTGTGTTCACTGTGGTGTAGAGGACACGGACGCTCATCGGTTCTCATGTGGTCCGTCTGCTGACGTCTGGAGGCTCGCGCAGCGTATCCTGGCTTTCCTCACCCGACAGGCGCCTGCTCAGATTACTTTCCTGACGCTTCTATTCCCGGATGTGATTCATTACCCCACAACAAAAACTAATGCCGTGAATTGGATACGCGGTCATACAGTCCGCTACCTTTTTGGGCCCGATGAGAAATCAGAACTAGGTTATTGGACGTACCTTAACGATCGACATTGTGCACTTGTTCGCAACCCCAGATACAAGCAGTTCTTTTCCAATTTTCTACGGAGCGCCTTTCATGACCCGCCTTCCAGCTGGAACGTCCAAGCCATGAGATGCTGATGCTTTTTTGCCGATATGATGTTCTGAACGTACTACACACGGAATCCCCACTAAAATTTCGAGAAGACACGTTTGGATGTTCCGCCAATCAGACGGCGCAAGCGACTCCTAGAATTCTGGTGCAACGACTGCCATAATACAAAAAAATGAATAAATAAAAACATACATACAAAAAAAAAAACAAAGAAAAATAAAGAAAACAAAAATGCAATACAATAAACTAAAAAAAAACAAAAAAGTTCCTGTTCACAACAAATTTCATTTTTTTATCGCTACTCTCTATGTTTCTTCCCCCCTACTTTCTTCCTTTCCTACACCTTTGCAGTAATAGGTTAGTTGTTTTGGAATAGGTGTAGATAGGTGCCAACGCCTGAAGAGGTGCATTTAATTTTATTTTTTTGTTAGAATACAAGTGGCGGTGGCAAATAGACATTTTTTTTGTAGTTTTTCCTTTCCTGTCCAGATAAAAAAAAAGGGGTAGCGTCTTATTAGGGAAAAAAAAAGCGCAATGAGGAGCGTCACTGCCCTGAAAGCAGTTGTTTATTGGGGCGGTGGTTCGCCTCGTGACACTAGCAAATTTTTTTCCTGACATTCGCGTTTTTATTATGTTATGATATTCATTATTAGTTTCATATAAATATATACAAAAAAAAAAATAAAAAAAGCGGTTCTAGGCGCTCAGTCCGGAGCCGCGCGACTGCTACGGTCGCAGGTTCGAATCCTGCCTCGGGCATGGATGTGTTGTGATGTACTTAGGTTAGTTAGGTTTAAGTAATTCTAAGTTCTAGGGGACTGAAGACCATAGATGTTAAGTCCCATAGTGCTCAGAGCCAATCCTCACAAGATTTCTTATCAAATGGTTCAAATTGCTCTGAGAACTATGGGGCTTAACATCTGAGGTCATCAGTCCCCTAAAACTTAGAACTACTTAAACCTAACTAGCCTAAGGATATCACACACATACATGCCCGAGGCAGTATTCGAACCTGTGACCGTAGCAGGCGCGCGGTTCCCAACTGAAGCGCCTAGAACCGCTCGGATACTGCGGACGGTGATTTCTTATCGTGTAAGCAAAATTATGTATAGCCTATGTGCTGTAACATTCGACGTACATCACCCACGCAGTTATATTATACTGTAAAACACCTGTCCTGCCGTCATACCATCCTCTACACGCGCCCTCCAAGTCACTAAATTAAAAAACTAATCCAACATCACCACCAACACTCGCACTTACAAAGAGTGCGTCCGAATGATGCGTTCTTGGGACTACCTTGTTCATTATTTTTATAAATGATTTGCCCGCATTTTCCATGTGATGCAGGTCTGTATGTAGATGACACAGAACTCATCACACGTGATAACAATCTCGACAATGTGCAACACAGTGTGGTGGTAGCGACGGAGAGATCTACCAGTTTGATTAAGGCTTATGTACTACAGAGAAAGACAGCAAAACTAGAACGTTACCAGTCTTTACAATAAAATATTAGTATTTTACATAGATCAAACACTGAGCTGAGATTTCCAAACAGGCAAATTATATAGCAGACCAGCACGTGTCATATATCTACTGCGCAAGATGCGGATTCGGTCACTAAAGAACTCCCAAGCTTCAAAATGGTGCGAATGAAAAAAATTGGCTATGCTACAGGTCAGTCCGTTCCAAAACCTATGTTCGGCATTCGCTTTCGCCAAGTCACAACAAACTGTCACGTCCCACAGTAACTTAGACCTCAGGCTACGCTGCAGATCAGTCTGTCCCAAGCAAAATTTCAGGGAGCGTGGGGTGGGGGGTTGGGAGCAGGATTGTCCAGTATCACAACAATCTAGCCGTAAAGAGAATGCTAACTATGTCAGTGTGATCTAATGGCAACACCTGACCACGTCATTTTTAACTCTTGATCATATCCTCCGACAGGCACAGGAAACGAATATGCCGCGATACAATGCTTCCAACATCCCGTCCTACACGTCATTATCACAGTAGCCTTTATGTGAATTATGACGTGCTACAGGGTACATCAATTGCTGTGGAAGATACGAATGTGTTTCGTATGCAACCATGATAACAGTGCCACGTCTGGCAGAACTTGCAGCGCGAAATCAGCCCCGTGGCGACAGAACATGCGCCTCCACTTTAGCGAAGAAGTGCAAAGACATCAAGTGACGTGCAGTGCTGTAGGAAGTTCCCATGTCTTTTCGAGAAAGTTTTTAACAACTAAATTGGTGGTGGTTACAACAGAGGTATAACGGTTGAAACGGTTGCGTCAGGCTCGAGCCGGCCGCTGTGGCGGAACGGTTCTAGGCGCTTCAGTCTGGACCCGCGCTGCTGCTGCGGTCGCAGGTTCGATTCCTGCCTCTGGCATGGATGTGTGTGATGTCCTTAGGTTAGTTAGGTTTAAGTAGTTCTAAGTGTAGGGGACTGATGGCCTCAGACGCTAAGTCCCATAGTGCTTAGAGTCATTTGTCAGACTCGTTTCCAAAAGGTTGACTATTCAGAATCTCCGAGCATCTTCACAACATGCAAGTCAAGCAGCCTTTTGCCTCGACACGAGCATTTGGGGGAAAGGTGAGTTGGAAAATGTGTTTAAGTATTATGTACTAGAGATTCACCCTGGCTTCGAACGGTTAGCACCAAATATCTATCGCCGGACGGCTTGTTCATATGACGTAAAAAATATTTTTCAAGCGACTGTCAACAGCATGGTACACACTGTGTTGTCTTCTAATATACTTATTCACAAACGGTTTTCATCATTGATGATATTCACAGTGGAAAAACATTGTGACAATTTAACATGTCATACATACTGTTTAACCATAAAAGACGCCATAGCTCACTTACAAACTTCAGAAAAAGATACTTCACCAGTACAACGAAAAAACAGTCGAAAGTTTCGAGTTTTACTTTTTTTATACACTAAATGACTAGTTCAGAGCCGAGACCAATTTTCAGATCATTGTAACATAGTCAAAAATGGTATTTCCGAAGATGCGAAAACCATGTCAAAAATGTGCAACAGTTACAGCGCATACAGATATCTGTATGCCTGAGCAATGGTGCTGTGCACTTACTGCTGTTCAAATGGTTCAAATGACTAAGTACTATGAGACTTAACATCTGAGGTCATCAGTCCCCTAGACTTAGAATTACTTAAACACAGCTAACCTAAGGACAGCACACACATCCATGCCCGAGGCTGGTTTCGAACCTGCGACCGTAGCAACAGTGCGGTTCCGGACTGAAGCGCCTAGAACCGTTCATCCGCAGCGGCCGGTTTACTGCTGTTACATGGTTTCATGTTTTCTGCTTACTTAAGCCGGTAGTATGGCATGAGGTACCTTTTTCTGACATTTGTAAGTGAGCTATGGAGTCTTTTCTGGTTAAACAGCATTTGTGACATGTGAAATTGTCACATAATTTTTCCACTGTGAAGATGATCAATGATCGAAACCGATTGTGAATAAATGTATTGTAAGACAGCTCAGTGTGTGCCATGCATTCGTATGATGTAATGAGGGGCGAGATACTGCATGACGCTCTCGATCAGAGTGAGACGTACCCTTAGAAAAATTTAAAAATGACAGTGATGGAAAACCTCTTACTTTATTTGATTTTCAAACAGCTGAGCAGAACTGAAAGTACTCAGACATTTCTCTCTTTACTTATTCTGATCAACACTAAACTGACACGCAATATTTTTTTTAGCGCAACGCAATCTGACTTTCAGTAATACCTACAAAAGAATGGCCCTGAGTAACAATAACCAATGCCTTTCATGAATCACTTACCTCACAAAAATCTTCGTTACTCGAACTACTGCAATACAGCGTGCGCCAATATTGCCAGCTAAATAAAAGATTCTAACTACTGCCGGCCGAAGTAGCCGTGCGGTTCTAGGCGCTGCAGTCTGGAACCGCGAGACCGCTACGGTCGCAGGTTCGAATCCTGCCTCGGGCATGGATGTGTGTGATGTCCTTAGGTTAGTTAGGTTCAACTAGTTTTAAGTTCTAGGGGACTAATGACCTCAGAAGTTGAGTCCCATAGTGCTCAGAGCCATTTGAACCATTCTAACTACTGAAGACACTAACTACTGGTAGGCATAGTTGGCAAATGAAAGATTTTGATGGAGAACAAACAATGTATTTACATTAATAATATTCAAAAATCATCATATATATATATATATATATATATATATATATATATATATATATATATATATATATATATATATATATATATATATCAGTTCATGATATCCAGTATTACAAATTTACTCTTTCTGATGGACACACGTCCGCTTTCAAAATTCTGCCATTTCTCTTCCCACATCCACCACTGCTGGTAGCTCACCTCCAACTGCGCAACGCTACGCGCTGTTCACATCCAACTGCCCAACACTACAATAGCGGATATTCCAACAATGCAAACCAGCCACACACTTCACACAGCACAGTCAGTGATTTTCATATAGAGCGCTACGTGGCGTTACCAACATAAAAATCTAAAGAGCCTGCTTACAAGAGTTACATCTCACCTCGTTTTCGGAAGGAGTTTCCAAACACCACATTAAGCCTGATGTTTTCGAGCCGCAGTTTCTCGCCTCACACTTTTCATTTGATTCTTGCGACTACATAGTCCTCAGGCTTTTAGACGTTCCAGTGTATTGAGAAATACTCGACCGTTTTCTAGACTTAAATTTTTAACAGAAGAAGCGAAACCAGTGAATACGTATATCCTAGGCAAGTAAATTCATTGTTAGCGTTATGTTTATAGACTGCAGCGACGAGTAAAAATGGTATCACGGCCGGTAATCGAACCGAGGTCCCCTGTTAACTGGGCAGGTGCATGAGCCACTGAGCCACCTTGGCAGAGTGGTTCACAGAACTGCACGGATTACCGTGGCACGCCTCTCTCCTCTGTCCAAATTCTCACTGCCACCTCAGTCTACTTTAAATTCCCCCTTACACGTGTACAAAATTACCGAGGCTCTCCGTGTTCTGGAGTGGGATGGAGGCGTGTCACGTTAGTCCATGCACTTTTGTACTTTGCTGTGCCGAAATGGTTTACTGGCTAATGCATCTGCCTACTTTGCAGGAAATCTGGGTTCGATTACCGACCTAGGTACAAAATTTCACTCACCGTTTCAGTCTATGTACATAAAATCGTTTGTATGAGACCAGTAAAGTCACTGTCATTTAAATTCATTGTTGGTTTATATTCGTAAAGGTAAGATTGCGGGGCTGAATTCCGTCACTGACATAAACTTCTGAGAGTACTTCAGTCACTGAGGTAAAAAAAGCACCATATATTGGTTCTTTTGTGTACTGCACCGTGATGATTGTGTCACTGCGGCAGACATGTGAACTACTAAGCTGAGTAGACTCTTAAATTTTAAATTACTATACGTTTTTTCCCGCGATCAGATTTTGATGAAATAAAGCCTGCGTGTTGCCCCACACTACCTGTGAAAACCTCATGGAAATTCGTCTCGTCGTTTTGCAGCTTAGCGTGTTCAAACAAGCAAACAGATAAAGTTTTTAAAAAATAATCTTATTGTATTCTGTTATACTCCCTGCATCTCCGGTAATCAGTGTTTGGAAAATATTCTCCTTGTAGAGACACGATTGGTTTACAGTTTTATTATCAGTATAGATTAGTATCCATTTGATCCACGTCCACTCCAATGCTAAAATCCAAATGACTGAATGTGTCAATGAGTTTGTATGCAAAGATCTGCAGGAAACCAGAATTAACAACTCCGTATCTGGGTTTCTGACAGATTAACAGTAATCTTGTAGTCGTGTTTAGCAGGAAACTCAGGTCAGGCCGGAAGTGTATCGTTTCTACTAAAACACCCCTAGGCAGAATTTGGCACTTTAGCGATGGGCCAGTTCCATCCTGTATCTCCCATCAGGGCGCGACCTGTCAAATTCGCCAACTCTCTCTCCGAACGCATAAATTGATGCTCTGTAGAGCTTACTGTTACATCTTAGAGTCAGGTTTTGGTCTGTGTTATTTCAACACGTAGTGGTGCTTGATCTTTTTCTTTTAGAAACTTCCTAACAGATTATAACTGTGTATCGGACCGAGACTCGAAATCGGGACCTATGCCTTTCGCGGGCAAGTGCTCTATCAACTGAGCTACCCAAGCACGACTCACGCTCCGTCCTCACAGCTTCACTTCTACCAGTACCTCGTCTCCTACCTTTCTTTTAGCACTGTAATATGATAGAAAGTGTTTCGCGATTTATTAAGTTAATTTCATGTATCGGGTGCATTCAGTACAAAGGGCTTTATTCACTTCGAAATGAAACCATGTAAATCCATAGTCCTTTACACTTAGTATTTAATGAATCGTTTAGTTACTATCAGCTCGCGAGACTTACATAAATTATTTTATTAAAATTACCATCGCTTTTAAACCCGTAAGCGATAAAATGGTTCAAATGGCTCTGAGCGCTATGGGACTTAACATCGGTGGTCATCAGTCTCTTAAAACTTAGAACTAATTAAACCTAACTAACCTAAGGGCATCACACACTTCCATGCCCGAGGCAGGATTCGAACCTGCGACCGTAGCAGCAGCGCGGTTCCGGACTGAAGCTCCTAGACTGCACGGCCACACAGGCCGGCCGTAAGCGATATTTAAGAACTTGGTTTTCGTTTGTTTACAACATGGTGTCACGGTCAAATTAAATTCATTCTGAAGTGCACAGACTAGCGCCCTCGCAATATATCTTGGTCACTCTACGACAATTTCTTTTGCATACTTCACAAGAGTTGCAATAATTTTTCTCAGGCTTGGACGTAATCTCGGGGTGCATTCCATGCCTCGTGTCCCTTGTTTTACACCCATCAAGTAATGGTGTAATCCTCCTTATAATACAAAAAATTACCTGTGGAACGACTACTTACGCACTTTAACTACCATGGTATAGAGTTTGAAACCTGCCCGTATCCTGAATTCTTACCCTCCGATGGTTAATTGCATGGCGTAAAAGATTTAATACATCCGTAGCATCCTAGCATGCTTGACTATACGAATATGTGTGAGTAATTCATGGTATTTTAGGCCACCATATATTCCAGATATCTCTCGAACAAGAGAATAGCTATGTTTATGGCGATAGCTTTGAGTCCATTAATCCTAATTTTACCTGTGTTGAGGATCTTTTAATTAATTAAATAACCGGGGGGAAGATTAAGTTTAAATTACCATATTTTGCGAATTGTGTCCGTATGTTACAAGGTTCATATTTCTTCCTTACGTATGTCCATGACAATTTAATGTTTTTCAGTCGAAAATTAATTCCCATTCTTTATGATCGTCAACCTGTTCTTTTTTTTGGAGCCCGATTCCGAACTAGATCGGTTCCCCTGTATTCACCCCACTCCAACGCCGTGATTTGCATGTTAATGTTTTTCGGAATAGCAATTAAATTGATTTACGGTAATGACTCCCAGGTCGATCCATACTTTATCACGTTCCACTGAGCTTGTGTGTGAAGCCTGTGTCGAAAGCTGGAAGAAACCAACTATTGTTTTCCCCAAGCAGATCACTCACTTGCTGTCCTTCTGTCTGAGGCGTCGGACTTCGTTTCTTACAGCAGGTGTTTCGTCGCCTGCTAAAGACTTTATTAAAAAAAAAGGGGGGGACAGCAAGGAAGCTACAGGCCGATGAAACTCAGTCTGGCACTGCATCTATTTAGAAACGGACACCTGAATGAGAAGTAGCCCTGTGACAGGTTTCCTAAACTACCACTCACAATAATGCAGCCGCCAGGCGAGCAAAGGACTTGATGCGGGACAAGTCAAAAGAACAAATGTTCACACAAACAATGTCTTCAGACTAAGGACCTTTCCCTACGGAGAGAGCAGAAATGAACTGACATCAATCGCTATAAGAAAGAAACTAGCCCTGGGTCACGAAGACCATCACAGAAACAGCTGTCGGACTTCACAGCTAGTCACGCTACATGTCGATTTGCAGCGCCGGTATCCCGCCGTGCAAACGCAGCGATACCACAGTCGCAACCATTGTAGTTACCGCGTGATTAGCAATTCTAAACACCACGAGCAACTCGCGGAAGGCTACATCAAGGCTACCGCCGAGGTAATGGAAAACAACACTTGACACAAAATGGCGGCAAATGCTGCACGATGAACATCGTTATGTCGGCACCTTCAGAATCTGCAACGGAATGGGACGGAGAGTTGGCCTCCAGGTACATTAGACACGGTCGATGAACTGCGGTGCACCTCCGCGGCTTACGAGAAGTTCCTTGCGGCTAAACAAACACGGGTAGGAGGTGAAACCGTTACTGCTGTTTTGGCCGACTGCAGTGGCGTAGTTCCTGCCTTCAAGTTGGGTGGCCGTAACACGTGCGGATTCTTATAACGAGAGAGAACTGTGTATATGTCCGTCATGCTGTGGTTTCAACGACGTTTCGAAATAACGGCCAGGAAACCAAGATGTATTTCGCCAATTTGAGCGTTTCATGTATTAAATAAAAGGGGAATCCTGCCCCCCCCCCCCCCCCCCCAACCCTAACCGATGATCCTGTGTATGAAAATTCCTCGGTAGTGTCTGCGGACCTGGGAAAGTTAATTTAATACATCTACATCTACACCCATACCTGACGGTGTCTGGCGGAGGGTACCTAGAGTACCTCTATCTGTTCTCCCTTCTATCCCAGTCTCGTATTGTTCGTGGAAAGAAGGGTTGTCGGTATGTCTCTGTGTGGGCTCTAATCTCTCTGATTTTATCCTCACGGTCTCCTCGCGAGATATACGTAGGAGGGAGCAATATACTGCTTGATTCCTACGGTGAAGGTATGCTCTCGAAACTTCAGCAAAAGCCCGTACCGAGCTACTGAGCGTCTCTCGTGCAGAGTCTTCCACTGGAGTTTGTCTATCATCTCCGTAACGCTTTCGCGATTACTGAATGATCCTGTCAGCAAAAACCCGTACCGAGCTACTGAGCGTCTCTCGTGCAGAGTCTTCCACTGGAGTTTATCTATCATCTCCGTAACGCTTTCGCGATTACTGAATGATCCTGTCAGCAAAAACCCGTACCGAGCTACTGAGCGTCTCTCGTGCAGAGTCTTCCACTGGAGTTTATCTATCATCTCCGTAACGCTTTCGCGATTACTGAATGATCCTGTCAGCAAAAACCCGTACCGAGCTACTGAGCGTCTCTCGTGCAGAGTCTTCCACTGGAGTTTATCTATCATCTCCGTAACGCTTTCGCGATTACTGAATGATCCTGTAACGAAGCGCGCTGCTCTCCGTTGGATCTTCTCTATCTCTTCTATCAACACTATCCGGTACGGGATCCTCCACTGCTGAGCAATATTCAAGCAGTGGACGAACAAGCGTACTGTAACCTACTTCCTTTGTTTTCGGGTTTCATTTCCTTAGGATTCTTCCAATGAATCTCAGTCTGGCATCTGCTTTACCGACGATCAACTTTATATGATCATTCCATTATAAATCACTCCTAATTCGTACTCCCAGATAATTTACAGAAATAACTGCTTCCAGTTGTTGACCTGCTGTATTGTAGCTAAATGATAACGGCTCTTTCTTTGTATGTGTTCGCAGCACATTACACTTGTTTACAGTGAGATTCAATTGCTATTCCCTGCACCATGCGGCAATTCGCTGCAGATCCTCCTGCATTTCAGCACCATTTTCCATAGTTACAACCTCTCGATATACCACAGCATCATCGGCAAAAAGCCTCAGTGAACTTCCGATGTCATCCACAAGGTCATTTATGTATATTGTGAATAGCAACGGTCCTACGACACTCCCATGCGGCACACCTGAAATCACTCTTACTTCGGAGGACTTCTCTCCATTGAGAATGACATGCTACGTTCTGTTATCTAGGAAGTCTTCAATCCAATCACACAATTGGTCTGATAGTCCATATGCTCTTACTTTGTTCATTAAACGACTGTGGGGAACTGTATCGAACGCCTTGCGGAAGTCAAGAAACACGGCATCTACCTGGGAACCCGTGTCTATGGCCCTCTGAGTCTCGTGGACGAATAGCGAGAGCTGGGTTTCAGACGATTATTAAATGAGAAATTAAGATTGATGACTTGTTTATTAACCAACAGACCATTCTGAGTTTGGTATCAATTTACTCGGAATTTTATTGGATGTTTGAATATTTGAGTTTTATTTCTCTCTTTTCCTTTGTGATGAGGATTGGTCTGGACGGAAGCCGTGGCCTTGCCCCGTGTGTTATGTGCTTGAGAGTCACGGCTTTACATGTGTTAGTGCATACGAGTTACCTGTTGTGCTTTTATTGTGCCTGTGCAACCTAATATAATCAATCAACAAAAGATCTATAGTCCTTGAAAGTGACGTAAGCTGAATGATGAAACTTTCGCTTGTGCAAGAGGTCCTTGTCTAAGTTTCATTTTATTAATATTCACTACAAATTCGTTTAGGAACATCCATCTCCCATCCCCTTCTCTAATGGTAAAGTGATGTGACACCATTCCAGAGCATATCAGCTTACCGGAGAACGTATTAGCCACCACTTAAATGAGCAAACTGGTCAGTTCGGGGCACTGTAGGTGGTGTAAAGCTGCTACCAGGTGATCATGTAACCCTGTACCACTGACGCATGGCAGTGGAGGAGAATGGCTGTGCCGGTCGGGTGACCAGTATCAGCACACCATGTCGGGCCGAGGTGCAGACATAACAGACTGGCAGAATGGATCTACCGGGTTTTGACGTAACTTTGACCACACCGTCAACGAATTTGCTACATGAATGCGTGTGAGCCGTGGTGAAATTTGCTATTGTGAAGAACGCGCCGCAGCGCGCCGTGTGAAGCAGTCGTCCTCCGTTTCTGGCGGTGGCGCGGCTGTGACAATTGCAACTTTCGTGTCTCCCGCTGGTGGGAAAGGGGAAAGGTAGCCTGTTCACGTGCATTTAAGGGGCGCTATGAGCTCGTGAGCGGCGAGTCGGGCAGTTGGTCAGCCAAGTCAGTCTGGGTTTGTCTCTCGTCCGCATTGGTGAGGCATTCAGTGTCTGTCTGTCGTCCGGAGTGCTATTATGTGTTAGGCCTTCAGTCTGCTGGAGTGTGTTCAAGCAATGGTCATTGGCGGTTGGATAGATCGGTTGGTCGGTCGCGCACTGAGACACAAGATGACTTGTCCGCTCTGAGCGTCGGCGCATGTGAGGTCGCCACGTGAGTCCAGTGGGCCGCGCCGTATAGCGAGGGGTAGTGGCTTCGCGGCCGACGCGAGAGCAACAGGAGTCAACGCACGACATCGATCTGGCCGGTGCGAGCTGCGACGCCGTGAGACGCGAGATCGGCGAGACTTCCTGCGTCCGTTAAAGCGGCTGACAGCGGACGGTTCGGGAGAACGTTTTGGGGGTGCTGCGCCAGGTTTTCGCCAGACATCTCAGTATTTAAGGTTAAGTGATTGGAGATGTGTTGTTTCACTTACTTGTTAAATTCTGCTTGTTTTCTTGGTCAGTCTCTCCTCCCCAGCTTGCTCGTCTCTCTCCCGTCGGCATTTGTTCGGCAGTTAGTGTCTGTCTGTTAACATCGAGTATAGACTTAAGTGTCAAGAAGTCTTTTTTGAAAGTATACGTATGGAGTGTAGCCATGTATGGTAGTGAAACATAGACGATAACTAGTTTGGCCAAGAAGAGAATAGAAGCTTTCGAAATGTGGTGCTACAGAAGTATGCTGAAGATTACATGGGTAGATCACATAACTAACGAGGTGGTACTGAACAGGATTGGGGAGAAGAGGAATTTGTGGCATAGGTTGACTAGAAGAAGGGGTCGGTTGGTAGGACATGTTCTGAGGCATCAAGGGATCACCAATCACCGTGGAGGGTAAAAATCGTAGAGGGAGACCAAGAGATGAATACACTAAGTAGATTCAGAGGGATGTAGGCTGCAGTAGGTACTGGGAGATGAAGAAGCTTGCACAGGACAGAGTAGCGTGGAGAGTTGCATCAAACCAGTCTCAGGACTGAAGACCACAACAACAACAACAACAACAACATCTTGAGAGGCGGTATATGTGCAATGTAGAGCATGTTGGTACATTTTATGTAAGATTGCATTTCATAGGGTTTTATTTAAATGCTCTTTTTAGTATATAAAGTTGCCACCCTTCCACCGTAAGAGTTTTCTTTTAAAAACAAGTTGCACTTTCGGTGGCAAGTAATTTTTTTATGTGAGTGTTCTGTACCATTTCCATCCCTCCTACGGGGTGCATAGTTCATGCCTTTGTGTGAGGTGTTAAAATTTTTAGTTCAAAGTAATCTGGTGTGTTGCAGATTTGCACCAGTGTAGTCTTTCAGAGGTTGTTGTGAGCGGTCGTGGTTACGGCCGTGTTAAGAAGCAGCGGCAAGCTTCTCAGCCCGATAACTCATAGTGTTAAAAAAATTGTTTTTTTCTGTCTCCGAATGTATTGTAACTTGATATTTAGAGGATGCTTTGTGATTATAATTTTTAAATGCGTTATTTTTTTTAAAGAATGGCTTTTTAGGGATAAAAGTTCCATTTGTTGAAATTTAATTTGTTTTCATCAGTTAGCCACTGGCAACTACTTCCACGCTCACATAGTGTGATTAAATGTGTTAATGTTCTTGATGAATCGCTAGTAGATAAAGTAAACTCTTTAAGAAATGATTTTGAAAGTAAATTTCACGGTTCAGCGTGGTGTCTGTTCTTTAGGACTTGTCACCTCGATGGGCGATGACTCCACCATCTTCAGTGCGGATGCACAACTACGTTCGACCTCCTGCAGGAAGCGCAAAGTAGCGACAATGGACGACGTGGACGGGGACTGCGATACATGGCCCTACGTGGCGAACGAGGGTTTGCCGGGAGGCGTGCTGAGATAGTCCGGCAATTGCGATGAACACCGTGTCTGGATGGCACAGTGGGTAACGCAAGTGCCTACTAAGCACGTGATCCCGGGTTCGAATCCTGGGCAGGCACACATTTTCGCTCGTCGCTGGTGCATCCACATAAAGTCCCGATGCGGCTGAGATCAATAGTTCCTTCCCTTCTTCTTCCTTTCTCCCCCCTCCATCTTCAAGTTGCATAATGAATTTGTTGGTGTTTCAACGTGGGCTTTCCAATGTGTCTACAAGGAACGGTGTACAACTCGCAGGCATGGAGCGCAGCGTTACAACAGGAGACGAGTTTTACTCTTTGTCGATGAGAGTTTGTTTCAGACTGGAGAGGAATTGCAGCTGTCAGGGAGTGCTGGTCAACCTTAACCGATCTACGAGCGAGAACATCGCGAAGGGAATTGCATGCAATGGACAATCGGAACTGGGTACCTCGCGAAGACCATTCCTCATAGCGACACATTAAACTACATGTCTTCAACGGGCCCCAGAAACTAGGCAATACACGAAGGATACAGTGAAGGCTTTCACGACCGGATGTTTCAGCTGCTGAGAATTCTTCCGGGTTGTCACCGTGATCCCTGACGTTTCGTCCAAGGCTACGTTGGACATCTTCGGAGGTGCTGCTGGCTGTGCTGAGTCTCGCCGACTGACGAGTCGGACGTCGAAGAGCGGCTTAAATACCGTGGAATGTGAGCATGGTCTGGATTTCTCGTGATAGCGGTGATAA
This sequence comes from Schistocerca gregaria, assembly GCF_023897955.1. Taxonomy (NCBI): domain Eukaryota; kingdom Metazoa; phylum Arthropoda; class Insecta; order Orthoptera; family Acrididae; genus Schistocerca; species Schistocerca gregaria. The sequence goes on from NC_064920.1 coordinate 1,062,739,868, forward strand.
ACGTTGTCAAACATAAAAAAATTTAACTGTCGGTTATAGTATGTCAAAAATAAAAACTTCTCATCGATTCTGTAGCACCAAACTAAGTTTCATGGCTTCTTCTTTTCTGTTAAAATTATTCCCATGTTTATATACACTCCTGGAAATTGAAATAAGAACACCGTGAATTCATTGTCCCAGGAAGGGGAAACTTTATTGACACATTCCTGGGGTCAGATACATCACATGATCACACTGACAGAACCACAGGCACATAGACACAGGCAACAGAGCATGCACAATGTCGGCACTAGTACAGTGTATATCCACATTTCGCAGCAATGCAGGCTGCTATTCTCCCATGGAGACGATCGTAGAGACGCTGGATGTAGTCCTGTGGAACGGCTTGCCATGCCATTTCCACCTGGCGCCTCAGTTGGACCAGCGTTCGTGCTGGACGTGCAGACCGCGTGAGACGACGCTTCATCCAGTCCCAAACATGCTCAATGGGGGACAGATCCGGAGATCTTGCTGGCCAGGGTAGTTGACTGACACCTTCTAGAGCACGTTGGGTGGCACGGGATACATGCGGACGTGCATTGTCCCGTTGGAACAGCAAGTTCCCTTTCCGGTCTAGGAATGGTAGAACGATGGGTTCGATGACGGTTTGGATGTACCGTGCACTATTCAGTGTCCCCTCGACGATCACCAGAGGTGTACGGCCAGTGTAGGAGATCGCTCCCCACACCATGATGCCGGGTGTGCCTCGGTCGTATGCAGTCCTGATTGTGGCGCTCACCTGCACGGCGCCAAACACGCATACGACCATCATTGGCACCAAGGCAGAAGCGACTCTCATCGCTGAAGACGACACGTCTCCATTCGTCCCTCCATTCACGCCTGTCGCGACACCACTGGAGGCGGGCTGCACGATGTTGGGGCGTGAGCGGAAGACGGCCTAACGGTGTGTGGGACCGTAGCCCAGCTTCATGGAGACGGTTGCGAATGGTCCTCGCCGATACCCCAGGAGCAACAGTGTCCCTAATTTGCTGGGAAGTGGCGGTGCGGTCCCCTACGGCACTGCGTAGGATCCTACGGTCTTGGCGTGGATCCGTGCGTCGCTGCGGTCCGGTCCCAGGTCGACGGGCACGTGCACCTTCCGCCGACCACTGGCGACAACATCGATGTACTGTGGAGACCTCACGCCCCACGTGTTGAGCAATTCGGCGGTACGTCCACCCGGCCTCCCGCATGCCCACTATACGCCCTTGCTCAAAGTCGGTCAACTGCACATACGGTTCACGTCCACGCTGTCGCGGCATGCTACCAGTGTTAAAGACTGCGACGGAGCTCCGTATGCCACGGCAAACTGGCTGACACTGACGGCGGCAGTGCACAAATGCTGCGCAGCTAGCGCCATTCGACGGCCAACACCGCGGTTCCTGGTGTGTCCGCTGTGCCGTGCGTGTGATCATTGCTTGTACAGCCATCTCGCAGTGTCCAGAGCAAGTATGGTGGGTCTGACACACCGGTGTCAATGTGTTCTTTTTTCCATTTCCAGGAGTGTAGATCAAGAACATTCGTTATGTAGTTCGCTTTGGCCATCAATAAACTTTGGCGTTGTTAGTTTCTCGTTTCCCATAGTACACTCCGACTTTTTGCATCACGAATGGTGACTCATAACTATAGTTTCGCCACTCACTACTCGGTCACGCAAATTGACGTGACGTGACTGACAGAATGAGTACTTCCTGCAGGGACGTGATGCCCGCTCATTTTTCTTTTCGATCTAAAACCCCAGTTTATTCCAGGTATCAAAAACAAATTGTTATAGTATTTACAAAACGCTTGTATCGAGTCCACAACACCTACGGAGAGAATCTGTCTGTACTAGCGATATAATGACATTCAAAATATACAGGACCCATTGCGGACAAACCTACGTCACCCCAAGAGCACGTAATCACGGTGGCAAGTATGTTGATGACATAAAAATCTATTCTGCGCATTTGGGTGCTCACTCCAGAGATATTTCTACTGTGTGCAATATGTAAGTTCCACCTACTGGGAAAAGAACACACGATGGAAATCACAATTAATTAAACGAAGGAAAAGTCATTTAAAGGTGGTGACCCAATCAGATCACAAATTGTTATTGATAGCGCAATAAGTGGACAAGTTTACAGTTTTAATCATTTAGGTTCAAATGGCTCGAATCACTATGGGACTTTACATCTGAGGTCATCAGTCCTCTAGACTTAGAACTACTTAAACCTAACTAACCTAAGGACATCACACACATCCATGCCCGAGGCAGGATTCGAACCTGCGAACTGAGCAGCTGCGCGTTTCCGGTTTGAAGCGCCTAGAACCGCTCGGCCACAGTGGCTGGCAATTATTTAGGAAAACGCACAAGTAAACTGCATATGTGTTCAGAGTATATGTGGCACTGCTAAAAGAATCTTAAACAACGAAATTGGAAAGGAAAAAAAGTCTTACGCGTTTTACAGGAGTAAAATATGGCTTCCCATAAAGAAGGATGAGAGCAAAATACAGGGCTCTGAAATGAGATTTCTAAGAACAGTGAAACGCTGCACACTTCCAATCGGATTAGGAATCAACAAAGTAGAGAAGTACTGTATGTTAAATGGATAAATGCACTACTGGCCATTAAAATTGCTACACCATGAACATGACGTGACACGGACGCGAAATTTAAGTTATAGGAAGAAGATGCTGTGATACGCAAATGATTAGCTTTTCAGAGCATTCACGCAAGGTTGACGCCGGTGGCAACACCTACAACGTGCTGACATGAGGAATGTTCCAACCGATTTCTCATACACAAACAGCAGTTGACCGGCGTTGCCTGGTGAAACGTCGTTGTGATGCCTCGTGTAAGGAGGAGAAATGTGCACCATCACGTTTCCGACTTTGATAAAGATCGGATTGTAGCCTATCGCGATTGCGGTTTATCGTATCGCGACATTTGCTGCTCACGTTGGTCGAGATCCAATGACTGTTGGCAGAATATGGAATCGGTGGGTTCAGGAGCGTATTTTTTGGAACGCCGTGCTGGATCCCAACGGTCTCGTATCACTAGTAGTCGAGATGACAGGCATCTTATCCGCATAGCTGTAACGGGTCGTGCAACCACGTCTCAAACCCTGAATCAACAGACGGGGACGTTTGCAAGACGACAACCATCTGCACGAACAGTTCGATGAGACCACGGCTTCGGTTACTCTTGGCGCTGCATCACAGACAGCAGCGCCTGCGATGGTGTACTCAACGACGAACCTAGTTGCACGAAAGGCAAAACGTTATTTTTTCGGATGAAGGCAGGTCCTGTTTACAGCATCATGATGTTCGCATCCGTGTTTGGTGACATCTGGGTGAATGCACATTGGAAGCGTGTATTCGTCATCGCCATACTGGCGTATCAGCCGGTGTGATGGTATGGGTTGCAATTAGTTACACGTCTCAGTCACCCCTTGTTCGCATTGACGGCACTTTGAACAGTGGACGTTACATTTCAAATCTGTTACGACCCGTGGCTCTACCCTTCATTTTATCCGATCGAAACCCTACATTTCAGCAGGATAATGGACGACCGCATGTTGCATGTCCTGTACGGGCCTTCCTGGATAGAGAAAATGTTCGACTGCTGCCCTGGCCAGCACATTCTCCAGATCTCTCACCAATTGAAAACGTCTGGTCAATGGTGGACGAGCAACTGGCTCGTCACAATACGCCAGTCACTACTCTTGATGAACTGTGGTATCGTGTTGAAGCTGCATGGACAGCTGTATCTGGACACATCCAAGCTCTGTTTGACTCAATGCCCAAGCGTATGAAGGCCGTTATGACGGCCAGAGGTGGTTGTTCTGGGTACTGATTTCTCACGGTCTATGCACCCAAAAAGGGTGAAAATGTAATCACATGTCAGTTCTAGTATAATATATTCGTCCAATGAATACCCGTTTATCATCTGCGTTTCTTCTTGGTGTACCTATTGTAATGGCCAGTAGTGTAACACAACAGATATATATAGAAACAGGTGAAAGAGCATGTGCGTAGAATTCCAGACGAAACAACTGAAGAGAAGAAACCCTGGCAGGTCCGGTATGAGACAGGCTTAACAGTAACCTTGGAAGATGGAAAAGGTAGTTCGTCTGAAGTCTGGAAGTGAAGATGATTGTGATGTTGACCGGGTAGTCTACGGACATCGCCTTTCACTAGTAATCAAAACGTCCTGGGTGCTACTATCGATCCAAGGAACTGTTTAAAATTTCAATAAAATCGTCAGCATGTCGGCCGCTGTGACCGAGCGTTTCTAGGCGCTTCAGTCCGGAACCGCGCTGCTGCAACGGTCGCAGGTTCGAATCCTGTTTCGGGCATGGATGTATGTGATGTCCTTAGGTTGGTTAGGTATAAGTATTTCTAAGTCTAGGGGACTGATGACCTCAGATTTTAAGTCCCGTAGTGCTCAGAGCCAAATCATCAGCAGTGACGGCCGAAGACTTCCAGCATAAGGAGTCACACAGAAGATGGAGAGGCGGAGTAACAGAGTGAGTTCCGTACATTTCCCTTTTGGTGGGAGACTCCCCGAAAAGGCGGAAGAATAGCAATGATCAAGGGCATGAGGATGTACAAGGCAATGAAACCAGTGCGTTATAGACACATGAGATGCTAATGGGCGCTAGAGGTAAGGTGAAACACCTCAAGCAATCTTAACAATGGGTTGCGGGGTGTGAAAGGGGTAATACGTAATATAATCGAAATATCTGGAAAAGTTCTGGACGTGAGGGATGTCAAGTGATGGTTTTTTTAAAGATTCTGCTTCATATTCAGTATACCGTATTTTTTCGTTACTAAAACCAAGTTTGTACATTGTAGGCAGATCAAGTTCTTTTTTATGCATAGCATAAGATTGTGGTCAGTACGTAGAGGTAGCTGAAAAAAAGTAAATACAATATGGGCCACCTAAATGTGGAGTGTTGAGGTATGTTTACACGCACAATAAAAATTTCATATTGCCTGGAATATAGACTTGCTGTATTGTGTGAGAACCCTGCGCCCACACGAACTGCATCCACAAGTTCGGTAACATTGAAGGCCACATGTTACTGAGTAATGTTTAAGGCAATACATTCCTGGGCCGCAAGTGGTCACACGAGACTCACTATTGCAACAAAGTGGACGAAAGCGAGCTAGTAGAAGTGAATGTGGTTCTTGGTTCAAAATGGCTCTGAGCACTATGGGACTCAACTTCTGAGGTCATTAGTCCCCTAGAACTTAGAACTAATTATACCTAACTAACCTAAGGACATCGCACACATCCATGCCCGAGGCATGATTCGAACCTGCGACCGTAGCGGTCTCGCGGCTCCAGACTGCAGCGCCTAGAGCCGCACGAACCACTTCAGCCGGGTGTGGTTCTTGCGTACTTGCTTTCGACAAGGAAAAAAGTTAGCAGGAAAAAGAGAAATCGGTATTCGTAGATGTGTTCTTCTTAAGTAAGCGAGCTGCTTCTGAAACATTAACTCCTGAACTGATGCTCGATACATACAGATTGACAGTTATTGAACTATATGAAACAAAATCGTCATAACTTCTGAATGGTTTGCGTTACGACGTTTAAACTGCACCCTTGGCCGCGGGGCATGATGGGAATTGGTACGGGCATGCATGTTTTGGTTTAGGGACGCAGCCCACTTTCAGTTAGATAGATCCGTCAATAAGTAAAATTGGCGCATTTGGGGGACTGAGAAGCCGCATTTCATGATCGAGAAGTCTCTGACCGTTTGGTGAGATATGTCCAGTCACGGAATAATCAGTGCGATTTTCCTTGATGACACGGTGACTACCGAACGGTACGTGAAGGTTTCGGAAGGTGATTACATCCAATTATCCAAAGTAATCTTGATCTCGACAAGGTGTGCTTAATGCAAGACGGAGCTTGACCCCATGGAAGCAGAAGTGTATTTGAGGTTCTGGAGGGGCACTTTGGGGACCGCATTTTGGATCTCGGGTACCCAGAGGCCACTGGCATGAGCCTCGATTGGCCGCCATATTCTCCGGATCTGAACACATGCGACTCTTTTGTGGTGCTAAAGACAAGGTGTACAGCAGTAACCCCAAAACCATTTCTCAGCTCAAAACAGCGATTTAAGAGGTCATCGACAGCATCGGTGTTGCGACACTTCATCGGCTCATGCAGAATTTCGCTTTTCATCTACACCACACCATCGCCGATGGTGGCAGTCATACCGAACATGTCATAACGTAAATCCGAATATCTATAGTGACGCTGTAGGTTGTAACTAATTTACTTTTTTTCGTATAGGTCAATAATTGTCACTTTGTACCTTTCTCAGAACACTGAAACAGGTTTTGAATATATTATTTAAAAGCAATTCGTCCGAGAACGGGTAAGATCGATATCAATATAAAAGGCTTGTCCGAGAACTGGTAAGATCGATATCAATGTAAAAGGCTCTATACCAATTACAATCACCCTTAAGTTTTTAGACAGCGATTCTTTATACAGAAATTTGATGTATCTCTGTAATGTACACTTCTCAGCGATATGCCTCTTGATACAAGGCGATTGCAGCGCTTCGGTAGAACGACTCTAGGAATTCATTGAAATAGTAAGAAATAACAATTCAGTTTTTATTTTAATATTTTTCTGAGATATGCCAGCACAGTGGTGGAACTATTAACTTCATAAGGGCAATACATCTACGGCCAGAGGCAAAAAAAACGCAATACCAAAAAATATTTCATGTAGAGTAATGAAATTTCGGCAATACATTTGTGTAGGTGCCATACAGAATTTTAGGGATTAACATTGCAAGTGTAAGTGCGAGATAAACCATTGCAAGCATAAAATGCCGGAACATTAATAACCGATGTTACCAGCAGAATGTTGAATGCAAGAATGTAAATTTGCATGCATTGTGCTGTACAGGTGCCGGATGTGAGTTTGTGGGATGGAGGCCCATGACTGTTGCACTTGGGCGGTCAGTAGAGGGACGGTTAATGCTGTTTGTCGATGACACTGAAGTTGTCATCTGATGATGTGCCATATGTGCTGGACTGGAGGCCAACGCAACATGTCGACACTCTATACAGCATGTGGTATTACAATAGAGGTTTCAAACGACCCCTGAAATTGTTTTTATGAATGAAAGCACAACAGCTCGAATCAGCAGACTGACCTACAAGCTTTGGAGTCAGGGTGCGTGGAATAGCCATGAGAGTTCTGCTGATTTCGCACCCCAGACGATAACACAGGATGTAGATCCAGTGTGTCTAGCATGCACACAGTTTGGTTTCAGGCCCTCGACTGGTCTCGTCCTAACCAACACACGACCAATTTTCATCATAACATACAACAGACCTCCACCCTGCCCTCCAACGAGCTCTCGCTTGCCACCAATGAAGTCGCAAATGGCGGTGGTTTGGCGTCAATGCAATGCACGCTACAGGGCGTCTGGCTCGGAGCTGTTCTTGAAGTAATCGATTTAAAACAGCTCGTTGTGTTAATGTGGTGTCAACTGCTGCTCAAATTGCTGCTGCAACTTCAGTAAGATGGGCGTCCGCCCCAATAGCTGAGTGGTCAGCGTGACGGATTGTAGTCCTGCGGGACCGGGTTCGATTCCCGGCTGGGTCGGAGGTTTTCTTCGTTCACGGACTGGGCGTTGTGTTGTCTTCATCATCATTTCATCGCCATGCGGCGCGCAGGTCACCCAATGTGGCGTCGAATGTAGTAAGACCTGCAGCACAGCGGCCAGACCTGCCCCGTAAGGGGTCTCCCGGCCAATGACACCAAACACTCAGTTTCCATTTTCAGTACTATGGGCCAGAGTCAAACGCCGAAGACGATGGTTTTCCCCCCTCGGTAGTGCAACGTGGCTGTCTCGTGCCCTGTCTTTATGCGACCGTACATTCTCGTGAGAACCACTGCCAGCAATCATGTACAGTGACTGCATTCCTGCCAAGTCATTCTGCAATATCGCAGAAGGAAAATTCAGCTCCTCGTAGCTTCTTGATTAACATCAACTCAACACTTCGTTGAACGGAATGGACAGTGTCTTGAAAGGAGGATATATGATGAACATCAACAAAAGCCAAACGAGGATAATGGAATGTAGTCGAATTAAATCGGCTGATGCTGAGGGAATTAGATTGGGAAATGAGACACTTAAAGTACTAAAGGAGTTTTGCTATTTGGGGAGCAAAATAACTGATGATGGTCGAAGTAGATGATATAAAATGTAGTCTGGCAATGGCAAGGAAAGAGGGTTTGAAGAATAGAAATTTGTTAACATTGAGTGTAGATTTGTCAGGAAGTCGTTTTTGAAAGTATTTGTATGGAATGTAGCCATGTATGGAAGTGAAACATTGACGATAAATGGTTTGGACAAGAAGAGAATAGAAGCTTTCGAAATGTGGTGCCACAGAAGAATACTGAAGATTAGATGGTTAGATCACATAACTAATGAGGAGGTATTGAGTAGAATTGGGGAGGAGTTTGTGGTACAACTTGACAAGAAGAAGGGACCGGTTGGTAGGGCATGTTCTGAGTCATCAAGAGATCACAAATTTACCATTGGAGGGTAATCCACATAGTGGCGGTACTAATGCCGCTCTTACGCGACTGGCGCGAAATTTGAATAGATATTATCCTTCAGATGTATAAGCACGCGTTACTAACTTTCGTTTACGTCGCACAAGTCATTCTTGGTGGTCAGTGTATATACGCACACAATAAACAGAAGGCTGGTTTCGATTCATAGCCATACACTGCCCCCCGCCTCCTTCCCCCCAAATGCCACACCGGCAGTTACAGTAAAAAACAAAACATATTAATCTCGTTTAAGACTGTTTATCTGTAAATAACATTTCTCTATGTATGTATGTATGTATGTATAAACGCCTGAAGATGAACAGAAGATGTTCGAAAGGCGTTGTATTACGTTAAATTAAGCAAAAAATAAAAAGCGACTGGTAGCGGAAACTTGAAATAATTATCCCACACAGTCACGGTTCACAAACATACCCATTATGGCTGAAAATAAAAAGAAGACAGTTGGCGTGTTGCTGCCCAAGAATCACGCGTGACAGAACTTCAAAAAAGTTTGGATGTCTTGGCTGCCTACTGCAGATCTTCACAACTGTATCACTGAGAATGTAGTTTCTCAGATTTGGGTCTCTTTACAGATTATTTTCAGTGTTATAGCTCTGGTCGCAGATGCCACGTACCACATTTATGGAATTCATGATAACCTCGTTTGTCCTACATTCCTGTAGGTAACAAACAACATGAATGCTTCTGTGTACGCCTCAACTTTCCAGCTGAGGCAAAATAGTATTGTTTCACGTGACGCAGCGCTGTCAGAGCGAGAAAGAGGGAGGAACGGTAAGAGGGAGAGAGAAAGGCATGCGAAGTATTCTCCACCCTTGACATCGGCAACGCAGTGGCAACTATTTGCAAAAGCGTATAATGTTAGTAATATTGACCGGCAATTTTGCCTTGTGTTGCAGCGATATTGCAGCAATGTTGCCGGCAACACTATTGCCGACACTCATTGCCGGAAAATATGGCCTGTGTTAAAGCACTTACGGGATTTGGTATATCGCTGAACAAGTGATAATACAGTGGCCGACGTAACGCTGAACATACCTGGTGAAGAGCAGCTACTTTGCAGGCGGTATGTATAGCCCCGTAATAGGGCCGTTGGCGCGTGCTTGGTTGATAGCAGGCTAGAGGGAGGGAGGGAATGATGGGTTTGCCGGCCCGCTGAAGGCCGGATGGGCCGTTTAGTGTGTGGGACGCGGTGTTTACACGCCCGTAAAGCCGCAGCCGCCGCAATCTCGTGGGCGCCACGGCGTGGCACGCAGATGAGGACGGGCCTCGAAAAAGACGGCGATAAACGGGGCGCGCCAGAAAGACGGAGCGCTCACATTTTAATAGCTGCGCGTCAAAGAGACCCGGCGATGGTTCTATCTCATTACTCTGCATAAATCTTCAAGGAAAAGTATGGTGTGTCTGCGTGTGTGTGTGGAAAAGATCCGCTAGCTCTCTGAAAGGCGACAGATCGCTGGCGATATCGCCTGCAATCGGTCGGTCGCTCCGACGCTGCCTTGTACTAGCTATTTACCAAGCAATTTCAACTAGTACTTCGAACACCACTGTGTCGCGAAGTTCTGCGGACAATGATGTTTGGCGTCAGTGGCACTTGATCTCCGGCTTGTAACCGACCTTATAAGCCTCTTTAACGCAACAAGTAAAATTACGTGTCACAGATTTTTTTAAATATGTTATTCCAAATGAAAAAGGGTACTGAAACTTCCTGGCAGATTAAAACTGTATGCCGGACCGACACTCGATCTCGGGACCTTTGCGTTTTGCGGGCAAGTGCTCAGGATAGCTCCGATGGTTGAGCACTTGCCCGCGAAAGGCAATGATCCCGATTTCGAGTCTCGGTCCGGCACACAGTTTTAATCTGCCAGGAAGTTTCATACGAGCGCACACTCTACTGCAGAGTAAAAATCTCATTTGGGAAAAGGTACTGCTTGAAGAGTTTGCATAAGGAATGGTAGAAAAATAATGTTAAAAGTAATAGGAGTAATGTTATTTAACAAACAGAGAATACTGTTTGTTTTTATGCAAGCTCCGTGCAAGTAGTATATAAGCCATAGCTTTCAAGATTCATGTTCTTGTTCGTATGGATTAGCTAGATGACTTATCTTGTAAGTGTGGATTCCATTTTAAGTGTAAAATATATGTATCAAGGTCTTCATATAATTTTTTTCATAATAATAATTACCTACTTCGGACCCTGAAATGCTCATTTTTCATGCGCTTAACAATAACTAGCCTCACTGTTCCATATGCAAAAAGGGGACTGAACTAAGGCATTTTAGGTGACAAACTTAAAATGCGAACAATTCAGGTTAGGTTTTATCGTGACTGTTACTGATATTATCCACGACGCATTTCAAAGCTTTAAACCTCCATCATCAGGTGGATTTACGTTCGTTAGTATCTACATCCACATGGATACCCTGCAAATAACTTTTAAGTGCCTGGCACAGGGTTCATGGAACCACCTTCACAATTCTCTATTATTCCAATCTCGTACAGCACGCGGAAAGTATGAACACCTATATCTTTCCGTACGAGCTCTGATTTCCCTTATTTTATAATGGCGATAGTTCCTCCCTATGTAGGTCGGTGTCAACAAAATATTTTAGCATTCGGAGGACAAAGCTGGTGATTGGAATTTCTTGAAGATTCCGTGGCAACGAAAAACGGCTTTCTTTTAATGATGTCCAGCCAAAATCCTGTATCATTTCTATGACACTCTCTCCAATATTTCGCAATAATACAAAACGTGCTTTGTTTGAACTTTTCGATGTACTCCGTCAGTCCTATCTGGTAAGGATTCCACACGGCGCAGCAGTATTCTAAAACAGGACGGACAAGCGTAGTGTAGGCAGTCTCCTTAGTAGGTCTCTTGCATTTTATATGTGTCCTGCCAATAATACTTACTCTTTGGTTAGCCTTCCCCACGACATTTTCTATGTGTTCCTTCCAATTTAAGTTGTTTGTAATTGTAATACCTAGGTATTTAGTTGACTTTGGGGCTTTTAGATTAGACTGATTTATCGTGTAACCGAAATTTAATGAGTTCCATTTAGCACTCATGTGGATGACCTCAAACTTTTCGTTATTTAGGGTCAACTGCCAATTTTCGCACCATTCAGATATCTTTTCTAAATAGTTTTGCAGTTTGCTTTGAGTATGTCGTTTCTGTGTGTGTGTGTGTTGTCTTACGATTTTTTGGAGGAATTTATGGCACTGTCGAGTGGAGAAACAAAACACTATTTCAGAACATGGTTTTGGTTTTTTTTGACAAAACCTAAACATATATAACGGTAAAAATAAAATGAGTATACTGTCACATTTTGCAAACAAATACTGCGTCGGGAAACTATAAAGTGCAAGTATCATTTAGCAAAAGAGAAACATTATCAGAAAGTACAAAGAATATACAGCGTAGCTACAGTATTAGAGAGTAAAATTTTAAAGGATTTTTGGAGATCTTTGGTTTGAGGCGTTGAATACATGCGTTGGAACAAATATTTCAGGTGGTATATAAGTCTGATTTTGTCACTATAATATAGATTAAACTTCATTCCGTTTATATAATCAGGTGACATGTTACAACCATTACGTACAATAATTATGTTGGGTACAGTGGTAAAGTTATACACAAATAACCATTCTGGTTAGGATTTCACAGACGGAAATGAAAGGCTGGAGGCAGAGGGAGAAGAAGAGAAAGAGAAACTGAGAGGGAGAGCGACGGTGGAAGGAGTGATTGGATGAGAGGAAACTTTTCAAAGCAGGGGTTCTTAAGGTTGTATCTATCACATGTAGTGATAGAAGGTTGGGGGTAGCACATTGGCTAATGCTTTAAGGGGAGCCGGAACGATGAAAATGACAAAACTAATGGTTTTTGTTTTTTTCATTATAAAATTAGAGTTGTCTGAATAAAACAAATCAAGTTTCACCCTTCTAAGCGAATTCTAAGTGCGTTTTTTATCGCTGCAAAGTTGACGCGCCGCGTAAACGATTGAAGCGACTTGGTGTGTCACCTCTGACGGCGCCGCTCGCTGGTTGCAAGCAGGGTATCTTAGACAGTGTTTTGTTTTCCTAAGTTGTATGGCTTTATCTCTGAGACAAGTGACTGTTCTTATCGGTATCCATAGACGCTAAACCGTGTGTGTTGACTTGTGGAGTTTGCTTTATGTTGTTTAGCTGTTCAATTTTGCGTATTTGACGAATTTTGCTTGTACCTGTTTTACGTATATGGTTTGTGGATATCAATATGCCCCGTTTCGGCAATAGAGTGTTTAAGAAAAGGCAGGATGGAAGAAGAAATCTTTTGTTGTTTCGAAGGGAGATGCTGCTCAGACTGCTTCACCGACTACTCCAAATGAATGTGATAGAACTTCTTCCAGCAAGAAACTTTGTGACAGCAAAGAGAAATTTGAGAACTATGTAAATGACAGTAATGAAGTCAATGAAATAATTAACATTTCCTTGATCTCTAATATTTTGAAACATAACGTATTAGGCAGAGTTTGCAAAGAAAGAGGACTGGAATTGAAAATAACTTCACACATTGGTTTGGCATCAAAAATGTTATTGAAGTGTAACAAACGTCCTGCAGAAGTTTCGTTTTCTAATTCCAACAGTATTCCTCGTAGTGGTAATAGTGGAAAGAAGGTGTATGATATAAAGTTAGGCTAGTGTATGACTTCCGTTGCATTGGCAAGGGCAGTGCTGCAGGCACAATATCAAGTGGAATTGTGAACTTGCCAAAACCACCAACCAAGTTTGGATTTTATAATGAACTGGTGCGATCTCCTGCTGAAAATATTGCTCAAGCAACAATGAAGAAAGCAGTTGAAGAAGCTGTGACAGATAATGTTATAATGACATCCTCAATTGTACAAGGGATTGACCTCATTTACAAATATATCATCACACCAACAGCTTGTACCCCTTGTCAGCTTGAAACTATATATACATCAACTAATAGCACAAATTGTATATGCATCTGCATATTATTTCACCCTCTCTCTGTCATAGACTGTGCGGCTGGTCCCGGAGGAGGTTCGAGTCCTCCCTCGGGCATGGGTGTGTGTGTTTGTCCTTAGGATAATTTAGGTTAAGTAGTGTGTAAGCTTAGGGACTGATGACCTTAGCAGTTAAGTCCCATAAGATTTCACACACATTTAAACCCTCTCTCTCCTTTCATCATCATCATCATCATCATACAACTCAAACATACCATTACAATATGGAAGTGCCCATTACAGTCACCTACACTCTGCGAATACACATACGACACAACTTTCACGTATTCGCAAGGGAAAGTACCAGTGCGCGTGGAGCAAAAACACCATTTTCGCCATGCGGCTGAAAAAAACAAGTTAGGCTACGCATCTAACAGTATCATACGACATTTGCATTTTTGCTACAAGTATTTATTTTACATATTTGGAATACAGGTAAGCTTATAGAAATGCCAACAATAGCACTAATGCCGGCTTCCGTAACTCGTATCCTAAAGTCAATAGTGTGACACCGAGTTAGATTACGTGAAGTGAAAGACACTCAGGTATAGCTGTAGTACAATAGGTAAGCCCTGGACTTCTAAATTAAAATGTACACCTTATTTCATTTGTTTAAACTGTTTTCCTCTCACTATTCTGTGGGATCATAATCGAGAAAACGTTTACAAAAGATTTACAGTTGCGTCTGAAGTCTTTTAGAAGTCGCTAAGTGCTTTCCTTATGAAATACCGGACGAGAATGTTCTAGATAATTTGCACTCCACATTAAGCAGAAGCTAGAATTTTTATGAAGCCATACCCACCGAACTATTTGTAGTACGGTGATTTAATTTTGCAGGTACCCTCAATGGTATATATGGGTTCGTTGTGAAGTTTTACTGAACAGTGAAAATGTGGTACGCGATGAACTATCTCTCTCTCTCATTGTTTCAAAGTTGGGAAGGGGGACGGAGGAAGCGTGTTAGTGAGACAATATTTCGGAAAAGTATGAAATTGTGTGTAAAAATTTGTCGGAAGTCGCTAATTCTCAAATACTGGATGAATATAGTCTGGGTTGAGTCACACTTCCTCTGTTCCTAACTTTTGCACTTGACTTACAATGTTAAAACTTTCAAGTAAAATTATACCTCTTACTGAGTAGATTATGAAAGCATTTTAATTTTTTAAATTCGGTCAATAATTATAAGAAATACTCAAACACTGGACCGTTTGGTATGAACGACCCTCTAGCTTGCAACGCAGGCGCATCCTCCACCATGCAGCAATGGTACAATGCACCTTCGGCAACGTTACATCGTTATGAAGCACCCCTTGCCAAGCAACGTTTGCACGCAGCACCTTCTGCTATGCAACACTGGGATGAGCCACCCTCCACCGTGCGGAATTGGCACGCTGTACCCATTTCCACCCCCACCCCCCCTTCCACCATGAACCACGGACCATGGCGTTGGTGGGGAGGCTTGCGTGCCTCAATGATACAGATAGCCGTACCGTAGGCAACCACAACGGAGGGGTATCTGTTGAGAGGCCAGACAAACGTGTGGTTCCTCAAGAGGGGCAGCAGCCTTTTCAGGAGTGCAGGGGCAACAGTCTGGATGATTGACTGATCTGGCCTTGTAACACTAACCAAAACGAGCTTGCTGTTCTGCTACTGCGAACGGCTGAAAGCAAGGGGAAACTACAGCCGTAATTTTTCCCTAGGGCATGCAGCTTTACTGTATGATTAATTGATGATGGCGTCCTCTTGGGTAAAATATTCCGGACGTAAAATAGTCCCAGATTCGGATCTCCGGGCGGGAACTACTCAAGAGGACGTTGTTATCAGGAGACAGATCCCTTAATCGGGCAGGTAGAAAACTTAAAAAGGGAAATGGATAGGTTAATGTTAGATATAGTGGGAATTAGTAAAGTTCGGTGGCAGGAGGAACAAGACTTTTGGTCAGGTGAATACAGGGTTATAAATACAAAATCAAATAGGGGTAATGCAGGAGTAGGTTTGATAATGAATAAAAAAATAGGAGTACGGGTAAGCTACTACAAACAGCATAGTGAACGCATTGTTGTGGCCAAGATAGACACGAAGCCCATGCCTACTACAGTAGTACAAGTTTATAAGACAACTAGCTCTGCAGATGACGAAGAAATTGATGAAATGTTTGATGAGATAAAAGAAATTATTCAGGTAGTGAAGGGATACGAAAATTTAATAGTCATGGGTGACTGGAATTCAAGCGTAGGAAAAGGGAGAGAAGGAAACATAGTAGGTGAATATGGATTGGGGCTAAGAAATGAAAGGGGAAGCTGCCTGGTAGCATTTTGCGCAGAGCATAACTTAATCATAGCTAACACTTGGTTCAAGAATCATGAAAGAAGGTTGTATACATGGAAGAACCCTAGAGATACTATAAGGTATCAGATAGATTATATAATGGTAAGATAGAGATTTAGGAACCAGGTTTTAAATTGTAAGACATTTCCAGGGGCAGAGGTGGACTCTGACCACAATCTATTGGTTATGAACTGAAGATTAAAACTGCAGAAACTGCAAAAAGGTGGGAATATAAGGAGATGGGACCTGGATAAACTGACTAAACCAGAGTTGTACAGAGTTTCAGGGAGAGCATAATGGAACAATCGACAGGAATGAGGAAACGAAATACAGTAGAAGAAGAATGGGTAACTTTGAGGGATGAAATAGTAAAGGCAGCAGAGGTTCAAACAGGTAAAAAGACGAGGGCTAGTAGAAATCCTTGGGTAACAGAAGAAATATTGAATTTAAGTGATGAAAGGAGAAAATATCAAAATTCAGTAAATGAAGCAGGCAAAAAGGAATACAAACGTCTCAAAAATGATATCCACTGGAAGTGCAAATGGCTAATCAGGGATGGCTAGAGGACAAATGTAACGATGTACAGGCTTATCGCACTAGGAGTAAGATAGATACTGCCTACAGGAAAATTAAAGAGACCTTTGGAGAAAGGAGAACCACTTGCATGAATATCAAGAGGGTTGATGGGAACCCAGTTCTAAGCAAAGAAGGGAAAGCAGGAAGGTGGAAGGAGTATATAGAGAGTCAATACAAGGGCGATGTACATGAGGACAATATTATGGAAATGGAAGAGGATGTAGACGAAGATGAAATGGGAGATATGATACTGCGTGAAGAGTTAGACAGAGCACTGAAAGACCTGAATCGAAACAATGCCCCCGGAGTAGACAACATTCCATTAAAACTACTGTCAGCCTTGGGGGAGCCAGTCCTGACAAAACTCTAACATCTGGTGAGCAAGATGTATGAGATAGGCGAAATACCCTCAGACTTCAAGAAGAATATAATAATTCTAATCTCAAAGAAAACAGGTGCTGACAGATGTGAAAATTACCGAACTATCGGTTTAACAAGTCACAGCTGCAAAATACTAACACGAGTTCTTTACAGACGAATGGAAAAACTAGTAGAAGCTGACCTCGGGGAAGATCAGTTTGGCTTCCGCAGAAATGTTGGAACACGTGGGGCAATACTGACCCTACGACTTATCTTAGAAGAAAGATTAAGGAAAGGCAAACCTACGTTTCTAGCATTTGTAGACTTAGAGAAAGCTTTTCACAATGTTGACTGGAGTACTCTCTTTCAAATTCTGATGGTGGCAGGGGTAAAATACAGGGAGCGAAAGGCTATTTACAATTTTTACAGAAAGCAGATGGCAGCTATAAGAGTCGAGGGACATGAAAGGGAAGCAGTGATTGGGAAGGGAGTGAGACAGGGTTGTAGCCTATCCCCGATGTTATTCAATCTGTATGTTGAGCAAGCAATAAAGGAAACAAAAGAAAAGTTCGGAGTAGGTATTAAAATCCATGGATAAGAAATAAAAACTTTGAGATCCGCCGATGACTTTGTAATTCTGTCAGAGACAGCAAAGGACTTGGAACAGCTGTTGAACGGAATGGACAGTGTCTTGAAAGGAGGGTATAAGATGAACATCAACAAAAGCAAAACGAGGATAATGGAATGTAATCGAATTAAGTCGGGTGATGCTCAGGGAATTAGATTAGGAAATGAGACACCTAAAGTAGTAAAGGAGTTTTGCTATTTGGGGAGCAAAATGATGATGGTCGAACCAGAGAGGATATAAAATGTAGATAGGCAATGGCAAGGAATGTGTTTCTGAAGAAGAGAAATTTGTTAACATCGAGTATAGATTTAAGTGTCAGGAAGTCTTTTCTGAAAGTATTTGTATTGAGTGTAGGCATGTATGGAAGTGAAACATGGACGATAAATAGTTTGGACAAGAAGAGAATAGAAGCTTTCGAAATGTGGTGCTACAGAAGAATGCTGAAGATTAGATGGGTAGATCACATAACTAATGAGGAGGTATTAAATAGAATTGGGGAGAAGAGGAGTTTGTGGCACAACTTGACTAGAAGAAGGGATCGGTTGGTAGGACATGTTCTGAGACATCGGGGGATCACCAATTTAGTACTGAAGGGAAGCGTGGAGGGTAAAAAATGTAGAGGGAGACCAAGAGATAAATATACTAAGCAGATTCAGAAGGATGTAGGTTGCAGTAGGTACTGGGAGATTAAGAAGCTTGCACAGGATAGAGTTGCATGGAGAGCTACATCAAACCAGTCTCAGGACTGAAGACAACAACAACAACAACCCTTTGACAGGGGACACGGGACACACGAGGTTGGTATGACGCACTCCCGTCCGCGTAACATAATTATGAAGCACTCCTGAGCATGGACATTTGCATGAAGTACTCTCGGCAACGCAATGTTTGTAAGAAGTTGTAAGTAGGCTGTTTAAGTATTTTTATTGGTAACGCCAACACCACGTAGCGCTCTGTATGAAAAATCACTGGCTGTGCCGTGTGCAGTCTGTGGCTGGTTTGCATTGTTGTCTGCCATTGTAGTGTTGGGCAGCGGCAGCTGGATGCTAACAGCGGGTAGTGTTGCGCAGTTGGAGGTGAGCCGCCAGCAGTGGTGGACGTGGGGAGAGAGATGGCGGAGTTTTGAAATTTGTAAGAATTGGTGTCACGAACTGATTTATATATTATGACTAGTGAGCTGGCAGTAGTGGCGCTTGCTGTATTGCAGTAGCTTGAGCAACGAAGATTTTTGTGAGGTAAGTGATATGTGAAACGTATGGGTTAATGATAGTCAGGGCCATTCTTTCGTAGGGATTTTTTGAAGTCAGATTGCGTTGCGCTAAAGATATTGTGTGTCAGTTTAAGCACATTCGTGTATAATTGTTTCACATAGACCAGTCGTGTACAATTTTTCTAAGGGGACGTTTCATATGTCGACCCTTAGCCGAGGATACCTCACTGGAATCTTCTGATTTTTTCCTTGTAGTTTGTGTAATTAGTGTAGCTTTTGTTTATTGCTAGCGCGTAATCATAGAGAGAATTTCCTTTGTAGTTGCAGTCTTTCATTGTTGTACAGTAAAATAGTTGTGGCATGCATGTAGTTTTGCACGAAGTATTTCGCAGCTGCGCTTGCAATTAACTAGATATTATTTTCAGTGCTATGTTAATGTGTTCGCTTATTTTTGTTCTTCAAATTGTGTTTTTCTGTGTTGTCGTGTAAAAAATTGTGACAATAATGGAACGTGAAAGTAAACTGAGAAATGACAGTGAAGACGAAAGCAGTGTGTTAGCGCCACCATGTAATGAATTAACTAATGTTCAAAGTAGTAATTTGGTAATTGTGTGTAGGGAAATGGAGCGGGTTGCATATAATGGTGTAGGCAGTGAAACAATTAGTGAACAGTGAAGCGTTATCGATCGATCGGTCGGCAACAGCTCGCCTCAGGATTCCGAAATGACAGGACACAATCTTGCAAATACTGTAGATTCAGATTTTGCGTCCTCACCGTTTTCTCAAATAAATCAAGACACATTTTCTGCTTTTCAAAATGCGAATATTGCCGGTTCAAATGCACTGCCGAAAAGCACTGAGGAACATGTTTCAGACACCAGTGCACTGTTATTACAGTTAATGCAACAAATGGGACAAAGGCTACAAAAGTTAGACACAATGGAACAAAATCTTCAAAAGTTAGACACAATGGAACAAAATCTTCAAAAGTTAGACACAATGGAACAAAATCAGAGACAAACAGAGCAAATGTTAGACGCAATGGAGCAAAAGCTTCAAAAGTTAGACTCAGTGGAACATACGCTTGAACAAACACGTGAAGATTTAACTACTGAATTACATAAAATCGAATCGAAATGTCAAAAAGTCTGTAATGACGTAAAAACAGCAATTTGTGAGCATTTCCAACCTATTTTTTCGCGGCATGAAAATGCATTACAGAATCACGAAGCAGCCATAAACAACTGCAAACAATTGTTCATGAAAATCATGAGATCTTGCAAGCTAAAATTAACACAGTTGCATCTACCGATTCGGTTACGCAACTTGCAAAAACTCAAGAAAACTTAAAGGACACAGTAGATACTCTGAAAATTGGTTCAGAAAGACACATGGAGGACATTAGTTCATTATCAGAGAAAGTAGTTGAACTTTCAGATCAGCTAAATAATTTATCTACGAAGGTAGATGATAATTTGAATGGCACAAAACCGGTAGTCTTTAATGACACAGAAGAGTGCGAACTAATTAGGAAATTCAAACAAAGTCTGAATCAAATTAGTACGCAACACCAAAGAGAAATCCGGAAAGTACAAGATCAGCTGACACAGGTAATACAACAATTACGTATTTCAGAGGACACTCGCGCTCCAATACGGGAAGAGGGACATAGAAATACGGAACAGCCACAAAATAATAACACAGGGCTTCAGAAAACATCGCTCTTCTGCAACGCAGCTAGCTCTTTATTCGCACGAAGTAATGGCCGCTATCGACAGGGGATCTCAATTTGATTCCGTATTTCTAGATTTCCGGAAAGCTTTTGACACCGTTCCTCATAAGCGACTTCTAATCAAGCTGCGGAGCTATGGGGTATCGTCTCAGTTGCGCGACTGGATTCGTGATTTCCTATCAGGAAGGTCGCAGTTCGTAGTAATAGACGGCAAATCATCGAGTAAAACTGAAGTGATATCAGGTGTTCCCCAGGGAAGCGTCCTGGGACCTCTACTGTTCCTGATCTATATAAATGACCTGGGTGACAATCTGAGCAGTTCTCTTAGACTGTTCGCAGATGTTGCTGTAATTTACCGTCTAGTAAGGTCATCCGAAGACCAGTATCAGCTGCAAAGCGATTTAGAAAAGATTGCTGTATGGTGTGTCAGGTGGCACTTGACGCTAAATAACGAAAAGTGTGAGATGATCCACATGCGTTCCAAAAGAAATCCGTTGGAATTCGATTACTCGATAAATAGTACAATTCTCAAGGCTGTCAATTCAACTAAGTACCTGGGTGTTAAAATTACGAACAACTTCAGTTGGAAGGACCACATAGATAATATTGTCGGGAAGGCGAGCCAAAGGTTGCGTTTCATTGGCAGGACACTTAGAAGATGCAACAAGTCCACTAAAGAGACAGCTTACACTACACTCGTTCGTCCTCTGTTAGAATATTGCTGCGCGGTGTGGGATCCTTACCACGTGGGATTGACGGAGGACATCGAAAGGGTGCAAAAAAGGGCAGCTCGTTTTGTATTACCACGTTATAGGGGAGAGAGTGTGGCAGATATGATACACGAGTTGGGATGGAAGTCATTACAGCATAGACGTTTTTCGTCGCGGCGAGACCTTTTTACGAAATTTCAGTCACCAACTTTCTCTTCCGAATGCGAAAATATTTTGTTGAGCCCAACCTACATAGGTAGGAATGATCATCAAAATAAAATAAGATAAATCAGAGCTCGAACAGAAAGGTTTAGGTGTTCGTTTTTCCCGCTCGCTGTTCGGGAGTGGAATAGTAGAGAGATAGTATGATTGTGGTTCGATGAACCCTCTGCCAAGCACTTAAATGTGAATTGCAGAGTAGTCATGTAGATGTAGGGCACTTCGGAAATTATGAAAGAAATTGGCAAGGTACACCGAATTCTAAGATGGAACCGCCGACACGACGTAACAATGACCGATATGCTACCCGCCGAGACGATGATTTTGACTATAAGCTGTTCATTACTACACGTAAATTCAAAACATTTAAGAATTCTGGCAACGACATTCATCCACATGCGTGGCTCCATCAATTCTCTCATTGTTTTCCTCCCAACTGGTCACTAGAGCACAGATTAGAATTTATGTGTGGCTACTTAGGGAATGAACCAGCTGTAAGAATGCGATCGGTCATTCACGATTGCCACAGTGAAGGAGAATTTTACCACGCCTTCCTCTCAGCATATTGGTCTCAAGCCACACAAGACCGAGTAAAACATGGCATCATAATGATGAAAAATTTCGAACAATCTGAATTTTCAAGTCTTGTGAAATATTTTGAAGACATGTTACATAAGAATAAATATCTTTCAAACCCATACAGCCCCATAGAACTCATCCACATTTGCTTAATGAAATTGCCTGAACATTTACGACATATTATTTTGGCAGGACGTTGCAAAGACAACATTGAAGCTTTTCAGGGACTCTTACAAGAATTAGAAATTGACACTGACAATCGCGGAACGCGAAAACAGGAACACAACAATTATAGGTAACATCCGTCGCAATTCCGCGATGAAAGAAATAATAACTGGACACGACACGGCTATTCTTGCAACGCAAATCGTGACCAAAACAGACACCACCCGTATGACAACCGTTGGCAGGTTAGCAATAATTACAGAGAAGGTCGCATTTCCGTAGTAATGAATATGACAGAGACAATCATAGAAACAGACAATATGGCAACCAGAACTATTATTATCACGGGAGACAGAATAACTTCAGACGCAAGGGTCCACCACGCAGTGATAATTCAGGGAGAAATTCTCCACCACATGACCGACAAACAAGAAATTACAGGAATTACCGACATGACGACAGACGATATAATCATAATGACAGACCGGAAATCCATCAGAACTGGCGAGCTTCAAACAGGGTAGGGCCCTCTCGGCAAGGTGAATTTTTAGAAGTTTGGTCCCCTAATCCCATTAACGGCGCGCGCCAACAAAGAGACAGACAATGACTCACACCGCAGGCAGCCGCGTGCGCTGGCTGGCTCAGAGAAAAATAACGTAGACGCTAACCTTCAGAAAAAATTTTAGCATTCCGTGCCGACGTATACAACATGATAATTACTTGGAAGCTGAAACTCTGCGCACTAGAAAGAGTAAATGATTGCACCGCATTTCACATGTAAAACCGTTTATTGAAATATAATCTGCTTTTTAACTTTGTCTTTGCCATAAAACATTTCACTTCACATTTCTAGTATGCTTTGTCACACTGAGAAACTGTTAACATGCAACAAAGTTTTGAAATTAACTATACAGTCTAGAACCTAGGGAACATTTTTAAACAGAAATTACGAATGCATTGTTATAGTGAACAGACGTCACAGTGTTATTGTGTGTGTTCATTCTTGCTTGTTAGTTGCACGAGTACGTAACGACTATAAGGTTTACATACTTAGAACATTTACCAGTACTGCTAATGAGATTTTAATGCAACATTTTGTTTTACTTGAAAACACATTCTTTATTTGAAGTTCATTCGGTGAGATTAAAGATGACTTAGCATTTGGTTTCTATAATAGCTACACGATTATATCACGACGCTACTAATATGTGACACGATTTACATTGTTGCTTTTGCGGTGTATCTGTTTTATATCTGCACAGTTTTTCTGCATTATTCTGGAAAGTAAAACATGTTTTAGTAGTAACTTTTGTGGTATAGCTACAATGAGACAGCCTTTTCTGTAGCACAGCAATACGTTACAGCACAGTACTTTCTTCATCACGGCAATAAGCGTAATAACTAAGATATTTATACGCAAAGCAATTCACTTCGTTTATTACG
Source organism: Schistocerca gregaria (assembly GCF_023897955.1). Taxonomy (NCBI): domain Eukaryota; kingdom Metazoa; phylum Arthropoda; class Insecta; order Orthoptera; family Acrididae; genus Schistocerca; species Schistocerca gregaria. The sequence continues at coordinate 1,062,763,459 of NC_064920.1, forward strand.
AGGTAAGTACATTGAGTTCAGCAGAACTTAGCTTTCGGAGGACGATAACTACGACACTTCCACAGAGATGATCTTACAACAAGACGCACAGTTTAGCGCTACAGTACACGTATTTGAGTGATTAATTTTGTACTTAAAACATTTATTTTTAAAGATATTTGAAATACAATGATACAAAGGTTTTCCGTGATACATTTCATTCCATTGCTGTAATCTGTAACATCTGAGGATATAATTACATTAATCCTCAGGGGGGGTACACGTCTGCTTTGTATACCATGTGTTTGGCAAGCACAAGGAGCCCTAGCTAATATGGTATTTGCTTATACAACTTTACACATCGGTGCCATATTTCTCTAACACATAAATTACACAGCTATCTGGTCATTTAACTGAGAGATAAACATTTTTTTTACTACATCATCAGTGACACATGTTTACGCAATTACACAGTTGGATGATTTAACACCTATGAAATTGTATTTTGTCTGTACTTTGTGAACTGTTCATATTTTTTCGGAACCATTGTGATACTATGAGAGCTTTGAATGACATACTTGGTATGGGATCACGATTTTTAAAGTACGTTTGAGGCAGATGACACTTTTGACATGAGCAGAGAATTTTTTTTTTTTAGGTTTTGAAATTATTGGAGGAAGCTACGGAGATTTTGAGAATTTGACTGTGGTGTTATGATGTTATTATTACGATTACGATGTGAATTATGCTGCTGAGGTATGTTTAAGCTGATGCTATATGAGTTATTTGGTTATACTACGTATCTGTTATGATGAAATATTGAAGAAGTGTCGACGAATATATATATGTGTAATAAGGTAAGAAATAATGAGTAGTGGTTAGGGACTCTGATTTGTGAAAAAGGATGTTGGAAACCGAGAATCGTACTTTAAGAGTTATGAAATGAGTGTATATGCGTGAATGTATCACTATGCTGGCGAAAATTATTTGGACACTATTCTATTTAAAGGATTTTGTTTCTACATATTTGTAACGCAAATTCTTGACCTGTTAATTTTTTTATATGACACTGCCACTGTAGCGGAAACTGGTGTCGTAAATATTTCGTTAAGACAGTTAAGTGACCACCTGCATGTAATGCGTCGTGGGCACCCATCTGCGCGACAACCACCTGACAAAAGAAAGCCATTAGTGTGTGCCTGTCAGAGGTACAGGTGGAGAAAAAAAAAAGAGGTCATTATCCTCGCTATTGAGATTCCTTTGTAGAAAGCATCGCAAATACTACACGCCCAAACTTGAAAACATATGATTACACTGTGGAGCTCTTAATTTATGATATTTACTAAAATGCCTAATGAAACAACGAGAAACATTTAATGGCTATTGTCCTGCTAATTGAGAGAAATGCCATGTGGCTTGCTTTATGCATTTATTTACTCATTTTGTTTAATATCTAGTTTCTAACTGCACTGAAGCATTGGTTAAAATAAATTTTATGGATGTACTAATATAAATATTTTATGCCTACAGATCCAGTAAATAATAACTTTATGATGTACTTAAAAAAAACGAAGTAGCACAAAAAGACATTTCCCTTCACAGAAATTGCATACAGAATTGTCTTTTCAAGTACATGGTAATATTTTTTTACAATAAATTTTTTGTGGTGCACCACTTTAATTGCATAGACATTAAGATGTGAATAGACATTGTCCTTATCTGCATTGTTGTCTTTAGTGTAACATTTTTTCTGATTGAGTTTTGTCATCTTTAGGTATAAGTTATAGCATTTGCTGCGGCTGTTTGCTATTCATAGTGCTACTGAATGTCACTTTGTATTACTAGGTTAAGCCAATTTTATTACTGATTTATTTTTCTTGTTTGCTGCGCATTGCCTTATATTAGTTGTAATATTGCTGCCTTTTTTTGCCAATTTCCATTTTTTAACATTGCTGTTTGTGTAAATTGTTTTGTGCTGCTGCATTGCCTCATCCCTTAGTTAAGCATCTGAGCTCAGTAGATTTAAGTTAGCTTAAGAGGGGGTCGCCTATATGCGATGGATTGGAAGAAATGCATTGAGAAGTTATACGAAAAAAGTGCAGAAATCAGGTATAGATAGGACTTTTTGGAAATAATGAAGAACGAAGGGAGATCTCCGAGAAGTAAAGAAAGTTTTATTTGCAAAATACTGCAGGAAAACAAACCCTGTCCTTTCCTTTTGTGTATCCCACTATATGTTTGTGTACCCTTGTGTATTTGTTTTCTTCCTGTCTCTGTGAACTGTTTCATACAATTTTTTCTCTTCTAATACTAAGCTACATTCACTATGATGAGGAATACTGTTGTCTTCGAATATAATTTTATTAATAACATGTTATTTACTTCGTAAAGATGTTTACACATTATTTATTCTGTTTTGTTCTAATGCTCATGTGTGAAGTTGATGTTTCAAAAGTTATTCTGATCTTTTGTGTAAGTACTTATGTCGTAATTTTTGTAACACTGATGTATTTATTTCGATTCTTTTGTAAAGCCTGTATTACAGCAAATGTTATCTGTACTATTATGTTCTTTAATGATATATTTTGTCCTTTGTTATTGTATTCTTATGTTATAAAATTGTAATTGACACCAGTTCATCAAATTAAGTAACTTGTAAATTACATTTCACTGCACACGTTTCTGTTGGTCACAGTATATGGACAATATGTGAGAAGTAGTGGCTGACAGTGTTTGCACATGTGTTAATAACTCAGTAAGGGACTGGATAACAGCATTACTGGTTCTAAAGACATTTCAAAAACAATTTTTCTGAGTACACAAGTGGTGGTTATGGACTTGCTATATTATCCACAAGACTCTTCAATGGTGATTGTGCGCCTGCACAGTCAAACAGATGGCTGCTGGCCATCTCTACAAGGACTACAGTGGGTCTACACCTTTGATGACCCACCAATACCATTATTTCTACGAGGACTGCAGTGGGTCTCCACTTCTGGTGGCCCACCAATACCGTAATCTCTACCAGGACTACAATGGGTCTACTCTGTGACGACCTACCTAACAATATTCTTTAAAACTTCGACTGACTCTGCTGTGGGTTTGCTCTGTTGTGGCCCATTACCTGTCTGCATGTCAAGAGTCAGCACTGTCTTTCCGTTGGAAGGACACCACTACTTCTTCAAGACTGCATGGAAATCCACTACTTCCGTGTGCATTTTCTTTTACTACTCAGACTTTGAGAAAAACACTGCAATTTTACTTTGATGAATGATCATGACTGTCTTTATGGACTGTGAGAAAATTTTAGCTTTTGACCAACATTGTATCGATAAGTGTGTGCATTTCATTTCTTTGTTATTGTAATTATGAAAAAAATTTCAAATCTGTATTGGCCACTGCCCAAAACAATTTGTAATTTTTTTTTGTGGGGAGCATGGGGGCTATGTAAGTAGGCTGTTTAAGTATTTTTATTGGTAACGCCAACACCACGTAGCGCTCTGTATGAAAAATCACTGGCTGTGCCGTGTGCAGTCTGTGGCTGGTTTGCATTGTTGTCTGCCATTGTAGTGTTGGGCAGCGGCAGCTGGATGCTAACAGCGGGTAGCGTTGCGCAGTTGGAGGTGAGCCGCCAGCAGTGGTGGACGTGGGGAGAGAGATGGCGGAGTTTTGAAATTTGTAAGAATTGGTGTCATGAACTGCTATATATATATTATGACTAGTGAGCTGGCAGTAGTGGCGCTCGCTGTATTGCAGTAGCTTGAGCAACGAAGATTTTTGTGAGGTAAGTGATATGTGAAACGTATGGGTTAATGATAGTCAGGGCCATTCTTTCGTAGGGATTTTTTGAAGTCAGATTGTGTTGCGCTAAAGATATTGTGTGTCAGTTTAAGCACATTCGTGTATAATTGTTCAAAGAGGACGTTTCACATAGACCAGTCGTGTACAATTTTTCCGTTTCATAAAGTATCCGTTAGCACGACCATTAGTGCGGGGTATCCTCTGCAACATAATACCACTACGAAGCACCCTCTGCCATGTAAACACTGATACGAAGCACCTTCCACAACGCAACCAATATTGGTACAAAGCCCCCTCTGCCACGCATCTTCGGTACAACGCATTCTTACAAGGGAAACTCCCTATCTCACCCCCCTCCGTTTTAGTGGTAAATTGGCGCACTGGATCGGCCGTCGGAAAATGAACACAGATGAAGGATAAAAACAAGAAGAAGGTGTACTGAAGTGTGAAAAAAGAAACAAAATAGAAACAGTGGACGGTCCAAGCTCAAGATATGCAACATGGAGCGACTCGCGAGAAAGACTGAGTCGTGGTTGTGTAGTCACGGTGTTGGCCTCTAAACGGTAGATCCGTGTTCGAACCTCCCCTTTTTTTAACCCATCTATGAACCGTCCGCCCGGTCATTGACGTGTCTGTTCTCCTTCTACAGTCTTGGCAATTGTCATACTACACACTGGTTATAGAATATGAGTCATGTGAAGAGAAAATATTAATATCGCAAGTAAATGCGGTGAACTGTGAGAGCAGGCGAGATGACCCATAGACCTCTCACTGAAATGAAAACAACAAATAAACAGGTGTGAACTATGTTACAACGATGGAATTTAAGAGTCAAAACATCGAAAACCGAACACAAAGGGTATAACATGTGTTACTTGTACAAACAAATAGGACGTACGTCACGTCCTCCGTCACACATATCAGCTGCAAACGGACGTTACGCCACGATACAGATACGAATTTGAATACAGTGAACAGAAACAGTGAGTCCAAAAAGTAGTCGTTTGGTTATTATTTTTTTTAAAAAAACTACGTATATGTCCCGTGAAAGGAAGGGAATATAAGATGTGCGCCGGTCGATGTGACCATGCGGTTCTAGGCGTTTCAGTCTGGAACCGCGCGACCGCTACGGTCGCAGTTTCGAATTCTGCCTCGGGCATGGATGTGTGTGATGTCCTTAGGTTAGTTAGGTTTAAGTAGTTCTAAGTTCTATGGGACTGATGACCACAGATCTTAAGTCCCATAAGGCTTAGAGCCATTTGAACCAGGCATATAAAATTTGAACATCCAGTCATATGCAACGAACCTTGGTAAACCATTTTATTGATGGATAAGGAAATAAATAAACCCATAGCGAAAACAAATTCGACAAAATGGAGAATTTTTTCAAGGGATACTACAAAAAGTATATGTCCACTCATTTTTTTTTTTAAATTTACAATCTGAAGATATGATTTCAATTACAAAAATTAATATTCAATGAAGTTTCTCTTTGTAGCTGTTACTGCTTGTAGTCATCTGGGCATCGAGTTGACCAAGTTTGCAGTCAAAGAGGCTGGACTTTCGTCTTAATCGTCTTGAAATGCTTCTTTTAGGTCTCTCTGTGGTCTTCTCCTGATGATATCTTCCAGTACTTTCAAAAAGTGTTCAATAGAATAAATGTCTAGGCTCTGAGGAGGGGTGTTAAGTTGTTGTGGGGTATTATACAGGATTCACAACCTTGCAGTTAGAGCCGGATGCTTTGGGTCGTTATCGTGTTGAAAAATGTAATTTCCTTGCAGACCTAACTTTTTGGCGCTAGTATTCAGATTGTCCTTTAAAATGTTGATATACATATGGTGATCCATTGTACATACTATGAAATGTATTTTTCCAACACCTGCAGCACTCATACACTCCCACACCATCAGGGAGCCACAACTGTGTTTAACCGTTGACACGGATTAGCCGAGTGGTCTGAGGCGCTGCAGTCATGGACTGTACGGCTGGTCCCGGCGGAGGTTCTGAGTCCTCCCTCGGGCATAGATGTGTGTGTTTCTCCTTAGGATAATTTAGGTTCATTAGTGTGAAAGCTTAGGAACTGATGACCTTAGCAGTTATGTCCCATAAGATTTCACACACATTTGATCCTTTTTGAACCGTTGGCACGAGATTGCGTGGCAACATCTCCTCATTCTTCTTACGCCACACCATTCACTTGCTATCCGGCCCTAATATTACTCGATTCCAGAAGTTTTCCTTTTGGAGTCTACGTTCAATTGCAAAATGAAGAAGTTTCTTTCGATTCTATTCACTGACCTAAAATTTCTTACTCGTTACCCGGCCGTGATACCCACACGTTTTGAAGGTATTTCTGATTGTATTGACACATACCTTCTTTCCCCTAGACTGTACCTTCCTAGCCAACTTAGGAGCGCTGATTGTAGGTTTATTCTTCATTCCCCTCATGATAAATCTCACGCCTGCATCAGTCAAAGAGTGGGGCGTCCGGTACGCGGTTATGTTTCTTAATGATTCTGTTGCGCAAAATCGATCTATTATCGACTGAACCGCCGATCTAGGTCTAACGACTACTTTAACCATCTCTTAAGAAGATTTGCACTCATTATGTAAGCGCAGAATAAGTTTCCTTCCGATCAGCGTCGTCGCACTACCCTTACGGCTCATGGCGCTAATTGCACTGTATGGGAACCGTTCAGGACCACAACAGGCGATAGAATGGGGCCGCGCTCCGTTGAGTCTAGTGTGTGCCGTGGGTCAGCGTTACAGTTTAATCACTGCTCGCAGAATTTCGGCATGTTCTGATGGTGGACGAATACTTTATGAACTAACTTTTGTATTACGTCTTCTATTTTGTTAACCTTGCTGTCGACTTGGATGTATTTCTTCCCTTGCTTTTCAACAAAAATGACTTGCCGAGCTACTTCTTACATGACTACCTCTTTAGATTTCGTACACATTTCTTTTCATGTTACACAGACCCTGTTTTCTAAAAGATATGCAGCTAGTCTAATAGTTTTTGGATTCACTGTACGTCAATGACCGAACGAACATTTTCGACTTGCGTGGAAAAAACAGTGAGACAGGAGGAAGATTTGAACCTGGGTGTCCCCCCCCCCCCCCCCCCTCTCTGCGATTCTACACCGTAACCACAAGACCACGACGCGAGAGCTATTCACACGCGCTCGATGTTGCACATCTTAAACTTGGGTCGTTCACTTTTCTGTTTTGCTTCTTTTTCACATTTCAGTACACCTTCTCCCTGTTTTCATGCTAGATCTGTGTTCAGTTCTTGTAGGGCTGTCCAATAGACCATCTTACCAAAAACCTGTGAGGGGTGCGACGGGGAGTTTCCCTTGTTAATCACGTTACGTTGATGTCCGACCGGCAGTATCGCCACGTCGTACGAGATACCGCGATTCCAAGGTGTTCTGTCATTCACCAGAAGATGGCAGTGACATAGTTGTCATAACGGCGGAGGACCTAAATTCATCATAGTTCAGCCAGTTTGCACTAAAAATATTATACACGTAAACCTTCCTTGTAAATGGGTCCACCTGTTAGTGGAAACTGTATCAAAATCTATCCAGTAATTCCAAAGATCAGCCTGAACATACTGACAAAACTGCACCACAGGACTTCAGTTAATAATTGCATACAGCATAGATAGACGATGTGGTAGTGTGTGGAAATGAAAGATTGAAGTAGATAGATAGTACTGGCTTATAAACACAGGAATAGTCTAACAATGAAGAAGAAAGTAGCTGTTGTGAAGGTCAGAACCAAATTCTACATCTACATTTGTACTTCGCAAGCCACCCAACGGTGTGTGGTGGAGGGCACTTTACGTGCCTCTGTCATTACCTCCCTTTCCTGTTCCAGTCGCGTATGGTTCTCAGGAAGAAAGACTTCCGGAAAGCCTCCGTGCGCGCTCGAATCTCTCTAATTTTACGTTATTGATCTCCTCGGGAGGTATAAGTAGGGGGAAGCAATATATTCGATACCTCATCCATAAACGCACCCTCTCGACACCTGGACAGCAAGCTACACCGCGATGCAGAGCGCCTCTCTTTCAGAGTCTGCCACTTGAGTTTGCTTAACATCTCCGTAACGCTATCACGCTTACTAAATAACCCTGTGGCGAAACGCGCCGCTCTTCTTTGGATCTTTTCCATCTCCTCTGCGTGATGGCTGGGTGTTGTGTGATGTCCTTAGGTTAGTTAGGTTTAAGTAGTTCTAACCTCTAGGGGACTGATGACCATTGATGTTAAGTCCCATAGTGCTCAGAGCCATATCCTCTGTCAACCCGACCTGGTACGGATCCCACACTGATGAGCAATACTCAAGTATAGGTCGAACGAGCGTTTAGTAAGTCACCTCCGTTGTTGATGGACTACATTTTCTGAGGACTCTCCCAATGAATGTCAACCTGGCACCCGCCTTACCAACAATTAATTTTATATGATCATTCCACTTCAAAGCGTTCCGTATGCATATTCCCAGATATTTTACAGAAGTAACTGCTACCAGGGTTTGTTCCGCTATCATACAATCATACAATAAGGGATCCTTCTTTTTATGTATTCGCAATACATTACATTTGTGTATGTTAAGGGTCCGTTGCCACTCCCTGCACCAAGTGCCTATCCGCTGCAGCTCTTCCTGCATTTCGCTACAATTTTCTAATGCTGCAACTTCTCTGTATACTACGGCATCATCCGCTAAAAGCTGCATAGAACTTCCTATCACTATTTACTAGGTCATTTATATATATTGTGAAAAGCGATGGTCCCATGAGCATGAGGGCAAATAAATGTTTTGGCACAACGCGATTAAATGAAGGGATTGATTGATACGGCATATCCTGAAGCATCAGGTAACGGTCAGTATTGAATGGAGAAAGTTGTAGCGGGAGCTCTTTGCATGAATGCAGTACGCAGCTTCAAATGGATGTAGGTTGCAATAGTTCCCCAGAAATGTAGATGCTTGCGCAGAGAAGGCTATCATGGGCAGCTTCGGACCACCGCAACAACTGGTGACTACCCATTGTTTCCTTGGTTAATCAGTGGTACAGTGCGTCGCTTTATTTGCCTCGTTCAGAGCACTGCGCCGAGATGTGTCCGACAGTATGGAAAATTGCTACAAAACGACGACAGATGCTGGGAGCAGCCAATGGAGGGATTACGGTCTAACAATATTTGGACGGACGGCACTGCCTCCCGGCGACTGCAATCTGCCAGTCACAAAGTTGGTTTACCCTGGCGTGTACTGAGTGCAGTATACTTCCGCCGCCAGCGTCAGCCGGTGACGCGGACTCCGCTGCGAGTCAGCACGCCGCTGTCGAATGCGCCCGGCCCAGAAACAATGGCACACGAGGCGGGGCGCATCGGACAATGGGGCTGGCGCGTCTTCCGGCTGCTCCGCTCGCATTGTGACCGCCCCCGCCTGCCGCCGCCGCCGCCGCCGCTGCTCTATATTTAAACGAGTCGCCGGATGACTGATGGCAGCCGCCGCTAAGCTAATGGGCAGGCACCCAGCGCTTGCATCTGCATACAATATTCGCGACGCGTTTCGCAACGACACCGGCCGTCAGTCAGCGGGCCATTTGGCCGCGACGCCGTGCCATGGCTGCGCCACCGTCACACGTGTATACCTCACATGTATGTACGTCCGCTTCTAACGGGTGTCACAGTTCCTTGTTTAAGGCTAAGGGCTCTATTTCGCAGCAGGTGTGGGGTGGCACGATGTTTGGTACACTGGACTAACATTCGAGATGAGCAAAGTCCTAAGCCCCTCCAACCAATCATTGTTCTATCCGACCTTGCGCTCTTCAATCTCCCCTCATTCAACAACTACACCGGTCGGATGGCCGTGCGGTTCAAGGCGCTACAGTCAGGAGCCGAGCGACCTCTCCGGTCGCAGGTTCGAATGCTGCCTCGGGCATGACTGTGTGTGATGTCCTTAGATTAGTTAGGTTTAAGTAGTTCTAAGTTCTAGGCGGCTGATGACCTCAGATGTTAAGTCCCATAGTTGTCACAGCCATTTTTGATGAACAGGCTTGCGCAGGAGGCAGACCATTCTTTGGACTGAATACCATAACAAAAACGTATTTTTATGGTTCCCTGTCTCGATCTGTAAAAATGGAACGGGTCCCTTTGTTGTCCATCTGTCTGCCTGCCCTACTGCGAAAAAAACCCTTGTTGTCAGAAACGAGTAGACGTATATTGTTCAAATTTATGTCTCATATTAAGGTCCTTGGTTTCTTGATCATGTAAAATTGTAAGCTCCTTAGTCAATGCAGTTAAAAGCTACGGGGATTTATGTCACATATTTTGACACTCGAAAGCACACTCATCAAATCCTACAGGGTACTTTTCGTTGACCTATAGTCATGAAATTTGGTAAGAAGCAAGGTTTCACAGTACAAGTAAATAAAAAAACCGAAATTGGTAATTTGACATTATCACGAAAAATATTCCTTTTTTCATTTGTTATATGACTTCAAACTTGAAATTTTTGAAATTAAAACATTCTCGAAAGTCTTGGAACCCCTCGGGCCGATATCTTCCCAGTATCAATGGCGATAACGAGCAAATACTGTCAATATCCTCGATTCCTTAAATGGATAGAATGTCTCTACACGTTATTAAGTTTGTATGGAAACCGCAATGCACAATTGCTACTTGTACCTGTCACTTCACGTTACCTCACTACAGCACCATTCCCAGATCTACCTGAAAATGCCTTCAATACACTACCTGATAAAAAACACCTGAACACTTCTATGTAATGCAGAGGTGGTCACTAGATGTGGATTCAAATTGTTACCAGCAGTCCAGCTAGCACAATGACTGTAACGTAGTGAGTCAGAAGGAATGGAGTACAATGGTCGAGTAACTCCTCATAATCCACACATTTCTGTAGTTAGCGTTAAGGAGGTGTAATGAGCGACGCCATTAGTTATTGGATGACTGGAGGGATGAACACACTGTACCCAGAGGCAGTCCGACGACAGGGTTTGGATTTGGCAAATACTTGGAGAAGTACTGCAATAAAACTGGTTATGATGTGAGAAATATGCTAACCGATATTGGATCATATGAAATGACCGATTCCCAACTTGAAGACTCAAAACCCAGAAATCCCTACCACATAGTTATATGAAAGTGTATAAACGTCATCAGATATATACACTTAATGCAATTACGATAATGATTAACGACTTCTGAAAAAGATAAGCAGTGATAAACAATTATTTGTACTTTATTTTTGAAATGTTTATTTTAAATATGGTTTTGTACAAATAGATCGATATATGATAGTATTTTCTTTGCTACACGTTGTTAGAGGTAAATCTTTGTCTTTGGGCAGTTCGTAGAACGAGTTTGAAGGGCGACGACTGAATGTAAGTTATGTCTGTTGTGTTGGCATCGCGGTTGATTTTAATTTGTATTTTGAAGTGAAATAGCTGAAAATTTATCCATTGAACACTAGAAATTCCACGAAGGTTCTTATTATTTAACAAAATGAAACCGAGCGTCCTCTAAACCAGTATAAAAAAAGTTGCATTACACAATGGACTACGAGCCTACAAGCTACAATAAAGTAAGTGAATAAAACATGAGTATTATGAAAACTTTTATTACAATTTCTACTGTTGCTAACTGCAGAGTGTCACTAACTCGCCGCGCCAAGTGCTGTGAAAATTTGGCCAGCCGCCCTAATTATCAAATTGCTTCAAAATTAATAAATTGACTTCGCGCTATAAGAGGGTGTTGACGGACACAGTACGGAGGAGGTGTTGTTACCGTGTGGGGGTGGTTTTTGTGGTTACGGTGTCGCCTTCCTATTGCGCTTAAGAAAACGCTAGATGCCAGAAGATATGAACACCCCTTGCAGTGCTGTGTACTGCATACAGTAGAAGAACAGTTGGGAATAATGACTTTTCATATTAGCACGACGATGCACTCCGTCCTAAGACAGCATCTGTGAGCCAATGGCTTGTTTGTGGTCAGTAGCATTCCTGAAATGGGCTGCTCTGTCGAGTCCTGAACCTAGTGGAACGATGATGCAGAAGGTCGACTTCGCCCTAGTACCCAACAGCACTACCGTCCCTGGTATTCGCTCTGAAGCAAGGATGGGCTGCCATTCTTCCACGGTAACTGAGACACAATGGAAGTGTCGCCAGTAGAATTCACCTGTCCGAAGACTGCGCACACCCATTATTAATGCCCGCTGTCAGTTCTCCATATACTTTCGATGACGTAGGGTATATAAAAGCCGAATCCGTGCAAGGAGAAAAATAAAGAACATATTAGGAAATGAAGTGTCTAGCAATTAACTCAGTATACAGTTGCGGAGCGAAGCATGGAGAAACTAACACGTATTTTTTATTTTTCTCTAACGAATCTAAAGACAATGTAAGGGTACAGATATCGATGTATGGAACCTTAATCTTACCAGTCTCTATTGGATCACAGGTAGCGCAGCGCATTCCCCTGTCATCTATGGAGTGGGTGAGCTTTGGACATGCGTAGCAAAGGCGCGTAGGCAGTTAGTCAGCGAGGTCGGCTGATGGAGTGAACGAGTCGTGGCGTGCCCTCGTTGGTAAAAACAGAGATGCGAAGCGTTTATCTTATGGTTAATACTGTGCAATTTGAATCTGTATATTTTTAGTTACTGTGACTCAAGGTAATCTAAGAGGGCAGTGCCTAACACCAGTGAATATGTGGATAGTGTGTTTGTGCATGGACTCTGTGTGGACTTCACATCGACGAAAGGACATTTCCGTGAACTCAGGATACACTGATGTGCAAAATTTACGGAGGAAAGTAACTTCCGCATAGCCAAGTAACATAGTTTTGTGGAACTTGGACCATACATAGAAAGATATGCTACAGTACGGAACAGTACACTACAGTAGGTAACTGAAAGAAATACGCAATAAGATGAACAGAAATGAGACAATAATCAAACTGCACGATTGTGGTGTTTTGGATATTAAAAAAAAATGGGACATTTTACTTAGTATGGTGTTCGATTACCACGGACAGCAGTGTATGCTTCAACATGTGCTCCCATGCTGGCCACAATATTGATACGCAGTTCTCATGGTGGAGCATTACATTCCTCCACTAGCGCGCTTACAAACTGATGGATGTCCCTTGGTGCATATGGAGTCTCCCCGATGGGATTTAAGTTGGGGGAGAGACATTCGCTGGATAACGTCTCTATTCATGAGTTCCTCCACCTACGCTTCAAATGGTTCAAATGGCTCTGAGCACTAAGGGACTAACATCTGAGGTAATCAGTCCCCTAGACTTAGAACTAGAGGAAGGATTCGAACCTGCGGCCGTAGCGGCTCCACCTACGCTCTTCCATGCGAATTTTCATCTATGAAAATGAATTCATGGCTGAATGCACCTCTGAAAACACGCACATGTAGAAGGAGTATGGCGTCATATTGACGCTGACTGGTGAAGGTATCGTGGAGAAAGATTTGGAGGTCAGTACGCCGATGTAACATTATGCTCTCCCAAAACATGCACCTGGACCACCAAAATGATCATATTCGACAATCTTGCTTGCATCAGGTGTTCCAACTTCTCGTCATGTAAGACTAAATCCAGCGCTGTTGAACAAGATCACTACGGTTGTCTCGGCCGAGCACCATGATGATCACAGCCTTTCGTTTATAATTCCGAATGAAAGTTAGCATTTTACACACAGAATAATTATTTTAGCAACGGTATGTTTCTAGACCCGCTAGGGAGAAGGAATACAAATTTTGTTTCTGATAAATAGAGTTACATTATGTTAAAAATGAAGAAGGCGTAGACGTATGGGGCTTTCCTTTCTGCTTCCTTTATTACATGAAGAAGGGGGAAAAAACGGAAAAACTTTAGATCAGGTCTCGAGTTCACCCAATGACTGGTTCTAGGATCTAGTTTTTGGAAAAGAATAAATTTTTGCTTTCAGAGCCTAAGAAAAATGAAGGTGATGACGAACATGACTATTATGACGAAGATGATAAAGATAATGACGATGACGAAAAAAACGACGACGATAAACATGACGTGATAACGAACATGACGGGATTACGAGCTTGACTATGACGACGAACATCGCGATGATGACGATCATGGCAAACATAAAGCTGAAGAACTGATAATTATATGAAGATGAAGATAATGATAACAATACTACTTATAACTGGAATGTCGATGATAATGACGATGTTGACGCTGTAGAGGAAGACAGTGGTAACGGTAAAAATTTTCGTGATTTTGGCAAGTATTAGTTATGATGATGATGATGATGATGATGATTATGATGATGATGATTATGATGATGATGATGATGATGATGATGATGATTATGATGATGATTATTATGATGATTATGATGATGATAGTAGCAAAAATGAGGAAAATAATGATGATAAAGTCACTGGTGATGATGATGATGACTGTGATGCTGGTAATGGTGCTGAGTGGCTGGTGATAATGATGAGAATGTTGGTAGTGGAGATCTGATGTTGACGATTCTGATAATGATTTGTGGAATTCAACAGTCTTTCATAAGAAAATTTTTCCTTTATTTCATGAGCAGTTTGGACCTATGAGATCATAAGAAGATGCATCTGTCTTCTTCAACTAGTAAACAAAACGTTATAAAGCTGTAGCCAAGATCGGTACCATCAGAAGCGACAGCAGATAGGCAAGAGAGGCAAGATACGCATCATCTGACGTTGCCTATTTTAGCTAAATTTGTTTATACTTTGTTTATTAGTTTAGGAAAACAGACGCATCTGATGATGGAGATCGAACCCAGTATTAGACTATAGGAAGAAAAATCGATCAAAACCTGTTTTCTGTTCCAGAAATTTTAAACATTGTGTCGCTGTGTACTAGAGTGTGATTATCTCATACTTCGTCTCACAATGATGGTGAGTGGACTGTTCATGGTAAAAGTGATAATGAAGATACTGGTCGCTATTAGGGCAATCACAAGGAAGGAGATTATGAGGAAGACGCCTCAGAGGAAAATGCGGTTGATGAGAGGGATACTATTGATTAAGAAGATCAAAAGGCTCCGAGCACTATGCGACTAAACATCTGTGGTCATCAGTCGCCTAGAACTCAGAACTAATTAAACCTAACTAACCTAAGGACATCACAAACATCCATGCCCAATGGAGGATTCGAACCTGCGACCGTAGCAGTCGCGTGGTTCCGGACTGAGCGCCTAGAACCGCGAGACCACCGCGGCCGGCGATTAAGAAGATGCTAGTTCTACTGCTGATGACGATAATGGCGGCTGCGCCACTGGCATCCCCTTCTTCGTGCATTGGACGTGATAGCTTATATTGTGTAGCTAAAGTGCGCGTCATTTTCGACGGAGGCCGAGTTTAGGTTCGTTCTGCGCATCTGACGTCACAAAACATAGTCAGCCAATGAACAGAGAACGACGTTGCCAGAGCTCGACTGCAGCGCAGAGCACGGACGAGTGTCTTCAGTTTTAGAAACGTTCAGCCATAAATAAAGTAATTCAACAACAGCACTGTCTTGATAGCAGACTTTCTTTTATAGAAAGTTTGGAAAAAGCATACTTTATACCAATTGCTTCATATTCTATTAATTAATTGAAGCAAACAAGCAATAAGCAGGTGATAGCAAGGAAAGGTGTTTGTATCATTCTCATTAACCGCTTATTCGCAATAAAGAACAGCGGTAGTTTATTTCCTATTGCACTTCGACGAAACATGAGTAATTCATAGTCATACGAACAGTGTTTGCCGATATTTTGCGTGACATTTTAAAGTCCTCCAGGAGGTCTATTGAA
Organism: Schistocerca gregaria; assembly: GCF_023897955.1. NCBI lineage: Eukaryota > Metazoa > Arthropoda > Insecta > Orthoptera > Acrididae > Schistocerca > Schistocerca gregaria. The sequence goes on from NC_064920.1 coordinate 1,062,779,083, forward strand.
TGACAAGCTGCGTTAGGGTAATGATTAAGGGGTTTAGCTGCTAAGCAGAAAGTTTAGAGTTCAAACCTCGTTCGATGTTTAATATTTTGTTTATTTTAAAAAAAAGTGTCTAACTATACGAATTTTATTCGTTTGAATGTAATTTTTTGAAATTTATACTGGCAACTAAAATCGACCATACGGAAAGTATACGCTATGGACTTTTACCTCTGCAAATTCTTCAAAATTTCGTGCAATGGTTTACTACATCTAATGCTGCACAATAACTGCGTTGAACATCGAAACAAAATTAAGTTATTTATACGGGGAAGGTATCAGTCAAGAAGATGTGTAAAAATCAAATTTTTGGGCCAAATAGTTTTTGTGAAATCGAATGATAAAGTGTGTCAAAGCAGTCGAAACACCACGTGTGTGCACAGGCGAGCAGTGTAGTGATGACAAAATCGCGCACAGCGCGGATTTCGGGGAGCAGCGAAAAGGTTAGTGCGGCCGTGGTGGCTTTACTACATAAACTGCGCGCTCCCCCCTTAACGTAAGTTTGCGAACTATACTATACTATGGCGCTGCTTCTCTTGGCGCTTACAACTGGCAACGCAGCAATCTCCCGCGTCTGGGCGGGCACGCGCGAACCGCCAAGATAAAAGAATTGAACTATAGTAAGCTGCCACTCACCAGAGCCCCTGGAACGCCGCTGCCCCTGCAGCGTTCTCCGCCCGCAGCGCAGCGCCCGCAGCGCGCGGGTCGCGGCCCCCACGGCGCGGGACTTCCCCGCCGCAGCCCGCCTCTTAAGACGCCGCCACGGCGGGAACCCAGGCAACAGCTTCATCTGCCCTCCTCACCTACAGGCGCGACCCACCACGCCTAGGTCAGATACATTCCGGGAAATGCAACGCACCCAGTGGCTTCCACGAGTAATGCTACCGGTGGCTTCGGTAAGGAGGAAAAGAGACAACAGCTTTCGAGTACAGTATAAGAGCCCTGTGACTTGTGCCAATTGGTCTCCTCCCATGGCAATTTGGAACTCTGTATTCTAAGGAGTGTTTGCTATAACACGTGCGCGCGTTGCGGTGTGATGGCGCTAGCGGACTTGGGCTCGAACTGAGCGCCCAGGTGTACGAGCACAAGATTCATAAAGTGTCCGCGGCTCGTGGTCTTGCGGTAGCATTCTCGCTTCCCGCGCGCGGCGTCCCGGGTTCGATTCCCGGCGGGGTCGGGGATTTTTCTCTGTCTGATGACTGGGTGTTTGTGTCTTTCATCATCATTTCATCCTCATTCACTCGCAAGTCGCCATAGTGGCGTTACATAGCTTGTGGAGCGGCCACCAATGCCATAAGCTCATTATATTATATTGATAGGGGCATCACGGCAACAAGGCAGGGTTGGTGTTTGCCAGAGTTGTGGGTTTTAACAGATCGGCAGTAGTCTGCTGATAAGCTGCGGTCAGGTGTTACTGAACACATAGTTGTATGTAGACTCCTTATGTTGTCGCTCGCTGTTTCTTGTTATTCCATTGGTTGCAGTCAAAGTAGAGGCTGGCGTAATTTGAAGCCAAGAGAGGTGGTTATTCAGTGGTCGGTCGCGCCCTGTTGTATGTAGCTTCAGCGTAGTCAGCAAGGTGGTTAACGGTGCCTTAAAGCGTTGAAAGACGACTCGTAAACCTTTTACATCAAGTTATAAGAAGAAAACGCCTACATAGTTGTAGATTACTGTAAGTACTGGCTACGACACGTGGGTTGTTTAAGCGTATTATTTCCAAAAGGGTGTTATAAAGCGTGATGGAAACGAGCGTTACTGGGTTAGTGGTCCTCTCTAAAGCGTATAGTATGCGTCGATTTTCTCTGCCTTGGTGTTGTTACCGGATGTATCAAACACGGAGGAACTGATAGGCTGCCGCCTTGGTATGGTTTCCAAAACGGTGAAACTTGGAGTCTGAAACTTTGACGCACCCTTGTCGTGTGTTGATGCATGATCAGTCTGTTTCCGACGGTGCAGGGCGGTGTAGCCGGCCGTTGTGACCGAGCGGTTCTAGGCGCTTCAGTCTGGAACCGCGCGACTGCTACGGTCGCAGGTTCGAATCCTGCCTCGCGCATGGATGTGTATGACGTCCTTAGGTTAGTTAGGTTTAAGTAGTTCTAAGCTCTGGGGGACTGATGAAAAATGTTCAAACGTGTGTGAAATCTTATGGGTCTTAACTGCTACGGTCATCAGTCCCTAAGCTTACACACTATTTAAGCTAAATTATCCTAAGGACAAACACACAGGACTCGAACCTCCGCTGGGACCAGCCGCACGGTGGGACTGATGACCTCAGATGTTAAGTCCCATAGTGCTCAGAGCCATTTGAACCATTTTTATTTTGCAGGGCGGTGTGAGATCAGTTGTCTTGTTTCTAACCGGTATTGGCTTTCTTGAAATGGTTTAAAAGTTTTTATAGTGTTGTTTTTATGTCTTTCGCGATTGCTGTTATTACGGCGCACGTTTCTGTGAAGAAGGACGCTTCGCTTGCGTAGAATACTGAAGTGGTACATCACCGTAGCTAGTTATTTTAATTAAGGTGCTTGACCGTAAATACTGATCTGGGTACGGCCACATTGTTTTATTTGACTTGTTCTGCACTGCGTCCTAGGGTCAGTTGTGCTATAGCCTTCCCGTGTTTCCTCTTGTTTGCGCAACAACGCCCAGTTATGGTTAAGTTTACCGGCATCTTTAACTGATTTTATTATTCTATTAGCGTACTGGACAGCCTTATGGCGGTAATTTATTTATATCCAGTGAGAGTAGTTTGAGTTTGGACAGCTTTAAGCCTTTTTAAAAGTATAGTAAGTTTTAAATGTTTTGTTGCTAATGCTTCAGCTCCGCTTCTCCTGGCATTTAAGTTGTTTTATTGATAAAATTAAGCCCTGGTGTTCAAGTTGCCGGCCGCGCTCGAGGTCTGTAAAACATAAACATATAGCAGTGTTAAGCTTTGGATTTCTGGCGTTGCCACCGCACACATGAGGCCTTTAGGGGCATACTCGTGCTATGCTGAATAACATCTATGTGTTTATTGAACTTTATGCCCTTCTGGTTATATAAGGAACTTTAAGTTTTGTTGTTATTGTTGGCGGTGGTGGTGCCAGATACTTAGTTTGTGCTAAGTCACTATGCTGTTCACAGTTGCCTACCCGGAGTCCTATTTTCTTATTCATTAATAAATCCACTCCTGCATTACCCCTATTTACCCTTGTATTTTGTAACCCTGCTTGATTTGAAATTCCACGCTCCGATACGTAGAACAGTAGTTTTGTTTCGCCTGATGACGACATCATCCTGACTTGTCCTCCGCGTAGATCCGAATTTTACCCACGAGGATGCCATCATCATCATTTATCCATACAGTAGAGCTGCATGCCCTCGGAAAAAATTACGGCTTGCTTTCAGCCGTTCGCAGTACCAGCACAGCAAGACCATTTTAGTTGATGTTGCAAGACCAGATCAATCAACCACCCAGACTGTTGTCCCTGCAACTACTGAAAAGGCTGCTGCTCCTCTTCAGGAGCCACACGTTTGTCTGGACTCTCCGTTGTGTTTGCACCTACGTTACTGCTATCTGTACTGCTGAGGCACGCAAACCAACCATCGACGGCATGATCCATGGTTCATGGGGGGGGGGGGGGGGGGGGTAAAGTTTTTGTAATGGCTAAAAATGATGTGGATATTTGCGGTACGCAGAGCGAACCATGCCGCCTCGCTTTATTTCCAAGTATCTTAGTGATCAGATCTTTAGCTTCCAGCTTCATTGCTAAAGGTCTGTCAGACACAGGTACTCGACTTTTAGATGTTGCGGCATCTAACCACTGGAGATACTTTGAAAGAAAGCGATACGCACATGGTCCCAATAAGACTTTTCTTACAGTCGCAAAAGACGGGGTGTAGCCTTTGTCATTTGTATAAGTGCCAATGTGAAAGAAAGATGGCCTAAAAGTGAAAAAGACAACATGTAGAGTGAAGGATGTATATTGTATCCATTACTCAAAACAGAATTTTGATCAAACGCTTTAGGCGAACCACACGATTACAGCACTTCCATTTCTTCTCGGATCCTGAATCCTTTGCAGTGTATTTACAGCGAATTGGGAAAATTCCATTTACTTCTTGGATTAATCACATCGGTTACAGTGTGAAATATGGAGCACATAACGCAAGAAAATTAAGGAAAGAGCCGCACAATTTCAAGCTTGTGAAAGGTTTTCTGACGGATTGCTGCGAAAGCGGATCGCAAGAGAAATGAAGTAGGCAAAGATCACTGTTAAACTGGTCTGCGTTTGTGTTATAGAGGTGACGTTTTCTTAGTGTGGCCATTCAAAATCTCAAATAGCCTCAACTATCAAATGCTTTGCTCCATGATCAGGATGTAAAAATCTTCATTCACCGATAAACAGTTTGAAATATAACCTGTTATTTCATCCAATTCAGAATCCTTGCTTTACCGTATAGCAGCCACACGGGCTGCTTTCTTCAGCCTAGGTGCACATTGATGTCCTTCCAATCTGTCAATGATAAAATGATTTATTTCTAAAAAGAAAAGCACTAACCGGTTTCGGCCTGGCCCGTTGTCCTACTTTGGCGAAGGCTTTCTACCAGACCTAGGATTGTAAAAGATATCCTCTCGCATGCCGTGTACCAGGCTTGACATATGCTTGCTTTCAGCCGTTTTGACATATTTTAACCTATTTTAATCTTAATCATGCATCCTTTATGGAATCACATTTTAATATCTTATAAATTTGGTAAGTGTTTCCGGTTTTAGAAATAAATAATTTTAACAGCTATAGCGGATTTTATCACTGACAGTGTGTAACAGTTGTGAATGTCCCGTCCAGAGAAATGCGAGTCTTTCCAACCTAATAAAGCTCCGCGATTGTCGCTACGGGGACACCGTGTCCGCACTGAAACGTTTTCTGACGCTGCGCGCACGCGCTGGTGTGTATCGAGCATAAGGTGCATACGTTCCTCGTTGCTATCTTCGCTGCACGCTGGATTACTGAATAAGCAAAGTTTTAAATCAAGAGGTATGTGTGTGCGTGTAACACAGGTTGCAGTATCATCATATACTACTGGCAATTAAAATTGCTACACCACGAAGATGACGTGCTACAAAACCGAAATGTAACCGATAGGAAAAAGATGCTGTGATATACAAATGTTTAGCGATTCAGAGCATTCACACAAGGCTGGCGCTGGTGGCGACATCTACAACATGCTGACATGAGGAAAGTTTCAAACCGATTTCTCATACACAAACAGCAGTTGACAGGCGTTGCCTTTTGAAACGTTGTTATGATGTCTCGTGTAAGGAGCAGAAATACGTACCATCACGTTTCCGACTTTGATAAAGGTCGGATTGTAGCCTATCATGATTGCGGTTTATCGTATCGCGACATTGCTGCTCGCTTTGGTCGACATCCAATGACTGTTAGCATAATATGGAATCGGTGGGGTCAGGAGGGTAATACGGAACGCCGTGCTGGATCCCAACGGCCTAGTATCACTAGCAGACGAGATCACAGGAATCTTATTCGCATGGCTGTAACGGATCCTACAGCCACGTCTCGATCCCTGAGTCAACAGATGGGACGTTTGCAAAACAACAACCATCCGCACGAACAGTTCGACGACATTTGCAGCAGCATGGACTATCATCTCGGACACCACGGATGCGGTTACGCTTGACGCTGCATCACAGACAGGAGCGCTTGCAATTGTGTACTCAACGACGAACCTGGGTGAGCGAATGGTAAAACGTCATTTTTTCGGATGAATCCAGGTTCTGTTTACAGCATCATGATGATCGCATCCGCGTTTGGCGACATCGCGGTGAACGCATTTTTGAAGCGTGTATTCGTCATCGCCATAGTGGCGTATCACCCGGCGTGATAGTATGGGATGCCATTGGTTACACGTCTCGGTCACCTTTTGTTCGTATTGACGGCACTTTGAACAGTGGACGTTACATTTCAGATGTCTTAGGACCAGTGGCTCGACCCTTCATTCGATTCCTGCAAAACCCTACATTTCAGCAGGATAATGCACGACCGCATGTTGAAGGTCCTGTACTGGGCTTTCTGGATACAGAAAATGTTCGACTACTGTACTGGCCAGCACATTCTCCAGATCTCCCACCAATTGCAAAAGTCTAGTCAATGGTGGCCGAGTAACTGGCCTGTCACAATACGCCAGTCGCTACTCTTGATGAACTGTGGTATCGTTCAAATGGCTCTGAGCACTATGGGACTTAACTGCTGTGGTCATCAGTCCCCTAGAACTTAGAACTACTTAAACCTAACTAACCTAAGGACATCACACACATTCATGCCCGAGGAAGCATTCGAACCTGCGACCGTAGCGGTCGCGCGGTTCCAGACGGTAGTGCCTAGAACCACTCGGCCACTCCGGCCGACCTGTGGTATTGTTGTGAAGCTGTACCTGTGCACGCCATCCAAGCTCTGTTTGGCTCAAGGCCCAGGCGTATCAAGGCCCTTATTACGGCCAGAGGTGGTAGTTCTAGGTACTGATTTCTCAGGATTTATGCACCCAAATTTCGTGAAAATGTAATCTCATAACAGTTCTAGTATAATATATTTGTCCTATGAATACCCGTTTATCATCTGCATTTCTTCTTGGTGTAGCAATTTTAATGGCCCGTAGTGTACTTGTACCAGTAAGCGTAGCTGATGCCTCCATTATGTCACTATATGCGAACACTAAAGTCGATAAGCCGCGAATAGCACTAGGTTCTTCCGTGGTTGAGTGTATTCTCGGTAGTCGCAACACATTAGCCACAAATAGCCAAAGACTTTGAAATATAATTGTCATTGCTGCACGTTTTGCTCGCAGCAATTTAAGCTGCGCTCTTAGATTCCTACCTATACACATCCCTGGAAAACACCACATATTCGGAAATAAAGATCCAAATATTTGTGACATGCAAGAATGTAAATGTGACTGTTGGTCGTTTTTTAGTCATGCTGAAATCGACCGCACTCATTTCTGCCGGCCGCGGTGGCCGAGCGGTTCTAAGCGCTTCAGTCCGGAACCGCTCGACTGCTGCGGTCACAGGTTCGAATCCTGCCTCGGGCATGGATGTGTGTGATGTCCTTAAGTTTGTTAGGTTTAAGTAGTTGTAAGTTGTAGGGGACTGATGATCTCAGATGTAGAGTCCCACAGTGTTCAGAGCCATTTGAACACTCATTTCTGACAGAGACCACTCTTTTATGTAAATAATATCGAATTTGCAGAATATAGTACCATAACATTAATAAGAGAGTCCCATGAGCTGTCACATATGCGAGTGCGGAGAAAAGAACATAGCTGGGCTGAAACCTACTTTCTCTAATTTTATAACCCTACATCTCTATGTGCTTTCATGTTAGGCTTTTATCTTAAGGTTTTTAACGCCAGTATGTCATTAGCTAACACTTAATTGCAACAAAATGTACCAAGAGTGACATTTTTGTGATGAAACTTCAATGCGCCGTTGTCTTGAAACCACATATTGTCACAAAACGCAAGTTATAATACGAAGACAACGATATACGGCAGAATTCTATCAGGCGTAACCAAAGTTCATTTTTTCGACCTCTGCCGTATAATGTCTCGTGGTCGCATCGAGTGACATATCATTCTGTCGTCACTTCATTATGCTTCCAGTGTCACTAGCTTGCCCCACACCAGAAGTCTGCATCAAAGTGATTCAGTGTACATGTCGTGGTGCTGGACGACCGCACTACACAGTGTGACGATTACTGAGCTATATGAAAAAAAAACATAAATTAGTTGCAAAATAAAGCGTGCACACACTTTATTCAACATGGAAACGTCACTACATACACTCCTGGAAACTGAAATAAGAACACCGTGAATTCATTGTCCCAGGAAGGGGAAACTTTATTTACACATTACTGGGGTCAGATACATCACATGATCACACTGACAGAGCCACAGGCACATAGACACAGGCAACAGAGCATGCACAATGTCGGCACTAGTACAGTGTATATCCACCTTTCGCAGCAATGCAGGCTGCTATTCTCCCATGGAGACGATCGTAGAGATGCTGGATGTAGTCCTGTGGAACGGCTTGCCATGCCATTTCCACCTGGCGCCTCAGTTGGACCAGCGTTCGTGCTGGACGTGCAGACCGCGTGAGACGACGCTTCATCCAGTCCCAAACATCCTCAATGGGGGACAGATCCGGAAATCTTGCTGGCCAGGGTAGTTGACTTACACCTTCCAGAGCACGTTGGGTGGCACGGGATACATGCGGACGTGCATTGTCCTGTTGGAGCAGCAAGTTCCCTTGCCGGTCTAGGAATGGTAGAACGATGGGTTCGATGACGGTTTGGATGTACCGTGCACTATTCAGTGTCCCCTCGACGATCACCAGAGGTGTACGGCCAGTGTAGGAGATCGCTCCCCACACCATGATGCCGGGTGTTGGCCCTGTGTGGCTCGATCGTATGCAGTCCTGATTGTGGCGCTCAACTGCACGGCGCCAAACACGCATACGACCATCATTGGCACCAAGGCAGAAGCGACTCTCATCGCTGAAAACGACACGTCTCCATTCGTCCCTCCATTCACGCCTGTCGCGACACCACTGGAGGCGGGCTGCACGATGTTGGGGCGTGAGCGGAATACGGCCTAACGGTGTGTGGGACCGTAGCCGAGCTTCATGGAGACGGTTGCGAATGGTCCTCGCCGATACCCCAGGAGCAACAGTGTCCCTAATTTGCTGGGAAGTGGCGGTGCGGTCCCCTACGGCACTGCGTAGGATCCTACGGTCTTGGCGTGCATCCGTGCGTCGCTGCGGTCCGGTCCCAGGTCGACGGGCACGTGCACCTTCCGCCGACCACTGGCGACAACATCGATGTACTGTGCAGACCTCACGCCCCACGTGTTGAGCAATTCGGCGGTACGTCCACCCGGCCTCCCGCATGCCCACTATACGCCCTCGCTCAAAGTCCGTCAACTGCACATACGGTTCACGTCCACGCTGTCGCGGCATGCTACCAGTGTTAAAGACTGCGATGGAGCTCCGTATGCCACGGCAAACTGGCTGACACTGACGGCGGCGGTGCACAAATGCTGCGCAGCTAGCGCCATTCGACGGCCAACACCGCGGTTCCTGGTGTGTCCGCTGTGCCGTGCGTGTGATCATTGCTTGTACAGCCCTCTCGCAGTGTCCGGAGCAAGTATGGTGGGTGTCAATGTGTTCTTTTTTCCATTTCCAGGAGTGTATATTTGGGCTTAGGTTATGACATGTCTGATATGCCTGTCATTATTGGCGATGATATGGCACAGGCGAACAGTGAAATTCTGCATGACCCGCTGAAGAGTCGGAACATCGATGCCGTCGATGACCTCCTGAATGGCTGTTTTTGACTCAGAAGTGTTCTGGGGTTACAGCTGTACACATTGTCTTTAAGATAACCCCACGAGAAGGAGACGCAAGTGTTCAGATCCGAAGAATTGATGGCCTATCGAGGCCCATGTTCGCGATCTAAGGGGTAGCCCAGAGCCCAAAGGGGTCCTCCAGGACATCGATCACTGTCCTGCTTCGATGGGGTCGAGCTCCGTCTAGCATGAACCACTTCTTGTCGAGATCATGGTCACTTTGGATAATGAGAATGAAATCACTTTCCAAAACCTTCACGTACCGTTCGGTATTCACCGTACCATAAAGAAATATCGCACCGATTATTCCGTGACTGGCCATTGCTCACCACACCGTCACCCGTTGAGGGTGAAGAGACTTCTCGATCATGAAATGCGGATTCTCAATTCCCCAAAAGCGCCTATTTTGGTTTTTGGCGAACCAATGCAAATGAAAGTCGGCTTCGTCAAGCCAAACCATATATGCTCATACTAATGGCCGTCTTGCCCAGCGGCCAACCGTGCAGTCTGAACGTCTTAACGCAAACCTTTGAGAAGTTATGACGATTTTATTTTATATAGTTCAAGAACTGTCACCTTGTACAAGCACCGTGGCGTGGCAGGTAACTGCAAAGTAAGATTTTAATGTGTTTTTGATAGTTTAAAAGCGTGTGACTTATTTAGTTCTATTTTTCCTTTTTTTTTTAAAGACAGCTCAATCGAACAAAATCACAGAGTCACAATGTAGAAGTAACACAGCATATACGCGGTCATGTGACTCTGGCAAGCCAACAGTAAATTCTAAATATTTTCGTAATATGTGCAAACAATCAAACAATTAGAGACTATACGATTTTGGTAATAAAAATGTAACGTCGCGTAACTATCGCGGAAAATACGGTACTTATAATTACAGTAACAGTCTTTTACGGTAAATGTAAATGTCGTGTGGCTAGGGTCTCCCGTCGGGTAGACCGTTCGCCGGGTGCAAGTCTTTCGATTTGACGCCAATTCGGTGACTTGCGCGACGATGGGGATGAAAATGATGATGATTAGGACAACACAACAACCATTCCCTGAGCGTAGAAAATCTCCGGCCCAACCGGTAATCGAATCCGGGCCCTTAGGATTGACATCTGCTGCGCTGACCACTCAGCTACCGGGGGCGGACGTCTGCTATGGTCACCAACCAGTATAGAATTTTGTGAACTGTAACTGTGTACAGGTGGAGGGGGTGCTAAATTCCGATCCACTTACGTAATTTTGAAGGTGTGTCATCTAGAATAGTGAAATTGTAGGTTCTTGTACGGACTTGGCATGGCATGATGCTGCACTGTGTATCAACGTGAATGTGAGTGACTTCGACGAACTGTGTTCCAGTGACGGTTTCAGCCTCTCGGAACTGCGTAGAACCACGCACTTTATTCTGAGTATATCTCGCACGTGGTTTACGCACACGATCCACCTTCCAAGAACAGTTTTACTGCCTTACAAGAGGTACAGGAAACAGCTAAGCACGCGCGTTTGTAAGCAAAAGCGCGCTTACAACCTACATTGGCCTCGTTGCTTGTAACCTCCTTTCTCCAGAATAAAATTCAGATCAGCTTAACAACTGGAATATTTAGTTCACTTAACAGGTTTCGACTGCCTAATCCGTCGTATTCTAAAGTATACAAAATTTAGGAAAACATAAATCACTAGAATATGGCCATACATCTATGTAAAGTACAAGAAGCATATTACAAAAGCTAATTCAATATTGGGCTAGCAAGCGTCAGTGAAGCACAACTCCGCGACATATGGCAAAATGGATATAGTGCATGCTATAATTATAACGATAAACTGATAACAAAAGAGTGAATTAATCACAAACTTGATTCTGCACGTAAGAGTAATAAATGTCTCTGAGTTATCAATGTGTGGTTATAATTATCGCATACACTATGTACATTTTTCGATGTGCCGTGGAGTTGTGCTTCATTGACGTACGTGGTAGCGCCTACTAAGGCAATATTTGGTATGTTTTTGTATCACATTTCCTGTGCTTCACATACACATACGACCATATTATTTATATTTTGCTAAATTTCCTTCCAAAGATGACAAATTACAAGATAGCCCTATTTTCTGTCTGTTGATCCCTGTTTTTTCTTTCGGTGACCGGTTTCGGTCAATATCGCCCCTCTTCGGATTGTATCTCGTACGTACTCAGTAAGCTGCCCTATTGGAACTATCAGTTGCATCGAGGCAGCTTATTCTGTACTTACAAGATATGATCTGAAGAGGAGCCATGTTTCCAGAAACAGCCCAAACAAGGAAAAAAAGCAACTAATGGCAGGCTGAAAATAAGCTTGCTTTATACAAATAAGGATCATGGATAGCTCCGTCAGACAAATGTGCCTAGTTTTGATAACAAAAGATGACTGATTGAACTGCCGAAACAGATTAAGTAAAATAAGTGTTCCAATTGTGCAGCTGAGGACTGTATATTATCTGAAAAGATATACGCCTCAGCTGATGAAAAAATGGCAGCTGTGAATAAAACCTTGTAAGTTATATCTGTGTCGCGGAATTCTATAGATTATTTTTAAGTATATGCATTTTTGCAGACTACCGAATTTGTTGTTCACACTATTCTTTACTTTCCGTTATATTTTCCTGATATGTTCTATTGTACATTGCCTTTCGTGCGTAGGTTTCCAATTACTTGAAAATGACGTAAATGAGAAATTAGAGTAAGACTTCTACACCCACAAGGGGAAAATGACATCCTTTAAACAGTATTGTCCTTTAACAACACTTTCTTGACTTGGTCGTTATATTCTTTTTGTTATTACTCTTGATTACGCGTTTCGCTTTAACAGCATCTACGAATCAGGTCTGTGGCACAAAGAACATACATTTAACAGGATAGAACAAAGTCTTATATAAAAAATGTTTAGAATAATTGTGGTGACACATAAGTGGATCACATACCTCATGGATGCATAGTTGACTCCCGCCGCGCGGCGTTTTACAAAAGAAACGTTTTTGGCCTTCAGATGGCTGTAGTAAACGGCGTATATCGAATATAATTTCCCATTTTAATTTTCAGTTGGAAATAATTACTTCCCTGCTCAAATATAGTAATTACAGCATAAACATAGCATTTTAAAATTATTTTATAGTGGACGTTATTATGCATCGAAAGAAATGCGGCTCTAATCACATGACGGTGCATTTACAGTATAACTTTTTAAAGACGCAAATGCTGTAAAGGTAGTGTCGCGTGATTCAGGAAGCGCATCTTTAGATGCACAATATCGTCCACTGTAAAACGATTTTAAAATGTTAAGTTTATGCTGTAATTAGAAATTTAAAGAGCAGAATAATTATTTAACATTAAAAATTGAAAGGGAAAATTATATTTGATAAATGCCGTTCACTACAGCCACCTGGCCGTTGAACACGTTTACTTTGTAATGCGGCGCACAACGAGAGCCAGTTTGGCCTTCGATGTTTCGAACTCTGACTACACACTATGTAATCAGTTAATGTGTCACCACAATTATTCTACACATTGTTTATATAAACGTTGGTTCCAACTTTTTAAATGTTAATCTTTTGCGGTGAAACATGGTGTGTCGTGGGGCGATCACTCTGTTTTTAAAATAACTGAAAAGCAACGATCGCTTCACTCGTTTATTAGACGACCGGTTTCAGCACTCTGAAGGTGCCATCACCAGATCTGTGAAAGTATAACATAACAGGTTTGAGGGAGGGCTTACATGAGTTATCTATATACATTACAATAATTACGTGAAACGTGGATTAACATTTATAAAACCATATGGACATCGTGGCATATGACGCAGACCTCTGATAAAATCATTGTCACAATCAATAAAAAAAAATAAAAAACTGCTCTCATGGTCGTTCTTTCCATAAAATATAAAACTGAAGTCACCAGATGAAACTACCACTGCTCGCCTAACACAAGTCAGCATCACTACTGCCCTATTCCGCGTAGGCTTACCTGCTGTGATTCTAGCGGTTCACAACCTGCCACCAGATAGCGCTGTCCAAGCAGCGCATGCACAGTCCCACGGTATAACCAATCGTTACTACTAAAACACAACTTTACTATAACTCCTTGTCACATACCCATGGAAAGCCCACATTTGACCGAAGAGTCAAGCAGTATATTGCTCCCTCCTACGTATATCTCGCGAAGAGACCATGAGGATAAAATCAGAGAGATTAGAGCCCACACAGAATCATACAGATAATCCTTCTTTCCACGAGGAATACGAGACTGGAATAGAAGGGAGAACCGAAAAAAGGTACTCGGGGTACCCTCCGCCACACACCGTCAGGTGGCTTGCGGAGTATGAATGTGGATGTAGATGTAGATGTACGTACTACAATCACTATAAAGTACATCAATTACAAAGTAAAAGCATCTGAGGCACAAACATTGTCCTTTAGCGCCTTACAAAACTACATATTATAATTTACCTTTATTCATACAAGGCCGTCAGGAATATGCGCACAGAAAGCTGTCCATAACACGATTTAGGTACAATGTGACGAGCGATTAAAACATGTACTCTGGGCTTTACCTGTCTAGGCACTATGGTCGTAGGTACTGTAAGCGCTAAAAAAAGAACATATTCACTTGCTATAAAGTGTCTTGCAATCTATACATTCGTTATGAACAAGGTACGAATCAACTACGAAAACCTGCATAGGCTTTTTACGGAAAGAACGACCATGGGAGCAGTTTTTTATTATTTTTTACTGGATTTGACAATGATTTTATCAGATTGTCTGCCTCATATGCCATGATGTCCATATGGTTTTATAAACGTTAATCCACGTTTCAGGTATGTGGTTCTGTAATAATTGTAATGTATGTAGTTAACTCATGTAAGCCCTCCCTCAAACCTGTTATGTTGATCACAGATCTGATAATGGCACCTTCAGAGTGCTGAAACCGATCATCTAATAAACGACTGAAGCGATCGTTGCTTTTCAATTATTTTATAAATGTTAAGCCTCTGTGTCACAGATTTGATCTGAAGATTCTGTTAAAAGGAAACGCGTAAGGAGGACTAATAATAAAAAGAAAATAACGACAGAGACAACAACGTGTTACTGTGCCAAACATGGTAAAAGTACCATTTAAAGACTCTTTGTCAAAGGTAACAAAGAAAGTACTGTCCCTGTTAGTATACCCTGTGCATACCGGATATTAAAAGTGTGACCGCGGTTTGCATAGTAAGTCAAGCCACTGGGGTGCGTGCCCACATGAGTGGAGTACACGAGAGGAGAGATTGTGCGTACCGGAGTCGCGTTGTGTCGCCGTCTGCAGCGCGACGCGTGGAGCGCCGTACAGACCCCCGGCTCGGCGCGGACTGGCTGTGAGACGAAGACGCGCGCCGGCTCCCCGCCACTGTGCATGCAACAGGTGACATCACGGGGGCGTGGCCATGTGGGAGAAGAGGCGAAGCTGACAACCACGTCTTCTCCTAATGGCCTGTCGTTTTACTGCTGGTACAGACTCTTCTCAAATGTTCTTTCCCTGCGTGTGCTCGAAGGAACACACAGTTCCACCCTACACCAACGTCTACATCTACAGAGATACTCCGCAAGCCACCGTACGGTGCGTGGCGGAGGGCACTCTGTACCACTACTAGTCCTTTCCCCATCCTCTTCCGCTCGCAAATAGAGCGAGGGAAAAACGACTATCTACAGGGTGGTCCATTGATAGTGACCGGGCCAAATATCTCACGAAATAAACATCAAACGAAAAAACTACAAAGAACGAAATTCGTCTAGCTTGAAGGGGGAAACCAGATGGCGCTATGGCTGGCCCGATAGATGGCGCTGCCATAGGTCAAACGGATATCAACAGCGTTTTTTTAAATAGAAACCCCCAGTTTTTATTCCATATTCGTGTAGTACATAAAGAAATATGAATGTTTTAGTTAGGCCACTTTTTTCGCTTTGTGATAAATGGCGCTGTAATAGGCACAAACTTACAAGTACGTGGCATCACGTAACATTCCGCCAGTGCGGAAGGTATTTGCTTCGCGATACATTACCCGTGTTAAAACGGACCGTTTACCAATTGCGAAAAAGGTCGATATCGTGTTGATGTATGGCTATTGTGATCAAAATGCACAACGGGCGTGTGCTATATATGCTGCTCGGTATCCTGGACGACATCATACAAGTGTCCGAACCGTTCGCCGGATAGTTACGTTATTTAAGGAAACAGGAAGTGTTCAGCCTCGTGTGAAATGTCAACCACGACCTGCAACAAATGATGATGCCCAAGTAGGTGTTTTAGTTCCTGTCGCGGTTAATCCGCACATCAGTAGCAGACAAACTGCGCGAGAATCGAGAATCTCAAAAAAACGTCGGTCTTGAGAATGCTACATCAACATCGATTCCACCCGTACCATATTTCTATGCACCAGGAATTGCATGGCGACACCTTTGAAAGTCGTGTAAAGTCTGCCACTGGGCACAAGAGAAATTACGGAACAATGACAGATTTTTTGCACGCGTTCTATTTAGCAACGAAGCGTCATTCATCAACAGCGGTAACGTAAACCGGCATAATATGCACTATTGGGCAATGGAAAATCCACGATGGCTGCGACAAGTGGAACATCAGCGACCCTGTCGGGTTAATGTATGGTGTGGCATTATGGGAGGAAGGATAATTGGACCCCATTTTATCGATGGCAATCTAAATGGTGCAATGCATGCTCATTTCCTACGTAATGTTCTACCGATGTTACTATAAGATGTTTCACTGCATAACAGAATGGCCATGTACTTCCAACATGACGGATGTCCGGCACATAGCTCGTGTGCGGCTGAAGCGGTATTGAGTAGCATATTTCATGACAGGTGGATTGGTCGCCGAAGCACCATACCAAGGCCCGCACGTTCACCGGATCTGACGTCCCCGGAATTCTTTGTGTGGGGAAAGTTGAAGGATATTTGCTGTCGTGATCCACCGCCAACAACTAAAAAGATGCGTCAGCGCATTGTCAATGCATGTGTGAACATTACTGAAGGCGAACTACTCGCTGTTGAGAGGAATGTCGTTACACGTATTGCCAAATGCATTGAGATTGACGGAGATCATTTTGAGCATTTATTGCATTAATGTGGTATTTATAGATAGTCACGCTATAACAGCATGCGTTCTCAGAAATGATAAGTTCACTAAGGTACATGTATCACATTGGAACATCCGAAATAAAATGTTCTAACGTACCTACGTTCTGTATTTTAAATTAAAAAACTTACCTGTTACCAACTGTTCGTCTAAAATTGTGAGCCGTATGTTTGTGACTATTACAGCGCCATCTATCACAAAGCGAAAACAGTGGTCCAACTAAAACATTCATATTTCTTTGCGTACTCCACGAATATGTTATAAAAATGGGGGTTCCTATTTAAAAAAAACCAAAAAAACGCAGTTGACATCGGTGTGACCTATGGCAGCACCATCTAGCGGGCCAACCATAGCGCCATCTGGTTTCCCCCATCAGGCTAGACAAGTTTCGTTCTTTGTAGTTTTTTCGTTTGACGCTTATTTCGTGAGATATTTGGCCCGGTCACGATCAATGGACCACATTGTATATGTCTGCTTATGAGCACTAATATATTGTAGCTTATCTTCGCGGCCCTTACGCGCGATGTACTTTGGCGTCAGTACAGTCGTTCGGGAGTCCGCTTCAAAGGCTGTTTTTCTAAATTTTCTCAGTAGTGCTTCTCGAATACAATCTCGCCTGCTTTCCAGCGTTTCCCATTTGAGTTACCGAAGCACCACCATTACACTTACGTAATGTTCGAACCTACTCGTAACAAATCTAGCAGCCCGCCTCTGAAATGCTTTAATGTCTTCCTTCAATCCGACCTGGCACAGATCCCAAACACTCGAGCAGTACTCAAGAATAGGTCGCACCAACGTACTGCGAGGGGTGTCCAGAAAGTAAGTTCCCATCGGTCGCGAAATGGAAACGACCATGAAAATCCAATGAAGCTTTGCGCAGATGTGTTGGGCGAAGTCTCCAGTATGACCCTAGATAGCAACACGTCACTCTTCTCATTTCTGAGCTCACAGAGAGCGCGTAAAGATGCCTAGAAAATAGTGTCTCCCGCCGAGTACGAGGGCCTGGTGAGAAATTTCGCCTGAAGCTATGCAACCAACATTACATAACTGTCGTGCGGTTTCTTCTTCAAGACAATTCTCAGCCGCATTCTGTAGGGGGAATGAAGATGCTCCTGCATCGTTTTCAATTGGGAAAGTTTGATTACCCACAATACAGCCCGTAATTCTCTCCCTATGAGCATCTCTGCCTACATGGACCGCTGGCTATGAAGACAACATTTTGGCACAGACAACGAGCTGTAGGCCAGCGTAGAGAATTGGCAGAAAGCACTGGCGGCTGTCTTCTATGATGAGGGTATTGGAAAGTTGGTACAACGCTACGACAGATGTCTAAGCCAGAACGGCGACTACGTAGAGAAGTAGCTGGAAGGTGTAGCTAACTGTTACAAATGAAACATTTCTGATTTTCACTGTGGTTTCCACTTCGCGATCAATGGGAACTTAATTTCTGGACAGCCCTCGTACATGCGGTCTCCTTTACAGGTGAACCACTTTTTCCTAAAATTCTCCTTATAAAACGAAATCGACCGTTCGTCTTCCCTACCACAGCCGTCAAACGCTCGTTACATTTCATATCACTTTTCAAGGGGACGGCCAGATATTTAAATGGCTTAACTGTGTCCAGTAAGACACTAGTAATACTGTACAGAATGTTGTAGGTTTGTTCTTCCTGCTCATCCGCAGCATAATCAGCAAACCGCAGATTGCTGCCCACACTGTCTGCCAAATCATGTGTGTATATGGTGAACAACAGCGGTCCTATTACTTAATTCGGGCGATGGGTGACGCAAGCAGTTCCATTACGTGACAGAATTACGGTCTACAAAGAAAACATCTGACTCGTGTCAAACCGGCATGTCTAATTCCTACGGAACCTATTATTATTAAATCAGTTACTGCTTATGTAACAGTACTTTTATTACGTTTACTTTCCAAGTAGGTTTATAAGAATATTAGGCCGATTTTATAACAGACTGTCAAATTAAAACGACACAGATGGAAAAAGTCAATAAACAGTTGATTTTTTTCAAAAGTAATCGCCAAAACTGTTAATACTTCTATCTCACTGTGAGACAAAATGGATTTGCCTTCATGGAAAAATGTTTGCGGTTGGCATACAGCACAAACAATGACGGAATTAAAGGAAAGGTTGCAGGCGGTGATTAAAATCCGTGGTATAAGGATAACAATGATAAGAGTCGCTGATAAAATTGCTTTCCTAAATGAAAGTGAAGAATAATTACAGGATGTGTTGAATGGAATGAACAGACTAATGAGTGTAGAACATGGATTGAGGGCAAACCGGAAAAACAAAAGTAACGAAAGGTAGCAGAAATCAGAACAGCGAGAAACGTAACAACACAATTGGTGGTCATGAAGCAGACGACGTCACCGAATTCTACGACCTTGCAAGCAAAGTAACCCATGACGGATGAAGCGAGAAGGACATAAAAAGGAAACCAGTACAAGGAAAGAGGGAATTCCTGGCCAAGAGAAGTCTACTGGTACCAAACATAGGCTTTAAACTGACGAAGGAATTTCTCAGATTTCACGTTTGGAGCACGGCATTGTATGCTAATAAATCGTGGGCAGTGGGAAAACAGGAACAGAAGAGAATCGAAGTGTTTGAGATGTGAGGCTACAGAAGACTCTTGAGAATCAGGTGGACAGACAAGGAATGAGGATGTTCTCCGCAGAATCGACGAAGAAGAGAAAATACGGAAAACATTAACAAGGAGAACAGACAGGAGGATAGGACTTGTCTTAAGGCATGAGGGATTGACCACCAGGGTACTAGAGGGATCTGTAGAGGGTAAAAGATCCGTGAGCGGCAGAGATTGGAATATAAAAAAAATAAATAAATAAATAAAAAAATAAAAAAAACAACACCGTCCGAAGCGGCCCCGAATGTCTTTCTTCGGGACTCCCAAAAATATGGAAATCACATGGTGAGGGATCGGAACTGAATGGAAAATGTGTAAGGGTTTCCTGGCGAAACTTTTGCAGCGAGCATAATCAATAACTTTGGCAACACGTAGGCGGGCATTATCCTGCAAGAGAATGGTGAAATCCGTCAACATACCTTGACGTTTGGACTTGATGGAGCGCTTCAGTTAACGCAAAGCGGTACGTGAACACTTTACAAAAATTGAAGCGCGCCATCAAATCGAAACGCGCAGGAATGTCGACGGACTGAATCGTTCTGTTGCAGGATAATTCCCGTGCCCATGTCGTGGAGGTTGTTTCGATTACCTTGCAGAAGTTTCGTTGGGAAGCCCTTACACATCTCTTGCATACAATCCCAAGCCTTCCCCATACGATTTCCATAGTTTTGGAGACCTCAGGATTGATATTCGTGGTCGTCTATTTGCTTCGGACAAAGACGTACATGCCTGGTTCCATAGAAAACAGGAAATATTTTTCCATGAAGGCACTGACGGTCTTTTCTCAAAGTCAGATGAAACTATTAACAGTTATGGCGATTACTTCTGAAATAATAGCTTGCTTACTTTTATCCAACTGTCTCTTTTTCATTTTATTGCACCTAATAATTTTAAATAAATATCGTAGTGAAATAAAGATCATAAAGTGCAGAGTGGAGACTGAAACTTGCTGGCAGATTAAATCTGTGTGCCTAAGCGGGACTCTGCCCATGAAAGCCAAAAGCCAAGCTAACGAAGCTCGAGGGGAATCTTCATTTTCGCTACGTTAAAAAAATACTTAAAATCATGAACTGTTCTTAAGCCAAATTTATTGTTCACAAAAAAATTTAAAGGAAGACATCTTCGTTTTTGCTAAGCGGGCAGAAATCTTTTGTGTACTCTAAATACCAGCATCTCTCTCTCCATGTCAGACTGTTATTGAAGCTTTTATGGAAACCAAAGTTGGGAGGCATGGCTTAACTCCGTCATTATACGATGAATATATTTTGCAGAATGTGTGTTTCTTTACTCGTCTTGGGACTTAAGCTCTCAGAGTTTCATGGTACGAAACGTCTGTATTGTAGTGTAGTTTTCCGACGATTTCTTTAACACTCTTATTAAGACTAAACGAAACAGTGACGAAATTAACCGTTGTTAGTTTGATATTCTCTATAAATCCTGCCTCTTACGGATCTCAGATCGCCGAACGGTAGTTCACATCGAGCCACCTCTATCGACTACTCTTCCTTTGCTTTCTGGCTTTCGCGTTGCTACATACATGTGGTCGATGCACCTTCAGTCGCTCGGGAAAATCAACGACAACGGAAGTCCCAACTAGCTAATGTCCTCGAGACTCTGGAGTGCAAGTCTCGGCATAACAGTTAGAAAGAAGAGATTACGCTCCCCCACAGGCGCCACCATGTTAGTTTTCACAGAAACAGCTGGAATGGCGTTCCGGAATTTTTTTAAATCAGTGGAGCAAGTCGGTACCAGAGCTTTAAAGTAGTACACATGTATTCGAAAGATATTGGTAAACTCCGTGTCGACTGTCTTTTGTTTACCACTGCCAGCATTCTTGTGGCTTTA
The DNA here is from genome assembly GCF_023897955.1 of Schistocerca gregaria. Lineage (NCBI taxonomy): Eukaryota > Metazoa > Arthropoda > Insecta > Orthoptera > Acrididae > Schistocerca > Schistocerca gregaria. Next base: position 1,062,800,182 of record NC_064920.1, read on the forward strand.
TTATTTTGCTTACAGGAAATTATGTTTTAAAAACCAGGATTTCAGAACGTTATTTTGTAAAAAACGATTTCTCATTCCAAATTTTATCACAATTTTTGAAAAGTCGAAGCTTGTGATTTTTATGGGTAGGGAGGGGAATGATGGCTGTATGGTTCACGAGGTGCGTCACTGCACCTAAAATTCCAGAAGTTAATCACTGTAGCCCAATTTTTTTTTGAATCATAGTTATTTGGTTGAATACCTAACATATCTACTGAAACTGCTTTTCTTCGTTTAGTGCCACTAGTATAGTTGGCTGCCACTACACAGGACCTCTTGTTACCATATTTGTCCTCTTGTGCTCATCCTACAATCAAAATTCGTGCTCTAATGAAATCGTCTTTCCTGGGATATTGTCGCGCGGGATTAGCCGAGCGGTCTATAGGGCTGTAGTAGTGGACTTTGCGGCTGGTCCCTGCGGAGGTTCGAGTCCCCCTTCAGGCATAGGTTAAGTAGTGTGTAAGCTTAGGGACTGATAACCTTAGCAGTTAAGTCCCATAAGATTTCACACACATTTGAACATTTTTTGGGATATTTAACATATTTTCCTTCCTTCATAATGTGCTCTGACACCATAAAATGTCTTGGCAAACTAGTCCATAAATGTATAGAAAAGCATTCATTCAGCGTGTACTGGGAATAAATTCAGAGTGTGACTATGCTTGGCTTAAGAAAAGCCTAATATGCGCTAATAGGTGTTGCAAATGAATCGTCCTTACCCGCCAGGACATCAGATAAGGCTCGCGGGTTTGGTACAATGAACACTTGCAGCAGTATCTGCTTCCTGCAAGGCTCCAAAATGATGTTCCTCAACTCGCCGGATAAAGAATTAGATCCCTGGCGCATCGACAACAGTGAAGCAGTTTTGTTTGGCTTGTAGCAGGAAGGAACAGGTGGCAGCAGCGTGGGAAGTTTACAGTGCGGCACAAGTGCCTACCCAGAGGCTACAGCGCGGTGCAGGACTCCTTCAGCACGCATCACGAACGACGCCATATAGTTGTGATGGAGTTGTCAAGTAGAGCAACTGGTTTCACACGCGCTGAAGTTCATCCAAAGTCTTAACAAGTACTGGTAAACACTTGTAGGGTAAACATCCCGGGCTGCTATAAATTCACATCGAAATTACGAGGTAGCGCCGAAGTCAGGAGAGGTGGGAATGAGTGAGAGGACTCACCAGCGGCGCTGTGCGAGGGGCTGCCGTCGGCTGACTTGACGGTGATGCCGGTAGAGGCGCTGCTGGTGCTGCTACTGCTACTGCTGCCGCCTCCTGGAACACAACACGCGGACACGACCTGGTGTAACACCCCGAATATAGAACCCATAACGACCACCCTTCTGTTGCAAAAGAAATAGCAAAATTACTCATCCTGACAGTGACGGCAGCTTCTGACAACAAAATTTAAACTCTTCTCAGTTTGATTAACAGGAATGTTATATAGATACCAATACTTACCATAGAGGACAAATGTAAGGATGTAGAGGCTTATCTCGCTAGGGGTAAGATAGATACTGCCTACAGGAAAATTAAAGAGACCTTTGGAGATAAGAGAACCACCTGTATGAACATCAAGAGCTCAGATGGAAACCCAGTTCTAAGCAAAGAAGGGAAAACAGAAAGGTGGAAGGAGTATATAGAGGGTCTATACAAGGGCGGTGTACTTGAGGACTATATTATGGAAGTGGAAGAGGATTTAGATGAAGACGAAATGGGAGATACGATATTGCGTGAAGAGTTTGACAGAGCACTGAAAGACCTGAGTCGAAACAGGGCCCCTGGAGTAGACAACATTCCATTGGAACTACTTACGGCCTTGGGAGAGCCAGTCCTGACAAAACTCTACCATCTGGTGAGCAAGATGTATGAAACAGGCGAAATACCCTCAGACTTCAAGAAGAATATAATAATTCCAATCCCAAAGAAAGCAGGTGTTGACAGATGTGAAAATTACCGAACAATCAGTTTAATAAGCCACAGCTGCAAAATACTAACACGAATTCTTTACAGACGAATGGAAAAACTAGTAGAAGCCGAACTCGGGGAATATCAGTTTGGATTCCGTAGAAATACTGGAACACGTGAGGCAATATTGACCTTACGCCTTAACTTAGAAGAAAGTTTACGGAAAGGCAAACCTACGTTTCTAGCATTTGTAGACTTAGAAAAAGCCTTTGACAATGTTGACTGGAATACTCTCTTTCAAATTCTAAGGGTGGCAGGGGTAAAATACAGGGAGCGAAAGTCTATTTACAATTTGTACAGAAACCAGAAGGCAGTTATAAGAGTCGAGGGGCATGAAAGGGAAGCAGTGGTTGGGAAGGGAGTGAGACAGGGTTGTAGTCTCTCCCCAATGTTATTCAATCTGTATATTGAGCAAGCAGTGAAGGAAAAAATTCGGAGTAGGTACTAAAATCCATGGTGAAGAAATAAAAACTTTGAGGTTCCCCGATGACATTGTAATTCTGTCAGAGACAGCAAAGGACTTAGAAGAGCAGTTGAATGGAATGACAGTGTCTTGAAAGGAGGACATAAGATGAACTTCAACAAAAGCAAAACGAGGATAATAGAATGTAGTCGAATTAAGTCGGGTGATGCTGAGGGAATTAGATTAGGAAACGAGACACTTAAAGCAGTAAAGGAGTTTTGCTATTTGGGGAGCAAAATAACTGATGATGGTCGAAGTAGAGAGGATATAAAATGTAGACTGGGAATTTCAGGGAAAGAGTTTCTGAAGAAGAGAAATTTGTTAACATCGAGTATAAATTTAAATGTCAGGAAGCCATTTCTGAAAGTATTTGTATGGAGTGTAGCCATGTATGGAAGCAAAACATGGACGATAAATAGTTAGGACAAGAAGAGAATAGAAGCTTTCGAAATGTGGTGCTACAGAAGAATGCTGAAGATTAGATGGGTAGATCACATAACTAATGAGGAAGTATTGAATACGATTGGGGAGAATAGAAGTTTGTCGCACAACTTGACCAGAAGAAGATACCGGTTGGTAGGACATGTTCTGAGGCATCAAGGGATCACCAGTTTAGTATTGGAGGGCAGTGCGGAGGGTAAAAATCGTAGAGGGACACCAAGAGATGAATACAGTATACAGATTCAGAAGGATGTAGGCTGCAGTAGGTACTGGGAGACGAAGAAGCTTGCACAGGATAGAGTACCATGGAGAGCAGCATCAAACCAGTCTCAGGACTGAAGACCACAACAACATCATCAACAACAACGACCGTAAAGGAAGGACTACATGAAAGAATACCATACGATTCAAAACAGAAACTTTAAAGGAAGAATTCAAAAATCATTATATACGAACGTTAAAGCCCAGACCATAAATCGACGTGAAGAGTGCAGAAAGTTGAAATAAGCAGTTGACATAATAAGCCAAAACTGGTGATTGCTCAAACTGGGGAACAACCAAGAATGGGGTGCCGCAAGGTTCGGTCTTGAGTCCTCTGCTTTTCTTAACACATATTAATGACTTGCCACTCTATATTCACGAAGATGCAAAGCTGGTGCTTTTGCCGACGATACAAGTATAGCTACCACACCCAATAGACAAGTATTAACTGGTGAAATTATAACCGATGTTTTTCAGAAAATCATTAAGTCGTTCTCTGCAAATGGGCTCTCATTAATCTTCGACAACACATAGTATATACAGTTACACACAGTAAATGGAATGACACCATTAATAAATATAGACTTCGATCAGAAATCGGTAGTTAAGGTAGAATATTAAAATTTCTAGGTGTATGCATTGATATGGGGTTGCACTGGAAAAAACACACTGAGGATCTGCTGAAACGTTTGAGTTCAGGGTCATTGCAAATTTTGGCAACATACATCTCAGTAAATTAGCTTACCACACCTATTTTCATTCTCTGCTTTCATATGGCATCGTATTCTGGGGTAACTCAGCACTGAGTAAAAGAGAGTTCATTGCACAAAAGCGTGAAATCATAATAATTGCTGGAGCTCATCCAAGATCATCCTGTAGACACTTATTTAAAAAGCTAGAGTTCTTCACTGTAGCCTCACTATATATATATATATATATATATATATATATATATATATATATATATATATATATATATCTTCACTTATGAAATTTGGTATTAACAATAAGAACGAATTCAAAAGTAATAGCGGCGTACATGGCTACAACACTAGGAGAAAGGATGATCTTCACTACTCAAGGTTAAACCCAACTTTGGCTCAGAAGGGGGTAAATTATGCTGCCACAAAAGTCTTTGATCACGTACCTAGTAGCATCAATAGTCTGATAGACAGCCATATAGCATTTAAAAGGAATTTAAAAGAATTTCTGAATGCTCCTTCTACTCATTACATGAATTTTTAGATACAGTAAGTGGGCTACAACACTAGGAGAAAGGATGATCTTCACTACTCAAGGTTAAACCTAACTTTGGCTCAGAAGGTGGTAAATTATGCTGCTACAAAAGTCTTTGATCACTTACCTAATAGCATCAATAGTCTGACAGATAGCCATATAGCATTTAAAAGGAATTTAAAAGAATTTCTGAATGCTCCTTCTACTCATTACATGAATTTTTGGATACAGTAAGTGGGTAGTTACCCCAAACCACACCAAAAATATTAAGTGTCATGTAATATTTTGGGTAATATAATATCTTGTATAGACACCTTTTATTAACCTGACACGTTCCACATCATTACGAAGTGTCGTATTCATGATCTATGGAACAAGTACTAATCTAATCTAATCTAATCTAACTAAAAATAACAATTATCCTAGAAGAGAGATGTAGTCGCACGGAGCTGTAAACTCGCTGTGACTGCAATGTAACTCGGCAATGGTGAAGTTAACTTCACTTCTGTCTTGTATTCTGCAACAGTTATACCCTTGCTAAACGCAGCTAGATTGTTTTAAAACTGATTGGAAGTTTAAAGTTTTACGATATCGACTGGAAATATTAGTCAGAAGCCGGAATAATGTAGGATCATCTTTACCGTTAGACAAATAGTGGGATTTTGATGTATGTGACAGAAAAGTGAATCGAGTGATTACCGTTTTGTGATGGGACTTAGCCTTCGTGGTACTTAATAGTCACGAACATTAAAGGACACAGAAAGAGACTGATCGCCGACATAAACGCGATTATTAGATTTCAGTAGGCCACAACTAAACGCAGACACGAAGAAATTACAATTTCGTCGTGTTGTCAGAAGTTAACGTCAAGGTCACAATTACTGATGTTAACATACGCAATTCCTTGAATGATATATCGGTGTGTGTGCTCATCATAGGGACAGACAATAATTACGAAGAACAATAAACCTTATTTCAACTTTAATTCTCCGTGTCGCCTATATCATTTAAGATAGCGCTACGGTCGCAGGTTCGAATCCTGCCTCGGGCATGGATGTGTGTGATGTCCTTAGGTTAGTTAGGTTTAAGTAGTTCTAAGTTCTGTAGGACTCATGACCTCAGATCTTAAGGCCAATAGTGCTCAGAGCCATCTGAACCTTTAAAGGACATTTAAAGTGTATTCGTGAAATTAACTGATTATTCTGATAACATGAAAGTGCTAAGTGATTTAGTGACAATTCAACTGTGAACAGTAATAACTTTACACTAAAACTACGACGCATTTAGAAGGTTGCTCAAGAGTATGTTATTCCTGGAATTACGTCGTGTAGTTGTTGAAAACGCGACGTAGCGACGCCTTGACGTCGGAATAATAATTAACAAATTAATATCTTCACAAAATTCATAATGTGGCATCGGCTTGGGTGATGGCATGATGATTCAAGACACTTTTTTTTAACGTTTGAATAACCATTCTCAAACCGGGCATAAGAACTATAGTCAACAAGTTCGCGTGAACTGAAGGGTCTGTCGCGAACGCGCAAGGGACTTTTGGTTATTTCAGGTCAATGGAGGAATAACGTTATAGAGTGGCGCAGTCGCTACATTTATAAGTGAAGAAGATCGACAGACAACGAACACAATCGCTTTCATTACATGCAAGGGCGGCGCGCACACTGTGGCGTGCTGCTCCATCAAGACAATGATATCATTTTCGAGATACAGTATCTGAAAATAACCAAAACATGCGAGGAGGTTTTTTTTATATAGTTACAGATTGGTGTTGTGATCGACGGACGCCATTCCACGTCCTCTAGACTGGGACACCCATCACCATCGAGCCGAGAGAGAACAGCAGTCATGGACGCCCTCAAAAATTTTTCGAAGAGTGTGCAAGACTCTACAATTGCTGTTGATATAACTGAACTGATTCGGTGCTTTTGAGAACATGTGACCCAAGAATTACGTCTGACAGGAAGTACACAGATCTTAGTGCATCGCAAGTGATTGATGCCATATTTCTGATTTGACGATCTGATGTCACATCCTCGTAACGTTAATTCCAGCGTGTCCAACGAGTTAGAAAACATTCTTTTTGATAATACTCTTTTATTCATATACGAATAACGTTAAAATCTTCTATCATGCAGCCCCGGTGTCATACTCAACACACGATTTAAGGTTTAAGGCAATCAATTACGAACTAGACCAATTTATTACACGATATTGTCTACATTATACCTGTGTATACACGGATGGATACAAAATAGAAAAGGCAAGGCGTTTGATTCAGTTCCCCACTGTCGTTTAATGAACAAAGTAAGAGCATATTGACTATCAGACCAATTGTGTGATTGGATTGAAGAGTTCCTAGATAACAGAACGCAGCATGTCATTCTTAATGGAGGGAAGTCTTCCGAAGTAACAGTGATTTCGGGTGTGCCGCAGGGGAGTGTCGTAGGATCGTTGCTATTCACAATATACATAAATGACCTTGTGGATAACATGGGAGGTTCACTGAGGCTTTTTGCGGATGATGCTGTGGCATATCGAGAGGTTGTGACAATGGAAAATTGTACTGAAATGCAGGAGGATCTGCAACGAATTGACGCATGGTGCAGGGAATAGCAATTGAATCTCAATGCAGACAAGTGTAATGTGCTGCGAACACATAGAAAGAAAGATCCTTTATCATTTAGCTACAATATAGCAGGTCAGCAACTGGAAGCAGTTAATTCCATAAATTATCTCGGAGTAGGCATTAGGAGTGATTTAAAGTGGAATGATCATATAAAATTAATCGTCGGTAAAGCAGATGCCAGACTGAGATTCTTTGGGAGAATCCTAAGGAAATGCAGTCCGAAAACAAAGGAAGTAGGTTATAGTACACTTGTTCGCCCATTGCTTGAGTATTGCTCACAAGTGTGGGATCCGTACCAGATAGGGTTGATAGAAGAGATAGAGAAGATCCAACGGAGAGCAGCGCGCTTCGTTGCAGGATCATTTAGTAATAGCGAAAGCGTTAAGGAGATGATAAACTCCAGTGTAAGACTCTGCAAGAGAGACGCTCAGTAGCTCGGTACGGGCTTTTGTTGAAGTTTCGAGAACATACCTTCACCGATAAGTCAAGCAGTAGATTGCTGCCTCCTACGTATATCTCGCGAAGAGACCATGGGGATAAAATCAGAGAGATTAGAGCTCACACAGAGGCATACCGACAATGTTTCTTTCCACGAACAATACGAGACTGGAATAGAAGGGATAACCGATAGAGGTACTCAGGGTACCCTCTGCCACACAGTGTCAGGTGGCTTGCTGAGTATGGATGTAGATATAGATTCTCCCAAAGAATCTCAGTCTGGCATCTGCTTTACCGACGATTAATTTTATATAGTCATTCCACTTTCCACTTAAAATCACTTCTAATGCCTACTCCCAGATAATTTATGGAATTAACTGCTTCCAGTTTCTGACCTGCTATATTGTAGCTAAATGATAAAGGATCTTGCTTTCTATGTATTCGCAGCACATTGCACTTGTTTATATTGAGATTCAGTTGCCATTCCCTGCACCATGCGTCAATTCGTTGCAGATCCTCCTGCATTTCAGTACAATTTTCCCTTGTCACAACCTCTCGATATGCCACAGCATCATCCGCAAAAAGCCTCAGTGAACGTCTCATGTTATCCACAAGGTCACTTCTCTCCATTGACAATGACATGCTGCGTTCTGTTATCTAGGAACTCTTCAATCCAATCATACAATTGGTCTGATAGTGAATATGCTCTCACTTTGTTCATTAAAGACTATGGGAACTGTATAAAACGCCTTGCAGAAGTAAAGAAAATCGGCATCTACCTGGGAACCCGTGTCTAAGGCCCTCAGAGACTCAAGGACGAATAGCGCGAGCTGGGTTTCATGCGATTGTCTTTTTCGAAACCCATGCTGATTCCTACAGAGTAGATTCCTAGTCTCCAGAAGTCATTATACTCGAACATAATACGTGTTACAAAATTCTACAACTGATCGACGTTAGAGATATATTGGGTGATCAAAAAGTCAGTATAAATTTGAAAACTGAATAAATCACGGAATAATGTAGATAGAGAAGTACAAATTGAGACACACGCTTCGAATGACATGGGGTTTTATTAAAACCAAAAAAATAAAAAGTACAAAAAATGTCCGGCAGATGGAGCTTCATCTGATCAGAATAGCAATAATTAGCATAACAAAGTAAGACAAAGCAAAGATGACGTTCTTTACAGGAAATGCTCAATATGTCCACCATCATTCCTCAACAATAGCTGTAGTCGAGGGATAATGTTGTGAACAGCACTGTAAAGCATGTCCGGAGTTATGGTGAGGCACTGGCGTCGGATGTTGTCTTTCAGCATCCCTAGAGATGTCGGTCGACCACGATACACTTGCGCCTTCAGGTAACCCCAAAGCCAATAACCGCACGGACTGAGGTCTGGGGACCTGGGAGACCAAGCGTGACGAAAGTGGCGGCTAAGCACACGATCATCACCAAACGACGCGCGCAAGAAATCTTTCACCCATCTAGCAATACTTTTTTTGTTCTAATAAAACCGACTGTCGTTCCAAGCAAGTGTGTCAATTTTTACCTCTCTATCACGTTATTCCGTGGTTTATTAAGTTTTCAAATTTATACTAACTTTTTGATCACCCGGTTGGTCTATAGTTCTGCACATCTTTTCGACGTCCCTTCTTGAAAACGGGGATGACCTGTGCCCTTTTCCAATCCTTTGGAACCCTACGCTCTTCTAGAGACCTACGGTACACCGCTGCAAGAAGGGGGGCAAGTTCCTTCGCGTACTCTGTGTAAAATCGTACTGGTATCCCATCAGGTCCAGCAGCCTCTCCTCTTTTGAGCGATTTTAATTGTGTCTCTATCCCTCTGTCGTCTACTTCGATATCTACCATTTTGTCATTTGTCCGACAATCTAGAGAAGGAACTACAGTGCATTCTTCCTCTGTGAAACAGCTTTGGAAAAAGACATTTAATATTTCGGCCTTTGTCATCCTCTGCTTCAGTACAATTTTGGTCACAGAGTGTCTGGACATTTTGTTTTGATTCACCTACCGCTTTGACATAAGACCAAAATTTCTTAGGATTTTCTGCCGAGTCAGTACACAGGACTTTACTTTCGAATTCATTGAACGCCTATCGCGTACCACTCCTCACACTACATTTCGCCTCGCGTAGTTTTTGTCTGTCTGCAAGGCTTTCGCTGTGTTTAAGTTTGCTGTGAAGTCCTTAAGTTGGCACTACGACAGACACTGACGACAGCGCCCCCCAGCCGGCGTTGTGGAGATCTACGAGCTCCGCTCCAGGTTCACCCCATTTTCTTCAGAGGAGACGACCCTGCAACACTGTTTCTATTTCACAGTGGACGAACCACTACTTGTAACTTAGTAACTTGATGTACGGCCTCGCACCTACGTGCTCACCTCAGTGCAAAGTTATGTATTCATATTCTTGCTAGAGTAAAGGTAATTTTAATTCACACTGCAGTGCCGAGAGTTCTACCTCACCTGCTCCTACTCACTTCCTACATTCGGCCAAACCTTCAATTTTCAGGAGCAGACCCACGCGCCGCCTTTCAGGCGAAATACAAAAGTTTATTTACAGTGTTACATTTACACGATAATGATTTAGGCTTAAAAGTGCCATCATCAAATGCTTTTTACAAGTGTTATAAATTGCCTAAGATGTCATACTGTGACTAAAGTGTAGCCCAAGTCAACATTCGACAATATGAACATGGAAAATCTCCCAAAAGAGCGCAAAAAATTGGCCGTTAAACCGACTATTTAACTGCGTAGAAGTGAACATGGTCGGTCTTTGTATCCCCGGTTTGTCACGTTATTGTGAAATCATCCCAGGCTGTCTGCAGAATTCATAAATTTATCATTATGTTGCGCTGTCACGCCTCATAGACTTTGAGAACCTACCAACTCCTGAAGAGGACGTACTTACTACCTTGAAACTTCCTGGCAGAGTGAAAATCTCATTCTGGATTACTACCGTGAATTTTCACACTTCTTTCCTCTGTTAATGTACAGAAAATGGCATTTCCTAAAATCGACTGAGTCTGTGGCTGAATTAGATGAACAAACTACAATACAGCAGTGCCTCGATCTTCAGAGTCTACTGAATGCTACAATAGTTCTGTATTCAGTCGTCTGTGCAATGTATATTTCAAAAAATGGTTCAAATGGCTCTGAGCACTATGGGACTCAACTGCTGTGGTCATTAGTCCCCTAGAACTTAGAACTACTTAAACCTAACTAACCTAAGGACATCACACACACCCATGACCGAGACAGGATTCGAACCTGCGACCGTAGCAGTCGCACGGTTCCGGACTGCGCGCCTAGTGTATATTTCAGACGTGATCAATTTTCTGAAAGACTGAAATAATCGTTAGTGAAACATACCATATAAAAAGGGTGAGAGAGGTAATGTAAACAATTACCGACCACTTTCTTTGCTTCCAGTGTTGTAGTTTCCTCGATATGAGAAAATAATTCGATTTTGTAGACCATGCAATACTTTTGCACAACTTAGAACATCAGTAGATTAAGGAAAGAGCTCAACAACGGTTCTCTTTATATTTGTAAAGTAGAAAGCAGAAGGTTGTCCTCCACTGTCGACAAAAAGATAAGAGGTTTGAATAAGACTGGTGTCTGATTGGGTTGCCGCAGGGTTTTATTCTGGGTGCAATGCTTTAAAAATCGAGACGAAAAACTTGATGTAAGAAACTTGTGATGTATGGAGCCGTAACAATCAGAAACTGCACTACGATAGTCACCTAACCGCATATGGGCCGCGTGATTTCATTTATTTTTCTCGTAAAAATTAAAAAGCCTTTGTTCTCGCACTCAAAAAATGTAAGATTGATTATTCTGTAAATTTTACCTCAATTTTTTCCACAAAATACACAAACGTCAGTGTTACCTCAAAATATTGTTAAGTTTCACACCATAAAATTAACAATTAAATAGCTTTGTTTGTCTGACCTACTACCTAGGGAACTACTACACTCGTATGGGTTGAGTTTTGATTGAATTGTAAATGTAATAAGTTTCAGTATAACGTTTACAAACGTTATTTTATCTCGTTATTCTCACGGGAATGTTTAAATTAATAATTTTAAGGGACTGGGTAACTAAGCCAATCATATGAGACAGCGTAAGAATATTTAAATTAACATGCGGCAAGCATACGTTATAACTTAGTTGGCTTTTATACGCCAGTCTGAAGTTGACTGAAATTTCCCACAATTAGAGATTAGAAGGAACGATCTACATTTCCTTTGAAGAAACTTTTAATATTCCAGATCACATTCACTACTATTTAGTTATGACGACCGGTTTCAAAGGTTAAGACTGTCATCACTTGATTATCAAAAAACTTGTAGTTATACGTCCTGTTTCATTATGACTGTATCACACAAGCCACGTAGACATCATTCCACGAAGGTTTTGTTAAAAATAAAATCAGATTTGTCATAAATACAAACAACATAGTTAAAAAAGCACATCCCTAGTAACACAAGATGCTTTGTAATTGAATTGAATTGTATTGTATAAAAACAATATAGTTAAAAAAATCACCTTGTGTGTGACCATTCATAGTGACACAAGGTGTTTTTTAATTGTGTTGTTTTTATTTGTGACAAATCTGCTTTTATTTTTAACAAAATCTGTGTGGGATGCGCTACATACTATCCAATACGATATCTACGTGGCAGGAGTGATACAGCAATAATGGAACAGGGCGTATAACAAGTTTTTTGAAAATCAGAAATTGACAGTCTTCGCCGTTGAAATCAGTCACCAGGAGTACAGATTTCTGAATGCGATCTTGGCTATTACAAGCTTCTTGAGTTTCAAGTTGTTTCCCGGCTTCGTAGACCGCAGGTGTCCTATCCAAAATTGTTCATCTGGACTTCACCTTCATCACTGTGGTACATTGTCAAAGTTATTGCTTACATCCTATATATCGCTGTCAGCCACTAAATATGACAGATGACAGTGGTGTTACTGTGAAAGGTGTGGAACGTGATATGTATGATGTAGCTAATAGGGTAATCAGTAACATTAGCACACAGCCTTCTGAGACCACATTAACGCTTAACTACAACAGAGCGCACTGCACACATTTTCTGACAAGAAATTTTTATAGGGTTTCTTGGAAGTATCACGTTCAACGCCTTGTGTACAAACTTAATTTTGCTGTCTCCACTATAATAATGATCTCTACTTTCTCTGACACTAAAACACAATGGCATGCTTACTCTTCTTACTTTCACTGTGTTATCACGTATGGTGTGGTATTTTGGAGATACTCTGCGCACTCACCAACCACATTCTTACTTTCGTGAAAATTGGAAACGGATATAGAACACGTATACCGTAGCCACGATTGTGTTGTGTTGGGAACCTGCGCCGGAATCTGCGCGTCTCGATGCTGTAAGGGTCATTTTCTGCAGATAAGTGAGTACTGTATGAGCAACGATGCGGTACATTAGGTTATCTGAGTTCTTGCTTCCTTGAAGAATTAGTTATCGCAGCCTCTGGTTGAGTCTATTACTTTTATACGATGTGTAAATGGTTACGGGTCGCAAGATGTCATTCACGTAGTGCCCTGGACACGCACATACTGCGATTTATGGTTGTACCATATAGCACCCCACGCCATAAGACCGTGTTGGCGCTGTATGTCTTATGTGAATGCAGTCACTGCGATGCCACTCCCTCTGTCTGCGGCGGACCAAAACGCGGCCATCATTTACAAACAGAACGTGTATTCGTCCGAAAACACTAGCTGATGGTATTCCAGTTCCCAGTGACGTCGTTCCATACACCATTGCCGTCTAGCATGTTTCTGCACACTCGCCTAACGTAGAGAAGTGGACGACCCGCCGGAAATCGATGCCGTAATGAACGGCGATGGACTGTCACTCCTAATATGTGTTAGCCGGCCGCGGTGGTCTAGTGGTTCTAGGCGCGCAGTCTGGAACCGCGCGACTGCTACGGTCGCAGGTTCGAATCCTACCTCGGGCATGGATGTGTGTGATGTCCTTAGTTTAGTTAGGTTTAAGTAGTTCTAAGTTCTAGGGGACTGATGACCACAGATGTTAAGTCCCATAGTGCTCAGAGCCATTTGAATCATTTGAACCTAATTTGTGTTACAGTGTTCCACTGTTGAGCCAGGGCCAAGGAGGACGCAAAATGTCCTGCAATGCCTTTCGCATAAGGTGTCGATCTTCTCGTGGCATGGTCTGGGTGGTGAGACCTGACCCATTTCGTCGTGGTCTATAGATTTCTGTGAACCATTCTGCACACACCCGTTGCCGTGCCCAAGCAGTTCATCCCACATGAGTAGCAGTTCCATGGATGGATGCATCACATCCTCTCATGCCAATAACGCGCCCTCTTTGGAACTCATTGATCCGCGCATACGTCTGCGAGACATTCTCCACATCTGATTAAGACTCCTGATCCATTACCTTCGGTCTATAGCGACAACGAGAGCCGCAGGCACCTTTTTCCGTTAGGTGTTGTTGCGCCGCGATATCGATGTTGACTTTGAACCCTCGGGCCGACATGCTTCAAACGGCAATTATTTCTGCAAAACATACAAATGTACGTGTCCTGTGAACATGACGTCCTGCCTCTAGTCAAGAGTGTTCAGTGCCACTCGGTTCTGTCTCGGGTTTGTTCCGCAGCGACGGCAGACCCTGTGCAGTACTGAGGACTATTGCAGTTTTCTACGATGTGTGTTTTACGTTTTGGTTATTGCATGTTACAGGCTTCTTCACTGCTGTGAAGATACACTACTGGCCATTAAAATTGCTACACCACGAAGATGACGTGCTACAGACGCAAAATTTAACCGACAAGAAGAAGATGCTGTGATATGCAAATGATTAGCTTTTCAGAGCATTCACACAAGGGTGGCGACACCTACAACGTGCTGAAGTGAGGAAAGTTTGCAACCGATTTCTCATACACAAACAGCAGTTGACCGGCGTTCCCTGGTGAAACGTTGTTGTGATGCCTCGTGTAAGGACGACAAATGCGTACCATCACGTTTCCGACTTTGATAAAGGTCGGATTGCAGCCTATCGCGATTGCGGTTTATTGTATCACGACATTGCTGCTCGCGTTGGTCGAGATCCAATGACTGTTAGCAGAATATGGAATCGGTGGGTTCAGGAGGGTAATACGGAACGCTGTGCTGTATCTCAACGGCCTCGTATCATTAGCAGTCCAGATGACAGGCATCTTATCCGCATGGCTGTAAAGGATCGTCCAGACACGTCTCGATCCCTGACTCAACAGGTGCGGACGTTTGCAAGACAACAACCAACTGCACGAACAGTTCGACGACGTTTGCAGCAGCATGGACTATCAGCTCGGAGACCATGGATGCGGTTACCCTTGACGCTCCATCACAGACAGGAGCGCCTGCGATGGTGTACTCAACGACGAAATTGGCTGCACGAATGGCAAAGCGACATTTTCTCGGATGAATCCAAGTTCTGTTTACAGCATCATGATGATCCCATCCGTCTTTGGCGACATCGCGGTGAACGCACATTGGAAGCATGTATTCGTCATTGCCACACTGGCGTATCACCCGGCGTGATGGTACGGGGTGCCATTGGTTACAGGTCTCGCTCACCTCTTGTTCGCATTGGCGGCACTTTGAACAGTGGACGTTACATTTCAGATGTGTTACGACCCGTGGCTCTACCCTCCATTCAATCCCTGCGAAACCCTAAATTTCAGCAGGATAATGCACGACCGCATGTTGCAGGTCCTGTACGGATCTTTCTGGATACAGAAAATGTTCGACTGTTGCCCTGGCCAGCACATTCCCAGATCTCTCACCAATTGAAAACGTCTGGCCAATGGTGGCCGAGTAACTGGCTCGTCACAATACGCCAGTCACTACTCTTGATGAACTGTGGTATCGTGTTGAAGCTGCATGGCCAGCTGTAGCTGTACACGCCATCCAAGCTCTGTTTGACTCAATGCCCAGGCGTATCAAGGCCGTTATTACGGCCAGAGGTGGTTGTTCTGGGTACTGATTTCTCAGGATCTATGCACCCAAATTGGGTGAAAATCACATGCCCGTTGTAGTATAATATATTCGTCCAATGAAGATCCATTTATCATGTGCATTTATTGTTGGTGTAGATATTTTAATGGCCAGTAGTGTATTTTCGCAGAAGCAAAGATGATGCCGGTAACAAACCAAATAAGTGATAAAAATATTACTACTCTGTAACGAGCCACCGCAGACCGCGGGTAACTTATACCAAATACTGAAAATGTATCCCGGAATAATCTCTGAAAGTTTGTCGGTGGTGTTCTGGTTCACCCTGTGTATACAGCTTCTGGATGCTTGCTTTGCGCAGGGTTGCATTATTGTTTGGCAGGATGTATGGAAGACAGACTGAACAGCTTGTATCGTACAGATGAGACTGGGAATGACTTACGTTTGACTGAGTCGTTCGTTGCATGGTTTTCCCTCGTTGGCTGCGTCTGCTGATGCTGCTGCTGCTGCTGCTGCTGCTGAGCGTTCCTGATGTTTCGTCGCTTGGGCGAACCGCTGCATTCCCTGCAACCAAACAATGTTGTATCACATCAACTGCCACACCATTTGAAGGAAACACAACTGTCTGTCTGTGCAAGAGCTTACGCCACAATGGCTATACCAGATTACATATGACGGGGAGAAGAGGCACATTGGTATACAGAACACACGTCTAAACTCTTTCGTCTTCTACTTTCATGGCAGCTTAAAGTATTGACCAAGTCTACGCCGCAGAAAGATTGAAGTAACCAGGAAAAGTTAACTAAACCATGCAATATAATCTCCATAGTGAAAAGTAAAGATAATCATAATAATAGCAGGTAAAAAGAATAACAAAAATAATAATTAATTTAGTATTTTTTTAAACCTGTAACAAAATTGTTTTTCGCCGCCTCTGAGAGCCACTCCTTTTCGCTTTTGTGACGGCCTCGACCAGTTTCGGCCTGCGGGAGGAATTTTTTTTCTGGACTTCCCCTAATACTTGTAAACGGGTGTAGTTCGCATTCGACTAGGGCGTCTCAAGGACGAGTAATTTTCACAGTAACGGTGGGTTTTTTCAACACCCATTGCAGAGAAGTTTATGAAAGATCTCGCGGGAAGCAGAACCTTCCAGAAGCGCCAATAGTATGAAGAACGGAATGGCGAATGAAAATCCCTAGATTCTCCTTCTGTTTTGGATTGGTTGGAGGACCTAAACAATTTCGTGGAGCGGCTGGGAGCTCGTGAAGTCGGTTCCCGTTAGGCTGAGGTGACAAGACTTGGGCCCTACACGGCGAAGTTTGTCTTTTAAAATGATGTAAAGTGGTTACCATTTGACAATGGAAGAAAGGTTAAGGAAAAATCAAGACATGCCCATAGCATTTGTAGACCTAAGAAAAGCGTTCTAAAATATAAAATGGTGCAAGATATTCGAAATTCTGAGGAAAATACGAGTAAACCATAGAGAAAGACGGGTAATATATAAGGGGCATTCAAAAGAAAGCCAACCACCTGGCCCAACGGGACCATGGAATGGTTCCATTCAAAAGTAATCACCATACACGTTAAGACATTTATCCCATTGGGAGACAAGACGATAATCTCCTATTTTGCAGAACGCAGTCGGCCGCTGACGGAACTACAACCACATTCACTGTTGCACTTCCTCATCCGACGGAAACCTGCGCCCACGCATATCTTTCTTCTGGTCGCCAGATATGTGGAAATCACACGGTGAAAAATCCGTGCTGTGCGGAGGACGTTACAGCGTTCCCCAACTAAATCATTGAAGCGTAGCCCTCGTCCGACTGGCCATGTGGAGATGGGAGACATCATGTGGGAGGATGAGTCTGTCCGACGACATTCCTGGGCGTTTCGACTTTATGGTGCGTCGCGGCTTCTTGATAGTGTCTTCTTGCACTGTGTATTGATTGTATGGTATCGATAGCTAGGATGCCACGGCGTAGCTGCCAGTTAAGTTGTCACTACGACAGACAATGTCGGCAGCGCCCTGTGTCAGGCGCTCCTCAGCTCTACGAGCACCACTGTAGATTCGGCCCATTTGATGAAGAGCAGACGGCCGAGACACTTCGCTTCAGCTTCGCATCTCTGTACAAAGTTATTTATTACTCTTGTTGCTACAGTAAAGGTGATTTTAAGTCACACTGCAGTACCGAGAGATTCTCACCTTTTCCTGCTCCTACCCACGTGCCGCCTTCCAGGCGGGATACAAGAGATTGCAATTTCAAGCTCAAGAAACACGATGGACAGAGGGGCTCTGCAGGCGAAGATGAGGGTCGTCGTGACCTTGGCGGAACAGATTTGGCTTCCTTGGGCGGAGAAGAAGTGGGACGTATCCAATGTCGACTTTTCCATTTTCACTTGGACAGTCGGATATTGTCGGAAGGAATCATCCTGTTGCACTGCAACGCCCGCCCCCACACTCCCAATCCGACGAAGTCGACGCTTCAGTGATTTCGTTTGGAAACACTGTAACAGCCTCTGTACAGCCCGGATCTTTCACCGTATGATTTTCACATCTTTGGTGACATGAACAAATACGTGGAAGTTGGTTTCAGCCAATGAGGAAGCACAAGAGTGGATATGGCAGTGGTTCTGTAAGCGGCCGACCGCATTATACGAAACAGAAATTGATCGTCTCGTCTCCCAGTGGGTTAAATGTATTAGTGCATGTGGTGATTACTTTTGACTGGTAACATTCCATCGATCCGATGTCGCGGGTATTCCGTTTTAATTTCAAATGGTTCAAATGGTTCCGAGCACTATGGGACTTAACAGCTGTGGTCATCAGTCCCCTAGAACTTGGAACTTCTTAAAACTAACTAACCTAAGGACATCACAAACATCAATTCCTGAGGCAGGATTCGAACCTGCGACCGTAGCAGTCGCGCAGTTCCGGACTGAAGCGCCTAGAACCGCTCGGCCAAAGCGGCCGGCGGTTTTAATTTGACTGCCCCTTGTACAATATGCGCAACAAGCAAGATGGAACAATAAAACTGGAACACGAAGAAAGAAGCGCTCGGACTAAAAAGGTTTTGGAGACGGAGATGTGGTTTCGGCTCCTCTGTTTAATCCGTACCTCAAAGAAAGAATGACGGACTTAAAAGAAGATTAGTGGGATTAAAATTCAGGGTGAAACGATACCAATAACAATGTTCGCTGATGAAATTGCTATCCTCGGTGAATGAGAAGAAGAATTAGAGTCTAATGAGTAAAGAATATGGAATGAGAGTACAGCGGAAGAAGGCAAAGGTAATGTAACGGAAGTGAGAACAGCGATAAACGTATCAGAAATGGTGAATACGAAGTAAACGAAGTTAAGCAGTTCTGCTACCTTGGAACTAAAATTATCCATGAGGGGACGAAGCAAGGAGGACATAAACAGTAGACAAAACAGGCATATTTGTTGGCAAGAGAAGTAAAGTGGTGTGAAACGTAGGCATTAGTTTGAGGAAGAAATTTCTGAGAATCTACGTTTGGACCACAGCGCTGTATGTCAGTGAATCATGACCAGTTGGGAAACCACAACAGAAAAGAATCGATGCGTTAGACATGTGGTGTTAGAGGAGAAAGTTGAAAATTAGGTGGAATGATAAGATAAGGAATGATGAGATTTTCCCCAGAATCGGCGAAGAAAGAAACATATGGAAAACACTGACAAGAAGAAGGAGCAGTATAATAGGAGATTTTTAAGACATCAGGGAATAACCTCCACGTTACCTGCAGAGAGGGTAAAAACTGTAGAGGTAAAGAGAGATTTGAATAGAACAAGTAATTGAGGACGTAGTGCTACTCTGGGATGAAGAGGATGGCACAGGAGAGGAATTCATGTCGGGCCGCATCAAACCAGCCAGACGGCTCATGAATTAAAAAAAAAAACTCTGCATCTTACATAAGCAAGGAATCAACGATGCTACTTTTCCAGTACAAAAAAACCTAGAAAGTATTCCAAAGTGCGTTCTCGACTCGAGCGACTTCTTCAGTAGAAAGAGATTTCTTTAGAGCAGAGCGTCGTATCATCAACTAGCTTGAGGTGGTGGTGGATAAAAGCGACGGCGAGGTTTAATTCAAGCCAATAAATAACATTTGTTTCTGTGCGAATTTGATTGTGTTATTTTTGTGCGACCTTCCCATACTGGGCAACGGCCTTGCCGCAATGGATACACCGGTTCCCGTGAGATCAGTGAAGTTAAGCGCTGTTGGACGTGGCCGGCGCTTGGATGGGTGACCATCCAGCCGCCATGCGCTGTTGCCATTTTTCGGGGTGCACTCAGCGTCGTGATGCCAATTAAGGAGTTACTCGAGCAAATAGTAGCGGCTTCGGTCGAGAATACCATCATAACGACCGGGAGAGGGGTGTGCTGACCCCACGCCCCTGCTATCTGCATCCTCCTCGGAGGATGACGCGGCGGTCGGATGGTCCCGGTAGGCCACTCGTGGCCTGAAGACGGAGTGCTTTCTTTTCCGGTACTGGATAAAGTATTCCGGATTTGTTGCTGTGCAGTACACCGACGGGAGTTGTTAGTAGCCAGCTGGAGACGGTAGTATGAACTGTTGGTGTTGCACATATTCCTGCCAACTTGTCGGATCTCGGAATCTGCCTGAGAATAGTTATCTGCAAGGCTTTTATTGGCGACTTTGCAGTTGTGAGAGGTATAACTCTGGCTCTCGCTTCAGAGAGAGTGATTGACGGCTTCCTGGAGAATGTGGCAGTGCGATAAATTAGTTCTGGCCTGACGGTAAAGGTTTCCGATAAAATCCGTGAAGCACTAAGACTCGGTTTGTCTGATGGGCCGCACGCCGCCAACAGTACGTGGATTCTCGCCACCGCCGCGTATACGAATCAGTACGACGCCAAGGAAGCTCTGAGGCACGGACGAAAGTAATTGATGCCGTGTTTTGGTTAGGAGAGAAACAGAAGCGTTATGACAAAGGAGAAGGTAGAAATGACAGCGGTAGTATTTTTTAAGAAAAAGAAAGCCACATTTCTAGATGAAGGCACAACCTATATAACAGGAAGGAAAAACGGAGGGAAACATTAGCCCCAGCGACGATGATGAATGAGGCAACTACAGTGGCAGGCCACATGTATACAGGCCACGTGTATACAGGCCGCGTGTAACCACACGTGACGCGTCGACCGCCCTATAGTAGAGTGCAGAGCAGGCGATTGGTAGCGCTGGGCGTCGCCCGATCCACGCTTCACGGCTCATTTACCATGGCCGCTGACGGCACACACAAACACACACACACACACACACACACACACAGCACGTAAACACGGCAAGCGGACTGTCGTAGCGATACTCACATCTCCTCTCGATTACAATACGTTATATGATGTACATTGAAGCGCCAAAGAAACTAGTACAGGCATGCGTATTCAAATACAGAGATATGTAAGCAGGAAGAATATAGCGCTGCGGTCGGCAACGCCTACATAAGAAAACAAGTGTCTGGCGCAGTTGTCAGATCGGTTACCGCTGCTATAATGGCACGTTATAAAGATCTAAGTGAGTTTGAACGTGATGCTGTAGTCGGTGCACGAACGATTGGACACAGTATCTCCGGGGTTTTTCCCGTACGACCATTTCACAGGTGTACCGTGAATATCAAAGAATCCGATGAAGTAGGGATTTTCCCGTGCCACCATTTCACGAGTGTACCGTGAATATCAAGAATCCGGTAATACATCAAATCTCCCACATCGCTGCGGCCGGAAAAGCATCCTGCAAGAACGGGACCAACAACGACTAAGGAAAATCGTGCAACGTGACAGAAGTCCAATCCTTCCGCAAATTGCTGCAGGTTTCAATGCTGGTCAGCGTGCGAACCATTCACCAAAACATCATTGATACGGGCTTTCGGAACCGAAGGCCCATTCGTGTACCCTTGATGACTGCACGACACAAAGCTTTACGCCTCGCGTGGATCCGTCAACACCGACATTGCACTGCTGAAGACTGGAACCATGTTGTCTGGTCGGATGAGTCTCGTTTCAAATTTTATTGAGTGTATGGACCTTGCATGTCAGCATGGGCTGTTCAAGCTGGTGGAGGCTCTGTAATCGTGTGGGACGTGTGCAGTTGGAGTGATATGGGACCCATGATACGTCTAGATACTACTCTGACGGGTGACAAGTACGTAAGCTTCCTGTCTGATCACCTGCGACCATTGATGCCCATTGTGCCTTCCGACGAACGTGGTCAGTTGCAGCAGAGCAATGCGACACCCCACATGTCCAGAATTGCTACAGAGTGGCCCCAGGAACACTCTTCTGAGTGTAAACACTTCCGCTGGCCACCAAACTCCCCAGACATGAACACTATTGAGCATAACTGGGATGTCGTGACGCGTCGTGTTGAGAAGAGATCTCCAGGCTCTCGTACTCTTAAGGATTTATGGACACCCATGCAGGATTCATGGTGTCAGTTTCCTCCACTATTTCAGACATTAGTCGAGTCCATGGCACATCGTGTTGCGGCACTCCTGCGTGCTATCGGGGGTCCTACACGATATCAGGCAGGTGTACCAGTTTATTTGGCTCTTCAGTGTGTGTTTTCAATGTGTGTTACGTTAGCTTTGCGGCACGCTCGCCTACGCTTATGTCACGTACATTGCACACATATACAGGGCGATCCCGTGCTGACGTTACAAACTTTCAGGGATGATGGAGAAGAGTTAGTGCATTAGTTTGAAGTAGGAGACTCTAGTGAGGAAACGACCTAGTCGAATTTTATAAGCGAAAATCGTTCTGAAATACTGTACACGTACCGGTACCGCTTTTTGTAAGATTGTTCAAATGATTCAAATGGCTCTGAGCACTATGGGACTATACATCCGAGCTCATCAGTCCCCTAGACGCAGAACTACTTAAAGCTAACTAACCTAAGGACATCACACACATCCATGCCCGAGGCAGAATTCAAACCTGCTGCCGTAGCAGTAGCGCGGTTCAGGACTGAAGCGCCTAGAACCACTCGGCCACAACAGCCGGCTGTCTTAAGTCCTGGTGTACACTCAAAAGTCCCCCCCCCCCCCCAACTGTACAGTAGCACGCCGCTCGATTAGCGAAAATTAAATGGCGAAGCCCAATAATAAAGTGCAAATGGGATACTCCATATTGTTTTGTCTTCTCTTGCTGCATGTTATGGTCCTGCCGTGCGGGAACAATTAATACCGTAACTTTATTTTTTTCCAAGTCATAATTAAAACTTCGTGAGACGTTTGTCATCTACATATGTCAGACGCAAGCCACCGTATGATGTGTGGTGGAAGGTAAGTGGGATGTGCGACAATCAAGTCCAGACCCCATTCTTTTCCATGTACGGATGGTGTGTATCACGAAACATTGTAGGTACTCATCTCTATACTCCTGAATGTCTGTCTTATTCATCTTCACGGTTCTAATGTTAATGATATCGATAGTGCCACCAACATAGTCCAATCGTACCGTTACATATCATTGGCTTTCTATAATTTCTCGAGGCGATGCCATAGTGCTAATAGCCAGCAATGTCCGAGCGCAGACACGCAAGAAGTAAAATAACTTATATGATTAATATTTTCTGGGGTTGCAGCTGTACGTCTTCAGTCGAAATTCAAATGGTTCAAATGGCTCTGAGCACTATGCGACTTGACTTCTGAGGTCATCAGTCGCCTAGAACTTAGAACTAATTAAACCTAACTAACCTAAGGACATCACACACATCCATGCCCGATGCAGGATTCGAAGCTGCGACTGTAGCAGCAGCGCATTTCAGGACTGAAGCGCCTAGAACCGCGGTCTGCGCTATGATTGTAGGGTAGGTAACTTTTACATGTGGTAGCACTGACAGAAACAAGAAAAAAAGTCTGGTAAACATAGGCTGTAAAACGCTTACCTTGAGAGTTATGGGCAGTGTTCATCTTCGCTAAAGTGAAACACATCTCTCCTATTGCAGAAGAGCTCACAGGTCTTTAGGCATGCATATTAGAGCTCATGTTTAATAAATATATTTTCTTTTCGCTCGTAAATTTCGACTCGGTCGCTTCCGAACTAGGTCCCTTATCTCAAATTCATAAATTCAATCTTCGTCGTCATCCCTGAAAGTCTATAATATCATCATGGAATCACCCTGTGTATCTCAATCTCTTCGGTTTAAAACCTACGACTCTAGAGAACAAGTTAAATTTATCTGTGGTATTCAGCCGTTTTGCTTGTTATTAGGTCCCGGAACAAGTTGAAAAAATTATTTAATCACTGCAAAGCTGATTCTTGTAACCTGGTTAACATCCTCGGTCGCACAAATAAGAGGAAAAATGCATTTCATGCTTTTAAAAGTATTCCAAGTACAGGAAATAAATACCAACAGCTTGTCTTCGAACATTTTTATGTCACCTGTTCTCATACACCCCTCACCCCCAAAGTGGCAGTCAGGAGTGTTACACTCATAGTATTATTTACAAATAATACGTCATGTACAACAACTTGGCTAAAATGTGTCCAGGTATTCCTGAGTTAAGCCTTAATGTCAGCCCCTTTTCATTTCCACCCCTTTGGTCCGTAAAGATTCTTAACCTTACAGCACTTCTTTCCGTATAGTAAGCAAGTAAACACCCTACGCTTTAAATTTTTTATCTCTACTGTATAAAAGTGCTTCAAACTTCTGATTACTTTAAAAATGAGTTACCGTGTTAAATATTAGACGTTACGGACGTAAACGAACAAAAGTTCAGAAAAGGTTTGAAATTTTGTTTAAAGTATGTTGGAAGTCGTTAAATGCTCTCATTATGAAATACGGGATGAGTACAGTAAGGATTACTTGCGCTCTGTTTTAAGGAAACCTCGTTTTTTTTCGCATCTCAGCGTTTATGACGTCATGTCTCTGAACTATCTGCTCTACTATGATATATTTTCGTAGATACATTCAGTAGTATGTACCGATACCGTCAGCAGAATGTGTTGCGAACAGACTTAACAATAAACGAGTAATAAATTAAAACAGCATGCCTGGTGAGGCAGTTTTACGGCTTGAAAAACAAAAATGCGTGCCATAATTTTTTGCCTGTCGTCATTTTGTGAGGAACGTCAGAAAAGGTTTCAAATGATGAGTAAAGTTTGTTGCAAGTCGCTCATTCTCAAATACTGGATGAATAAACATGGGGTGCCTCTCCTAAGAGTCACAAAGCGATTTCTCGCTGCTGTTTCGGCAGATACGTGCAATTTCGTTTCTGCAGTGTGTAGCTGAAGTCTACCCTATAAAATATTACTCATCACGCCTTCCTTGTGACTCCCTGGCTCTCGCTGACTGCTACTGCTATGCAGCAGAAATACTCAACCGCTACTCTAGTACTGGTTATTCTTAGAATTTTACTGTCTCTTTTAATAGATATCGAGAAACCAACAATCGCACTGGACCAATTTGAGACTGTTCTATCGAATGGACACATAAAATTTGGCTTCAAAAATCATTATTTTTTGTATCGGGAAACAAAACAGCTCTTTCTGACAACACCAAGCGTCGCATGGCACTATTTGTTTGGGCTGCTAACTCCAGGTACACAATGCAGAAACTAAATTGCAATTATCTGCCGAAATACCAGAGAAAATTTGACTGACCCCTCTTAGGAGAGACACCCTCCAGTCTGGGTATTTTGCGCGCGGTGCGTTATGCTTTCGTTTTCACCTCTACACCAATTGCTTTGAAAGGGAGGTTTATATTCCCTCCCCCCCTCCCCTCCCCAAGTTCTTCTACCGATATAAGTGACATGTATACCACGTTTGGGTGAAGTCGATCCAGTAGTTCAGGAGGAAATGTTGAATATACATATACACTACTGGCCATTAAAAGTGCTACACCATGAAGATGACGTGCTGCAGAATCGAAATTTAACCGACAGGAAGAAAATGCTGTGATATGCAAATGATTAGCTTTTCAGAGCATTCACACAAGGTTGGCGCCGGTAGCGACACCAACAACGTGCTGACATGAGGAAAGTTTCCAACCTATTTCTCATGCACAAACAGCAGCTGACCGCTGTTGCCTGGTGAAGCGTTGTTGTGATGCCTCGTGTAAGGAGAAATGCGTACCATCACGTTTCGGATTGTAGCCTATCGCGATTGCGGTTTATCGTGTCGCGACATTGCTGCTCGCGTTGGTCGAGATCCAATGACTGTTAGCAGAATATGGAATCGCTGGGTTCAGGCGGGTAATACTGAGCGCCGTGCTGCATCTCAACGGCCTCGTATCACTAGCAGTCGAGATGACAGGCATCTTATCCGCATGGGTGTAGCGGATCGTCCAGCCATGGCTGCGGTTACCCTTGACGCTGCATCACAGACAGGAGTTCCTGTGATGGTGTACTCAACGACGAACCTGGGAGCACGAATGCAAACCGTCATTTTTTCGGATGAATCCAGGTTCTGTTTACAGCATCATGATAGTCGCATCCGAATTGGCGACATCGCGGTTGAACACATATTGGAAGCGTGTATTCGTAATCGCCATACTGGCGTATCACCCGCCGTGATGGTATGAGGTGCCATTGGTTACACGTCTCGGTTACCTCTTGTTCGCATTGACGGTATTTTGAACAGTGGACGTTACATTTCAGATGTGTTACGACCCGTGGCTCTACCCTCCATTCAATCCCTGAGAAACTCTACATTTCAGCAGGATAATGCACGACCGCATGTTGCAGGTCCTGTACGGGCCTTTCTGGATACAGAAAATGTTCGACTGTTGCCCTGGCCAGCACATTCCCAGATCTCTCAACAATTGAAAACGTCTGGCCAATGGTGGCCGAACAACTGGCTCGTCACAATACACCAGTCACTACTCTTGATGAACTGTGGTATCGTGTTGAAGCTGCATGGGCAGCTGTACCACTACAGGCCATCGAAGCTCTGTTTGACTCAATGCCCAGGCGTATCAAAGCCGTTATTACGGCCAGAGGTGGTTGTTCTGGGTACTGATTTCTCAGGATCTATGCACCCAAATTGCGTGAAAATGCAATCACATGTCAGTTCTAGTAGAATATATTTGTCCAATGAATACCCGTTTATCACCTGCATTTCTTCCTGGTGTAGCAATGTTAATGGCCAGTAGTGTATAACCAGGTATATAGATCACTTGTTATGAATTATAGACTCTTAGAAATTATGTTAACTGTGTTCACTGACCATGGACAGAGGGATGGGAAAATAAGTCGAAAAAATGAACTACCTTTTCAAAAGTGTCCGGCCATCTAATAGTGGACATTAATATGGGCCGTATCCACCCTAATCAGTCACGTTGTGCCATCAATTTCTGTTCTCCCCAATTCGTTTTCGTAGTTCGTCATTAGATCTACACGACTGATATTCAGCATTCTTATAGAGCACCACATTTCAATGCCTTCTGTTCTGTTCTCGTCTGAACTGATTATTGTCCGCAGCTACACACAAATATCTCTAATTAAGACTTCAACAAACAAGTTTACATTACACGTTGAAAAAACTTTTCTTGAACCAGAAAAGCTTTCGTTGCTAGTACCACTTCACGCCTTTTATTCAAAATCAAACTGTCACAGTGTACAGTAATCCAGATAGAGCACACACACAAAGCACTGGTTCATATTAATGAATCTGTGCTACGCGAAAGAGGAAATGAACACCGAAAGTCCTCGGCGTTAGAAATGAAACACAGTTAAGTTTCTCTCAGGTGTGGAGATAACGTATGCAGAACACACGATCCAGATATATCAGAGTGGAAATTTCCTCTCGTTATTTTCATGACACAATAGAGAAAAGTAAATACAATTTTTCTATTTTTGTAATTTTTAATAAGATATTATAACCCCATCTACCTTCCTTGTCACTGGAATAAGAAACACTAAAGAAGCAGCATAAGTTGTACAGACTTCTAACTCCAACTGTCCTGATAACATTTATTGAAACTGTATTGCTAGGCGGTTTTCTTGATATTGGTGGCGAAGGTCGCCAGTATTACTTCACACTTTTCTTTCTGTTTCACTAATATTCCAAACTCAATTATGATAAATCGTGAACAGCGGAAAATCGGTAATTCCAGTTTGACTCCTGTACAGTCGTATACATAGTGTGGGAGGTTTACAACAGTGAAACGTGGGTCTTACAAGAGCTGTACGGCAGTGTTTCCCAAACTGTGTTCCGCGGGAAGTGAATAACTGCTCCCCAAAAAGCTATTAATAACATGGCGTTCTCTTCGACATTTTTGCAATGCTAATAATTTTTTAAAATTTCGTTATGATTTCTGTGTTATTAGTTATGAGATAAAATTGAAGTAATCACTGAATAAATCATGTTTTTCTCATTTTTGAAATATTATTAACTTCAAATAAAACAATATATTTCATTAAAGTAACAGGATTCTCAAAGTGTTCCGCCAGAGGAAAAGTTTGGAAACCCCTGCCCTACAGCTACCTACGCCAGCGCCTGTCACGCCGCAGCCCGGCCACGCCTGAAGTAATGTTGGTAGTCTATCGCTCTGGCGAACCTCTTCCACACGAAACAATACGCACACAAGTTTTCAGTTTAATCGCTTACAAATATTTCCTGCCATTTATAAAATAATTACGCTGAAGCGCCATGTAAAACTTATGGCCTCAGTTACAACGGCATTAGATTTCTTATGAACGGATCCTGTATGACATTTTCTTTCACCCCTTAGTGTGAGAGCGTTGGACATTGTCGGCTAGTCGGTCAAACAAGCATAGTAAAATCATCAGCAAATATCAAGTAATTTAAGAAAGAAGTGTATTTCTGTCGTTAATGCAGACGAATTAATCGATTTTTTTTGACACAGTCAAAACGGTGGTTAATCAGTAACCAAATAACCGGTTTGAGACACCGCGGAATGATCTATAACTTTATATCTAGTTTCTCACAACGTTGCGGCTCAATGTCTGTTACTTGCTGAAAAGTATCGTCGTTGTAAGATTATAAGGAATTATGGAAAGACTTCGAAAAAAATTCCATTTGATGTAATGTATGACAGCTCTATTCGAACGTGGATAAATGAAAGATAATCTCCTTCTCAGAGAGACAGAACCCGATAGTGTGCCACGCGAGAGTAGTCTTCGTTGTCAATACGCTACTGAAAATTCGCTACTATTGCCATGAAGTAGGGGAGAGTGTCCTACCTGCAGAATAGTGTACCTAAGAACACGTGATGTTCCCTAGTCGGTGTTTTAGCCTAGGGGCCTATTTTAGAATCACATGAAGTAACACTTACTAGAGACCGCCGTAAGCAATTACCGACATTTTCTACTGTTTTACTTCTTGTGAGACATGAGATTTTGTTGTGTGCTGCGTTTATCCGAATTGCAGCTCCTATTCAGGGTGAAGTGAAATTAGTACACTCGGGCTTTGGAGCGCGACTCCTCACATGCCAGCAATAAAAAAAAAATGTCTGTCACAAAATTTCGTCTGGGGAGTATATCTGGCAGAAAAAGGACGTTAAATAGTGGCAATATGACAACACTGTAACAACACGTATGGTAATTACACCTGTCATGACATTTCGATATTCCAGCACAGCCGGCGCAGTCGATAGATTTTTGGTTTTCCATGCAGGAGGTTGAGGGTTCTATCCTGGGTTGGGGTGCATGTTTTTTTTTATATTTCTCTCATTTCATTCTGACGTTTCATAATGTAATATACACCGTTTGTTACGTCACATGTACCCTAAATTTACAACATTTTGTAACGCTGAGCACAACAAATTCTTGGTTAGACAAATAAGAAATAGACAGTTGTTCAAATGTGTGTGAAATCTTATGGGACTTAACTGCTAAGGTAATCAGTCCCTAAGGTTACACACTACGTAACCTAAATTATCCTAAGGACAAATACTCACATCCCTGCCCGAGGGAGGACTCGAACTTCCGCCGGGACCAGCCGCACATTCCATGACTGCAGCGCCTTAGACCGCTCTGCTAATCCCGCGCGGCAATAGACAGTTGCAACAATTAATGGGACCATAGTGATAACACATACAAATAGTAACCGAGTTTGGACATTATTTGCAAGGCACGTTGCTAGTCCTACTGGTAACGTAAGGCTTTAATGAAATTTAATGGACCTGAACGAGGCAAGAATAATAGTTGGTATTTATCTATGTGACCATTAGAGGAGAGTAAAAAAAAAAGCAGGTTTCGTTTCTAGTAGAGGGAGTGGTGCGAATAAATTCTAGCCCATGACGTGGAAATGGCATCTTTCAAAGCAGACCAATGTTCCATTTTTAAGATTGTCGTATATAAGTGCAAATGTTTTTTCAGAGGACCCGCTGCAATCGCAGTTGCCGATTAAGATGTCAGATACCGTACCACGTGGTCTACATTTAACAAATAAAAATACGTATGTTTGAACCCAGGATCGAACCCTCGACCTCATGCATGTTAACCCAAACCTCTATCCACTGCACCAAATGTACAGAACAACTAGAACCAGTTGACTGAGATTGTTACTGTACATGGGGTAGTAGTTTTGCCAGATTGGCACTCTTTAACGTCCTTTTTCTGCCGAATGTACTCGCCGGACGAAATTTTGTGAGAGACATTTCTTTTATCGCTGGCACCCTGCGATGTCCGAGTGCGCGAATTTCGCTTCATCCTGTATATTTAAATGCTGTATAATATACACTCCTGGAAATGGAAAAAAGAACACATTGACACCGGTGTGTCAGACCCACCATACTTGCTCCGGACACTGCGAGAGGGCTATACAAGCAATGATCACACGAACGGCACAGCGGACACACCAGGAACCGCGGTGTTGGCCGTCGAATGGCGCTAGCTACGCAGCATTTGTGCACCGCCGCCGTCAGTGTCAGCCAGTTTGCCGTGGCATACGGAGCTCCATCGCAGTCTTTAACACTGGTAGCATGCCGCGACAGCATGGACGTGAACCGTATGTGCAGTTGACGGACTTTGAGCGAGGTCGTATAGTGGGCATGAGGGAGGCCGGGTGGACGTACCGCCGAATTGCTCAACACGTGGGGCGTGAGGTCTCCACAGCACATCGATGTTGTCGCCAGTGGTCGGCGGAAGGTGCACGTGGCCGTCGACCTGGAACCGGACCGCAGCGACGCACGGATGCACGCCAAGACCGTAGGATCCTACGCAGTACCGTAGGGGACCGCACCGCCACTTCCCAGCAAATTAGGGACACTGTTGCTCCTGGGGTATCGGCGAGGACCATTCGCAACCGTCTCCATGAAGCTGGGCTACGGTCCCGCACACCGTTAGGCCGTCTTCCGCTCACGCCCCAACATCGTGCAGCCCGCCTCCAGTGGTGTCGCGACAGGCGTGAATGGAGGGACGAATGGAGACGTGTCGTCTTCAGCGATGAGAGTCGCTTCTGCCTAGGTGCCAATGATGGTCGTATGCGTGTTTGGCGCCGTGCAGGTGAGCGCCACAATCAGGACTGCATACGACCGAGGCCCACAGGGACAACACCCGGCATCATGGTGTGGGGAGCGATCTCCTACACTGGCCGTACACCTCTGGTGATCGTCGAGGGGACACTGAATAGTGCACGGTACATCCAAACCGTCATCGAACCCATCGTTCTACCATTCCTAGACCGGGAAGGGAACTTGCTGTTCCAACAGGACAATGCACGTCCGCATGTATCCCGTGCCACCCAACGTGCTCTAGAAGGTGTATGTCAACTACCCTGGCCAGCAAGATCTCCGGATCTGTCCCCCATTGAGCATGTTTGGGACTGGATGAAGCGTCGTCTCACGCGGGCTGCACGTCCAGCACGAACGCTGGTCCAACTGAGGCGCCAGGTGGAAATGGCATGGCAAGCCGTTCCACAGGACTACATCCAGCATCTCTACGATCATCTCTATGGGAGAAAAGCAGCGTGCATTGCTGCGAAAGGTGGATATACACTGTACTAGTGCCGACATTGTGCATGCTCTGTTGCCTGTGTCTATGTGCCTGTGGTTCTCTCAGTGTGATCATGTGATGTATCTGACCCCAGGAATGTGTCAATAAAGTTTCCCCTTCCTGGGACAATGAATTCACGGTGTTCTTATTTCAATTTCCAGGAGTGTATTAAGGCTCTCGTATACTTCAGCAATCTGCTGGATGGTGTGGCTGAGCGGTTCTAGAGCTTCAGCCTGGAACCGCGCGTCCGCTACGGTCGCTGGTTCGAATCCTTGCTCGGGCATGGATTTGTGTGATATCCTTAGTTTAGGTAGGTTTCAGTAGTTCTAAGTTCTAGGGAACTGATGAAAATGATGTTAAGTCCCATAGTGCTCAGAGCCATTTGAATCATACTTCAGTAATAGAGTTTTATGTTGATAAAAATAGTGTATACATTTAATACTAGGTAGAAACTTGTGAACGATCACATTCATACTTCTTCAGTCGTGGATCTTCTTGCACAATGATGCACATGCCAACGGATGGTCTACCATGGAACGCGTGATTCTGAAGATGAAATGAGTTCCTTTAGCGTCTAAACGATTTTGCCTGTCTTGGAAATTAATTTTAGTTGCCAATTGCTTCTGTTTCAAAATGTTTTTAACTTGTGTTTATGATAATACAGTGATGTGACAAAAGTCATGGGATACCTCGTAATAACGTGTAGGATCTTCTTTCGCCCGGCATTGTGCGACAATTCGACGTGGTATGAACTCAACAAGTCGTTGAAATCGCAGCAATACTGAGCCAGGCTGCCTCTACAGCCGTCCATATTTGCAGAAATGTTGCTGGCGCAGGATTTTGTGCACGATCTGACCTCTTGATTGTGTCTCATAAACGTTCAACGGAATTCATATCGGGCGATCTAGGGGCTAAATCATTTTCTCTAACTGTCCGGAATGTTCTTCAAACCAATCGGAAACAATTGTGACACGTTAACATAGCGCATTGTCATCCATAAAAATTGCATTGTCGTTTAGGAACATGAAGTCCATGAATGGTTGCAAGTGGCCTGCAAGTAGCCGAATGTAGACATTTCCAGTCACTGACCGCTTGCGCTGGACCAGAGGAGCCAGACTATTCCCTGTAAACACAGCCCACACCGTTATGGAACCACCACCATCATGCGCAGTCCCTTTGGGCAACTTGGTCCACGGCTTCGTGGGGTCTGCGCCACGCACGAACCCTACCACTAGCTCATACCAACTGAAATCGGGAATCGTCTGACCAGGCCACGGGCCACGGTTTTCCAGTGTTCTAGGGTCCAACCGCTTTCGTCACGAGCCCAGGAGAGGCGCCGCAGCCGATGTCATGCCGTTAGCGAAGGCGCTCGTGTTGATCGTCTGCTGCCATACCCCATGAAGGCCAAATTTCGCCGCACTGCCATAACAGGTAAGTTTGTCGTACGTCCCACATTCCTTTCTCCGGTTATCTCACGAACTGTTGCTTGCCTGTTAGCAATGACAATTCTACGCAAACGTTCTGCTCTCGGTCGTTAAGTGAAGACTGCGGCCACTGCGTTGTGCGTGGTGAGGGGGGACTACTTGAAATGTGGTATTCTTCGCAAACTCTTGACAATGTATATCTCGGTCTATTGAATTCCATAACGATTTCCGTAATGGAATGCCCCTTGTGTCTAGCTCCAACCACCATTCCGCGTTCAAACTCTATTAATCCGTACTGTGCGGCCGTAATTGTGTCGTAAACTTTTCCACATAAATCATCTGAGTCCAACTGACAGCTACGACAATGCTCTGCACTTTTATACCTCGTGTAAGTGATACTACCGCCACATGTATAGGCTATGTGTATACCGTTATTCCACGGCGTTTGTCACATCAGTGTACTTCCCCTTAGTTTGATTTCACATAGTGATTATTGTGTGTAGCCGAGTAATAATGTAACTGATAGACTACTAAAAGCACAATATTGACAATATTTTCTAGACTGAAACACTTTCCAGTTGGAACAGAATATTTTGTTGCTATTCACATGACCGTGGTGCACAATGGAACAACTTTCACATTTGAAAAACCTCACTTTTCAGGAGTAATTTTTAAACTATTTTCTACAAGACTGCAAGACACATAAACTGAATGTTATAGTTTCAAAACAGAATGAGGAAATATATTAAACCTCAACTGTTAAGTGCTATTGACAAGGAATTTCAGATCGATTCCTTATTTCTGGATTTCCGGAAGGCTTTTGACACTGTACCACACAAGCGGCTCTTAGTGAAATTGCGTGCTTATGGAATATCGTCTCAGTTATGTGACCGGATTTTTGATTTCCTGTCAGAGAGGTAACTGTTCGTAGTGACTGAGGGACAGTCGTCGAGTAAAACATAAGTGATTTCTTGTGTTCCCCCAAGGTAGTGTTATAGGCCCTTTGCTGTTCCATATCTATATAAACGATTTGGGAGACAATATGAGCAGCCATCTTCGGTTGTTTGCATATGACGCTGTCATTTTTCGACTAATAAGGTCATCAGAAGATAAAAAAAATTGCAGAACGATTTAGAAAAGATATCTGAATCGTGTGAAAACTGGCAGTTGACAAAAATGGCTCTGAGCACTATGCGACTTAACTTCTGAGGTCATTATTCGCCTAGAACTAATTAAACGTAACTAACCTAAGGACATCACACACATCCATGCCCGAGGCAGGATTCGAACCTGTGACCGGAGCGGTCGCTCGGCTCCAGACTGAAGCGCCTAGAACCGCACGGCCACACAGGCCGACGGGCAGTTGACCCTAAATAAAGAAAAGTGTCAGGTCATCCACAAGAGTGCTAAAAGGAATCCGTTAAACTTCGGTTACACGATAAATCAGTTAAATATAAAGGCCGTAAATTCAACTAAATACCTAGGAATTACAATTAAGAACAACTTAAAATGGAAGGAACACACAGAAAATGTTGTGGGGAAGAGGGAAAGGCTAACCAAAGACTGCGTTTTATTGGCAGGACACTTAGAAAATGTAACAAACCCACAAAGGAGAATGCATACACTACGCTTGTCCGTCCTCTTTTAGAACACTCCTGCGAGGCGTGGGATCCTTACCAGATAGGACTGACGGAGTACATCGAAAAAGTTCAAAGAAGGGCAGCATGTTTTGTATTATCGCGAAGTATGGGAGAGAGTATCACAGAAATGATACAGGATTTGGGCTGGAAATCATTAAAAGAAAGGCGTTTTTCATTGCGATGGAATCTTCTCACGAAGTTCCAAACTCCAACTTTGTCCTTCGCATGCGAAAATGTTTTGTTGACACCGACCTACGTAGGGATGAACGATCACCAGAATAAAATAAGGGAAATCAGAGCTCATACGGAAAGATATGGTGTTCGTTCTTTCCGCGCGCTATACGAGATTGGAATAATAGAGAATTGTGAAGGTGGGTCGATGAACCCTCTGCCAGGCACTTAAATGTGATTTGCAGAGTATCCATGTAGATGTTGATGTTACAGGGCTGGTTGGTTTTTGGGGGAGGGGAGCAGCCAGCGAGGTCATCTGTCCCATCGGATTAGGGAAGGATGCGGAAGGAAATCGGCCGGGTCCTTTCAACGGAACAATCCCGGCATTTTCCTGAAGCGATTTAGGTAACTCATGGAAAACCTAAATAAGGGTGGCCGGACACGGGTTTGAACCGTCGTCCTCCCGAACGCGATTCCAGTGTGCTGACTACTACGCCATCTCGCTCTGTTGCAGGGCTGGCTAGAGGCGAAAGCGCGCCAAGGTGCAACACTCTAGCCTGTCTTCAGCCGCAAAGAATAATCAAAAAATTTTATTATATAGTGGTAGATCTTTCACGATATTTAGTGGGAGACATTGTAGAAGTTCAGCTGTTATGGACTCTACTCCATATACAGCGAAAATTCGTTTATCCAGCCATCATTAGTAGGGATCTCAGATTCTTCCATTTTTATTTTGTGTTTGTAGAATTCTAACTGTACAATACTTGATACTCCGGACTTAACAGCGGCAACAATCTACGACGAGACTCACTAAATTTAAGGCTACCATCACAGAGAAATACTGGACGGAGTCAAGTTAATAAGTTGAAAAAGAGCTGTAAAATATTGTGTTGACCCCATTTTTCTGAATGTAAAATGACACCAAAGAGGAAGAGTGGTAGGGTCTTTCGCCAAAAGCTTGTATGAAATGCGCAAATGGCTCTAAGCACTATGGAACTTAACACCCGAGGTCATCAGTACCTTGACTTAGAATTACTTAAACCTAACTAACCTAAGGATATCTCACACACATCCATGCCCGAGGCAGGATTCGAACCTCCGACCGTAGCAGCAGCGCGAATCCGGACTCAAGCGCCTAGAACCGTTCGGCCACAGCGGCTGGAATATGAACTGCTTAAGATAGATAACGGAGAATTGTTGAAAAAGATTGCTGGTGAACTTAGTTTGAAGATGTTTTCTATTATCTCAGGATATTTGGACCAAAGCGTTTACTATTATGAAATTATCGCTGTTTGTTCGTTTTCAGACAATAAAGAGAGTTATAATGGATCAGCTGGCCAAACCGACGCACAATCTGAAGACATTACGCCACATGCAGACGCAAAACACAGTTGGACAAAATAATGGCTTATCTGGAGCGCCAGACGGAAGCAACTTTGGCTGATCTATTGCTGGTGAAACGTCTACGTGATTATGCTGCATATAATTGGCAAACGAGACTGGCACAAAAGAAAATCACTGATTATGTCAGTGTATAAAAGTCACATGTTTTTCTACACATACACAGCCTATTTAAAAAGGTGTCACATATTCCAGCAGGACCTATTATCGGTAAAAACTAGAAGAAAAGTTGCTATAATCTCTCGACCAGAAACCAATACTTCTTGATATATGGAACCGTTGAAGAACCGCAATTCACAGCCTACATTTTATTTACCGATGAGGCAGATTTTGTTCCGTTAAGAGCGCCGTGTTGAGTACTATTTCCAAGGAAGTCCTGTATTCAATCACAAATTGATCCGATATTCGGTAAACGCATAGTCTGTTCACAAAAGGACAGCACGGAACTGTATCAAACGCCTTCCGGAAGTCAAGGAACATGGCGTCAGCCTCAGCGCCTTCGTCTTCTACGCTATGGATCGCGTGGACTAAAAGAGAGAGGAGGATTTCGCAAAAGCACTGTTTGCGAAATTAATGCTGATTTTCGTACAGGAGATTTTCATTTTTGTTCACGAAGGACGTAACGGTGCGTGGGCATAAAATATGTTCCACAATTCTAAAACAGATAGACGTCAATGATGTTGTTGTTGTTGTTGTCTTCAGTCCTGAGACTGGTTTGATGCAGCTCTCCATGCTACTCTATCCTGTGCAAGCTTCTTCATCTCCCAGTACCTACTGCAACCTACGTCCTTTTGAATTTGCTTAGTGTATTCATCTCTTGGTCTCCCTCTACGATTTTTACCCTCCACACTATCCTCCAATACTAAACTGGTGATCCCTTGATGCCTCAGAACATGTCTTACCAACCGATTCCTTCTTCTAGCCAAGTTGTGCCACAAATTTCTCTTCTCTCCAATTCTATTCAGTACTTCCTCATTAGTTATGGGATCTACCCATCTAATCTTCAGCATTCTTCTGTAGCACCACATTTCGAAATCTTCTATTCTCTTCTTGTCCAAACTATTTATCGTCCATGTTTCACTTCCATAGGTGGCTACACTCCATATAAATACTTTCAGAAACGACTTCCTGACATATCTATACTCGATGTTAACAAATTTCTCTTCTTCATAAATGCTTTCCTTGCCATTGCCAGTCTACATTTTATATCCTCTCTACTTCGACCATCATCAGTTACTTTGCTCCCCAAATAGCAAAACTCCTTTACTACTTTAAGTGTCTCATTTCCTAATCTAATTCCGTCAGCATCACCCGACTTAATTCGACTAGATTCCATTATCCTCGTTTTGCTTTTGTTAATGACATTAATGATGATGGGTTATAATTATACGAGTGTGTCCGACGGGCCTCTTTACAGACGGGATTAACTTCCGCTTTCTTTTCCTTGAGTCGCTTGGTACCCTTCATTGCTCTAATGACCTACGTTAGAAGGGGAGCAATTTCCTGATGATGATAATTTTGAGTCTAGTCACGGTATGTTCATTACTGTGTGTGTGGCACTTCATAGAGGAGATTATTGTTTTTATGTGTATTTCTTCTCTTGGCGTCGCAGCAGTCCTGAGCGGGCAGGATGAGGCGCTTGTAGGAAGACAGCGCCAGGAACAATGGCCGGAGCACACACAATGAGCGGCGGAGCCGGAATGGTAAATGAATCCCCGGACACTGTCCAGTCAGGGCTGGCGATACAGCTGCTGCGTCCCCCTTCGTGCTGCATCGCCAGCCTATGTAAGAGGCGCCCACTCTTCATTTCTTTCATAAACAGGCTCATTTCATTCTCAAGCACTAGTCAAGCCTACATATTTCCCGGGGGTACTCTGATGCCACTCTCTCCAACGATGGCAAGCTATTGTCGCCACATCAGCATTAATTTCGCTAGGGAGTAACAAGCCTTTGAGAAAAGCATTGCCATGAATTAACTTACACTATAATTTAATTCGTCATTTTATGTGTGTTGCGAGGACGAACTAGAGCAAATACACAGTAATGATGCAACCAAAGAGTCGCTTTGTCCATCATTTTTGTGTTTAGAGGTTTATCATAATTTATGTCTATCTCAAAACTCAACAAGATTTTCCCGTAATATTTTTAAGATGCATCAGCTCTCTTTATTTGTTTACATTAGTTACAATTAATCCTCAATTAGTGCGTATACTGGGTGATTCAGCTGCTCCTACTGTTGGGTTTTATGTAGTGCGCAACGCCTTCAGATACCATATACAAGATTTTCGTTTTCTCTGGCTTTATACACACAATCTACTAGCCCTACAGTAAAACAAACAGGTCTTTTTTCAGTGAATTATTACGTAATTAAATTTTTTATTGGGATATGTTTTCTCTGCAGGCCTGATTTTCAGTTACGTTTTCCTTGAATAACACGGAAATTCCATCCTCTAGCAGATACACATGGCAGTACAAAATTTATGTACATTAAATTTCCTGGGAAAAGGTCCCATTCATTTTGTTCTGCAGGACTAATAGTCTGGATGTAGCTAGCCAGAGAATATGCAACTCTTGCGTGTCGTATTTGAATGTGTTACGGGTTGCGTAAAACCCAGCGGCAGGCAGCTGAATCGCCCTGTATTTACAATATCTATGTCTTGCGAGTATTGTGTCGTAACTTCTCTGACAGATGTAGTTTTTATACGGTTTTGCCTTTATTAATAGCCAGCTTTATATATAAACATCCGAAAAACTTGTGTGTGTGTTGCTCTATTCTTTCTGTTCAATTGTTAAATTTCGCATGTCATTCGCCAAAACGTGCAGTCTATGGAAAACGTTGATCAGTGCAACAAAACGGTTTAGGATTTTCGATTTAAGTAGCACAAAAGGAATTCAGCTCTTAGCTAAGGAAACTGTTTATGGTATTATACTTCATTGTTAGGTCATTTACGAGCCCCTCTAATAACTGAGAGCGCTAACGCGCTCACTTCTGTGACTGGGAGGTGATCCAGTCCCTCACTCGCGCTTTAACGACGAAGGCTAGGGAGCCGGTCAACCTGGGTGTGGTTTTTAGGTGGGTTCCCACATCCATCTAGGTGAATACTGGAATGATGCCCACGTCCCGCCTCAAATACACATTACGCAAACACTTTGCAAATGTTATCACGCATGAACATGAGATCTACCCTAGGCGCAGGCAAGATAACATACACAGGTTCATTCCCGGCATGGGGGCGGGGAACTGGTGATGTCAGAAGGGGTATCCGACTGTCAAATGCCACAAACACTCCGAAAACCGATAAAACGATGCAGATCACATTCAAGACGCGAAAATACAAAAAAAGATAAGAAAGAAAAGGGTTGGGTAATTTATAAAAAACAGCTTTTTTTTTGTAGGGCATCACCACCCCAACATTCCTTCGCCACAATCAATGAACATCACACGTAAAGCATTACTTAACTTGAAGTGCTAACAGCCATCTGAGGAAGAATCTATCAGTTCAAGACCGGTGAACACGCTATTTGTTCCTAATTATTTATTTACGTATTTATCATACGTCATACATTAAGAGCTTTTAGTCATAAGAATAGCTATACAAAGATTCCGAAACTACTATGGACAACACCCCAATATAGTTCTCTAGCATAATATAATATAGATGGCAAAAGCTACAGGCGAATGTAAAGGACTTTTATACAGGGTCTTCCGAAAGTATTCGTTGAAATTAATACAGGAAGTAGAGAATATCAAAACAAATACGTTTAGTTATGGAGCGTACGATCACTGATGACAGTTTGTGATGCTAGGGATGAGCTATACACAAGGTAGTTTAGCATGCTAATTACAACAGTGGTATTCACAAGAACTGCTCGACTGCGCAACAGTTGGGCTGTACGCAGGCAGAACAACGTCGGACCGTTGACTTTCGTGTCCGTTCGAATATTCCTGGCATTTTTGCAACAGTACCAGAAACGACTGCAGTTCCAGCAACGAGGTCTTCTTCCGTTTCTAAAATGGTTTCATACACCAGCTGCTTCATATACCCCTACAGGAAGAAATCCAGACATGTGAGGCCAGATGAACTGCATGGCCAGCCCACAGCCATCAAGAACCATCGATTCCCGAAGGTGGCTCTCGTATGACTCCTCACAGTAATGCCGAAATGAGCTGGTGCTGGAAGTACATCCTATGTATAACATTGAAAAGTACACCTTCCAGCAGTTCCGGCAACACATGTTTCATGAAGATGCGATATCTCAGTCAGCTGGAACAGAATGGAAGAATATGTAGTCCAGCCAACACATCACACAGATTTCCAGCCCACACATTCATCCCGAAACGTTGTCGATGAGCACGAGGTCGAGTTCGCATGTTCCCAAACCTGCGAATTTTGGATACTGAAACAGCTTTCACAAGTAAACAAAACCTCGTCGGCATACAGGATCTCGGCCTGGAATAAACATTGCATGACAATCTGTTATAAAACCGTTATGCCAACTGCACGAGTTGTGAAAGTCTTCAGGTGTTACTGCTGCCACAAGATAGAAAGGATCAAGCTGCTAGTCGTGTAACACACTCCACACAAGGCAATGTTTGACGCCAGGGATATGTTCAATACGTTATGCTTCGCAGAATCTCGTATTCCATTTCAGGAGTTAGCACTGTTCGATTCCGACCTGTATCACGCATACTTGCACGGAAAATGCCTGTTTCACGCAGCAGGCGATGCAGACGTCCGAATGTTTGATCTTGTGGAACCCGTCGGTTGGCAAAGCGCTGTCGATACTTTCTCACTGCAGCTCTTCCATTCCCATTCATAAACCCTTAATACCAGATGCGCGTCAGCCTTTTCGTCACACGTACACCACTTTATGTTCACTGTTGTTGTCACGAGGCGCTAATGATTGAGACTCAATCAGTGTTTGTACAAGGAAGCCACCGTTGTTGTTACAAAGTCGGTGATGCTTGCGAATGAATCGGTGTGTTTCCAACCAGACCTCAGAGCAGTTATGAATGTCAGTAGATATTCCGAGTCAGCGATGCAAAATCAACAACTTGCGTCAGCACCACTAATAAAATGTTTCCTATCATTGCACGATGACTTCAGAGAATTTGTGTTCCTTATCGAAGTATATTTGTGTTGATGTTTTCTACCGACCTTATTAATTTGGACGAATAGTTTCGCAACACCTGATATAGTTATTACACCACTCACTGTCAGGAAATCTTCGAAAGAACCGTTGTAGGAACATATAGAGTAACTTAATACAACGTGAGCAACTTGCTGTGAGTGTCCACATATCTTCCATGATCCGTTCATCATCCATGACCCGTTCGGATGCGCTTCAGAGCAGTCAGAAAAGCCCGAGGCTGATCAGTTCCAGGGGCTCTCTCTTTGATGCAAGGGAGTTTCAGGCATTGTGCAGGACAGTCTTTTTGCAAGCACAGTTTCCACTCACCGAAGACAATGAACTGATCTCCAGCAAGAACACTGTCTATGATTCCCTCTACAGAGAATAAGTAATTCAATATTGGAAGGTCAGGGCTATAAACAATCGTATGATATTCACCTAGTACCCCACTCTTTCGCCTGATATAAGGAGATGGAATGTGACTCAAGACAGTGACCGATATGTGGAAATAGATGTTATCGACCCACCGACAATGCGCAAGGATCTGTCAAGCTGTACCACTGCTTTTTCGTACATGGGCTATTAAACCAGACAGACGCACAGTACTTTGTTTTTGAGCAAACCACTCCAGAGGGTTGATATTCGAAGTGTGTCTGCTGAAGAGCCTCCAGTAGTGCCACAAAGACTAAGAAGAATATTATTTCTGCTTGTGAGCTTACCAGATGTTCGTGTCAACTGCTCCTTAAAGGATATATTAACAGTGCCTGGTTACTGTCTTTCTTTCCCATTAGAATTCACCCGTAATGTAATAATACTGCAGAACCGTCGACTATCACTGCGTTCACAGCGGTACCGACAACAGTTGCCAGATAGCGTCACCAAATGTCACCCCAAATAACCTACTGACTGCTTGGTCGAACTGTGTCCGATAATTTATTCTATGTACGAAATACGTTAGATTTTAACCTCCTAGGGTATGATGGAAAGCACGACGCCTCCGTGCTTGGAGACGAGCGCTGCATTGCGGCTTTTGCTATTAAAAAGACCCGAATACATGTGAATGAGCTGTATCTGTCTCGAAAAGAACGTGACCAGTACTGTACTCTCTGCCCTCAGTTATCGGAAGAGCCAGACAAGTTTTATGAATGTGGAGTACGAAGCGAGAGACGTTCTGTTACGTATTGGAGACCATTCATGGTGATCTTGAAACGCAAGATAACACACACTCTGCTTTGCTGCATTTATTTAAAGTTGTGCAAACATGCAATAATGACTGACATTCAACATACGTGTGGAAGACAAGCACGAAGTTTAGAATAAAATACTCTGAACTCATAAATCACTGGACAGTGGAAAAACAAACACAACATTCGCA
Source organism: Schistocerca gregaria (assembly GCF_023897955.1). Taxonomy (NCBI): domain Eukaryota; kingdom Metazoa; phylum Arthropoda; class Insecta; order Orthoptera; family Acrididae; genus Schistocerca; species Schistocerca gregaria. The sequence continues at coordinate 1,062,842,760 of NC_064920.1, forward strand.
AACCACTTAATATAGAAGAATCACCACTCCACTGGCCGAAAAGCGCCACTAAGCAATAATAATAATTTTTAGGCATTTAATGTGCACCTAACAAAACCTAAAAAAAAAAACAGTTCATTCCAGTAACCACATATGTAAGATATGCCACTCTTTTCACTCGAAGAAATTATTTTTTCAGATTATAAATTATGGCTAAAATTTCCGACAAAGATTTTCCCTACTTGTGGTTTCCAATAAAACTGCTGTTTCAGTCCATAGATTCTGAGCTATAGTATATTCAGATTGTGATTTTTTTTTTATCTTCAGCACAGACTCACTTTTCTAAGATTAAACTTATTATCTTCTCATAGTCCATAGTCGAGTGCGACAACATCGGTGGATTTCACAGAAGAATACAAACAAATTTCAATTCCAGCGATTGTCATCTGAAGTCTGTACGTTCGGACGATGAGATCGGCTGCACTGGGGCCGTACTGACTCGAAAAGGTCGGCCATCTTCAATGCCGGGTATCGCTGATTCAGCCGGTTTTCGGTTATACCAGTTTTATTCCTACAGCAGTTAAACTTGGCTGTTAAGATCGCTCAAAATAACCGATTTCTGAAATAACCGACTTTTGGTTTATTATTCTTGTTACTTACTCTAATAAATATAGAAATCGAAAGAAGATTGAAAATCTTTTACTCTCTTCGTTTCAAGACACATAGAATTAAAATAATAAATTAAACAGACAAATAAAAGAAAACTTAGTCCGTTTGGTGTCTTTCTCTAAAAGTGATTAGTGGTTGAATACTACAAAATAATCGCAAGTATTCTCCTACTGATTCTCATTTTTTGAAATTCTGCTCAAAAAATGTTGTTGTAATAGGGCATTACGAATAGTCAGGGCCAAAGGGTAAAACCTGAGATGGAAAAACTCTGATTTTCTTGCTAATGTACGTATTCATTTTCAAGGGTTACAACCAGATAAAGGCATGTTACGTAGACACAGGCAGCATATCAGTTGCTTTTTATTTTTATTGTAAGCTATGTTTGAACTACTGTTAATCTTTAATTTATTACTGTTACCATAATTTCCTTCCTTTTTATTATTTCAGTGAAATGGCAGACGAATCTTTAATCCTTTCGGTCTGAGGCGCCTTGTCACTATCAGAGCGGCTCCCACGGACGGAGGTTCGAGTCATCCCTCGGGCGTGGGTGTGTGTGTTGTCCATAGTGTAAGTTAGCTTAAGTTAGATTAATTAGTGTGTAAACCTATGATTTCAGCCGTTCGGTCCCAGAAGACCTTACCACAAATATCCTAAACTTTTTTCTAATAATTTCCGGGTATGCAGCCGGATCCCGTCGACATTCTGCCACGATATTTCGGCCCAGAGACGTCCGGCCATCATCAGGTGAGTACACAACTACTGAAGAGCCCAGGTGCAGTCGCGGTATTTATACCGATTCTCGCGCACGTGTTGACATGCGCGGCATAGCCGAGTTGTACGTGCTGCCCTCGGTGGTGAAAGTACCTTAATACATCGAGCGCATGTAATATCGGACGATGAAAACCTCCACGCAGAATTAGAACACTTGGAGAAGGTTTTTAAAGAGAATGGCTACACTTCACGCCAAATAAGAAAGGCCATGCGCAACTGTCACAACAAGAAGCAGGGCACTGAGGACGCTGATGACGACTTTAAATCAACTACGTTTCTTCCATACGCCGGGAATGTGTCGTCGAAAATAGGCCGACTACTGAAGAAGAATAAAATCAAGGTTATCTTCCGTCCACCAGCAAAGAACCGGGCCCTGGTTGGATCCGTTAAAGACGATTTACAACTGAAGAAAGCAGGCGTCTACAAAATTCCCTGTGAATGTGGCTCTGCATATATTGGCCAGACGACAAGAACTGTCCATGAACGATGTACAGAACATGAAAGATACACCCGTCTGCGGCAACCGTCAAAATCGGCAGTAGCAGAGCACTGTATTTCAATGGGACGTTCAATGGAATACAATGGAACAAAAATTTTAGCTCCGGTTTCCGGATTTTGGGATTCCGTAATCAAGGAATCAGTGGAAATACGTCTTGCCGATAATCTTATAAATCGTGACAACGGCTTTCAACTGGATAAAACTTGGAATCCTGTTATTAAAATTATACATTCACAGCGGAATAGACAGCGTCATTCGATACTCAATGACTAGATGATCTTTTACTTTCACCACCGAGGGCAGCACGTACAACTCGGCTATGCCGCGCATGTCAACACGTGCGCGAGAATCGGTATAAATACCGCGACTGCACCTGGGCTATTCAGTAGTTGTGTACTCACCTGATGATGGCCGGACGTCTCTGGGCCGAAATATCGTGGCAGAATGTCGACGGGATCCGGCTGCATACCCGGAAATTATTAGAAGAACAAATACGCCGGGAAAATTTCAGAAGTCACATCCTAAACTTTAATTCTTTAAACCAAATGAAGCATTGTGCTGCTTTGCTGTATCACTTCGTAAAAATATTTCCAGATAAAGGTTAGTATGATTTCGCAATACCATGTATGTACGGCGATGACCACTTCTTATGCCATGTGTTTGTCACTCTTTTTGTCGGCATTGTTATTAAAGTAGCACTGACTGCTTTTCCCACTTTCTGTAATAACGCAACATTTCAAAGTAATGCATATTTTACAAATAAAAATTATTACATTTTAAGGAAAGGTTTATTTAAAAGAGAACATTTTAGCACTGCTGCTGTGGCTAATTGATATTTCGGCTTTTTACTTGGTTATTAGTGTAAAAATGAGAAACACTTGTTATTACCGAGACCAACAAATATCGAAAATTAACTTTATGTAGAACAAAAATACCAGTATCGGTCTTTAGTGGTCGGTTGTTTTCATCCCTACGCCACTGTGACCAGACTATGACGTGGCAAGTAAGCCAGATTCACCGTCGCACCAGATCTCCCAGCTGGGAGCTGGAGTTGAAACAAGAAGGAGTGACAGAAAGAGAAGAAGGCTGCTCTACTCACTCGTTGAGGCCTAGCCGCAGCGTGTGCCCGGCGTTGCGTAGCAGCGCGTGCGCGTCGCTGTTGGAGACGGCGCGCGTAGACTGCCCATTGATGCTCGAGATGACGTCACCCTCGCGCACGCCCTTCTGCGCCGCCTTGCTGCCCGGGTTCACCTGAAACACCAGCACACGACAACGTTAAGGGGGGACGTTCATGAAATTGGCGGAAAACCTCAATTTTCAATTTATTTTTTATTCACTAGTAGAACTCGACAATAATTTCTCAAAGTTTCAATGATGAAATCGCATCCGAAGTCACTGAAAAATAAATGTGTGACGCGACCTTCCTACCACGCCCATGGCGACCCTAGAACGATTTCGTGCGTTACTTTCAAGCAAACTTACACGGGATGCATCTGGAACGTTTTATATATCATCTGTGACTCTGTTCCGTATCTTAGAAAAAATAACAAACCAGCTGATTTTTTGGCGAAGAAGCAGTTTTTGTTTTGCCTTTTACTACTAACAGAGAGCGTGGTGGCCAAGCGGTTCTAGGCTCTTCAGTCCGGAACCACGCGACTGCTACGGTCGCACGTTCGAATCCTGCCTCGGGCTTGGATGTGTGTTATGTCCTTAGGTTACTTAGGTTTAAGTAGTTCTAAGTTCTAGGGAACTGATGACCCCAGATGTTAAGTCCTATAGTGCTCAGGGCCATTTGAACCATTTTGAACTAACGGTGATTTACGTTAGTGTTCGATTCTTACATCACTCAATAATGCCAGAGCCCATCCGGTACAATTGACATGAAAAGTGCAGTATGGACTACATTTTCCCAAATGATGTCAACAGATGGACATCCCATTTATCATATGTGCCACTTTAGCTGGTGTAAATGTCTACAAGCTTAGAGGGATAACAACCCCTACATTCGCAAGGAAAGGCTTCCAAACAGTATCCTGAACATTTTCAAGCCTACTTACTTTCTGATCGACACTGAACTTCTAAAAACGTGTGATCACAGCTAAATCCATAATCCAAATGAATCTCTAAATTCACTCATACGGAAACTATGGCCTAAAACCACGTTTTCATCTGGTAAAGTTGTCACAACTGGAACTTACGATGCCGTTCTTCTATATAGTGATGGGATCGTAGGAAAGATGAAGGTATTAGAGCGAACAGGCTTTAAGATAGGAAATTTCACTCAATAGATCTTCATAAACGCGCCTCTTTGCAACTAACGTCAGTTGAAGACCTGGTACAGGAAAGAAAGGGCGAAACAAAAAACCAGAAGAGAAGCGTTAAAAGGAAAGAGGACCCTGAGTACAAATTTGAGGCCTTCTGAAGAGTGACATACGAAAAAATGTTAAAGTGAACTTTAAATTGCAGTTCCTGAAACTGATGTTTTTTAATGTTTATGTACCTTTTTCTCAAGATCTATGTAAGCTTCAATTATGAAATTTTGTATACTTTTTTCTAAAAATCTAGTAAACCTTGTCTCAAGAGTAAATTTTGAAATTATGAGCTCAAGCTGAGATATGCGGCAAAATGGTTTTTCTAAACCACGTGCCTGTGGAACATCGCCCCAATTGTGCGATTAGATTTGTGATTTCCTGTCAGAAGGGTCACAGTTAGTAGTAATAGATGGAAGGTAATCGAGTAAAACAGAAGTAATATCCGGCGTTCCCCAAGTGTTGTAGGCCCTCTATTGTTCCTGATCTATGTTAACGAAGTAGGAGACAATCTGAGTAGCCCTCTCAGACTGTTTGCAGATGATGCTGTCATTTACCGTCTTGTAAAATCATCAGATGACCAAAACGAATTGCAAAATGATTTAGATAAGATATCTGTATGGTGCGAAAAGTGGCAATTGACCCTGAATAAAGAAAAATGTGAAGTTATTCGCATGAGTACAAAAATAAATCCGCTACATTTCTATTAAGCTATGTCACACAAATCGGAAGGCTGTAAATTCAACTAAATACTTACGGATTACAATTAGAAATAACCTAAATTGGAACGATCACATCGATAATGTTGTGGGTAGAGCAAGCCAGTGACTACGATTCATTGCCAGAATACTTAGAAGGAGCAACAGATCTACTAAAGAGACTGCTTACATCTCGCTTATCCGTCCTACTCTGGAGTATTGCTGGGTGATGCGGGATCCGCATCAAGTAGGACTGACGTATGACACCGAAAAATTGCAAAGAAGGGCAGCTCGTTTTTTATTATCGCGAAATAGGGGCGATAGTGCCACAGACATCATACGTGAATTGGAGTGGCAATCATTAAAACAAAGGCGTTTTTCGTTTCAATCACCAGTTTTGCACTCCGACTGCGAAAACATTTTGTTGGCACCCACCTACATAGGGAGAAATGATCATCACGATAAAATAAGAGAAATCAGGGCTCGCACAGAAAATTTAAGCGCTTGTTTTTCCCGTGCGCCGTTCGAGAGTGGAACGGTAGAGAGACAGCTTGAAGGTGGTTCATTGAACCCTCTGCCAGGCACTTTATTATGAATAGCAGAGTAACCACGTAGATGTAGATGATGAATTTTGCATGAATTTTATATTGTACTTACATAATAGTAATTAAAATATTATTAAAATTCTTGTATTCGACATATTCAGGAAACGACATGGTATGTGGTTACTATACGCAGAGAGACTAATTAAACAGAGAAAATTCTGTAGAAATCTCTTAGTTTCTGAGAAAAAGTCACATATATTATTTTGAAAATAAAATTTTAAATTCCATAAAAAACGTTAAACATACATAATCCAAGGGACTTACCAGTAAATGTGTTAATTTCTTCTAAAGTATAGTACAAAATTTAATTGCCGTATCTTAAAAACTGTGGATTCGGTGCGTCTTTTAAATAGTGTCTATTTTTCGTCAACGGAATTACTGCACTCCAATCTGCTACGTGCAAATGTACTTGTGAGACACTATAAATCAACACAAACCTCTTCAAATTCTATTGGATTCGCCGTTCTCTGCAAAACTCCGCGAAGGACTGGGACCAGCGGATCTATTCCAAATGGGGTGCTTCAGATGAAATCCGCATTGACCCATGCGCTGCCTCGACATGAACTCGAAAGTGTGGTGTGATCTCTTCGCATAAATAGCTGAACAACTGCCTTCTTCGCATCCCGCCGGCAGGTGGCATGTGCGCTCTACACCTTACTGGCGTTGTGCATTTACATCTGCACAGATACTCTGCAAGCCACCGTAAGGTGCTTGGCGGAGAGTACCCTGTAGCAGTAATTGTCATTTCCCCTTCTGTTCCACTCGCAAACAGAGCGAGGGAAAAACGAATGTCCATACGCCTCCTTATTTCTAATTTCTCGTACCTTATCTTCGTGGTCCTTACGCGCAATGTATGTCGGCGGCAGAAGAATCGTTCGGCAGTCAGCTTCAAATGCCGGTTCTCTAAATTTTCTCAATACTGATTTCGAAAAGAACGTCGCCTTTGCTCCAGGGATTCCCACTGAGTTCCGCCACACACCGTAACACGGTTTGATGATTGTAGATCTTCACGACGAACTTCTTTACTTTCCGTTTACTGGCAGGTTACGATTACCAACTTTTGGCCTTAGACGCCATTTTTAGCAGAAAATGCCTGTCACCCCAAATACGTCTTGTTATAATGAACCGCCACTGACAAATACTTATAGACCCATAAAAAATGAAAACGAGCGTTTGGCGTCATTGGCCGGGAGGCCTCTTGCGGGGCAGGTCCGGCCGTCTTCGCGTAAGTCTCATTACACTCGACGCCACACTGCGCGACCTGCACGCCGGATGAGGATGAAATGATGATGAAGACAGCACAACACCCGGTTCCTGAGCGGAGAAAATTCCCAACGCAGCCGAGAATCGAACCCGGGCCCGTAGGACGGCAATCCGTCACGGTGACCACTCAGCTATATATATATATCACACTGACAGAACCACAGGCACATAGACACAGGCAACAGAGCATGCACAATGTCGGCACTAGTACAGTGTGTATCCACCTTTCGCAGCAATGCAGGCTGCTATTCTCCCACGGACACGATCGTAGAGATGCTGGATGTAGTCCTGTGGAACGGCTTGCCATGCCATTTCCACCTGGCGCCTCAGTTGGACCAGCGTTCGTGCTGGACGTGCAGACCGCGTCAGACGACGCTTCATCCAGTCCCAAACATGCTCAATGGGGGACAGATCCGGAGATCTTGCTGGCCAAGGTAGTTGACTTACACCTTCTAGAGCACGTTGGGTGGCACGGGATACATGCGGACGTGCATTGTCCTGTTGGAACGGCAAGTTCCCTTGCCGGTCTACGAATGGTAGAACGATGGGTTCGATGACGGTTTGGATGTACCGTGCACTATTCAGTGTCCCCTCGACGATCACCAGAGGTGTACGGCAAGTGTAGGAGATCGCTCCCCGCACCATGATGCCGGGTGTTGACCCTGTGTGCCTCGGTCGTATGCAGTCCTGATTGTGGCGGTCACCTGCACGGCGCCAAACACGCATACGACCATCATTGGCACCAAGGCAGAAGCGATTCTCATCGCTGAAGACGACACGTCTCCATTCGTCCCTCCATTCAAACCTGTCGCGACACCACTGGAGGCGGGCTGCACGATGTTGGGGCGTGAGCGGAAGACGGCCTAACGGTGTGCGGGACCGTAGCCCAGCTTCATGGAGACGGTTGCGAATGGTCCTCGCCGATACCCCAGGAGCAACGGTGTCCCTAATTTCCTGGGAAGTGGCGGTGCGGTCCCCTACGGCACTGCGTAGGATCCTACGGTCTTGGCGTGCATCCGTGGGGTCGCTGCGGTCCGGTCCCAGGTCGACGGGCACGTGTACCTTCCGCCGACCACTTGCGACTACATCGATCTACTGTGGAGACCTCACGCTCCAAGTGTTGAGCAATTCGGCGGTACGTCCACCCGGCCTACCGGATGCCCACTATACGCCCTCGCTCAAAGTCCGTCAACTGCACATACGGTTCACGTCCACGCTGTCGCGGCATGCTACCAGTGTTAAAGACTGCCATGGCGCTCCGTATGCCACGGCAAACTGGCTGACACTGACGGCGGCGGTGCAGAAATGCTGCGCAGCTAGCCCCATTCGACGGCCAACACCGCGGTTCCTGGTGTGTCCGCTGTGCAGTGCGTGTGATCATTGCTTGTACAGCCCTCTCGCAGTGTCCGGAGCAAGTATGGTAGGTCTGACACACCGGTGTCAATGTGTTCTTTTTTCCATTTCCAGGAGTGTATTTCATTTTGTTCGGTATCTTTCGTTGGGTTTGGTCTGAACGGACGTAACAAGACAAACGCTCAAGTTGATCGTTGATTCCTTTACTCAATTTCTTATCACAGAGGGCGAGCAGGCCTCCGACTGAACACGTTGAGCTATCGTGCCGGATATCAGGCGGACATAGACCCACAGTTTTAACTTCAAGATATCCGCATCTTCACAGACGTTGAACAACGAATCAATTTGTTGAAGCAGCTAGAGTGCGGGTAAATCAGCAGGTAATGGTTTCGTCGTCATATTTTCTTCCCGCTGGCCCGATTCTCGTTTTTAGAAAGTATCGGAGCATTCTGTAGCTGACAGCGATACTCCTTTTAGTCCATGTGAAGCTAGTAGAACAAATGGGCGGGATAAGTGTCTTTCATCAGCACTTCCGTGTAAGAAGGTCGTAACAACACGTCTGTCTCCAGACAGCTACAGCCAGACAGGAAGGGAGGCATCAAGTAATTAGCTAAAGCAAAGCGACACCAAAGTGGCGCGAGCTAGCGGTCTTAATGGCGAACTTCCCAACACATTAGTGACCCAGCGCTTCTCCGCCAATTAGTTCCACCGGACAGCAAAAAACATATGCACAAGGTGGCTCGTGAATGGAATGCAAATCATGCCGGACTTCGTTCTGTACTCAGTCCACCGGAAAGGGTAATACAAAACATTTACACACTATCACCGCGTGGGGACTTGCGCCATTTCGAAATAGTCCATAGTTTCACGGATTCGACGATACAGTTACATTACTTGTCACTTTTGCTACACTTTTCTGACGTAACGGGGCAGCAGAGTGCAGCTGTACAATCAAGAAAGAGAGGTATAAGGAAGGAATTAATAAAGGAACTAAGGTAGAAATGTCGTCATTGACTGCGCAAGCACTCAGACGAACAATGATAGGGAATCGAATCTGTCGTTCTGTTGTAGCATGGTTCTCTGACACTTTGCTGGTGTTATTTTGAGAACACTGGCAGGTAATACGGTTGTGAAGTAGCACAGGTTTTCTTAAGGTTATGAGTTATGCGAATTTTGTTGTAGTGTTAGTGGCAGATTTTAGTGCGTACGTGTCAAATTATTAGTTAGTTTACTTGTGAGGGTGTTGGAGCGTAGGTTGCATTGAGAAATAATTGTAAAGAAAGAAATTCTATACGTTGTACGGTTTCAGAGTTAATTACACTACTGGCCATTAAAATTGCTACACCAAGAAGCACCGGATACTCATTGTACAAATATATTATACTAGAACTCACATGTGATTACATTTTCACGCAATTTGGGTGCATAGATTCTGAGAAATCAGCACCCAGGAAAAACACCTCTGGCCGTACTGATGGCCTAGATACACCTGGGCACTGAGTCAAACCGAGCTTGGATGGCGTTTACAGGTACAGCTGCCCATGCAACTTCTACACGATACCACCGTTCATCAAGAGTAGTGACTGGCGTATTGTGACGAGCCAGCTGCTCGGCCACCATTGACCAGACGTTTTCAGTTGGTGAGAGATTTAGAAAATATGCTGGCCCGGGCAGCAGTCGAACATTTTCTGTATCCAGAAAGGTCCGTACAGGACCTGAGACATGCAGTCTTGCATTATACTGCTGAAATGTAGGGTTTGGCAGGGATCGAATGAAGGATAGAGCCACGGGTCGTAACACATCTGAAAAGTAACGTCCACTGTTCAAAGTGCTGTCAATGCGAACAAGAGGCGACCGAAACGTGTAACCAATGGCACCCTATACCATCATGCCGGGTGATATGCCAGTATGGCGATGACGAATACACGCTTCCAACGTGCGTTCACCGCGATGTCGCCAAACACGATTGCGACCATCACGATGCTGTAAACGGTACCTGGAATCATCCGAAAAAATGACGTTTTGCCATTCGTGCACCCAGGTTCGTCGTTGAGTACACCATCGCAGGCGCTCCTGTCTGTGATGCAGCGTCAAGGGTAACAGCAACCATGGTCTCAGAGCTGATAGTCCATGCTGCTGCAAACGTCGTCGAACTGTTCGTGCAGATGGTTCTTGTCATGCAAACGTCCCCGTTGTTAACTCAAGAATCGAGACGTGGTTGCATGATCCGTTACAGCCATGCGAATAAGATGCCTGTCATCTCGACTGCTAGTGATACGAGGTCGTTGGGATCCAGCACGGCGTTCCATATTCTGCTAACAGTCATTGGCTCTCGACGAACGCGAGCAGCAATGTCGCGATACGATAAACCGCAATCGCGATAGGCTACAGTGAGACCTTTGTCAAAGTCGGAAACATGATGGTACGCATTTCTCCTCCTTACACGAGGCATCACAACAACGTTTCACCAGGTAACGCCGGTCTACTGCTGTTTATGTATGAGAAATCGGTTGGAAACTTTCCTCATGTCAGCACGTTGTAGGTGTCGCCACCGGCGCCAACCTTGTGTGAGTGCTCTGAAAAGCTAATCATTTGCATACCACCACATCTTCCTCCTGTCGGTTAAATTTATGCTTCTGGAGCACGTCATCTTCGTGGTGTAGCAATTTTAATGTCCAGTAGTGTAGTACCGAAGTGGGGCAGTCAGGCTGTTAGGCGCGCAATTTCTGGCGACCCACCAGATGCAGTTACTGTCAGTTGTTCTCATAGCGTAGGTGATGGCGCACGAGACTGCTCAGTGTCTGGATCTGATTCAGTCCTTACTAACGTCCCATATTTAATTTTTGTATCTCTCTCTTGTTCAGTTTTATAAAATCAAATGAAGCACACGTTTTGCGACACCGTCTCTGGCGGACCGCTTTGAATAACCCGCGCAACGGGCTGATTGGCTAACTTCAATGCTAATTAACTCGGAAGAGGTACAATGTATCGAATTTTTTTCTGAACTATTATTTTTCAACACAGCTTACCACGTAACACACTAACAAGCTTTTCAGACTCTTTCTGATTACCCTGTATAATGAAGAACTGTGCGATTTCCGTTTTTTATGTCCTGTACACTTTTCATTTCGTGCGACGTATTAAGAACAATTTTTGTTGAGCAGAAAATTGTTGGCTCTGGCTGAACCGATAGTGGTATATGGACATGTACTTGCAACTGGTGTTTGTATTTGTTTCCAAAGCATGAAGAAAAATGTCGCTCCACTTTTACGCTCTTACGTCATTAACAGGAGCTGATTAAAGTTGTAGTAGGAACACAACTGACTCATCTTAGACATTATTCAGACCGAATGTTTGGACCGTGGATCAATGCAAATGTGTCGCCAGGTCGTATGAATCACATTTCTTGTTACACCAGACTGTCAGTCGTGTCCTGATGCACCATCACGCAGGCGAATGGCAGTTCGAAACATGTACCGTGCTACAGACGCACACAGTATTACGTTGTCGGGAACATTCACCTGAGCTTCTGCTAACTGAAAGCAGAACGGCAGCTATGGATGAAGTGAGTATTATTGTGGACCACCTCCATCCCCTCACGTCTGATGTCTTCCCCGAAGGCGATTGCACCTTCCAGCAGCGCATCTGTCCTTGTCACAAGGTCAAAACCGCGCAGGAGCATGATAGTGAGCTCATGTTGGCGTCTTGGCCACCAAATTCCCCAGATGTGAACCGGATGAACTACTTGTGGGACGCTATCGGGCACCATCTCAGCGCCCACAAACGAGCGGTCTGTAATTTACGGGAACTTCGTGACCTCTGCGTATGTATGTGATACCACGCACTTGTTTGCAGATGACGCTGTAATTTACCGTCTAGTAAAATCAGCAGACCATCAATTCCAGTTACAAAATGATCTAGAGAGAATTTCTGCATGGTGCGAAAAGCGGCAATTGACACTAAACAAAGAAAAGTGCGAGGTCATCCACAGGTGTCCTAAAAGAAATCCGCTAAATTTTGGGCTTACAATAAATCTCACAAATCTAAGGGCAGTCAATTCGACTAAATATCTAGGAATTACAATTACGAGCAGCTTAAATCGGAAAGACCACGTAGATAATATTGTGGGGAAACGCATAACAAAGACTGAGCTTTGTTGGCAGAACACTTAGAAGATGCGACAAACCCACTGAAGAGACAGCCTACATTACACTTGTCCGTCCTCTGCTGGACTCTTGCTGCGCGGTGTGGGATCCTTACCAGGTGGGATTGACGGAGGACACCGAAAAAGTGCAAAGAAGGGCAGCTCCTTTCGTGCTATCGCGCAGTAAGCGTGAGAGTATCACTGATATGATACGCGAGCTGGGGTGGCAGTCGCTGAAACGAAGGCGGTTTTCTTTGCGGCGAGATCTATTTACGAAATTTCAATCACCAACTTTCTCTTCCGAATGCGAAAATATTTAGTTGACACCCACCTACGTAGGGAGAAATGATCATCATAATAAAATAAGAGAAATCGGAGCTGGAACGGAAAGATTTAGACATTCCTTCTTTCCCACGCGCCATTCGAGAGTGGAATGGTAGAGAAGTAGTATGAAAATGGTTCGATCAATCCTGTGCCAGGCACTTAAGTGTGAATTGCAGAGTAACATTGTAGCTGTAGATGTAGAAACCAAACACGTATCGATGTATGTCAAGTATCATCGCTACTGTACTGCGTTTCAAAGATCGACCAACCCGCTGTTACCCAAGCGGTAGCAGTGTTTTGGCTCATCGGTGAAGTTGAAATACTCCAAAGCTTTTTTAAAACCTACGGTCATAAACAAAAAGGGAAAATTATAGTCACTGTTCCGTTTCACAACTACATCCACGACTTGCAAATGATACACACCTGACAGAAGTTCACGAATCCAGTCGCATAACTGAGACGATAAAAGCACGCAGTTTGATTACTAGCCGCTTGTGAGTTATGGTGCCAAAAGCCTTCTGGAATCTAGAAATACGGAATCATTCTCAAATTCCTTGTCGATAGCACTCAAAACTCGTTGAGTGTAAACGGCCAAAGGGCCAAATGTGTTTCATAAGAACGATGTTTTCTGATTCCGTGTGACTGTGTCAGTAGGCCGTTCTCTTCGAGGTGGCTCAAATGGCTCTGACCACTATTGGACTTAACTTCTATGGCCATCAGTCCCCTACAACTTAGAACTATTTAAACCTAACTAACCTAAGGACATCACACACGTCCATGCCCGAGGCAGGATTCGAACCTGTGACCGTAGCGGTCGCGCGGTTCCAGACTGTAGCGCCTAGAGCCGCTCGGCCACCTCGGCCGGATCTCTTCGAGGTAATTCATAATGTTCGAACACAATATTTGTTAAAAGATCCTGCTGCATATCAACTTTAATGATGTCGTTGCTGTTATTGTTGTTGTGGTCTTCAGTCCTGGGACTGGTTTGATGCAGCTCTCCATGCTACAATATCGTGCGCAAGCTTCTTCATCCCCCAGTACCTACTGTAACCTACATCCTTCTGAATCTACTTGGTGTATTCATCTCTTGGTCTTCCTCTAGGATTTTTACCCTCCAGGCTGCCTTCCAATACTAAATTGGCGATCCCTTGATGCCTCAGAACATGCCTTACCAACCGATCCCTTCTTCTAGTCAAGTTGGGCCACAAACTTCTCTTCTCCCCAATCCTATTCGACACCTCCTCAGTAGTTACGTGATCTACCCATCTAATCTTCAGCATTCTTCTGTAGCACCACATTTCGAAAGCTTCTATTCTCTTCTTGTCTAAACCATTTATCGTCCATGTTTCACTTTCATACATAGCTACACTCCATACAAATACTTTCAGAAACGACTTCCTGACACATCTATACTCGATGTTAACAAATTTCTCTTCTTCAGAAACTCTTTCCTTTCCAGTGCCAGTCTACATTTTATATCCTCTCTACTTCGACCATCATCAGTTATTTTGCTCCCCAAATAGCAAAACTCAGTTACTACTTTCAGTGTCTCATTTCCAATCCAATACCCTCAACATCACACGACTTAATTCGACTACATTATATTATCCTAGTTTTGCTTTTGTTGTTCATCTTATATCTTCCCTTCAAGACACTATCCATTCCGTTCAACTGCACTTCCAAGTCCTTTGCTGTCTCTTACAGAACTACAATGTCATCGGCAAACCTGAAAGTTTTTATTTCTTCTCCATGGATTTTAATACTTACTCCAATTTTTTCTTTTGTTTCCTTCACTGCTTGCTCAATATACATATTGAATAACATCAGGGAGAGGCTTCCTTTTCATGCCCCTTAACTCTTATAACTGCCATGTGTTTTCTATACAAATTGTAAATAGCCTTTCGCTCCCTGTATTTTACTCCTGCCACCTTCAGAATTTGAAAGAGAGTATTCCACTCAACATTGTCAAAAGCTTTCTCTATGTCTACAAATGCTAGAAACGTAGGTTTCCCTTTCCTTAATCTAGCTTCTAAGATAAGCCGTAGGATCAGTATTGCCTCACGTTTTCCAACATTTCTACGGAATCCAAACTGATCTTCCCCAAGGTCGGCTTCTACTAGTTTTTCCATTCGCCTGTACAGAATTCGCGTTAGTATTTTGCAGCCGTGACTTATTAAACTGATAGTTCGGTAATTTTCACATCTGTCAACACCTGCTTTCTGTGGGATTGTAATTATTATATTCTTCTTGAAGTCTGAGGGTATTTCGCCTGTCAGTAGTTCTAATTGAATGTTGTCTACTCCCGGGGCCTTGTTTCGACTTAGGTCTTTCAGTGCTCTGTCAAACTCTTCACGCAGTATCATATCTCCCATTTCACCTTCATCTACATACTCTTTCATTTCCATAATACTGACATCAAGTACATTGCCCTTGTATAGACCTTCTATATACTCCTTCCACCTTTCTGCTTTCCCTTCTTTGCTTAGAACTGGGTTTCCATCTGAGCTCTTTATATTCATACAAGTGGTTCTCTTTTCTCCAAAGGTCTCTTTAATTTTCCTGTAGGCAGTATCTGTCTTACCCTTGGTGAGATAAGCCTCTACATCCGCTCATTTGTCCTCTAGCCATCCCCGCTTAGCCATTTTGCACTTCCTGTCGACCTCATTTTTGAGACGTTTGTATTCCTTTTTGCCTGCTTCATTTACTAAATTTTTGTGTTTCTCCTTTCATCAATTAAATTCAACATTTCTTCTGTTACCCAAGGATTTCTACTAGCCCTCGTCTTTTTACCTACTTGATCCTCTGCTGCCTTCACTACTTCATCCCTCAAAGCTACCCATTCTTATTCTACTGTATTCGTTTCCCCCATTCCTGCCATTTGTTCGCTTACGCTCTCCATGTAACTCTGTACAACCTCTGATTTAGTCAGTTTATCCAGGTTCCATCTCCTTAAATTCCCACCTTTTTGCAGTTTCTTCAGTTTTAATCTACAGTTCATAAGCAGTAGATTGTGGTCAGAGTCCACATCTGCCCCTGGAAATGTCTTACAATTTAAAACCTGATTCCTAAATCTCGGCCTTACCATTATATAATCTATCTGAAATCTTTCAGTATCTCCAGGCTTCTTCCATGTATACAACCTTCTTTTTTGATTCGTGGTGCAAGGGTTAGCTATGATTAAGTTGTGCTCTGTGCAAAATTCTACCAGGCGGCTTCTTCTTTCATTTCTTAGCCCCAATCCATATTCACCTACTACGTTTCCTTCTCTCCCTTTTCCTACTACCGAATTCCAGTCACCCATTACTATTAAATTTTCGTCTCCCTTCACTATCTGAATAATTATTTTATTTCATCATACATTTCTGCAATTTGTTCGTCATCTGCAGAGCTAGTTGGCATATAAACTTGTACTACTGTAGTAGGTGTGGGCTTCGTATCTATCTTGGCCACAATAATGCGTTCACTATGCTGTTTGTAGTAGCTTACCCGCACTCCTATTTTTTTATTCATTATTAAACCTACTCCTGCATTAGCCCCATTTTACTTTGTATTTATAACCCTGTATTCGCCTGACCAAAAGTCTTGTTCCTCCTGCCACCGAACTTCACTAATTCCCACTATATCTAACTTTAACCTATCCATTTCCCTTTTTAAATTTTCTAACCTACCTGCCCGATTAAGGGATCTGGCATTCCACGCTCCGATCCGTAGAACGCCAGTTCCCTTTCTCCTGATAACTTTATTGATACGGGCCTTTCTTGATATTGGTTTGAAATGCGTAACTTTCCGACCTTTGGGTATGGATCTTTCGTCGAGCGAACTGTCGTATATATCAGTAAGCGTTGTTCTACTTGAATAGGTGTATATTTGCACACAAAATTCACTTTCTAAGTACTATTACAATCTTATTATTGGCTGTCAATACGAGTTCCTGGCCACCAATCCTTTCTGAGAAAACAGCCCATCAAGAGGACTTCTGCGATATTTCCGGTGCAAGTTTAAGGTGTTTGTGAATTGAGACATCAATGTTATGGCTGGTTCGATGCGGCCAACCTCTTTATTTCAGAGCGACATTTGCACCCTACGTCCTCATTTATTTTTAGAATGTATGCCAATTTTTGTCTTTCCTAGTAGTTTTGTTCTTTACAGCTCTCTCCAGCGCCACGAAAGCTATTCGCTGATCTCTTAACACAATTCCTATCGCCCTGTCTCTTCTTGTGAAAGTTCGTTTCTTCGCCGATTCTGCAGAGGCCTTTCTCATTCCTTTTAACATGCTTCTACAGCACCACATGTCAAACGCTCCGATCTTCTTCTTTTCCAGTTGTCCATGACACTTCCATACTTTGCTGTACCCAAAATGCACATTCTCAGAAATTTCTTCCTCAGATTAAGGCCGATGTTTGATGCTTGATGACTTCTCTTGGCCCAGAATGCCCTCTTTTCCTGTGCTAATCTGCTTTTTGTGTCCTCCTCGTTTCGATCGTCATGTGTTAGTCTGCTTCCGAGGTAACAGGATTTGTTAATTTAGTCTTTTTCATCTTCCCCAAATTTTGATGCTAGCTTTATGGCTAGTCTGATTTCTCCCACTCCTCACTACTTTCTTCTTTCTACTGCTTGCTCTCAGGACCATATTCTGTACTCATTAGACTTTTCATTCCACTCAACAAGTTCTGTAATACTTCGTCACTTTCGCTAAGGCTAGCAATGTCATCAGCTAGTTTTATCATTGATATCCTTCACCAATGAATTTTAGTCCGACTCTTGAACTTTTCTTTTTTTTCCTTATTGGTGCCTCGACGTGTAGACTGAAAAACAGGGACGACAGACTACATGTCAGTCTTACACCCTTTTTCATATGAGCACTTTGTTATTAGTCTTCTATTCTTATTGTTCCCCATTAGCTCTTCCACGTATTGTGTATTATCCATCCCTCCGTATAGTTCGCTATCATGTCCATCACAGTTTCTATCATTTTGCTGCATTTTAAACCGTCGTAAGGTTTTTCCAGGACAACAAATCCTATGAACTGGTACTACGCATTTCATTAATATGTTTATTACATTTGATACCAATTAATGGTCGAAGTAGAGAAAATATAAATTGTAGACTGGCAAAGGCAAGGAAAGCGTTTCTGAAGAAGAGAAATTTGTTAACATCGAGTATAGATGTAAGTGTCAGGAAGTCGTTTCTGAAAGTATTTGTATGGAGTGTAGCCATGTATGGAAGTGAAACATGGAGAATAAATAGTTTGGACAAGAAAAGAAGCTTTCGTAATGTGGTGCTACAGAAGAATGCTGAAGATTAGATGGGTAGATCACGTAACTAATGAGGAGGTATTGAATAGAATTGGGGAGAAGAGGAGTTTGTGGCACAACTTGACAAGAAGAAGGGACCGGTTCGTAGGACATGTTCTGAGGCATCAGGGGATCACCAGTTTAGTATTGGAGGGCAGCGTGGAGAGTATAAATCGTAGAGGGAGACCAAGAGATGAATAGACTAAACAGATTCAAAACGATGTAGTTTGCAGTATGTACTGGGAGATGAAGAGGCTTGCGCAGGATAGGGTAGCATGGAGAGCTGCATCAAACCAGTCTCAGGACTGAAGACGACAACAACAACAACAACAACCAATTAATTAATGTCGTGCAGCCGGCCGCGGTGGGCGAGCGCTTCTAGGCGCTTCAGTCCGGAACCGCGCGAGTGCTACGGTCGCAGGTTGGAGTCCTGCCTCGGGCATGGATGTGTGTGATGTCCTTTGGATAGTTAGGTTTAAGTAGTTCTAAGTTCTAGGGGGCTGATGATCTCAGCCCCATAGTGCTCAGAGCCATTTTGGACTTTCAATACCAATACGTAGTTTTTTTAACATCCTGTGTACCTGGGCAAAGATAACAATCCCACCCGTTACACGGAAGAGGCGAAACTCCCTGGGAGACGTCAGAGCGGCTCGTCACGCCCCGTGGCGCTCCCTTCCCCGGACTTCGGGCGCGCCCAGTGGCGTGACTGATGAGGCGGTGGCGGCGTCCCTCCCTGACCCCGCTCTGCTCTGCCCTATCCTGTGCCGTCCTGTTGCCTGCGCGCATCCCCGATGAGGCCGCCGCCCACGGAAGGCGACGCGGCGCGACGCCACCCCCGCGATAACAGCGCCGACGAGACGCGATGCGACGGCAGTTGCGGCGTCGACGTCCCGGCGTAATCAGCCGCGGGGCTGGCGTCAGCGAATCTGGCGTTCAGAGCGCGCCAGCACTCGGGTTGATTCCTGTTGCAGGAGCCAGGCGTGGCTTGCGGACAACGATACTCGGTTTTGCAGTTAACACAGAAAAAGATACATGCGGAATACCGTACTACTCCAGTTTAATTATCGCACATTTCCAAATATGACTGATATAGACTCTAGGGAGTCCATGAAGTACGCTATCATTAGAGACAGAGAATAGCAGTTTGTCTTGAACGTTTAGCAGCTTACTAAGTTTTTTCTCTTTGTCAGTTGTTCCAGATTTCACCTGAAGTGCATCAAAATGGCAATATATCAGGTGAGGGCGCTATGAGTCATCTGGTAGGCAGATTCCAAATCTGTGTCATCGGTTCATCTACATCTACATCCATACTCCGCAAGCCACCTGACGGTGTGTAGCGGAGGGTACCTTGAGTACCTCTATCGGTTCTCCCTTCTATTCCAGTCTCGTATTGTTCATGGAAAGAAGGATTGTCCGCATGCCTCTGTGTGGGCTCTATTCTCTCTGATTTTATCCTCAACGCTTTCGCGATTACTAAATGATCGTGTAACGAAACGCGCTGCTCTCCGTTGGATCTTCTCTATCTCTTCTACCAACCCTATCTGTTACGGATCCCACACTGCTGAGCAGTATTCAAGCAGTGGGCGAACAGGCGTTCTGTAACCCACTTCTCTTGTTTTCGGATTGCATTTCCTTACGATTCTTCCAATGATTCTCAGTCTGGCATCTGCTTTACCGACGATCAACTTTATATGATCATTCCAGTTTAAATCACTCCTAATGCGTACTCTCAGGTAATTTATGGAATTATCTGCTTCCAGTTGCTGATCTGCTATTTTGTAGCTAAATGATAAGGGTTCTTTCTTTCTATGTATTCGCAGCACATTACACTTGTCTACATTGAGATTCTATTGCCACTCCCTGGACGATGCGTCAATTCGCTGCAGATCCTCCTGCATTTCAGTGCAACTTTCCATTGTTACAACCTCTCGATATACCACAGCATCATCTGCAAAAAGCCTCAGTGAACTTCCGCTGTCATCCACAAGGTCATTTATGTATACTGTGAATAGCAACGGTCCTACGACACTCCCCTGCGGCACAATTGAAATGACTCTTACTTCAGAAGACTTCTGTCTGTTGAGAATGACATGCTGCGGAATTATCGACGCCAATATGGCAGGGCACCACCAGCAAAAACTTGCATAATGGGGTGGTTCAGAAAATTTAAAGAGACAGAGAGTGTAAAAGACCTTCCTCGAAATATACGTACCTCTGTCTCAAGCAAGTGTTGATGTAGTGCGAGCTGCATTTAACCGCAGTCCCTGGAGATAATTTCTCCTCGTACATCACCTCAATTGCAATAAGCAAGATCAACTGAAACTTTCTGTCAGATTAAAACTGTGTGCCGGACCGAGACTCGAACTCGGGACCTTTGCCTTTACTGGCGGAAGTAAAATTGTGACGACGCGTCGTGCTTGGGTAGCTCAGTTGTCACCATGTCCGCGGTCAAGTGCACCGTAGCTTTAACCAACTCCAACGTGTGTCCTATGTCAACATGTACGTCGCCCCTAAACTGGTACACGTCGCCCAGATCCTCCCAATGCCGTTACTCCTTGGCCGCCGCATCCAATCAGCCTTTGGATGTTTCGTATCAACGGGGGCTCTTTTCAGAGTCCGCTACAACACTCTAACACTGCCTCCTGCAAAAGGTGGCCTCGGACTCGTCAACGTGCGGGCACGATCTTCTGCACTCTTTGTCCACACTCTGTTGCGGCACTGGCGGGGGCCGGTCCCGTCCTTAGATATCCTCCGACCACATGCGATATGCGGATATACAGATGACGGTAGTACCGCGAACACAAGGTATAAAATGGCAGTGCACTGGTGGAGCTGTCATTTGTATTCAGCTGACGGTTTCCGTCGTGATTGTGGCCTCACGACGTTATTTAACAGACTTTGAACACGGAATGGTAGTATGAGACATTCCATTGCGCAAATCATTAGGGCATTCAATATTCGAACCAGAGTGTCAAAGTGTGCCGAGAATACCAACTTTCACGCATCACCTCTCACCACGGAGATCGCAATGGCCGACAGAGTTTGTTTAACAATAGAGAGCAGCCACTTTCGCGTTGAGTTGTCAGTGCTAACAGACAAGCAACACTGCAAGACATAACGGCAGAAATCGAATGTACCCATTAGCACAGTGTGGCGAAATTTGACGTTAATGGGATATCGCAGCAGACGACAGACTCCAGCGCCTTTGCTAAGAGCACGACATCGCCTGCAGCGCTTCTCAAGGGCTCGTGGCCATATCGGTAGGACCCTAGACGAGTAGAAAACCGTGGCCTGGTCAGATGACACGTGATTTTGGTTGGTAACAGCTGATGGTAGGGTTCGAGTGTGGCGCGGACCCCACGTAGCGATGGACACAAGTTATGAACAATGCTCTGTGCAAGCTGGTGCTCGCTCCATAACGGTATGGGCTATGTTTACATGGAGTAGACTGGGTCCATTGGCCCAGCTGAACCGATCTTTAACTGGAAATGGTTATGTTCGATTACCTGAGGACCATTTGCAGATAATCATGGACTTCATGTTCCGAAACAGCCATGGAACTTTTTTGGATGATAATTCTCCGTGTCACTGGGCCATTGTTGTTAGCGATTTGTTTGACGAACATTCTGAAAGATTCGTGCGAATGATTTGGCCACCCAGATAGCCCGACATGAATCCCATCGGACATTTATGGGATATAATTGAGAGGTCAGTTCGTGCACATAACGCTGCACCGGCAACACTTCATACTATTTGTTGATTCCAGGCCACTTCGAGTTGCTGCACTACACCGATGCGTCAGACACGATAATAGGAGGTATCCCATGGCTTTTGTCACCTCAGAGTGTTCTTCTTCTTGTTATACAACGATTCTCTGGCGGCAGCGCGGGATTGGTTCAAATGGCTCTGAGCACTATGGGACTTAACATCTGTGGTCATCAGTCCCCTAGAACTTAGAACTACTTAAACCTAACTAACCTAAGGACATCACACACATCCATGCCCGAGGCAGGATTCCCACCTGCGACCGTAGCAGTCGCGCGGTTCCGGACTGAGCGCCTAGAACCGCTAGACCACCGCCGCCGGCCGCGCGGGATTAGCCGAGCGGAATAAGGCACTGCAATCTCAGGACTGACGACAACAACAACAACAACAACAATGACCGACCTAATATTCAAAACTATTTTATTGAAATTCAGAGGTGGTTGTTTTGCGTACCCAACATCAACTCGTACCAGAACGCCATCTGCTGGGCCCATACAACGATGATGTACGCGGTCTACCAAAGTTCGCTTTCATCGGAGTTTCCAGACGTGAATACGTCCATGATGATGCCGAACGTAGAACTGCGAATCGTCTGAAAAGAGGGCGTGGCGTCAGTCCTTTGTCCTGTATTGTTGCGGGCTCACCACTCTCACCGTCTTCGCACGCCTTCCTTCTGCCGCGTCAAGGGAAGCCGCAGCAATGGCCGCTGAGCTGAGGGTTCATAAGTGCTCCCAAAGTCGTCGCACTGTGGTGTCTGACAAACCGTTATTCGCCTTACCATTGCGTGATTGTATGCCGTTCCTATCCGGAGGCAGCACTGTCCAATGCTTGTATTGGTCATCAACTGCAAAAAATTCGTCCATCCAGAGCAACTCGACTTGGAAGACTTTTTTTCCATCCATGAAGATGATGTTTGCTCTAAAAGCTTCCCTAGAAAGTCGTCCTTACCCACTTCCTCTCCGTGTATCCCGACATTAACAGCACTCCTCAGACGTCGCAACAGGTTGTCGAGATCTATGCGACCATTCAACTTGATGTCCACCGACTCCAAGTTTCTGTGTGATGCTTCCTTTGCGACGGGGTCCACGTACTCACTTCTCTTTTCCCTGAAGGCTAACAGGTTTGGAAACTCACTGCATCTATTCCATCTATTGTATGTTGCTTTTCCCCTTATTCTGGTGCTTGTCACATTGCTATCTGACACTCTGTTCTCTCTTTCTCGACGCAGGCAGAATACAGTTTATAATCACTTGCAATGACGGTGACTCGGAGAACGGTGGAACAAACAGTTGGCTCCTGAGGTCGATGAGGGTGAAGTTCACGAAATGAACAGATGGCCAGAAGAAAAGTCCAGAGCGTAGCGGAAATCGTCGTAAGCGTGGGCAAACAGTCCAGAGAGCAAACCAAAATCGAAAAACTTAAACATAGTCAGGGTCAGTGAAGCTATCGACGCTTCGGAGATGTTCGAGAACTGCTGGACAAATGCGGAGCCGCCACATTCGCGTGTCAGTGGACGGGCTCTCGAGACATGCCCGCGACGGCGGCGGTTTCCTCAGAAGTTCAGGTATCTCTCACTTTCCCCCACATCGGTACTTTGTTTGGGCGGAGAATGCGAATCACTGTCTGATGCTATGTGCTCTAGCCATAAGACTCTTTCCACTTCTCTAACAAATCCCGTAACTACTGCTTGAAAATTGCTTCTATCTACAGATCTCGTAGTCCAACTGCAGTTTTCATAGAGCCCTACTCATCCGCCGTGTCCTTTAAAAATCTTTTTTTTTTTTTGCCCTTCCCGTTTTAATTTTTAAGTGTGGCAACCTATAAAGTTGAAATTAGATAATTTTTCAATACATTTGTGTCCTACTTTAATTAGCTGCGGACTTGCCATTATCCCATGAACGCCGTCGCCTTAGAGAACCATGCCTACTCGTCAACACAGATTTCGTCCAAAATTATGACATGTGAAGGGGTTGGCCAGGAGTGAAAGTGACAGAAGTGGGAGCGCCAGATCATTGTGATGATGATGATGATAAAGTCCCATACTCCAAGGAGTGTAGGGGACGATGCGGGAGACCCGCGCCGCTGTACTATGCAAGGTCCTAGTGAAGCTGGTTTGCCATTGTCTTCCTCCGACCGTAAGGGAGATGAATTATGATGATGAACACAACACAACAACACCCAGTCATCACGAGGCAGGAAAAATTCCTGGCCCCGCCTGGAATCGAACCCGGGACCCTGTGCGCGGGAAGTGAGAACGCTACCGCAAGACTACGAGGTGGGGAATCCAGATGATTAAGGATTTTAAAAAAACTCAGCAGTTCAGGTGCCGGTCGAGCGAGGCATGAGCCATTTACGTTACTGTACTTTCCAAGTATCGGCCAGCGCAGCGGAAAAAGCAGAGCGTTAATGCAAGCGTCGGGGAGGGGGCTCGAGTCTACATGTGGACAACATTTTTTTTTCTTTTTTACTTACGAGGATTCTGCAAATAACTTTCCGAAAAGGGTTGTAATTAAAGCGTTCGTATTTTGAGTTCAGAGAAGCGTTACCCATGGTTTGCTGCGAACTATGCGAGAAGAGTGAACCCATGAATATAAACCAAGTTTGTTTTCTATAAAAACTTCTAAAAAAATATTTAATTATAAAAATACACTTAGATGACCTCCTAATATCATTTCGGACCTCCTTTTAGTCGGCGTAGTGCAGGATGGACTCACCAAGTCGTTGGAAATCCCCTGCAGAAATATTGAGCCATACTGTGTCTATAGCCGTCCATAATAGCGAAAATGTTGCCGGGGCAGGATTTTGTGAACGAACTGACCTCTCAACTACGTCCCATAAATGTTCGATGGGATTCATGTCGGGCGGTATAGGTGGCTAAACTATTCGCTCGAACTGTCCAAGAAGGTTCATCAAACCAATCGCGAACAACTGTGGCCTGGCGACATGGCACATTTTTCTCCATAAAAATTTCGTCGTTATTTGGTGACATGAACTCTATGACTCACTTTAAATGGTCTCCAAGTACCCGAAAATAATTTCCAGAAGTTAATTATCGGTTCAGCTGTATCAGAGGACCCAGTTCATTCCATGTAAAAACAGCTTACACCATTGTGGGACCACTACCAGACTGCACAATGCCTTGTTGACAACTTGGCTCCATGGTTCTGTAGGGTCTGCCCCACACTCGAAGCCTACCATCAGCTTTTACTGAAATCGGGACTAATGTGACGAGGTCACGATTTTCAAGTCGCCTACGGTCCAACCGATACGGCCAGGAGCTCATGAGAGATGGTGCAGGCGATGTAGTATTGTTAGTAAATGCACTCGCGTCGCTCGTCTGCTGCCATAGCCCGTTAACACAAAATTTCGCGGCACTGTCCCAACGGATATGTTTGTCGCCCGTGCCACATCGATTTCTGCGGTTATTTCACACAGTGTTGCTTTTCTGTTAGCTCCGACAACTCTACGCAAAGGCCGCTGTTCGCGGTCGTTAAATTAGGCCGTTGGCTGCTGCTTTGTCCTTGGTGAAAGATAGAGCTTGAATTTGGTATTCTCGGCACAGTCTTGACACTGTGTATCTCGGAATATTGAATAACCTAATGATTCCCGAGATGGAATGTCCTATGACTGGCTGCAACCATCTGGCTGTTCGAAATCAGTCAGTTCCCGTCGTGTGGCCATAATCACGTTGGAAACCTTTTCACATGAATCACATGAGTACAAATGACAGCTCCCCCAATGCACTGCCCTTTATAACACCCCAACGACCCCCTTAAAGTCAACTAAGACAGAATATCATAATATGAAGTATGGAAGAGTTATCTTGCCAAATACGACATCTTTGCTGATAAGCCAACACCAAGAAGTTTTGATAACAACAACATTGTACATCACTGAGAGTTTTTGTTATGAAACGAGGAGGAAGAAACCTCAGATTTAATTAATGGACAAATATCCAAGTGATAATTGCAATTAATATCTTGAAAGCTAAGTCTAAGGTGATGTTAGTCAGAGATAACTTTTATGTGGAAGAGAGTTGTAAGCGCAACGAAGAAATTCGATGCGTCTACAATACTCTTTCGCAGAAGAAGTCGCTTGCTGGCTCTCGTCCTGTAAAGACGTGCGAGAACAATTATTGTCTTAGTTACTGAGAGTACGGAACGCGACGAGATTGTTTTGCGTTCAGAAGTGTTTCTTGCGTGACGTGATTCACAAACTTCGGAATTGATTTTCTAAGCAGAGACAGGAACTGGTAGACGTGTTTAACGGTGCATAACGGGTTAATTCAACTTTATTGACGAAACTAGTGAATCTTGGACTTGACTTTCAAATAGTTGGAACTAAAAGAAGAGTGGGTAGTATATCAAAGGACTACACTCAATTAGTCTCGAGTAGGACACAATTACACGACTTCACGATGATAATACAATTACGCTGAAGAGTCAAGTTGTCGTAATTGTCAAGAAACTTAATTTTAATAGAACTGACTTTACCAACCAACTGCGTGTGCGTGTGGTGCAAAAGTTATAAAGTATTTAGTAGCCAAGGATTAATAAACTGTTCATTCCACGTGAAATATCAAGCGTAGACTACATTATTAAGTGATTTAATCAATGATAGTTAACCAACGACTGTTCGGCAGGGACAATTTAATCTGAATATCAAAATACCTACTTCATTAATTGAAAAGCGAATATTTGAACATTTTTTTAACATTACGGCGTAGTTTCACTCAGACGTGATCAAAGAGTATCTGTGGATCTCGCTTCATACAGGTTCAACAACTCCATAGCAACGAGCCAACAACGTACGAGAAGACTGATAATTACAATGTTTCCTCGCAATTGGTGGTGTGTACGATGCGGATGAGATAAGATTTAACAACGGTGGAACTAGGCACATATATTAAAATACTGTAAACTGAATTATGAAATGATATTCACAAATATACTAACAAAAATTATGCTGTATCTTAATGTTTAGGAAATGTATGTCTTAAAAGTATGTTATTGTCAGTAACTAACTTTATGATTACAATAAGCTGGGAGGGACGCTAACTACTGCATATCCGGGCAATGAATCATTCAATCTTAGATAAGGAGAAGCGTCCATCGTACGAGATCGCATTTCTGTCTCCCGTTCACCAACGGGGACCTACGTCATCGTACATCGTGTCTGAAATCCACTGCGAGAGCTGTGGCAGTAGGAGCTCTACCGCGTCGACAATATCAGCACGCGGTTGGAGTGCGGGGACGCCACACCTTTTATACCTTGTGTACGCGATACTACCGCCATCTATCTAAGTGCATATCTCAATCGCATGTCTTTGTTACCAAAGTGAAAGGGAGCACTTTATCTAAAGGCTGGTGCGTCCCGGAAGGGAAGTGTAGGGTATTCCCCTCTGACGAGTGCTGGTATCCTCACACATGAGCAGCCTCGATTACCGGCACATCTCCCCGTGTAATAACGTCCGACCCTCGCAATTTCAAAGAAGAGTGGCGCGGTGCGTTACCATCTCCGTATTCATTTCCGGTCTGCCGAGTTTTAATATCGCGTTCTCTCTTCCCTGCTGCGAGTGGTAGAACCGGCGCCCAGGCAAAAAGCAATCAATAAGACGTAGAACGCAAATGGAAGGCCACGTCTGCATTCTGAGAAGATCCGACAAAGCCGAATACGTGACCTGCCTCTATGGCCGACGTCTCTTACATTCTACGGAGTTCGACTGCGGAGGTACCCAGTTCGAATGCTGAGTATGGAATCAGAAGTCGGTCTCTAGAATGTGGCGGAGGAAGGGTGGCGGCATACAGGGTGTTACAAAAAGGTACGGCCAAACTTTCAGGAAACATTCCTCACACACAAATAAAGAAAAGATGTTATGTCGACATGTGTCCGGAAATGCTTAATTTCCATGTTAGAGCTCATTTTAGTTTCGTCAGTATGTACTGTACTTCCTCGATTAACCGCCAGTTGGCCCAATTGAAGTAAGGTAATGTTGACTTCGGTGCTTGTATAGACATGCGACTCATTGCTCTACAGTACTAGCATCAAGCACATCAGTACGTAGCATCAACAGGGTAGGGTTCATCTCGAACGTGGTTTTGCAGTCAGTACAATGTTTACAAATGCGGAGTTGTCAGATGCCCATTTGATGTATGGATTAGCACGGGGCAATAGCCGTGGCGCGGTACATTTGTATCGAGACAGATTTCCAGAACGAAGGTTTCCCGACAGGAAGACGTTCGAAGCAATTGATCGGCGTCTTAGGGAGCACGGAACATTCCAGCCTATGACTCGCGACTGGGGAAGACCTAGAACGACGAGGACACCTGCAATGGACGAGGCAATTCTTCGTGCAGTTGACGATAACCCTAATTTCAGCGTCAGAGAAGTTGCTGCTGTACAACGTAACGTTGACCACGTCACTGTATGGAGAGTGCTACGGGAGAACCAGTTGTTTCCATACCATGTACAGCGTGTGCAGGCAATATCAGCAGCTGATTGACCTCCACGGGCACACTTCTGCGAATGGTTCATCCAACAATGTGTCAATCCTCATTTCAGTGCAAATGTTCTCTTTGCGGATGAGGCTTCATTCCAACATGATCAAATTGTAAATGTTGACACTCATGATGTGTGGGCTGACGAGAATCCGCACGCAGTTGTGCAATCACGTCATCAACACAGATTTTCTGTGAATGTTTGGGCAGGCATTGTTGGTGATGTCTTGATTGGGCCCCATATTCTTCCACCTACGCTCAATGGAGCACGTTATCATGGTTTCATACGGGATACTCTACCTGTGCTGCTAGAACACGTGTCCTTACAAGTACGACACAACATGTGGTTCATGCACGATGGAGCTCCTGCACATTTCAGTCGAAGTGTTCGTACGCTTCTCAACAACAGATTCGGTGACCGATGAATTGGTAGAGGGCGGACCAATTCCATGGCCTCCACGCTCTCCTGACCTCAACCCTCTTGACTTTCATTTATTTGGGCATTTGAAAGCTCTTCTCTACGCAACCCCGGTACCAAACGTAGAGACTCTTCGTGCTCGTATTGTGGACGGCTATGATACAATCCGCCATTCTCCAGGGCTGCATCAGCGCATCAGGCATTCCATGCGACGGAGGGTGGATTCATGTATCCTCGCTAATGGAGGACATTTTGAACATTTGCTGTAAAAAAGTGAAGTCACGCTGGTACGATCTGTTGCTGTGTGTTTCCACTCAATGATTAATGTGATTTGAAGGGAAGTAATAAAATGAGCTCTAACATGGAAAGTAAGCGTTTCCTGACACACGTCCACATAACATCTTTTCTTTCTTTGTGTGTGACGAATGTTTCCTGACAGTTTGACCGTGCCTTTTTGTAAGACCCTGTATGTATTCGCTTGTGTAGATACGTTTGCAACATTTGGGTGTTTGAGTGTGTCAGTGCTTATAGTACTCAGCCAGTCTCGATGCGATCCGATAGGTGGCGTGATCTTCACAAGCTCTGTGCAGTACTCCATTCCTCTCGTCAGTATCTCCCGTATACAACCTCAGTCCAAGTGACTCCCGTCGCATTTCTAATACTTATCATCCTTCCATAGCTGCAGTACCAGATCAGATATGTTCAGATTCTTGGTTCCTCCATTTCTACCATAACTCTGCAGAACAAACTGCCTTATAACCTGCGTCTCTTCCAAAACCACTCAGCACTCAAGCGGAACTTAAAGCTTTATCTTCTATCATCCGCGTAGCGTTCCTCCCAGCTTATTGTAATCATAAAGTTAGTTACTGACAATAACATACTTTTAAGACATACATTTCCTAAACATTAAGATACAGCATAATTTTTGTTAGTATATTTGTGAATATCATTTCATAATTCAGTTTACAGTATTTTAATATATGTGCCTATGTTCAGTAAAAGTAACAAGTAAAACCATGTGTTGGCAGCGTAGAGAACAGTGCATATAAACATCTTCAATTTTATTCTGGGGAAACTAGTAATTGTAGATATTATTATTATTATTTCTTTTCTTTCTCAGACGTTATGTCTGGTTAAAAATGGAATGTGACGCGGACCTTGATCAAGCGTGACTTCCTTTTAACTGTACGGTATATGTTACATTGCATTTAGCAACTTTCGGGTAATTGAACATGTATCAATAATTACAGATTTCTGTAGTTGTATATATAAGTTTGGATGTAGCTGTATTGCGTTGATGTACTGGTGGATATTGTTTGGTATGACTCCTGTAGTTGATAGTATAATCGGTATAATGTCAACTTTATCCTCATGCCACATGTCCTTTACGTCCTCAGCCAGTTGGATGTATTCTTCAATTTTTTCTCCTGTTTTCTTCTGTATATTTCTTGTATTGGGTATGGATATTTCGATTAGTTGTGTTAATTTCTTCTTTTTATTGGTGAGTGTGATGTCAGGTTTGTTATGTGGTGTTGTTTTATCTTTTATAATGGTTCTGTTCCAGTATAATTTGTGTTCATCATTTTTCACTACATTTTGTGGTGCATACTTGTATGTCGGAACGTGTTGTTTCATTAGTTTATGTTGTATGGCAAGTTGTTGATGTATTATTTTTCCTACATTGTCATGTCTTCTGAGGTATTCTGTATTTGTACATCCGCTTGTGATGTGATCTACTGTTTCTATTTGTTGTTTGCAAAGTCTGCATTTATCTGTTGTGGTATTGGGATCTTTAATAATATGCTTGCTGTAACATCAGGTGTTTATTGTTTGGTCCTGTATTGCAATCATGAATCCTTCCGTCTCACTGTATATATTGCCATTTCTTAGCCATTATTATTATTATTATTATTATTATTATTATTATTATTATTATTATTATTGTTATTATTGTTTCAAACCTTAAACAACACAAAAACATCAGAACACACACATAATATAGAAGTGAAAGTATGTATGTAGAATGTATGTTCCACATCTCTTCCTGGAATACTGGACCGATTTCAATCTAACTTCGTACACATATGACTTACTGTCTGGGAGCAATCACTGTGGGGGTAAGAACCGTCTACACACCAAAAGAGTGAAAGAGGGGGGGGGGGGGGAGGGACGAAAGAGGAGTCCAACCCATGATACGCGAATTCCAAGACTTTATTCATCCAGCATTTTTATCTCTTACTATATTTTCGTTGTTCATGCTCGATCTGGCAGTACGCTTTAGTATAACACTTCTTTACTACAAACTGCATCCTTGTTCACACACAGTATTCACATATAGCAATGAATCTAACTACAAAATTAAATTGTTGGACAACACACAGCTCAGAATATGGTGTCATAAAAACTAAGGTGCATCAAAAATTGCTGCATCATGCATGAGCTTTACATTTATTACTTCTTTGTAGCCAACTTTATTAGCAACACATTTAGCAGACAGTATCTACATATGCCGCCGACTGTTCCTACAAAACTGTGTCATTGTTCAGGAGCTATCAGATCATAAACATTGAGCTGATCGAAAACGAAACGGCACGGCCAAATTCGCTACAGATATGTGTATCAGTTTCTGTGAAATAGAAATTCTTCCAGTCAATCCGTGGCATGAATCATCAAACCAGTGTTTAATAGTATTAGTTGAAAACAGTCTTGGTTGCAGTTTTAGTTTTTTTTATTTACTTGTTTCGCCTCATTCAAGCACCTTCAGGTTGGTCTTAATTTAGTATTTCTTAGGACAGTCCTTTAGACAGTGTAGCTAAATGGCATCGTCGAGTACATCAGGCCAAAATTGCCTTCGTTAACCTCAGTAAATACTTTCTAGATGAACGTGAGTGACTCCAAGACCTGCATAACGCATTCACGTTGACAGGAGCACATAATAGAATAAGATGGGGCTTAAGTCGTTAGCATAATGCACCTAATTCATGAATAATACCATAGTTTGTATGTATGATTGTGTGAGTGATTTCTGTATATGTTACGAGGCTACGTTACTATTTTATTGAGTGCTATAGGATGTTACATCATCGGTAGATCTACGTCAACCTCCCTATTACAGTTAATGCTTTCTTCCATTTCAATTACGCTAACTACTTAAGCCCCATCTTATTCTATTATGTGCTCCTGTCAACGTGAATGCGTTATGCAGGTCTTGGAGTCACTCACGTTCATCTAGAAAGTATTTACTGAGGTTAACGAAGGCCACGTTGGCCTGATGTACTCGACGGTGCCCTTTATCTACACTGTCTCAAGGCTCGACCTAACAAATACCAAATTAAGATCAGCCTGAAGATGCCTAAATAAGGTGAAACGCGTAGCTGCTAAATAAAAAAACTAAAATTTCAACCAAGACTCTCATCAACTGTGAAATACATTAAATATATGTGAAAAATATGTTACATGTGCGTACGCAGGGAAATCGATGGGTAAAATGCTTCACCTACGTTCCTGGACTAGTTTCAAACAAAATGTTTGACGCACTTCTTACTATCTGAGTTAAGAGCTAGAAATCACGTATTGGGTAGGGCTGAGACGTAGAGAGGGAAGGGAGAGGAGGATTTGGACAGTACACACATATACTGGACACAGACAGGGTGGAATGACGGACAGAGGAGAGAGGAGAAGATGGACAGAGAAAGAGCGGGAGATCGAGAAAGAAAAGAAGAGCCGATGGGCGGAGAAAGGGGAGGAGATAGAGGAAAGAAAGAAGAGGAGATGGATGAAAGACAAAGGGGCGGAGATACAGGAAGGAAAGAAGAGGAGATGGACAGACAAATGGGTAAGAGATAGATGAAGGAAAGAAGAGGACATCGACAGACAAATGGGGGGAGATAGAGGAAGGAATGAAGAGGAAATGGGTAGAGTGAGGGAGGAGGAAGGAGTGGACATAGAGAAGGCAGGAAGAGAAGATGGATAAAGAGCAAGAAGTAGGAAATGAACAAATTAAAGGGAGGAGATGGACAGAGAGGGATGGGAGGAGAGGGGAAGATGGATAGGAAAAGGGAAATGTAGAAGATGAACAGAGAGAGGAGGAGGAGGAGGTGGTGGAATGAGACAGGGCGGAGGAAGAGATGCACAGAGAGAGGGCGAAGGAGGAGATGGACTAATAGAAAATTGGGATACATTCATACCTTGGCAAAGCTGGGTACTCGGCTGTATGTAGTAAGAAAGAAAACTTAAATATGTAAAATGTTTTGTGATGCATTTAGGATAACTGCTCTGGCTAGGAATAGTGTTTATTGTACCTGTAGCTGGCCGTCGTCGTAGTGTGTGTGCTTAAAGAAAGAAAGGCTCTGAGCACTATCAGACTTAACTTCTGAGGTCATCAGTCCCCTAGAACTTAGAACTACTTAAACCTAACTAACCTAAAGACATCACACACATCCATGTCCTCAGCTGGATTCGAACCTGACCGTAGGGGTCGCGCGGTTCCAGACTGTAGCACCTAGAACTTCTCGGCCAAACCGTCCTGCTGTGCTTTGAACAAATATATTGAGGTGTTAGAAGAAGAGGTTGGCCACTATGAAATAATTAATGCAACACGGCAACTGAAAGAATGATGGAGAATATGAAAATCGTTTATTTGTCACTGTGTTCAAATGTGTGTGAATCCTTAAGGGAGCAAACTGCTCAGGTCATCGGTCCCTAGAATTACACACTACTTAAACTAACTTATGCTAAGAACGACAAACACACACCCTCATGCGCAATCAGTAACATGGCACCTACAACCGCGCGGCCACTCTGTGCAGCTGTCACTGAGTAACGTCGTCCACGACAACAGTCCAGCTAAACCCCGGAGTTTTTTAAGTACAGTTTCTCTATGACTCTTTTCTTTCACGTTCTGCTTGAGAATTAAATAAGTGTAAAGCGCTTCCTTCGTTTATTGGCTATTTTGTAATCCATCATCATAACGTTATACAGGTGGTAAATCAATGTTTGGCACGCAAGTATAAATCTGCTTTGCAACCGCACTTTTCCGCCACTGAAGTAAGATAGTAGATTTATTATCTACACAGTATCATATCATTAACATCACTGTTACCTAATTCACGAATGATACCGTAGTTTGTGTATATGATTGTGTGAGTGATTTCTGTATTTGGTTAGGCTAGGTTACTATTTTATTGGTTGCTACAGGATGTTACATCATCGGCAAACCTACGTCAACCTCCCTATTATCGTTAATGCTTTCTTCCTTTTCAGTTTCAAGTTATCAGTTCGTGCACATAAAAGTGAAATATTATTATCGAGTGTACTTTAATTTCTGTTAAATCACGGCGTTGAGTAGTATGATGCTGACGGTCACCTTTCTTAATGAGGTACGATACTATAAAAATCTGGAACATGGCTGGATGCAGCAAATGTGGAACAGGATCTTCGTGGAGATAAAGTGGAATGCAGCTAATCAGTAGCAGATATGAAATGATTATTCAAAAATATTAAAGGTTTATCGAAACCTCTTGACCAAGGTTTCGACATCTTTCACTTTATTTTTACGAAGTAAAGTACGACAATTAAAAAGTAAATCCGGCGGAGCCTGATATAATATCCCAGCTGTTTTCCTTTTGTCCAACAGGGAACCAGTATTTCTGTCACACTATAGACTGTCTGCGCCTTACTCACACTTCAATATTTCTGTTTTCTTTCGTCCATCCCATCTGATAATCTTACCCTATTGTTTTCCGCGCTTCCTTTCACCAGTCAACTTCGTCTCCATATTCATGACTTCTGTGCTGTTGTCCCATATTTTTGTTAGATGTCAGTACTCATATTGAAATTCCACTGATGCATTACTACGCTTATTGTGATTGTCATGATCATTATTGGTGCTGTTTTCTCTTGCTCATGTACTATAAAAACACTAATGTTGAATCACAAAGGAAATCTGGTTAGATGTAAGAGGACTGGAAGACCGTAATATTGCCAGCTGAAATAAATGCAAAACTAAATAAATTCGAAATTTATCATGAGCGTTTTAAACGTGAAGACGCGCCAAACTGGTACATTAATCTCCAGCCGGAAACGTAGTTGGGAGCTGGGATTGTTCCTCCGACAACACAATTTCCTCACCCACTCCTTTCCAAACGGCCCACCGCTTTGTACCTGATGCCCTCATCGAGAGAGACGGCGAGGGACTACGGACTCGTTCGGAGTACGTAGGTTCAAATCCCATGCAAATTTTATGCCATGGTTTCCCTAAAATGCTTCAAACCTTTCTGGAATAGTTTCTTTGGAAACGACACGTTAGGTTTCTTCCCATAAAATTTTCCAATCTTCGTTTGATTTCTATCGTTAATCATCTTAACGCAATCGGGAAGTTAAACCCTACTGTACACTATTTTCCAGACGGCTTCGCTGTCGAGAAGAAATCAAACATTATCTTTCTTTTCTGCCTCGAAGTCGGTGATTCGCTTTTACTTCCTCGAAAAGAGTGTAGGTTTTATTAACTCACTTCCTTTGTATCATCGTCGCAAATAAACGATCACTTTGTGTTACACATAAGATCATCATATGGTTCAAATGGCTCTGAGCACTATGGGACTTAACTTCTGAGGTCATCAGTCCCCTAGAACTTAGAACTGCTTAAACCTAACTAACCTAAGGACACCACACACATCCATGCCCGAGGCAGGATTCCAACCTGCGACCGTAGCTGTCGCGCAGTTCAAGACTGTAGCGCCTAGAACCGATCGGCTATACTCATCACAGTCGCTCACAATACACAATACACACTTAACACTTCATGTACGTTCAAAGGTTTACGAGAGGTATAGACATTTTGGAGACGGTCGGAGGACGTAAAAAATGATGAATGCCCTGGCCGCCCCAGTGCATCTGCAACCGATGAAATAGTGCGAAGAGTGAAAGAAACATCGCTAATGATGTTGGAATATTGAGTGGTTCATGACATCAAATGTTTCCACGTGTTTTAGGTATGAGGCGCGTGACAACGATATTTGTTCCCCTTTTCTTGTTTTTCGGCGTTTTCCCCTAGGAGTTAGCCGTTTTCGACCTAAACAGGCCTCCTTCGTCCCAGTTATCTAGTCCTGCATTTCTGTCTCCCGTTGCTTCTTCTAACTATTTTTCCCATCTTAGCGCTGGCCATTCTATTCTTCACCTTAAAATATTCCTTGTCCACCTATGATTGGGCATTTTCTTTGCGTGCCCATACCACTGAACGCTCTGTTCTCCAAAGCTTTTGTTATGGAGTACTTTATCTCCTGCCGCCTCCATAACACCCCATTTCATATCGTATCCTAACTTGTTCGTTGCAAACATCTTCTCACACGGCTCATTTCCGCTCCACTAATTTTCTCCCTAACCTTCCTTGTTTCAGACAACATCCAAGCTCCACACAGAACTACGTTCTATTCTTTTCTTAGTGTCCTGTCGAATACTGTTATTTCATATTATCCCAGACAAAGCTTTGGTAGCTCTGTTCCTCATTGCTATTCCGGATCTACTATCTTTGTCAAATGTTATACATTACTGATTGATAATTAATACGGGTGTTAAAATTATTAAATATAAAAATGAATGGAAAGTCCAATCAATAGTCCGCTGTATCTGTACTTATTCAAGTCAATTATAGACCCACACAAGCGATTTCGCAACTTTTAAGTTGTATCTTCCGCTTTATACACTCCTGGAAATGGAAAAAAGAACACATTGACACCGGTGTGTCAGACCCATCATACTTGCTCCGGACACTGCGAGTGGGCTGTACAAGCAATGATCACACGCACGGCACAGCGGACACACCAGGAACCGCGGTGTTGCCCGTCGAATTGCGCTAGCTGCGCAGCATTTGTGCACCGCCGCCGTCAGTGTCAGCCAGTTTGCCGTGGCATACGGAGCTCCATCGCAGTCTTTAACACTGGTAGCATGCCGCGACAGCGTGGACGTGAACCGTATGTGCAGTTGACGGACTTTGAGCGAGGGCGTATAGTGGGCATGCGGGAGGCCGGGTGGACGTACCCCCGAATTGCTCAACACGTGGGGCGTGAGGTCTCCACAGTACATCGATGTTGTCGCCAGTGGTCGGCGAAAGGTGCACGTGCCCGTCGACCTGCGACCGGACCGCACCGACGCACGGATGCACGCCAAGACTGTAGGATCCTACGCAGTGCCGTAGGGGACCGCACCGCCACTTCCCAGCAAATTAGGGACACTGTTGCTCCTGGGGTATCGGCGAGAACCATTCGTAACCGTCTCCATGAAGCTGGGCTACGGTCCCGCACACCGTTAGGCCGTCTTCCGCTCAGGCCCCAACATTGTGCAGCCCGCCTCCAGTGGTGTCGCGACAGGCGTGAATGGAGGGACGAATGGAGACGTGTCGTCTTCAGCGATGAGAGTCGCTTCTGCCTTGATGCCAATGATGGTCGTATGCGTGTTTGGCGCCGTGCAGGTGAGCGCCACAATCAGGACTGCATACGACCGAGGCCCACAGGGACAACACCCGGCATCATGGTGTGGGGAGCGATCTCCTACACTGGCCGTACACTTCTGGTGATCGTCGAGGGGACACTGAATAGTGCACGGTACATCCAAACCGTCATCGAACCCATCGCTCTACCATTCCTAGACCGGGAAGGGAACTTGCTGTTCCAACAGGACAATGCACGTCCGCATGTATCCCGTGCCACCCAACGTGCTCTAGAAGGTGTAAGTCAACTACGCTGGCCAGCAAGATCTCCGGATCTGTCCCCCATTGAACATGTTTGGGACTGGATGAAGCGTCGTCTCACGCGGTCTGCACGTCCAGCACGAACGCTGGTCCAACTGAGGCGCCAGGTGGAAATGGCATGGCAAGCCGTTCCACAGGACTACATCCAGCCTCTCTACGATCGTCTCCATGGGAGAATAGCAGCCGGCATTGCTGCGAAAGCTGGATATACACTGTACTAGTGCCGACATTGTGCATGCTCTGTTGCCTGTGTCTATGTGCCTGTGGTTCTGTCAGTGTGATCATGTGATGTATCTGACCCCAGGAATGTGTCAATAAAGTTTCCCCTTCCTGGGACAATGAATTGACGGTGTTCTTATTTCAATTTCCAGGAGCGTATAAATGCTGTCATACTGTGTGGGGAGAAATTATAGAATGGCGCAGAGCAACTGTTGGCGTGGTTAGGCAAAGTTATCAGCCCTCAACTTACAAAAAACCATCATCTAAAATGAATTTCACGTTCGTGTTAAAATCACTAACTGTCAATACTTTACTGATTAAAATATGACCTTGTCGGCCTAGGTCACGCACAACATGAGATTGACATAGGCCGAAAGAACATATTTTAATCAGTAAAGTGATGACAGTTCATGAATTTAATAATGATTATAGCTTTCTATCAACTGAGGGCTGATAAATTTGCCTAGCCACGCGAATACTTCCTCTGCAGCACTCTGTAACTACTCCCCATACAATATGGCGTAGTATTTATATACACCAGAAGATACAACTTAAAAGTTGCGAAGCCGGTTGTGTGAGTCTTTAATTGACTTGAATACATAAAACTACGGTGGACTATAGGACTTTTCATTCAGTTTTATATTTAACAATTTTAACATCTGTATTAAAAAAAACTGTTTACCGTGTGAATTGTCAATCAATCACGCATAACTATTTTACCTGTGGTTGTCACAGTTTTAAAATTATCTTCTCGCTTGTACCGGTATTATTTGTATATATTTGTAGCTTCTGTAGGATTTTATTTTTCCTTGTTTTGTGTTAATTTTTACTAAAACCTGTCCCGTTCACATACAGTCCGTCTGTCCAGATTTATTCTCAAAGGCTAATTAATAAACTTCTCCACAAGCTTTCTCATCGGATATTCCATATCGTCTTCATGTTGTGAGAATATTACCGGGTCATACGCTAATAAAAGAGAGTGAAGAGTATCAGCATCAATAGCCAAGTAAGTCGTACACGGATAGCCAAATGGTAAGGCGACCGCTCGCGATAAGCGAGAAATCCGGGTTCGAGTCTTTGTCCGGCAGAAATTTTCACTGTCGTCATTCCATTCTACAGCAGATGGTTGTCCATATTCGCAATTGCGAATACATTAAATGTGTTTCATAACGGCTGAGGTCGCCGCACTGTCCAAAGGAACTTTGCATCGTAA
This sequence comes from Schistocerca gregaria, assembly GCF_023897955.1. Classification (NCBI taxonomy): domain Eukaryota; kingdom Metazoa; phylum Arthropoda; class Insecta; order Orthoptera; family Acrididae; genus Schistocerca; species Schistocerca gregaria. Next base: position 1,062,881,526 of record NC_064920.1, read on the forward strand.
TTCACAATAACACAGGCAGTGCAATATCGTAGAAAAGTCTATGGCTCAGAGATGCTAATCCTCTTCAGAAAAGAAGAAACAAAAGAAATGCGGGAGACGGGGAAGTTTCCAGAGCCCAGAGTGACGTGGAGCTTCCAGGCCACTCCAGAGGCTGACTGAGTGCGAGGCAGCGGACAGCTATCTCACCAGGACGCGGGTACAGCAAATCCACTGTGTTGTGAGTCGCAAGCATTAATAATTCCAGGGGCGCCCCGCACCATGACAGGTGGAGGGTGGGCCTGGAGGCTGCCGGAGGCGTCCTCGTTAATCCAGAGGCGCCGGCGGCGGGCGATAAGGCCTTCCCCGCCTCCGGCTCCGCCCCCGCTTATCGCGGCCTTACGGACCGCCAAGCAGCGTCCCAAAAAGTGCCGCCGTCCCAAATCCAGCCACCTCGCGTCTTTCTGCACCGCCGTACCTGTTGTACCTCAGTTAAAGCGCCCACACCCACGCCCTTACGCTTCAGAGTGCGAGATTGTGAGGCCACGTTCTACAGTGGTGGCAAACTCTTATTGTCGGATCAGTATTGGGTTAATAAGAGAGTAACAAGCCTTTGATACTAGCAACGAAATCAATCAGTCTTGACTCTAGTTTTCGTTTGTGATTTTATGAGTGTTGTCAGAGCCAACGAGAGACACCAAACAGTCAGTGATTACGTCCTATTAAAGGAGTAATGTTCCACAGGTTTTACTGCAGTTAATTCTGAATTTAGTAATTTTCGCCAGCACGGCGTTTTTCACTGTAAGGGAGCACCTTAAGCTGAGTTTTAACAGTTCTTCGCACTAGAAAACGCCAGAGAGGCGCCGAAGAACCTGTGCCGGCCATAAAAAGTCAAGCGTCTGCAACCTAAACAACCTCCACAAAAGCAGTACAAATGAGCACAGTTAGACTGGTTGTGAAAAGTAGTACCCTCTGCGCAGTTGGCCGTTTTGTTCGAAACCTGCGGTGTTAAATAATCCTCGCACTCCCGACCAAGAGCCCTGCCTCGATGGCGTAGGACTTTTTCTGGCGTCAAGACTCGTTTCCGTGTGTGCTACACTTCCTACCGTTTAGATATCAGGATGAAATCGTTTAACGAAGTGTTAACAGCCGCCATAAGAGTCGACACGAGGTTTCTTGTTAAGTGTATAAACACAAGGACGGCGGTTTGCAGCTGTCACAGCCTGGGACCCGGCCATCGCGGGGTTAAAACGGGCGCGACGGACGCGGAATGAAAAGATTACCATATATGGCGAGGAACAGAGCACGAGGCCCACGAGAAAGACAGGCCGCGGCGCGTACGTCACGAAGATAGTCCTGAACTCGCTCGCTCGCTCAGCTCAGCAGACAAAATGCGTTTCTGAACCTGTTAACTCGCAGCTGGGCGTTTAAAGACTAACGAGAATTGCATCTTCCACTGGAATCTGCAATTATGAAGTCTTACTGATTAACAGTACTACGGCAAAATGTAATTTAAGATCAGTACTCGATATAAATGGTATAGCGGCTTGTTCACAGCATTTACTCTCTTTCTGCTTAACAGTACTCATTACCTGCGGGAAGTGGTGCCTTATGCAACTGATCATCATTTTAGCATGATTTTATTTTATTGTACGCCAGTATAGCCGTGACAAATTATAAGTGGGCCCATGGACTTCCCATCATCATAGGACTAACAACAGTAAGATTCCATAATAGCGGATTCCAGTAGAAGATTCAGTTTCAGTACGGACACACCTAGTTATGAGTTAACAGGTGTAGAAACGTGGTTTGTCTCCTGATTTGAGCGAGCGCAGCACTACCTTCGTGACGTACGCGCCGCGGCCTGTCTTTCACGTAGGCCTCGACAGATCGACAGAGCACCAGTGACGTAACAGCCCGCAGTGAGGCTATATAACGACGCGGCCGCGGCGACGCAGCAGTGAGTCTTGCCACTTGACAATGACTGGGGAGAGCTCGGTCGAAAGCTCGTGGGATTTTAACCACCTGACGCGGCCGGAAGCCCGAGAAAATTTTATTAATTCATATCGCCGAGAAACCATGCATTCATGCAAGTGTGTAAACAGCTAATGAACTTGTTCGCCAGTTGCCAAAAAAAAAAAATTAAAAAAATGGTTCAATGGCTCTGAGCACTATGGGACTCAACATCTGAGGTCATCTGTCCCCTAGAACTTAGAACTACTTAAACCTACCTAACCTAAGGACATCACACACATCCATGCCCGAGGCAGGATTCGAACCTGCGACCGTAGCAGTCGCGCGGCTCCGGACTGAGCGCTTAGAACCGCACGGCCACCGCGGCCGGCACCCGTTGCCACTTTCGATGACAATCCATAATTACAGTAGCATCATCGACACCTCTATGCCGTCGCTAGGGTAACCATGCTGCGTTGCACTACGACATGCCGTCCTTGGATAGCGTATCTCTGGCTCGCTCTCAGTTATCTGATGTACTTCTGCACTAGCTGAGTACCCGGTGTGGCCTAGTACGTATTTGTTTCAGTTCTGTCAGTCCATTTACTCCTTCCTCTCAGTGTCCAACCCCTGTTCCCACTTTCTCTGTCCACCTCCGTCCCTATCCGTTGTCTATCTCCTCCTACCCCTCTTTCTGATCACATGGCACTCCCCCCCACTCTCTATCCTTGTGCCTCTTCTCCTCCCTCCCTCTGTCCATGTGCTCCTCCCTCTCCTACAGTTCATCTCCTGCTCCACTGCCCATCTCCTTTACTCTTTCTCTGTCCATTTCCTCCTTCCCGCCTCTCTGTCCATCGCCTCCTCCCCCCATCTCACAGTCCACCTTATCCTTCACCCTCTCTGTCAATCTCTTCCTCCCCAGGTCCTCTTTCCACCTAATCACCCCACTCCAATAGGAGGTTCCTGGTTCTTACATACACAGTATGTATCTCGACATATTGAGTAATATATGTACCGAGTTCGGTTCAGATCGATCCAGTGGCTTAGGAGGAGTTTTTTTGTTGCGGCTTTGCCACATAATCGCATGTCACAGATATATCACATACATTTAATGTATGCTTGAAGTCGTTTAAGTGTGGGGGCGATTTACGGTAATGTGAAGTATACACTACTGGCCATTAAAATTGCTACGCCAAGAAGAAATACAGATGATAAACGGGTATTCATTGGACAAATATATTATACTAGAACTGACATGTGATTACATTTTCACACAATTTGGGTGCATAGATCCTGAGAAATCAGTACCCAGAACAACCATCTCTGGCCGTAATAACAGCCTTGATACGCCTGGGCATTGAGTCAAACAGAGCTTGGATGGCGTGTACAGGTACAGCTGCCCAAGCTGATTCAATACGATACCACAGTTCATCAGGAGTAGTGACTTGTGTGCGCAGGATTATCCAAGCGGTCTCGGGCGTTGCAGTCATGGACAGTGCGGCTGCTCCCGGCGGAGGTTCGAGTCCTCCCTTGGGCATGGGTGTGTGTGTTTGACCTTAGGATAATTTAGGTTCAGTAGTGTGTAAGCTTAGGGACTGATGACCTTAGCAATTTAATCTCATAAGATTTTTCACACATTTGAACATTTTTGTGTGACTGGCGTATTCTGACGAGCCAGTTGCTCGGCCACCATTGACCAGACGTTTTCACTTGGTGAGAGATCTGGAGAATGTGCTGGACAGGGCAGCAATCTAACATTTTCTGTATCCAGAAAGGCCCGTACTGGACCTGCAGCATGCGGTCGTGCATTATCCTGCTGAAATGTAGGATTTCGCAGGGTTCGAATGAAGGGTAGAGCCACGGGTCGTAACATATCTGAAATGTAACGTCTATTGTTCAAAGTGCCGTCAAAGCAAACAAGAGGTGACCGAGACGTGTAACCAATGGCACCCCATACCATCACGCAGGGTGATACGCCAGTATGGCGATGACGAATACACGCTTCCAAAGTGCGTTCACTGCGATGTCGCCAAACAAGGATGCGACCATCATGATGCTGTAAACAGAACCTGGATTCATCCAAAAAAATGACGTTTTGCCATTCGTGCACCCAGGTTCGTCGTTGAGTACACCATCGCAGGCGCTCCTGTCTGTGATGCAGCGTAAAGGGTAACCGCAGCCACAGTCTCCGAGCTGATAGTCCATGCTGCTGCAAACGTCGTCGAACTGTTCGTGAAGATAGTTGTTGTCTTGCAAACGTCCCCATCTGTTGAGTCAGGGATCGAGACGTGCCTGCATGATCCGTTACAGCCATGCGGATAAGATGCCTGTCATCTCGACTGATAGTGATACGAGGCTATTGGGATCCAGCACGGTGTTCCGTATTACCCTCCTGAACCCACCAGTTCCATATTCTGCTAACAGTCATTGGATCTCAACGAAAGCGAGTAGCAATGTCGCGATACGATAAACCGCAATCGCAATAGGCTACAATCCTACCTTTATCAAAGTCGGAAACGTGATGGTACGCATTTCTCCTCCTTACACGAGTCATGAGAACAACGTTTCACCAGGCAACGCCGGTCAACTGCTGTTTGTGTATGAGAAATCGGTTGGAAACTTTGCTCATGTCAGCAAGTTGTATGTGTCGCCACCGGCGCCAACCTTATGTGAACGGTCTGAAAAGCTAATCATTTGCATATCACAGCATCTTTTTCCTGTCAGGTACCACGTCATCTTCGTGGTGCAGCAATTTTAATGGCCAGTAGCGTAGAATTAAAAATTTCAACAGCCAACATCTGCGGTTGTTCACTGATGATGTGCAAGAAGGTGTCGAAGGTACGTGACTGTAGATTTATATAATATCACCTAGACAAAATTTCTAGTTGTTGTGATGAATGGCACCTGGCTCTTAATGTAGAAAAATGTAAGTAAATGCGGATGAGTAGGAAAAACAAAACCTTAATGTTTGGATGAAGCATTAGTAGTTTCCTGGTTGACACAGTCATGTCGTTCAAATATCTGAGCGTAACGTTTTGTAGCGATATGAAATGGAACGAACACATGAGGATTGTAGAAGGGAACAGGAATGGTTGTCTTCGGTTTATTGGGAGAATTTTGGAAAAGTGCGGTTCATGTGTCAAGGAGCCCGCATTAGAGGGATAGTGCGACCTGTTCTAGAGTGCTGGTCGAGTATCTGGGATCCGCACCAGTCGGTTGGAAAAAAGACATCGAAGCAATTCATAGGTGAGCTGCCAGATTTGTTACCGGAAGGTTCGATCAGGATGTAAGTGATAAGGATATGGTTCGGGGGCTTAAGTGGTAAACCCTGTATGGAAGAAGACATTCATTTCGAAGAACACTACTGAGAAAGTTTAGAGAACTGGCTCTGAAACTGACTTCAGAACGATCCTATTGCCGCCAACATACACTTTGTGTAGGGACCACTAAGATACAATACGATAAATTAGGTCTCATGTGGAGGCATATAGATAGTCGTTTTTCCTTCGCTCTATCTGAGAGTGGAACAGGAAAGGAAGTGACTATAGTGGAACAGGGTACCCTTTGCCACGTTCCGTACGGTGGCTTGCGGAGTACATACGTAGATATAGATGTAGTTATCTGTCTTTAAATGAAAATTCGTTGTGCAGTGCAACCTGAAAAATAGTTTTTGTTCGTTTTTACATAGTATGTCCTTTTAAAGGATATCTTACTTAATAAACAATGTCAAAACGTTCATTTTGTAGTCGATTTGGATTAACCATGCAGTGGTTGCGCTTAAAAAAGTTACACAATAGGTCACGTGGGTGTCAAAATCGTCCACTGAGATTCTGTATTTTATACGATTATATAATGGATTTTTATTTCTATTAATATGTATAATTGCCATAATATGATTTAAAAAAACTAAATATACGTTAAAATAAACCACCATAAAATCATTCAAAACAGTTGTTACACACGCCGGTACAATGATCTGGGCATACCCAATTTAGACACTTTGAGCACGATCTTCTCGTAGTTTTATTTTTCGCTCGACTACAGATCGGGCACGTTCCCTTTGCACCTGCAGGCCGGTGTTCATTTTGATTGAATTTTGGTACTTCTGTCTTGAGTAAAAGAGCACCTCTTTTCCCAATTTCGACTGGCACCTGAAGATTTTCGACGCGTCGTTTTATTTGGGGTGAGCTCCCAGCAAAATGATTCTATAAAATCATCTCATTTAACTGTTTTATAGCCATTATTCACTGAGTATATGCACTGTGAGTTTATCTCAGACAAGTTCAGAAGATCTAAGAAAATAACGGCAGCCCATCTCCATGTGTTCCTCGCCACCAAATAGTTTGCACAAAGCTGATCCACTACGTCAACACCAACTTTTGTCTTATTGTAAAAAGTGACTATTTCGGGTTTTCTTTTGTCTCCAGTAGACACAACAATTGAATCATCCTCAAGCATTTAAGACACCAGAATCGTGAACGTTTTTCCTTGGGGTGTACGAAACAAGAGTAATTTTTTTGAAAACGAAAAACAGAAGTATTCAGTTGCTTCTTTTTTATTTGGTAGGAACTCTTTTGGCAGCCCCCTTTTATTTTTTTTTCTGGGTCCCAACATAAGTAATATTTTTTTCATGTATTTTTTCCACCAGAGGAATACTGGAAAACCAATTATCGCTAGTAATATTCCTATTAGAGCTATAAATTGGTTTGGCAAGGCGAAGGAACAATATCTTTTCCAGCATTGCTGACTAAATGAGGCCCTGCTTCCTGTTTTCCACAGTAAACTTCGAAATTCATCGTGTACATCATTCTACAATCTACAAGTGCGAATAACTTTATTCCATATTTGACAGGTTTGCTTGGAATAAATTGCTGGAAGAAATACTTCCCCTTAAAAGGAAGCAGTTGTTCATCAACCGTGAGGTATTCGCCTGGTGTGAAATAACGCTGAAAATTCTTTATAAATTGTTCCATAAGGTCACGAATTGGTGCTAGCTTGCCTGAATTTCTTCTGTCGGCTCTCGTTTTGTAGTCATCAAAGCGAAGGCAGCGCATCAGAAAACGATATCTATGTCATAATACAGTTGTCACTAGCACTCCTTAGACCTTATTTTGCCTAGTTAGTGGTACACAGTTGCGAACTTGACTAGTGCATAGTATGCAGATATTAGCTGACATTAGAGAGTTGCGCTTATGTTGTTTGGTGATACCTGAGATACAATAAATGGAAAGTTAACAACAGAACAGCGTTTTTAAAAAATTTGTCCGCAGCTCGTGGTCGTGCGGTAGCGTTCTCGCTTCCCACGCCCGGGTTCGATTCCCGGCGGGGTCAGCGATTTTCTCTGCCTCGTGATGACTGGGTGTTGTGTGATGTCCTTAGGTTAGTTAGGTTTAAGTAGTTCTAAGTTCTAGGGGACTGATGACCATAGATGTTAAGTCCCACAGTGCTCAGAGCCATTTGAAGCATTTTTTCAAAAATTTATAAATGTCTGTGAATTCCTAAGGGACCAAACTGCTGATATCACCCATCCCTAGACTTACACTCTAGTTAAACTAACTTATACTAAGAACAGCACACACATCCGCGCCCGAGGGAGGATTCGAACCTCCGGCGGGAAGGGCTGCGCAATCCGTGACACGGCACCTCAAACAGCGCGGCAACTCTGGGCGGTATGTTTGTTTTTAAAACATGATGGAAACAGGATCATAATGACACTGATATTTGTGATTCATTTGTGGAACGTTTTCCAAAAACTGAACGTTTCCAAACATCTAACCTTCATCCAAACAAAGTATTTAAGATTTGGAGATACTGAGGCAGTAGCAAAACGTCCTCATTCAGGTAGGTTAAAGTCTGCGACTGCAGAAGAGAACTTTAATGCTGTTTCACAATTTTTTGTGTAATTACTGACTAAACCTCAAAGAAAAGCGTCCATGGACTTTGGAATAGCAAGGAAAAGCTTACCAAGCATTCAGAAAAAGCTGAAATTCATACCATATGGACCTAAAGGCCTGTTTTAGTTCAATGCCTAAATGGATACTATCCGCAGAGGTGTATGGAAAATTGTGAGTTATACAAAATCCCACAAAAAGCCAATCCAGTTTTTTTTAAATAATTTTTGTGGCGGTGAACCGTTTTTGGTGAATGGCAGAGTGAACAGATGCAGCTATGTCCCTGGAATTCCACGAATACCGATTCGGCGATGGACATAAAATCTGCGGCTGTGAGTATATGGGCAGTGATTTTACTTTGAATGGACTGGCAGACGGTGCTAGTATGTGTCATCCACAATCCCCAGATGAATTTTTCGGTACATGACATATTAAAACATGAGGTTTATTCTGGCAATATTAGTGATCAGCATTTTAAGGAAAGAATCCAATCAGAATTTGAAAATCTACACTCGTTTAAAATTTTCAACAGAATTTGTAAATAATTGCTGAAAAAATTCAGTGTTCACTTAGACCAGCATGGAAACCATTCTCAGCATCTCCTGTAGGTTCACTGAACTCGACATGCATTTCAGGGTTGATAATAAGTTTGTATTTTCATTTGTTTAGCATTACTGCACCAAACGCATTTTATGGCAACTGACTTATGTATGGCCCACCCTGTATATGATTCTCGTGAGAGTTTCGTGGGCCACTCGATGGAGTTATCTACTACCAATTTCTCCATTGAGCATCACTATTCCAGGGAACATCACTAACTCGATCTCCAATTTTAAGGTGAAAAAAGTACAAGTATAAATTATCGGCCCCAGCAATCGATCCCGCAAGATAATTTGGCCATTATTTTTTGATGGTTCGCAGTTATGACCTTTCGAATGTGCGGCTTTTAAATTTCGCGCGCAACAGCTTTTAGTCACTCGTTCGCCCCACAGCAGGCGCCTAATGCCTGAACACTGAGTACTGTACAGTGGAGTGACAACCAGAGCCTTGCTGTCTTTGGGTTCGCTGTAGAAGTAGAGGGAGAAGGAGGGCACATCTTTCAAACGTGTTGCTGTTGTTGTGGTATTCAGTCCTGAGACTGGTTTGATGCAGCTCTCCTTGCTACTCTATCCTGTGCAAGCTTCTTCATCTCCCAGTACCTACTGCAACCTACATCCTTCTGAATCTGTTTACTGTATTCATCTCTTGGTCTCTCTCTACGATTTTTCCCTCCACGCTGCCCTCCAATACTAAATTGGTGATCCCTTGATGCCTCAGAACATGTCCTACCAACCGATTCCTTCTTTTAGTCAAGGTGTGCCGCAAATTTCTCTTCTCCCCAATTCTATTCAATACCTCCTCATTAGTTATGTGATCTACCCATCCAATCTTCAGCATTCCTCTGTAGCACCACATTTCGAAAGCTTCTATTCTCTTCTTGTCCAAACTACTTATCGTCCACGTTTCATTTCCATACATGGCCACACTCCATACAAATACTTTCAGAAACGACTTCCTGACTCTTAAGTCTATACTCGATGTTAATACATTTCTCTTCTTCAGAAACGCTTTCCTTGCCATTGCCAGTCTACATTTTATATCATCTCCACTTCGACCATCATCAGTTATTTTTCTCCCCAAATAGCAAAACTAATTTACTACTGTAAGCGTCTCATTTCCTAATCTAATACCTTCACCATCACCCGATTTAATTCGACTACATTCCATTATCCTCGTTTTGCTTTTGTTGATGTTCATCTTATATCGTCCTTCCAAGACACTGTCCATTCCGTTCAACTACTCTTCCACGTCCTTTGCTGTCTCTAACACAATTACAGTGTCATCGCTGAACCTCAAAGTTTTTATTTCTTCTCCATGGATATTAATTCCTACTCCGAATTATTCTATTGCATCCTTCACTGCTTGCTCAATATACAGATTGAATAACATTGGGAGAGGCTAAAACGCTGTCTCACTCCCATCCCAACCACTGCTTCCCTTTCATGTCCCTCTACTCTTATAACTGAAATCTGGTTTCCGTACAAATTGTAAATAGCCTTTCGCTCCCTGTATTTTACCCCTGCCACCTTTAGAATTTGAAAGAGAGTATTTCAGTTAACATTGTCAAAAGCTTTGGTTCAAATGGCCTTGAGCACTACGGGACTAACATCTATGGTCATCAGTCCCCTAGAACTTAGAACTACTTTAACCTAACTAATCTAAGGACATCACACGGCAGCCGGTCATCACGAGGCACTGAAAATCCCTGACCCCACCGGGAATCGAACCCGGGAACCCGGGCGCGGGAAGCGAGAACGCTACCGCACGACCACGAGCTGCGGACGTCAAAAGCTTTCTCTAAATCTACAAATGCTGGAAACGTAAGTTTTCCTTTCCTTAAGCTATTTTCTACGATAAGTCGTAGGATCAGGATTGCCTCACGTGTTCCATCATTTCTACGGAATCCAAACTGATCTTCCCCGAGGTCGGCTTCTACCAGTTTTTCCATTCGTCTGTAAAGAATCCGTGTTAGCATTTTGCAGCCGTGACTTATTAAACTGACAGTTCGGTAATCTTCACATCTGTCAACACCTGCTTCCTTTGGGATTGGAATTATTATATTCTTCTTGAAGTCTGAGGGTATTTCGCCTGTCTCATACATCTTGCTCACCAGAAAGTAGAGTTTTGTCAGGGCTGTCTCTCCCAAGGCTATCAGTAGTTCTAATGGAATGTTGTCTACTCCGGGGGCCTTGTTTCGGCTTAGGTCTTTCAGTGCTCTGTCAAACTCTTCACTCAGTATCATATCTCCTATTTCATCTTCATGTACATTCCCTCCGATTTCTATAATATTTTCCTCAGGAACATCGCCCTTGTATAGACCCTCTATATACTCCTTCCACCTTTCTGTGTTCCCTTCTTTGCTTAGAACTGGGTTTCCATATGAGCTCTTGATATTCATACAAGTACTTCTCTTTTCTACAAAGGTTTCTTTAATTTTCCTTTAGGCAGTATCTATCTTACCCCTAGTGAGCTATGCCTCTACATCCTTACATTTGTCCTCTTGCCATCCCTGCCTAGTCATTTTGCTCTTCCTGTCTATCTCATTTTTGAGACATTTGTATTCCTTTTTGCTTGCCTTATTTACTGCATTTTTATATTTTCTCCTTTCGTCAATTAAATTCAACATATCTTCTGTTAGCCAAGGATTTATACTAGTTCTCGTCTTTTTACCTACTTGATCATCTGCTGCCTTCACTACTTCATCCCTCAAAGCTACCCATTCTTCTTCTACTGTATTTCTCTCCCCTATTCCTGTCAATTTTTCCCTTATGCTCTCCCTGAAACTCTGTACAACCTCTGGTTCTTTCATTTATCCAGATGCCATCTCCTTAATTTCCACCTTTTTTCTTTCCCCCATTCCTGTCAATCATTCCCTAATGCTCTCACTGAAATCTCTACAACCTCTAGTTCTGTCAGTTTATGCAGATCCAATTACCTTAAATTCCCACCTTTTTGAAGTTCCTTCAGTTTTAATCTACAGTAGTTAAAACTTCCGGGCTGAGAGGCCGTGGTCGAACAGTAGAACTTTTTCTCCCTGACGTTTCGTTGCCAGTTGCGGACAACATCTTCCGAGGCGAGTCTACGACTGGCTGCCAAGCCGCGGAGGTCCTGTATATATAGAGCGGGTAGAGGGCACCACCACTCGTCACGTGATGTCAACAGTAAAACTATCTCTGACTGGCGTCATTACTCTCGATCGAAGGTAATTGATTGTCACATCTTTGATGCAAGGTTGATCGCCATATTTTATCTAACTTCAAACCTTCTTCTTTCTTGTTTCCTACTGATATAGTAGCCCTGTTCCGGCACTGCCTATCTACGACTTATTTCCAGTATAATAATGAGTTCTATGAACAAATTGATGGAGTGGCTATGGGTAGCCCCCTAAGTCCAGTCGCTGCTAATATTTTTATGGAATTTTTTGAGCAACAGGCACTTCAGTCAGCCAGAAAAAGTCCTTTGAAGTGGTATCGGTATGTGGACGATACTTTTGTGATATGGAATCACGGAGAAGAGCAACTGAACGAATTTCTGAAGCATTTGAACAGCATTAATTCAAAAATTCAATTTACCATGGAGACTGTAATGGACAGATTAATTTTCTGGACGTTTCAGTAATTAAACGAGCAGATGGTACTCTTGGTCACAAAGTATACAGAAAAGATACGCATACCGACCGTTATCTTCATAAGAGTTCAAATCATCATCCCAGGCAGAAGAGAGGTGTCATCAAAACACTGGTGGACAGGGCCAATAGAATTTGTGAGCCAGCGTATTTACAAGAGGAACTAAATCATTTGTTGACAGTTTTTCGGAAAAATGGATATACTGATAAGGAGATAGATCGTGCACTCCACCCTAGAAAGAAAATGTCCGAAAACATGCAAAAACAACAACCTTCAGCACGGAAAGTTTTTCTTCCTTACATCCATAATATTACGGACCGTATCGGAAAAGTGCTAGCCAAGTTTAGAATTGAAACAATCTACAGACCAACTAAGAAGATTAGTGAATGTTTAAGATCGGCGAAGGATGCACGACACCCTTTAGCTACTCCGGGTGTTTACAAAATTCCGTGTAGTTGTGGGAAAGTTTACATTGGAACAACTAAAAGAAGTATCAATACTCGCCTGACTGAACACAAGAGGAACTGCCGATTGGGACACACGGATAAGTCAGCTGTAGCAGAACATGTTTTCGAAGACGGAGACCATGAGATAAAATTTAGCGAGACAAGCGTGCTAGCTAAGACATCGCATTATCATGCACGTATGTATAGAGAAGCGATAGAGATTTTTAAACACCACAATAATTTTAACAAGAAAGAAGAAGGTTTGAAGTTAGATAAAATATGGCGATCAACCTTGCACCAAAGATGTGACAATCGATTACCTTCGATCGAGAGTAATGACGCCAGTCAAGAGATAGTTTTACTGTTGACATCACGTGACGAGTGGTGGTGCCCTCTACCCGCTCTATATATACAGGACCTCCGCGGCTTGGCAGCCAGTCGTAGACTCGCCTCGGAAGATGTTGTCCGCAGCTGGCAACGAAACGTCAGGGAGAAGAAGTTCTACTGCTCGACCACGGCCTCTCAGCCCGGAAGTTTTAACTACTGACGATGCCGGCCGTGAAAGCCTACACGCTATGATTTTAATCTACAGTTCATAACCAATAGATTGTGGTAATAGTCCACATCTGCCCCTGGAAATGTCTTACAATTTAAAACCTGGTTTCTAAATCTCTGTCTTACCGTTATATAATCTATCTGAAACCTTCTAGTATCTACAGGGTTCTTCCAAGTATACAACCTTCTTTTATGGTTCTTGAACCAAGTGGTAGCTACGATTAAATTATGCTCTGCGTAATATTCTACCAGGCGGCTTCGTCTTTCATTTCTTACCCCCATTCCATATTAATCTACTACGTTTCGTTCTCTTTCTTTTCCTACTATCGAATTCCAGTCACACATGACTATTAAATTTTCGTCTCTCTTTACTATCTGAATAATTTATTTTATCTCAACATACAGTTCATCAATCTTCTCATCAACTGCGGAGCTAGTTGTCATATAAACTTATACTACAGCGGTAGGCGTGGGCTTAGTGTCTGTCTTGACCACAATAATGCGTTCACTATGCTGTTTGTAGTAGCTTGCCCGCACTCCTATTTTTTTATTCATTATTATACCTACTCCTGCATCACCCCTATTTGATTTTGTATTTATAACCCTGTGTTCACCTGACCAGAAGTTTTGTTCCTCCTGCCACCGAACTTCACTAATTCCCCCCTATCTAACTTTAACTTATCCATTTCCGTTTTTAAATTTTCTAACCTACCTGCCCGATTAAGGGATTTGACATTCCACGCTCCGATCCGTATGTCCTCGGGAAAAATTACGGCTGTAGTTTACCCTTGCTTTCAGCCGTTCGCAGTACCAGAACAGCAAGGCCGTTTTGGTTAGTGTTACAAGGCCAGATCAGTCAATCATCCAGACTGTTGCCCCTGCAACTACTGAAAGCCTCCTGCCCCTCTTCAGGAACCACGCGTTTGTCTGGCCTCTCAACAGATACCCCTCCGTTGCTGTTGCACCTGCGGTACGTCCATCTGTATCGCTGAGGCACGCAAGCCTCCCCGCCAACGGCAAGGTCCATGGTTCATGGGAGGAAGGGGGGGGGGGGGCAAACGTGTTATGAAATTTTATTCGAGAACACATGTTATTCTAGGCGAAAAACAGATAAGCTATGTGAGTATGTAATACATTAACCTCAGGCACACATTTGTTCAACATCATTTAACAATATTCTCGTATTGATATTCTGCAGCTATATATACGCCTCAAAAGTAAAATGAGTAAACCTAAGCAACGGAAGAATTATTACGAATGAAGCTGATTTTTCCATTTGCAGTTTAATATTGCTAATCACGCTGAAAACCGGCGCATTTGTGCTTCACTTTAACATTGTCGTTTTTAACATCCAAAGAAAACAACGCACAACAGTGGTGTTAATAATGAAATAGCGCTCCCCTAGTTCTTTAATGACGCACTAATTCATTTCATTCACTTGGACTGCATTTGTAAATCGCAACATAAAAATGTTCAAAGCAAAGTGATTCCAGGTGTAAGCTACAGCTTAGAAACCGTGCACTTTGACATAATGATAAAAACCATGTTACCGATGTCACAGCAGTAAATCGTGCATGATGTAATAAAGCGAATACTTGTCAAAAACAGCCGAGGTGGATAACTTCAAAACTTTAACCACTATATGGCTGTGGTATCCCAAATGAGGAAAATCAAGAGAATGGTCATAGCACAGCTTTACAAACCTCTTACTCACTCCACTGTACAGTACTTCGCGGTCTGGCATTTAGCGGCTGCAGTTGGGCGCATCGCGTGACGAAAGGTTCTCACGAAATGTAAAAGCTGTACATTCGGAAGATCGCAAGTACGTACTATTGTAATTATGGCCAAAATTATCGCATCGGGTCGATTTCTGGGACTGATATCTTGCAAGCGTGTTTTTCTCCCGTCAAAATGTAGGATCAAGTCGGTGATGTTTCCTTGTAAGTGGCGCTCAGGCATAAGCCGTCCTCTCATGCGACTTGAAAACGAACGTGGACGAGGAGCTGGTTACGGCACACGGTGGAATTCCACGCTGCATTACACTGTGAAGTGCGCAGTTAAGAATCTAGCATGTAAGATTTTTGCCGAGTGGAGAGGAACGTGGCTAGTGAGATACTACATCGTTTACACGTCACTAACAGCATTAGGAAAGTGCCGCAATGCATAGATGTAAATTTCGAATTTTGTGGGTTCTTTTAATGATAGAGCACGTGATATGAAAATCAGCTTTTCAAATCACCACCAAATTGTGGATCTCTCGAACGTACGTCGTTTTAGCTACGATTTTTTTATAATAAAATGACAGGGAACTATATTTTATCGGTAATTTAAGGCTACCTATGGTTGATGTTATAGCCTGTGTGCTATGAAAGTATACCTTTCAATACTACGGTACAATGATGATCTATCAAAAGGGCGCCACTTTGGTACAATCTGTTATAGTTAAATATAAAATAATGATATTTGTAGTTACAGCCGTTACACTGTGTGTAACATATACGGAGGCCAGGCTGCCATGTTGAAGCCATAATGTAGCTGACAGTGTCATAAGCAGTGAATAGTAGCAGGTTCGCATCCAATTCCTTCCAAATAGTTTTTCACATATTGTTTCCTAAAAGTTTCTGGGTCTTTCTTATTAATTTAATAGACGTATTATCTACAGTAGTTGATGTTATTCATTATAAATAATGCATTTTCTGCAATACTTGGCGCGAAGGCCAACGAGTATTATGTTTACCCAGTGGTCAGAAATGTTAACGTGACTGTCGGTCTATATCTGGAAGTTAACCCATGGTAGTAACGAAAGCCTCGTAACTCCATCTGTCTGTGAAAACGCCGCAACTCCAGTGACCAGTAGCTCCATTATCAAAGAAAAATTTGAAAGTGCATGGATTATTCTTATTTGTCAATAACTAGGCTGCGACTACAGTTACACATGTAGCAACTTTATCTGTATCACTTTAGTTTTTTAATAAACTATTTTTGCTTTGCCTGTAAAATTTAACAAAATGGAGTTACGAGGTTTTCATTGCTTATTATCGAAACACTAGTTACACATAGAAAGTTTCTATTATTTTCAATCTTTGAGTGAAATATACAGGATATACATGTCTCTTGGTTTTATGGAGTGTTTCTATTTGCCGGTAAATATATTTTTCAGTGATGGTGAGCAGGTACGAAAAAAATTACCTGTTCCATTAAAATGAAATTACATAATAAATCTCTCTCTGGAAATCTAGGTTTTTTTTCTTTATTGCTATTTCAATTCCCCACAACAGGGGCGGGCTGGCAGCGGGAAACACCGCTCTTTAGCCAAGGTACCAAAAACTGTATTTGGAAATTGTTAAAATATACAAAAGGTGACAGATAATTTTGTATGAAAATATATAGTGACGATGTTTACATAAAAACAACTTAAAATAAACGAGAACTTATAAAATACACATAGAAGAAAATACTGATGGTTTTTAAAACTTTTGTGGCGATTTTATATTACAATTAAACACACACTTGAATTTGAATGATGCTAGGCGATACACGAAAAAAATATCATGACGAAGGGGAAATCTATCCGATAAAGTACGTTATTACAGAGTGATATTAGTCAATGCAACATCGCGAACATGGATAGCATGCATGCGCAACCTGAAATCATACACCATACTTACACTACATTAAATTTTAAACCGAAAACTGAATGAAGATTCAATTGAGTTTGAGAATAACTTCTACTATCATGTATCTCAGATCTTTGTACACCGTTGTGTAGTGTTGCGCTACAGTCAATTCGCTGCTCGAGCCATCGACGGGTCCAGAATGTTCTTCGCGATTTTCTCCGCTCTTATTCGACAGTTAACGCAGCTGTTTCACATGCGTCAATTTTCATGAAGTAACTGTGTGGTTTATGGGTCAGATGTAACCGCGAACTGCCGTTGGAGAATGCTGAGGTCGCAAATCACGCTGAGGAGGAAGTTCCTTGAGCTGTAGCAGTGTTGAACGCTCGCAAGTGCCTCGCACTCGCGAACTACGTGCTCATATAATACCCAGGTCAGGTCCACAGTCAGTTTCTTGCCCGAGCGCCTCGCGTGCAGCTCTCAAGTGTGTACGTTGCTCGCGAGCGTTCGTTGTCCCACTCTGAGCGAGTCACCTGCTGCTAGTCTAATTGCCCTGTATTCCGGTTTACCTGAAAGGATGTCGTGGTTTACACAGTGAGACGCCTTGATAATCCGGAAGGAGGGGTTCATCTGATTTATGTGACGTTACGTCATCCGGAAGGACTGCAGGTGTCGGCGAGTACATACAGTAAGTCAGCCCAGCTAGCTAGCCCCTCCCTGCACCGTCATGTGTGCCGTACGTCTGCGAGCAGCGCTGCAGCTGACAACGCGCACACACGTATCACAAGCCTAGGAACGCCCCCGCACGTGCCACGTACTGGCGGGGGCGGCGCGCTGTCCCACACAGCGGATACTGGCCGATTATCACACGCGAGTCACGACGCAACAGACTCACTACATCACAGGCACACTTTCCAAAGAAATAATTTCTTTGAAACTTTCTGGCAGATTAAAGCTGTGTGCCGGACCGCGACTCTAACTCGGGACCTTTGCCTTTCGCGGGCACGTGGTAGAGCCCTTGCCCGCGAAAGGCAAAGGTCCCGAATTCGAGTCTCGGTCCGGCACACAGCAGAGTGAAAATCTCATTCTGGAAACATCCCCCAGGCTGTGGCTAAGCCATGTCTTCGCAATATCCTTTCTTTCAGGAGTGCTAGTTCTGCAAGGTTCGCAGGAGAGCTTCTTTAAAGTTTGGAAGGTAGGAGACAAGGTACTGGCAGAAGTAAAGCTGTGAGGACGGGGCGTGAGTCGTGCTTGGGTAACTCAGATGGTAGAGCACTTGCCCGCGAAAGACGAAGGTACAGAATTCGAGTCTCGGTCCGGCACATTGTTTTAATCTGCCAAGAACTTTCATATCAGCGCACATTCCGCTGCAGACTGAAAATCTCATTTGGAAATAATTTCTTTCGCTGTTACCAGATTCGGGTCTGAACCCATCCTCAGACGACATCGAGGATTTTTCTTACGAATTTCATATTTTTGTCCTCTAACACATGCGCCTGATATTGGAAGCAACACTAAAGAAAAATCGAAACACTTTCATATCATTCATCGACAGGAAAAGGCATTCGACAATTCAAAGTGGTGCAAGATATTAGAAATTCTAAGAAAAAGTAAGAGTCAGCTATAGCAAAAGACAGAGAATTTACAATATGTACAGCAACAGACACGGAGCAATGAGACCGGAAGGCCAAGAACTAAGTGCCCTTATGAAAAAGGATATAAGGCAGGGATGCAGATTTCGCCCCTCTGTTTAGTCTATACATGGTAGAAACTATGAGGGAGATAAATGAAAGGTTCAAGAGTGGCTTTAATTTCAAATCGTTCAAATGGCTCTGAGCACTATGGGACTTAACATCTGAGGTCATCAGTCCCCTAGAATGTAGAACTACTTAAACCTAACTAACTTAAGGACATCACACACATCCATGGCCGAGGCAGGATTCGACCCTGCGATCGTAGCAGTCGCACGGTTCCGGACTGAAGCACCTAGAACCGCTCGGCCACAGCGGCCGGCTTGGGCTTAAGTTCGAGGTCAAGAGAAATCAAGAAACAATGATGACATTGGTATTGTCAGAGCAGGTGAAGATTTACAGTGCGTGTCGAGTGGAATAAACTGTCTAATGAGTACAGAATATGGACTGAGAGTAAACCGAAGGAAGAGGAAGTTATGAGGAGTGACCGAAATCAGAATAGCGAGCAAACGTCGCATCAAAATTCGTGATCGGGAAGTAAAAGACTTTCAGGACTTCAACTAGCATTTCTGGCCAAGAGAAGTCTACTGATATCAAACATAGCCCTTCTTAACTTGAGGAAGAAATTTCTAAGAATGTACGTTTGGAGCACACCGTTGTTGGGTGGAGAGGAGACCAGACAGCGAGGTCATCGGTCCCATCGGATTAGGGAAGGACGGGTAAGGAAGTCGTCAGTGCCTTTCAAAGCAACGATCCCTTCAATTGCCTGGAGCAATTTAGGGGAATGACGGAAAACGTAAATCAGGATGGCCGGACGCGGGATTGAACCGTCGTCCTCCCGAATGCGATTCTAGTGTGCTAACCGCTGCGCCACATCGCTCGGTCACACCACTGTACGTTAGTGAACTATGAACATGGGAAAACGGGAACAGAAGAGAATCTCAGCATTTGAGATGTGGAGCTACAGAAGAGTGCTGAAAATTAGAGTCGACTAATAACATAAGCAATGAGGAAGTTCTCCGAAGATTCGGCGAAGAAAGGAACATACCGAAAACACTGACGAGACGAATGCCCGGATGGACTTCTTATTGCAAAATATTTTACAGTTTATATGTCTTTACAGTTTAATTACTTGAGGAAAGATTTTGCTTTATACGTAAGAGCATACGTGTCTGCATCACTGATGTTAAAGGCGCTGAACATGAACTACATTACAGACAAGACGGCGGATACATGTAGTTACGTCTGATGTCACCTGAGATACTGATCTGACTTACTGTACCAAAGAAAAAGATCAAAAATTGATTACTTCTACAGCTACGATGGATATTACTGCAAAGATTATATTGTTATTAACCCAAATCGTGATTGAAGCTATATACTTTGGAAAATTGTGCCAATATGAATGAAGGTCTTTTTCTTCTCAGCGGTGTTCGGTGCTGTTTTTTAATTAACTAACTAAGCTATATACGGCTGTATACACATTCTCAATTACATATTACCAATATCAGTACAACATTACAGAAGGTGGATGAAATTTTATACTTATATTTGGCTTTCTAACTCTAGCTGGTCATTTGAGATAAAGTCAGGTTTCTTGTAAAAGTGGTCGTATATTTCGATTTATTCCTACAAATTCATATGCACTCATTTCGCAGTAATATGCAGTATTTCAAATTTTTCTTCAGTGCTATTCTCTGTGTCTCCGTACTGGGATGTATGAACAGTGAAAGTTGATTTAATTACATTTTTTTTACAGCCTTTGTGCCTCCATGTGTTCTCTGGACATTATACTGAAACTCCTACCAGCTTGGCCTACAGAAACTGTGGGGCACACAGAGCAATTACGTTTAATAATACCAGATATGTTGAGTGCTTCAACTTTTTAATTCGTGTGCTGGTTTATCATTCATTTTGATATTTGTGGAGAAATTAATCGCCATATTTTTAGCAAGGAACAAGTCTCCAATCCGAAATGAAACTAACAGGGCAGCAACTACTGAACTATATGAAATAAAAGTGTCATAAGTTCTGAACGATTTGCGTTATGACGTTCAAGCTGCACCGTTGGCCGCGGGGTGTGATAGCAATTAGTAGCCGCCTACTAACTCTCCTTGATGTTGTCGGCCATTTCAAAGTGAAAATGTTACGTAGAGCGTGGCAGAGCATACAGCGCTACTGAAGGCATAATATGCGAGCAATAACATTCCACCTGCGGCTCAAAGGATGTTTACGACTGGGTTCAAGCTGAAGACAACTGATCCAAGTGCGCTAACAATCAAGAATTTGATTCCCGAGTTTGACAGAGCGTTCGTGGTGACAGTGTTTCGGTCGTCCAAAAAGGGGTGAAAACGCCTGAAAGCATCAACGAGCTGTGTTTCAAACCAGCCTCAGGAAACCGATCGGACCAGCTGCATAACATGTGGGAATCAAGCGGGAGACACTGCGACAAATTGTTGCCGATGACCTGCTTCTCTTCCATACAAAACTCAAACCTATCAGCCGTTAAGCCCCAGGGCCATGTAACAGCGATTGTGTATAGTTAACACCACTGTCCATAAATTGACGAACAAGACATAGATGTGAATATAGTTTTGTCTAGCGACAAAGCCCACTTTTATTTGGATGGTTTCGTTGATAAGCAAAACTGGTGTATTTGGAGGACTGAGAATCTGTATTTCGCTAAGTCTTGACACCCTCAACGGGTGACTCTGTGGTGTGCAATGTCCAGTCACTTAATAATCGGTGCTATATTCCTTGATGGCACGATGACTAGCGAACGGTACATGAAAGTTTTGGAAGATGATTTCATCCCAATTATCCAAAGTGCCCCTGATTTCGACAAGATGTGGTTCATGAAAGGACCAGCTCGATCCCAACGAAGCAGGAGAGTGACGTCCTGGAGAAGAACTTTGGGGCCGGCCGTTGTGGCCGAGCGGCTCTAGGCGCTTCAGTCTGGAACCGCGTGACCACACGAGCTGCCACGGTACCTGCTGGCTTTGGATTTTGAATGTAAACGCGTGTAGACTCTGTCATTATTTTCTGCTGCAATTCTTATGACGGATTTTCTTGGATAATTCTAGAAACCGTGGCGACATTTCCAGGCATATCTACAGTTTACCTTGGAGCCAACATTCCCACACTGCCTGTCCGTTGGAATTTGACGAAGGGCTTGCCTATGGTTTTCGCATCGAAGCCATATGGTACATTAAACCGTGTTTCAAAACTGAGCCTTATTGCCTTTGGACTGTGTTTTAACCTGCGGTATTCCAGTTCCAGAAAAACTAGTTGTTCAATGGAGTACATAATTTCAACGTCCTTTCACGTTTTAAACGGTGGATCTTATTGTTCTGCACCGCGGCACACTATATAGAGGCACTACGTTCTGCGATTACAGTGCCATCTGTTGTCAGCTTTTCGAACTATTTCGAAACTTCTGTATGAAATACTTCACAGACTTAACAGTAAACATAGCGTTTTTTGCACTTTCTCTCTATTTTAGTTTTCGAGATATTTAATTTTGAAATCAGGGACCTTTCGCTCGGCAGCCCGTATTTTCCACGCTAACGTGTAACTGAAAGGCTGAATGTACTAAACGTAAACGTATCAATGTTTCGACAGGTCTCTAGGTCAAACTGCTCTATCGCGACGTGCTCGCTGCTCGCTAGGCCAGGTGGGTCGCCTTGCGAAAGGTCCAGGTCCGCAGCGTGACATAACGGCGGACCATAGCGGGCAGCTGGCGAGGATGCGGCCGCCATAACAAAAACTACTGGCCGCGTGTTACGTAACGACGCACCGGCTGACCGCGGCTCCAGGCAGCGTCCTACGTGAGTAACAGTAGCGACCGACAATATCCGACAACAGGACGCCGACATTCCAGCTGCAAGATGCGGCATCTGGCGACATGCCAGCTTGTGCTGCGTGCGAGATATAACCCCCCCCCCCCCCTCCAACAAATGCCGTCCTGCCATTAATCGTAGAATTTTGTTGCTCGATAGTATGGCTGCTTTACTTAGGAAAATAAGGCGAAAATGGAGTGCTGTATACGAAATTTACAAAGGGAGTAATCATCATGGAGAACGTTATCATTTATTTCATCAAATATGAAGACCACGTCAGATTCTTCAACTATAGGAGGAAGAGCATAGATACGTTTGAGTATCGTATCAGTAGTTTGAGGAAGTGTGTTTCCTGTCTGGAGACGAAGTTTCAGGAACCGATAAGCGTGGAAAAGCTACTTTTTCAAGTGATAAACTTTGTACCACATAGCGGCATACCTTTTCAACATACAACGGCTCCTATATAGCATTAGAATTTTTTCATTCTTCATTGACAATTTGTTTCAAATCACTGCTTGCGTAAATTGTGTAAATTACGTCAGCAGTCAACAATTTTCTACTTATTATGGACGACTTTCTACTTATTATGGATGATAAATTCATACAGCGAAAGACCACACACATTGTTACTACTCTGAACAGTAGAAGTGTGTGTCTGGAGCTGCAAGCAATCCTTATAGGCTTCATGTTCCATTTTAGGGCATACTACTTTCAAAAATCGAAAACTCTTTATACATACTTTCTTTTTCCATCCAGGTATTGCGCTACTGCTGTATCATTTCGCCAACTCTCGTTTTTACTCGAGGTTGGGAAAACAACAATCGCAAACATTGCGAAATAAGTATCAAGAGCTCTATCGTCAAGCATCCAGTCAATACATATGCCACAAGTAACTAAATAATACGTTTCCAATAATTCAAAGGACTTTAATAACAAATGGCAGTTACTATACTAATTGGCAGTATTGTTGGGAAACACGTACAGACTCCTTTTATTCTGGGAGTCTGTAGTTCAATTATAAAAATTACTTTTGGACAGTTATCAGTAAAACCTTCGAAGAGTAGATTTGCAATGATTGATGTTGAAGCTTAAGAAAGAGACACTGACGCTGGAGTGTTCAGTAATTCTGTTTTTCCTCAAAAAATCCAATCACATGGACTTATGTTTGGGTATTCATTCCTGGCGAATTCAGACGCGAATGTGCTACATGTTTTAGCTGGAGACGAAGCATTTCCATCAGGGACATATTTAATGCGAACATACCCAGTAAGAACTTTAACTGCTGGAAAGTGAAAAATTTTCTAGAGCAAGAAGAGTTGTTGAATGCTCATTTGAGGTTCTTTCATCAAAATGGAGAATGTGAAACTGACGTTGATGATACAATAGCAATTTTACGTAACATTATCTGTGATCAAAAAGGTATCGATCCCATGTTTAGTGCAGTCGGTAATCAGTCATGAGTGGGAACGAACATAAGTATTTCAGCACAGTTAAATTCTGCTCGGCGAGAGGCAACATGTGTAAGACATGTTTTGTCACTATTTTAACTGCATGCAAGTAGAAAATTCAGACTAAAGTACATTTAAAGGTATACCTGATTATTTTCCTTACTGACTGGTGCACAAACATACATGTTCACTAACATATTTTTAAACAGGTAAAACTAGGTAAGCTCTCTTAAGTCTTAAGAACAAAATAAAATTTTATTTTTAAAATTATTGTTTTTATATTCATGAAAGACAATGACACTGCAATTCTGTCAGAGGCAGCAAAGGACTTGGAATACCTATTGAACGGAATAGACTCTATCTTGAAAGAAGGGTATAAGATGGACATCAACACACGCAAGACAAGTGTACTGAAATTTAGTCAAGTTAAATCACATGGTGCTGAGGGAATAATATTAGGAAACGAGAAACTGAAAGTAGTAAATGAGTTTTGTTATTTGAGCATCAAAATAACTGACGACAGCCGAAGTAGACAGGATATAAAATGTAGACTGGCAATGGCAAGAAAAGCGTTTCTGAAGAAGAGAAATTCATTATCATCAAACATAGATTTAAGTATTTTGGAGTCTAGCCGTGTACAGAAGTGAAACACGGACGATGAACAGTTCAGGCAAGAAGAATATAGAATGAGATTTTCACTCTGCAGCGGAGTGTGCGCTGATATGAAACTTCCTGGCAGATTAAAACTGTGTGCCAGACCGAGACTCGGGACTCGGGACCTTTGCCTTTCGCGGGCAAGTGCTCTACCATCTGAGCTACCGAGGCACGACTCACGCCCGGTACTCACAGCTTCACTTCTGCCAGTATCTCGTCTCCTACCTTCAAACGAAAGGCAAAGGTCCCGAGTTCGAGTCTCGGTCGGTCACACAGTTTTAATCTGCCAGGAAGTTTCAAGAAGAATATAGAAGATTTTATGATGGGAGGCTACAGAAGAATGCCTAGGATTAGGTGGGTAATGAGGAGGTACTGAACAGAACTGTGGAAACAAGAAATTTATGGCGTAATTTGAATAGAAGAGGGGATCGGTTATTAGAAGACATTCTGAGACATCAAGGGATCATTAATTTAGGTCTGAAGAGAAGTAACGGAGACCAAGAGATGTATTTAGTCTGCAGATTCAGAAGGATGTAGGTTGCAGTAGTTATTCAGAGATGAAGATCTTCGTGCACGATAGAGTAGCATGGAGGGATACATCAAACCAGACCACAATAACTACATTCATGAAAGAGCTTTCATTCTCAAATACCTCAGATTTTTGATACTGCAGTCCCTGCTTGAGATGGAAATTGTTCTCTAAATATTTGTCTGCTGAAATATTTAAGGGAGGTGGTTACTGTACTATATAACTCAAACAAAGTATTCACTTACATATGCTTTAAAACCTGATATGCAACTGCATTACGACTTAGCCGAATGACGAAACATTGTTGTAACTGTTTGGTTAGTGATACAACGAACTTTAAGTTAAGATGGCAAAAAGAATCTAGTACGGTCCTATCATCTTTTGTGTGTACTACATTTTATCTATACAGTGTTACAAAAAGGTGCGACTTATTGCTCTACATTACTAGCATCAAGCACATCAGTACGTAGCATCAACAGGTTAGTGTTCATCACGAACGTGGTTTTGCAGTCAGTGCAATGTTTACAAAGCTGGAGTTTGCAGATACCCATTTGATGTATCGTTTAGCACGGGGCAATAGCCGTGGCGCGATACGTTTGTATCGAGACAGATTTCCAGAACGAAGGTGTCCCGACAGGAAGACGTTCAAAGCAATTGATCGGTATCTTAGGGAGCACAGAACATTCCAGCCTATGACTCACGACTGGGGAAGACCTAGAACGACGAGTACACCTGCAATGGACGAGGCAGTTCTTCGTGCAGTTGACGATAACCCTAATGTCAGCGTGATAGAAGTTGCTGCTGTACAAGGTAGCGTTGACTACGTCACTGTATGGAGAGTGCTACGGGAGAACCAGTTGTTTCCGTACCATGTACAGCGTGTGCAGGCACTATCAGCAGCTGATTGGCCACCACGGGTACACTTCTGCGAATGGTTCATCCAACAGTGTGTCCATCCTCATTTCAGTGCAAATGTTCTCTTCACGGATGAAGCTTCATTCCATCGTGATCAAATGTAAATTTTCACAATCAACATGTGTGGGCTGACGAGTATCCGCACGCAACTGTGCAATCACGTCATCAACACAGATTTTCTGTGAACGTTTGGGCAGGCATTGTTGGTGATGTCTTGATTGGGCCCCATGTTCTTCCACTTCCGCCCAATGGAGCACGTTATCATGATTTCATACGGGATACTCTGCCTATACAAGTACGACACAACATGTGGTTCATGCACGATGGAGCTCCTGCACATTTCAGTCGAAGTGTTCGTACGCTTCTCAACAACAGATTCAGTGACCGATGGATTGGTAGAGGCGGACCAATTCCATGGCCTCCACGCTCTCCTGACCTCAACCCTCTTGACTTTCATTTATGGGAGCATTTGAAAGCTCTTGTCTACGCAACCCCGATACCAAATGTAGAGGCTCTTCGTGCTCGTATTTTGGACGGCTGTGATACATTACGCCATTCTCCAGGGCTGCATCAGCGCATCAGGGATTCCATGCGACGGAGGTTGGATGCATGTATCCTCGCTAACGGAGGACATTTTGAACATTTCGTGTAACAAAGTGTTTGAAGTCACGCCGGTACGTTCTGTTGCTGTGTGTTTCCATTCCATGATTAATGTGATTCGAAGAGAAGTAATAAAATGAGTTCTAACATGAAAAGTAAGCGTTTCCGGACACATGTGCACGCCAGCCGCGGTGGTCTCGCGGTTCTAGGCGCGCAGTCGGGAACCGTGCGACTGCTACGGGCATGGATGTGTGTGATGTCCTTAGCTTATTTAGGTTTAAGTAGTTCTAAGTTCTAGGGGACTGATAACCAAAGCAGTTGAGTCCCATAGTGCTCAGAGCCATTTTTGAACACATGTGCACATAACATATTTTCTTTCTTTGTGTGTGAGGAATGTTTCCTGAAAGTTTGGCCGTACGTTTTTGTAACATCCTGTATATTTCATACTGGATCTTAAGGTATATTTTTAAGATGTTACTATTGTACTTTTTCCTGAAAGGGCTTCCACACGTATTCCACTATATTATTCACATGAAATTGCTAATGTACCACATTGAAGAAGCAAGAAATTTTGCTGATGTTTGATTGTTGGAAACATTATACATCAGCAGACACAACTACGTAAACGACGGATAAAAACTTGGATTATCTCTTGCAAAAAAAAAAAAAAGACATTTGGATATCTAGAACAATTTGTGAAATATGATGATTGTTTGGACCACATGATTCCTGAACAACATGGGCGGATTTAACCACAACGTGCATGGCCTGCCGTCCTGACATACAAGCCAATATCTTGAGAATGGAAGTAGATATAGTTCTGCTCTAAACTTTATGTTACAAATTCGACAAGTTAGCCACATTTCGTATGCAGTAATGTATGATCAAAAATGAACCAAATGCAAAGAATACACAACCATTTATTACCACAGGAAACTTAAAATTTCGTACAATGTGTTACAATCTCGATGCATCGCAGTAACTATAACAAATAACGAAAAGAAACTCAGTCCTTTATCGAGGGAAGACATAAGACTGTAAGACGCAAAGGAATATACACACCAGGAAATGGAAAAAAGAACACATTGACACCGGTGTGTCAGACCCACCATACTTGCTCCGGACACTGCGAGAGGGCTGTACAAGCAATGATCACACGCACGGCACAGCGGACACACCAGGAACCGCGGTGTTGGCCGTCGAATGGCGCTAGCTCCATCGCAGTCTTTAACACTGGTAGCATGCCGCGACAGCGTGGACGTGAACCGTATGTGCAGTTGACGGACTTTGAGAGAGGGCGTATTGTGGGCATGCGGGAGGCCGGGTGGACGTACCGCCGAATTGCTCAACACGTGGGGCGTGAGGTCTCCACAGTACATCGATGTTGTCGCCAGTGGTCGGCGGAAGGTGCACGTGCCCGTCGACCTGGGACCGGACCGCAGCGACGCACGGATGCACGCCAAGAACGTAGGATCCTACGCAGTGCCGTAGGGGACCGCACCGCCACTTCCCAGCAAATTAGGGACACTGTTGATCCTGGGGTATCGGCGAGGACCATTCGCAACCGTCTCCATGAAGCTGGGCTACGGTTCCGCACACCGTTAGGCCGTCTTCCGCTCACGCCCCAACATCGTACAGCCCGCCTCCAGTGGTGTCGCGACAGGCGTGAATGGAGGGACGAATGGAGACGTGTCGTCTTCAGCGATGAGAGTCGCTTCTGCCTTGGTGCCAATGATGGTCGTATGCGTATTTGGCGCCGTGCAGGTGAGCGCCACAATCAGGACTGCATACGACCGAGGCTCACAGGGACAACACCCGGCATCATGGTGAGGAGAGCGATCTCCTACACTGGCCGTACACCTCTGGTGATCGTCGAGGGGACACTGAATAGTGCACGGTACATCCAAACTGTCATCGAACCCATCGTTCTACCATTCCTAGACCGGCAAGGGAACTTGCTGTTCCAACAGGACAATGCACGTCCGCATGTATCCCTTGCCACCCAACGTGCTCTAGAAGGTGTAAGTCAACTACCCTGGCCAGCAAGATCTCCGGATCTGTCCCCCATTGAGCATGTTTGGGACTGGATGAAGCGTCGTCTCACGCAGCCGGCACGTTCAGCACGAACGCTGGTCCAACTGAGGCGCCAGGTGGAAATGGCATGGCAAGCCGTTCCACAGGACTACATCCAGCTTCTCTACGATCGTCTCCTTGGGAGAATAGCAGCCTGCATTGCTGCGAAAGGTGGATATACACTGTACTAGTGCCGACATTGTGCATGCTCTGTTGCCTGTGTCTATGTGCCTGTGGTTCTGTCAGTGTGATCATGTGATGTATCTGACCCCAGGAATGTGTCAATAAAGTTTCCCGTTCCTGGGACAATGAATTCACGGTGTTCGTATTTCAATTTCCAGGAGTGTATTTTTTCTCTGACTAATCTTAAAATTGGATGATTGGTATTTCACATCATCGGGCACGTCCTGCCTAGTATTTCGCCTAGAATACTCATAGCTTTCGCTGTCGCTTGTGCAGATGCGACAACATTCAAACATGTTTGCATTCAAATGTCTCCAGTTGCAGCACACGACAAGCAGTGACATGGATGTCACTAACATAGTACAGTTTTGTAAGTATGCCATCTGAATCTATAGCGTGTCATCATTCGCTTTTGTTTCTCACTTAGGACAGGGCCTAATGCCGCAGCATCGTGCGTACTATAGGACGCGAATGATTCACTGGCAGGATCAGTGGTCGGTGCCACGAAGAGCTACAAACGTATTCTGCTTTTACCACTTCTACTGCTACTAACACGAAAAGACCATCGGCAGTACGGTGACGTAAAATACTCTTAGAAGGACATTTATGTTACTTGGCAAACGTATCAACGAAAAAAAAATTAATCTCAATGTTTATGGGTGAAAAATGGCTCTGACCACTATGGCACTTAACTCCTGAGGTCATCAGTCCCCTAGAACTAACCTAACGGCATCACACACATCCATGCCCGAGGCAGGATTCGAACCTGCGATCTTAGCAGCAGCGCGGTTCCTGACTGAAGCGCCTACAACCGCTCGGTCACAACGTCGGCTTTGGGAATTAAACTGACTGTTTTTTATCTGTGCTACCATGGGTAAATCACTGTTTATCATGCAAAGATTAACGGGAGACAGCATCAAAAGCAACAAAATTATGAGCGAGAAAAACCTAAAATTATGAGAGAGAATAATCTAATGTAGGAGAAGAGATATTGGCAGAAGTGATGTTGTGAGTCGTGGTAGGAGCGTTCAGGTGGTAGTCTAAGTCCGGTACATGCATTTAATTTGTCAGGAACATTCGAAAAAGGGCACATTCGGCTGCAAAGTGATAGACGCGTTTTGGAGGTGAGCTCAACTTTAACACCTACATGTTTCTAAAGTGAATTCGCAGCTGACTGAAACAGCTACAGCAGAAAATCTTTCTCCCACTAGCATTACGAGTAATGATTTTACGAGCTAAATTCTTCCATAACAATAACGGGCTGGAAAATTGAATGGCTGTACTCTTATTCATTTTTCATAGATCTACTCTCGTCTTCTCTCTCTCTCTCTTCTCTCTCTCTCTCTCTCTCTCTCTCTCTCTCTCTCTCTCTCTCTCTCTCACACACACACACACACACACACACACACACACACTTAAGCAGTTTGCCAACACCAAATTTAAAATTCAATCAAGATTATGTGCAATATCCGCAATTTTAAGACTGTTTACGACATCATTAGCATATTATCGCTAGAAAACAAGCAATATTTATTGCTAGTAGCGATGTCATCCGAGTTCTTGGATGCTTGTGTTGGAAACCATATTTGGGCTCAACTGCAAGTACAGCAGCGTTGAATATGGAAAGCGACTATGACGGAAGCCGTATAGCAATAAGAAAAGAAAGAAACGATTATGGTATATCAGGCCACACATACTATTGGTCCGAGGATTTCCGCGCAAGATAATGCGAACACTACTCCGAAGACAATATTGCCAAATGACGCCGTTAAATACGGATGTGTGGCATGGGAACAAAATTACTGCCGTATTCAAGAAGTTCCAGCTAGATGACGTCATGGTGAGAAATAGAATCCGAAATCATTAGACTGTATGGCGCACCCAGGTGCAGATACACAATCCGATCAGAATTTAGTAATGGTGATGAGCACGTTGAAATTTAAAAGCATCATACGACAGAATCCACTGCGTCCATTGGAGATGAGTAAATGGTTCAAATCGCTCTGAGCACTATGGGACTTAACATCTGAGGTCATCAGTCCCCTAGAACTTAGAACTACTTAAACCTTCCTAACCTAAGGACATTACACACATCCTTGCCCGACGCAGGATTCGAACTTGCGACCGTAGCGGTCGCGCGGTTCCAGACTATAGCGCCTTGAACCGATCGGCCACCCAGGTCGGCGAAGAGGAAATATCAGTTCGGCAGGATACAAAAATTCCCCAGGAAAACATGTAAAATGTTTTGTTAGGCTTTTATAAGAAAGTACATTCATTTCCATCCATAATGTCTGGTTTTCACACAAAAAGTTCATGTTTTATGACTATGCTTAGTCCGGTACAGACACCGAATTCGTCGAGATAAGAAGGATAGTATGTTAGAAACCTTTGGTTATACAGAGGTTTATTGTGAGGACCAAAGTATTTTTACGTAACTGATATACAGGGCGTTTCACAATTCCTGTTTCAGACTTCTAGGTGTTATAGAAATGACTTGTAAATAAAATCTGGTAAGGAGCCCATCTCCAGAAACGTAAAGTTTGGAAATAAAGTTTGAAGATCTGATCACTTTCAAATCTCCAGTTTCACGGTACGGCACGTAAATGCAGAACTACACAATGCATGTTTCGATTCCGAGACGACTGGAAGTTATTTCGAATTCCAGCGGTTTTCCTACACCGTACCAGGCACAGTAACGTGTTTTTGGTGTTCCATTCTGTTGTCCAACCCGTGTATTGATGCAACAAATCGCGGCTTAAGATTTCACCACAAAAGAAGGGTTTCCCAGAAAGTAATGCATCGCGTTTCTTTCCTCGCCGAAAACAGTGCTACGAATGCGAAACATTATGTGTGTATTGTTTGAAGTATACTGAATGAGAGCGCTAAGTTTTCGTCACTTCCGACGGATAAAGTACCTGCAGGACAGTTTCAAAATGGCGTCTGAAGGTGATGTACGTTACAAGCAACGTGCCGTCATTGAATTTATCACTGCAGAGGAAGAAAGTGTGGGGAATATTCAGAAATGCTTGTGCAAAGTCTCTGGAGCGTCTGCTGTCGACAGAAGTACAGTTAGTCGCTGGGCGCGGAGGGTGAGGTCATCAGAAAGCAGTTCCACGTAGCTCCAAGATTTGCAGCGGTCGGGAAGAACATCCACAGCTGTCGCACCTGACATGTTGCAGCGAGCTTTCACTTGCTGGGGCCATTAAAGGATGCGATTCGCGGAGGACATTTTGAGGACGAAGAGGAGGTGATTCGCACTGTGAAGCACTGGCCACGTCTCCAGGACAAGGACTGGTAGGGACAGGGCGTACAGGCCCTTGTTTCGCGCTGGAGGAAGGCCATAGAAAGGGATGGAGATTACGTGCAAAAATAGGGTGTGAAGATAATGTACCATTCTTTGGTGTGCGTAATTCTCATTATGTTCAATAAAGAATTGTTGAAGAAAGAAAGATGCTGTGCAGTACTTACTGGGCAGCCCTCGTAATAAAGAAACACTTACTGAAAATATGACGGATTAGATAAAGATGAGTTGAAAAGTATTTCAGAAGTTTGCTATATATTGATGACGACTTGAACACTCTTATGTGTAAGGATCCAGAATGAGGTTTCCACTATGCAGCGGAGTGTGCGCTGTTATGAAACTTTCCTGGCAGATTAAAACTGTGTGCCGGACCGAGACTCGAACTAGGGACCTTTGCCTTTCGTGGGCAAGTGCTCTACCATCTGAGAAGAGCTTCTGTTAAGTTTGGATAGGATACGAGGTTCTGTCGGAAGTGAAGCTGTGAGGAGAGGGGATGAGTCGAGCTTTGGTAGCTCAGGTGGTAGAGCACTTGCCCACGAAAGGCAAAGGTCCGGCACATAGTGTTAATCTGCCACGGAAGTTTCAAGTGCAAGGATGTTAGAGTCCAGTGAGGTCACTCCAAGACCGAAAATCAGACACACAATGTAGAGAGCAGGCAAATATGTTATCCTTTACGTTAGCGGAGATAAACAGTAAGGCTAGAGCACTCCGAAATGCAGGAGCTCTGGTAAAGGAGAAGTTTCACTTGATAGAATTTACTGTTAACTCCATCCACGGCTTCGATGCTGTTGTAAGGGGTCATAGCAGAAGGTGATCAGAGACAGGCACGTCTTAGCATAGGCAGTAAGCTTGATTCTTGCCCCTGGAACTGCAACGTTAGTGCGTTTCCACAGGTTAGAATGAGGTAGGTAAAGCCTCTAGGATAGTGGTCCCCATTCACTAGGGGGCTCAGGGTGGGGCCAAGTGACGTAAGACACTATTGATGTCACCCATAATAAACAGGGCAGTGACATTTAGTTTTCATCTGAACTTGGAGTTTGAAAATGTAAAGTCAAGAAACATCCTGACCTACGAAGTAGGAGGAGGGAAAGGATCTAAACGTGGTTGGCCAGAGGCATCAGCAGGTGGAGAGCTCAATTTCAGATTGATCGATGCTTGAAAAGTGCCAATGGATTGGCGACCCCACTATAGATAGAAATAGTGGGCTCGCCACAATCCTTTAAAAATCTATTTCTTAAATTGAGGAGAATTCTCTGTCTGACAGTTGGGGTGACAACTTCGCGTCGCTCGTCGACAACCTCGGATAAGTATGACAAGCCTGGTTTTTTGTCACATGGAGTGCTGCTCTCGAAGTTTGTACTTTACAATGTTGCTAGTGTTTGCTTTTTCTGTTACTTCTCATCCAAAGGACACAAACACTGACATCTGTTGTGCAACCAGCTGCATCCTTCGCTTTTTCTAATGTTCAGAAATAACTTTCAGTGTAGCAGTCAGTCTGACTGCGCTAACCCCAGCATGCATACCCTGGGTCATACGGACACAGCGAGAGTTTTAACTTTTCATTGTTGTACGAAATGATTAAAACTGAGCTCCTGCGCATCATTTCTGCTCACTTGCAATGTTCGATAGCACATTAAAGGTACTGTTAGAAATCTGTGTCATTAGTTTTAAGTGTCACATATGTTTTCTTTTTTACACCACACATTTATACAACCTAGGTCCGATGGACGCTGTGGTTATGTTGTGTCATTATATTAGATCGGGTTGTACTCAATTACAGTTTGTTAGAATTCTGAAAATACATAATTGGCACACGTATGTGTTGTTGGGATTGCAGAAAATACATCGCTGCAACTTACAACCCTGTTTGGCTGCCAGAAAGCATACACCGTTGTTGTGTAAGGAAGTAAAGTACTGAATTAGATGGTTACAAGTACATGAAGCAGTATAGAAATGTTGTGGGAGTTTGGTACACAGTGAAAAAATTAGGCCTTTACCACAGTGAAATGCCTTGCACGCAATATTGCAAGTACAGCGAGATATTTTACTGTGGATAATTATTTTGCAAGTATACCATTGGCAGTACACCCCTTGGGTAAAAACGTAACTGTTGTGGGACGAATAAAACAGAAATTCTAAAAGAGATGAAGCCAAATAGTAGAACACAGGTAAATTCGAGTCTATTTGCTTTTACGTAAGAAATGATAGCAGTTAGCTTTTCGCAAAAGAAAAACAAGTTTGCCCTGTTAAGTACCATGTATCATGCTCTATGAATAACCAACATCCAAAACGGAAGCCTGAGAACGTGAAATTTTATTTATAAACGAAGGATGGTGTGAATATTGTGGATCAGCTACTGCACAAATATACACGCAAAAGACAAACTAAACGCTGCCCCATGGCTCTCCGGTGCAACATGATAGACGTACGCGCTCTAAATGCCTTCATTCTTTACTCAACACATCATCCCACATAGCACCATGGGTTTTGGTACAAGCGGAGACTTTTCACCAAGGAACTTTCAGTGGAGTTGATCCAACAGTTTACGACCATAAGATCTCATCCCTTTCTGCAGAAATCCATATACCTGGACATGGTGAAGTTCATTACTGTCACTCAAACAGCAGTAGCAACAACACCACGGTGGGCCATCGGAAGGGGAGGTGTTCGTTGAGTGTAGCTTCAAAGGACAGAGAAAACAAAGACAATGTGCTGTCAGTGCACAAAAGATGTGGGCAAGGAAAATACCGCCGTGGCGTGCAACAACTGTAAAAATTAGTGTGATGCTTTCTTGTTGAATGATTGGTTCATTATCGACATCATTATTACCAATTCGTGAACAGTTTGCGATAAATAATATTGGTGGCTTACGTGTCAGTTTCATGATGAAATTTATTCAAAGAAAATTATTCAGGATTAAAAATATAGTGTTTTTAACTTAATAAAATAGCAAAAATGAGCTCAGTTGTCTTATATTATACCGATAGGCCCTAAAAGAAAATATACGTGGATGATCACATCCATGAAATACATTTTTTCATTTAACATGTCATATTAGTACTAATGGGTCCATTGGACAAAGGGTATGTATTTTATTGTATTGTATTGTACTGTATGTTAACCGGGGACCTAGAAACGACGGAGAGGCTCCGTCCCCGCCGCAGCCGCAGTGGTCCAGAACCCCACAACGACTACCGCAGTCCACTTCACCCCTCCGCCGCGCCACACCGAACCACTCTTTCAGGGTTATTATGCGTTTCGGACCCCGATAGACCCTCCCCCCCCCCCCCCCGCCCCCCGCCCCAAGGGAACGTCTCACACCAGACGAGTGTAGCGCCTATGTTTGCGGTGTAGAGTAATGGTGTATACGTACGTGGAGAACTTGTTTGCGCGACAATCGCTGACATAGTGTAGCTGAGGCGGAATAAGGGAAACCAGCCCGCTTTCGGCGACGCAGATGGAAAACCACCTAAAAACCATCCACAGACTGGCCGGCTCACCGGACCTCGACACAAGTCCGCCGGGCGGATTCTGGCCGGGTACCAGGCGCTCCTTCCCAGTCTGGAAAGCCGTGCCACGCGGGATTAGCCGAGCGGTCTTAGGGGCTGCGGCCATGGGTTGTGCAGCAGGTCCCGGCGGAGGTTAGAGTCCTCCCTCGGGCGTGGGTGTGTGTGTTTGTCCTTAGGATAATTTAGGTTAAGTAGTGTGTAGGCTTAGGGACTGATGACCTTAGCAGTTAAGACCCCTAAGATTTCACACACATTTGAAAATTTGAAGGCCGTGCATTAGACCGCTCGGCTAATCGAGCAGGCTAAGGGTACGTAAATGTACAAGAGATAAGGTCATACACAAAACGGTTAATGAGTTTCTTGAATCTCCCGCTGCGAACATACTACCGTGTCCCAAAACCAGGGTCTCTTGCAGATACCCAGTGACAGTCTTTGGCGCTGATCCAAGCAAGCAAAGTGCCTTCACTGGAAGTTTGTTTTCTGCGATTGCTCCTAACAGGTCGGGATTTGCAGATGAGCTGTAAACCCCTTGTCTTCCCTCTATCCCTTGTTAGGACATGACAGACTGTCTGCAAATGGATTTCTCTATTTGTCGCTTGACCGAGAGGTTCCTTTCCCTTTAATGAGGTTATGTGCAAGCTATTTCATTTGTATTTATTAGTATTCAAATCCGGTTGCTTGGCAATTCTATTACTGTTTTATCAACCAGTGAATGTATGTGTGGGTTCTGACCCAGTGCTGGTGTAGAAGCGTTCAACCAGTGTTACAAAATATGTTAGCTTGTCCAAATGGGACGAATGATATGTACATCATCGCGTCGTTAAATATGATAACAAAATTGTTACTCTACACCTTCAAAACTTTTTTATAATGAATATTGTGTTTCACGGCATTTTAATTATTACGTAATGCCATTTTCGTACTATTACTATTTTTATATATTTGACTCCTTAGTATTAACGTAACAGTTTACGTAAATCACGAACGTTGTACTTCTAATTTCCCCGCCAGCTGGTGGGTACTATGTTTTTTAAAAAACATTTCATGTTATTCATACATTATTCTTTTCCCTTTTCTTTTCCTTTCTTTTCTTTTCTTTTCTTTTCTTTTCTTTTTCTCTTTTACTTGTCCTGCACTCTGACAACTTATTATCGATCTGTTTTATGTTTCGTAAGCTGGCTTTTTAAAAAAACAATACGCCAATGTATTTTGGATGTTTCCTTCCCCTTCGTCTGCTATGTTTTTTGCGTACAGTTTAAATTTGAATTACTTCATGAGTCACAAATGCACAAGAGGTATTTTTGTGTTAATATCTTGCAAAACCAGTAACATTAAGTCTTCACGTGACACATGTCACATAGAGGGCGTTCCAAGCCATGTCACACCGAGATCTGCTGTACAGGTGCATGTTAATAGCGGCCTCAGTTTATGTGAGCGCTCTAACTTTATGGTTATAACTTGATACCAGTGCCTACCAATTTTAATTGTATATTACAGGTATGTTCTTACCAACTATTATGTTCATACTCAGTTGTGATTTTCGGTTTTATACTCTCTGATCTTTATGTGAACATTTTTAACTTGTAGCACTGGGGATGGTCACTAACCGGGAAAGTACTTGGGCTCGAACAAACAGATCTGTATGAACGTTTGGTTACAGGACCATTATGTACCTCTGAATGTGCCGGTGGGTGTCGTTTTTCTGCAAAACTCTGCAGTCATGCCCTAGATATCACTGTAGATTTAATTTTAGACGCCATACGCAATGCAGCAATCTTAACTATAAATGTAAATGAGGAATGTCAATAAAATGCTCCGAGCAATGACTGCAAAACGCACAGTGAAGAAATGCAAGTTGATCGCACGGCGTATTTGCACATTCTATAATATCAGCGTTGAACGCCACGTCAGTGACACTTTTGAAGTTATTCACTGGTTCACCACTATCGTAGCCAGCGTTCTGCCACACGTAACGAAGCATTGGTCTGTATACTCATGCAGATAACTGATTGTAAATGACAAAATGCATATTCATGGTAAAGAATCTGTCGTGCAATTTCGGCTCCATATTACTGGAACGAATCATAGACGATAAATAGTTGGGACAAGAAGAGAATATAAGCTTTCGAAATGTGGTGCTACAGACGAATGCTGAAGATTAGATGGGTAGATCACGTAACTAATGAGGCAGTATTGAATCGAATTGGGGAGAAAAGAAGTTTGTGGCACAACTTGACCAGAAGAGGGGATCGGTTGGTAGGACATGTTCTGAGGCATTAAGCGATCACCAATTTCCGATTGGAGGACAGTGTGGAGGGTAAAAATCGTAGAGGGAGACCAAGAGATGAATACACTAAGCAGGTTCAGAAGGACGTAGGTTGCAGTAGGTACTGGGAGATGAAGAAGCTGCACAGGATAGAGTAGCATGGAGAGCTGCATCAAACCAGTCTCAGGAGTGAAGACCACAACAACAACAACATTACTGGAACGTAGTTTAGTGAAGACTGTTATTCTCTTGGCATATATTTTATATTTCCTGAAGAAATACACATCCAGAGGTTGTGCATATTTTGTAGTTTTAGGCGGAATGATTTTTAAACCTACATGTTTTCCGCCAGATGCTTCCAGTAGTACTCGTTCATCCTTATGTTCAGACCAGGAGTCACAAAGTACTAATGACTTTCTCGACAAATGTGGATTCAAAACTGACAGAAAAAACGTCTTCAGATGTTGTCTCGTCATCTTCCCACTCACACTTGCATCGACGACGACATTTGGAGGGCACCTAGTTTCTATTTTCCTTGAACGCGGGGTCCAAACTTTCCACTGGATTCTTGGAAGCAAATATAGAGTTTGTATGCCAATCGTCCGTCCATTGATATAGCAACATCGATCGTGTAACTATGTGTTGCACAGTTAACTGATTGCAAAATCGCGACAGTGTTTCTCTCCGCTTTCATGGATAGTGTTCTGTCACAAGAAAGTTCATAGTTGAACTGACTCTGATCACAGTTCCATACAGAATTAATATCGATGTTTTCTCTCATGATATGCTCATTGACGTCAGCAACAAACGTTTGAGCTTTTTCAATCAGCTGTTCTTCGTCATCCTTATCTTTTCGTGCTTGGAGCATAGTGATACGGCGTGATGTTATCCTAAACTCCTTTTTCAAATTAGTAATAAATCCTATTGAAGCTGTAAAGTTTGTACACCCGAGATTTCTGGCTACGTCCAATGGCCAACGTTGTGAATGCCAATAATGAACGGCGGAACCGCATTCTCGTGCTTTATCGTATTTCGCCATTACACGCTCCTTGATGGTCTTGAACAGCAGTGTTCGATTTCCTTTGCAAACAGTATTGCCTTCTCTTTTCTTTTCCATTTACTCCAGTATGTTTTTAATATTGCTTTTAGACTTCAGTTTAGGGTATCTTTTCAGAAGCTTGTCGTATGTGTCGAAACCTCTGACGTAATAATCATCGTACATGTTCTCCAGTGTGTTGTCATTAAACGTCGTGATGATACTTGCAACTTTAACCTTCTTCTTGGGAGATTGTTGGTATTCACTGTCACTGCTTCCATCGCCTCTTCCCGCATTTGCCGTAGCACTACCGTTTGCAATGAGTTGTTCGTCATTATCATCCCTATCATCATTATTATGTGTTAGTGTTACAAGAGTATCTGTTTCTAACTTATGCTCATATTTCTGTACTATAATAGACACCAGAAAACATGCGAATAATTCTTCTTCTACACTAATACCATCTTCACGAAGGAGGATTCTTCGTAACTTCATCTCAACCAGTCGCAATAATTAGCAGGATTGATTACCAATCGCTGAGCCATCTGACGCTTCAATACACAAATAATGTCACAAAATGCAACTTCAGAAGCATACTGCACCGTCCCCACTGGTGCCAGCCGGTGTGGCCGAGTGGTTCTACGGCTACAGTTTGGAATCGCGCGACCGCTACGATCGCAGGTTCGAATCCTGCCTCGGGCATGGATGTGTGTGATGTCCTTAGGTTAGTTAGGTTTAAGTAGTTCTAAGTTCTAGGGGACTGATGACCTCAGAAGTTAAGTCCCATAGTGCTCAGAGCCATTTTTTTCGTCCCTACCGGTCACGACTGGCGTAACGGCAGGTCAGTGTGCAATGCGGCATGGCATACGCAGAGGCCTCTAACGGACGACTGCAGAGTTTTGCAGATGCGGGAGTATCACTAGTGCAATAAGAGACCTTTACATTATTTCTTACACGATTTTTGTGTATTTGTGTTTGTTCGAGTCCAAGTACTTTCCTGGTAAGTGACCGAAAATCGATTTTGCTGACAATAAAACAGCAAAATACGGCCAATGCTGACTTTCCTTCCAATTCTATATGATTTGTGGTGTAGGTGTTACAGTGGCTAGACATGTGAGCAGGTGAAGGGGAGGAGCACAGCGTGGACAGGCCGAGCAGTGAGGGCGTGAGTGGGAGGTACAAGGGAAGGAAGCGGTAGGCGGCAGACAGCAGGTGCGGCCCCAGGGAATTCCGTTGCTGGCGGCAGGAAGCCCTCCTCGCCTTGTCTTGGCCGCACCTGCTGCTGTGCCTGCGTCAGCCGGCCGTTCTCTTAGGAAAACGAGCGCGCGCAGCGCAGCAAAGCGTATAATAAAGCACACTGACCGAGTAGTCGCGACGGCAGAACTTGAGCATCGCTGCAGTCTGCGGCTGCTGCTGATCCTCCCAGCTGCGCACACCTCCTTCAGCTGCGAGGGGCGACCCTCAAGGACACGCCGCACATGACACACACGAGCACCTGCTTCCTTCACGCTTCCGTGCCCCAGTTGACTGAGTGATCCGTCGACGCTAGCATCTCGCCGCGCATGGGCAATAACGCCGCCAGTACCAGAGGACCTCGAGAGACTTGTTTCTACCGCCTTTGCCCACAACTTGCCAACACTGTACCTAGCGAATTTTTCACACTGAAAGTTTCACATTTGTCAAATCGTGGTTCTCAAAGTGCCAATCACTTGCGTGCTTGTTAATCTTTGGCTCAGCAGTTCAACAGCACCGAATCTTCGATATAGTCTCTAACACCGGATATTTAAACATGCTTTTCCATCAACTTTCACAAGTACTCGCGTACGAGTCTCATAATAGGCAGAATTCAGAACACACTTAATCACCTTCTTGAGGGTGAACTGTACAGCAACATCGCCTCAGCTTCCTCGGTGTCGTACCAGTGTTGTCCCAGTTGGTAACGCATGCACAGCACCTGCACCACCTCTCTTGCGTAACACACACACACACACACACACACACACACACACGTGCCTGTACGTCACTCCCTCGTTCCTAATTAACCTCTCATTCTCTGCGCTGATGGAACCGCAGTCGTGCGTTAATTACTGTCGAGAGGCGCGACAAATATTCGAAATCTCGCGTAGCCCGTAGAAGCTCGTGATTACGTCACTGGAGAACGGTGCACGGATCGCTTCACATTACGGCACCAACTCACGTGCCTCTTACACGCTTGGCATCACCAACAAATAAATGTGTTTGCGGACTTATTTGAGAGACATTCGGCGACTACAGGTTGGTTGAATAGCGCTACTGGCGAAAACCACGTCTCGCCCACGACCTGATAATTACGTCTGTGGAGAAAGATATACAAATTTGTCCTTATCATTCAATCAGCTGAAGTGCCTTGGATAATTGGCATCAGGAACGAAGTGTTTACTGCAATTTTTGAGATACAGAATGTTTTACTCCTGTCCATGGACGACTAACTAACACTTGAGATGACAACTAGAGACGTCAATTATTAAAGCAAAGTTGTTTTATTACATCATTCACAAATTTCGATGCTACGACCGGAGTTTGT
Source organism: Schistocerca gregaria (assembly GCF_023897955.1). NCBI lineage: Eukaryota > Metazoa > Arthropoda > Insecta > Orthoptera > Acrididae > Schistocerca > Schistocerca gregaria. Next base: position 1,062,922,794 of record NC_064920.1, read on the forward strand.
AAATCTATATGTGGGAACTCATTAAAGTATGGACATTTTACGATGACTCTAATGTCCGTAACAGTACGTAGCATGCGACAGGAATACGTAAATCCACGGAAGAGAAATGACTAGTTCATTGTCTATACGAACACAAGTACAGTTTTTCTCGTTCTATGTACAATATTTTGCAGCAAAGAGTCTTCGGCGGAAGATAGTAAATATTGTTCTAAGCGATCCTTTCTCGCACAGTGCGGTGCTGAATGGTGAGTCACTGTATTCGCCACTCGCTTTGGAAACTATGCTGAACAGACATTTGCGCGTTAATTACTAGCGAGAGGCGATGCAAATCGTCTAAATCGCGCCTCGCTCACAAGCTTCGTGTTTACGTCAGCGGTGAAAGGTATAACTCAGGAATGTCCACACCACAGCACGAGGTCACGTGTCTAGGATACTCGGCGTCTCTAACATTTTTTTTTATGGTGGTGTTTCAGGTCAGAATCCCGTTACACACGTTCTTGGCTATAGTATGTGACCACACTGATAAAAACTATGGCAAAGACAAACAAAAAAAATCGTTTATCGAAAACTAATTCTCAAGTTTAGTTCCGGCGGCCTCATTACGTCAATCCTCAGAAGGCACCACACTTTAGGGTAACTTTCGCAGCACTAGGACCTCCTGACGACGAGAACAGAAGAATTTATAAGTATAACTTCACAGGCACTATTGTTTTCACTCTGCTTTTGCAACATTCGGTAGCGGCCGTTGTAGGCTATTGAATGCACAAGCTAATCGGACGTTTATGATTCAGCACGTCCCTCGGCGGTGAGTCACCGAACTTCGCATTATGCCACTTGAGTTCCCAGGTGTCGCCGCCGTCGGACGGCAGCCGGCGTTTCGCGGCCTCCAGAGAGTGCAGGGTGCGGGCACACGCGGCGCGGGGTCCCGGCAGGCACTGACTGTTAGCAGCGGCGTGGCCGCCTCCGCTGGTCGCTGGTGGGGCTGCCGGCTCGTTGCTTGGTATTCCGCGGCGGCCGCTCCCGCGGGGCTTCCGGCGTCGCTTCGCTTCGCGCGGGCCCTGGGCACGGGACACACACTCACTCACACGTTCTGCCGCCACTGCACACACACACACACACACACACACACACACACACACACACACTCTTCGCACATGGACTGGGACTGCCACGAGCTGCCGCGCCGGCACACCACTGCCGTACTTCATTGTGTCAGAGAACACCTCAGCTGCTTTCAGAAGTAACAGCGAGAAAGAAAATTGCAACCAGCCACATTGAGGTCGCAAAATTGATGGGACAGGGATACGCGTGTATACAGATGACGGTAGTATCGCGTACACAGGGTAAAAGCGCAGTGCACAGGTGAGTTGCCACATCTACTAGGGAGATTTATGTGAAAAGGTTTCCAACATGATTATGGCAGCACGACTTTGAACGTGTTATGCTAGTTGGAGCTAGACACATGGGACAATCCATTTCGGAAATCATTAGGCGATTCAGTGTTGAGAGAACCACAGTGTGAATAGTGTGCCGACAATACCACATTTCTGGCATTACGGTTAGGTTAGTGGTGTTTAACGTCCCGTCGACAACGAGGTCATTAGAGATGGAGCGCAAGCTCGGGTTAGGGAAGGATGGGGAAGGAAATCGGCCGTGCCCTTTCAAAGGAACCATCCCGGCATATGCCTGAAACGATTTAGGGAAATCACGGAAAACCTAAATCAGGATGGCCGGAGACGGGATTGAACCGTCGTCCTCCCGAATGCGAGTCCAGTGTGCTAACCACTGCGCCACCTCGCTCGGTCTGGCATTACCTCTCACCGCAGGCAGCGCAGTGGCCGACGGCCTTCACTTAACGACCGAGAGCAGCGAAATTTGCCTAGAGTTGATGGTACTAACACACAAGCAACACTGTGTGAAATAGCCGTAGAAATCAATGTGAAACGTATCCGTTAGGGCAGTGAGGCGACGTCTGGAGTTAATGGGCTATGGCAATAGACCACTGACGCAAGTGTCTTTGATAACACCACGACATCGCCCGCAGTGCCTCTCCTAGGCTCGTGACCATATCGGTTGCACTCTATAGACAACTGTTTAGATTAGTCCCCCCCCCCCCCCCCCAAAAAAAAGGCTCTGAGCACTATGGGACTCAATTCTAAGGTCATCAGTCCCATAGAACTTAGAACTACTTAAACGTAACTAACCTAAGGACATCACACGCACCCATCCCCCAGGCAGGATTCGAACCTGCGACCGTAGTGGTCGCGCGATTCCAGACTGTAGCGGCTAGAACCGCTCGGCCACCTCGGCCGGCGATTAGTCCCATTTCAGCTGGTAAGAGCTGTTGCTATGGTTCGAATGTCGCGCCGACCCCACGAAGTTGTCAACAAGGCGCTCTGCAAGCTGGTGGTGGCTCCATAATGGTGTGGGCTGCGTTTACATGGCATGAACTGGCTGCTCTGGTCCAAGTGAACCGATCATTCACTAGAAATGGTTATGTTCGGATACTTGGAGACCATTGCAGCCATGGACTTCATGTTATAGATGAGAATGTGCCATGTCACCGAGCCACAATTGTTCGCGATCGGCTTGTAGAACATTCTGGACAATTCTAGAGAATGATTTGGCTGCCAAGATCTCTCGATGTTAAGCCTATCTGACATATATGCGAACATAATCCACAGGTCAGTTTATGCACAAAATCCTGCGCCTACAATACTTTCGCAATTATGGACGGCTATAGCAGCAGTATGGCTCAATATTTGTGCAGGGGATTTCCAAAGACTTGTCCATGCCACGTCGGGCTGCTGCGCTACGCCAGCCAACAGGAGGTCCGACACGATGTTAGGTGGAATCCCACGACTTTCGTCACTGCATTATCAAACGGCTGTAATGACCCTACAAACACAATTTCCGATTTACAGCTAGCCTGTCTGACTGTCTCGAAGAGGCAACAAAAACTTCACTTGAAATGCTGCCATAATCTGCTTATTAAGAAGTAAAACCTTACGTTAAAATTGTAACACTAGGAGACAAGTATCAAAGTTAGGAACTATGAGTACGTCTTAAGGTAGCGTAACTCAAGGTGCGTAAATTATTGAGACTATATTCATGCAACGTCTTAGAATAAGAGTACTTTGCGACTTCCCATAAACTTTAAACATAATTCATCTAGTGGAGATTGATTCTTTAACCATTTTATTAATTTTTGTTTTGAACTACTAGTACCTTTCGCATGACACCACATATGCTCTTGCCAGACAGACACATCTAGTGATACTCTGAGGTACTCCTACGAATGTAGTACATTGTAGCATTCACTTACAGCTTCCAAAGTAACAGTAGGCGTAGAGATGGTGCTAGAAGATTGTAACATGTGTTGTTTTTTTTTACAGTGATCATATTGAAGAGATCGTTTACACTGAAAGTACGTGTGTCGAAAGGTACTGTACGTGAATTTGAGTTTGTACTACTGCTTTTATGAGTAGGCTCGAAATGAAAACACTGGAGGAGTATGTGGTTTTTATATAAATTTACTACATTTTAGGTCCATTTTTCTTGTCTTTAGGAAAGTAATTTGTTTTAGGCATTGTGGGTTTACTGAGGTTTCGAGATGTGAGATCGTGTCCAGCAAAATTGCGAATTTGCTTTCAAAAATATTTCGTGATATGATCAGTGGTTAAAGAATTTATGTCCCAGTGCTTCCAGAATGAATCCACCTCCTTATAACAACTCGTTATTTATTTTTTGCCAATTTCTTCTTGTATTCGTCGCTTACTACGAAAATGAAGGTTAATTCTGTGAAACATTTTAAAATTCCAGAATGAGATTTTCACTCTGCAGCGGAGTATGCGCTGATATGAAACTTCCTAGCAGATTAAAACTGTGTGCCCGACCGAGACTCTGTAAAGTTTGGAAGGTAGGAGACGGATACTGGCAGAAGTAAAGCTGTGAGTACCGGGCGTGAGTCGTGCTTCGGTATCTCAGTTGGAAGTCGCCTTTCAGCACGCTAGCGGCACGGACGTCTTGTTTACGTCCTCGCCGCGCAGCTCGCTCGCGGAGTTGTTTACGTGATTCTGCCGTCTTAGCGCGCTATATTTCATTCGACAGAGAATGGCTTATGCCCACCGAAAATCGACACTGAAGATTAGCTTTGCACCTGAATATGCCCGACCAAAAGCACTGGAAATCGAACAGTTTATCAGAGATGAAGTCAAGATTGACTGCAACGATCTTGTTGGCATCCACCTTTCTATAGTGAGCAGTGTGGTATACGTGAAATTGGTCAACGAAGACATATGTGAAAAAATTCTAGATGCAACTCGAAGTGGTCTTAAGTTCCGTCACTCTGATGGACACATCGGTGACGTAACTGTGGAACATGCGGGACTTGGACTGCGCACGATACGTGTTTTTGAACTCCCTTTCGAGGTGCCTTCAGAGGTAGTGGTATCTGCATTCCATCCATATGGAAAAGTGATTAGCCACACAGCTGAGAAGTGGGTTCAGTTCACTACATACCCGGTTCTCAATGGAGTACGGCAGATCCGCATAGAACTAACCAAACATGTGCCGTCCTACTTATATATTGGTGGCTGCCGTGCAATTATTATTTATGATGGACAGCCGAAGACATGCTCGGGATGTGGCAAAGAAGGACACCTCCGTTCCAGCTGTCTGCAGCGCAGAATCACACAGTTACCGCCTGGGGACCTGCCGGCCACGACCGCTCCGACGTCGCTACCGCTGACGTTTGTCGAAGCTCTCCATAGCGACCCCCGACCGCGAACACCACTGGCTCCTACTACTGGTACATCGTCGTCTCCGGTACTGCCTCAGGCTGTTGCGGACGGACCAACGCCCTTGCCTCCTCCTCCCGACGTGTGCAGTGGTGAGCAATCTCAAGGACAGAGGATGGCCCTTGACTCCATGATTGTGCCTACCGATGCTTTTGTGTCTGAACATCCGGATCCCCAGGCGTCTTCGGACACTGAAGATCACGTGCGCAAGCAACGGTCGCCGAAGAGACGTCGGAAACGGCGGATCGCCCCGTCTGACACCTGCAGGACGCAGTCTCAAGACGATGAAGATCAAAATTATCAAGTTGTTCCTGCGAAGGACGAATCTATGGTGGAAGCACCAACTTGCACTCCGTCGGACGTACAACCATCCTTGCATGCACCAGGCGCTGTACCTATGGACGTTGAACAACAGCTGAGCCAGGACAACTCTTCCACCACCGACGTGACACTGCCTTCGGACTCTGCTGGTACTCCACTGGACGCACACCATCCACGCACCCTTGCGTGGTCTGACGATGTAGCCGACGAAACACCAACTAGTGAGACAGCCGCGAATGCCGCTGCTCCAGCCCACGACTCCTAATCGACAGGGTTACAGGATGGGGATGTGCAGCCTACTGGGACAACATTCTTGTTCGCTGCTGCTCTTCGTGCCTCCATGAGCGTCCCTGTAGTCCCAATTCTACAACAAGCTTACAGGATTGGCTCCATCAATGTCAACACCATTGGCACCCCTGTCAAACTACAATTGCTCCGTGATATGTTGAGGGCGTCGGACCTAGATGTTGCCCTTTTGCAGGAAGTTCGCCTGGCGACGTTTCCTAATGTCTATGGCTATGTTTCCTACCTCACGCCGTGTGCCGACGGTGGCAGTGGGACAGCTATTCTTTTAAAGGAAGGCATTGATGTAGATGACGTGATTTACCTACCATCGGCTAGGGGTCTTGCTGTGACTTTCCACGGTGTTCGAGTCATCAATGTTTACGCTCCCTCGGGCACGGCCAAGCGACGGGAGCGGTCGCGATTCTATTCAGAACAGATCGCTCCTTTGTTTGTCGGACGCTACGACCATATTGTTCTTGGCGGCGACTTCAATTGTGTGTTATCCCAAAAGGACCAACATCCCCATTTCACCACATGCCAGGAACTCAAGCTGCTTGTGCATGAACTGAAACTCACCGATACTTGGGACCGCGTGCATGGCGATCGGCCTGGATATACGTACGTCACCAGCCATTCAGCAAGTCGTCTTGACCGTGTCTACGTGTCCCCAGGACTCGTAACTGCCACGCTTGACGCTGAGTTATGGCCTACCGCCTTTTCCGACCATATCGCCTACATTTGCACTGTTTCGCTCCAGAGGCAGAAGGTGTGGCGCGGTCGAGGCCTGTGGAAGCTGAATGTGGCCCATCTCAAGGATCCGGAATTTAGGCAGGTCGTAGAGACGACGTGGAACAACTGTGTGAGACGCCTTCCAGCGTATCCTTCAACACTTCGGTGGTGGATCGACTGCGCCAAGCCTGCTTTACGTCGTTCTATGATGAATTACGGTCGCGATAAAATGTTATGGCACCGACATACCATGGAATACTATTTCACAATTCTCCGGGAACTCTCAAACCTTGCCCCCTCAGTTCAACGACAGGTTGAAATTCAACGTATTAAGGCGAAGATAATTTCTCTTATGCGTCACCGCCTTGAAGGCACAGTAGTACGCGCAAGATGTCACGAATGTGTACCAGGAGAGCTCCCGTCCATGCATCATGTTATCCGAGAGAAGCAGCGGTGTCGTAGAAAGTTGATCAACGCCCTCGACATGCCAGATGGTCGTCGATTGACGTCCCAGAATGATATCGTAAGAGCCTTTGTGGATCACTACAACGAGTTCTATGCAGCAGAGGACCGGAACGTGGCGGTAACGTCTGATGTCCTCCGTTCCTTGACAGATACCCTGGACGAGTCTGCTGCGGAGATTCTCACGGCGACAATTACGGCTGATGACGTCGCCGATGCTCTTCATAAGGGTGCGGCAAACAAAGCCCCAGGTCCAGATGGGTTCCCGCTGGAGTTTTACCGCACATTTCATGACATCATGGGCTCACGCTGGACTGCGATGTATGAAGAACTGATGAACCCTGACTTTCCTCTCCCACCCGAATTCGTAGAAGGCTTGCTTATCCCGATCCCCAAGCCATCGGGAGGTCGAGGAGTGGAACATTATCGGCCGCTGACCATGTTAAATTGTGACTTCAAGATTTTTACCCGGATTCTTGGCGCTCGCATTAGGCGCGTCGTCCCTCAAGTTATCTCTCTGGATCAAACGTGCTTTGGAGGTGATAGTAACATTCAGACGGCACTCAGCGATTACCGTGACGTTATAGCCCTGACCATGACCTGTCGCAGTCGTGGTGCCTTAGTGACAGTGGACTTCGACCACGCCTTTGATAGAGTGAGTCATGACTTTCTCGAAAACGTACTTCGACGGATGGCCTTTCCCCACAGGTTTATACACCTCGTCTTGCGGCTTCTCCGAGGTGCCACGTCGCGGGTGCTGGTCAATGGCCGTGTGGCGGGCCCTATTAACGTCATGCGGTCGGTCCGTCAAGGATGTCCGCTGTCGATGCTGCTTTTCGCCATTGCCCTTGAGCCACTATTACACGGTTTGAGGAGCCGGTTGACGGGCATAACAATGAGGGGGACTTCTTTCATCTGCCGCGCCTATGCAGATGACTTGGTGTTCTTGGTTCTATCGGAGGATGAAGTGCGAGAGGCACTGGCGTGGATCAACCAGTACGGGGCTGCTGCGGGCAGCCGTGTGAACCTGACGAAATCTAGTGCTATGTCCGTCGGTAGAGGCCTTCCAGCTGAGAGTGTGGCACCATTGCCATTAGTGGACAAGCTCAAATGTTTGGGGATCACCTTCACGCGTGATATACAGCGCACGATCTCATTTAACTACAAACGCCTGCTTCAAGCTATCCGCACGAACGTTCGTGGCAACCTCCTGAGAGCATTGGACATGTTACAAAGGGTGGATTTTGTTAACACTCATCTAGTCTCGCGACTACCCCATTTAGCACAGATTTTACCGATGCCAAAGGCAATGGCACACAGACTTCAGGCGGCGTTCGGCTACTTTGTTAGCGCGGGTCTTATCTTCAAAGTCCGCTACGACACGCTGACACTTCCTCCTGGAGATGGCGGCCTCGGCCTTGTCAACGTCCGAGCGAGAGCAGCTGCCCTTTATGTAAGTACGATGGTTAAATCGTGGATCCGCCGCCGAAACGGATTATCGGGAAGCCTGATTGATGAAGTGGCCCCTCCCTCTCGAGTGGCACCCGTTGCAGTAGCCCATATTTCTTCCCCTCTCTCACATATCCGGACCTTTTTCATCGAATACAGTTATGTCCATGCCGACTTGCCTAGTACCAGACCCCCTATGACACGTGATGTTTACCGAATCATGATGAGAAATCACACTCGGAATGTTGTGGAAAGGCGATATCCTACGATCGCATGGCCCTTGGTATGGCGTTCTGTACACCATATATACCTAGACACGAGCGCACGTGCGACCTGGTATTTGGTCGTTAATGGAAAATACATGACACAACTTCGTCTACATGCCATAAAAATGACAGATTCGCCGCTGTGTCCTCGCTGTCAAACGCTTGATACGGACGAACATCGACTGATGTGTGGATCTTCTGCAGAGGTGTGGCAGCTGATTCAGAAGATGCTTGCCTTTCTTCTACGTACGGCTCCCCATGCCATTACACCGAAATCTCTTCTGTTCCCAGATGAGACATACTTCCCAAGTACGAAGACCAACGCTGTGATCTGGATAAAAGGTCTCTCGATCTCTTATTTGTTCCATGAAGGTGATAAGAGTGTTCTTGATTTTTGGACATTCCTGCAAGATCGCTTTACTTTTCTCATGCACCATCCGCGATACCGTCAGTACTATGCCAACTTTTTGGGTAGTGCCTTCTTCGATCCCCCCTGCAGCTGGGGTGTCCCAGGTATGAGAAGATGACTTCAATGAGAGTGTGTAATACCAGGACTCAGTCCCATGTACCGGAAAATGCAATATTCTTCGTGAAGACGTGCCTGGAACATGCTTGACTGCCTTGGGATTCGGTGTGCGTCTACCCACAAGTTGGCGGGACGCGGATGCTGCTTTGTCTGTTCTGCCAGGAGGGCGTTTTCTTTAATTCCTATAATTCCCTTTAAACATTTAAAAAAAACTTATAAAAATGCTTTATTGACAAAATTTCACAGGGTAATCACCAGTCGCTCCAATCTATAAATTCATTGTACTATTCTAGTTCATTTTACTGTTTAATTTTATTTAAATCAAGGCTATTGCCTAGGAACTTGTTTTTGTTGTCTGAATACATGTGTTGATACCACTGTGATACTGTTATGTTGTGGTAAATAAACTTTGTTCTCCAAAAAAAAAAAAAAAAAAAAAAAAAAAAAAAAAAAAAAAAAAAAGGGGGGGGGGTAGCGTCTTTGATAAAAAAAAGGGTAGCGTCTTTGGAAAAAAAAAAGGGTAGCGTCTTTGATTAAAAAAAAAAAAAAGTCCCAGTATGGTGCACATTTTTCACTCATCACTGTTGATTCCACACAAAGTCCTGATGCAGCTGATATCATTACTTCTGTTATGTTCCTTTCCTTTTTCCTTTCCTATCCATTCCTTTCCTTTCTTATTTCCTTTCCTTTTCTGTCCATTTTCCTTTCCATTTTCGTTTGCTTTCCTTTCTCCCCCCATGCTTCAATTTACTACTACGTATCACATCTCCAAATCTCATGTGGTGTCTGTTCTTTTCGATATGTCCAACATCCGCATTCATATAATATTAATAGACTCGAGCAGCACATTGATTGCTGCCACTAAACACAGTAATTCTGTTTCCATTTCGCCATACTGTGGCACTGGTAACACTGGTTGAGATTGCTTGAAAAATCAGTCATGCGTGGTGAGGCAAGCAATCGATGGCAGCGACATTGCATGTGACGGCTCACTGCAAATTGTCGCTCATATGTGGGGCCCTTTACAAGTGGCAATTGTATGCAGTCCATCAAACTGTCTGGGCTTTGCATGCAATCAGTGACCAATTGCTGTGATTTGTCCACACACATGCAATCTCCAAAACAATTGGTTGCCCTTGCGACGGATCATTGCGACCTGTAACTTGTGTGTGGGACCTGTAACATGTGGACAGTTATGTTGTATTTCATTGGTCATGCACTATCTTGTATCTTGAAAGAGAAAGTCTTTTATCATGCAACATGTGATACTTGCAAGTGCACTGAGTTTCTTTAATCTCTTAATAATTTTATCTGTCATGAAAATAGAAATTGGTCTTGGTCCACAACAGCTTCTATTTCCAAATGTGTTTAACTTGTAATTTGGTTTTGACCATACTTCTCCTTAATTTAATTTCACTTAAGGGTTATATGTGTCTAGTAGCGTAATAATGAAAAAAAAAAAAAAAAAAAAAAAAAAAAAAAAAAAGTTGGTAGAGCACTTGCCCGCGAAAGGCAAAGGTCCCGAGTTCGAGTCTCGGTCGGGCACACAGTTTTAATCTGCCAGGAAGTTTCAATTTTAAAATTGTTTTCCAAAGTGAAACCACCTCCACAAAATAATTGACTGTTTACTTTTTGCCAGTTTCTTTTTGTATTTGTTGCTTACTATGACGATAAAGGTCAGTCTTGTGAACAATTGAAAATTAATTTCTTTATATTGTTCGGACTCAAGGATTAAAGGATAGGGGTTTGGGTTACTGGTTTTTAAATTCCGTACTACAGATTGTTAAAAACAAGCAATAACAGGCTGGGAATTAATATTTAGTTGTTAAACTTCATCTTATGTTTCTCGAAGTGTCCACTTTAAACACATTTGTGTGTGTTATACCACATGGTTGCATATCTAACGTATTGTGTAGATTCTTAAATAAATACACATCATATAGAAATATAGAATATAAATACCCGAGTATCAGCATATTTTCTATCTCCCCCCTCCCCCCCCCCCCCCCCCTCCGGTTCTCTCTACATTTTCGGTCGGCTGATCGTTTACTTTATTTTCGTCTTTTCGGCAGAAATCAGACACATGTAAGTATTTTTATAGGTGTCGTCAGGCCTCGAAAAAGCCACATTAGTCGAGGCACGAGGCATATGCATTTCAGAAAAAGAGCTTCAATTCGGTACGCTTCTGCAAGAGAAGTTAAGTCACCATGCAATTTAAAACTGAAAGGTGCAGTAAATGGGCTAAAAACAGCTGTGGACTGCAAAGACTGGAGTATATAGCAGAATAAACGGTGGCGTTAGTGTTTAAAACGTGTTCAGAGATGAGGAACTGCCGCACCAAACGACAGACTGAAGGAAATAAAACAAGGAGCCATCCATTCGGACAGAAATTCGTTTTTTCAAGCTGGCGTTCTTGCGCAGCGAATCAAGTGTCCGATCATCAAGAAAAGTCGTTGTGCAGCAGGTGGTGGTCCTCCAGAGGTTAACGGAACTCTTCACCAGCGCCGCGTAAGCGCCGTCTCCCAGAAGTATGCCACGGACGAGCGGCTGATTCATTCGCGAGCAAACCGTGGTTTCGTGCCTGCGCATTCCTCCAGTGACGTCAGAGACCACAGGTGAGAGGCCTCTGTGAGTCGCTCGGTCATGGCGGAGTATAAGTAGAGGCCTCAGAAAGAATCACACTCTATCTCTCTCTCTGCAGCGCAGTCTGGACTGTTTCGAAATTTCCTCACAAATTAAAACTCTACCCTGCACTAAGACACGAACCCGGAACCATTCCTTTCGTACATGTGCTCCTATGGACTGACATATCGTGTCCGTCCTCAGTATACGTTTCTTCCACGCGCTATCCTTGTCCAATACGCAGTTTAATGTGTCAAGATGTTTCGAATGGAGACTTCGTATCATTAGCGTCTCTGTGGTTTTGACGGGAATTACGTCGTAGTCGCTCGCAGGAAAAGGGACAAAATATATCGAGTTATTGCACTTATTACACATTTGACATGACAGCTGCAATTATTTCTGTCATTTGCACTGGTTTTTGTGTGCAGATTGGGTTTGGAGAGGACTTACCTGGTGTAAGGAAGGGAGAGCAAGCAATGACGTCCTGTCGAACACGAAGTCATTAGAGATGGAATACAAACCCTGATGCTTCAAGGCTACTAGGGCGAGCAATGTTCGGCGAGATACAGCATAAATTTTTATTTTTGCGTAAATCTGAGTCTAGGGCAACATTATTTTAAAGCGTTGATGAATTTCGAACATTGTTCTCCCTCGTATCTACTACGATTTTATTTTTGCGTAAATCTGAGTCTAGGGCAACATTATTTTAAAGCGTTGATGAATTTCGAACATTGTTCTCCCTCGTATCTACTACGACAGCCGTTTCACATTAAAGCGACAGACGCATGTTTGCGTACACCCACACACAGTGAATACTAGAAAATGGCAAACAGCGGAAATTAGTTGATCGTGATGTGAATAACAATGTATAACAACCAAAGTGGAGAAAGAAATTTTCTTTTACTACATTTCTGGCTGTGGATCCCGACAGTAAACACTTACTGTAGGATTAGTATAAGCATAGCAGAGACCAAAAGCGAATCATTCTAGCGACGATACGTGCCGCCAGTGGGGAAATCCGCCGACATAAACGAGTTTGGAAAAGTGCACATTGCCATAGACCGACGCCTGAAAACCAGCGTCAAGGAATAATTGCCATGCTACTTGAGGGAGCTGTAGAGGGTAAAAAATGAAGATTAAGGCATAGACTGGAATATATCCAACAAATAATTAAGGACCGTGGTTGTGGACGCTATGTTGAGATGAAGTCGTAACGGGTCAGATCAACCAACGAGTGGAAAAATGTTCTAAGAAAACTGAAGTCAGATATTACTTCCCCCAAATATACCATGATGAGGCAATCAAAAAAACAATTCTATTTTATTTTTCAGTATCAGGTGCAAGTTTTTAATTACCTGAAGCGCCTCGATCACTCTGGATAATCTTCAGATCTAAGTAGTTGCGTCAGCAACCCGTCTTGTGTGTTCCATACTGTGATGTGAGGTTCTGAGCAGACATGACGGGTTGCTGACGCGGCGACTTGGACCTGAAGATGATGAAGAATGATCGAAACGTGTAATGCAATTTAAAATGTGCAACTGAGAATGAAAAAATGAATGAGAATTGTGTTGAATACCAATACAATTGCTGACTCTCTCAGGACACATTTGTCGTCTCTTGTGGGATTCACAGAAATTCAAGTCCATATGAAGTCTCACAGACAGTCGTTCGCACGTACGATTCACGAATAGAACAAGGAAGGGACTGAACCGTAAGGGCAGCACTCGTCAGTCGTTGGAGGGTAGACGTGGAATTGTTTGTCAGAAACGGGCAGTAGGTCGTTGCTGACCAATCCAGCCACGTGGATCAGGCGCTGCCCCCCTAGCCTGAGGCTCGCCTTTTAATCCTCCGCCCCCCCCCCCCCATATCCCCTCTTCTCCACTACACACACGCACACACTGCGTCGTCGCGCCCTTGCGTGCTCGATTAGCCGATGCAATTCCAAGGGCTTCTCCGCCCCCACATCGGCCTATCTGCACTGAGCGGTTTCTCTCTGCTACCATGGGCGTCCGGAGCGGGTGGGGGAGGGAATGAGGAGAGGAAGGGAAAGCTTCCCCCTCTCCTTTCCTCTGGAAACTGGACTACAAACGTCTTAATAATTACAGAGTTCCCTCATATATACACTAATGGCCATTAAAATTGCTACACCACGAAAATGATGCGAAATTTAACCGACAGGAAGAAGATGCTGTGATATGTTAATGATTACCTTTTCAGAGCATTCACACAAGGTTGGCGCCGGTCGCAACACCTACAACGCGCTGACATGAGGAAAGTTTCCGACAGATTTCTCAGACAAAAACACCAGTTGACCGACGTTGCCTGGTGAAACGTTGTTGTGATGCCTCGTGCAAGGAGGAGAAATGCGTACCATCACGTTTCCGAATTTGATAAAGGTCGGATTGTAGCCTATTTCGATTGCGGTTTATCGTAACGCGACATTGCTGCTCGCGTTGGTCGAGATCCAATGACTGTTAGCAGAATATGGAATCGGTGGGTTCAGGAGGGTAATACGGAACGTCGTACTGGATCCCAACGACCTCGTATTACTAGCAGTCAAAATGATAGGCATCTTATGTGCATGGCTGTAATGGATAGTGCAGCCGCGTCTCGATCCCTGAGTCAACAGATGGGGACGTTTGCAAAACAACAACCATCTGCACGAACAGTTCCACGACGTTTGCAGCAGCATGGACTAACAGCTCGGAGACCATGGCTGCGGTTACCCATGACGCTGCATCACGGACTGGAGCGCCTGCGATGGTGTACTCAACGACGAACCTGGGTGCACGAATGGCAAAACGACATTTTTTGGGGTAAATCCAGGTTCTGTTTACAGCATCATGATGGTACCAACATTGGAAGCGCATATTCGTCATCGCCATACAGGCATATCACCTGGCGTGATGGTATTGGGTGCCATTGGTTACACGTCTCGGTCACCACTTGTTCGCACTAACGGCACTTTGAACAGTGGGCGTTACATTTCAGATGTGTTACGACCCGTGGCGCTACCCTTCATTCGATCCCTGCGAAACCCTACATTTCAGCAGGATAATGCACGACCGCATGTTGCAGGTCCTGTACGGGCCTTTCTGGATACAGAAAATGTTCACTGCTGCCCTGGCCGGCACATTCTCCAGATCTCTCACCAACTGAAAACGTCTGGTCAATGGTGACAGAGCAACCGGCTCGTCACAATAAGCCAGTCACTACTCTTGATGAACTGTGGTATAGTGTTGAAGCTGCATGGACAGCTATACCTGTACACGCCATCCAAGCTCTGTTTCGCTCAATGCCAAGGGGTATCACGTCCGTTATTACAGCCAGAGGTGATTGTTCTGAATACTGATTTTTCAGAATCTATGCACCCAAATTGGGTGAAAATGTAATCACATGTCAGTTCTAGTATAATGTATTTGTCCACTGAATACCCATTTATCATCTGCATTTCTTTTTGGTGTACCAATTTTAATGGCCAGTAGTGTATTACTGAAACGCCATTTATTTAGGATTTATGGCTTACCGACTTTCGATTAGAATACTGCTACAGAATCTGAATTTGCAGTAAGAATTAACAAGGCGCCAGGTCGGAGAGAGAGAGAGAGAGAGAGAGAGAGAGAGAGAGAGAGAGAGAGAGAGAGAGAGAGACAGAGAGAGAGGTGGGGGGGGGGGGGAGGGGGGAGTAGGAGATGGATAGAACAGTGCGGAGAAATCTACATAGGAAGCGAAAAGGACGCGATGGACAGAGAGAAGGAACAGGTGGAATTGGAGAGCGAGGGGAAGGAGAAGATGGACATTGAAAGAGGGAAAGAGCTGATTTCCATAGAAAGAGAGCAGAGAGAAGAGGCAGGTGGAATTGGAGAGCGAGGGGAAGGAGAAGATGGACATTGAAAGAGGGAAAGAGCTGATTTCCATAGAAAGAGAGGAGAAGGTGATGGACAGATAGAGGAGGAGAGAGGTGGGGGAGTAGGTAATGGGGAGAGAGAGCGGAAGCGAAGATGAACAGAGACAGGTGGAGGAGGTGGTGTAAAAAGAAAGAGGGAATGAGGAGGAGACGGACAGAGAGAAGGGGAGGAGGAGATGGGGGGGGGGGGAAGGGAGGGGGGAAGGAGATCAGGACATATATCCAATTCCCATACATATAAGAAACCTTGTTATCTCTTTTCTTTCTTTTTCGTTCAATCAAACTGCGTCACAGCAACGAATGGCCAGAAAAAGCTATTTTTTTAAGTATTGGTTACTAAAAATTCATATTTGCAATACAAACGGGATTTTGGTGTGCGATCTGTAAGGAGACGTGCATTTCTCATAAAAATAACAATGACATATGTTAATCAGCATTCTTTTGATGAATTTTATGTTTAAATGACGTTTGTATTCGAAATAAATTGAAAAAACGACAGTAAAAATTACCGAAAGAGACTCGAAGCAGCGATTCATGGATTCCCAGTCTCTAGAGCTACTGATTTTTTTTATACGTGACAGGATTGCTCAAAGAATATGCTCCTTTCTTTACAAATTTGCATCTACCACGAATCGAACGCAGGTTTCCTACATGGCAAACAAGCAGTCTGCCGCAGAGCCACATTGCCCGTCGAAGGGATTAGACCTTCCTTCCCCGAAAGCGATGAAACTGGCGTTACTTCTCGACGTAATCGCCCTGCAGACGTACACATTTTTCACAACGCTGACACCATGATTCCATACCAGCGGCGAAGGCTTCTTTAGCAGTCTGTTTTGACCACTGGAAAATCGCTGAGGCAATAGCAGCACGGCTCGTGAATGTGCGGCCACGGAGATTGTCTTTCATTGTTGGAAAAAGCCAAAAATCACTAGGAGCCTGGTCAGGTGAGTAGGGAGCATGAGGAATCACTTCAAAGTTATCACGAAGAAACTGCTGCGTAACGTTAGCTCGATGTGCGGGTACACACGCGCAGCCCTTCCCCGACGTTTTTGTTGCAGTGCAGGAAGGAATTTGTTCCTCAAAACATTTTCGTAGGATGCACCTGTTACCGTAGTGCCCTTTGGAACGCAATGAGTAAGGATTACGCCCTCGCTGTCCCAGAACATGGACACCATCATTTTTTCAGCACTGGTGGTTACCCGAAATTTTTTTGGTGGTGGTGAATCTGTGTGCTTCCATTGAGCTGACTGGCGCTTTGTTTCTGGATTGAAAAATGGCATCCACGTCTCATCCATTGTCACAACCGACGAAAAGAAAGTCCCATTCACGCTGTCGTTGCGCGTCAACATTGCTTGGCAACATGCCACACGTGCAGCCGTGTGGTCGTCCGTCAGCATTCGTGGCACCCACCTGGATGACACTTTTCGCATTTTCAGGTCGTCGTGTAGCATTGTGTGCACAGAACCCACAGAAATGCCAACTCTGGAGGCGATCTGTTCAACAGTCATTCGGCGAGCCCCCAAAACAAATCTCTCCACTTTCTCGATCATGTCGTCAGACCGAATTGTGCGAGCCCGAGGTTGTTTCGGTTTGTTGTCACACGATGTCCTGCCTTCATTAAACTGTCGCACCCACGAACGCACTTTCGACACATCCATAACTCCATCACCACATGTCTCCTTCTACTGTCGATGAATTTCAATTGGTTTCACACCACGGAAATTCAGAAAACGAATGATTGCACGCTTTTCAAGTAAAGAAAACGTCGCCATTTTAAGTATTTAAAACAGTTCTCATTCTCGCCGCTGGCGGTAAAATTCCATCTTCCGTACGGTGCTGTCATCTCTGGGACGTATTGACAATGAATGCGGCCATATTTTAAAACAATGCGCATGTTTATATCTCTTTCCAGTCAGGAGAAAAAAAATCGGAGGCCTTAGAACTTGAATGCACCTCGTAAGACGATATCTGATAACTGAAGTCACTGCCGTGTCGTAACCACATTCGCAATCATCTCGCAAACATTTGATTTGCAGACTCAAGTTTACTGGAACTCTTCTTCTTAATGCAATTTTGTCAAATATAGAGATGGTTGGAGACCGTGGATGTTATATGAAATAAATTGTTGATGGTGTACAGCAGCCATCTCGAAAAGTACTTCACGTTTCACTTCAGAGTTCTTAGTTGATTTACAGTTTCTCCATTCAGATGAAACAGTGAAGAAAATTAATGAAAAATTAAATATCTAACTAACGAAATATATCGTGCAAAACTAACCATAAATTATATGGCGAGAATAAATTGCAGCGGTAATACCCGTCTTGGAGATAGTACTATCAGATGCCACTAGACAGCGGGACGATCGAAAGCACGCGAATTTGACAAAAACATGACTGCAAACTCTTATTTAATGATTACTTGCCGTTGTCATATATGATATATACCATAGAACATTTTTCAGTCATTGTTTTACAGAAATTTTTATTGTTAAAATCCACAGTGCCATACAAAAGCTAAGGCAGGCCCTGGATATAGTACCAACAAAAATCATTGGGTAGGAGGCCGATCAAAAGATGTAGCAGAACCCGAGATTTGCCGAACTGTGACAAACTGTTCGGACAGTGCGAATCGAGTAAGTATTTTAGAGAAAGATTTTACATACATTATGCATTACAGATGTATTAGTTTGTAATTTAAAAAGCAGTCAAAGCATAATCGATGATGTAATTGTTATCACTAAACTTTTGGTTTGAAACTGCAAAAGTCAGACCCAACATCCTAGAAACTGATGTTTATGAATGCCGCAGGTGAAGACTTATTCATTAGTCGCATTCCGTTGACAGTAGTTCATATATAGCCTTAGATGTAAAACGACTGCAGTTTATCATGCCAACGGCCTTGCCGCTGTGATAACACAGGTTCCCGTCAGATAAGCGAAGTTAAGCTCTGTCGGCCTGGGCTTGCACTTGGATGGCTGACCATCCGCTCTGCCGAGCGCTGTTGGCAAGCGGGGTGCACTCAAGCGTTGAGAGGCAAATTGAGGAGCTACCTCATTGAGACGTAACAGCTCCGGTCTCGTAAACTGGCATACAGCGGGAGAGAGGTGTGTTCCGCACGTTGTTGTTGTGGTCTTTAGTCCTGAGACTGGTTTGATGCAGCTCTCCATGCTACTCTATCCTGTGCAAGCTTCTTCATCTCCTAGTACCTACTGCAACCTACATCCTTCTCAATCTGCTTAGCGTATTCATCTCTTGGTCTCCCTTTACGATTTTTACCCTCCACGCTGCCCTCCAACGCTAAATTGGTGATCCTTTGATGCCTCAGAATATACCCTACCAAACGATCCCTTCTTCTAGTCAAGTTACGCCACAAACTTCTCTTCTCCCCAATTCTATTCAATACTTCGTAATTAGTTATGTAATCTACCCATCTAATCTTCAGCATTCTTCCGTAGCACCACATTTCGAAAGCTTCTATTCTCTTCTTGTCCAAACTATTTATCGTCCACGTTTCACTGCCATACATGGCTACGCTCCATGCAAATACTTCCAGAAACGACTTACTGACTCTTAAATCTATACTCGATGTCAACAAATTTCTCTTCTTCACAAAAGTTTTCCTTGCCATTGCCAGTCTACATTTTACATCTCCTCTACTTTAGACCATCATGTTATTTTGCTCCCCAAATAGCAAAAATCCTTTACTACTTTAATTGTCTCATTTCCTATGCTAATTCTCTCAGCATCACTCGAGTTAATTCGACTACATTCCATTATCCTCGTTTTGCTTTTGTTGATGTTCATATTATATCCTCCTTTCAAGACACTGTCCATTCCGTTCAACTGCTCTTCCAGGTCCTTTTCTGTCTCTGACAGAATTACAATGCCATCTTTGAGCCTCGAAGTTTTTATTTCTTCTCAATGGAATCCTACTCCGATTTTTTAAATTTCCTTTACTGCTTGCTCAATATACAGATTGAATAAATCGGGGAGAAGCTACAACCCTGCCTCACTCCCTTCCCAACCACTGCTTCCCTTCCATGTCCCTAGACTCTTATAAGTGCCATCTGGTTTCTGTACAAATTGTAAATAGGCTTTCGCTCCTTGTATTTTACCCCTGCCACCTTCAGAATTTCAAAACGAGTATTCCAGTCAACATTGTCAAAAGCTTTGTCTAAGTCTACAAATGCTAGAAACGTAGGTTTGCTTTTTCTTAATCTATCTTCTAAAATAAGTCGTAGCGCCAATATTGCCTCACGTGTTCCAACATTTCCACGGAGTGCTCACCACATGCCCCTCTACATCCGCATCCAGTGACAACTGTTGGCTGAGGATGACACGGCGGCCGGTCGGTACCGTTGGGGCTTCTAAGGCCTGTTGGGGCGGAGTTTAGTTTTTTAGCAGTTTCCCATGCGACGTGCATTCGCTATGAACATCAACAAGGCACAGGGCCAATCACTTTTTGCGGCAGATATTAAACATCTCGCGCAACGTCGGGGACTGCAGCCTGTACTGGATAAAGTACACTAACACATATTTGTGACCTAGCGAGATGGCGCAGTGGTTAGAACACCAGACTTGCAGCTGGCCGCGGTGGTCTAGCGGTTCTAGGCGCTCAGTCCGGAACCGCGCCACTGCTACGGTCGCAGGTTCGAATCCTGCCTCGAGCATGGATGTGTATGATGTCCTTAGGTTAGTTAGGTTTAAGTAGTTTAAAGTTCTAGGGGACTGATGACCACAGATGTTAAGTCCCATAGTGCTCAGAGCCATTTGAACCAGACTTTCATTCGGGAGGACGACGATTCAACTCACGTCCTGCTATCCTGGGTTAGGTTTTTCGTGATTTCCCTAAGTCGCTTCAGGCAGATGCCGGGATGGTTCCTTTGAATGGGCGTGACCGACTTCCTTGTCCATCCTTCCCTAATCCGAACTTGTGCTCCGTCTTTAATGACCTTGTTGCCAATGTGACGGTCAACACTAATCCCACTAGTTGTTGTACACCGCCAACAACTTTTCTGCTCTTAGCATCTAATATTGACATCAATATGAGATTTCGCTGCTAGCTATGTTCAGATGTGTGTGAATTCCTAAGGGGCCAAACTGCTGAGGTGAGAGGGAGCACTAGAACCTCCGGCGGGAGGGGCTGCGAAATCCTTGACATGGCGACTCTAACCGCGTGGCTACTAATTAAGACACAACCTGCACGCAAATTTTTGACCTGGGTACCTCTGGTGGCCCCCTCAGGTTCGTGTCTCAAGTGACGGGTTGTGTCACTTAGGTCTTTTATCAAAACTGAACGTAACTGTCTTCGATAAAGGCGAGCTATTTATTATCAGGAGAACTGGAGCAACAAATGGTGGTTTCGTTTAGGGTGGCAGCAGCACTGCTGATAGCCATATTTATATGTGCTAAAGAGATGATTCATTTTAATTTTATCCAAATTCACCCAAATTTTACAGTTACAGAAGTGACTGTAGTGAATAATCTGAATGTATTTTTAAACAACACCTCTAGTTATAAATCATACTATGCTGTGCTATGTATTTCAGGCCTAGGTGTACCTAGGTACTTACATTAATTTTCTTGCTTTTGAGCGAGACGACATTTCAGCATAGTTCGTTCCTTTTACACTTGGAAATCGCGCTAAAAGAAAACGAATGAAAATGAATACAGCTGTGAAGACATGTGAAAATAACCAAGGAAGCTAAGTAGATCATTCCTGGATTACATGTTTTTATTGCTGAATGTTTAGTGCATCATAATACACGCAAATATTACTGACTGAAGTCTTTGTTTCAATGTACTTTCAAAAATATTTTTTTGTGCTGGAGCCTCTTAATAATAAACATTTATTACTTAAAATCAAACAATGAAAAATTCTGGATGCAAATATGACAAGAAAATGGACAGAAAGCCACTCACCATATAGTGGAGATGTTGTGTCGCAGACAGGCATAACAAAAAGACTGCTAAACAAGTAAACTTTCAGCCAAAAGGCGTTCTTCTGAATTAGACAACACACACAAGCACTTTCAAGCAAACACAACTCACACACACACATGACCACTAACTCTGGCTGCAGAGTCTGGCCTCGACAGTGGTCATGTGTGTGCGAGTTGTGTTTGCGTGAATGTGTGTCTGCGTATGTTGATTAACGCCTTTTGCCCGATAGCTTACTTGTTTAGCAAACATTATGTAAAGCATTTGTTTCTTATTACACCTTTAATTTCACCGCAGATACCATACGACTCCGTGGACCTGGACAAAATTATGGCAACAAACATATGCGCGCGAGTTACGGATTTGGGAAGCTACTGACGAGGTAGCAGGGATAAAATATAGGGAAGTTTTACAGAAACCAATGTCCAGTTTTATGAGTCCAAGAACATGTAAGGAAAGCAGTGTTTAGGAAGGGAGTGACAGGAAGTTGTAGCGTATTCCCAATGTTATACAGTCAGTGTATTCCGTAGGCAGTAAAAAACTTTGGTGATGACATTGTAATCTGTAAGGGATAGAAAA
The DNA here is from genome assembly GCF_023897955.1 of Schistocerca gregaria. Taxonomy (NCBI): domain Eukaryota; kingdom Metazoa; phylum Arthropoda; class Insecta; order Orthoptera; family Acrididae; genus Schistocerca; species Schistocerca gregaria. The sequence goes on from NC_064920.1 coordinate 1,062,944,678, forward strand.
GGACTTGGAAAAGGAGCTGAATGGAATGGAGAGCGTCATAAGAACGGGTTATATTATGAGCACCAATAAAAGTAAAAACAAGTGTAAAGGATTTTAGTCGTATGAAATCAGGCGGTGCTGAGGGATCAGATTAGGAAATGAGACAATAAAAGTAGTAGATGACATTTGCTACGTGGGCACCAAACAACTGATGAGGGCCAAAGTAGAAAGAACTAGCTGTAACAAGGACAGCACTTCTGAAAAAGACGAATCTGTTAACACTGAAAAAAATTAATGTTAGGAAATCTTTACTGAAGGTATAAGTGACTTTGTACGGAAGTGAAGCATACAATAAGGAGCACCTCTGAAAAAGAGAATTTGTTAACACTGAAAAAAATGATGTTAGGGAGTCTTTTCGGAAGCTATAAGTAGCCTTGTACCGGAGTGAAGAGTACGATAAAGAGCTCTGAGAGACGAGATTATAATCTTTTGAAATGTGGTGCTATAGAAGGATGCTGAAGACCAATGGGTAGAAAGTGTAACTGATGAGGTGGTACTAAATGGAATAGGAGAGAAAAGAAATTTACGACATAACTAGACAAAAAGAAGCAATCGATTGATAGGACACATCTTGAGTCACCAAGGAATCATCAGTTTAGTACTGAAGTTAAGAGTGTGTGGGTGGGGAAGGGGGTTAAGAGTTGTAGAGAGAGACCAAGAGACAAATACGGGAAATAGGTTCAACTGGGTGTAGGTTGCAGAAGTTATTCGGAGATGATTTACTTGGACAAGATATACAGGAAATGTATTCGAACTTACGAATATGAACCACAATCAGACTTTATATTGGGATAACGACAATGTAAATTTGTGCCAGACACGGACTTGAACACAGATTCTTCGTTTTTTTGCGACTGGTCGCCTTAATTGCTTCAGGTATCCGTGCACGAATCACGGCCAGACCTAAGCTTTCACATGTCGTCGTCCGTGTATTACGCAACCTGCACTTGTGAGTTGCGCATGCAGCCATCCAGGAAGGACATATTTGCTGAGAGTAGAGGGCCTGGTATTGTCGAAAAAATACAAAATCGGATTCTCTGTTTTATTAAGTAGTACGATACGACGCCCCTTGGGTCTTGCATGCATAGCTCAGGCATAACATGTCCGAAAGAACAGATGCCATCTTCATACCGTTAAGGCTAACCGGCTGATGACCTTCTTCAGTGCGGATTCACACGAATTGCCTGAACTCTTACGAGACTCGGTGGGTTGTCTGCCGCGAGTAATGGGTATAATGGCAGGGCACTACGAATGTTGTGTGTGGACTATAAGTTGAGAATGTGGGTCTCAAGGGGAGCGTACCGGTGATAAGTCCCAGCAGTCGCACTATCCTCTGTGTCTTCGGTGCCTCAGATGGATAGAGCGTCTGCCATGTAAGCAGGAGATCCCGAGTTCGAGTCCCGGTAGGGGCACACATTTTCGTCTGTCCCCGTTGATGTAAATTAACGCCTGTTAACGGCTAATGGTATTTATTTAATTGTAATTTCACGCCATAAATATGTCGTTCCTGGAGGGGAATATACATACTATAAGAGTGCCGGTTATGACACATGGACGAGGAAATATGGAAGTTTGGGCCTGGCCGTGATTCGTGCACGGAGGAAATCTGGGTTTGAGTCCCAGTCTGGAATAAATTTTCATTCTCGTCATTCCAATATGCACCCTATGATTGTCCTTATTTGCAATTGTGGGTACATTACTTGTATTTCTTGAAGGCTGTAGTCGCTGCGGTGCCTATACCATTGGAAATGCAAGTTTGTCTGAAGGGACATTGTTTCTTACTCTTGCTCTGCTGTTTCATATTCGTTGGACGAAACAGTCTAGCCTGGAGACCTGCATCGAACAAGTCTTTGGAGTGAAGATCACAACAACTGGTGGGAGCTCGAATAACACTACTGACCATTAAAATTACTACACCAAGAAGCAATGCAGATGCAAAATGGGTATTCATTGGACAAATATATTATAGCAGAACTGACATGTGATTACATTTTCACGCAATTTGGGTGCATAGATCCTGAAAAATCAGTACCCAGAACAACCACCTCTGGCCGTAATAACGGCCTTGATACGTCTGGGCATTGAGTCAGAGCGTGGATGGCGTGTACAGGTACAGCTGCCCATGCAGCTTCAACACGATACCACAGTTCATCAAGAGTAGTGACTGGCATATTGAGACGGGCCAGTTACTCAGCCACCATTGACCAGACATTTCCAATTTGTGACAGATCTGGAGAATGGGCCGGCCAAGACAGCAGTCGAACATTTTCTGTATCCAGAAAGGCCCGTACAAGACCTGCAATATGCGGTCGTGCATTATCCTGCTGAAATGCAGGATTTCGCAGGGATCGAATGAGGGGTAGAGCCACGGGTCGTAACACATCTGAAATGTAACGTCCACTGTAACCAATGGCACCGCATACCATCACGCCAGGTGATACGCCAGTATGTCGATGACGAACACACGATTGGAATGTGCGTTCACCGCGATGCCGCCAAACGCGGTTGCTACCATCATGATGCTGTAAACAGAACCTGGATTCACTCGAAAAAATGTCGTTTGGCCATTCGCGTGCCCAGGTTCGTCGTTGAGTACACCATCGCAGGCGCTCCTGTCTGTGATGCAGCGTCAAGGGTAACCGGAGCGACGGTCTCCGAGCTTATCGTCCATGCTGCTGCAAACTTCATCGAACTGTTGGTGCAGATGGTAGTTGTCTTGCAAACGTCCCCATCTGTTGACTCAGGAATCGAGAAATGGCTGCACTATCCGTTACAGCCATGAGGATAAGATGTCTGTCATCTCGACTGCTAGTGATACGAGGCCGTTGGGATCCACCACGGCGTTCCGTATTACCCTCCTGAACCCACCGATTCCATATTCTGCTAACAGTCATTGGATATCGACCAACGCTAGCAGCAAAGTCGCGATATGATAAATCGCAATCGCGGTAGGCTAGGATTCGACCTTTCTCAAAGTCGGAAACGTGATGGTACGCATTTCTCCTCCTTACACGGGGCATCGCAACAACGTTTCACCAGGCAACGCCGGTCAACTGCTGTTTGTGCATGAAAAATCGGTTGGAAACTTTCGTCATTTCAGCACGTTGTAGGTCTCGCCACCGGCGCCAATGTTGTGTGAATGCTCTGAAAAGCTAGACATTTGCACATCACAGCATCTTCTTCCTGTCGGTTAAATTTCGCATCTGTAGCACGTCATCTTTATGGTGTAGCAATTTTAATGGCCAGTAGTGTATATGCTGGAATGTAAACTTGGATAGGTCTTACTAGCGCTGCAGCTGCTGGGAGGCTCTACACAGTGGTGTGAGTGAGACCAGAGAGGCGGCATCAGCAGGTGTAGCAGAGTACCCCCACCCCCGGCCGGCACCTGCCAACGGCCTCTCGCGCAAGCAGCGCACGCACGCCGCGGCCTCACGCACGGCGCGTGTCACCGCCCCTGCCGCCCACCTCTGGCGACGTGCGACCACGCTGCCGGTTCTGCCTTCCCAGAACAGCCAGCGGGCAGCCACCGACGCTTCTTATGCCGCTCTTGGCTTTCACTTCGCCGATGCGACTGCAGCGCCTGTCGCCTTCAACGCAGGGTGGAAGCAAAGCGTCTGCTTCAACTGCAGTACGAGTGGCCGGCTGTAAACCGGGAGAGGGGGATAGAGGAGTTCTTTGCGTCGTGATACACACACACTACATGCCGCCAGTAACGATGCAGTCGTGCGGAGCATGTCGCGTGCCGAACGCATCCGGTTCGAATCGTGGCGCGTGCAAGATGCATTCCTCCTCAGGCATTTCTTACAGCACGCGAGCAAGGTAGCGCGGGAGGGGGTAAAAACCATCCACACGAAGAGGCGCCGGGTAAGATTAGCTGATGGACCACTTTATAAAACTGAGCAATAACTGTTCTTTACAGTTTTGTGTAATATTTATGGACTGTAAGATTTTGACATGAATCCAACAAAATCTGTACTAACGGGTCTTGAGACAGACGGAAAAGATTTTGCCTGTTCTGTCATACTGAAGGATATACAGTATTTCAAAATTCCTATTACAGATGTCTGGGGGTGGGGGTGGTAGAGGAGCTTTTGTAGGTAAGGTTTTATAAAGAAAACATGTCCGGAATTTCACCGTTTCCACGTAAAGCCGCGCGAAGTGGACGCGTGGTTTGAGGCGCCGTGTCACGGACTGCGCGGCCCCTACCGCCGGAGGTTCGAGTCCTCCCTCGGGCATGCGTGTGTGTGTGTTGTTCTTAGGATAAGTTGTTGTTGTTGTTGTTGTGGTCTTCAGCCCCGAGACTGGTTTGATGCAGCTCTCCATGCTACCCTATCCTGTGCAAGCTGCTTCTTCTCCCAGTACCTACTGCAACCTACATCCTTCTGAATCTGCTTAGTGTATTCATCTCTTGGTCTCCCTCTACGATTTTTACCCTCCACGCTGCCCTCCTGTGCTAAATTTATGATCCCTTGATGCCTCAAAACATGTCCTACCAACCGATCCCTTCTTCTAGTCAAGTTGTGCCACAAATTTCTCTTCTCCCCAATCCTATTCAATACCTCCTCATTAGTTACATGATCTATCCACCTTATCTTCAGCATTCTTCTGTAGCACCACATTTCGAAAGCTTCTATTCTCTTTTTGTTCAAACTATTTATCGTCCATGTTTCACTTCCATACATAGCTAAACTCTATAGAAATACTTTCAGAAACGACTTCCTAACACTTAAATCTATAGTCGATGTTAACAAATTTCTCTTCTTCAGAAACACTTTCCTTGCCATTGGCAGTCTACATTTTATATCCTCTCTACTTCGACCATCGTCAGTTATTTTGCTCCCCAAATAGCAAAACTCCTTTACTACTTTAAGTGTCTCATTTCCTAATCTAATACCCTCAACATCACCCGATTTAATACGACTATATTCCATTATCCTCGTTTTGCTTTTGTTGATGTTCATCTTATATCTTATTTTCAACACACTGTGCTTTCCGTTCAGCTGCTCTTCCAGGTCCTTTGCTGTCTCTGACACATTTACAATGTCATCGGCGAAACTCAAATTTTTTATTTCTTCTCCATGGATTTTAATACCTGCTCTGAATTTTTCTTTTGTTTCCTTTACTGCTTGCTCAATATACAGATTAAATAACATCGGGGAGAGGCTACAATCCTGTTTCACTCCCTTCCCAATCACTGCTTCCCTTTGACGCCCCTCAACTCTTATAATTGCCTTTTGGTTTCTGTACACATTGTAAATAGCCCTGTATTTTACCCCTGCCACCTTCAGAATTTGAAAGAGAGTATTCCAGTCAACATTGTCAAAAGGATTTTCTAAGTCTCTAACTCTTTTGGAGGTAAGGTTTTGATAAGAACACGTGTCCAGAATTGCACCGTTTCCATGTAAAAATAAGTCTGAGGATCGGATCACTTTCATACTTTCATGGAACACACACAACTCTGACATGTGTGTTCTACAGCAGCCTATGGCATTGGCCGTATTACTAGTACTTATCGTCGGGTGCTACTCTACGCGACGAACGACGTCTTCTTCGAAGTCTACAGTGCGGTGCGTCCGTGGAGCATCACAGCCAACCCTCCAAGTGGTAAACGTACCAGTTTCTCGTAGTTGTTGTTGCATTCGGGCCAAAGTTCTGAATGATGGTAGAACAAGGACTGACGTCGTCGACCTCTGCTCACTTAAAGTGCGCACCGTGAAGAGAGAAGTTTGAAACTGACCCAAACGGTGCATTTACGCATATGAGTTCGTCTTTCAAACTCCCTTTACGAAGCCCCTCTGCAACCACAGAAGTCAGTAGTAGGAGAAAATGCCTCTGTAAGTTGGACGATACAAGTTTCCAATAGACTTCGTCAGAACATCGTGAAATTAGGAATTTAAAGTCAGGGAAGGAGACTAATAAAAATAAAACACTGCTTCAGGTGACAGTAATTACTTATGACACGACCGACAATTACTAGAAACTTTAGCAGATTTTTATTCTGTTAATGCGTTCCCGAGTTGTAAATTTTCGAGTGCTCAAATATATTGTCAGACTTAGAAGAGTTCATGCCACCACATCTACTCCCGTACCGACATCGATACCTCTCCTCAGTGCAGCACTCCGTAAAGAATGGGCTGCCATTTCCCAAGAAACCTTCCAGCACCTGATTGAACTTATGTCTGCGAGAGTGGAAATTGTCATCAAGGCTAAGGGTGGGCCAACACCATATAGAATTCCAGCATTACCAATGAAGGCGCCACGAACTTTTAAGTCAGTCTCAGCCAGGTGTTCAGATACTTTTGATCACATAGTGTGTTGTATATTACACGTCCCTCCCTGTATCTTACACCATTGTTCCAGAATTTCAATCATCTTGCACTATTTTACATTGTTGAACGCTTTTTGCAGGTCGACAAATGCTATAAAAGGGTCTTGATTTTTCTTTAGTCTTGCTTCAGTTATCAACCGCAACATCGCCATTGTCTCTCTTGTGTCTTTACCTACTCTATAACCAAGCTGATCGTCGTCTAACACATCCTCAATTTTCTTTTCCATTCTTCTGTAAATTATTCTTGTCAGTGACGTGGATGCATGAGCTGTTAAGCTGATTCTGCGATCTACTTGCCAGCTCTTGCAGTCTTCGGTATTGTTCGGATGATATATTTCCGAAAGTCGGGCGATATATTGCCAGACTCATACATTCTACACACCAACATGAATAGTCGTTTTGTTGCCACTTTCCCTATTGATTTTAGAAATTCTGATGGAATGTTACCGATCCATTGTGCCTTATTTGAACATGAGTCCTCCAAAGCTCTCTTAAATTCTGATTCTAATACTGGATGCCTTGTCTCTTCTAAATCGACTCCGGTTTCTTCTTCTATCACGTCATCAGACATGTCCTCACTCTCATAGAGGCCTTCTGTTTCCACCTATCCGCTCTCTCCTCTGAATCTGATAGTGAAGTTCCCGTGCACTCTTGATGTTACCACTCTTGCTTTTAATTTTACCATAGGTTGTTATGAGTTTCCTACATCCTTAGTGAGTCCTTCCAACAATCAATTTCTTTTCCGATTCCTTCACATTTTTCGTACAGCTGTTTCGTCTTAATTTCCCTGCACTTTCTATTTATTTCATTCCTCTGCTACATGTATTGATGCGTTTCTGAATTTTCAGCCTAATTTTCATTACTACTACATTGGGTTCTGAGTCTATATCTGCACCTGGGTACGTCTTACAGTCCAGTATCTGATTTCGGAATCTCTGTCTGGCCATGAAGTAATCTAAGCGAAATCTTCCCGTATCACCCGGCATTTTCCAAGTATACCCCCTTATCTTGTAGTTCAACAGAGTATTCGCTATTACTATCTAAAAATTTTAACAGAACTCAAGTAGTCTTTCTCCTCTCTCATTCCTTGCCCCAAGCCCATATTCTGCTATAATCTTTTCTTCTAATCCTTTCCCTACAACTGCATTCCAGTTCCCCACGACTATTAGATTTTCACTTTTCTTTACACACTGTATTACTCTTTCAATGTCCTCATAAACTTTCTCTCTCTCTTCATCTTCAGCCTTTGATGTCGACGTATATACCTGTACTAACGCTGTTGGTGTTGGTTTGCTGCTGCTCATATTACAATGTACTCATCAGACCAGAAATCCTTGTCTTCTTTCCATTTTACTTTACTGATCTCTAGCATATCTAGACTGAGCCTTTGCATTTCCATTTTCACATTTTCTAGTTTGCGTAGCACGTTCAGGCTTCTGACATTCCACGCCTCTACTCGTAGAACATTATTCTTCCGTTAGCAATTCAGTCTTTTTCTCATTGTCAACTTCCCCTTGGCAGTCTCCTCCCGGAGATCCGAAAGGGGGACTGTTCCGGAATCTTTCGCCAATGGAGAGATCATCATGACACTTTTCCAATAACAGGCCGCATGTCATGTGGATACACATTATGTGTCTTTAATGGAGTGGTTTTCCATCGCCTTCTGCATCCTCATGCCGTTGATCACTACTAATTTATGTCCTTTAAGGGCAGTTTCCCATCCCACGGACAAGAGAGTGCCCTGAACCTCTTTCCTCTCCTCCGCCCATTTTGATAAGGCATTGTCAAAATGAGTTTTACTTCCTATGCCGGAAGTCATCGGCTGCCGATGCAGTTTATTGATCAAAATTTAAGCTTTAGCGGGTTTCTAACTCGGGACGGAGGGCGTTTTGATTATTAATCAAAGACGCTACACCTATCCCAAGGGTGCCATTTAAATTATAGTCAATTATACTCACTTACATGTAAACAAACAAAGAAACACCGTCGGAAAAAGCCCTGAAGGCACTAGGATACCGAGGAGCCGCCTGCCATCCTCAGCCATTAGGCGTCACCGGATTCGGTTATGGAAGGGCACGTGGTCAGCACACCGCTCTCCCGGTCTTGTCAGTTTTCGTGACCGGTGCCGCTACCTCTCAGCCAAGTAGCTCCTCAATTGGCGTCACAATGGCTGAGGGGACCCTGCTTGCCAACAGCACACGGCAGACGCTAGTCAATCCCGTCAACTTGAGTGTTCTGACGGAGACTGAAGTTACTACTGCGGCAACGCCGTTGGCGTTGGAAGAATATATTCCCAGTAACTTCCGCGCCGTGAGTTTCGCTACCTCAAGACGGTGTGATTTTGAAAACATAAATATGATATTTAGAACTAAAATTCTGATGTATCTGGAAAGGGAAGTCTATATAGTGTGGTTGTATGAACACAGTAGACAATCACTTTTAATACGAAAAATAGTCCAAAATAGTGGACTCTGCACCCCTGCCGTGTTCAGAAGTAACAGCATAGAAAGGGGAAGCAGGCTGGCGATCAGGGAACAGAGACAAGTGGGTGGTGTAATTACGAGTGTAATAGCAATTAAATTGATGTAGAACGGACGTGTAGCTAGGCGAATCGGAGGTAGATTGATCAAGAAAGTTCTCTGACGGATCCATGGAGGTAAGGGAAGGCCCGGACATAATGCAAGCCAATAAAGAAAACAAAATCTTTCATCTAATGTGCTTAAAGGGCCACTCAGGTAGTCGGTGCAATGAAGAGACAGGTAGATTTACAAATGACAGCATCGGAGAATGGAATCCACTGTTCACCCAGCTTCCATATTCCAGCATTCTCCATGTTTCAAGAAAACAGTCATACGATGAGTGGGAACGCCATTACCAAATATCGCAGCAGGAAAATGGATTTTCGCTCGCTTCAGTTCAGTATACTACTCCAACAAAATCACGCTATCGCTATAAGAATCTTGCGAGAAGATATGACGCCAATGGTTCGAATAAGCTTGTGTCACGCATGTTTCCCTGGTAACCCCTACAGTATCGGCGTGACAGCCTCTCCCAAATGTGGTGAACATCCAGAAGACGACGGGGATATTAACCACATAATCTTGGAATTATCTAAATAAACTTAGGGGAAAACCTTGTATAAACGCAGATTTCCTCGCCAACAACTATTAAAACACTAATGAGTTATAACTGCCTCAAAATTAACTTTAATAGAACATTACATGCAAACGCGGATCCGACTTATTAAATATTAATACTTATAAACTTATTTTCGGGCATTCAGCCGATTTCAAGGGACGTCCGCAATTCTTGGTCTCGCGGTCGCGTTCTCGCTTCCAAAGCATGGGGTCCGGGGTTCGATTCCCGGAAGGGTCAGGGATTTTCACCTGCCTCGAGATGACCGGGTATTTGTGTTGTCCTCATCATTTCATCATCATTCATGAAAGTTCAGCCGCCACGGTGGCTCAGCGTGTTCGGTCAGCGAGCTGGTTGGCCTCTGCAATAAAAAACTAAGTAGATGGAGTAACAAAGGAACTTGAACGAATATCATATGTCGCGTGACGTCCGCAACGACCAAACACAACGATCAACAACGAACAAAATGAAAAAAAAATAAAAAAAGGTAGCGTATTTGATTCATAATCAAAGCGTCTTCGGTCCAGGAATCTAATCCCGCCACTGCTTAAATTTTGATTAATAATCTGCATTGGCGGCTGAAGACTTCCGGCATAAGAAGTCAGTCTCATTCTGCCAATGGCCTTGTCAAAGAGGGCGGAGGAGCGGACGAAGGTCCAGGGCACTATCTTGTCCTACGTTTGGGAAACTGCCCATAAAGGCGGAAGAACCAGCAATGATAAACAGCGTGAGGATGCAGAAGGCAATGGAAACCACTGCATTAAAGACACGTAACGTGTATCCACACAACTTGTGGCCTGTAATTGAAAAAGTGTCATGATGATTTCTCCATTGACAAAAATTTCTGAAATAGTCTCCCATTCGAATCTCCGGGAAGGGACTGCCAGGGGGGAGGGGGCGTAAATTGTAATATCAACAGCAGCAAACCAACACCAACAACGACAGTACAGGTGTATATGTCGACATCAAAAGCTGAAGATGAAGAGATAGAGAAAGTATATCAGGACATTTAAAGAACTAATGCAGTATGTAAAGGGAAATGAAAATATGATAGTCGTGGGGGATTGGAATGCAGTTGTAGGGAAACGATTAGATGAAAAGATTACAGTAGGATATGGGCTTGGGCAAGGAATGAGAGAGGAGAAAGATTAATTGAGTTCTGTTAAAAATTTCAGCTAGTAATAGCGAATAGTCTGTTGAAAAACTACAAGAGGGGTGGGGGGGGGGGGGTAAACTTGATTAATGCCGCGTGCTACGGAACGATTTCAGTTAGATTACTTCTTTGTCATACAGAGATTCCGAAATCAGATACTGGACTGTAAGACGTACCAATGAGCAAATAAAAGACTCAGAACCCAATGCAGTAGTAAAGAAGATTAGCCTGAAGTTTAAGAGATTAGTCAGCAAGGATCAATATGCAAAGAAGAAAGAAGTACTAAGGAAGTACTAAGAAGTACTAAAAAGTACTATTGAATGAATAGATAAGCTTGATACAGTACAGTCGAATAGGGATGGACATCTCTAAAAAGGGCAGTCACGGAAGTTGGAGAGAAAAACATAAGTACAAAGAAGGTAACTACGAGAAAATCATAGGTAACAGAAGAAATACTGCAGTTGATCCATGAAAGAAAGAAATACAAAAACAATCAGGGAAATTCAGAAACTCAGCAATACATGTTGCTGAGGAATGAAATAAATAGGAAGTGCAGGGAAACTAAGACGAAATAGTTGCACGAAAAATGTGAAGAAATCGGAAAACTAATGATTGTTGGAAGGACTCACCGAACATATAGGAAAGTCATAACAATCTATGGTGAAAGTAAAAGCAAGAGTGGTAACATCAAGAGTGCACGGAACTCCACTGTCAAATTTAGAGGACAGAGCGGACAGGTGGAAACAGAAGGCCGCTATGAGGGGGGAGGACATGTCTGATGACGTGATAGAAGAAGACACAGGAGTCGGTTTAGAAGAGACAGGGCATGCAGTATTAGAACCAGAATGTAAGATAGTTTTCGAGGACTTAGGTTCGAATAAGGCAGAAGGATCGGTAACATTCCCTCAGAATTTCTAAAATCAATAGGGAAACTGGCAACAAAACGACTATTCACGTTGGTGTGTAGAATGTATGAATATGGCAATATACCGCTTGACTTTATTCAACACGTAAACGTTACTATATATTTTCGGATTTAGCTTATGGCACGTTTATGTATGCCTGCCATCAATGGCGATGATGTGGCGCAGACGAATGGCGAAATTCTGCATGGCCCGCTGAATTGTCGGAACATCGATGCCTTCGGTGACCTCCTGAATGTCTGATTTCAGCTCAGCGGTGGTTTTGGGGTTACTGCTGTACCCCTGTCTTTAGTATAGCCCCACCAAAATGGGTCGCATGTGTTCAGATCCGGTGAATTCGGCGGCTAATCGAAGCCCATACGAGTGTCCTCTGCGTACCCCATAGCCAGAATGCGGTCCCCAAAGTGCACCACCAGGAGATCAAGTACTCTCCTGCTTCGATGGGATCGACCTAAGTGTTGCATGAACCCCATCTTGTCGATATCAGGGTCACTTTGGATAATGGAGGTGAAATCATATTCCAAAACCTTCACGTACCGTTCGGTAGTAATCGTCCCATCAAGAAACACGGCACCGATAATTCCGAGACTGGATATTGCACCGACACAGTCGGGAAGTGGAAATGGGGATTCTGAGTCCCTCAAATGCGCCAGTTTTGCTTATGGACGAACCCATCCAAATGAAACTGGGCTTCGTCGCTACGGCGAGTGCGGCCAACCGTGCAGTTTGAACATGCTAACGCAAACAGTTCAGAAGTTATGACGATTTTATTTAATATAGTTCAATAATTGTCATCCTGTACTTAACAATCTGTCAACGTGGCTCTGAGAGCCAGTTCAAGCTTCGCCCACGCGCCAATCGTCACTTTACGGCAATGAAAGATGCCAGCATGGGAAGCTGGCCGGCTAGTTGTGTTCCATATCACTGACATCAAATACTCTCCAGCTTCGATGGGATCGACCTCAGTGTTGCATGAACCACGTGTTGTCAAAATTCAGCCGCTGTCGTGGGGCTAAAAGCATGTTAGGCCAGCCTCGCAATGGTCACCCGCGGTCAACAGAACCTACTGGTGACCTGGAGACCGTGTAACACCATTGGAAGATATTATGTAATTTTTTTTCTTCTGAGTAATTATGCTTTGCATAAAGTGTATTTTCGTTAATAGAAAAAAAATGGTTCAAATGGCTCTGAGCACTATGGGACTTAACATCTTAGGTCATCAGTCCCCTAGAACTTTAACTACTTAAAGCTAGTTAACCTAAGGACATCACACACATCCATGCCCGAGGCAGGATTCGAACCTGCGACCGTAGCAGTCTCGCGGCTCCGGGCTGCAGCACTAGAACCGCACGACCACCGCGGCAGGCGTTAATAGAAGCTTTTTGATATGTTGTGCTATGTTTTCTCTTTACTGACAAATTGCTTTAGTTGTATTTGGAAATGGATGAATTTGGATAAATAATTTTGTATTGATTTGTTAGTATGGGTAAATGTAATGTTTGCTTAAAAATGTTTACCTGCTACTTTATAACTGCTGATTCACACTTAGGGCTCTTGGTTCATGTTATGGTAAAAGATCGAGTGGGTCCCCTTAAAACGGCAGTAATTTAGCGCGCGAAAATTGCGGTGGGAGCGAGTGAAAAGGTGGAAATGAGAGTCAGTCGGAGGCTAGCTACCGTGCAGTTGGCAGCTAGTGATTGGAAGGTGTATTGTGCAGGTGCCAAGTGAGGCTTTTAGTGTTTGGATTTATTACGCCAAAGCCTCGGGTGGATTAATGGATTTAATACAATGCTGTGTGGACTGAAAGTATTATAAAATCTGATGATCGTCGCCATGAAGAAAATAACAGAGCATTTCGATTCCAACAGTACGTCCATCTCTCCTCATATACTCGCCACCTATATTGCGCGATCACTGTAACAGAGAGGAGGAATCATAGTTTGTAAAGTGATGGATTAGCGCATTTAGCATGTGCAAATACAAGGTAACTCATACCAAAATTTATGTACCTACCCTGATCTGTTCCTCATTACAAAACCTCTCAGGATCCTCTCTCTTCAACAATGATTTACGAGTGCCCAGACTGTGACAAATGATAATCAAAAAGAAAGACAATAATTTGATAATTTTGTTTGAAAGTGAGTGAAAAAGGCTATCAAAAATTACTGTGGATTTTGTTAAAGTTGAAGAGGAGGTAAATGTAGCTTTTGTAAAAACCTCCTAGTGACTGAACTAATTCATTTTAAAGTTTTGTGGAGTTTTAAAATTACTTGTACAACTTCTGGTTTCAAAAGTAAAGAACTATGATGATAATTAGTAGACAGCAATCCATTTTGAGGTTAGCTTTAGAGTAAATGTTCTTAAAGATTGGTTTGAAATGTAATACCTGGTGAACATATTTACTGTAAAATCTGTTATAAAAATGCATACAAAGTGAGCCAATATTTCAGAAGGAGAATTTAAAAAGTTGGCATTCTTTAAATTATTCATGAAATTGTGTTAGTTTGCTTCACGACAGTGGTCAAGAATAAGATCCCCCCCCCCAATTGAAAGTTTCTAAAATTACATAAAGTAACTGCATTAAAGAATATTTTCACTGCTCTTGAAATTTATGTTGAGTTTTGGGACATTGTGTGCTAAAAAGTGTAATATCAGTTTATGAGCATCCATTTACTGTTTTATTCTCACTGAAGGTAAATTTACTATAAATAACATTATCAATGAATACAGTGACTTCTTTGATTTTAAAGAAAAATGTGAACTTTTATGCAGGTGAAATTTAATTGAATTTGTGCCGTGCAGAAAATACCTGACGAAATAAGGTTAGACCCATGCACAATTTCCAATTTAGTATTGCATTTGTTGTGCTAATGAAGTTATTCAGGTTCGACAAAGTACTTAAATTGATGAGTGTAACACTGTCTTTTGTGTTTGTGGGGACAGGCATGTTTTACAGTAAAATAACTGTTAGTATCCACTTTACCAGTTTTTTGCTTGTGATGAGGTTCATTGCACAGCACAGGCTGTGTTTTTCCATTACAACTGTTCACTTTTTCTTTAAAAGAAATGTTACATATTTCCATGCCTAAATAGACTGGCGACCGGTTTCTATTTCATCTGAGCAAGTTTGAGTAGTTAAAACAGTTTTTAAATTGGATCAGTTGACTTCAGTGTGTTTACGTAACTTGAATTTCATGTCCGATAAGCAAAACCGTTTACGCATTTCACGATCAATTGTGCAAAAATCCTCACTCATGGCACAAACAGTGAAGAGTGTGTTGCAGCCGCTATTACGAATTGTGGCTCTTGGGGTCTGGAGAAATGTGGGAGCACGCGAAGCAATGCTAATCCTACGACTTGTCATAGAAGACAGGTTAAAGATTATTACAGAGCAATATCCTTAACATCGGTTTGCCGCAGAATTTTTGAAAATATTCTCAGTTCAAAGATGATAAATTTGTTTGAGACGTAAAAGCTTTTGTCCCGGTTTTGGAAGGAATCGCTCGAACGAAACTCATCTTGCCTTTTCTCGCATGATACCCTGCGATTCATATATAAAAGGCAACAGGCAGATTCCATATTTCTAGTCTCCTGAAAAGGGTCTGACACGGCGCCCTAATACGGACTGTTAACGGAGGTACGAGCATACAGAGTAGTTTCATAGATATGTTGCTGTTTTGTCAAGTTCCTCGAGCGTGGATCCACAATCAGTGCGCAGCGCTATGAAAATACTTTGAAGAAACTGCGACGCGCCCTAAAATCAAAACGCGCAGGAATGATGTCGGAAGGAATAATCCTATTGCACGATAACGCCCGCCCCACACTGCCAATCGGACGAAGGCTACGCCTCGTCGGTTTCGTTGGGAAACACTGTAACATCATATCTATAGTCCAGATCTTCCACTGTGTGGTTTTCACACCTTTGGCGAAATGCAGAAAGATATGGGTGAACGTCACTTTCAGTCGGGCGAGAAGGTGCAAGAATGGGCGAGGTTGTCAATCCGTCAGCAACCGACTGCGTGGCATGAAACTGGAATTGATCATCCCGTCTTCCCGTGGGATTTCTTCCGGTGGGATGAATGTCTTATCACGTGTGATCACTGTTTTTGTATAGAAACATTCGATATTCCCATTGAGGTGGGTGTTTGGTTTCCATTTGTCTGCCCCTTACAGAACCCGGTACTTGGTGCTCGGCAGCGAGTGGCCATCAGAGACGATGTTATCGTCAGAAGTGCCCCAGGGAAATGCCAAAGCACCGCCCATGCTTTCAAACTACATAAATGATCCCACAGACAGGGTGAACAGCAATCTACGGCTGTATGCTGATGATGCTATGGTGAGGGGAAGGTGTCTTCGTTGAGTGACTGAGATAATACAAGTTGGCTTGGATAAAATTTCTGGTTGGTGTGATGAATGACAGCCAACTCTAAATGTAGAAAAATGTAAGTTAATGCAGATGAGTAGGAAAAACAATCCGCTAATATTAGAATACGACATTAGTACCGTGCGTCTATCAAATATCTTGGCGTAACGTTGCAAAGTGACATGAAATGGAACAAATATGTAAGGACTGTAGTAGGAAAGGCGAGTGCTCGACTTCAGTTCACTGGGAGCATTTTAGGAAAGTGCGCTTCATCTGTAAGGGAGACCACGTACAGAACACCATTGTGACCCGTTCTTGAGTACCGCGCAATTGTTTGGGAACGCCACCAGGTTGGATTAAAGGAAGACATCGCAGCAATTCAGAGGCGGGCTGCTAGATTTGTTAGCGGTACGCTCGATCAAAATGCGTGTGTTACGAAGATTCTTCGAGAACTCAAATAGGTATCCAAGGAGGAAGGCGACGTTCTTTTTGAGGAACACTGCTGAGAAAATTTAGAGAACCAGCATTTGTTGCTGACTGCAGAACATTTCTACTGCCGAAAACGTATGTTTCGAATAAGGACCACAAAGATAAGGCAGGAGAAATTGGGGCTCGTACAGAGGCACGTAGACAGTCGTACTTCCATCGTCCTATTAGCGAGAGGAACAGGAAAGGTAATGACGAGTGTGGTATAAGGCACCCTCCGCCATGCGGTGGCTTGTGGAATATGTATGTAAATGTAAGTAGAAAAAAGGTGATCCTATGTTACAGCATTTAGAGGACTTAGATTTTGACAAAACTGACTGAAATGCAGTGGTGAAAATTTTGAGGGTAGCAAGGATAAAGTATGTGGAGCAAAACGTTATTTACAACATTGCAGAAACGAGACTACAATTTCAAGATTCGAAGGACATGAAAGGGAAGTAGTGGTTGAGAAAGAAGTGAGGCAGGGTTGTTATTTGATATGTAGGTTGAACAAGCTGTAAAGGACACAAAAGAAAATTTTGGAGAAAGAATTAAAGTTTAGGGAGAAAGAATAAAAATTTTGAGGTTTGCCAATGATGTTGTAATACTATCACAGAAGGATTTGTAAAAGGATTTGTAAGAGCAATTGAATGGAATAGCTAGTGTCTGATTAGAACTTGAACAGAGTGGATAATATCATGAGAAGAGGTTATAAGATCAATGTATCTAAAGTACGAGGATTATTTGGAAAGTAAGGAACGATCTGCCACGAAATGGAAAATCCAGCGAAAATCTGATGAAGCTTTGCACATATGCGTTGGGCACTGTGACTAGTACGCCCGTAGATGACACCATGTCGCTGTTTTCAGTTCTGAGCTCACAGTAACAACGTAAAGATGGCTAGAAATTAGAATCTCCCGCTATGTATGAGGGCATGGCGAAAGATTTCGCCTGAAGCTATGCAATCCACATAACATAACTGTCATGCGGTTCATTCTACACGACAATTCTTGGCCGCAATGAAGATGCTCTGCTCCTGCAGCGTTCTTGATGGGAAGAGTGTGATCACCCACAATACAGCCCGTAATTGGCTACCCCTGAGGTTCATCTCTACTCAAATGAACCGCTGGCTATGAAGACAAAGAAAACGAGCTGTAGTCTAGAGTAGAAAATTGTCGAAAAGCACTGGCGGCTGTCTTCTATAACGAGGGAATTGAAAAGTTGGTACAACGTTAAGACAGATGTCTTGGCACTGTGGTTTCCATTTCGCATCCTATAGTTCCTTACTTTCCGAATAGCCCTCGTAAAACAAGGGCAATGGAATGAAGTCGAATAAAATCAGGTGATGCTGAGGGAATTAAGACAATGAAAGTAGGAGACGTGTTTTGCTATATGGGAAACAAAATATGTAATAATTGTTGAAATAAAGAGGACGTAGAATGCAGACTGGCTACAGCAAGGAAAGGGAAAGGGTTTTTTTTTGTTTAAAAAAAAGGGGGATTTGTTAAAATCGAATGTAAATTTGAGTGTTAGGCAGTCTTTTCTGAAGTTATTTGCCTGGACTGTAGCCTTGTGTGAAACTGAAAAAGGTGACGAACAGCGGCTCAGATGAGAAGAGACTAGGAACTTTTAAACTATAGCGTTGTAGAACAATGCTGAAGATAAGATGTGTACATCACATAACTAATGATAAGGTACCAAACCGAACTACTGATAAACGAAGTTTATGGCATAACTTGGCTAAAAGAAGGGATCGAATGACAGAACACGTTCTCAGGCAGCAAGGAATTGTCAACTTGATATTGGAAGGGAGAGAGGGAGTGTTTTTGTGTGTGTGTGAGGGGGGGGGGGGGGGGTGCTAAATTAGAGCGAGACCAAAGCATGGATACAGTAAGCATGTTCAAATGGATGAGGCTGCAACAGTTCTTTGGATATCAAGAAATCTGCGCAGGATAGACTAAACTGGAGAGCTGCATCATAAGATTTCGGACTGAAGACCACACCAACAGGTACACGAAGGACAATGCAACAGAACAAGGGGCTGCGTTTTCGGAGGCTGGGAGTGCTGCGTCGACTTAGAAAGAACGGAACCATATCCAGAACGGCAGTAAAAACCATCACCGTCGAGCCCGAAAAGGTTTCACGGGAGAACACCTGGAATCGAGTCGTGATCAATGGCGTCGGTTTCTCTTTACGAACGAGTGCAGAATTTCTACGACTTCTAATTATCCTCGTAGAAGATTCCACGAGTTTAGCAGGGAGGTGGTAGTATCGGGACAAGATCCTCCAACGTATTTTCAGTGACGGTTTCGTCTTTCAAGAATAAGCACACGATCTCACTCTGCGCACCACATGAACATCTCCCTCAAGAAGGCGGGAGTCAACTGCATGGGAAGGCAATGCAGTATTCTCTAACGTAAACCCGACTGAGTGCGCCTGGGAGCAGATGAAGCTTGCAGGACGTTGTCACAAGAACTCCCTTCACACTTTGGACGACCTACGGGAGACTAACGTCGAAGAATGGAACAGTAACGTTGTGAATAGCACACCAGTTAAGATGTAAGCGTGTTACGACATACAGCGGGGAGAAACACTGAAACGAACACACTTCGTACAACGCGATGGCAGTGTAGACACTTTTAGTTTTCCAAGACGACCGGTTTCAACAGTCTTATGCTGCCGACGTCTGCCACGTTACATTACATGAAGTCAAAGCAAAAAAGACATGTAATGTAATATGGCAATTTTATAACAAGGCCAATAAGATGAGATGATGACAGCATAAGATTGTTGAAACCGGTAATCTCGGAATAATAAGTCTAAACTGCGATCGCGACGTACGTAGTGTGTTCACCTTCAGCCATACCGAACGCCCTACAGGATATATCATGTATACCCTATCGTAATGAATGTTACTCTGGGCAGTAGATTTTGATTTTAAACATGTGCCAACATTTGCGTATTTTGGTTAATGTTTCAATTTTTCTTGAGTGGGGTTTAAGGTCATGTAAATCTTTGTAAATGACATCATCATCGCTTCTGACAGTTATAAATTTTTATTAATCAAAAGCACGGTTGAAATTTAGCTATGTTTGCAGTGGAAAGTAGCGAATACTCCAGGATTTTTAAATTTCGCATCTGCTGCAGCACGAAACTGTGTCCACGTGAAATGGCTAGACTGCAACCTTATAAATGACAAATAAACAATTTTAACAGTTAAAGTAAACGATGATTACTTTTAAAAGGTTGTTGTCTTGTTTTTATTTCAGCGTGAAGTTAATTTACCACGAGCTGCGGCATGTCCCAGCAACACATCAGAGTGAACCGGAAAGGTTCTTTTTTGTGTCTATTTATTCCAATTATGTACCAAAATATTTTGCACCAGGTAATTAACTTTAGTGTATGGCGTGCATTTTCAAACCTGGGTACTATTTTGAGTCATACTGAGGCAACCAAGTTGTGCTGAGTCAACATGCCTCTTCGAACAGTCTGAGTGTGGAACTTACGTTTTTACACAAAACGACGAGGCTTTTTTTTTTTTTTGCTTATTGCTTTCTGACTGTACCACAATTACGTATGCTGGATGAATGTGAATGAAAAACTGTTTGTACTCAGGTCTTTAAGAAGATCATCACAGACTATAATTAATAAACACTCCGTATTCACGCCACGAGTGGCCCTCCGGGACCATCCGACCGCCGTGTCATCCTCAGCGGAGGATGCGGATAGGAGGGGCGTGTGGTCAGCGCACCGCTCTCCCGGTTGTAATTATGGTATTCTAGAACGAAGCCGCCACTATTCGGTCGAGTAGCTCCTTAATTGGCATCACGACGCAGAGTGCACCCCGAAAAACGGCAACAGCGCATGGAGGCCCGGCTGATCACCCATCCAAGTGCCGACAACGCCCGACAATGCTTAACTTCGGTGTCTCCCGGGAACCTGTGTATCTACTGCGGCAAGGCCGTTGCCCCTAGAGAATTGATACCTAGAATTAATACCTAGAGTAAAATATTGTCGACACTTTATCAGTTTCATTAGGTTCATTCTACCGTTCTCTGCTCCCTCCTCTAAGCACACAAATGTTTGCAGATACGTTAGTGTGCAAAACTTTTGAGCAGTTTGGTACAGAGTAGCCAAAATAAAAACTGATGCGAGGGTTGCATTCAACCGTAATGAGTCCATCAAAATATCTGAAAGAGGTGGAATGGTCGATTATAGAATTGTCGCCCGTTGGACATATATCTGACCGTGCAACGGAAAATTGCTCAACATCAACTGAAGAGTCGCACTGAGGAGCTACTGCAGAACGAAAAAGTGACAGAAAAAGGCTGAAAACGGCTCCGCGCTGCTCGTGGCACTCCCAGCTCCTGGCGGCTGGAGACAACATCAAGAACACTGTACAGAGCAGCGCACGGCTGATGCTCAGACTGACCTTGGCTCCCATACAGCCCAAGAGGCGCTCCGTGTTGGCCGACGTCCGCTACCGCGCAGCTGACACAACTACCAGGCAGGCAGGGTCGAGAGTAGCAGGCTCCAGATGGCGGGCTACGCCCCCACAGATAGCGTGTGCGTCGTAAACACACAGTGTCGCTCGAAGCGGCGATATTTCGACACTATGCGCAAGCTGTGACAGATTTGTTTTATAACGAGGCACGGACTGCGAGTTAACTACTGCTTTACGACCTTGTGGCCCCCGCCCCCCTCTCCGCATTTCTTCCAGCCTCCCACTCTTCCCTTACTGGAAGGACGCACAGTGCTGTGGTGATCAATACGGCCGGTCGTATCGAGGGGGACCGGAGTTAAAATGTGGAACGTTGCAGGACATAAGACATGAACATGTATACAGTGTTTCACAATTACTATTACAGACTTCTACGGGCTGTAGATGGAACTCTGCAGGAAAACTTTTCATAAGGAACCCATATGCGGAAAAGCACCGTTTGAGTGTAAAATAAATTTGGAGACCGGATAACTTCCAAACCTATCGCTTCACGGTACGCAAGTAACGGAGACAATGATCTCTGTCTTGTGTGCTCTACAGGGACTGCTGCATGTGGCGAGCCTGCTGTTCTTTGCACAAGGTGTGTATCTGCGACGCATGTTACCACTCACAACGTACACAAACCGGGTGTGTGCTGAATAAACGCTGCTGCCGCCAAACTCGTGCAAGGCGATCTTCTTCTACACTACTGGCCATTAAAATTGCTACACCACGAAGGTGACGTGCTAAAGACGCGACAGGAAGAACATGCTGTGATATGCAAATGATCAGCTTTTCAGAGCATTCACACAAGGCTGGCGACGGTGGCGACACCTACAACGTGCTGACATGAGGAAAGTTTCCAACCGATTTCTCATACACAAACAGCAGTTGACCGGCGCTGCCTGGAGAAACGTTGTTGTGATGCCTCGTGTAAGGAGGAGAAATGCGTACATCACGTCTCCGACTTTGATAAAGGTGGGACTGTAGCCTATCGCGATTGCGGTTTATCGTATCGCGACATTGCTGTTCGCGTTGGTCGAGATCCAATGACTGTTAGCATAATATGGAATCGGTGGTTTCAGGAGGGTAATACGGAACGCAGTGCTGGATCCCAACGGCCTCGTATCACTAACTGTCGAGATTACAGGCATCTTATCCGCATGACTGTAACGGATCGTGCAGCTACGTCTCGATCCATGAGTCAACAGATGGGGACAACAACCATCTGCACGAACAGTTCGGCAACTTTTGCAGCAGCATGGACTATCAGCTTGGAGACCATGGCTGCCGTTATCCTTGACGCTGCATCACAGACAGGAGCGCCTGCGATGGTGTACTCAACGACGAACCTGGGTGCACGAATGGCAACATGTCATTTTTTCGGGTGAATACAGGTTCTGTTTACAGCATCGTGATGGTCGCAACCGTGGTTGGCGACATCGCGGTGAACGCATATTGGAAGCTTGTATTCGTCATCGCCATACTGGCATATCAACCGGCGTGATAGTATGGGGTGGCATTGCTTACACGTCTTGGTCACCTCTTTTTCGCATTGACGGCACTTTGAACAGTGGACGTTACATTTCAGATGTGTTACGACCCGTGGCTCTACCCTTCATTCGATCCCTGCGAAACCCTACATTTGAGCAGGACAATGCACGACCGCATGTTTCAGGTTCTGTACGGGCCTTTCTGGATACAGAAAATGTGCGACTGCTGCCCTGGCCAGTACATTCTCCAGATCTCTCACCAATTGAAAACGTCTGGTCAATGGTGACCGAGCAACTTGCTCGTCAAAATACGCTACTCACTACTCTTGATAAACTGTGGTATCGTGTTGAAGCTGCATGGGCATCTGTACCTGTACACGCTATCCAAGCCCTGTTTGACTCAATGCCCAGGCCTATCAAGGCCGTTATTACGGCCAGAACTGGTTGTTCTGGGTACTGGTTTCTCAGGATCTATGCATCCAAATTGCGTAAAAATGTAATCACATGTTATTTGTCCAATGAGTACCCGTTTATCATGTGCATTTCTTCTTGGTGTAGCAATTTTAGTGGCCAGTAGTGTATCACTGTATCTCTATAGGCCCCACAAGGAAAACTTTGTTAGGAGCTAAAGTTGGCGCCTGAGGTGGCCAAGGAGTTGGTCCACCTCGAGGAATCTAAGTCTCACGTCATGTCTGGCAGAGATTTTAGCTGACGACATGTGCAAACGGCATAAGTGTGATATCATGCCGGAACCACATTTGCTGACGGAGTGACGTGACAGATCTTTCAGCAGCAACAGTACATCTTACAGGAATGTCAGCTATCTGGTACCATCTTTCCTGTTTGTATGAGTACCGCCAAACGGGGGATTTGAAACTTCCTGGCACATTAAAACTGTGTAGCAGACCGAGACTCGAACTCGGGGTCTTTGCTTTTCGCGGGCAAGTACTCTACCTCCGAGGTACCCAAGCAGGACTCACGACCCGTCCTCACATCTTCAATTCCGCCAGAACTTCGCCTCCTACCTTCCAAACTGAGCACTTGCCCGCGAAAGGCAAAGGTCCTGAGTTCGAGTCTCGGTCCGGCATACAGTTTCAATCTGCCAGGAAGTTTCATACCAGCGCACACTCCGCTGCAGAGTGAAAATTTCATTCGGGAGATTTGAAAGCTATTCGTCCTGCAAACTTATCCGAACTACACACTTCCGAACACTGGTTCCTTACAAAAACTTTATCTACTAAGTCCCCTCTAGAACCCGTAAAGCCTGTGATAGTAATTGTGAAATACACTGTACAATCAGATGAGAAAAGTAGTGGAATGCCTCCTAATATCGTGTCGCACGTCCTTTTGTCCGGCGTAGCGCAGCAACTCGGCGTGGCATGGAGTCAACAAGTCGTTGGAAGTCCTGTGCAGAAATACTGAGCCACGGTTCCTCTGTAGCCGTCCATAACTGCGCAAGTGTTGCCGGTGCAGGAGTCCGTGCGCGAACTGTCGTCTCGATTATGTCCCATGCAAATTCTATGGCATTGATGTCGGCCATTTCGCTCGAATCGTCCGGAATAGTTTTTGAAACCAATAGCGAACAATTGTGGCCCGGTGACATGGAGCATTGTCATCTATAAACATTCCGCCATTGTTTGGAAACATGAAGTTCGTGAATGGCTGCAAATGATCTCCAACTGCTTGCTCCGATAGCTGAGTGGTCAGTTCAACGGACTGCCACGCCAAGGGGGCCGGGTTCGATTCCTGGCTGGGTCTGGGATTTTCTACGCTCAGGGACTGGGTCTTGTGTTGTCGCAATCATCATCATCTCATCCCCAACGACACGCAAGTCGCCGAAATGGCGTCACATCAAAGGACTTGCACCAGGTGACCGGCCTACCGGTCGGGAGGCCCTAGGCACACGACATTTTATTTCATCTCCACGTAGCCTAACATAACCAATTCCACTCAATGATCGACTCAGTTGGAGCAGAGGACCCAGTCCATTCCATGAGCGCACAGCCGACACCACCAGCTTGCACAGTGGCTTGTTGACAGCTTGTGTCCATGGCTTCGTTGGGTCCGCCACACACTCCAACCCTATCATCAGTTCTTACTGACTGAAATCTGGACTTATCTGACCAGTCCACGATTATCCACTCGTCTAGGTTCAAAATGGTTCAAATGACTCTGAGCAATATGGGACTTAACATCTGTGGTCATCAGTCCTCTAGAACTTAGAGCTACTTAAACCTAACTAACCTAAGGACATCACACACATCAATGCCCGAGGCAGGATTCGAACCTGCTTCCGTAGCGGTCGCGCGGTTCCAGACTGAAGCGCCTAGAACCGCTCGGCCACACCGGCCGACCCACTCGTCTAGGATCCAACCGATATGGTCACGAGCCCAGGAGAGGACTGCAGGCGATGTCGTGCTGTTAGCGAAGGTACTCGCTTCGGTCGTCTGTTGGCATAGCCCGTTAACCCCACATTTTGTCGC
The DNA here is from genome assembly GCF_023897955.1 of Schistocerca gregaria. Taxonomy (NCBI): domain Eukaryota; kingdom Metazoa; phylum Arthropoda; class Insecta; order Orthoptera; family Acrididae; genus Schistocerca; species Schistocerca gregaria. Next base: position 1,062,969,540 of record NC_064920.1, read on the forward strand.
ACTGTTCTAACGGATACTTTTGTCATACGTCCTACATTGATATCTCCTTTTATTTCACATAGTGTTACTTGTCTGTTAACAGTGACAGCTCTACGTAGACTCCGCTGCTACGGGTCGTTTGTGAAAGCCGTCGGCCACTGCGTTGTCCGTGGTGAGAGGTAATGCCTGACATTGGTGTTCTCGGTACACTCTTGATACTATGGATCTCTGAATGTTGAATTACCAAACGATTTTCGAAATACAATGAACCATGCGTCTAGTTCCAACTGCTATTCTGCGTACAAAGTCTGTCAATTCTCGTCAGAAACCTTTTCACATGAATCATCCTAGTAGAAATGACAGCTCCACCAATGCGCTGCCCTTTTATACCTTATTTACGCAATACTACCGCCATCTATTCATCTACATGTTCACAGATACTCCGCAAGCCACCGTACGGAGCGTGGAGGAGGGTATCCTGTACCACTACTAGTCACTAGGGCACTAATAATACTGTATCCGAAATTTACAGGTTTGACCTTCCTATTCATCCGCATCACCTTACATTTTTTCCACATTTAACGCTAACTGCCATCCATCACACCAACTAGAAATTTTGTCTAAGTTGTTTTGTGTCTTCCTACAGTCACTTCACTTCGACATCTTATTGTACACCACAGTATCATCAGCAAACAACAGCAGGTTGCTGCCCACCCTGTTCGCCAAATCATTTATGTGTAGCGACAATAACAGCGGTCCTATCACGTTTCTCTGGGGCATTCCTGACGATACCGTTGTCTCCGATGAATATTCGACGTCGAGGACAACATACTGGGTTTCATTACTTAGAGGAGTCTTCGAGTCACTCACATATATGTGAACTTATTCCATATGCTCGTATCTTCGCTAACAGCCTGCAGTGGGGCACCGTGTCAAATACTTTCCGGAAATCTAGCAATATGGAATCTGCCTGTTACCCTTCTTCCATAGTTCGCAATATATCACGTGAGAAAAGAGAAAGCTGAGTTTTGCACGAGCGATGCTTTGTAAAACCATACTGATTCGTGGATGTAAGTTTCTTAGTCTCAAGAAAGTTCATTATATTCGAACCGAGAATATGTTCGAGGATTCTGCAGCAAACAGAGGTTAGGGATGGTGCTGTGTAATTATGAAGGTCCGTTCTTTTACCCTTCTTATACAGTGGAATCACCTCCGCCTTTTTTCAGTCACTTGGGCCTTTGTGCTAGGCGAGAGATTCACGATAGACCCACGCTAGATAAGAGACCAGTACCATAGAGTACTCTTTGCAAAACCGAATTGGTATTGCATCTAGACGTGGTGATTTACACACATCAAAAAACGTTCTGCATCACCTCGGTTCCGAGAGTTCCGGAACCTGCACATAAAACTGGAATGGAGATAAACATAACATCAATTCCGTCCTATTTATTGCTCCTGAAAACCACATATCGCATGTTGTACCACCACACAGCGAGACTTTCAGAGGTGCTGGTCCAGATTGCTGTACACACCGGTACCTCTAATACCCAGTAGCACGTCCTCTTGCATTGATGTATGCCTGTATTCGTCGTGGCATACTATCAAAATTTCATCAAGGTACTTTCAGTCAGACTGTCCCACTCCTCAACGGCGATTCGGCGTAGATCTCTCAGAGTGGTTGGTGGGTCGCTTTGGTCGAGCGATGTCGTTATCGTGAAGGAAGTCATTCGCAATATGTTCGCTATGAGGGCGCCAATTGTCGTCCAAGAAGACGAATGCAGCGCCAATATGCTGCAGATATGATTGCACTATCGGTTGGAGGAAGGCATTCGCGTATCGTAAAGCCGTTACGGCGCCTTCCATGACCACCAGCGGCGTACGTCGACTCCACATAATGCCGCCCCAACACAACAGGGAGCCTCCACCTTGCTGCACTCTCTGGACAGTGTGTCGAAGGCGTTCAGCGTGACCAGGTTACGTCCAAACACGTCTCCAACTAATGTCTGGTAGAAGGCATATTTGACACTCATCGGTGAAGAGAAGGTGATGTCAATCCTGAGCGATCTATTCGGAATGTTGTTGGGCGTATCTGTACCGCGCTGCATGGTGTCCTGGTTGCAAAGATGGACCTCGTCATGGTCTTCGGGTGTGAAGTTGCGCATCAGACAGGCTATTGCGTACAGTTTGAGTGGTTGCACGAAAAGCATTATTCAACATGGTGGCGTTGCTGTCAGGGTTCCTCCGAGCCATAATCCTTAGGTAGCGGTCATCCACTGCAATAGTAGCCCTTGGACGGCCTAAGTGAGGCATGTCATCGACAATTTCTGTCTCTCTGTATCTCCTCCATGTCCGAACTACATCATTTTGATTCACTCCGAGACGCCTGGAACTTCCCTTGTTGAGAGCCTTTCCTGCCACAAAGTAACAATGCGGACGCTATCGAACCGCGGCAATGACCGTCTAAGCATGGTGGAACTACAGACAACACGAGCCGTGTACCTCCCTCCTGGTGGAATGACTGCAACTGATCGGTTGTCAGACCCCCTCCGTCTAAACGGCGTTGCTCATGCAAGGTTGTTTACATCTTCGGGCCGGTTTAGAGACATATCTGAACAGTGAAAGGGACTGTGTCTGAGATACAACATCCACAGTCAACGTCTATCTTCAGGAGTTCTGGGAACCGCGGTGATCTAAAACTTTTTCTGATGTGTGTATTTACTTTCAAATCTTTCACGTTTCTCTCTACGCCAGGGATGCATATCACTACGTTGTCCATAAGGGGTCTGTCCGATGGTCAAATGACGGTATACTTACACGATTATCCTGTGTGAACGATTTCATGAACGTGAAATTTAAAACTTCGGCTTTCGTTTTGGCATCTTCAACTGCTACACTACACCGTTCAACAAGGGACTGAGTGAAAGCCTTAGACCAGCTTATCGATTTAACGTAAGACCAGAATTTTCTCAGGTTCTCTGCCAGATCTTTTGCTAAGGTGTGACGGTGGTAGTTGTATGCTTCGCGCATACATATTTTCCCATACGTACGAATCTCTACTAGCCTTCGCTTGTCGTCATTTGTACGTTCTCTTTTGAACTGAAAGTGCAAAAACCTCAGCATCTTAGGAATTTCATTATTTAACTATAGTTATCTTTTTCATCATTTATCCATCTACTAGGAACGTAACTCCCCAGACCACGATTTACAATCTGCTTAAACTTTGCCCATAATTCCTGTACACCCGTCTTACTGGAACTTAATGATATCAGTTCACTGTCTAAGAGAGACGGTAACAACTGCTTATCTGCCCTATCTAGCAGTAACATTCTTCTAACCTTCTTGACTGTACATATCGCTATCCCACCTCAGTGTATATATACTCCGCGAGCCACTGTACAGGATACGTGAGAAAGTACATTTTGTCAATATTCTCAATTTTCTGTTGCGTCTGTAACTGAGAGACGGAAAAATGCCCTATACATGCCCTATTGCCTGATTTTGACAACCATTAGGCAATATGCACGACAGTGGCAGCATGATGGTCATACGGTCATATTAGAATATGGGTTCTTTCAGTTTATGGAATTGGCTTTCACGAGATCCACGTCGTCTCTCTTCCAAGGATTCTCCTGTACGTCACCTGAGCATTTCCGTTACACTTTCGTACGACCTATAACGACCTGTTGCGATCATAGGACCACGTCAATGAATTGATTGGACTGTTGTCAAAAGTGCTTGATAAGGTCTCGATTCCCTGAAACAATATTCTGGAACTGGTCGCATTGCACTTTCCAGGAACACTATAAATCTATGTCTTCCATTTCCCTTCCTTAACACTGATTTTACGTGATCGTCCTTTGTCATACTGATTCTCAGTATTAGTCCTTAATGACCCGCCAGGTTAGCCGAGAGCGCTAATGCGCTGCTTCCTGGACTCGGGGGATCGCGCTGGTCCCGGATCGAATCCGTCTGGCAGATTAAAGACGAGGGCCGGTGTGCTGGCCAGTCTGGATTTGGTTTTCAGGCGGTTTTCCACATCGCACTGACTGAATACCAGTCAGGTCCCCATGTCCCGCCTCAGTTACACGACTCGCAGATATTTGAACACTTTCACACTCTTCCATGGCTTACACTAGACGCAGACAGCTGGGGTACACTCGTTCCGTCCTCGGTGCATTCGGGGTGGCGACAGGAAGGGCATCCCGCCATTCCTTAAAATTACCCATGCCAAATCTGACCTTAACCATGCTGACCCTGGGCAAGATGCGGGACAAGCAAAAGAAAGAAAGAAAGATTAGCCCTTAATGCTTATTCGATGTGGCGTACTCGATGTTCACGACTGATCTTATAATCAAATGTTGTTAGGTTATTCCTCTTTGCTGTACGCCGTTTCTTCAATTTACATACATTGAAAGAGAGCTTCTATTCAATACACTAAGCGCAAATTTTGTCGAGTTCTTTCTGCACTTCCATATTCTCGTTTGACGATATTAATTGGCTGTACAAAACTGCATCGCTAGTGGACAATGTTATAATGCTACTAATCGTATCTGATCAATCGTATACGTATATTGAGAAGATTAGCGGTCATTACGCTTCATCGGGCACACCTAATGTTATGTTATGTTATGTTAGCCGGGGACCTAGAAACGACGGAGAGGCTCCGTCCCCGCCGCAGGCACAGTGGTCCATAATCCCACGACGACTACCGCAGTCCACTTCACCCCTCTGCCGCCCCACATAGAACCCAGGGTAATTGTGCGGTTCGGCCCCCGGTGCATCCCCCAGGGAATGTCTCACACCAGACAAGTGTAAGCCCTATGTTTGCGTGGTAGAGTAATGGTGGTGTACGCGTACGTGGATAACGGGTTTGCGCAGCAATCGCCGACATAGTGTAGCTGAGGCGGAATAAGGGAAACCAGTCCGCATTCTCCGAGGCATATGGAAAACCGCCTAAAAACCATCCACAGACTGGCCGGCTCACCGGACCTCGACACAAACCCGCCGGGCGGACTCGTGCCGGGGACCAGGCGCTCCTTCCCGCCCGAAAAGCCGTGGGTTAGACCGCACGGCCAACTGGGCGGGCACGCCTCATGTTAGTTTCATTTCTCTTGAATAACTGGTGTGCAGTATAGCGCACTGGTTTGACCGGTAAGAAACTATCTGCTATCTGCATCTATCGTTTGCAGCGCATCTTGTGTGTATTAAAACAGCAAGAGTGGTTTTTCCTGTCTATTTTTTGAGAGAAGTTTGTCATCGTCCAGGGGCTTTTACATAGACATCCTGTGGATTGCTGTAACAAGCGTGGCAGAGGGAAATTTTCATCGTACCATATATTAAGGTTTATAATCATACCATTGATTGATGCAGCGTGGTACAAAAAAGCCGCTGGTACTCCTGTGGGCGAGTGTTACTAATTTTATCTGCGAGATATCAACAGGACACATATCTAAGCAGCTCGTGGATATTTCCAGTTTCTGCCCTCATAGACGGTTCTTGAAGTCTTGTAAGCGGCTTCTCGCGCCGGTTGTATGACGTCTTTCTTCGAGTGACCGCTAGTTAAGATTTTCAACTTCTCTTTTACACTGTGTTGCCCGTTAAACAAGCTTGTAATATTTCCTGACGCCCTTGTTTGTATATCCTGTAGAGAGCTTCCAGAAACAGATAATTAAGTTCTCGAGAATCAAATACTTATCCTAGAGCAAGATGAATTGACTCAATAAGGACGAGTTTAAGAGTAAGAAATCTGGACAGGAAGAGAAAGGTTATAGAAGAAGAATGATGGAATGGTGTAAAGGCAGAGGAAACTGGAGAATTACCGTAAATGTTCCAACCCGGCCTGATGCTGGGTAAGGTGGAAACGAAGACGACGACGACATATCGGAAAATCGACAACTTTTGGAGGTTCGCCGATGACATTGTAATTCTGTCAGAGACAGCAAAGGACTTGGAAGAGCAGTTGAATGGAATGGACAGTGTCTTGAGAGCAGTATATAAGATGAACATAAACAAAAGCAAAACTTGGATAATGGAATGTAGTCGAATTAAGTCGGATGATGCTGAGGGAATTAGATTAGGAAATGAGACACTTAAAGTAGTAAAGGAGTTTTGCTATTTGGGGAGCAAAATACTCATGATGGTCAAAGTAGAGAGGATACAAAATGTAGACTGGCAATGGCAAGGAAAGCGTTTCTGAAGAAGAGAAATTTGTTAACATCGAGTATAGATTTAAGTGTCAGGAAGTCATTTCTGAAGGTATTTGTATGGAGTGTAGCCATGTATGGAAGTGAAACATGGACGATAAATAGTTTGGACAAGAAGAGAATAGAAGCTTTCGAAATGTGGTGATACAGAAGAATGCTGAAGATTAGATGGGTAGATCGCGTAACTAATGAGGAAGTATTGAATAAAATTGGGGAGAAGAGAAGTTTGTGGCACAACTTGACCAGAAGAAGGGATCGGTTGGTAGGACATGTTCTGAGGCATCAAGGGATCACCAATTTAGTATTGGAGGGCAGCGTGGAGGGTAAAAATCGTAGAGGGAGACCAATAGATGAATACACCAAGCAGATTCAGAAGGATGTAGGTTGCAGTAGGTACTGGGAGATGAAGAAGCTTGCACAGGTTAGAGTAGCATGGAGAGCTGCATCAAACCAGTCTCAGGACTGAAGACCACAACAACAACATGACTGCAGCGAACACTGTGCGCCAAGTCTTTAAATAGTTATAAGATGAACAACTGTGGCTTTTTAAGCTACACTGGGGCGCACCGTATATTACCCCTGTGTCTGCAGCTGACTCTGCGGCCGGCCGCTGTGGCCGAGCTGCTCTAGGCGCTTCAGTCTGGAACCGCGCGACCGCTACGGTCGCAGGTTCGAATCCTGCTTCGGACATGGATGTGTGTTGGGTAGGCTAGGTTTAAGTAGTTCTATGTTCTAGGAGACTGATGACCTCAGATGTCCCATAGTGCTCAGAGCCATTTGAAACACTTGACTCTGCGTAAAGGATAACGTGCTGCAGCCTTCTCTCTGTCAGGAAATTTCCGATCCAGTCACAAACCTTGTTCGATATACCATAAAAACCTATCAGCTTTCGAACGCCTCGATGTGTTACTGTATCAAATGCTCTCCGACACTGTGTAAATACCGAGTTAGCCTGTTTTATTTTGTCCAAAGAGCTGCCGATATCATATATAAAGAGCGCGACTTAAATACCTCGTGATCGATGTTTGTGGAACGCATTGTGATTTCTGTGAAGAAGGCTGTTCTCTTCCGCGTAGGTCCCAGTGTCTGTACGCAGACTTAGTTATGGCGCTGTGCCACAGTCAGATAGGTATTGTTGTATAGGCAGGTTACTAATTACTATACATGTGATGAATTTTATATTTGAATGACGTAGGTATACGAGCTGAACAGAAGAAACGAAGAAATAGTGACCGAAGCGAGATACGAACGAGCGATTACCAATGTCGTGCGTTATTGTTTTTTCCATCTTTGTTTTTCATACTTCATGGAATTGCTACAGAACATGCTCCCCTATTCAAAAATTTCCATCAGCAGGGAATCGAACCTAAATGCAGGATGTGGCAGGTTAGCATTCAACCAAACAACTACATGGCCTGCCGAGAATAACAAACTTCGCTTTCCCATATTAACGGCGTTCATAAAACTTCAAAATCGATTTTCTTGAAAATTTTTCAGAGTTTCATTGAACTGTTCTGGGCGATTCATATATGAGCCCTGAACTTGCCCCTCAGTCTGCAAGATCCGGGCGGTCGCAGAGGGTGGGTTTACTGGTAGCTGGGAGCTCCAACGTCAGGCGCGTAATGGGGCCCCTTAGGGATATGGTAGCAAGAGAGGGGAAGAAAACCTATGTGCACTCCGTGTGCATACATGGGGGAGTCATTTCAGATGTGGAAATGGTCCTTCCGTATGCCTTGAAGGGCACAGGGTACACCCATCTGCAGGTGGTCGCTCATGTCGGCACCAATGATGTGTGTCGCTATGGATGGGAGGAAATCCTCTCTGGCTTCCGGCGGCTATCTGATTTGGTGAAGACTGCCAGTCTCGCTAGCGGAATGAAAGCAGAGCTCACCATCTGCAGCTCGTCGACAGGACTGACTGCGGACCTTTGGTACAGAGCCGAGTGGAGGGTCTGAATCAGAGGTGGAGACGGTTCTGCGACCGTGTGGGCTGCAGATTCCTCGACGTGCGCCATAGGGTGGTGGTGTTTCGGGTTCCGATGGATAGGTCAGGAGTCCACTACACGCAACAAGCGGCTGCACGGGTAGTTGGGGTTGTGTAGCGTGGGCTGGGCGTTTTTTTTAGGTTAGATGGCCTCGGGCAAATACTAAAAGGGCAACAGCCTCAAAGGTTGCGGGGGAAAGTCAGGACATGTGGGGACCAAGCAGCAATCGGTATTGTAATTGTAAACTGTCGAAGCTACATTGGTAAAGTACCGGAACTTCAAGTGGCGACAGAAAGCACCGAAGCTGATATCGTTATACACTCCTGGAAATGGAAAAAAGAACACATTGACACCGGTGTGTCAGACCCACCATACTTGCTCCGGACACTGCGAGAGGGCTATACAAGCAATGATCACACGCACGGCACAGCGGACACACCAGGAACCGCGGTGTTGGCCGTCGAATGGCGCTAGCTGCGCAGCATTTGTGCACCGCCGCCGTCAGTATCAGCCAGTTTGCCGTGGCATACGGAGCTCCATCGCAATCTGGTAGCATGCCGCGACAGCGTGGACGTGAACCGTATGTGCAGTTGACGGACTTTGAGCGAGGGCGTATAGTGGGCATGCGGGAGGCCGGGTGGACGTACCGCCGAATTGCTCAACACGTGGGGCGTGAGGTCTCCACAGTACATCGATTTTGTCGCCAGTGGTCGGCGGAAGGTACGCGTGCCCGTCGACCTTGGACCGGACCGCAGCGACGCACGGATGCGCAGTGCCGTAGGGGACCGCACCGCCACTTCCCAGCAAATTAGGGACACTGTTCCTCCTGTGGTATCGGCGAGGACCATTCGCAACCGTCTCCATGAAGCTGGGATACGGTCCCGCACACCGTTAGGCCGTCTTCCGCTCACGCCCCAACATCGTGCAGCCCGCCTCCAGTGGTGTCGCGACAGGCGTAAATGGAGGGACGAATGGAGACGTGTCATCTTCAGCGATGAGAGTCGCTTCTGCCTTGGTGCCAATGATGGTCGTATGCGTGTTTGGCGCCGTGCAGGTGAGCGCCACAATCAGGACTGCATTCGACCGAGGCACACAGGGCCAACACCCGGCATCATGGTGTGGGGAGCGATCTCCTACACTGGCCGTACACCTCTGGTGATCGTCGAGGGGACACTGAATAGTGCACGGTACATCCAAACCCTCATCGAACCCATCGTTCTACCATTCCTAGACCGGCAAGGGAACTTGCTGTTCCAACAGGACAATGCACGTCCGCATGTATCCCGTGCCACCCAACGTGCTCTAGAAGGTGTAAGTCAACTACCCTGGCCAGCAAGATCTCCGGATCTGTCCCCCATTGAGCATGTTTGGGACTGGATGAAGCGTCGTCTCACGCGGTCTGCACGTCCAGCACGAACGCTGGTCCAACTGAGGCGCCAGGTGGAAATGGCATGGCAAGCCGTTCCACAGGACTATATCCAGCATCTCTACGATCGTTTCCATGGGAGAATAGCAGCCTGCATTGCTGCGAAAGGTGGATATACACTGTACTAGTGCCGACATTGTGCATGCTCTGTTGCCTGTGTCTATGTGCCTGTGGTTCTGTCAGTGTGATCATGTGATGTATCTGACCCCAGGAATGTGTCAATAAAGTTTCCCCTTCCTGGGACAATGAATTCACGGCGTTCTTATTTCAATTTCCAGGAGTGCAGGTACAGAAAGCTGGCTGAAGCCAGACAGAAATTCTGCCGAAATTTTTACAAAGGTACAGACGGTGTTTAGAAAGGATAGATTGCATGCAACCGGTGGTGGAGTGTTTTTCGCTGTTAGTAGTAGTTTATCCTGTAGTGAAGTAGAAGTGGATAGTTCCTGTGAATAATTATGGGTGGAGGTTACACTCAACAACCGAGCTAGGTTAATAATTGGCTCCTTTTACCGACCTTCCGACTCAGCAGCATTAGTGGCAGAACAACTGAGAGAAAATTTGGAATACATTTTCTCAGCATGTTATAGTCTTAGGTGGAGATTTCAATTTACCAGATATAGACTGGGACGCTCAGATGTTTAGGACGGGTGGTAGGGACAGAGCATCGAGTGACATTATACTGAGTGCACATCCGAAAATTACCTCGAGCAATTAAACAGAGAACCGACTCGTGGAGATAACATCTTGGACCTATCGATAACAAACAGACCCGAACTTTTCGACTCTGTATGTGCAGAACAGGGAATCAGCGATCATAAGGCCGTTGCAGCATCGCTGAATATGGAAGTTAATAGGAATATAAAAAAAGGGAGGAAGGTTTATCTGTTTAGCAAGAGTAATACAAGGCAGACTTCAGACTACCTAAGAGATCAAAACGAAAATTTCTGTTCCGACACTGACAATGTTGAGTGTTTATGGAAAAAGTTCAAGGCAATAGTAAAATGCGTTTTTGACAGGTACGTGCCGAGTAAAACTGTGAGGGACGGGAAAAACTCTCCGTGGTACAACAACGTTAGGAAACTACTGCGAAATCAAAGAGAGCTTCACTGCAAGTTTAAACGCAGCCAAAGCCTCTCAGACAAACAAGTAAACGACGTCCAAGTAAGCGTAATGAGGGCTATGCGTGAAGCGTTCAGTGAATTCGAAAGTAAAATTCTATGTGCCGACTTGACAGAAAATCCTAGGAAAATCTGGTCTTACGTTAAATCAGTAAGTGGCTCGAAACAGCATATCCAGACTCTCCGGGATGATGATGGTATTGAAACAGGGGATGACACGCGTAAAGCTCAAATACTAAACATCTGTTTCCAAAGCTGTTTCACAGAGGAAGACCGCACTGCAGTTCCTTCTCTAAATCCTCGCACAAAAGAAAAAATGGCTGACATCGAAATAAGTGCCCAACGAATAGAAAGGCAACTGGAATCACTCAACAGAGGAAAGTCCACTGGACCTGGCGGGATACCAATTCGATTCTACACAGAGTACGCGAAAGATCTTGCCCCCCTTCTAACAGCCGTGTACCGCAAGTCTCTAGAGGAACGGAAGGTTCCAAATGATTGGAAAAGAGCACAGATAGTCCCAGTCTCCAAGAAGGGTCGTCGAGCAGATGCGCAAAACTATAGACCTGTATCTCTGACGTCGATCTGTTGTAGAATTTTAGAACATGTTTTCTGCTCGAGTGTCATGTCGTTTTTGGAAACCCGGAATCTACTCTGTAGGGATCAACATGGATTCCGGAAACCGCGATCGTGTGAGACCCAACTCGCTTTATTTGTTCATGAGACCCAGAAAATATTAGATACAGGCTCCCAGGTAGATGCTATTTTCCTTGACTTCCGGAAGGTGTTCGATACAGTTCCGCACTGTCGCCTGATAAACAAAGTAAGAGCCTACGGAATATCAGACCAGCTGTGTGGCTCGATTGAAGAGTTTTTAGCAAACAGAACACAGCATGTTGTTATCAATGGAGAGACGTCTACAGACGTTAAAGTAACCTCTGGCGTGCCACAGGGGAGTGTTATGGGACCATTGCTTTTCACAATATATATAAATGACCTAGTAGATAGTGTCGGAAGTTCCATGCGGCTTTTCGCGGATGATGCTGTAGTATATAGAGAAGTTGCAGCATTAGAAAATTTCTGCGAAATGCAGGAAGATCTACAGCGGACAGGCACTTGGTGCAGGGAGTGGCAACTGACCCTTAACATAGACAAATGTAATGTATTGCGAATACATAGATAGAAGGATCCTTTATTGTATGATTATATGATAGCGGAACAAACACTGGTAGCAGTTACTTCTGTAAAATATGGGAGTATGCGTGCGGAACGATTTGAAGTGGAATGATTATATAAAATTAATTGTTGGTAAGGCGGGTACCAGGTTGAGATTCATTGGGAGAGTCCTTAGAAAATGTAGTCCGTCAACAAAGGAGGTGGCTTACAAAACACTCGTTCGACCTATACTTGAGTATTGCTCATCAGTGTGGGATCCGTACCAGATCGGGTTGACGGAGGAGATAGAGAAGATCCAAAGAAGAGCGGCGCATTTCGTCACAGGGTTATTTGGTAAGTGTAATAGCGTTACGGAGATGTTTAGCAAACTCAAGTGGCAGACTCTGCAAGAGAGGCGCTCTGCATCGCGGTGTAGCTCGCTCGCCAGGTTTCGAGAGGGTGCGTTTCTGGATGAGGTATCGAATATATTGCTTCCCCCTACTTATACCTCCCGAGGAGATCACGAATGTAAAATTAGAGAGATTAGAGCGCGCACGGAGGCTTTCAGACAGTCGTTCTTCCCGTGAACCTTACGCGACTGGAACAGGAAAGGGAGGTAATGACAGTGGCACGTAAAGTGCCCTCCGCCACACACCGTTGGGTGGCTTGCGGAGTATAAATGTAGATGTAGATGTAGATGAACTTCACATACCTTTTTATTTCATTTCAGTCTTCTGACTGGCTTGAACTGTCCCGCCACAATTTGCTCTCATGTGACAACCTCTTCATCCCACAGTTTCACATGCAACCCACGTTCTCAGTTATGTGCTAGATGCATTCCAATCTCTGCTTTGCCTACAATTTTTACTCTCTACAAAATGTTCAAATGTGTGTGAAATCTTATGGGACTTAACTGCTAAGGTCTTCAGTCCCTAAGCTTACACAATACGTAACCTAAATTATCCTAAGGACAAACACACACACCAATACCCGAGGGAGGGCTCGAACCTCCGCCGGGATCAGCCGCATAGTCCATGACTGCAGCGCATAAGACCGCTGGGCTAATCCCGCGCGGCTACTCTCTACAGCTCCCTCTAGTACCATTGAAGTGAATACACAATTTGTTAACAGATGTCCTACCATCGGATCCCTTCTTGTCAGTGTTTTCCATATATGTCTTCCTAGACGATTCTCTGGAGAACCTCCTCATTCCTTACCATATTAGTTCACCTAATTTTCAACATTCTACTGTAGCACCTCATCTGAAACGCTTCGATTCCCTTCTTTTTCGATTTACTGGCCCGTATCACTAACATCGATTTGCAGTTGGGTTTTGGAACATACACTGTATTCGAACATTATGAAGTACCTACAACAAAACGATTTATTGACACATAGTGAGCACAGTTTCAGAAAATATCGTTCTTGTGAAACACAACTAGATCTTTATAAAAATAAAGTAATAAGTGCTATCGACAAGTGATGTCAAATTGATTCCATATTTTTAGATTTCTAGAAGGCTTTCGACTGCGTTCCTCGCAAGCGTTTCCTAACCAAACTGCGTGCCTACGGAGTATCGCCTCAGTTGTGCGACTGGATTTGTGATTTCCTGTCAGAGAGGTCACAGCTCGTAATAATAGACGGAAAGTCATCGAGTAAAACAGAAATAATATCCGGCGTTTCCCAAGGAAGTGTTATAGGCCCTATATTGTTCCTGATCTGTATTAACGACCTAGGAGACAATCTGAGTAGACGTCTTAAATTGTTTGCAGATGAAGCTGTTATTTACCGTCTTGTAAGGTCATCAGATGATCAAAACGACTTGCAAAATGATTTAGATAAGATATCTGTATGGTGCGAAAAGTGGCAACTGACCCTGAATGAAGAAAAGTTGGAGTTATTCACATGAGGACTAAAAGAAATCGGCTAAATTTCGATTACGCGATAAGTCACACAAATCTGAAGGCTGTAAATTCAGCTAAATACTAAGGCATAACAATTACAAATACCCTAAATTGGAACGATCGCATAGATAATATTGTGGGTAGAGCAAACCAAAGACTGCGATTCATTGGCAGAACACTTAGAGGGTGCAACAGGTCTACTAAAGAGACTTCTTACACCACGCTTGTCCGCCCTATTCTGGAGTATTGCTGTGCGGTGTGGGATCGGCATCAGGTGGGACTGACGGATGTCATCGAAAAAGTACAAATAAAGGCAGCTCGTTTTGTATTATCGTGAAATAGGGGAGATAGTGTCACAGACATGATACGTGAATTGGAGTGGCAGTCATTAAAACAAAGGCGTTTTACGGGATCTTCTCATGAAATTTCAATCACCAGTTTTCTCATCCGATCATCACGATAAAATGAGAGAAATCAGTGCTCGCACAGAAAAATTTAAGTGCTCGTTTTTCAGCGTGCCGTTCGAGAGTGGAACGGTGGATCAAATGGCTCTGCGCACTATGGGACTTAGCTTCTGAGGTCATCAGTCCCCTAGAACTTAGAACTACTTAAACCTAACTAACCTAAGGGCATCAAACACATCCATTCCCGAAGTAGGATTCAAACCTGCGACCGTAGCGGTTGCGCGGTTCCAGACTGTAGCGCCTAGAACAGGTCGGCCATCCAGGCCGGCGTAGAACGGTGGAGAGACAGCTTGAAGGTGGTTCATTGAATCCTCTGCCACGCACTTTATTCTGAACAGCAGAGTAATCAGGTAGATGTAGATGTAGATTTTCCCACAGTCTTTGCTTCAATACCACAAATACGAAAAACTACCAAAATTCGATTGCCTTGTGGGCCCGTTGTCATTAAACTAGTCATGACAAGTGAGTCTACAGCAGCGCCCCTCGCTTGTTGCTCCTGTACGGAGTCTCGTGTGGCACATGTGGTCTTTTTTGTATTGTTTAAATTGTCTGCTGTTCAGCTCAGCACCTAAGCAGTGAAACTGAAGCTGTAAGAGACCATGCTTCTGTTCTTAAACAAAACAAGAAATAGCGCCAAAGCAAAATTCATAGTGGATGTTCTTCACAATGGTAGTATGGTTAATGCTACACACCACACTGCAGAATACTGAGAGAAAAGAAAGATAAAAATGTGACACCCAAACATTTCAAAACATCAACACTCACTTGCCCGATAAAACAAATATGCATCAAACAGTATTTGGAAGACAGTAAATGGAGCCATTTTATTTAATCATTTGTATCTCGTTTTATTTTTTTATTTTTTTCAAGTGGCAAATAACTTCGAAAACTGTTTTGATTGTTCAATACATCACACTTTTTCACTGCCGAAACAATTTTCACAACAAAAGTTTACCTACATACGAGGGGTATTCGAAAAGTAAGGAACTATAGGACGCGAAATGGAAACCACAGGGAAATCCAAACTGTTTTATTTGCAACGGGGAGTTACACCTTCCAGCTATTTCTCTACACAGTCGTTGCTCAGACTTAGACATCTGTTGTAGCGTTGTACCAACTTTCAAACTCCTTCGTTACAGAAGACAACCGCCAGGGCTTTTCGACAATTTTCTATGCTGAACGGCAGCTCGTTGTCTGTGTCAAATTATTGTCTTCATAGACAGCGGTTCATTTCAGCAGAGATGAACCTCGGGGATAGCCAATTAAGGGCTGTATTGTTGGTGATCCAACACTTCTCATCGAAAACGCTGCAAGAGCATCTTCATTGCCCCTGTAGAGTGCTGCCGAGAACTGTCGTGTAGAACGACCCGCATGACAGTTACGTTATGTGGATAGCATAGGTTCAGGCCAAATATTTCGCCAGCCCCTCATACTTGGCGGGAGACGCTAATTTCTAGCCATCTTTACGTTCTCACTGTGAGCTCAGAACTGAAAAGAGCGACATGATGCGATCGACAGGCGTACTAGACACATGTGCCCAACGCATCGGTGCAAAGCTTCATCAGATTTTCACTGTATTTTCCATTTCGCGATCCATCGCTCCTTACTTTCCAAATAACCATCATATACTTATTTACGCACATAATATTTTAACTTTGTCCAGATATTTTAAAACCTAAATCTCTTTTTGCTTTGGAACACTAGCAAGAAGAATACCAGTTCTCGCAGAAACAAAGCAAACAACAACATAAAAACTAAGAAAACAGAACAGCACAAAATCCATCACTGTAGCGTGAGTGAGCGCGACGAGAACAAATAAACTTCGAATGTTAGCAGACGTCCGCACTGCCCCCTGTCTCTGTGCATGCTCAGTCATTGGCATTTTCTTTTTATTTATCTTTTTTTTCGTTAGTCTGCTGACTGGTTTGGCGCGGCCCACCACGAATTCCTCTCCTGTGCCAAACTCGTCACCTCACAGTAGCACTTGCAAACTACATCCTCAATTATTTGCTGGATGCATTCCAGTCTCTGTCTCCCTCTACAGTTCTTACGGTCTACACCTCCGTACAGTGTCATGGAAGTTATTCCTTGATGTCTTAGCAAATGTCTATCATCTGTCCCTTATTCTTCTCAGTGTTTCCGCATATTCGTTTCTATGCCGATTCTGCGGCGAACCTTATCATTCCTCAGCTTATAAGCCCACCTAATTTTTAACATGCTTGTGTGTCACCACGTCTCAAATGCTTCGATTGTCTTCTGGCCCAGCTTTCCCACAGTCTACGTTTCGCTACCACAAAATGCTGTACTGCAAACGCATATTCTCACAAATACCTTCCTGAAATTAAGACCTATGTTTGATGATAGTAGACGTCTCTTCGTCAGGAATGGCCTTTTCGCCAGTCCTAGTCTGCTTTTCATGTCCTTCTTGCTCCATCTGCCTTTGGTTATTTTGCTGCCTAGAAAGCAGAATTGCTTAACTTCGTCTACTTCGTGGTCACCAATTCTGATGTTAAGTTTCTCCCTGTTCTCATTTTTACTAATTATCATTACTTTCATGTTTCTTCCATTTACTCTCACTCCATATGCTGTGCGTTTAGACTGTTCATTCTGTTTACTGTTTCTTGTAATTCTTCTTTACTTTCACTGAGGAGATCAATATTAACAGCGAACTTATCGTTGATATCATTTCACCTTTAATTTTAATTCCATTTATTAATCTTTCTTTCATTTCCATCATTGCTTCTTCGTTGTATAGGTTGAACAGTGGGGTGAAATGGTACATCTCTGTCTTACACCCTTTTGTATCCGAGCACTTCGTTGCGGTCTCCCTCTTATTTTTCCCCCTTCGTTCTTCTACACACTGTATGTATCCCTCTTTCTTTATAGCTTATCCCTATTTTCCTCAAAATTTCAAACGTCTTGCACCGTTTTACATTGTCGAAAACTTTTTCCAAGTCGAGAAATCCTATAAACATGTCTTTATTTTTCTTCAGTCTTGCTTCCATTATCCACCGCAACGGCAAAACTTCCTCTCCGGTGCCTTTATCTTTCGTAAAGTCAACTCAATGGTCATTTAACAGAACCTCAATTTTCTTCTCAATTTTTATGTATATTTTCTTGTCAGGAACTTGGACGCATGTGCAGTTAAACTGTGCGATAATTCTCGCACTTGTCGTCTCTTGCAATCCTTGGAATTTGTACTACGCCCTCGGCACAATCAATTGATCATATACGTCACTAAGCCACTCTTAACGTGGTTGGCAACTGGTTTAGGCGTTCCCCAGACTGGTGCGTATTTATTGGCAGGTGAACTTCGTCGTGGCGGCTGTGCGGGTTTATTAGGTTTCCCACTTGCCCACACTGCAGCAAAATTTACCGATGCGGCACGTGAGCCTGATGACTGGAGCACGCAAGACCGAAATATCTTATGCCATCACTTAATCAAACATCGTCAGACAATGACTATTCTATTGCAATGGTCATCACCATTTTGTTACAAAGAAAGCAAACGATTTTTCTTTTATTTTTAACGCAGTCGTATATCATGTGTTGTAAAATGAAATCCATTTCTGTTTATCGAACTAAGTTTTCTTATGAAACGCTACCCTCCATCTATTAATATCGTTTGAACCATTGCTGCGTGGCCATTCTATTGATGTTTAATTTAAATATTCGCTAGATGTTAATTTCTGAAAAAGTATTGGATTGTGTACTAGGATTTCTCATATACGATCCTCAGTTTGGAATCTGAACTTCAGTTGATGACAGATGTTTACAACATCCCATGATGGCCACTCAATCAAACTTATTACTCCTGGTTAGATATGCTCAAATGCCTTGTATCTGTGTAAAGAGTACAGCTTTACATCGATGAAAATTTTTAGATGGATGCCTAATCCTCTTCATAAGAAGTACTACGAACCTAATTTTGCGTGGAAATTAGGTCACTAGGAGAAGAAATGGGTATCAACGTATGCTGTTCCATATTTGTTGCTATACTTAAAGGATGGTCAAAAGAATCATGTCTTTACAGCCCTCTTGTTTCCATGACTTCGAGAAAACCAGTGGATTACACAACAGATTATAATTTTTTTCTCTCATATGTACTTAAAACCACTCAAAAGCAAAACAGGAACTGTGCAATTTTCCAATTCCCTATCGGCTGCGGTGCATGCTCATCACAGTGAATAGCTACGGTTACCAGTGACTGCTCAAACGTGTCAGTGATTGAACATGAATACTGACAAGACTAGACCACACTTCAAGAATGAATCTTCACTCTGCAGTGGAATGTTCGCTGAGTTCACACTTTCATGTACATTAAAGCTGTGTGACGAACCGGGCTTCCGCGAGCAAGTGCTACACCAAATCACTCGGGAACGACTTACGATCCTCCCTCACAGCTTGAGTTCTGCCAGCACCCCATCTCCCACCTTTGAAACTTTACAGCCTCCTTCTATCTACCTTGTGGAGCTACCAGTCCTCTCTTCCATCTTTCGGAGCACTAATCCCGCAAGGTATGCAGAAGAACATCCGTGAAATTTGGAAAGTAGGAGACGAGGTCCTGGCGGAAGTAAAGCTTCGAGGCCAGGTCGTGAGTCGTGCTTGGGCAGATCAGTCTGTAGAGCACTTGCTGCAAAAGACAAAGGTCCCAGCTTCGAGTCCCGGTTCGTCACACAGTTTCAATCCTCCAGGATGCTTCAAGACCACGGCTGTAGGAAAAATGGCTTACTATGAATTACTGCCTGTGCAGAGGAAATAACATTATCAATTGTACTGGCAAATCAAGAAAGAAAGACGGATGGACCCATTTATATGGACATGTTTCGTCCTCGGTATGAAAAACATCAGAATTTTCACAAAAACAAGTTGGTTATTGATTGACATAAATTTAGAAAAATTCCAGCACTAGAAATTTACGTTCACAGCGCCGGTTTACCTTGATGAGAAACGACTATATTTCTTATGATATCCGTTTACTTTACTACAGTTTAGTAATTCGTGGCCTACATTGTAAACATAAAATGAATTATCGTGATTGTGGTGACTTTCTTATCGAGGGGGTTCGATAAATCGCACATTTATGAAAACAAAAGTCCGATGCGGCCTAAGACCTTCAAGGCAGATCAGCGAAATCAATGGACAGGTGTGTGAATACTGGGCAATTACGTGATTGGGTGTGTATAGGGGCCAGATTCTACTTTCCATAATTCAGTTACACTATCCAAAACGTTATATGCACTTATTTGTAAGATTAACGGCTCAGAAATTATCTAAAATTTCTATAAGAAAAATATTTTACAGTAAATAGTAAATCAAGTGAAAAACACGTATTGAATTTAATTCTTTGGTTGAAAAGAAAGTGTAGAAGCTTTCAAACAGCCCACTAATGCTCCTTCAGAGGAGAGAATGAAAAGTGTAAACAGTTACAGTGTATAATATCTTTTACTGTACCATTCAAACCAGATAGATAATAGCGCTTTCTTTTAGGGCGTTGACTCTGGAACGATATTTACCTGTCTCGTCTTCGAAAGTGTTTCCTTCATGGCTTTCCCATACTTTGCGAAGAACAGTCACAACCTTTTAACTATCACCTTGGAAAAATGAAGTTACTAAATTATTTCCTTGCTCTATAAAATTTCGGGAGGACTGCCGGCTGTTTGTAACTTGGTGGTAAGATATTTCGGCGCAGAGTCTTCTGGCCATCTTCAGGTGAATACTCCCGAGTCGTCCACTGAGCTTCCTGTTCAAGTCCGCAGCTCGTGGTCTAATGGTTAGTGTTGCTGCCTCTCGATTGCTGGGTTCGGGGTTCGATTCCCGGGGACTCGATCTTTGTGTTTTCCTCATCACTTCATCATCATTTGGGAAAATGGCGAGACTGGAAAGAGGAAAGACTGTGAATGTATACGGGCGCTGATAACCATAACGTTGAGAGCCAGAGCCGCACAAACGAAAATCATCATCATTATCATCCCATATTTAAGAACTCGAGGGGACAGGTCTGGCACAGTCTAACGGATGCTTGAGCGCAAGTCCTTCTGCTGTAAGTCTGTACGATGCTTTGTGCGTCCTCCTTGATAAAAGCTCGCCTCTGTGATATCAAAACGATTGTCTTCGCATGGTAAGATTGTAGGACGACACCAACTGCACAGAGCACCAAGTTGTTCTGTAATCGGACTACATGCAGAATTTAAGCGGAAACTGCGTCTCGATTCATAAGGGATTCATACAGTCTTACTGTTATTGATGATTGGGCTCCAAAATTTGACGTATGGGCCAAAACCTTTGTTTCATTATATTTCGTCGAATGGCCAGTGGAAATACAGTGTTCAGCGATAGTGGACTTATTTGCTTGGAGAAGGTGAGTATACCGCTGATGTTCTGCAGCGCGATCGTGCACAGTGCTTCTCGTTTGCCACATTGACCTGCAATCCTGTGAACAAGTGTTTTGCGCAACTCTAAGTCGTCGTTAACGTATCCCAAAGGCGCTGTTATTTTGGAGGGAGGTCGAAAGATTAATTTAACTTTATGTCCTCTTAATGTTCTACCTATTTTAGTTGAAACATTTCCAATACATGGTAGGCAAGCAGTCGTTTTGAAGGCCTTACCCTCTTCCTTGTTCTGTGCTTGTCGAGACGAATATCCGTTGCTCTGGAACACAGGTCGCAGGTGTTCCAGTCGTTTGCAGGCTATCGGCGTCTGAGACGGTTAGTCGATTGTAAATAAAGGTCAGTATTAGTGGCCTTTCGAAACACTTGAATGCCTACTTCTGCCAACGCTCTTACGTTGCACTAAGACGTCTAATAAACCAAGCAAACCATGTTCCTCCAACTCCACAGAAAATTTTATTTTTTCATGTACGGATTTCAGATGTTGGAGGAACATTCGGAGACTGTCCAAACCACGAGGGAAAATTATAAAAAGTGTCATCACCGTATTGCCTAAATACTATTGGTTTTAAAACATCTGAGGAGAGTGTTCGCTCCTTCAAATTCTTCCATAAAAAGGTTGGCCACCAGGAGAGAAACAGTACTCCCCATGGCGACACCGTCAGATTGTTCAAAAAACTCGTTTCTGAAGAAAAAAAATACGTCTAGGATCTTAAATAGGAGAGCTCTGTATACTACTCGTCAGTATTCACCTCAAGATGGCCAGAAAACTCTGCGCCAAAATATCGTGCCAGCAAGTTACAGGCATCCGGCAGTTCTCCCGAAATTTCATAGAACAATCTGTACGCCGAGAAAGTTTTATATTTCACAATTTGTTTGCTTGGAGGTGCATGTGAGTAGATCTGATACGAAATGAGGAGGTAAATCAAAATGCTGAAGCCCATTTCTGATTTAAGTGTGGGCTGTGCGAAGACTATGATGTAAACCAAACTTATCTCTCTTTTCTCTATGTAATTTTTTATATTATTTCCATTTATCAGAAGTAGGCCTAGATTGTATGAGCGTTCCACACAACATCGTTGTGAGCTGGCGAATGCACAGCTTTTTATAACCTTTCTCTATGAAGTAGTCTGGCTGTTTTCCGTAGCGTGCGCCAGGAGACATCGCACTGCTCGGAGTGAAGTACTGCTATCTGGTATCTCGATAACCTTATCAGTCACAGACGGACAGAATGCTTGAGCCGAGCAATAACTCGTATTTAAACCCGCTAATTATCCGCAATCACGGCAACTGAAGGATGTAAGTGATACCAGTGTTCAAAGCTATCTTCTTAATCATGTAAGAGCAAAAAGAAACTGCTTTAGATTAGTCATTAGTTTAACATACTAACAGTTTTAAAATATGCAATGGCATTATCTCAATTTGTATTTAATTACAGATTTTAGCTTCGAGAATAATACTTCTAGACTCATATTCGATACAGAATGCTTATTTCCGACGTAATGATTTTTTATTCATCTTCATGAGGTAAATCTTTCGGTGGCCTAAGCTCGTTTATCAAGGGAACGGATAGCAAAATCAACTAATTCTTCTGAGGAGATGTCTACATGCTGAACATGACTTTCTTTATGGTATGTGTGCGGAAACCTACTTTTTATCTGTGTTGTTAGTGATAATTTTAGTGAAAGTGTTGTATGTTAGAGAGAAAAGGCTTATAGGATGCAGTTCCTATCTATTTTCTTGTTATGTACCACAATTTCAGCACTGTTTCAGTTTTGGAGGGTTGTCTACCTACAAAAAGATGTCGAAAATAATATAACAATTTTCTTTTGTATTACTCCGCCCCCATCTCTCATCATTTCTATTGTCCACCATCATCACCCGCCACATTTTCTATTTTTATGCCCGAGTTGTTTATACACCTCATCTGATAATTGTGTGTATTCTTGATTTCATTACTAACTGTCTGTGCTTCTGTACCTATTTTCTACAAATTTCAGTCTCTTTTCGCGGTCGCACGGTTTGCTCTTCATCATAAGCGTTCCCGCCTCCTTAATACAACGTTCGCACTCCCTGAGAAACACTCAGTCATTCACGATCTCATTCCCATTAATGTCACTTATTTAACAGATAACATTGGCTCCAGTTAGATAAGTGCACCGAAACCTAAGCACAAATTCTTGTATAATACGCACGTCCGTCATTCCAAAAGTCCTTTATTTGTCGTTCATACGCAACAACTGATTTCAAATGGCGTTTGTTATATAAAACATCCTTTCAGTGTTTGAAAATAGGGTGTTCTAGGACTCAACAATAGAATCTCACTTTGCAATGTTCCGTAGTAATTAGGGTCCCTCATGTAGTTTATAGTTTGAGAATCGGATTCCAGTTTTGGTATCTTGAGTTGATTTAAATGCGCAATTCCAGCATTTTTTTTTTGGTACAATGGCCAGAAACTCAATTTTGATTATTATTTATTAAGGGCTCTGTCAACGTTGCGTACAGTTTCTTGGTGGTAACTTGCTGCGAATGTAAATGTTAATTCTGAATCCATTGCATGAATCAGTGGAATTATGCTGTAACAAACACTTGAAATGGAAGCAATAGTTTGAGATTTAACGTTAACGTTCGAAACTAGTCAACACCAAGAAACTCTACGTAATTGTGACAGAAACTTGAATAAATCCTCTACTTCAAATGCTGTACGTATTAATAAATCGCAGTTTTGACCACGGTAAACTGTCGGACACTCGAACTGTACTATCAAAACATACAAAGCATATTATTTAAATGCGCAGTTCGAACATTTTGTTGGTAAAAGGGCCAGAAATTCAATTTCGATTATTATTTATTCAGGATTAGTCATAGTTCTATCATAATTGTACTGCCTGCAATTTTCAAATTCAGATCGAAGCTTCCAGCACTTAACGGAGAAAGTTGCCACTCGACGGTAATAGTGCATTGGCGAAAGTGATGAGATTTTCCACTCACCGACTTCCCTTGGTTTCTACGGTGAAGCATTACCCCATATAATACGGTGCGACGATAAAAGCGGTTGCCGGTGATCACCACTGACCCATTTGCTGCCGAGCAGCGTTTAGTTTCACAGAACAGTCAGAGAATAAATCTGTAATACTGACTAAAACCCGAACCCTGATCTCTGGATCTCTCAGACCCTATCCAAATGAAAACGCTTCCAGCAATATGCGCAGAAACTCTTGTGAATCTGTAAACTGCTTCTACACTGCTGGCCATTAAAACTACAACATCATGAAGATGGCATGCAAAAAACATCAAACATGCTTGCTTGGGTTGGTCCGGGGAACAGTTTTAAACTTCCAAGAAAATTCATTATGCAATGGTTTTATAATTCCGAAATTACACTTCAACTTTGGTTCTTTTGAGAATATCGTGTTATGCCTCTGTAACACAGAGAAACGCTACAGCAGTTGCCAGAACTCTATAGTAGCTGCCAGATTGCGGCAGGGTCAGAATCATGACCAGTCGAGACTGCAGTTTACTATCCTGAGGCACTGCTGGTCGCCTTGGTTGGGATACCGTGAATGTCAAACGAATATAGAATGAATGGGTTCAGAAGGGCCACATTCAACGCTATGCAGGATCTCAATGGCCCCATGAGACTAGCGCTCGACAGGACTAGCATGTTATTCGCTCGGACGTGAAGGATTTTACAGCCGCTTCGAGTTAGGAAATAGGCTTGTTTGGAACAAACTTATCTACACGGACAGTATGCCGACATATTGAGCGCCATGGACGTTAGTAGTCTAAGTATTGTAACAGCTTCCCTTGATGTGGCATCATCAGGAAGAAGTGGTGCGCCCAACGACAATGCAGCACACATGATTGATATTACGTCGTCTTTTCAGACGAATACAGGCTCTGCTCACGCCATGATGGTAGACGCAAGCGTACGTCGAGGTTCCAGGAAAAACTAACGTTGTCAAGCTGCATTCGACATCGCAATACAGCCTCATCACCTACCGTGATGGCATGGGCTGCCACTGTGTACACATCAGGTTCAAATGGTTCTGAGCACTATGGGACTTAACTGCTGTGGTCATAACTTCGAACTACTTAAACCTATCTATTCTAACCACATCACACACGTCCATGCCCGAGGCAGGATTCGAACCTGCGACCGTAGCGGTCGCGCGGTTCCGGACTGTAGCGCCTAGAACCGCTCGGCCACTACTGTCAGCTACAGAACAGGATCACTTCTGGTTGGTACAGGCGGCTATTCATACAACGTTTGTTACCTTAACGACGTGTCAAGGCTCGTAGGTGTGCCATACAATTCGTGGTCTTTGTCACGCTATCTTTCAACAAGATAATGCAAGACAGTATTTTGAGGGTGCTCTTATGACCTGCCCTGGGCAGCATGTTCTCCACATTCCTAAGTCAATGAAAACACCTGGTCATAGGGCTGTCGAGGGACTGAAAAACAGCACTCACCAGCCACTACGACTAACGATCTCTGGAACAAAGTCGAGATACCAGGGAAAGACATACACGAATCTGCCATTCATGCTCATTTACATTGTATGCCCAGTAGGGTTTAAGCTATTGTTGCTGCCGCCAGAGGGGAAACAGATCTATGAACTGAATTTCGTGTCCTGTGTAGCACACCCCACAACGACCAACAATTTTAATCATGTATCCTTCTTACTTTATGTATAAGCACAATAAGGAAAACTGCCGTATTTGCTATTCTTCCCGGTGTTGCAGCTGAAATGGCTAGCGGCGTACTTTCTTGAAATCTCACATCGAACGGTGAAACGCGCTTTGACAACCTAATTTGAAAAGAAAAGTCACCGAGAACGACACGGTAGCATGCAGTTTTAACAACGGTCAATTTTTAGTTACCTGCTGAGTAAGAGATGTTTTGTTTGACAATTTTAGATCTGCGACAAAAGTACAACTGAAAATCTGATTGTCCTCGTATGTGGCCTTTCACGGCATTGCAGTCAGTCACTCTCCGCGCAGCAGACAGGTAGTGACTGCAATGTAATTCGGGTCCGCATCGGAAATCTTTACTAGTGCGGTTGCCGCTTGCAGGTCTTCCTGATGGGCTGCTCAGGCATATCGTAGCCCCTTCAGTTTAGGCAGCTCATACAGCTCAGATCCTCGGGAGCCTACGAGAATTCCAGGCGAAGCTTCACAGCTGATGGGCTGCTCAGGCATATCGTAGCCCCTTCAGTTTAGGCAGCTCATACAGCTCAGATCCTCGGGAGCCTACGAGAATTCCAGGCGAAGCTTCACAGAAAAAAATATCAAATTGCCCGTTAGCGCGTAGAACTATTCACTTGCGCTTAGCACTTGGGCTAATTGCAGTTTATGAAAGCACTGTACGCATCATGGTGCATTTTTACTGTCCGCAGTTGGTGTAAGTACGGGATCCTGATTAGTGGGGTCGCGGGATCCACTTACAGAAATACCAGATACATAACAGTGTGTTGACAGGTGCACAAATTTCAAGTACCAGTGTGTTGTGTCACCAAACTTCTTCTCTTCTTTCCTGTAGTCATAATGTTCAACAGGACCTTAATTTGCTACTCAGCCGGCCTGGGTGGCCGAGTGGTTCTAGGCGCTACAGTCTGGAACCGTGCGACCGCTACGGTCGCAGGTTCCAATCCTGCCTCGGGCATGGATGTATGTGATGTCCTTAGATTAGTTAGGTTTATGTAGTTCTAAGTTCTAGGGGACTGATGACCTCAGCAGTTAAGTCCCATACTGCTCAGAGCCATTTGAACCATTTGAAATGTTTTGTTAGGATTTGCAAACGAGATTTATTTGGAATAATGGATATAAGTAAATACGGATGTAACATCAATGGACGAGTATTTCAGAATAGTAATTCTGGTCTATTTTTGCAGCGAGATCACGTTACTTTATCAGAATCAGTTCAGTTATCTTGTGAAACGTATTATAATTCTCTAATAAACCAGTGTAGAATATTCTGCAGCAGATTTTCAAGGGGACCAAAATCAGAACTGTAACTACGCCATTCCAAAGCGGATGTTGTCACTGAAGCTATCTGTGTGCTAAAAGACTTTATTCCAGATTTTATCGGTACATTCTCAAGATATGCTAATAGCATACTGATAAACCAGACAATCAATTATGACCACAATAAACATCTCGATATACTGAAGTGTACCTTTTCACACATCACCCGCTCTCCTATTTCACTTTTTGGTTGACACTGGATGCATTAAACTCTCATTGTTGTTGTTTTTGTTGCTGTGTCTTCGGTCCTGAGGCTGGTTTGATGCAGCTCTCCATGCTACTCTATCCTTGGCAAGCTTCTTCATCTCCCAGTACTTACTGAAACCTACATCCTTCTGAATCTGCTTAGTGTATTCATCTCTTGGTCTCCCTCTACGATTTTTACCCTCCACACTGCCCTCCAATGCTAAATTTGCGATCCCTTCATGCCTCAGAACATGTTCTACCAACCGGTCCCTTCTTCTTGTCAAGTTGTGCCACGGACTGCTCTTCTCGCCAATTCTATTCAATACCTTCTCATTACTTATGTGATCTACCGATCTAATCATCAGCATTTTTCTGTAGCACCACATTTCGAAAACTTCTATTCTCTTCTTGTCCAAACTATTTATCTCCCATGTTTCACTTCCATACATGGCTACACTCCATACAAATGCTTTCAGAAATGACTTAGTGACACTTAAATCTATATCCGATGTTAACAAATTTCTCTTCTTCAGAAACACTTTCCTTGCCATTGCCAGTCTACATTTTATATCCTCTCTACTTCGACCATTACCAGTTATTTTGCTCCTCAAATAGCAAAACTCCTTTACTACTTTAAGTGTCTCATTTCCTAATCTAGTTCCCTCAGCATCACCCGACTTAATTCGACTACATTCCATTATCGTCGTTTTGCTTTTGTTGATGTTCATCTTATATCCTCCTTTCAAGACACTATCCATTCCGTTCTTCCAGGTCCTTTGCTGTCTCTGACAGAATTACAATGTCATCGGCGAACCTCAAAGTTTTTATTTCTTCTCTTCTTCATGTGGAGAGCCAAATCAATTGTGATGCATGAACTTTCTTTAGACGCAATGTCCCAAGACAGTTGTTTTGGTGTTTCACTTACAACTGGAGCTGAAACAAACTGTTTGTGCTAGATCTGAAACGAACTTAGTCACATGCTACCTATTATCATTGAGTTCCGTTTTCCGCTGGATCGTGCAGCACTGCGTTTCACCTGCGAACGAAAACAGCAGCGCGCCACGTAACGTCTCCGCCACACGTCGCTTCGCAGCGTCAACCGTGGTTGCAAACTTGGCGCGGATGAGAAAACGATGCGTAGCCGCAGATCAGCCAGCCTTACATGTGTTGTTCCATCGGTTAACGCGAGATGACTCTGAACAGGGCCACAACTTCTCACACGGAACGTGAAATGATTCGTGGACGTGGAGTTGGTCGAGTTTTCGGGACGTCATAATACGGAATTCCGTTTTACAGAGCACTCTTGAAGTGTGAAAGGCTAAATAAGAGAAGTCACGGAGAACGTGGAGAAGAACGTGGCAAATGAGATACAGTCGCTCTCTACGCACAAGTAGTAGTCATAAGGCGCCATATTGGATTACATCGTTACCAGCTGAAGCTCTTATTCACTTACGAACATAAATAGTACATCAAATGAAAGAGCAACTCTGACAGTTTAATCTAAGATAATGATGTGGGTTCAAGAAATGAATTAAATTCATTGGTTCAGCCTACATCATGATCGAAGATAAGGTGAAATGAAATATGTGTCAGGAACATCAACTGTTTATGATTTCAAAGTTTTTTTGTACAGCTGGATGCACTACCTGTGTCTTCCGTTACAAAGCGTTCGTGGCAAAGACGATGAGCAGTGAATAGAAAACTTTTTTTATGTTTTACAGCTCGCAAGGACTGAATCTGTAATTACAGTGCAACGCGCGCTCCGTATTAAGTTCCATCATCCAAGTGATAATAACATCTGCAGATGGTATCATCAGTTTGAAGATACCGGCTGTGTTTGCAAAGGGAATAGTACGGTACTACTACGAGTGACTGAAGAACGCGTTGAGAGAGTGAGAGAATCTTTCAAGCGTGACCCCAAGTAATCAGTTCGTAAAGCTAGTTGCGAATTAGGAATTACAGCGACTTCTGTGTGGAGACTTGTAAGGAGACGTTTACAACATTCTTATCGTCTGCAGGTTTTACAAGTTCTGCAGCCTCCGAACTACAGTTTTTCTCCCTATGTGCCATCTTTGCAAAAGAAATGTTTCTGCATAATAAAATTTTTCTTGATCGCGTTGTATTTAGTGAAATCGACGTTTCATTTAAGTGGAAATATGAACACATAATGTGCGCATCTAAGGGTTAGTTACACCCCATGTTACTGCACAGTTTCAGTGAGACTCCCCTAACTTGAATGGAAAGTTTATGGGCTTTTTTTTCTGTGAAGTAACTGTAACTGGTGTTTCGTATCTTGATACACTAAACCTATGTCTCTTTCCTGAACTGTAAGAATCTGAACCACAGAACTGATTTGGCAACAAGATAGTGCGGCTTAAGGTACAGGATTGAGGCAGTTGTTGCGACAATTACTCGACACAATGATCGAGATTGGCGAAGTACTCGCCTATCAACTCGATGTGCGTCGTGTGACGAATGGTGTTCACATTGAATACCTGTATTTAAAAAAAAATAATTGCTCTTTCATTTGATGTACTATTCATATTTGTAAGCCATAAAAACCCGATATTCATTTTGAAACATTCCTATGAATAAATTCTTGTGAATATATGCTGTTTCGAACACCAGTTGCTCATAAAGGCTCCCTCCAAAGCGCGTCGGTTTTGGTGCGATTTATGACAATAAAATGGGAAACGTCATGTTCTTGGTTAGAGAATATTCGTTGGTTGTTTTTGTATTATTACTTGAGTGTTGTCTCATGTACGCCGTTTCCAAACAATGGCGCTTTGAAGATTTATCAGAAACGCGTCGTTCTTGGTGATCTCCACCACACAAAATTTGCTGCAAACGCTAGGAAACTCTCATGTTAACCGATGACATGTTAACGGATGCCATGTTAACCTGTGTCTCTGATTTTATGATATGGTAAAGGCACTTACTGACATTTAATTATAACAGACAGTATCAAGAATTATCGCTGGTTATTTTTGTATTAATACTACAGTGTTATTTCATGTACGCCGTTTCAAAGCAACAGCGCTTTGAAGATTTATCAAAAACGTCCTTTAAACGAAGCTTTTCGGATTACGTTGCTGTGCATGCTAATCAACATGTCAGAAACGAAATTTCATTGACATTAATGAGATCTAACTTCTAATTATTGTTGTTCATAGGTCCGCTAACTGTGACATCAGAGCATTTCTGCTGAAGCTAGAGAGGGTAGTTATTGCAGTTTACAGGAAGTACCAGAAATTAGTGACTTCTATATTAATTTTGTGTATGATGGTTCAAGAAAAAGGATGTTGGTAGATCTCCTAAATTCGTATGATACGATGCAGACTGTGTTTTTTCCAACTAGGGTGCAGGGAAACAGTAGCACAGCCACAGACAGTATTTTTCTATTCATTCTTCATTATTAGATGGGCCTTCTGCTAGTAAAAGGGTGAATGGCCCTTCAGACCATGATGCACAAATTTTAACACTAAAAGCCATTTTTACTCAAACAAATGTTACATATAATTACAAACTATGTAGGACAGTTAATCCATCAGCAATAGAGAGTTTTTTAAACCTCGTCAAGGAACAAGAATGGCAGGATGATAAAATTAAAACCATATGGTCACTTGAGAAGGAAGTGTCTCGTCAGAAGCGCAAGATCGACAATATGAAGTCAGTTCGTAGTAAAAATATTTCTGTTCCTGATAAATGAGACATATGTACAGTGTTTAACACTCCTTTTCTGAGCATTAGTCGTGAATTAAATAAAAATTCAGTTTCTACAGGGAATCTTATGACTTTCTTGGCAAATGCCTTTCCGAGACTGATGTCTGAAACACTCCTCTGTGATACAGACAAGGGGGAGATTGAGTCAATAATTAAATCAATGAAGAATAAGGACTCTCATGGATATGAAGGAGTGACTAGCAGAATATTAAAGTACTGTTAGCCCCATATTTAGCCATATTTGTAATTTTTCCTTTAGGAATGGTCTGTTTCCTGACGATTAAAGTACTCAGTAGTAAAGCCGCTTTATAGAAAGGAAGAAAGGGATAATGTAGACACTTTTAGACCTATTTGTAAGCCATCAGTGTTTGCTAAAGCTATTGAAAATGCTGTGTATGTAAGGATAATTGATCATTTTATATCACATGATTTGCTATCAAATGTACAGTTCGGTTTTAGAAGTCATTTCCCAACTGAAAGTGATATATTCTCTTTTCTCTGTGAGGTACTGAATGGGTTTAACAAAAGCTTTCGAAAGCTAGGCATATTTTTTTATTTAACTAAGGCGTTTGATTATGTTGATCACAAAATATTGCTCCAGAAGATGGGCCATTACGGAATATGGGGAGTAGCTCACAATTGGTTCACCTCTTAACTTAGCAACTGATAGCAAGAGGTCATTATTCACAGTGTTGAGAATGGCTGTGATGTGGGGTCTGAGTGGGGTACAGTCAAATGGGGGGGGGGGGGGGGAGGAGGAGGGGTCCTCAGGGGTCATTGTTGGGGCCACTCCTATTCCTTATTTATTTAAATGATATGTCCTCTAGTATTACAAGTAAGTCTAAACTATTTCGGTTTGCTGATGAAGTTGTGTGCAACATTGGCTCAGTTGCAAATTGCGCCGTTCATGACGTAAGTTCATGGCTTGTGGAAAATAAACTAACGCTAAATCACGGTAAGACTCAGTTTTTACAGTTTCTCACACAATTCAACAAAACTTGACGTTTTGATTTCACAGAATGGGCATATGATTAGTGAAATTTATCAGTTCAAATTTCTAGGTGTTCAGATAGATAGTAAACTGTCATGAAAAGCCCATGTTCAGGATCTTGTTCAAACAGTTAAAGCTCCCATTTTTACTATTCGAACGGTATCTGAAGTAAGTGATCGTTCGACACGAAAATTAATCT
Organism: Schistocerca gregaria; assembly: GCF_023897955.1. NCBI lineage: Eukaryota > Metazoa > Arthropoda > Insecta > Orthoptera > Acrididae > Schistocerca > Schistocerca gregaria. Next base: position 1,063,001,288 of record NC_064920.1, read on the forward strand.
ACTTTGCATTTTCATTCGCGTATGTCGTAAGGTATTCCATTTTGGGGTAACTCTTCCCATTCTAAAACGATATTTTTGGCTCAGAAACGGGCGGTTCGGGCAATAAGTGTTGTAAGTTGACGAGCCTCTTGTCGACAGCTGTTCACGAGTCTGAGTATTTTGACACTGGCCTCTCAATATATATTTTCCTTACAGTCATTTCTTGTTAACAATTTGAGCTTATTCCGAAGAATAAGCAGCTTTCACTCTTGGCGGAAATCAAACCTGCATTTGCATCGGACTTTCTTAACTCTTGTGCAGAAAGGTGTGCAGTATACTGCTGCACCCATTTGCAATAAGCTACCACAAGAATTCAAAAATCATAGCAGTAATCCACGAACTTTCAAATTGGAATTGAAGAGTTTCCTTATGGATCACTCCTTATTTTCTGTCGAGGAGTTCCTTGAAAAATTAAGCTGATTCTTGTTGTACTGTTCATTTCGTTTGCTAAAACGTATGGCTTGACTTTTTTTCGGGTTCATAAACATGCCATTTTTATCTTTTATTACTTTCATCTTGTAATTTCATGTACTGACAGGTTCTATGACCTTGGAGATTTGCTCCTCAATTTGTTCCTACGGAACTTGACGTGTAAATAAATAAATAAATAAAATCTCCTTCCCAGTACTTGAAATGTTCTCCCTAGTCAAATGTGTCGATCTTTCGTTTGCAGTGACATATTGTATGTCTTTTCATGTTAATTCTCCCGGACGTTGCAATTTTTTTCCTTTTTTTATCCGCCCTTTCAAGGAGCTAAGATAAGGTATCTGTAGATATGTCAATATTGGTTAAATGTCATAGAGGAGAAAGGATAATAAGTACCTGCAAGCAACAAAGAAGCGATGTCGAGGTCTGTTTTTTTTCCGACTATAAACTATGGTGAGCTCACTGAGCCCGACCGAGTACAATCGGAAATCGATTCTCGAACAACGGCACTCGGCAGGTGATACATAATCTACGAGTAGTAGAGGCGACGTGCGAGTGCAGCGATCAAGCGAAACACCGCCTTCTCGCCAGTAATCGACAGCGTCACGTCGGCCAGCCCGATTCCTGCCACTGATTGCAGGCTAGCGTTGCAGCAGAGTGGAAGAGCCATTCCCAGTGCGAATGCCTGGGAGTCGACTTAGCACCCAGCTTTCAAAGTTACCAGACAGTTTCTGAGGATTTCTTGATGTAAATTGACGTATGAATAAAGGTTAGATCACTCAAAAGACATATATCTCCTACTGGTGGAGGCAGTGTCTCTACAGTACAGTTTTACCGTTATGTTACGAGTTTCACCGTGGAAACATAAACGTAAGTAATTTTATACACTCCTGGAAATTGAAATAAGAACACCGTGAATTCATTGTCCCAGGAAGGGGAAACTTTATTGACACATTCCTGGGGTCAGATACATCACATGATCACACTGACAGAACCACAGGCACATAGACACAGGCAACAGAGCATGCACAATGTCGGCACTAGTACAGTGTATATCCACCTTTCGCAGCAATGCACGCTGCTATTCTCCCATGGAGACGATCGTAGAGATGCTGGATGTAGTCCTGTGGAACGGCTTGCCATGCCATTTCCACCTGGAGCCTCAGTTGGACCAGCGTTCGTGCTGGACGTGCAGACCGCGTGAGACGACGCTTCATCCAGTCCCAAACATGCTCAATGGGGGACAGATCCAGAGATCTTGCTGGCCAGGGTAGTTGACTTAAACCTTCTAGAGCACGTTGGGTGGCACGGGATACAAGCGGACGTGCATTGTCCTGTTGGAACAGCAAGCTCCCTTTACGGTCTAGGAATGGTAGAACGATGGGTTCGATGACGGTTTGGATGTACCGTGCACTATTCAGTGTCCCATTGACGATCACCAGAGGTGTACGGCCAGTGTAGGAGATCGCTCCCCACACCATGATGCCGGGTGTTGGCCCTGTGTGCCTCGGTCGTATGCAGTCCTGATTGTGGCGCTCACTTGCACGGCGCCAAACACGCATAAGACCATCATTGGCACCAAGGCAGAAGCGACTCTCATCGCTGAAGACGACACGTCTCCATTCGTCCCTCCATTCACGCCTGTCGCGACACCACTGGAGGCGGGCTGCACGATGTTGGGGCGTGAGCGGAAGACGGCCTAACGGTGTGCGGGACCGTAGCCCAGCTTCACGGAGACGGTTGCGAATGGTCCTCGCCGATACCCCAGGAGCAACAGTGTCCCTAATTTGCTGGGAAATGGCGGTGTGGTCCCCTACGGCACTGCGTAGGATCCTACGGTCTTGGCGTGCATCCGTGCGTCGCTGCGGTCCGGTCCCAGGTCGACGGGCACGTGCACCTTCCGCCGACCACTGGCGACAACATCGATGTACTGTGGAGACCTCACACCCCACGTGTTGAGCAGTTCGGCTGTATGTCCACCCGGCCTCCCGCATGCCCACTATACGCCCTCGCACAAAGTCCGTCAACTGCACATACCGTTCACGTCCACGCTGTCGCGGCATGCTACCAGTGTTAAAGACTGCGATGGAGCTCCGTATGCCACGGCAAACTGGCTGACACTGACAGCGGCGATGCACAAATGCTGCGCAGCTAGCGCCATTCGACGGCCAACACCGCGGTTCCTGGTGTGCCCGCTGTGCCGTGCGTGTGATCATGCTTGTACAGCCCTCTCGCAGTGTCCGGAGCAAGTATGGTGGGTCTGACACACCGGTGTCAATGTGTTCTTTTTTCCATTTCCAGGAGTGTATTTTTTACACGAACACGGCGAATAGGTACATAGCATATCTGTTCAAAAATCACTAGAGGTAAAGGTATACTTGAAAAAGAGTGGGATGTATGGGAAGATTTCAGTTAGATTGCGTCATGGTCAGGCAGAGATTTCGAAATCAGATATTGAATTGTAAGGCGTACCTAGGAGTAGATATACTGTCAAATCAGAGTTTAGTATTGAGGACGAGTAGTTCGAAGGTTGAGAGACTAGGCAGGAAGAATGAAAGAAGTGGGATACCGAAATAATAAGGAATGGAGAGAGACGCTTGAGTTCTCCGAGGCTATAGTTACTGCGATAATGAATAGCTCAGGAGATAATTGAGTTGAAGAGGAATGGATATATCTAAAAATGGCAATGATAAGAGTTGGAAAAGAAAACATACGTACTAGGAAGGTAGCTGCGAGGTACCCATGGGTAACAGAAGAAATACTACAATTGATAGATGAAAGAAGGAAGTACAAAAATGTTCAGGGAAATTGGGGAATACAGAAGTACGAGTCACGTAGGAAAGCAATAAACAGGAATAGCAGGGAAGCTAAGGCGAAGTGGCTGCAGGAAAATTGTGTAGAAATCGAAAAGGAAATGACTGTCAGAAGGAGTAGCCTCAGCTTATAGAAAAGTCAAAGAGTACAGTAAAGTTCTCTATGAGTGGGAAGAGTTGTCCCATGACGATATAGGAAGAAACAAGACTCGACTGTGAAGAATCCAGTATTAGAATCAGAATTTAGAAGAGCTTTGGACCACGTAAGATCAAATAAGACAGAAGGGTTAGTCATATTCCATCAGAATTTAGAAAATCAATGGCAAGAAACGACTATACACGGTGGTGTGTATGAGACTAACGTTGTACCATTAGCCTTTCGGGAATACATTATCCACACAATTACGAAGACATCAAGAGATGACAAGTACGAGAATTATCGCACAGTCAACTTAACCGCTCACGCATCCATCTCGCTGATAAGAATAATGTACTGAAGAATGGAAAAGAAAATTGAAGATCTGTTAGACGTCGATCAGTTTGGATTTAGTCGGCAGAGAGGCAATTATGACGTTGCGGTTGATATGGAAGGAAGACTGAAGAAAAGGAACATGACATTTCGTAGCATTTGTTGACGTGGAAAATATGTTCGACAATGTAAAAAGTGCAAGATATTCAAAATTCTGAGAAAAATATGGGTAAGCTATAGGGAAAGGCAGGTAATGTACAATATGAACAAGACCGAAGAGGGAGCAATAAGAGTGGAAGATCAAGAACGACGTGCTCGGATTGGAAAGGATGTAAGATAACCTATATGTCGAAGAAGCAAATGACAGAAATAAAAGACGGCGGGAAAAAAGGCGAAAGGATATCAGTGTTAAGATTCGCTGATGTCACTGCTATCCTCAGTGAAAGTGACGGAGCGAGCCGCTGTGGCCGAGCGCAAGGCGCTACAGCCTGGAACCGCGCGACCGCTACGGTCGCAGGTTCGAATCCTGCCTCGGGCATGGATGTGTGTGATGTCCGCAGGTTCGTTAGGTTTAAGTAGTTCTAAGTTCTAGGGGACTGGTGACCTCAGAAGTTATGTCCCATAGTGCTGAGAGCCATTTGAACCAACATGTAATGTGTTTCATGACATTGACCTGATAAATCGTGAGATATATTGTACAACTACCACTATTTATTTATTTAACTTCTTAGTTCCAACGTAATAGTTCATGTAAATTAAGAACTTTGTATCTCTGATCTCCTACGCTAGATGGCGGTTACTGTGCTATAACTTCTGTTATATTTGATGTCATGTTATTTGTATATTTTTCTTCTTTACTAGTCCTGTAATCTGACCATATAATTTTACCTGATGATTTTTATTCTTGCATGTTTTTTTAAGTTGTTTGAAAATAACATGCCAGTGTATCTTGGGAAGATGTGCATTTCCCCTTTCCTTTTTGCTATACGTTTCTAATGTACAATTTTAAATTAGAAATATTCAATTAATGATTTTCAAGTGCACTTTGGTATTTTGTGGTAATCTCTTGCCAAATAAAGTAATGTTAAGTCTTCACGTGACACATTTCACATAGAGGGCGTTCCGGCTCCCTGTCACACCGAGGTCTGCTGTATAGGTGAATGTAAACAGCGGCTTTTGTTTCCTATTCACTGATCGTTATGTGCAAATTTTTAACTTCCAGCACTGAAGATGATCATTTTGTGATCTAAAATCGATTTTGCTGACAATAAATCATCAAAATTACGGCCAACGCTGGCACAGTTAACTCTGCAGTAACAGTACATCAGCGAACGACATAGTGCTTGGTTGGCACAGACGCTTCCAATGTGGTCAAATCAAATACACCACTTCGACGACTTACGTGTCCAGTAACGAACGGTGGTCCAAGTCCTACATCGGCCCAACGTTGCTTAACTACGCTGATTGGGCGGATACCGGTGTTTCTAAAGTGGCAAGGCTGTTGGCTCAAACAAGTCTGAATGACGATGAGGAACGGGCTCTGTTTCAGGAAACCAAACGAAGGAAACGTATGGCGGCAACGCCTCTGACTGGTCGCCTGCACGTGCGCGAACAACGGCCTGATTGCCTGACTTCAGTGCTTATTAACACGGAAAGGTCGCAACGTATCGAAATTCGTTCATAACACTTACTTCTCTGCATATCCTATCCTGAAACACCCTTACAAGCTTTTCAGACTGTTTCCGACGATCCTACTTGGAAAATAGGTAAATTAGTTACAAACTACGGCGTGTACACACTTTATTCGACATGTAAACGTCGCTACAGAGATTCGGATTTAGGTTATGACATGTTCGATATGCCTGCCATCATTGGCGAAATTCTGCATGAACAGCTGAAGTGTCGGAAATTCGATGCTGTCGATGACCTTGTAAGAGGTCCATAATTAAAGAATTTGTTGCTAGCGCACTCGAGCTGATGTAATTTCGATGTACTGCTCACGCGCTGCCTGCGATATGTAAGCTAGAAGAGAATCTGAGACCAAAGAGAAGTGTTGACTGCAGTTAAGTACTGTGTGTTAGTAGGAGTAAGTTGTTGCTAGCGAGCAGTCGTGTCTGGCGTATCGTGTTGGCTGGGCCGGTCGTGTACAGCGATGGCGGAGTCTGAGCGTTCTAGGATAAGGTAAAAGCAGCCTCGCGCATATGTAGTATTGTTAGATCAAGTCACATGTAAATGTTTAAAAAAATCTGTTAATAATAATCTTTCTCATAAAAAGTAACTTTCGACATTCATCTCAATTTAAAGAATTCACTAATTTCTACAATCCCTGGCCATCCCGATTATTGAAAAGAAAAATCAGTTCTTTCCTTTTATATAAGACAGATCTATCGGCCAGCATTGCACTTAGCTGCGCCAAGAAAATTTCTTATAGAAGAAGATATATACGCGTTATCCGGCGATCTAATTAAGGTAAGATTTTTCGGCCTATTCAGAATGATGTATCAGGGCCATGACGCAGCATTGCTGACGTCCAAAATTTACCAGGTTAAATTGACTGCCAATTATTGAAAGGTTATAAGTGACCCACATTTTTTGATACGTTATGCAATTTTCCTGTTGGTAGGTTATACTGAATGTGAACGACATAATTATATTTTTTTACTGTTGAGAGGTTTAGGAATTTTTCTGTTTTGAGGTTACACTAAATGAGAATATTATTCATATTTATTTTTACTTTTTATGAGAAAGATTATTATTAACAGATTTTTTTTAAAAAACATTTACATGGGACTTGATGTAACAATACTACATATGCGCGAGGCTGCTTTTACCTTATCCTAGAACGCTCAGACTCCGCCATCGCTGTACACGACCGGCCCAGCCAACACGATACGCCAGACACGACTGCTCGCTAGCAACAACTTACTCCTACTAACACACAGTACTTAACTGCAGTCAACACTTCTCTTTGGTCTCAGATTCTCTTACAGCTTACATATCGCAGGCAGCGCGTGAGCAATACATCAAAATTACATCAGCTCGAGTGCGCTAGCAACAAATTCTTTAATTATGGACCTCTTACAACCTCCTGAATGACGTTTCAGCTCAGCAACGGTTTTGGAGTTATTGTCATACACCTTATATTTCATATAGCCCCTGAAAAAGGACTCGTATGTGTTCAGACCCGGAGAATATGGCGGCCAATGGAGGTCCATGCCCCTGCCAGTCGCCTCTGGGTACTCCAGAGCCAGAAAGCGGTCCCAAAAGTGTTCCTGCAGGGCATCAAACACTCTTCTGTTTAGATGGGTAGAGTTCCGTCTTGCATGAAACACGTCTGGTCCAAATCAGGTTCACTTTAGATAACGGGGATTAAATCGGCTTCCAAAACCTTCACGTGTCGTTCGGTTGTCACCGTGCCATCAAGGAATATCTCATCGATTATTCCATGACTGGACATTGCAAACGACACAGTAACCTGCTGATGGTGAAGAAACTTCACGGGCGCGAAATGCGGATTCTCAGTCCCCCAAATGCACCAATTTTGCTTATTGACGAACCCATCGAAATGAAAGCGGTCTTCGTCGCTGAACCAAACCATGCTTGCACATACTAATTCCCATCATGTCCCGCGCCCAACCGTGCAGTTTCAACGTCCGAACGGAAACCGTTCAGAAGTTATGACGATTTTATTTCATATAATTCAATAATTGTCACCCAGCATAAAGGCACAGATATATGTAGGAAAATTAATATTGTCGGTTGCAATAGTTGCGCATAGTGTTTATGCAGCGGTATGACATCTAGTGTACTGACAAATCTAGTCAGACGGTATCGCATTGGTATCAGTAGTACAGTACATAACAAGACATCAATGATTCAGATGCTAGAGGATGGAACTCAGTGTAAAGGTAGTCGGCTGTGTGTGTGTGTGTGTGTGTGTGTGTGTGTGTGTGTGTGTGTGTGCGTGTGTGTCGTTAGATTCGGCGCACTATATTGACAGAACGGAAAATGTGGAGAAAGTAGAAAATTATCTGAGGCGTTGAACCGGTTGCTTTTGCGCAAAGAAAGGGCCACGAACAGTTATTCTACTCTAGTTGTTGCTGATTTACAGTTGCCAGTAACTGCCAGATGTGTACGACAAATTTTGTCAAATGAAAACATGTTGATTTCAAGAAATAACTGCAGAAACTTGGTCTGACACCCAAACACCAACAGGCTACATTGGAGTTTGCTGAAACACATTGTCATGGACTTGATAATAGGATAAATTGAACTTCAATGATGGAAAAAGTTGAATTTAGATAGTCTGCGTGGATATGAGTATGACTGGCATGATCTGCAGCCAGTAAGAATGAGCAGAAATTTTGCTGGTAAAGTGTTATGGTTTGGGCAGCGTTCTGCACTAAAGGTAAATCAAGCATTGCCTAGATGAACACTAAAATGAACTCGAACATGTACACTAAGATGCTAGAGATAATACGAATTACAATGTATGAGTCACAGGGGACGAAAGTCAAGTGTTTGAAATAGAAACTGTATCTGTGCATCTATCTGCACAACAAAAATGTGGTTCGAAGATAAAAGATATCGATGTCTTCCATGGCCTGCACGTAGCCTGGAGCTGAATTCTGTGCAAAACCTGTGCAGAATACTTGCAAGATGTGTTTATGACAAATGCAGGCAAGCTGAGGCCGTATACGAGAGCAATACGGGGAGAGTCGGCGACAGATTTACTGCAAGACTTACAAACCCTAACAAAAACAATGCTGAAAGAATTTTTTGAAGTAATTAGTATGATCGGAAGTTGGACAAAGTACTAACACTGCAGTAACATAACAAATCAGTGAGTGCTTTCATACTAATTTCCACCCAGGAAGTGCAAACACCTTATTTTGTTACTCAAATTATAAATGAAACACCTGCCTCGGGCATGGATGTGTGTGAAGTCCTTAGGTTAGTTAGGTTTAAGTAGTTCTAAGTTCTAGGGGACTTATGACCTCAGCAGTTGAGTCCCATAGTGCTCCGAGCCATTTGAACCATGAATGAAACAAAGCAATTCATAACAAATTCGATACATGTATGTTTCAGACATTTTATTTTACTTGGACAGGAACCCTGCCTTTATGTTAATTTGCACTGCTACATCCTCTCAATCTCTCCGTTCGAATAGGTATCGGGAAAAACAACGGTACTGACCGTCCGTCGTGTCATCCGTAGTCTACTGTCGTCACTGGAGGCGAATATGGAGGGGTGTGAGGTGAGCAGACCGCTCTCCCGGCCGTTGTCAGTTTTCGTTACCGGAGCCGCCACTTCTCAATCAAGTAGCTCCTCAATTTGCCTCACAAGGGCTGAGGGACCCCGCTTGCCAGCAGCGCTCGACAGACCTCACGGTCATCGATCACAGAGCTAGCCAAGGCCGACAGCGCTGAACGTCGATGATCTGACGGGAACCAGTGTTATGCATTGTTGTATATATATACTACGTGCTCAAAAGTATTTGGACACGCCCAGAAACATACGTTTTTCATTTTATGTGCATTTTGCTGCCACCTACTGCCTGGTACTCCATATTAGCGACCTCAGTAGTCATTAGACATCGTGAGAGAGCAGAATGGGGCGCTCCGTGGAACTCCGGACTTCGAACGTCGTTATATGATTGGATGTCACTTGTGTCATACGTCTGTACGCGAGATTGCCATACTACTCAACATCCCAAGATCCACTTTTTCCGAAGTGATAGTGAAGTGGAAACATAGAGGAACACGTACAGCACAGAAGCGTACAGGCCGATCTCATCTGTTGACTCACAGAGACCGCCGATTGTTGAAGAGGGTCGTAATGTGTAATAGGCAGACATCTGTCCATAAAATCATACAGGAATTCCAAACTGCATCAGGGTCCACTGCAAGTACTGACACAGTTAGGCGGGAGATGAGAAAACTTGGATTTCATGGTCGAGCGGCTGCTCATAAGCCACACATCACGCCGGTAAATGCAAAACGGCGCCTAGCTTGGTGCAAGGACCGTAAACATTGGGCGATTAAACAGTGGAGAAACGTCCTGTGGAGTGACAAATCACGGTACACAATGTGGCGATCCGATGGCAGGGTGTGGGTAAGGCGAATGCCCGATGAACATCACCTGCTAGCGTGTGTAGTGCTAACAGTAAAATTCGGAGGCGGTGGTGTTATGGTGTGGTCGTGTTTCTCATGGAGGGGGCTTGCACCCCTTGTTGTTTTGCGTGGCGCCATCACAGCACAGGCACAGGCCTATATATTGATGTTTTAAGCACCTTCTTGCTTCCCACTGTTGAAGAGCAATTTGGTGAAGGCGATTGCATCTTTTAACACGATCGAGTACCTGTTCATGATGCACGGCCTGTGGCGGAGTGGTTATACGACAGTAACATCCCTGTAAGGGAATGGCCTACACAGTGTCCTGACCTGAATCCTATAGAACATCTTTGTGATGTTTTGGAACGCCGACTTCGTGCCAGGCCTCATTGACCGACATCAAAACCTCTCCTCAGTGCAGCACTCCGTGATGAATGGGTTGCCATTCCCCAGCAAACTTTCCACTACCTGATTGAATGTATGCCTGCGAGAGTGGAAGCTGTAATCAAACCTAAGGGTGGGCAAACACCATACCGAATTCCAGCATTACCGATGGAGGGCGCCACGAACTTGTAAGTCATTTTCTGCCAGGTGTCCGGATACTTTTGATCATACAGTGTATAACCAGACAAATAAAAGTGAAGCACCCTGAACATATTGTCAGTTGTCAGTGTCACTTCGAGCATATAAACACCTTAGACTGGTATGCAAATGATTAAAGTCGGAATCACGTAAAAATTTGGGAATTTGTGGTAAGGTCTTATGGAACCAAACTACTTAGGTCATCGGCCCATAAGCTTACGCAATATTTAATCTAACTTAAACTAACTTCGCTAAGAGCAACACACGCATACGTGCCTGAGGGAGGGCTCGAACCTCCGACAGGGGGAGCCGCGCGGACCGTGGCAAAACCCCCAAGACAGCGAGGTTAACCCGTGAGGCTGGAATCATGTGTGTCAGGTTAGGTGCGCTAATGTTGTTCGTGTTTAGTAGGGTCTGTAAGGGTACATAAGGGGCATGGGCTGCGTCTGATTTATGTGTGATTGCAGGTGGAGGATATTCAATCGCCAAATAATTGTTAAAATTCATAATGAAACCTTCAGCCGTCCTTTATTTTGCACAATTTGCTACTACTTTCGGTCAAATGACCATTATCAAGCTACGCTGGTATAAACGGCAGGAAAGTTGTACCATACTTTTTTGTTCAAATTATGGTATAATGTTCCTGCCAGTTATTCCAGCGGAATTTGATATTGGTCATTTGACCGAAACTAGCAGCAAACTGTGCAGAATAAAGTACAGTGGAAGGTTTCACCATGAACTTTTACAAGTGTCTGATCTGAGTGATTACTGTCAATGACACGGAGATGCCTCACACTCATGTGAGACAGCATTACCAGCGCCTGCCATTGTACGATAGAGGTCTTTTTGTGGGTCTCCGACCGGTTGGTTGTAAAATGCAGGTTTGTGGACGGATTCGGATATGGTTGCACCCCAGTGTTGGATGGGAACGTGAGGGTAGGGATACTTGGCAAGTCCTATGAACACGTGTGACCATCACAAGGAAAGATGACCATACAGTGCACCAAGCACATCATGGTCTCTTCATTTATGTCCGGCACCCAATAATCAGAAATGTGTTCCCTGCAAACATCTGTGTCGACTCTCACTATTGGTCTGAGAAAAGCAGCAGCCAGGTAAGGGTGTTATCTTCCATGTGTCATCTGCTGTTAACATCACAAAACAAACGGCTCTGTTCAGTGTGGTGCCATAACTGAGAAGCATGGACTGTTGACGAATGGCGTCGCGCTGTGTTCAGCAATGAATCGCAGTTTTGCACTACCCTATATTACAATCGTCGGCGACTGTGGAGCGATCTGGGAAGAGGTCCCATTCTTCCATTGTTTTGGAGAGGCAGTGCGGTGTTACTGCTGCCACTGTGGTGTGGGGAGCCATCTGTTATTATAGCAGCTTACGAAGCGTGTCAGGGAGCGCAGTGGTTAGCACCTGGACTCGCATTCGGGAGAACGGTGGTTCAAATCCCTGTATGGCCATGCGGCCATCCAGATTTAAGTTATCTATGCTTTCCCAAAATCTCTCCGGGCAGATGCTGGGATGGTTCCTTTGAAAAGGCATGGCCGATATTTTCCCCCATCCTTGAAATAGTCCGAGATTGTGATCTATCTCTAATGACCTCTATGTAGCCTGAAAAACCGTAATCTTTTTAGCAGCTCTCAGCTGGTAATGATTGACGAAACTTTGATAGCACAACGGTACGTCATTGACACCCTGTGTCTCCATGTGTTACTGCTTACGCTATAGTATAGTGGTGCCATTTTCAACACGACAATGCTCGTTCACACGTGGCACGTGTCTCTGTCAACTATCTGCATGATGTTGAGGTATTCCTGTAGCCAGTAAGTTCCCCAGATCTGTTCTCTACAGAACGTGTGTAGGGGCCAGCTCAGACATAAATTCTGTGTCATTGCCTGCATCCACGATATCAAGGACAAGATACAAGATTTGTGGAGCAATTTGCCTCAGGAGAGGATACCGCAGCCTTATGAGAGCCTTCTCAACTGAATCAGTGCTTGCATGCAGGCCAGAATGGATACAACATTGTGTTGATAAGTGGGCTCATAATAAAATAATATGACATAATATACACTCTAAGGTATGAAGTTTAGTTTCCTTCCCTCCTCCAATTCTGGGGGTTTCACATTTTTTGTCAGGGAATATATATGTATTGTAGCCATTTATAAGAAATATAGCATTCAATAATACACTACTCGCCATTAAAATTGCTACACCAAGAAGAAATGCAGATGATAAACGGGTATTCATTGGACAAATATATTACACTAGAACTGATATTTAATTACATTTTCACGCAGTTTGGCTGCATACATCCTGAGAAATCAGGCCTTGATACGCCTGGGCATGGACTCAAACAGATCGTGAATGGCGTGTACAGGTACAGCTCCCCATGCACCTTCAACACGATACCACAGTTCATCAAGAGTAGTGACTGGCGTATTGTGATGAGCCAGTTGCTCGGCCACCATTGAGCAGACGTTTTCAATTGGTGAGAGATCTGGAGAATGTGCTGTCCAGGGCAGCAGTCGAACATTTTCTGTATCCTGAAAGGCCCGTACAGGACCTGAGACATGCGGTCGTGCATTATCCTGCTAAAATGTAGGGTTTCGCAGGGATCGAATGAAGGGTAGAGCCACCGGTCGTAACACATCGGAAATGTAACGTGCACTGTTCAAAGTGCCGTCAGTGCGAACAAGAGGTGACTGAACGTGTAACCAATGGCACCCCATACCATCACGCCGGCTGATACCCCAGTATGGCGATGAGGAATAGATGCTTCCAATGTGCGTTCACCGCGATGTCGCCAAACACGGATGCGACCATCATGATGCTGTAAACAGAACCTGGATTCATCCGAAAAAATGACGTTTTGCGATTGTTGCACCCAGGTTCGTGGTTGAGTACACCATCGCAGGCTCTCCTGTCTGTGATGCAGCGTCAATGGTAACCGCAGCCACGGTCTCCGAGCTGATAGCCTGTGCTGCTGCAAACGTAGCCGAACTGTTCGTGCAGATGGTTGTTGTCTTGCAAACGTCTCCATCTGTTGACTCAGGGATCGAGACGTGGCTGCACGATCCGTTACAGCCATGCGGATAAGATGCCTGTCATCTCGACTGCTAGTGATACGAGGCCGTTGGGATCCAGCACGGCGTTCCGTATTACCCTCCTGAAACCACCGATTCCATATTATGCTAACAGGCATTGGATCTCGACCAACGCGAGCAGCAATGTCGTGATACCATAAACGCCAATCGCGATAGGCTACAATCCGACCTTTTTCAAAGTCGTGAACGTGATGGTACGCATTTCTCCTCTTTATACGAGGCATCACAGCAACGTTTCAGGCAACGCCGGCCAACTACTGTTTGTGTATGAGAAATCGGTTGGAAACTTTCTTCATGTCAGCACATTGTAGGTGTCGCCACCGGCGCCAACCTTGTGTCAATAGTCTAATAAGCTAATCATTTGCATATCACAGCATCTTCTTCCTGTCTGTTAAATTTCGCGTCTGTAGCACGTTATTTCATGGTGTAGTAATTTTAATGGCCAGTAGTGTATGTCGTGGCGCTATGCTTTGGGATCACATGTGAATATTTTCCCACGGCCAAATCGAGACTGCTTTTCTCTATATCAAGGAAGAACACAGTCATGTAACTGATAGGTGGGACGCGCTAACCGCCAATGTAGCTTCCAATCTAAAGGCTTTCATCGGACTGAGCTGTGTAGAGAGTAAGCAGATTGAGGGAGAGAGGCAGACAGGACTACCTTGCTATCAGTCCGCTGCCCTCCGCACACAATAGGGGCTTCCACAGGCAATCCGCTCATCCCACACTGCTACCTGCAGAGCCTCCGCGGCTACCCCGAGGTCAGCCCGCGCAGTAATATTCAATCGCGCGGTGTGGGCCGCCGTCCCCTGTCGTTCTGTGCCGTGCTGCGCTTCGCTGCGAGGCAGATATTGCAGCTGGGTGGCGTCGGTCCAATATCTGGCCCGCCCGCATAGCCGCGCCGCCCGCAGAACTCACCACCACCAGCCAAGCCAGCACGGTGTGGGGGGGGAGGGGTGCGACGGCAGGGGGAGGGGGACGGGGGGCGGGGCTTTCCGTCGCGCAGAGAGGGGGCTCGAGGCGTGCCGATGGAAAGCAGGTAGGCTCTACTCACAACGATTTACTTTATCCCGTGGTATACCGAGTCACTTCATCAGAATGCTGGGATGGTTCCTTCAGCAAGATAATGCCAGACAAATACGACGTTTCAGCACAGACTATTTTACTGTTTTCTTCTTTTCTGTAGGTTCAAATGGTACAAATGGCTCTGAGCACTATGCGACTTTTAACTTCTGAGGTCATCCGTCGTCTAGAACTTAGAACTACATAAACCTAACTAACCTAAGGACATCACACACATCCATGCCTGAGGCAGGATTCGAACGTGCGACTGTAGCGCCTAGAACAGCACGGCCATCCCGGCCAGCTTTTTAAGTAGGGTTTACCCCGTTTGTTCGTACAGGCTCAGCTGTACTAAAGTTTTGGCAATTTTATATTTAACTTTGTGACCAGATGCCTTTCCTATTTCTGTAATCACCAGTTACTTTTCGCGCACGGTATCTTGGCCAATGCGCAGAAATGCATTCTCATTCTCAGCGCTGGATGAATCGCCCCGCCTTCCCCCCCCCCCCCCCCCTCCCCACTGTTTTGAAGGGGTGGGTGCCTCAGTTGCCTGTAGCCTACTGAGTTGTGTAGTTCATCCATTATGAACGAAACTTCTCTGCCCGCCTCGGCAATGCTACAGGCAATGTACAGGCGTGTACATGGCAACTCCACTGCAACTTTTCCAAAAGGATTGAAACTATTTGATATAAGAAAATGATTCTCATACATATCATAGCCTAGAACGTCAGCTTCACGGTAAACTGCATAAAATTTCGTTACCCGTCATAGTTATTGTGATATTTGTATATTGAGTAAGGTATTCTATTGTATGTTAACTGGGGGCCTAGAAACGATTGAGAGGCTCCGTCCGCAGTGGTCCACAACCCCACGACGACTACCGCAGTCCACTTCACTCCTCCGCCGCCCCACACCGAACCACTCTTTCAGGGTTCCTGTGCGGTTCGGCCCCCGCTGGTTACCGTGCCCCCCCCCCCTCCCCCCCCCCCCCCCCACCAGGGGACATCTCACACTAGACGAGACCTCTATGTTTGCTTGATAGAGAAATGGTTGTGAACGTGAACGTGGAGAACTTGTTTGCGCAGCAATTGCCGACATAGAGTAGCTGAAGCAGAATAAGGGGAACCAGTCCACATTCGCCGAGGCAGATGGAAAACCGCCTAAAAACCATCCTCACCGGACCTCGACAGAAATCCACCGGGAGGATTAGTGCGCTCCTTCCCGCCGGAAAGGCGTGCGTTAGACCGTACGGCTAACCAGGCGGACTTAAGTAAGGTACTGCACAAACTAAGAATAATCTGCAATGAAAAATACGGGTCATTTCGTACATGTTAGAGTATACGTTTATTCATCTGTAGTGGAGCTAACGAATCGAATTTTTCTTTTAACTTGAGGGTGAGGTCTACATTTGTCACCAGTTGCAAGCAAATGGATTGTATGTATGGTACTCACTTCTGAACGTGTGCGCAAACGATAGAGTGCACGTGAAAGTTTCAAAACATTCCTCGTGTCTCATAAACGATTCGAGACACCCGAAAGAATTTTTGCCAAATGACAGCTTGTGGAACGGAGAGTATCTTGTGATATTGTATAACATACACTCCGGGAAATGGAAAAAAGAACACATTGACACCGGTGTGTCACACCCACCATATTTGCTCCGGACACTGCGAGAGGGCTGTACAAGCAATGATCACACGCACGGCACAGCGGACACACCAGGAACCGCGGTGTTGGCCGTCGAATGGCGCTAGCTGCGCAGCATTTGTGCACCGCCGCCGTCAGTGTCAGCCAGTTTGCCGTGGCATACGGAGCTCCATCGCAGTCTTTAACACTGGTAGCATGCCGCGACAGCGTGGACGTGAACCTATGTGCAGTTGACGGACTTTGAGCGAGGGCGTATAGTGGGCATGCGGGAGGCCGGGTGGACGTACCGCCGAATTGCTCAACACGTGGGGCGTGAGGTCTCCACAGTACATCGATGTTGTTGCCAGTGGTCGGCGGAAGGTGCACGTGCCCGTCGACCTGGGACCGGACCGCAGCGACGCACGGATGCACGCCAAGACCGTAGGATCCTACGCAGTGCTGTAGGGGACCGCACCGCCACTTCCCAGCAAATTAGGGACACTGTTGCTCCTGGGATATCGGCGAGGACCATTCGCAACCGTCTCCATGAAGCTGGGCTACGGTCCCGCACACCGTTAGGCCGTCTTCCGCTCACGCCCCAACATCATGCAGCCCGCCTCCAGTGGTGTCGCGACAAGCGTGAATGGAGCGACGAATGGAGACGTGTCGTCTTCATCGATGAGAGTCGCTTCTGCCTTGGAGCCAATGATGGTCGTATGCGTGTTTGGCGCCGTGCAGGTGAGCGCCACAATCAGGACTGCATACGACCGAGGCACACAGGGCCAACACCCGGCATCATGGTTTAGGGAGCGATCTCCTACACTGGCCGTACACCTCTGGTGATCGTCGAGGGGACATTGAATAGTGCACGGTACATCCAAACCGTCATCGAACCCATCGTTCTACCATTCCTAGACCGGCAAGGGAACTTGCTGTTCCAACAGGACAATGCACGTCTGCATGAATCCCGTGCCACCCAATGTGCTCTAGAAGGTGTAAGTCAACTACCCTGGCCAGCAAGATCTCCGGATCTGTCCCCCATTGAGCATGTTTGGGACTGGATGAAGCGTCGTCTCATGCGGTCTGCACGTCCAGCACGAACGGTGGTCCAACTGAGGCGCCAGGTAGAAATGGCATGGCAAGCCGTTCCACAGGACTACATCCAGCATCTCTACGATCGTCTCCATGGGAGAATAGCAACCTGCATTGCTGCGAAAGATGGATATACACTGTACTAGTGCCGACATTATGCATGCTCTGTTGCCTGTGTCTATGTGCCTGTGGTTCTGTCAGTGTGATCATGTGATGTATCTGACCCCAGGAATGTGTCAATAAAGTTTCCCCTTCCTGGGACAATGAATTCACGGTGTTCTTATTTCAATTTCCAGGAGTGTAGACATCATTCACATAAATAAAATTATAACTAACGATCATGGCTGTTGAAGTTTTTACTTCTGTTTTGCTAATTTTGGCACAGAGATAAAATGCAAAAAATTCTTGTTTAGTGTTATGTACGAGTTACCACACAATTTTTCATACAGCCATCTATAGCTGGTGTAATGAGAATTAGTATGGGTTTGTCATAACAGAGGTGGAGGACTCACACTTCTATATTTATACTGAGCATGAGCCTGTCGTATCCTCTTCACACTACTCGCCGTCAATTGTTTGGTAAATAGCAAACTGTTACAGGATTTTGTCATGATTGCAGTCAATTTAGCATATTAGTGAGGCGAAATTGTGTGAAATCCGCTGTGTATTGGGAACAGAAGCTAATTTCAACATGGCAAAAAGAGAAACTAAAATTAAAATAAACTCGTCCAGAACACGCCAAGGAGACCCAACGGTACCGACCGGCCGCCTTGTCATCCTCAGCCCATAGGTGTCACTGGATGCGAATATGGAGGAGCATGTGGTCAGCACACCGCTCTCCCGGCCGTACGTCAGTTTCCGAGACCGGAGCCGCAACTTCACAATCAAGTAGCTCCTCACTTTGCCTCACAAGGGCTGAGTGCACCCCGCTTACCAACAGCGCTCGGCAGACCGGATGGTCACCCATCCAAGTGCTAGCCCAGCGCAATAGCGCTTAACTCCGGTGATCTGACTGGAAGCGGTGTTACCACTGCGACAAGGCCTTTGGCAACGTGAGAAATAGTCAAAGACAAAGACAGGCGAAAATAAAGTGTGCCCCCTGTGGCAAATTCAGTGTAATCCTGTACCCACTGTATTCTCAATAATAAACGGCTGACTTGTCGAATTGTTTGTCGTACTAGCATAATATGGTAACATGATCATTTTCAGACTCGGTAGCTGTACTTTCCAAGTTCCGAGGCTTTTGTGTGATGGTTTCAGCGCCCCTGCCGCACTGTCTCGTCTGCAAAGGAGGTCTCTTTACTACTGTTATCTACCTTACACCCCTCCCCGTCCATCTGCGCTGTGGAGGCCATATAACACTGCACGCATTCTACCTAAGGGACGGAAGTCTTGTGTACCAGCTGTCCTGTGTGCGACGGTACGAGCGGCATTCAATAAGTACTGCAACACAGTTTCTTTTCTGAAAGCAGTTGGTGCTATTCAGGATTCCAACACACGATATTATTCTGCACCCCACTCTTTTGGCGGCAACACCCAATTTTTCAGTGTAATCTCCGTTCACTGCAACGGCCTTACCCTCCTTTAATGGGAGGGTATGTATGCCCGTACGGTAGCACTCCACTGGTCATGTCTGAGCACTGAGTAACCTTCCCATCATCCGCGTGCTGCTTCCAGCACAGTGCGTCTTCCATTGGGCGAAATAGATGGAAGTCGGAAGGTGCTAGATCCGGGTGTAGGGTGGGTGAGGAAGAACGGTCCAGTCAAGTTTTGTGAGGTGCTTTCAGATATGCTGACTTATGTGAGGTTTTGATTTGTAACGGAGAAGTTTGTCTGCATTTCCTTAGCGAAGGACAAGCCGAAGTCGTTTCGTCAATTGCCCGAAGGTAGCTCAGTACACTTCAGAGTTGATCGTTGCACAATGAGGGAGGATATAAGACTGTCGTCATGACTTCACCAGCTGAGGGTGCAGAGTTCAAATTTTTCTTCGGAGAGGGGGGAGGGGTGTGAAGCCACTCAGTGGATTTCCGTTTTATTTCTGGTTAGGAGAGATGAACAGCGTCGTAACCCGCAAGTAATTACGCAGAGGTTATGGTCCGGCTCACATTCCTGTCTCGCAAACTAGCACGCTGATAGTTACGCTATACGAGCAGATCACAAGTTTTTTTTTTTTAAATGAACTTACAACCATGAGATGCGGTGATGGGATTAGACCTTCTCTATTTCACTACCTTTCAATTTGACATGTTTATCCCAGACAAAGATGGCTTGGTGGATTCGTTGGTTTTACAGGTCTACATTTTGGCTCTTCAAGAACCGTGCTACCTCTAACATTTATGGAAAGACTTCCAATATTTATGGAAAGGGCTGGAATGCAATGATTTCTTCTTCTGACGAAAAAGGAGGAAGTAACTGGGTCCCAAGTCCGTGCAACACAAGGGGTACAGCAAAATGTGACAGCTCAAAGAAACAGCATGGATGACTGTGTGTCTGTAATTAGCTTTGGCGTTGTCGTCGATCAAAAATACTCTCTTGGACAACTTTCCGCAATGATTCGTTTGGGCAGCCTTCCATAATTTCGTCAGGAGATATCGGTAGCGAACCTGTGATGGCCTATGATCATAATCTATTAACCCCAAAACCACTCAGCATCATCTTGTCTAATGATAGGCCTTCGTCTTTTTTCGTCGGCGGTTGATTCATGTGTTTCCACTGCTTGCTTCGTACTTTTGTTCCTCGGTCGTAGTGACATGTCCCACCACTCGTCAGAGTTGGCCAGATACATGAAACAATGCTCTGCAAAGCACCAACTGTACCAACACAACATCATTCCTCTACCAGTTTCGGTTCATGCAACCACTATCACTGGAAGAAAAGCTGGGCATTGCTTATTTACGTACACATATACTACTGGCCATTAAATTGCTACACCACGAAGATGACGTGCTACAGACACGAAATTTAACCGAGAGGAAGAAGATGCCGTGATATGCAAATGATTCGCTTTTCACAGCATTCACACAAGGTGGCGACACCCACAACGTGCTGACATGGGGAAAGTTTCCAACCGATTCCTCAGACATAAACAGCAGCTGACCGCCGTTGCCTGGTGAAACGTTGTTGTGATGCCTCGTGTAAGGAGGAGAAATGCGTACCAACACGTTTCCGACTTTGATAAACGCCGGATATTAGCCTATCGCGATTGCGGTTTATCGTATCTCGACATTGCTACTCGCGTTGGTCGAGATCCAATGACTGTTAGTAGAATATGGAATCGGTGGGTTCAGGAGGGTAATACGGAACGCCGTGCTGGATCCCAACAGGCATCATATCTTCATGGCTGTAACGGATCGTGCAGCCACGTCTCGATCCCTGAGTCAACAGACGGGGACGTTTGCAAGACAACAACCATCTGCACGAACAGTTCGACGACGTTTGCAGCAGCATGGACTATCAGCTCGGAGACCATTGCTGTGGTTACCCTTGGCGCTGCATCACAGACTGGAGCGCCTGCGATGGTATACTCAATGACGAACCTGGGTGCACGAATGGCAAAACGTAATTTTTTTCGAATGAATCCAGGTTCTGTTTACAGCAACATGATGGTCGCATCCGTGTTTGGCGACATCGCGGTGAACGCACATTGAAAGCGTGTATTCGTCATCACCTTACTGGCGTATCACCCGGCGTGATGGTATGGGGTGCCATTGGTTACACGTCTCGGTCACCTCTTGTTCGCATTGACGGCACTGTGAACAGTGGACGTTACATTTCAGATGTGTTAGACCCGTAGCTCTACCTTTCAAAAAATGGTTCAAATGGCTCTGAGCACTATGCGACTTAGCTTCGGAGGTCATCAGTCGCCTAGAACTTAGAACTAATTAAACCTAACTAACCTAAGGACATCACACACATCCATGCCCGAGGCAGGATTCGAACCTGCCTCCATAGCGATCGCTCGATTCCAGACAGTAGTGCCTAGAACCGCACGGCCACTTTGGCCGGCAAAATGTAGTCACATTTCAGTTCTAGTACAATATATTTGTCCAATGAATACCCGTTTATCATCTGCATTTCTTCTTGTGTAGCAATTTTAATGGCCAGTAGTTTGTTAGTAAAATGGCACTTCACTACGATTTTGCCTCTAACTTAGCCCACACTATATTCATTGGTCATTACAACAACGTGTGTCAGAAGATCACAATCACAAACTTGGAATATGTGTGATCACACTCTTCAGATTACGACTTATATGTTGGCCACGTACTATAGGCAGCATGATTACAATATTTGAAGTTTGTGATAGTGACTGCTGACGTAAGTGGTTATTAATGATAAGCAAATATAGTGTGACCCAAAACAGAGGCA
This sequence comes from Schistocerca gregaria, assembly GCF_023897955.1. Taxonomy (NCBI): domain Eukaryota; kingdom Metazoa; phylum Arthropoda; class Insecta; order Orthoptera; family Acrididae; genus Schistocerca; species Schistocerca gregaria. Next base: position 1,063,022,997 of record NC_064920.1, read on the forward strand.
AATTCATAGTGAAATGGCATTGTTCCGATATGTATGTGTAAATCACCAATGTCCAACTTTATCTTCAGTGAAGATGGTTTATAAACTGAAACCGCTACAGGAATGAAGCTGTGTTGGTACACCTGATGGTTTGTAACACATTATTTGAAGAAGAAACTGACTGTTGCTTCAAGAAAATTACTGGACAGAAACAGATGCAATATTTCGTTGCTGCCTTCGTTCGGCGGGCTTTTTGAATAGGCGAGGGCAGACGAGCGTCCAGCAGACGTCCACCTTTGTCCTACTCCAAATGCTGAAATCTGATTCATAACTGATTTTCAGTTTTCCACGGTCGCCCTGATTGTGATATACCAGTCGTCGAGCACCAGGGCCTCCAATTTTTTTGTGATTACTGATTCTCCACACACAATTGTCACTTACACTTGTTAGACGAGATTGAAAGCGTTTTTGCCGCTAACCACAGAACAATAGGACAGAAAATTGTTGCCGTACACTTCTAACAACTCTGCATGAATTCTTGGATCGCTGTTGTAACCTTAAAATCACAAAACAAATTATCATACGATAAGCCACTTGTACAGTAAACAGGCGGCAGTTTTAAGAGCAGAGGTTCATGAAAAGGAAGCAGTGGATGAGAAGGGAGTGACACGCGGTAGTAGCACGTTATTCAATCTGTACATTGAGCAAGCAGTCAAGGAAACCAAAGAAAATTTTGAGGAGGGATCAAAGTTCAGGGAAAAGAAATCAAAATTATTAGGTTTGCCGATGACACAGTAATTTTGTCAGGGACAGCAAAGGACCTGGAAGAGCAGTTGAACAAAATGGTCAGTGTCTTGAAAGGGATATACATTGAATCGCTAAAGAAACTAATATTAACATGCGTATTCAAATACAGAGATATGTAAACAGGCAACGCTCATAAGAGACAACAGGTGTCTGGCGCAGTTGTTAAGACAGGTTACTGCTGCTCCAATGGCAAGTTATCAAGATTTAAGTGAGTTTGAACGTGGTGTTGTAGTCGGTGCACCAGCGATGCGACACAGTATCTCCGAGCTGGCGATGAAGTGGGGATTTTCCTGTACGACCATTTCATGAGTGACCGTGAATATCAGGAATACAGTAAAACATAAGATCTCCGACATTGTTACAGCCAGGAAACGAGACAAACAGCGACTGAAGAGAATCGTTCAACGTGACAGAAGTGCAGTCCCTCCGCAAATTGCTGCAAATTTCAATGCTGGGCCATTAACAAGTGTCAGCGTGCGAACCATTCAACGAAACATCATCGACATGGGTTTTCGGAACCGAAGGCCCACTCGTGTACGCTTGATGACTGCACGACACGAAGCATTACTCCTCGACTGGACCAGTTAGCATAGACATTTGGGCTGCTGATGACTGGAAACATGTTGCCTGGTCTCACGAATCTCGTTTCAAACTGTATTGAGCGTATGGACTTGTACGGGTATGGATACGGATATGGAGACAACCTCATGAAACCTGAATGTCAGCAGAAGACTGTTGAAGCTGGTGGAGGCTCTATAACCGTGTGGGGCGTGTGCAGTTGGAGTGATATGGGACGCCTGATACGTCTAGATATGTCTCTGACACTCGACAGTATGTAGCCATCCTGTCTGATCACCTGCATCCATTCATGTCCACAGTGCATTCCGACGGACTTGGGAAATTCCAGCAGGACAATGCGACACCCCACACGTCCAGAATTGCTACAGAGTGGCTCCAGGAACGCTCTTATGAGTTTAAACCCTTCCGCTGGCAACCACATTCCCCAGATGTGAACATTATTGAGCGTATTTAGGTTGCCTTCCAACGTGCTGTTCAGAAGAGATCTCCACGCCCTCCTACTTTTACGGATTTATGGACAGCCCTGTAGGATTCTTGGTGTCAGTGCCTTTCAGCACAACTTCAGACTTTAGTCGTGTCCATGCTATTTAGAGTTGCTGTACTTGTGCGAGGTCTCGGGGGCCCTACGCGATATTAGGCAAGTGTATCAGTTTATTTGGCTCTTCAGTGTAAGATGAACATGAACATGAACAAAATTAAAACAATGCTAGTGGAATGTAGTCGAACTGAATAAGGCGATGGTGAGGTAACTGGATAATAAAGTGAGGGTAAAAGTAGTAAATGTGTTTTGTTATTTCGGCAGCTAGCAGTAAAGGAAACAAAAGACAAATTCGGAGTAGGTATTAAAATCCACGGAGAAGAAATAAAAACTTTGAGGTTCACCTATGACATTGTAGTTCTGTCAGAGGCAGCAAAGGACTTGGAAGAGCAGTTGAACGGAATGGACAGTGTCTTAAAACGAGGATATAAGTTGAACGTCAACAAAAGCAAAACGAGGATAATGGAATGTAGTCGAATTAAGTCGGGTATGCTGAGGGAATTAGATTAGGAAATGAGACACTTTAATTAACAAAGGAGTTTTGTTATTTGGGGAGCAAAATAATTGATGATGGCCAAAGCAGGGAGGATATAAAATATAGCCTGAAATGGAAAGAAAAGCGTTTCTGAAAAAGAAGAATTTTTAAACATCAAATACAAACGTAAGTGTTAGGAAGTGTTTTCTGAAGGCATTTGTCTGAAGTGTAGTCTTCTACGGAAGTGAAACGTGGACGACAAATAATTCAGACAGGAACAGAATAGAAGCTTTTTAAATGTGCTTCCGAAGAATGCTGAAGATTAGATGTAAGATAATGTAACCAATGTAGAGATACTGAATAGAAGTGGGGAGACAAGGAATTTATGGGATAACGTGACTAAAGGAAGCACACATCCTGAGAAACAGGGATCACCAGTTTAATACTGGACAGAAGTGTGGGGGGTAAAAGCCGTAGAGGAAGGTTCAAAAATGGTTCAAATGGCTCTGAGCACTATGGGACTTAACTTCTGAGGTCATCAGTCCCCTAGAACTTAAAAGTATTTGAACCTAACTAACCTAAGGACATCACACACGTCCATGCCCGAGGCAGGATTCGAACCTGCGACCTTAGCCTTCGCGCGGTTCCAGACTGTAGCGCCTAGAAACGCTCGGCCACGCCGGCCGGCCGTAGAGGAAGGCCAAGAGATAAATACAGTAAGGAGTTTCAAAATAATTAGGTTCCAGTAGTTATTCAGACTTGAAGAGATTTGCACACCATAGAGTAGCATAGAGAGCTACATGAAACCAGTTTTCGGACTGAAGACCACAGCAACAACACTTTACCAATGTGCTCCCCTAGCGGCGTGCTACGGTACTGTGGCGTCGGGTTGTCAAAGTGTACCACAACTGCAGACAAGTACTAGAAAACAAACAAAAAACGGATTTGTATAAAATCATTTTTGGCGAATACGACCGTTGCAAAGTTGGTCGAAACGTCGCCATTTTAGTTACTACGATGTGTTACACTGACTCGGCCTGATATCCAAAAGGATTTTATTTTAATTAACACTGGTCCCAGAAGACTACGAAGAAATTAATTAATTTCTAGTTCCCCCGACACGTTTGTAATTTCATCATCGCGTTCATCCATAATGCGCGTTGAGCCTGTGAATGGGAGAGAAACTAGGTGGAATTCCACTCATGAGGGACGCATTTCAAAGCTAATATGATTTAATGGCACGGCGCGTAGAACACTTACTAGGGCCTGCCAGAACACAGGAGATATCAATGTAAGACATTTACATCAAAGTCACCACTGAAAATAGTTATTACTTGACGGAAAGATCGTCGCCTTTTGTGGAGTATTATTTTTTTTGTATGTCATTATTGTGCCATAGTTCTGTAATTTTCACGAACACTGAATCGTTCACGGCACTGAAAGCCCACGAAACATTCGCTGGATCCAGTTACAATCTGAATGTGCCACGTTTTCATAAAAATTTAAAATATTTGTGAGTGTTCTCTAATCATGCTAAAATGTGAAGAACAACTCTCTAGAGTCACAAGAAAATGTACAAATTTTGTTTGATTTCTGTACGTTAATTTCTCAGTATTTTCTTTTATTCTGAAGTATGTTACCGCTGAAAAACTTTTTCACTAGGTGCTTTGCCAATAACAGTTAAACTCTAGTGGAGAAAATCTTTGCTGAGCAATTACACTGGAAAAATTTGTTAGTGTAATTGCTGTTGCAGAAGACTTAATTTCCGAAAGTTTCTGACTACGTTCTGTTGGCGGAACACATAGAAGACGCAGTGGATATACTGAAGAGACTGCCTGCACTACGCTTACCCGTCCTGTTACGGAGTATTGCTGCGCGGTATGGTACCTGTAACAGAGAGAATTGATGGAGGACTTCCAAAAAGTTCAAAGAAGGGCATTTCGTTGTATTATGGCGATAGGGGGAAAGAGCGGCACGAATACGAGCAGCTTACTGAGATGACAGTACTAAAACACAGGCTAATACTTTCACGAAATTTCAATCACTAGCTTTCTCCTCCGAATGTGATTTTTTAAAATTTTATTTTTTGGAGTCCGGTCTACCCGAGGGAAGATGATCATCGTAGTAAGATAAGAGAAATCAGAATTCTCATTGAGGTGTTCATTTTCTCACATGGTAATCGAATGTTGAAGAGTAGAAAACAATCCTACTTTCTATTAATCTTGTGCCAAACACCTAAGTGTGACTTCCGTGATCAAAAATATCCGGAAACCTGGCTGAAAATGACTTACAAGTTCGTGGCACCCTCCATCGGTAATGCTAGAATTCAATATGGTGTTGGCCCACCCTCAGCCTTGATGACAGCTTCCACTCTCGCAGGCATACGTTCAGCCAGGTGCTGGAAAGTTTCTTGGGGAATGGCAGCTCATTCTTCATGGAGTGATGCACTGAGGAGAGGTATCGATGTCGGTCGGTGAGGCCTGGCACGAAGTCGGAGTTCCAAAACATCCCAAAGTCAAAATGTATACTTTCGATCACATAGTGTACCTTCATTATACGAGCATGAAGTGTGTTTTACACCACGCTTCGAGAGCTAGGTTTGAGGCCAAGCGTCGTGTTGCACGAACAACGAAATGACTTGTGCTGAGGTCTTCCTGGATTTAAGCGAGTTCTCTCCAGAAACCTGACTCCTTGGGAACGGAGCAGCGTGCGAGGCGTCCTGTTGTTACGCGGTGCATCTAATTTACCCACTATTCCGTCTCTAGGCAGCTTTACAGGAAGTCTGGTGGCTGACGTTGAAGGCACGAATTTGCATTTTTGTACCGTCTTGTTACGTTTCGAAACGCAGGTCTTCCTGGACCCCTGCATGAAAAAAATTCTTTGTATGCACGACAGATGTTCTTGGTACTTCTTACCTCAAGGTACAATCGAATGTCCTCTGTGTCACAGTTAAACTAGGTACTTCCTTGATGAACACTATGACACTTACCCTTAGAAAATTAAGAATTACAGTGCTGGAAAAACTCTTATATTATTTGATACAGAAACAGCTGAGTTAAACTCAACGTACTCAGACAGTTTTCTCTTTACTTATTCTGAATATCACTAAACTGTCACACTATACTTTAGAGCAACGCAGTCTGACTTTCAATAATCCCTACAAAAGAATGGCCCTGACTAACAATAACCTATACCTTTCATGAATCACTTACCTCACAAAAATCTTCGTGACTCGAACTACTGCAATACAGCGAGCGCCAATACTGCCAGCTAAATAAAAGATTCTAACTACTGAAGGCACAAACTACTGGTAGTCATAGTTAGCAAATGAAAGATTTTGTTAGAGAACAAACAATGTATTTATCTTAATAGTGTTCAAAAGTCATATATAAATTCGTGACATCCAGTTTTACAAATTTCCTTTTTCTGATGGATACACGTACATATCGTCCGCTCATAGTAACCTCTGAAAGCTCTGACATCTCTCTCTCTCCACATCCACCACTGCCGGCGGCTCATCTCCAACTGCCCAACGCTACACGCTGTTCACATCGAACTGCCCAACGCCACACTAGCGAATATTCCAACAATGAGTCCAACTAACACAGCGCACACACCGCAGTCAGCGATTTTCATACAGAGCACTATGTGGCGTTACCAACATAAAAACCTAAACAGTCTACTTACAACACCTCCGTCACAAATGTGTGAAGGCAAACCAGACGCACTGCAGTTCCACAAACTATTTGTTCAGTCTTTAGAGACCCGTCAGCGTAAAAGTGTTTAACATCGACTTTTTGCAGTCTGGGGCGTAGGTAATAACAGTCAAATTTTATCCTGTTTCAGAAAGTTGTTTGTTGTATAAAAATGTACACAAAAACTTGCGCGTCGATACTGAAATCTTAGGTTGGCGCCAGTTGTAAGTTGCTAATTCAGCTATTTGCCGGTAGGGGTCTCCCGTGTACAGCCAGCAGTGTGTGCCGAGACGAGAGGGAGACAACGCAACAGCAGAGGCAATTTTCCGTTGTCCGCTACAACCGCTGTAATTCATTGACTACTGCGCGGCGTCATGTCCGTCTATGGTCCGGCAACGGACCTTCTTTGGCCAAAGGTTTTGGGGATGGCACCAGCAGTTTCAAGACGTATGTTATTTATGTAACAGGAAAACTTCAGTTAGGAATCATGTGCTCGTTCAAGACGTACAGTGCGTTCAACAAAGAGTTGATGTCCTATCCACTATGTTCCTGGTGTCGGTGATTGTGTGGTCGGTTGATCTCCTTCCTATCCCTGGTGGATTTCAGCACTTGGAAGCACCTGTGTGTTGAACAGGGATGTGGACCCCTAGAAACTCTGTAGCTGGTTTCCGCATTGAAGTTCAGTACTGGCAACACACTGCGATGTACTGCTGTCGGAAGACAGTTCATCCATCAGTAAACAGTAGGAGGTGAAAGCATGAAACTCGTCAAGTGAAGGCGATCATCTCGAGTGTATCTTCGGCTACTTGACAGAATGTGCTATGAATGCCATCAGTCCCAGTGATCAACTCATGACGACAGCTGGAGAGCTGGCGTATTTAAAGAGAGCTATTCTGAGGCTATGACGCAAAACTTGGTTCATAATGACCCCATGTGTCCTCCTTATTCTGCTATATTCACTTATCAGGAATTTAACTTTAGTGTCAGTTCCTCGCTATGTGCTCTTGTGAAAGAGAGTTTCTTGCAACATGTCTTATGAGCTAAAGAATATGCTTATCTTGCTTCCTTTCATTTTCTGCTGCAGTCTCCTTTCTTCTGAATGCATATCGTCACTCAACACACGGTGTCGTGATGTGTCGACGACTTACTCCACCAGCGACATACTGGCTCACTCCCGCTTCCGTGCCGGCCGGTGTGGCCGAGCGGTTCTAGACGTTTCACTCTGGAACCGAGCGACCGCTACGGTCGGCGTTCGAATCCTGCCTCGGGCATGGACGTGTGTGATGTCCTTAGGCTAGGTAGGTTTAAGTAGTTCTACGTTCTAAGGGACTGATGATCTCCAATGTTAAGTCCCATCGTGCTCAGAGCCATTTCAACCAACCTGCTTCCGTCTCTATATGCGGCATATCTTGAGTCTGCCTGTGGCAATGTGAGTGAGTTATAACAAATTTTCTAATTTATACTCATTACTATTTCGTGGCATAACACGTCATATCAACGCTAGACAATCGAAAACAAGGTAGACAACCTATGCTTCTAAACATCAAGACCGTGAATGATATAACTGCTTTGAAGAGTTTCTAGCAAATAAAAATTAAAGTGTTAAGAAGGCTTTTCTGAAGGTATCTGGAGTATTTCCCTGTATAGAAGGGAAACATGAGGGAAAATCAGTGGAGAATTGAGAGAATGTGGTGCTACAAATGAATGCTGATTATTATATGTGTATGATGTCAAGGAATCGTCAGTTTTGGAGTGAAGGGAAGCGGAGGGGCAAAAATTGTAGAGGAAGACCAAGGAAGGCTTAAGCACAGTAAGCAGGTTCAAATGGATGTAAGCTGCTGCAGTTATCCAGAGACGAAGTGGCTGGCACAGGATAGAGTACTGTGGAGAGCTGCATCAAACCAGTCTTCGTTTTTTTTTTTTTCATTTATTGATTTTCGATTCCCTCCACCTGGGGAGGGGAGAGCTGACAACAGCTTCATACGCTGCTCTACACCGACAGAAAAGTTAAACAAACAATGGTGAGAGAACAAAAAATATATAAAAAGGAGATAAAACGGTGACTTCGTTAAAAACAGTAAAATAGCAGGATGTGGCAGAACGTAAAACACAAAAACATGGCGTTGACGATGCAGATGAAGACACACAGGAAGGAGACAAGCACGGTGACAGTCTGGTTTCTGTTCGCATGAGATAAAAACACAACTAGTGACAGTATGGTGGCTCCAGAATAAGATTTTCACTCTGCGGTGGAGTGTGCGCTGATATGAAACTTCCTGGCAGATTAAAACTGTGTGCCCGACCGAGACTTGAACTCGGGACCTTTGCCTGTGCTCTACCATCTGAGCTACCGAAGCACGACTCACGCCAGGTACTCACAGCTTTACTTCTGCCAGTCCCGAGTTCGAGTCTCGGTCGGGAACACAGTTTTAATCTGCCAGGAAGTTTCAGTATGGCGGCTGTTCGCAACACTGACAGGGTACGTACAACACTGAATACTGACTTATAACAGCATTATAGAGGCGACACGGCGGCAGATGGGGGGGGGGGGGGGGGCGGATAGGGACCTGAACCGATGGAGGGGAAATTGGGGGGAGGAGAGGAAAAGAAAAAAAAGGGGGAGCCGATGGAGTGAGGGGACATAGAAAAAAAGGGTGGTGGTGGTGGTTGTTGGGATGTTTAAGGGGGACTAAACAGCTAAGGTCATCAGTCCCCCAGAAAAAAAAAGGGGGGTTGGGTGGACGAGAGAAGGAGTAGGAAAGGCAGAAGAGGGGAGAGCAAAAGGACTCGGGGGAGAGAAGGGAGGCAGAGAGAGGGTAGGTGGGGTAAAAAAAGCATGGAAAGGGGGAGAGGGAGCCTTGGAAAAGGACAGAGGATGGGAGAGGCAGATGACGATCAGAGTTGATAGGAGGGATAAATGGAGGGAGAGAGGGCATCATCTGGGAGGAGCAGTCGAAGGAAGGCACCTTGGGAAAGAAGATGAAGGTGGAGAGTAGGTGGGACATAATGGTGAAGGCGGGGGTTGAGAGGAGCAACCAAGGGTTGAGGGGGATCAAAGCAGTGGGAGGTGTAGAGGACGTGGATATGTTCGAGGAATAGGAGCAGATGGGGGAAAGGACCAGTCTTCAGGTTGAAGACCACAACTTTATCAAAAAGTATTATGTCGTTTTTAATCTAGAGAACTGAGATGTAAAAACAGCTTTCGAATTTTATACAATATACAGGGTGATTATAATTAAAGTTAAACTTTCAGACGCTGTAGAAATAACAACACAGGTCAGAATGAAGTCAAATTGCAACGGAATATTAGAGGAGATGGGGAAAAGGTATGCCAGAAGAAGAAAAATAGTGTGAAAATTGATCAATAGATGGCACTGCATGAGTCAGAATACGTAAATGAAACTACCTGCCATGTGCACGACCCATTGTGGTTGGTATAAATACGCCGGGTACACGGCTTTTCCTCCTTTCGCGTCTGCGACGTTCGCCATGACTGTCTCAATGTAGTATCGCACTCTGCTTGTAAAACTATATTACAAGAATAATGAGTGTACACACGTCGCTCTGCAGAAGTTCCGGACACTGAAGGGTTTGAAAAAAAAAAGGCGTTGGTCCGATGACTGCCTTGGGTCCGGAGAAAATGATTCGGGAATTCGAAAAGACGGGTTCTTTTTGTGTGCGACCTGGTAGAGGGAGGAACAGAATTGGTTCGACGTCAGTGGATACAGTGGCCACAGAAATGCAGGAAGAGACGAGTGGTGGTGTGCAAACGTTAGTGCACCGAGAACTGCCCGAATATTGGACATGCCCGTGAGCACTGAGCATAAAATCCTACGAAACATCCTTCTTTGCTATCCATTCAAAATTACCCATGTGCACGAGTTGCTTCCTGTTGTCCTGCCAGCATGAGACACCTTTGCTTTAGAATTTCTTGCTCGCATGAAAATGGACAATGACTGGCCGTGGAAGATTTTGTGGACAGACGAAGCCCACTTCCATCTGACAGGATATGTCAGTACACAGAATTGTCGAAAATGGACGACGGAAAATCCATGCGTAAATCAACCAGCGCCAATTCATCCTGAAATGGTCACCGTGCTGTGCGGGCTTACGGCATCATTTATCATAGGGCCATGTTTTTTCGAAGAGACAGGTGCTTCCGGTCCTGTTACCTGTACCGTCACTGGTAAGCGCTATGAGTGTCTTTTGCGCAACCACGTCATTCCAGCTCTCCAACAATGTGGATGTGTGGATGGAATCATATTTATGCAAGATGACGCACCTCCGCACATTGCAAATCCGGTTAAGCACCTGCTGAAGAGCCATTTCGGAAATGCTAGAATTAATAACCACCATTTGCCTACAGCCTGGCTGTCCTGATCACCTGATCTTAATGCTTGTGAATTCTGACTGGAAGATGTTTTCAGTGTTTCGACTGCAAATTTAGTTGCTTTGAAGGCACGCATTGCGGAACGTATTCTGAACGTGACCCCGGAAACACTTCGATCAGTTGTGGAACATGCTGTTTCTCGATTTCAACTTGTTGCAGAAAACAGTGGACAGCGTCTTGAACATGTTTTGAGCCAGTCACACGGAAATTAAAAATCCGATTTGATTTTGATTGATGCATTTTATGCGGTTTCTAGCCTCAGGACAATTAAAAACCTACGTGATCGATGCTTTTTATACGGTTTTTGTCGTCAGGAATATTAAAAACCGATTTTTCCCATCCGATGTGATATGACTATGCCGTGGTGGATGGGCTTACGTAACTAACAGTATCACACCTGTGCACCCATGCACACTTAGTAGTACAGTTTGTTTAACGTCAGACGTACACCTTGGACATTGTATGATTCATTTGTCATTTGTAGTCGACCACTATTAAATTATGATGCATACAACACCATCTATTGCTACATTTTGCAACTATTTATTTTTCTTCTGCCATACGTTTTCCCCCTTCTCCAACAATTTTCCGTTGCAATTTGATGTCATTCTGACGAGTGGCGTTATTTCTACAGCGATTTGAAAGTTTAATTATAATCATCCTCTACATACAATCCAGTAACGTCGATAGCTCTATGGTGGTGTTCGCGGATGGTGCTGTTGTGTATAGACATTTGCTCTTTAAAATTAAACTTCAAAATTTTCCCTGCTATCGAAGGAGAAAAAGAACTAATGATTCATTCAAGTGTACTGAAATTAAAATACAAGAATTGTAATAAACAGCGTCGCACCAGAGAGCTCGAAACAGCATGTTTGATGCTAATGGTACCCGTAAATACGGCGAGACACTTGCCAGCTAGTCCAGTTTTACAACCCGTGTCCTTAACGTGGAAGAGTGTTAGGCATGCTGGCCCAACAAGTTTGTGGTGTAACAACGAGAATTTCCGTAAGCTGAACTTTGCCACATGTTTGTAGCTTCCAACTGTGATGAATACTCCTATGCAAGATCGAAACCTGTAATCGTGTAAAACCATTTTTTGATTATGTCCGTGATAAATATTTATAAATTATTTTAGCTTTTCTTCCGGTATTTCTGCTTTTTTATTATTATCCGATTAAAAACCAGTAGATATATTTCTGGAACTCTAAATCGGATCGTGTAAAGGAATAATCACTTCGATGTAATAACGTCGCGCTTCTAGGTTACGTATTCCAGTTGTCTCACTAAGCAGAAAAACTTCAGCATCATGGGTGGTAAATAATACCTCCTGAAAACGATAGGCTTTGTCTGACGTCAGAAGTAGAAATACTCTTCCCTCATGCTTCACAATACATCCCACGCGGTAGCTGCTACGGTCATCTACATGTGTGGGCTCGCTCGCCAGTACTTCCTGCTACGGACATTTTGTGTCTGGCCTCACGCTTCCATCCACGAGATGAACTCAACTTGTCCGCGGCATATACATTTTGTAGCACCGTGGGAAAAGGGTTTCCATCATAAGAACTGAACTGCCACGTAGACGTACAGTGACATGACACTTACTTGTAGTGAGTCCGTCCGTGAAACACAGATTTCAGGAACGTGCTTCGATTGAGAAACAAAACACACCCGAGGTCCCCCGGTGTTTACTCCGTATCCTAATTTATATTCACTTGGTCGTTGTCACTAGTAACAGAAATTAAAGTATTTCTCAGTCTATGTGCAACGTTCCAGACTGAAGACGATCGTTGCTAAATAATGTAACTAGTCTCAAGAACCTACATTTGTTGTGTTAGCGTAAGACATATTTGGAAAATTAGCTTACTGTGGCTCTACTATGAAAGGATATATGGCTCTGCCGCATCCAGGTAAAGGGTTTAATTTTATCCTTATTGTCTTCTTACTGTCTTATTGATGTCCATAGTGATATGTTTTAAAATATGGTTAAAGTACCACTAAATGTATCTGATAAAATGTGTTATTATATATAGACCAATGAACACGTTTGTGTTTGCAATGAACATTTACACTTGAAGAATTTTCGAGATCTGTAACACAAGTTAAAGCACCGTCGCTAAGAAGAAAGGATAGCGTTGATTTCTCTTGTGTTCGTGATTTCATTTTGTCTTTCTTTAACGGTACCTTGTACGCGACAGTGTAAGCTGAGTGTTAATTTTTCTGGAATAATTATTTCCTATATCATCATAAGTAACCAAGTTCATTATTCCAACAAGATCCTGTCTCCATATTATTGACTCAATTTATACTGTATTTATTAAATGTGTTTCAGTGAAAAAATGGAAAAGTCTGACGGCGGTTAATTCGGAGGTGGTTAGTTACTTTACAGAAGAAGTTCAGAACCTCCTGAGATATTTTATTTTATCATTTCCCTTGCTGTGCGTAACATTTTATCCTGAGAACTGCGCGAGTGTGATCGGTTATCGCCGCGCGAGGCACGAGTCCTCCCTCGCCTCGGGCATGGGTGTATGTGTCGTCCTTAGCGTAAGTTAGTTTAAGTTGGATTAAGTAGTGTGTAAGCTTAGGGAACGATGACCTAAGCAGTTGGGTCCCATAAGGCCTTACCACAAAGCCGGCCGCTGTGGCCGAGGGTTTCTAGGCGCTTCAGTTCGGAACCGCGCTTCTGCTACTGTCGCATGTTCGAATCCTGCCCCGGGCATGGATGTGTGTGATGTCCTTAGGTTAGGTTAGGTTTAAGTTGTTCTAAGTCTAGGGGACTATGACCTCATATGTTAAGTCACACAGTGCTTAGAGCCATTTGAACCTTACCACGAACTTTCAAATTTTGATCGGTTATCGTTTTCGATCAATGACGTCGGGCATTCTTCTCATTTCCTGATGCAATCCCTTTAAAAAACAAAAAAACAAAAAAAACCGTTCCGTGGATGGACTACAATAAGGTAATATTTCAGTGAAACAAGAGAAGTTTTAAAGACATGCACTTCATGGTGCTATTTGAAGAGTCTGTCCATCATCATTGTGGGTTCCCTCCATGTTACTACTGTGGGGTATGCAAAATCATATATTTTGTCAGCTACTAATTAATTCGCCCCTTTGAGAAACCTTTCCAGTGAATGTCTCATTGAGATACAGGAGATAACGCCGCACAAGCATAATGTTTAACGATTTTAAACCTCAAAACATTAATTTATTAGTGACGCGTCTTAAGGTGCTAGCGTCCATACTCAGCCATCAAGGCATCCACATCACTTAAAAATTATTTATGGTAGTAATAGTTTTAAATAGATTACCGATAACTACTTCAGTTGTCAAATCTTCACTGGCCCGAGAGCACATGTGACCTGTATGTAATGATCACAGAGCAACTGAATCCCTTATACACTCCTGGAAATGGAAAAAAGAACACATTGACACCGGTGTGTCAGACCCACAATACTTGCTCCTGACACTGCGAGAGGGCTGTACAAGCAATGATCACACGCACGGCACAGCGGACACACCAGGAACCGCGGTGTTGGCCGTCGAATGGCGCTAGCTGCGCAGCATTTGTGCACCGCCGCCGTCAGTGTCAGCCAGTTTGCCGTGGCATACGGAGCTCCATCGCAGTCTTTAACACTGGTAGCATGCCGCGACAGCGTGGACGTGAACCGTATGTGCAGTTGACGGACGGGACCGGACCGCAGCGACGCACGGATGCACGCCAAGACCGTAGGATCCTATGCAGTGCCGTAGGGGACCGCACCGCCACTTCGCAGCAAATTAGGGACACTGTTGCTCCTGGGGTATCGGACCATTCGCAACCGTCTCCATGAAGCTCGGCTACGGTCCCGCACCCCGTTAGGCCGTCTTCCGCTCACGCCCCAACATCGTGCAGCCCGCCTCCAGTGGTGTCGCGGCAGGCGTGAATGGAGGGACAAATGGAGACGTGTCGTCTTCAGCGATGAGAGTCGCTTCTGCCTTGGTGCCAATGATGGTCGTATGCGCGTTTGGCGCCGTGCAGGTGAGCGCCACAATCAGGACTGCATACTACCGAGGCACACAGGGCCAACACCCGGCATCATGGTGTGGGGAGCGATCTCCTACACTGGCCGTACACCTCTGGTGATCATCGAGGGGACACTGAATAGTGCACGGAACATCCAAACCGTCATCGAACCCATCGTTCTACCATTCCTAGACCGGCAAGGGAACTTGCTGTTCCAACAGGACAATGCACGTCCGCATGTATCCCGTGCCACCCAACGTGCTCTAGAAGGTGTAAGTCAACTAGCCTGGCCATCAAGATCTCCGGATCTGTCCCCCATTGAGCATGTTTGGGACTGGATGAAGCGTCGTCTCACGCGGTCTGCACGTCCAGCACGAACGCTGGTCCAACTGGGGCGCCAGGTGGAAATGGCATGGCAAGCCGTTCCACAGGACTACATCCAGCATCTCTACGATCGTCTCCATGGGAGAATAGCAGCCTGCATTGCTGCGAAAGGTGGATATACACTGTAGTAGTGCCGACATTGTGCATGCTCTGTTGCCTGTGTCTATGTGCCTGTGGTTCTGTCAGTGTGATCATGTGATGTATCTGACCCCAGGAATGTGTCAATAAAGTTTCCCCTTCCTGGGACAATGAATTCACGGTGTTCTTATTTCAATTTCCAGGAGTGTAGTATGAAACACGTATGTCACCGCAAAATAAGGCACAAACAGCCATAAACTGGCACGACAAGCACACTTTTTTGGACTATGCGCAAATATCCATTGAAAACTGTGTACGTCTTGGATGGATCATCAAGGGTCACTGCAGAACTCGGAGTGGTACCGTGGACACCCCAGCAACCGGTCTGGGATCACTTCACGCTGGGCAACAGCCCCGGCGCCGGGGTCTCTAAACCGCCTGGGCGTGCAACGGCGGAAGCGAATGGACTGACGTCAGCTAGAATACAATACGCAGCTGAATGAACAGCCGAGGCTGGTGTGTTAAGAACGACGACTTGTAAACATTAGGAATAAGTGACTGAACTCTAATATTGTTTCATTAGCGTCGTTGACGTTTCACGGGTTTCCAACGGCTATCCTGACTTCGCGCAAAAGTATCTCCGCTCGGCCCTCTGTAGATGGACATATTTGTCGTAGGAACAGAACCATATTTGGGCGCAGGTGGATTGGTGGCTTGTGATCTGATCCGACCTTCTCTGATCAGGAGTGCTGAGGCTGTAGTTCCACAGGGGCCGGTGCATTATGCACACACTACGCCAACGACGTACTGAAGTTGATGGCCGGTGAAACTGCCGTGTACGCTGGTAATACGCGGTGTTCAAAAACAAAAAGCTACAGGAATACCTTGCCGCAGTCAGAAATTGGGGCAACGTCTGAAAAATAAAAATAATTCCAGACAAAAGCGTCACAGTAATGGTCACATGAAAAGCCAGACTCCCAGACTACCAAATTTTATTTGATGCCAGAAATGCAACTCTGCACTATATTTATAGCGACAGCTTGATAGATGCCTTACGTTTTGCAAGTAAATATCCATGGCACGAAATATTTCGCTGCATTCTGTCACATGTACCCGCTTCAACTGAAACTAAGTTCAAGATTTACAGGCATGTTACACTCCTCACGATGCTGTATGGATCGGATATGCTGTCAATGGTAACCGACACATATCTGAAGAAGCTGCAGTACCTGCAAAGTTAGATCCTTCACATCACAGCAGACGCCGACAGATACTCTGCAAGCACACACATTAGGGATCTATAGGCGAACCATCCATTTACACATATATTAAAAATAAGTCAAAAATATCTATGACAATGATTCAATTTGGCCCCATACAGATATTCATTTGTTCGCCTTACAATACTTCGGCACTTCAAACTAAAGACCTATTTCCTCCATCAGCTGAAAATTTACGGTACATGAAAACTATTATCCATATCATTTAAAACCATTATCTTCTAAATTCATTACCTCAATTGAATTTTCTCGTGTTGAGAAGTTAGAAGGAGCGGTCTGTTTTACTTGGTAAAAGCTTATTATAACCAAGATTACAAAAATTCCTCTTTATTTTCGACACCCGATTTCAACAGACCAGAAGATGAAAGCAAAGTGAGTCGAAACCGGTCGTCGAAAATAAAGAAGAATTTTTAAGATCGTTTTTATCATTAAGTCAAGCCAAAAGTCTATGACAGAGAAACTGTGTTTACGCTTCGTATGTTTGACGCGACAGAGGTTGTTGTAAAGTTAACGATGCACCTGACTTAGCGTCTGCTGAGAATTTTTCATCAGCCCAACAATGCTTCCAAAGATTGAGAAGATTCAAAGCAAATACTTTCCACTTGTTACACAACTGTTTAGCCAGGGTGAGAGGATCAAAAAAATGTCCAAAAATCTCTGTTCGGGACTCTACATTAAGTAGTGCATGACGAAAAGCCTTATTCTCTAAATTATTAGCCCGCATTTTTCATGACAAGTCGAGAAGAATATTACTTCCTCTTACGTAAGGCTGCTAAGTCCACAATGGCAAAATCGGAGAATATAGATCTCAAATGGAAGCTATGAAATGGTGTGTGTGTGTGTGTGTGTGTGTGTGTGTGTTTGTGTTTGTGTGTGTGTGTGTGTGAATTTCTAAGGGAGAAAACTGCAGAGGTCGTCGGTCCATAGATTTACACACTCCTAAAACTAACTTATGCTAAGAACAACACACACACACAGCCCTCCGGCGGGACGGGCCGCGCAGTCCGTGACGGGGCGCCTCAAACCGCGCGGCCGCTTCGCGCGGCTAACAAATGGTCCTTCGCCTCTTGTTCGTCCCAGAAATGGGTAATAAGAGGTTAAAATGTTACGGAACAGACTTCGGTTAATTGTTTGGATACTGGAAAAGTGCTGTCATTGCACAAAGCAGTCTGATCACAAAATACTTGAGCGACCCATGCTACTAAAACGCTCCAGTGTATAGCACTCACAGTGAGTATCGCTAAGTAAACCTGTCATAAATTTGAAGATTTGAGTGAAATCCTAACGGTGGAGGTGGTGTGCTGTTTCTTTCTTCCTTACTTAGCCAGTTATAGGGGGACTTACAGTTTATTTAGACCCTGAACCGCCGTACAATTTTACATTTTTCACATCAACAAACATTGACAGAG
The DNA here is from genome assembly GCF_023897955.1 of Schistocerca gregaria. Lineage (NCBI taxonomy): Eukaryota > Metazoa > Arthropoda > Insecta > Orthoptera > Acrididae > Schistocerca > Schistocerca gregaria. The sequence continues at coordinate 1,063,040,614 of NC_064920.1, forward strand.
GTGGAACAATTGATAAGCGACAGATACACGTTGAAAGATGGCTACACTGAGTCACAGCGCCAGAGTTTGCGCCAAAGAGTATTACTCAGCCGCCTCCACTGGCAGTTGCCGCTGAGAAGTTGGTGAGAGTTGTAATAGTTTTGAGGTAGGCGTGATCTGTGCTTCTTGAGACGTCGATAGAGTACTAGTTGTTCTGTTGGGCAAGACACCATATGTTATTCGATTGGGGATGTTGTAATGATCAAAGTGTATTTTTTGTCAGTATATATGAAGGTAAAGAAAATTTTTTATTTTTAATGTTCAATACCTCTTGGTCACAGGTTCAGTCAACAAAGCATCTGGCTCGTGTTCTTGTGTTAGACTGTAATTCTGGTTTCTATATGCAATTATAGTATTTCTAGTTTTTTTAATTACTTCAGTGTAAATCGTGTTTAAAATATCTTGTCTTATCGTGGAAGAACCGTGAAAGATGTGTACGTTAAATTACACTTCCACACACAGAACAGTTACACTTAGACTTTCTTGTTTCGTAGCTTTTATAATTGCTGGCGACTTAATTAATTAATTGTGTAAACGGAAATTTCCTGTCATTCTTTGTTGTCATTCTGTGCAGTCAGATTGCGTACTAATATTATTCAGGGCCAACCGGTTGCGAGACTGCGTAACCGGACAAACAGCGACAAAAATTAAAATTATTAACATTCTATTTCATTAAGCCCCACCCAACGTCCTAGGACAGACGAGGGATCGAAGCCGAGACATTTAGATCCACAGTCCGGCACTTCTCCACTTTTTTGGTTATTTATTCTATCTGTGTCATTAACATTACAATTCGGAGAAACAATACAGTAACAGATTCATACTTCAGTTTTGCTGAATACTAATATTTGTCCAATTTTCTACGCCTATGGCAGCCACGAGTATTCCAGCATCACTTTGTTCTGATGGGCATTCAGTACGCAGACGATGACTCTTCCCATTCTCGTCAACTTTAGAATATTTCAGAACAGAAAGCTTAACCTTCTTTCCAGAATGAGATTTTCACTCTGCAGCGGAGTGTGCGCTGATATGAAACTTCCTGGCAGATCAAAACTGTGTGCCCGCCCCGAGACTCGAACTCGGGACCTTTACCTTTCGCGGGCAAGTGCTCTACCATCTGAGCTACCGAAGCACGACTCACGCCCGGTCCTCACTTCTGCCAGTATCTCGTCTCCTACCTTCCAAACTTTACAGAAGCTCTCCTGCGAACCTTGCAGAGCTAGCACTCCTGAAAGAAAGGATACTGCGGAAGGCAAAGGTCCCGAGTTCGAGTCTCGGTCGGGCACACAGTTTTGATCTGCCAGGAAACTTCATATCAGCGCACACACCGCTGCAGAGTGAAAATCTCATTCTGGAAACATCCCCCAGGCTGTGGCTAAGCCATTTCTCCGCAGTACCCTTTCTTTCAGGAGTGCTAGTTCTGCAAGGTTCACAGGAGAGCTTCTGTAAAGTTTGGAAGGTAGGAGGCGAGATACTGGCAGAAGTAGAGCTGTGAGGACCGGGCGTGAGTCGTGCTTCGGTAGCTCAGATGGTAGAGCACTTGCCCGCGAAAGGCAAAGGTCCCGAATTCGAGTCTTGGTCGGGCACACAGTTTTGATCTGCCAGGAAGTTTCTTAACCTTCTTCTTCTTCATTGTTTTGAGTGTTGAGTATTTATTCTTCTTTGCTTGTTACCACGGCCGAGAAGTGTTACACAAGGTGTAAAGTAGATTCTTTCTGGATGTTATAATCAATGTTCGGCTACCTTACACCTGCCTATCAGAAAATACCAGTTTCTACTGATATGAGGAAATTGCTTCTTCATGCTGGAGTTTCGCATTAACATTTTCGACTGTACCCGAAGCTTCTGCGTCTAAGCTGATACTCTACCTCGTCAAAGTCTTTTACATTTTGAATTCTTATATTTGGGAATTAATCACGATCAGCACGAAACCTACACTGCTAGCGACCAAGCCACAACCGGGGATACTGAACGTATACAATCGTATGGTCACGGATCTGGTTGATTCAGAGGAGAGCTTCACGGAAGCGCCCAAAAGGCTGAACTGTCTGACGCTTGAAGACAGACGTCAACTATTCCATGGTAGCTTACATAGCAGAATCAGTATTGCGACGAATCTGAGAACATACTACACCCTAAATAACACATCTCTGTTCTTCCTTGAGTTAAATGAACTTCCTTTGAGTAGCTGGTATACAGCAGAGCGTGATGCAATGTTCCCTCGAGTGTGCAGGTAACGGTCGGCGTGATAAAGTTTCAAAATAATTACTAGGAATAATACGATTAAACTCGATGACTGTAGACTCTCGATGTCACCGCGCCATTAGCTACCAATACGAGCGATGCGAAAAAATTTTATGCTGAAAATAACTATGTGGAGACTGTAAAACAAGGTTAATTCTCACCATAAACCATTGTACGCATTAATTGGTATGCTCGATTATAGTCGGGAATCACGAGATAAGGCTTGAAGAATAAATCTGGCCTAATTTCCAAGAAACGTAGCATATCGAAGTCTCAGCCTATCTATACCACACAATCCGCCTTATGAGACTGTTCGAATTAGATAGTACACCCGATTCAGTCATCTCTAAAACAACGTTATAGGAGGTTCTGTTATCAACCCAGAAAATATTATTCATGTTTGCCGCCTCGGAAGTCGCCCCTTAGATATATCGGCGGGTGACAGGCCGTGACTTGGATAAGCAACATTTCTTGGAAATTAGCCCAACTTTACACACACGTAACATCTGTCATGAAGCGATACAGAGTCCTAACATTTCATTTTTTCGTAAGACAATCGGTAACGAACATAAGACTGGCAGCAGTGAGCAGAATCCGCATTAGGCGCAAAAGATCACTACTACACAATGCAGCAGGGGCTCTGGTGACCAGAGAATCCATACGTCGTACTCCAACTCTACACAGGGTGAAACTTTTAAGCTGACAAACCAGAATAATTAGAAAAATAAGCTTCACAAGAAAAAATGTGTAGAATCCAAAGTTGATTATTTTCGAGGGGAGCATCTGATGGTGCTACAATTAGCCCGCCATCCCAGGCCCATGGGGGTTGGGCCGGGTGGCAACTTAATAATTTCAAATGGGAACCCCCATTTTTATGGAAAAATCAGATTCTACATGCAAAACTACATACATTTGTTTTGATTCTTGGTAGTTGGCGCTGTAATTCAACAAATCCATGTTCTCATTTTTGCGTGGAAAATGGTTACGGATAAATAAAAAATGAGTTCACTCGTTAGTAAGTAGGATGTCTGGTTAGTTAGTTAGCTATTCAAATGATTTGTTCGATAATTAAAAGTTGTGTGGCATCATGACCACGAAACAAACAAAACTTATCCGAATCTGCGAAAAAAATTAATATTTGGGTCAACATTTGTAAAATTCTAATTCCTCTCTTCAAAACCCCACCCTATGGGGAGAGAGAGAGAATTTTAGTTTTAGCGAATCAAAATTTACGATGCAAATAAGTATTTTTTATTATCCGTAAACATGAGAACATGGAATTTCTTGAATTACAGCGCCAACTACCAGGAATCAAAACAAACGTTTGAGACAAAATGTACGTAGTTTTTATGTAAAATCTGATTCTGCAATAAAAAATGGGGGTTCCCATTAGAAGCTGTAAAGTTTTCCTCCCGCCCCACCCCAGGGGGCTGGGGTGGCGGGCTAATTTTAGCAGCAGCAGATGGCCCCCTCGAAAATAATCAACTTTGGATTCTACACATTTTTTCTTGTGAAGCTTATTTTTCGACTTGACTGGTTTGTCAATTTAAAATATACACCCTGTATACTGCATCTCTCCGACACGTCGCTCCTGTAGGGACAACTAAGACGAAATTAGACTAACTGCACTACTGTTTGTAAAGAGGACGTGTAGAACAGCGGGACCATAATAAGTAACTTAAGTGGCAGAGAGGTGGGCCAACAGCGTCCTCTTTCGTGTGACCGGACAGTTCAGTGTTATGCAACGTTCATCCGGCACGGAGCCGTAGTACTTTGTGGAAACGTGTAAGCAATTGCCACTACGCCTCGCCGACACTGTAGGGTGGAATATCGGCCTGTGAGTGCGTTCGAATGGGGCAGAATAATTGGTCTCCGGGAGGCGGGTATGTCGTTCCGTGACATTGCGGCTCGTAAAGGGGGTATTACACGACGATACGCCGCGAACAGTACTGGTCTAGCGCGTCAGGCATCTCGCGGTAGAACGGATGAAACTACGAAAATTAGCACATACATTATCCGCGCGCCGGAATAGGGAGCAATTCTAAACTGCTGAAAATCCGCCCACGCGCACTAGGCAGCGATAACTCAAGCATGCGGAGAAGGGGCTACCGCAGTGTTTTCTGCTTGTTATTTGCTTACTCTTTGGTGACTAGTAGCTAATTTCAGATTGTCATGTTGGGGCTTTTCCGTGTGTCTTTTTTTCCACTAAGTAGGTTTCAATTGGCAACGGCCTTGCCGCAGTGGATACACCGGTTCCTGTCAGACCACCGAAGTTTAGCGCTGTCTGGCGTGGCCGGCACTTGGATGGGTGACCCTCCGGGCCGCCATGCGCTGTTGCTATTTTTCGGTGTGCACTCAGCCTTGTGATGCCAAATGAGGAGCTACGGAACCGAATAGCAGGGGCTCCGGTCAAAGAAAACCATCGTAACGACCGGGAGAGCGGTGTGGTGACGACACGGCCCTCCTATCCGCATCCTCAGTGAGGATGACATGGCTGTCGGATGGTCCCGATGGACCACTTGTGGCCTGAAGAGGGAGTGCTTTATGTTTTCATAAATGCAGAAAAAACCTTTTCTAGCCAGTAAACTTTCTTTTACTCTAGCTGTCTGTGAAAGCATTTTTCCTATTTATTACTTCGTATTCTAGAAATGGAATGGAGCAAAGAGGTTTTAAGCGTCTTAATTCAGGCACACAGCGAGGAAAGTTGCGTGTATGAATTACTATATGATAACAGGGTACGTCGCCAATCGTTTATTTCTGAGTAATATGCATCTAACATCACACGGTGATTTTCGGTTTGTATCCTAATGCCTTAGCTTACGAAAGCTCGTGTTTAATTTAAAAAAAAAAAATGGTTCAAATGGCTCTGAGCACTATGGGACTTAACATCTGAGGTCATCAGTCCCCTAAACTTAGAACTAATTAAACCTAACTAACCTAAGGACATCACACACATCCATGCCCGAGGCAGGATTCGAACCTGCGACCGTAGCGGTCGCGCGGTTCCAGATTGAAGCGCCTAGAACCGCACGGCCACAACAGCCGGCGTGTTTGATTTGATTGCATTTCTTGCTTTACTGCAGCATACCAGAAAAGAGAAAATGGCCGTAATAGACGATCAATTCCGTGCAGTTTCGCCCGGTGTGACAGACGAGGACTGCAAAACTCTTGAGTAGTACACATTTATATTTATTTATTCTAAACTTGGAAAAATAACACAAGAGCACATATAAGTAGTGGCCCTTTAAAGTGTTTCAAATTGCAGTGCATACAGCCACAAAAACTTTTGCAACTGTCCTATTCTGTGGCTACAAGCTAGACTCTTAAAAGTTTCACAGTAAGAAATTCATCCTTCAGTTGCAAGATATTTTTTTTTTTTTTTAGTTACCTAGGTTTCGGTGCCAATAATGGTATCTTATTCAGAACCTATAAATTAACCCACACGGACATATATTAAACATTGGGATACATCATCAATCTAATGATTTAATAATAAGGAAAATCGAGATACTCACAAAAATTATTTTGATTGCCAAACGTTGGCCATGTCACAGGCTGAATTTCTTATTGTCTGAACAATTCACGGTTTCTGAAGCGCTGCATTATGTTAAAGATTCTTAAAAGATTACCCAGTCGCCATGAAACGTATTGTTAATAATCAGTCTGCATCATAACAGGGCATTTATCGGTATGTTATCAGTGATGTAAGCTGGTATGATCCCAAAACGTATAAACATATGATTTAGTTCTTACTCTCGAGAACGTGAGACTGCCTCCCTCCTGACTGTGTCACACTTGCTAAATCCATCTTCTATCATAAACAGCAGCTTCTCGAAACAGGGCTTGTCCATCCTCACGAAGTTCCCAAATTCTTGAGGATATTCGGGCCTCAGTTCTTTCATACGCAGTGAATATAATCCCCTACCTTCGTTCCTTCTTTTCAGCCAGGGTCGAACTCAACAACGTCCGGATTTTCGTTTTCGTCGTCGTTCTGCCCTAATCCGAAGATTTACTGCCTCTGCCAGGGCAATAGCTCCAAAAACAAGTTGGTCCTCTAATTAACTTTTTATACTTGGGATTCACAGTCATGTAGAACTTTATAAAAGACATAACATTTACGCCAGTGAGTGTAACACTTTCTTTATTTGACGATTGCAATTTCGGCATTAGGCCATTATCAAGTGCACATTTTTGTGGCTTTATGCCATATCAACTTAAAATGAGCTGACACATTTATATGTCGTTGTCATGAATGTATTTAATAGTAATGACAACGACATACAAATGTGTCAGCTCATTTTAAGTTGACATGGCTTAAAACCACAAAAATCTGCACTTGATAATGGCCTAAGGCCGAAATTTCAATCGTGAAATAATGAAAGTGTCACAATCAGTGGCGTAAATATGATTTCTTTTATAAGTGGGTCCTCCATCTGCAAACTGCTGTATAAATGTAAATTTGTATATAGTTATACCTGTGCAATCATGTGTCGTAATATAGAACCAACTGTTGAGTCTGCAATTCAGAACGATAGTAACCCACGTAAGAGAATAACAATTATTTAATAAATACAGACAAAAAACAATTTCTTATTAAATAGGAACCTTGAGCTCACATAAATAATTGTAACGAATGACGTTCCAGTATGTTACGCGGCCCCCCTTGTGTTTCGCGCGGTAGAACGAACGATTTTATAATAGATCACACAGTTCTATCTGCGTTTCACGCGTTATTACCGTCTACTGCGCAAGTGCGTCAGGTACGTCCCACGTGGGTAGGGTAATAGACGTACGTGAACCAGCCTGTATTACAGATGTCCACGCTTGGGACGCTCCTGCATAGGTGTACGTTAACGCGTGTCTGCTTCATCGGTGAGGCGTACGTGGAACCAATGGAAAGAAGAGCGTCGTACAGAGCGCTGACAGGGTACTGGACGACACGATATGACCACAGCGCGAGATGGTCGCCATTTTGTCCGGTTGGCCGTAACGGACAAACAACTTCGTCCACAGTGTTGTAGCGACGTTGGAGGACTGCAACGGGTCTGGACGCGTATGGATCGACCGTTCGACGCCGTCTTCTACGGCAGCTGGACTGGTTGCAAGCATGCCACTGCGCCGGCCTCCGTTGACGAGAAACCACCAACGCTGCAGACTGGAATGCCCATACTGGCGAGCTGAGTGATAAAATGTACTGTTTCCGGACGAGTCGCGCTTCAACTTGTCCTGCAGTGATGGTCGCATATGCGTTCGACGACGCCCTGGTGAACGCAGTCGGGCAGACTGTGTTGTTGAGCGGCACAGCGGACAAACGCCAAGCGTGACGGTTTGAGGCGCCGTTGCCCATGACACGCGATCTCGCCTCCTATGTCTTGAGGGCAATCTGAACAGCTACCGCTACTTCAGGGAGGTTTTACAACCAGGGGCGCTGCCCCTCATGCACGCCGTTGCACATGCCATATTTCAGCGCCGGCCGGAGTGGCCGAGCGATTCTAGGCGCTTCAGTCTGTAACCGCGCGACCGCTACGGTCGCAGGTTCGAATCCTGCCTCGGGCACGTATGTGTGTGATGTACTTAGGTTAGTTAGGTTAAAGTAGTTCTAAGTTCTAGGGGACTGGTGACCTCAGAAGTTAAGTCCCATAGTGCTGAGAGCCATTTGAACCATATTTCAACAGGACAACGCCCTTCCGCATATGCTTAGGAATATGCAAGCCTTCTTCGAAGAACGACCGGTACCACTGCTTCCCTGGCCTGCCGGTTCGCCCCTCGGACAAGTCTGAGATATGGTAGGTCGGCAACGTGTTCGTTCAGGTCCCCCTGCAGCAGTAGTTGATACTTTGTGGACAGGCTATTTATTTGTCAACAAGACTCAGAGGGCCATAGACACGGGTTCCCAGGTGGATGCCGTGTTTCTTGACTTCTTCAAGGCGTTCGATACGGTTCACCACAGTCGTTTAATGAACAAAGTAAGAGCATATGGAATATCAACCAATTGTGTGATTGGATTGAAGAGTTCCTAGATAACAGAACGCAGCATGTCATTCTCAATGGAGAGAAGTATTCCGAAGTAAGAGTGATTTCAGGTGTGCCGCAGGGGAGTGTCGTAGGACCGTTGCTATTAACACTATACATAAATGAATAAATGACCTTGTGGATAACATCGGAAGTCCACTGAGGCTTTTTGCGGATGATGCTGTGGTATATCGAGAGGTTGTAACAATGGAAAATTGTACCGAAATGCAGGAGGATCTGCAGCGAATTGACGCATGGTGCAGGGAATGACAATTGAATCTCAATGTAGACAAGTGTGATGTGCTGCGAATACATAGAAAGAAAGATCCTTTATCATTTAGCTACAATATAGCAGGTCAGCAAACTGAAAACAGTTAATTCCGTAAATTATCTGGGAGTAGGCATTAGGAGTGATTTAAAATAAAATGTTCATATAAAATTAATCCTCGGTGAAGCAGATGCCAGACTGAGATTCATTGGAAGAATCCTAAGGAAATGCAGTCCGAAAACAAAGGAAGTAAGTTCCAGTACACTTGTTCGCCCACTGCTTGAAGACTGCTCACCAGCGTGGGATCCGTACCAGATAGGGTTGATAGAAGAGATAGACAAGATCCAACGGAGAGCAGCGCGCTCCGTTACAGGATCATTTAGTAATCGCGAAAGCGTTACGGAGATGATAGATAAACTCCAGTGGAAGACGCTGCAGGAGAGACGCTCAGTAGCTCGGTACGGGCTTTTGTTGAAGTTTCGAGAACATTCCTTCACCGAGGAGTCAAACAGTATATTCCCCCTCCTACGTATATCTCGCGAAGAGACCATGAGGATAAAATCAGAGAGACTAGAGCCCACACAGAGGCATACCGACAACCCTTCTTTCCACGAACACTACGAGACTGGAATAGAAGGGAGAACCGATAGAGGTACTCAAAGTACCCTCCGCCACACACCGTCAGGTGGCTTGCGGAGTATGGATGTAGATGTAGAATCACGTGGCAGAGTATTCCCCAGCAGCATGTTCAGGTGGTCTTTAACTCCATGAGATGACGTTTAGCAGCTCTGGTTGCAGCACATGGTGAGCTACTCCTTACACAATTTCCACAGTCACAGTGCATATACAGATTTGTAATGCTAATCATTCGTGTAGTGGCATGTCCCTAATAGGTGGAATACATTTCGTTATCGCATCCCTCGATCTTAGTGTTACACTTTTTCAAAACAGAAGTATACAGGCTGCACGGAACCATTTCATCAATCTTCCCCCACTTCATATGTGAACTGAACGGGAAGGAGCCCTAAGGCGTTAGAATAGGGATTCTTCCATGTGCCTCACAGCGGTTTGTAGTGTTGGTGTAACTTTAAACGCAGTAGTAGATAGATCACGACCGTAACATGTGGAAGGACCACCCGTAGGATGGAAATTATAAAACACATTTTGAATTATACTGAAAAAAAAACGTGCTTCGCAAAGGCGAGTAGCCGGCATTCCCCAGTACATTCTTAACAGAAGAATTCAGAGCTGTAAATACGGCATTGCTAAGTTTCTGCTCTTGTTCAGACACTGCTTTTACTCCTTAATTAATTTTCGCGAGCCTTCAACATCGACCCGCAGCCGTCGAGGAAAGTTCAGCACCCAGTTCTTACCTCTTGCCCCTAACTTGACGATGAAATTTTAACGATGGAACTCATTCGTATTGTGCGGGCATAACTACTCCAGCAAGAGAAAACGGTTTTCACTCACCGCTAGCGATCTGACACTTACTGGCACCATATGACATGTGATAGCACGTACATAGAAAACTTAAGGACACTGAAGAGCGAATGCACGCACTCCACATATGAAGAACGTCTAATGAAAGAAAATCACCACCAGACTGGGTAAAATAAAACATGGCAATTTATACAACAATAACAAAAGAAAGTGCGTGCTCACTCACCAGGAAAAGTGACTCATACAGAGAAAAAAATGCTCAATTACCGTAAAAGCTCATAGATAAGTTAATTTTCCCGCTAATTAGGACTTATCATAAAAAATAAATGAAATGATAAAAAATTTAATTAAATATTTTGGAACTGTCCATCTCGAGGACTGGAGGAACGTTTGTCAAGATAATCGTTACCATTAGTTAGCATACAGAACATAATTGTGATGAATGTAATTCACAACTGTGGATTATATTCCTTACATTTGTGTGTTGTGTGCTTAATAATAACGACTAAAATAAGTAAATAATTATATAAATCAACTCTAAGACAAAAAGAACAAGCACCAGAAAAAAACTATCCGAATGGGATGGAAATCGGTAGAAGTGATATGGATGTACAGACAAACAACTTATTACAATTTCACAAAAATTGTGTGATATATTCAGGAGAAAGAGCTTCACAAATTTAGTAAGGGAATAACGTGTTGCTTCACCGCCGGCCATTATGCAAGCAGTCATTCGAGTTGGCAGTGATCGGCAGAGTTGCTGGCTGTCTTCCTGGGGGATATCGTGCCAAATTCTGTCCAATTGGCGCAGTTAGGTCATCAGATTCCGAGCTGGTTGGAGGGTCGTGCCCATAATGCTCGAAACTTTCTCAACTGGGGAGAGACCCGGCGATCTTCCTGGTCAAGCCAGTGTTTGGCAAGGACGTAGACAAGCAGTAGAAAAATTGGCAGTTTTGAGGGCGGGCTGTATCTTGCTGAAATGTAATCTCTGGATGCCTTGCCATCAAGACCAACAAAACGGGGTGTTGAATATCGTCGACATACCGATGTGTTGTAAAGATAGCGCATATGACAAAGATGTCCTGCTCTGACTATCACTCCTTTGCTGATCACCGGGGCTCAGCTCGAAGCGGGACTCAACACTGAAGACAATTCTACACAAGTCACTGATATTCCAGGTCAAAGACGTGTCAGGAGACGACCTAGACAGCGATGGGATACCAGTCTTTGTGTCGCCCACCATACGGCCCAATAACCAGGAGTGATAGTCTAGGATGCCATTTCTTTTCATAGCAGGACTCCTCCAGGTGTCATTCGTTGCACCCTTACTGCCCCGTTTTCCCGTTTTGTTTCTCTTCACGGCAAGGCATCATGGGATTGCATTTCAGCAAGATAATGCCCGCCCTCACACTGCGATAGTATTTACTGCTTGCCTTCGTACTTGCCAAATCCTACCTTGAGAAAATTTGGAGCACTATGGGCAGGGCCGTCCAAACAGCTCAGTATTTTGCCGATCTAACGCGGGAATTGGGCAGAATTTGGTACGCTATGACTCAGGATATCCAAATCTATTAATCAATGTCAAGCTGAATAGCTACTCGCATAAGGCCCAGAGGTTGGCCAACGCATTAATGGCTAGCTGAAATTACAAAGCTCTTTCTCTTGAATGAATCACCCAATTTTTTGTGAAACTGGTGTAATTTGTTTAATTGGACAAGTAAATAACATCTACCGATTTCCGTCCCATTAGGGTATTTTCTTCGTGGTGCGTCGTTTCTTTTTCCTTAGAGTGGATATGTACTTAATAATTCACAAACAAACACACACACACACACACACACACACACATACACACATACGACACATACACGCATGCACTGCCAGCCTGTACAGTTCCCTTGATCCTTCAGTTACCCAAACAGCAAGGCGAAAAGCATTGCACAGCAAGCAAAATTATATGCAGTGAAAAGCAAAATTGTGACATACTTTTGATTGTGACACAAGAGCCAACGAGCACATGAAAGTATAGAAGACATAGAATAGTGTGCTACACCACGACCTTGTAACTGTAAATAGCGTAAATGTTAAAATAAACTAAATATATTTCCAGAAAATGCTATATAGAAGTTCTCTCATTTATCTTGCCCATTCGGTATAAATGTTTTTCCACAAGGGGGAATTTATCAGCATGACAGACTTTGTTGTAACTTTTTTACGAAGATGTGAACAGCGATATATCTTTTTGTAAATAGCACCCTACATACTTATTCGGGAATCCACTTTCTCTTCTCATGACCTGATCAAAGATGTACACTGTGTACCATTCACGTAAACATGGCGTATTAAAAACGAAACACAAAATTGGCTTTCACTCTCCTCTGCTAACACACAGAGCATGTATCCTTGGTAATGTTATCCAGGGTGTCTCCGCTGTGTGCTAGCAGAGGAGAGTGAAAGCCGATTTTGTGTTTCGTTTTTAATACATCGTGTTCACGTGGGTGATACACTGTGTACGTCTTTGAAAACGTCATGAGGAGAGAAAGTGGATTCCCGAAAAAATATGTAAGTTTCTATTTAAAAAAGACATATCGCTGATTATATCTTCGTAAAAAAGTTACAGCAAAGGCTGTCATGCTGATTAATGTCCCCCTAGTAGCCAAAAGTCCGCTCCGATAGCTGAGTGGTCAGCATGGCAGTCTGTCACGGCAAGGGGCCCGGGTTCGATTCCCGGCTGGGTTGGAGATTTTCTCCGCTCAGGGACTGTGTGTCGTGTTGTCCTTATTATCATTTCATCATCGTCAGTGGAAGGCAACGGGAAACCACCAGTGGAATCACTTCCCTAGACGCTCATGCGGTGGACCGCTCTTACGAGGCATCCCCCATGACAAGACCTGCAGTAAGGCAGAACACAAAGTTTTAAACAAGTAGGTAAATAACGTTCGGTTGATATTTATTATTTTTTTTTTTAATTTTGCTTCTGTGTCGAATATTACGTGGGGCGTTCAGTAAGTAATGCAACACCTTTAGCTTTCTCATAGCAGGTTGGTTTCATTTAACATGATACTATTTCCCTCTCTTTTGCCTACACAATCTCCGTTGAATGCGACGGCTAAACGCCACCTCATTGGTACTGCCTGTATGCCCGCATGGCACCACTCTACTGCTCAACGTCGAAGCCAGCGTTTTGCTACATCAAAAATATCCCATCAGCCACATACTGCTTCCCATGGAGTGCATCCTTCTTTGGGCTAAACAGATGAAAGCCGCAAGGCACGAGAAGACTTGTCTGAGTACTCACATTCTCATGGAAAAGGAGAAGTTCTGTTGCATTTTTGTGGTGACGAACAGGCTGAAGTCGTTTCTTCACTTTCCTGACGTTAGCACGGTACACTTCAGGATTGATCACTGAACCATAGGAGAGCACACATAAAACAGATTCCCAGAAGACCATTGCCCTGACTTTACTGGCTGTGGGCATGGCTCTGAAGTTATCCTTTGGAGGAGAGATGGTGTGGCGCCTCTTCAAGGATTGTCGTTTTGTTTCCGGTTCACTGTGATAAACCCATGTTTCATCGCATGTGACGATGTTCGACAAATTTTTTTCCATTCAGCTTCGTAACATGCAAGCAGTTCCGCACACACGGTCACTTTTGGTCTTCCGTTGTACGGCGAGGAACTCAGCGGCCTCTTACCTTTGAGTATCTCAACTAGTAGACGCGTGTGTTAGCACAACCAAAAGAGACGTCCATATGTGCAGCGAGGTGGCTGATTGTGATCCGTCGACCACATCGGATGAGAGTGTCCACACGTACCAACACTGCAGGAGTTACAGCGGCCAACCGGAACGCGGGAGATCGGATAGATTTGCGCGACCTTGTTGCGACGATGCCAGACACCTCGCCCAACGACTCACCGTGCTTTTGTTCACTTCAAGGTCTCCGTAGACATTCTGCAAGAGCATATGGAGATCTACGATGCTCTAGTTATCCGTCAAATGAAATTCAGTGTCAGCTCTATTCTTGGAGCGCACCTCTGTTATAGGTGCAATCTTGAAAGCTACGTATAGCGCCGCCAATCTATCGAACTACATGAAACGATAGCGGTTGGAGTGGGAATATTTCACGTTGTCCCATAAGAAATTCTGCAATTTTTTCAATCGAAATTTGGTGAGAAAAAATGTGTTGCATTACTTATTGAAAGCGCGTCGTATTTGGGGTTGTAAAAATAAATGGGATACCCATCACTTCACAACAAAATATTTATAATTAATAAATATCTTTTATTTCATTGTGCACCACAGAAGACACCCAATAATTTTAACAGAAAATCATTCATATGATGTAAATCGTAATGTTTTGCATTCAGTTTAGAAAATCAGAACGATGACTCTATGGAAATCAGCAAAGACATCACACAGAATTCAAGCTTAATATTAAAAGATAAGACTCAGTTTGCTTTTTCGATTTTGTCAAATTAAGTTTTATTTACAAACACAAGATCTAGGTTGTAAATCCATATTATTTCTCACCAGTAGTTCACTGTATCTCCACATAAAATCTTTGTTTCCCACCCCTTTTAATGTAATTATTTGTACGTAATAAAAATGTAACGTTTTCCTATGAAAATACTCCGTGTGAGTCCTGTATCTTTTATGTTTGCGACATTCAGTTGTTACCTGAAGGTGGCCTAAAAATACGAAACCTAATTCATGACCAAATATATATGATTTTGCAGAACATTTAGATGTGTTTTCCGATTTAATATTATTAATACAATTAAGTGAAGCGTGTTGAGTAAAAATTTTGTTGCAAAACAGGGATAATATTTACTCTTATCTCCATGGTAAACACCAGAGATCATTGCCTCCCAGAGGCGACAAAAAGCTCGATGACTTTTGTACCATTCTACTAGCGCACACTACCAATGGTCAATATGTTTAGAAGTCCTCTGTGTTATTTTCTTGCCCTTTCGTAAGGATACAAAGCGCAAGTGTCACGTATCACACAACATGTTGCCGCGTTTGTCAAAGAAGAAGAGCTTCTTATCCAGAGCATGCCAAGCTGATCCGGCGTATATCAGAAAATGACAACAGAAGCCTCAGAAAACAGTTCTGAGAAATCTTGCGAATGTGATGTGCGCTCCGAGACGACATTTTTGAGTAGCGCACAGTGAACGTGTGTGAGAAACGAAGTCAAACGCCTACCGAAAAGCTACAAGTATGGAATCCACTTGAGAGAAAATACAAGTTCGCATCTTCATAATTTGTAAAGTAACAGAAACAGTAAGCGCAGTGTTTCTTCAGACGAAGACCAAGAATTTGACGGAAGTAACAAAACACCTGACGCCACTTTCAAGCCTGGAGATTACGTTGGAAAAAATTATGTCGAAAAAGTAAGCAGTTATTTAGCTTGTTTGCGTATAGAACTTGTTAGTTAGAAGCCAAATGTTATGCTGATTGTTTTTTCCAAAAAAACAAGTCCGATTCAACAAATTTATTTTAACAGATGAGGAGTCATTGTTTTAATCAAGGAGATATTGTTTGAAAACACTCCATTACTTCTGGAGGTACGGCTTGTAGATACAAAAACATTGTTTAAACATGATGTCAGTGACTTAATGTATTAACAAACAAACCACGTTCCTCAAGTTAGCGTTACCATAAAGTAATTCGAGATATAACAGATTGGAAAACAGGATAACAAACAACAACTCATGCAGCATATATTGATTTTTATTGACTAAAATATTTTCTGATGCAAACAATTTTGTTTCTTATTGCCCTGGATCCAAAACGGATTTT
Source organism: Schistocerca gregaria (assembly GCF_023897955.1). Classification (NCBI taxonomy): domain Eukaryota; kingdom Metazoa; phylum Arthropoda; class Insecta; order Orthoptera; family Acrididae; genus Schistocerca; species Schistocerca gregaria. The sequence continues at coordinate 1,063,056,417 of NC_064920.1, forward strand.
TACATGTCCCTATATACCTCAAACACCTATAAGTAAAAAAGAAAAATAATAAGATTCACACTACTGTTTCCATTCACTCCTCTCGAGGGACTGAATAGGAACAGCAAGTTTTTATGTTACTAAAGCATGAGCTAGGTTCCGAAGGAAATTATAATTTTAAATTTAGGCTCAATTACAAAATTTCTTTTCCAAATTATCAGCTTTTTCTTTTGAAGCTGAAAACTGTTTTTATTGACCTCGTTTTGCTGTACTGTAAAAGTGATGGGCACTTCTGAAGTATCTCAGGCAAAATCATAATATGATGCGTTCCTCTCGTAAAAAATTTGATAAAAATTCAGAAACACGTGTTTGGCAATATTTCTGGTACAACAATCAATAAAAATTAATACATGGCATATCAACATACTTTCAGTTTATTTAAATATCAGCTCACCCAAATTACATGCACTATGTTTGTCCTCAGTAGGTAAATGAGTGAACCTTTCAGTCTAAAAGCGCATGCTGTTTTCAAAAACTTTAGAATCGTTTCGTACCGGTAAACATTTGGCGAAACTACTAGAATTCCAAAGCAGATCTAAGTAGCCGTGTGAGGCCACCCTGACATTTTAGAGTGGAGTATAAATAACTCACAAAAGTTTAGAAAATGAACCATACTGTCCTCGTTGTCACCTAAGATAAGGTGCAGCGTCCGATTATTTTGTTTCTCCTCTTAGTATATAACATTCTACACCTCTAAGACTACTAAATATGTACTGTAAGTGAACCACAAAATGTTTTCAAACATCTTACGGGAATTCAGCCAGGTACAATTTACAGCCGCAGCCGATATTTCGGCGGGAGAAAACACCGCCATTTTCAAGGTACGAACTGCAACGGACAGGCGATGTACAGGCAAATTTAAAACCTGGTGCCTAACTGAACACCATAACGTCTCGTTCATTTGCAAGTATTTGCAAGTCCCAGATACGTAGCTTAATGAAATATTCTCCTGTTTCTAGAGAAGGGACTCATGGAAATTGTGCACGTGGTTACTCGGGAGAGTACATCTGGTGAAGCAAACGAAGAGCAAGAGAAACTACTCCACTGTCACCAGGATCGGTAGTGAAGAGTATTAAATGCGTCGGGGAGGCAGATAGCCATTAAATAAGAGGAAAAGTATGTGTGGATGTGGACCTCACGCTGTTTTTACCAGCCTGTACATGAGACGGATATTGTGCTAGATCATCTGCAGTAGTAAGAAACAGTGACCTAAAAACAATAATAATAGTGCACAATTAAAAATCGTTAAAGTTACAATTGAAATACGTGTTGTACGATTGAATAGACGTTGTGGTGCACTCGTAAACAAAAACGCATATTTTTTTCTTCTTAACTGAGTGTGCGTTAGGAAATAAAATGTACCGCAATTGAATTGTTACTCTGATTTTCGGCCACAGAAAAAAGTGTAATAAACTTTATAAAACTTACATGTTCCAACAGCATGTCGCTGGAAATCTGTACTCACCTGAAACAAAGGAAAGGAATGTAAGTAAACGTTAATGTAATGTAAGCAAATATATACTTATAGTTTTTCACTATCAGCTGTTCAGTCTGTTTATTGTTTTAGTGGAACAGAAATGGGATGAAAACACTGGCAAGACGATTTGTGCTTGCTTGTAACACACAGACGTAAATGCAGATTCCAAGTGAAATCTCTCTTGTAGTGCGGCTGCCCAGTCTCTTAGTAAAAGTAATAGGAAGTAGTGCGAATAGCCCCCTAGAAGTACTGCATGAGCAGTAACAGGTAATGGGCAGAGAATAGTGACATGTGGTTTAGAGTAACATGCATGTAAGGCGCTGGGAGACGAGGCTAGCTGCAATCAGTGGAAAACTGCACCACACTATGGTAATAACCGTAACAGGCAGGTCCATGCCACAACACCAGGGCAAGTCTCTTGATAGGTGTGACGTCACCATATTCCAGGTTTTAGTGAAACAAATGCACTTCAGACTGATATAATTATGTCTGAATTTTGAGTCCTTTTGCTCGGAAACCACCAAGACACCACGGCCACACCAGACAGGCGATTGGGCATTCCCAGCAGCAGCCACGGGTTCGAGACCGGGCATCGCCTGTAGCCGCCAGCACGGAGATTCCCTCGGGACTTAGTGCCTCAGCACCAGCTGGCCTCTGACACGAGCCGCCAACAACGCACAGCGCTTACACTACATCCCCACACCAGAGCGGAAGCCGCTACCCGTGCGTCGGCGCCGGCCAGGTTCAAAAGAGTGGGGCACGCCTTACCTCATTCAACCACAACAAAGCATGTACCGAAGATGAATAGAGAATTCTTTACTGCCAGTAGTGTTTCCACTGCGCCCTGTGAGTGCAACTGCATTGTTGAACAGCAAACTGAAACAACAAAATGTTTACACTTCTACGCTGGTGGCTGGATAGTTCACTAGTGGTCATTAAAATTGCTACACCACGAAGATGACGTGCTACAGACGCGAAATTTAACCGACAGGAAGAAGATGCTGTGATATGCAAATGATTACCTTTTCAGAGCGTTCACACAAGGTTGGCGCCGGTCGCGACACCTAAAACGTGCTGACATGAGGAAAGTTTCCAACCGATTTCGCATACACAAACAGCAGTTGACCGGCGTTGCCTGATGAAACATTGTTGTGATGCCTCGTGTAAAGAGGAGAAATGCGTATCATCACGTTTCCGACTTTGATAAAGGTCGGATTGTAACCTATCGCGATTGCCGTTTATCGCATCGCGACATTGCTGCTCACGTTGCTCGAGATCCAATGACTGTTAGCAGAATATGGAATCGGTGGGTTCAGGAGGGTAATACGGAACGTCTTGCTGGATCCCAAAGGCCTCGTATCACTGACAGTCGAGATGACAGACATCTTATCCGCATGGCTGTAACGGATCGTGCAGCCACGTCTCGAACCCTGAGTCAACAGATGGCGACGTATGCAAGAAAGCAATCATCTGCATGAACAGCTCGACGACGTTTGCAGCAGCATGGACTATAAGCTCGGAGACCATGGCTGCGGTTACCCTTGACGCTGCATCACAGGCACGACCGCCTGCGATGGTGTACTCAACGACGAACCTGGGTGCACGAATGGCAAAACGTCATTATTTCGGATGATTCCAAGTTCTATTTACAGCACCGTGATGGTCGCATCAGTGTTTGGCGACACCACGGCGAACGCAAGTTGGAAGCGTGTATTGGTCATCGCCATACAGAGGCGTATCACCCGGCGTGATGGTATGGGGTGTCTTTGGTTACTCGTCTCGGTCACCTCTTGTTCGCATTGACAGCACTTTGAACAGTGGACGTTACATTTCAGGTGTGTCACGACCCGTGGCTCCACGCTTCATTCGATCCCTGTGAAATCCTACATATCAGCAGGATAATGCATGACCGCCTGTTCCAGATTCTGTACGGGCCTTTCTAGATACAGAAAATGCTCGACTGCTGACCTGCCCACCACATTTTCCAGATCTCTCATCAATTGAAAACTCTGGTGAATGGCGGCCGAGCAACCGGCTCGTAACAATACGCCAGTCACTACTCTTGATGAACTGTGGTATCGTGTTGAAGCTGCATGGGCAGCTGTACCTGTAAACGCCATCCAAGCTCTGTTTGACTCAATGCCCAGGCGTATCAAGGCCGTTATTACGGCCAGAGGTGGTTATTCTGGGTACTGATTTATCAAGATCTATCCATCCAAATTGCGTGAAAATGTAATCATATTTCAGTTCTAGTATAATATATTTGTCCAATGAATACCAGTGTATCATTTGCATTTCTTGTTGGTGTAGCAATTTTAATGGCCAGTAGTGTGTATCGTCTTTCAGAGGTGTATGAGCTGTCGTATTTACTGAATCAATACAGACCATCACGAGACTACATGAAATCTATCGTCACGTCCCCAGCAAAAATACGACAGCGCATGAGTTCTTTAGGACTGAGAATGGACGTCATACGCAGGGCGGTTGAAAAAGTAGCCCAAAGCAGTAAAGTACTATAAAGATATACTTGCTGTTGTCAGACGTGGCAGTTAAACCTGTTTCCTTATATTATCGTTTTCAGGCTGTGCTGGCGCCAGAAGTACCCGGTTATCAAAAAGTCAGTACAAATTTGAAAACTGAATAAATCACAGAATAATGTAGATAGAGAGGTAGGTATTGACACACACGCTTGGAATGACATGGGGTTTTATTAGAACCAAACAAATACAAAAGTTCAAAAAATGTCCGACAGATGGCGCTTCATCTGATCAGAAGAGCAATAATTAGCGTAACAAAGTAAGACAGAGCAAAGACGATGTTCTTTAGAGGAAATGCTCAATATGTCCACCATCATTCCTCAACAATAGCTGCAGTCGAGGAATAATGTTGTGAACAGCACTGTAAAGCATGTCCGGAGTTATGGCGAGGCATTTGCGTCGGATGTTGTCTTTCAGCATCTCTAGAGATGTCGGTCGATCACCATACACTTGCGACTTCAAGTAACCCCAAAGCCAATAATCGCACGGACTGAGGTCTGGGGATCTGGGAGGCCAAGCATGACGAAAGTGGCGGGTGAGCACACGATCATCACCAAACGACTCGCGCAAGAGGTCTTTCACGCGTCTAGCAATATGGGGTGGAGCGCTGTCCTGCATAAACATCGTACGTTCCAGCGGGTGTTTATCATCCAGGCTGGCGATGATGCGATTTTGTAACATATCGGCATACCTCTCACCCGTCACGGTGGCAGTTACAAAACCAGAATCACGCATTTTCTCGAAGAAAAAAGACCCGATAACGGTAGATGTGGCAAATCCAGCCCATATCGGACTTTCCCGTAATGCAGTGGAGTTTCCACGACAGTTCTAGGATTTTCGGTAGCCCAATTCTGCAGTTGTGGGCGTTGACAGACGCTCGGAGCGTGAAATGAGCTTCGTCGGTCAACAACACGTTACTCAACCAATCGTCATCTTCCGCCATCTTCTGAAACGCCCACACCGCAAATACCCTCCGCTTCACTAAATCGCCAGGTAACAGTTCACGATGCCGATGGTTTTTATACGGATAGCATCGGAGGGTACGGCTAAGTGCTAACCAAACAGTAGTGTATGGAATGGCGGTGCGACGTGCGACTGCACGAGCGCAGACTTCTCCGTGCATAGACGAACCCGCTACAGTCTCCATTTCTTCCTGAACTGTCTCAGCACCATTACACCTTATACACGGTCGGCCACTACGGGGTCTATCGTCTAAACAACCCGTGGCTTCGAACTTCGAAATCATTCTCCCCACAGCAGCATTTGTCAACGGACCTTTACCCGTTCGAATCCCCTTCCTATGGCGATAGGATCGTAACGCTGGACTAGCACATTCCCCATTCTGATAATACAGCTTCACTAAAAGCGCCTTTTCAGGTAACGCCAACATGCTGCGACTGCTGGCGCATCTGGTTCTCATTACAGCTCCTTTTATACACGATTGTCATGCGCAGTCACTGACGTCTTGCTATCCAGCGCCATCTGTCGGACACATTGTGAATTTTTTTTTTTGGTTCAAATAAAACCCCATGTCACTCCAAGTACGTGCGTCAATTTTTACCTTTCTATCGACATTATTCCATGGTTTATTAAGTTTTCATATTTGTACGGACTTTTTGATCACCCGCTACTTCGGAGATATTACTTGCTGTTGTCAGACGTGGCAGTTAAAACTGTTTTCTGATCTCATTCATTCCATACTTATCGTTTTAAAGCTTTGCTGGCTTTAGAAGTATATACGCTGAAATGGAGTCATATTATGAAACGCCGTATTTGACAAACTTGCTATTCTGTTACAGTTTAGCCAACAGCATTAATAAGCAGTCACTTGTTATGTGTGTTGACCGTCCTCTACACTGCATTACATCTGAAAAATGTTGAAGGTGTTGTTCTAGCGAATGGAAGGCATGCGATCATTTGCAACAAGGACAACGGATTGCAGCAGAACTCTCACAGTTCGCACACAACTCACTGGCCCGTCATGAGCGCCACCTCACAACAAGCAGCTTTCTCCTGTTTTAACAAAGGAGACCAATAAAATTCAGTCTTAAATTATCGTCAATAAGTAACATCAACCAGTTCCTGTCACCTTCTGACACACAAGCACTGGCAAATTGTAGTGAATCATACTTACGCTACATTTAAGTAACTATAGTGAAGACAGTTCAGAAGAGTTAACGATGTATCGCTCCAGTAGTATTACAAAATCTGATGAAGGCAACTTGCCAGTGTCGCCGTTCCACATTGGTACATTTTACAACGTGATCCAGTCAATATCTGGAAGAATTATATGAAAGCAGAGCAGTTTCAACCAAAAAATTTCTTTTTTTTTTAATAAGGGGCCCCTCCTACTTCCTGACAATGACCGAAGAGAACTCGAGATCTCATTAGACAGTAACTTCTTGAATTAAGTTTGTAGGACAGCCACAAATCGCAATCATTATTTTTTATTGGCCGCTATCGGTCAATTTAACAGACAGGCTGCATCTCTAGGCTGATATACATCTACAGAGCGGCAAGTAAAGCTTTTATCTTTCTCTGTTTTCTCCTTGTAGTATATTTATTAAATTTCGTGGTTGTTGTTCTGTTTAAGAGGTTTAATCTCAATTTTTGTATGCGTAAATTCATGCAGCCTGTAATGCACTAGTTGCACTGAGTTGGCTGTTGATGGTTGGAGTGCTGACATATTATCTGCGTATCCAGTAATGCTGGCAACCGACTGGTTATGCATGGGCATAATACAGGGTGTTTCAAAAATGACCGGTATATTTGAAACGGCAATACAAACTAAACGAGCAGCGATAGAAATACACCGTTTGTTGCAATATGCTTGGGACAACAGTACATTTTCAGGCAGAAAAACTTTCGAAATTACAGTAGTTACAATTGTCAACAACAGATGGCGCTGCGGTCTGAGAAACTCTATACTGCGATATTTTCCACATATCCACCCTGAGTAGCAATAATATGGCGTAGTCTCTGAATGAAATTACCCGAAACCTTTGACAACGTGTCTGGCGGAATGGCTTCACATGCAGATGAGATGTACTGCTTCAGCTGTTCAATTGTTTCTGGATTCTGGCGATACACCTGGTCTTTCAAGTGTCCCCACAGAAAGAAGTCACAGGGGTTCATGTCTGGCGAATAGGGAGGCCAATCCACGCCGCCTCCTGTATGTTTCGGATAGCCCAAAGCAATCACATGATCATCGAAATATTCATTCAGGAAATTAAAGACGTCGGCCGTGCAATATGGCCGGGCACCATCTTGCATAAACCACGAGGTGTTCGCAGTGTCGTCTAAGGCAGTTTGTACCGCCACAAATTCACGAAGAATGTCCAGATAGCGTGATGCAGTAATCGTTTCGGATCTGAAAAATGGGCCAATGATTCCTTTGGAAGAAATGGCGGCCCAGACCAGTACTTTTTGAGGATGCAGGGACGATGGGACTGCAAAATGGGGCTTTTCGGTTCCCTATATGCGCCAGTTTTGTTTATTGACGAAGCCGTCCAGGTAAAAATAAGCTTCGTCAGTAAACCAAATGCTGCCCACATGCATATCGCCGTCATCAATCCTGTGCACTATATCGTTAGCGAATGTCTCTCGTGCAGCAATGGTAGCGGCGCTGAGGGGTTGCCGCGTTTGAATTTTGTATGGATAGAGGTGTAAACTCTGGCGCATGAGACGATACGTGGACGTTGGCGTCATTTGGACCGCAGCTGCAACACGGCGAACGGAAACCCGAGGCCGCTGTTGGATCACCTGCTGCACTAGCTGCGCGTTGCCCTCTGTGGTTGCCGTACGCGGTCGCCCTACCTTTCCAGCACGTTCATCCGTCACGTTCCCAGTCAGTTGAAATTTTCCAAACAGATCCTTTATTGTATCGCTTTCCGGTCCTTTGGTTACATTAAACCTCCGTTGAAAACTTCGTCTTGTTGCAACAACACTGTGTTCTAGGCGGTGGAATTCCAACACCAGAAAAATCCTCTGTTCTAAGGAATAAACCATGTTGTCCACAGCACACTTGCACGTTGTGAACAGCATACGCTTACAGCAGAAAGACGACGTACAGAATGGCGCACCCACAGACTGCGTTGTCTTCTATATCTTTCACATCACTTGCAGCGCCATCTGTTGTTGAAAATTTTAACTACTGTAATTTCGAAAGTTTGTCCGCCTGAAAATGTACTGTTGTCCCAAGCATATTGCAACAAACGGTGTATTTCTATCGCTGCTCGTTTAGTTTTTATTGCCGTTTCAAATATACCAGTCATTTTTGAAACACCCTGTATCAACCTGTACCGCATCAAAAACAGCCTGAAGATGACGCAATGAAGCGTTGAAACTGGTAACGACAAAATAAAATAATATCGTAAGGACGGCTGTAGGTGTTTTTATTTTTTGTCATGATAGTAAACGGCCGTCGTCCCAGAGACCTCCTGCTAAAAGGATGGACATACAAAAGCTTTGTGAGGCGAATCTTGCACTGGCTCTATACAACAGCCTTAGAGGTAACTGTAAAACAGGATAGTGGCTTGGGGGTCTGGTCGCCAACAAGTTATAAAGAGGGTAACAAATGGTTGTCCGCAAGGATCCATATGCTGACCTATTTTCTTGAACATAGCCGTAGAACCACTACAGAATCCACTAGAAGACAACGATATGGCTAACGGGGTGATTGCGACTGCGTACGCTGATGACCTTATGTTCAAGGTATCTGCAAACTCCAGGTCCCATTGTAAGCGTATTGTCATATCGCTGGTTTAATTGTGGAGTATCTTTGCGGGCAGCCGCGTGGGAAGAGTCGAGCACCGGACACGCAACTGTTATGTTGTGTTGTGTGTAGTTCTGCATGTGGGAGGCATTATTAGTATGGAAGTTGGAGTGATGCTACATGTGCTATTACAGTAAAATGATAAAATAAGCAAATGATTCAGAGGAAAGTGCGTCGATAAGTAACTTAAAATGAGCAGTGCTGCTGATAACGTATTTGTGTATCCTCTCGTTGCGTGTCGTACCGTACTGTATCAATCATTCGCGCCTTGTTCGGTCTCCAAGAATGAACTAATGTGAATCAGTAATACTATTTACCACAAAAGAGAGTATTTAAGTGCCAGTGTCTTGTAGCGAGCGTGAGAACGTGCGTTCGATCATCGCGTTCCGCATCATCAACAATCAAACGCGCCGCGACGGTTACGCGTACGCTCGCACAAGTGAGAACTGAGAACTGAATAATTAACTCTATTAACAGTGTTATATCATTACTAGTGTCATGGAAGACTGGTACCAAAAGAAATATGTGTATGCGTGATGAGTGTAAGAACTTGAAAGGTCCTGTAGCCACCTTTCATTAGTCCGGTAGCCCATTTTCACTAGCATTTCTTTTCCTTGTTTATCTTCTCTCATAACTCTCATAGTGGTGTGATTGAATGAATATGGTTGTGTGTCACGCTGCTAGACGGTGGCATAGTCTGCTGCAGAAAGTCTGCGATAGTGATACAGATTCAGCAGCAATTGTACAGAATAGCCAACTCTCGTAGTGGTCAAGTAGGCAAAGAGGTTTGCGCTACTTGTGAGAAATCCACCTGCATTAGGTTGGTGGCGGAAATGGCGTCTTTGGGTTTTCCGGGCAACTCGGAGCGTGGAGGAGGCTGGAGATGAAAAAGGGAGGCAGTCTGCCGCCGGTACGGGAAGCGTCCACAGCTGTGCTCCAGTCGAAGAAGGGTGAGGTAGACTGACCGCGTGGCGCGTTGTTACTTGGCGAGGGGAGAGCTGTTAGCTTTTGGTCTCATTTTTCAACTCTGAAAGATTGCTTTGCCTTGTCTCAGCAAGGAATGCAAAACTTTGGCAAATTTTTCTTTTAGTAAATTTCTATAGCAGGCTTGGATCCACCGGAAGAGCGCGTCACAAAGGTATCGATAAGAAGTGAGCACTCGATTCTGTATGAATGTCTCTTTGCCTTCATCTGTGCCTGTATAAGCTTTCATTTTTCTAAATATTAATAGCTTTGCCTTCTCGTAAATTTTTCTTCCTTTATGTATCTTTCGACTGTGGGGAGGCAACCACGTGGTTGAACATTAGAGTTTGTTGGGCTACCGTCATCACTAACTGTCCGATCTCATGTTTGTGTTAAAGAATGTTAACAGTTCATGACTGTGTGATGTGATATTGTTGCAACTTGGACACGATACCCAGAAACTGCGTCTCGACAAACCACGTGGGCACGCAGGTGTACTGCGAAACGTGCACCGTTTCACGAGTTATTGCGATCAGTTATCAGACAACAGCAGTTGTATGAATGGTTCACACCAATGATTTTAGGTGTAGATTATAATGGTGAATGTATCGATGCTTTTTTGTAATGTTTTAGGAATTAATGTTATCAGGAATTGTGTACATGCCTCACATCCTTATCTTAGGAATAAAAGATTTTATCTACACTTTTCTCTTATGTTCCGATTTTTGCACCAAAGCTACTCACCTCGTAGCTTTCCCGTTAGCACATCCAACGCGTTTCCTTACGCACAGATCCAGTGATTAGTTTCCCTTTGTATTTTATAACAAATGCTTTAGATTAAGTCTTATTTTCAGGTGTGTTGCTGGGAGCTGATCTTACGCAGTGTTATGCATTTTCTATTTTATTTTAAATGTTTGATTGTCGTGAACAGTGCACGGGCAATACTGTTAATTACATCGTATCCCCTATGAGCGACATCACAACGTATGCATTTTTGTGAGTGTTTGGTCTGTGATCAAATTAATTTATTTTCCGACTCGACCAAACCTTTGATTAGTTGTATGGTTAGAGTGGGTGGCGACCCTAATCTCCTCACGTTAATTTCACAATCAGTAAGCATTTCCATTCCCAATAATAACGTCATATCCCGTAGAAACAGGTTAGTTACAAACTTTCGTGCGATCATGCGGCTTTCGCATCATCAACAATCATCCGCGCCGTGTTCGGTACCCGTTCGCTCGTCCAAGTGATATTGTGGACAGATAATCATCAAGACTGTCGATTGGGATAAACATATACGACTTAGAGTGTAAACAGTGCAACCTGTGATTTCCATATCGTCTTAGAATATAGATGTTCATACCAGACGTAGAAGAGTGTAGTGCTTAACGTTGAGTGGCTCCCCTGACTCACTTGCATATTTCGATAGATAATTTCAAGCAAGCCAGCAGCAGCGTGGAGCAGAACAGTACGACAAGCAAAAGAGACAACCAGTTTAAAGGTACCCCACCCATTTGCACTCTAGGGCGTGTTACACCATTTAGGGAGCAAATCCAGGCGGCTCCTCGCTTTCATCGGTGAATGGTGCACAAACAACAAACTCACAATAGCAACAAAGAAAACTGTTTACCTACTTCTAGGAGGCACGCTGAAAATAAATGCAATTATGGAGTCAAACAACATATATATAAAAAGGAAAGCTGTGACAAGTTAGCTTGGCATTTATATTAAGGAACATTTACACTTTAACGAGTATGCCAGATAGACGATTAACATAGCGACGGAGCTGACGCATAAACTTGCAAAATTGAACACTGTAAGATTAGACTGCCCCTTCAAACACTGACGTACTACACAGCACTCTTTGAGTCAGTAAATTGTTTCGTGGTTTAGTGCTCGGACACATCGATTATGCTTAGGTAGGTATGAAACCATTGTGAGGGGCTGCCAGAGGAGTGTTGTGCTCAGATCTCGGGGGCAGTAGGCACGAGCTCTACTGGAGCACTGTGCGTGGCACCGCGAGTTCTCCTCACAGATATTACAATTCACCACAGAGCAGGTGCCTATTGGCTGAAGAGATGAAGATGCGACAAAATACGAGAAGTAACTGGACAAGACATAACCGACAAACGGAAATTAAAGAAGTGGAGAATTGATACTTGGCAGACAGAATGGGACACAACTGATAAGGGAAGACGAGTCTACTCTTTCTTCCCCGGTATACGAGAGCGGATGAATTTGATGTACATAAATCCAGCACGCGGTATGGTGCAACTTCTCACGGGCCATGGTCCGTATCCTGTACATCTTCATAGGTTTGGCCTTGTGCCTTTGGTGAGAGTGGCACACCTGAACACACAGTACACATCCGCGATGCCCTAGGACACATAAGACCGAGATTAAGAAACGAGGACGTAGGACAGTTAATACGCAGACAAGACGACTGGAAGTCTATGAACAACATCGCAGACGAAGTATCGCGAGCACTATATGCGGCGTACAAACAGCAGGGGCCATACGCTAGAATAAGAAGAAAATGGCTCTGAGCACTATGGGACTTAACATCAGAGGTCATCAGTCCCCTAGAACTTAGAACTACTTAAACCTAACTAACCTAAGGACATCACACACATCCGTGCCCGAGGCAGGATTCGAACCTGCGACAGCACCAGTCGCGCGGTTCCCGACTGAAGCGCCTAGAACCGCTCGGCACCAAAGCCGGCTAGAATAAGACGGGCTGCACATCGGACAGATCAGCAGTACATACACTCCTGGAAATGGAAAAAAGAACACATTGACACCGGTGTGTCAGACCCACCATACTTGCTCCGGACACTGCGAGAGGGCTGTACAAGAAATGATCACACGCACGGCACAGCGGACACACCAGGAACCGCGGTGTTGGCCGTCGAATGGCGCTAGCTGCGCAGCATTTGTGCACCGCCGCCGTCAGTGTCAGCCAGTCTGACGTGGCATACGGAGCTCCATCGCAGTCTTTAACACTGGTAGCATGCCGCGACAGCGTGGACGTGAACCGTATATGCAGTTGACGGACTTTGAGCGAGGGCGTATAGTGGGCATGCGGGAGGCCGGGTGGACGTACCGCCGAATTGCTCAACACGTGGGGCGTGAGGTCTCCACAGTACATCGATGTTGTCGCCAGTGGTCGGCGGAAGGTGCACGTGCCCGTCGACCTGGGACCGGACCACAGCGACGCACGGATGCACGCCAAGACCGTAGGATCCTACGCAGTGCCGTAGGGGACCGCACCGCCACTTCCCAGCAAATTAGGGACACTGTTGCTCCTGGGGTATCGGCGAGGACCATTCGCAACCGTCTCCATGAAGCTGGGCTACGGTCCCGCACACCGTTAGGCCGTCTTCCGCTCACGCCCCAACATCGTGCAGCCCGCCTCCAGTGGTGTCGCGACAGGCGTGAATGGAGGGACGAATGGAGACGTGTCGTCTTCAGCGATGAGAGTCGCTTCTGCCTTGGTGCCAATGATGCTCGTATGCGTGTTTGGCGCCGTGCAGGTGAGCGCCAGTCAGGACTGCATACGACCGAGGCACACAGGGCCAACACCCGGCATCATGGTGTGGGGAGCGATCTCCTACACTGGCCGTAACCTCTGGTGATCGTCGAGGGGACACTGAATAGTGCACGGTACATCCAAACCGCCATCGAACCCATCGTTCTTCCATTCCTAGACCGGCAAGGGAACTTGCTGTTCCAACAGGACAATGCACGTCCGCATGTATCTCGTGCCACCCAACGTGCTCTAGAAGGTGTAACTCAACTACCCTGGCCAGCAAGATCTCCGGATCTGTCCCCCATTGAGCATGTTTGGGACTGGATGAAGCGTCGTCTCACGCGGTCTGCACGTCCAGCACGAACGCTGGTCCAACTGAGGCGCCAGGTGGAAATGGCATGGCAAGCCGTTCCACAGGACTACATCCAGCATCTCTACGATCGTCTCCATGGGAGAATAGCAGCCTGTATTGCAGCGAAAGGTGGATATACACTGTACTAGTGCCGACGTTGTGCATGCTCTGTTGCCTGTGTCTATGTGCCTGTGGTTCTGTCAGTGTGATCATGTGATGTATCTGACCCCAGGAATGTGTCAATAAAGTTTCTCCTTCCTGGGACAATGAATTCACGGTGTTCTTATTTCAATTTCCAGGAGTGTAGTAAACGACACAGACACAATCACAGACAAGGAATCGAATGGTACATCACACACAGGAAGTGAAGACGAGATAAACATACAAACATAGCAAAAGTAAGCGAAGGTTCTACAATACTAAATCGAATCCGCCTGGAAGAAAAAGACTCTCTGTGTAGCTGTTTGTTACACCATTTAATAGCATGTAACACTTCCTGAAAATGTGACATTTCTGCTTCTTTTGCTGCATCACGTGTGACTGGCTCGATGTTTTACCGAGCCCTTGCACCTGATTCAGTTGAGTATGACATTTTAAATCAACTCTCAATCTCCACTGTTACTTTAAGTTCGGAAACACGTTATAACCTAGCTAACCAATGCATTACATTAAGTATTACCACTGGGAGACAACATACTGACAAGACAACATATGTGACAAACGTAACGACACATGCAGAAGGTATAAGGGGAAGATGTGTCATATCATATTTAAGTCAAATTTCCACCTAGTGTTTCTTCCAGTAAACACACTTTTAATTTTACTAAGGCGCTGCAGTCATGGACTCTGCGGCTGGTCCCAGGTGAGGTTCGAGTCCTCCTTCGGGCATGGGTGTGTGTGATGTCTTTAGGTTGGTTAGGTTTAAGCAGTTCTAAGTTTTAGGGGTCTGATGACCTCAGTGCTGAGAGCCATTTGAACCATTTAACTTAGTGACAATGTTTAAACAAAATTGCGTATATTAATTTGTACTATATACGAGGGTAATCACAAAAGTAAGGAATCCTATTTTTTTATAGGTACAGAACTCTGCGTGGCAGTTGGTCGCACTGTTATGAAGAGTGCCTCACGCACTGTGTGTAAACATGTGCACGCCGCGCTGAGGCGTTCAGTCTTGGCTTGGCAGCCGTTGAGAATGGGGCTCCCGTTGGATGTTACCGCCGAGTGCGAATTGCGCGCACTTATTCGGTTTTTGAACGCAAAGGGCACTGCGCCGATTGAAATCCATCGCCAGTTGACGGAAGTGTGTGGTGAGTCGTGCATGGATGTCAAAAATGTTCGTAAGGGGTGTAGAGAGTTTGCAGCTGGTCGGACCGAAATTAACGACGAACAAAGGAGCGGGAGACCGTCAATTTCTGAGGAGACAGTGTTGAAGGTTGAGCAAAGTATACGCGAAGATCGACGGATCACCCTGGACGATCTCTGCACGTTGGTTCCTCAGGTTTCCCAAAGCACAGCCTTGCAGCCGAACAGGACAACTTTCTGGACTCAATTTTCCCGGGTGACGAAACCTGGGCATACCACTTTACACCTGAGACCAAGCAACAATGACGCCAGTGGCGGCTCCTTCTTCGCCAAAGCCGTGGAAATTCAAACAAACGCAGTCTGCCGGTAAAGTCATGGCAACCGTTTTTTAGGATCGGAAAGGGGTACTGTTGGTCGACATTATGCCCATTGGGACCAGAATTAACGCTTACAGGTACTGTGAGACTCTGAAAAAACTCAAATTCAAAACAATTCAGAACCGGAGAAGAGGAATGTTGAGCAAGGGCGTACACATTCGCCGTGACAACCCTCGCCCACATATCGCTCGGCAAACCGTTGCTCTCCTGCAACAGTTTCAGTGGAACATAATCACCCACCCACGCTATAGTCCTGACTTGGCGCCGAGTGACTATCACCTGTTCCCTAAGTTAAAACAACATTTGGCCGGAAAGCGATTCAGCTCCGACACCAAGTTGAAAGAGGAGGTTCATAACTTTTTGAAGAGCATGGCGGCCAGCTGGTATGACATGGGTATACAAAAAGTGATACAGCGTCCACAAAAATGCATCGATGGAAATGGTGATTATGTCGAAAAATAGCTAAATGTTCAAGTTGTAAACTGATTTAAACCATTGTAGAATGGTTCAAATTGCTCCGAACACTATGGGACTTAACTTCTGAGGTCATCAGACCCCTAGAACTTAGAACTACTTAAACCTAACTAACCTAAGGACATCACACACATCCATGCCCGAGGCCGGATTCGAACCTGCGACTGTAGCGGCCGCGCGGCTCCAGAGTGTAGCGCTTAGAACCGCTCGGCCACTCCGGCCGGCAAACCATTGTAGAAATAAACAGGTCTATGTACTTATAAAAAATAGGAGACCTTACTTTTGGGATTACCCTTGAGTTATTTGTTATTCTCTTAAATTTATCTTTTTGTAAAGTTTTAAATAAAAACATTTACTAGTAATAAAACTGAATTTATAAGATATAACAGGGATAAAACACACACTGTACAACCATATAGTAATGGGCAGCAGGTCTCTACTTGAGAATTGAATAAATAAATAAATGTCCCTAACGTGACAGTATCGTGACGCCATTATCCAACAGGTGAACGTTCGTCCATTCATGACACGTGTTTCTGTGAACTATTAGCATGTTGAGGTACTGCTGTGGCTTGTAAGCTCTGCACGTTTGTCCTCGATGTTACATGTGGAGGCCAGCACGGAAGTCAACTCCATCGCAGTGCCGGCATTCAAGATATCAGGGGCCAGTTCCAACTGTTGTGTGCCAGCTTGCCTCACGAGAGAAGGGAATGACTTTATGACATCCTTCACAAAAGAATCAAAAAAAAAGTTCAAATGTGTGTGAAATCTTATGGGACCTAACTGCCAAGGTCATCAGTCCCTACGCTTACACACTACTTTATCTAAATTATCCTAAGGACAAACACAACCATGCTCGAGGGAGGATTCGAACCTCCGAAACAATCAATGCACGCATAGAGGACAGACGGGTTGCAACGTCTTACTGATAAGTAGGTTAAAACTGCAAAAGATCTTTGTAAATTTGACTCGATCTTATAATCACCGAAACAAGAACATATAGCCTGTCAACCGGTGAAGTTTACTTTCGTTCTCCCCTGGAGGGTGCTTCACTTTTTTTTCTCAGGCAATTTAGATTATAGAGTGTGTGATATGCGGTGATTGGAAGACGAGCACGCTCGCTACGCACAGACCGCTGGGGACACGAGTCCTGCGGCGTGTCCCGGAAGCAGGCCACCCACGTGGAGGCTCCAGCTCTCCAGCGCTGGCCCAGCTCTCCAGGGAGCGCCCGGGGTGAGACGGCCGGACCAGGCCCACAGCGGCACTAAAGCGACGCCAGCACGCTCCCCTTAGCGCCACGCACCGCCTCGCCTCACTCGAGCTCTCCTCTGCCGCTGCGTGCACGCACTCGCGTGGCTGCCCCGGTGACCCGAGCAGCGAGTCCCGCCCTCAGCAAGTGCCGCAGCAGCTCTGCTCCGCTCAGGCTGCGAGCTAACTGGCAATAAACGTTTACTTCCAGTAACAAGGTGGTCGCTAAACTGTTTGACGCTTGGTTGGGGAGCGATCACACACAGCTGAACTCTACTTGAGACGTTACTGTATTATGAGAAACGGCAGTTTTGTTTGGAATGTTTGTCATTAAGTGCGTCTTTCTATACTTTATTACACTATTGACCATTCAAATTGCTACACCACGAAGACGACGCGCTACAGACGCGAAATTTAACCGACAGGAAGAAGACGCTGTGATATGCAAATGATTAGCTTTTCAGAGCATTCACAGAAGGTTGGCGCCGGTCGCGACACCTAAAACGTGCTGACATGAGGGAAGTTTCCAATAGATTTCTCATACACAAACAGCAGTTGACCAGCGTTGCCTGGTGAAACGTTGTTGTGATGCCTCGTGTAAGGAGGAGAAATGCGTACCATCACGTTTCCGACTTTAATAAAGGTCGGATTGTAGCCTCTCGCGATTGCGGTTTATCGCATCGCGACGTTGCTGCTCGCGTTGGTCGAGATCCAATGACTGTTAGCAGAATATGGAATCGGTGGGTTCAGCAGGGTAATACGGAACGCCGTGCTGGATCCCAACGGCCCCGTATCACTAGCAGTCAAGATGACAGGCATCTTATCCGCATGGCTATAATGGATCGTGCTGCCAGGTCTCGATTTCTGAGTCAACATACGGGGAACGTTTGCTAGACAACAACCATCTGCACGAACAGTTCGACGACGTCAGCAGCAGCATGGATTATCAGCTCGGAGACCGTGGCTGCGGTTACCCTTGACGCTGCATCACAGACAGGAGCGCCTGCGATGGTGTACTCATCGACGAACCTGGGTGCACGAATGGCAAAACGTCATTTTTTCGGATGAATCCAAGTTCTGTTTACAGCGTCATGATGATCGCATCTGTGTTTGGCGACATCACGGTGAACGCACATTGGAAGTTTGTATTCGTCATCGCCATACTGGGGTATCACCCGGCGTGATGGTATGGGGTGCCATTGGTTACACGTCTCGGTCACCTGTTGTTCGCACTGACGGTACTTTGAACAGTGGACGTTACATTTCAGATGTGTTACGACCCGTGTTTCTACCCTTCTTTCGATCCCTGCGGATCCCTTCATTTCAGCAGGATAACGCACGACCCGCCTGTTGCAGGTACTGTACGGGCCTTTCTGGATACAGAATATGTTCGACTGCTGCCCTCGCCAACACATTGTCCAGATCTCTCACCAACTGAAAACGCCTGGTCAATGGCGGCCGAGCAACTGGCTCGTCACAATACGCCAGTCACTACTCTTGATGAACTGTGGTATCGTGTTGAAGCCGTATGGGCAGCTGTACCTGTACACGCCATCCAAGCTCTGTTTGACTCAATGCCCTGGCGTATCAAGGCCGTTATTACGGCCAGAGGTGCTTGTTCGGGGTACTGATTTCTCAGGATCTATGCAACTAAATTCCGTAAAAATGTAATCACATGTTAGTTCTAGTATAACATATTTGTCCAATGAATACCCGTTTATCATCTGCATTTCTTCTTGGTGTAGCAATTTTAATGATCAGTAGTGTATATGAGTGACATGCTACTCTGTGTCTGTCAGAGGTTGTGTTAGGAGCGGGGTCATCAGGAAATACGGCCTGCAACTAACGTTTGACGCAGTACTTGCCTTTCCCAACATGAACCGCGAAGTCTCGGCTATGTCCGGAATCAGGTGGCAAATCAATATGTCAATGAAAAAGTACACAATAAAAACCTTAACTTTGTCATACGTTATGGAGACCGTGAGTTTATTTAAATTAGTAGATTTTTTGGAATCATCACTCTTCTGACTGCTTTTTGGCGGACCGCCACGAATTCCTTTCCTGTGTCATCTTCTTCATCTCAAAGTACCGCTTCCAGCCTACACCCTTAATTGAGGAGCGTGATGGACTATGGGCGTAATTGGATTTACGCCCTTTTTCCGTCAAAGTGCTAAATTGATACCTCCATATTTGAATTACCCGCCCTGGAAATTTTAGGTCAATATCTTTGGTGTAGGGTAAGCAATCATCTTAACAAGGTAGTGGATGACAGGCAGCTGTCACCTTGTTTACTGCTATTGTATCGACTCTGATCTGCTTTGCGACTTAACTTGTGTGATTTAATGAGTGAAGAGAGTGGTAATTAGTCAGAAAATGATTTTACAGACAAAAAGAAGAAATGAAACAGTGGGGAACGGTATACAAACAAGAAAGGAATGGTCGTGGGCGCAAAAAAACTTTATCCTGTAGATCGATGTTGTCCAAAAACGTGTAGTGCAATAGTGACAGACGAGAGCCACGAAACAATATTCAATCTCTTTTATCGTTGTGGTGATAAATCTCAACAGGATGCATTTCTATCAGGATGTGTGGAGAGAAAGGATGTTAAACAAATGAAGAAGATGTACAAAACTAAGAACAGAGAAAATGTATGGGTTACTCATTTTATGACCAAGGTTGTAAAGTGCCTGTCTGCAGAAATTTGCTCCTTCGTATGCTGAACATTTCTGAAAAGCGTTTAAAAACTGTGCAGAAGAAGGTTTTGCAAGGACATTCAAGAGGTGTTGCGCTTTCTTCTTGATACAGTAAAATGTTGGTATGAATAACTTCTAGACAGAGTAAGTAGAGAAGAAGCTATTGATCCTGAACAGGAACATGAACTGTACCGGCCATGCACGTATATTTTTTTGTTAATGTACAGTTTAACTGGGCAATAAAATAATGAATTTCCAAATGGTTTTCATGATATTTTGTAGGGGTATCATGGTTTGATGGAAAAAGAGAGAGCACCATTCATCATATTTTGGACAATATATTTCAAATGGAAGAAATATCGCCGTCCGGAGTGGCCGATTCTAGGCGCTACAGTCTGGTTCCAATACTGCCTCGGGCTGGATGTGTGTGTCGTCTTTAGTTTAGTTAGGGTTAAATAGTTCTAAGTTCTAGGGGACTGATGACCTCAGAAGTTAAGTCCTGTAGTGCTCAGAACCATTTGAACCAGTTTGAAGAAATATCTTCAGCGGTAAGGAATGGTTCTATATGTTAAAAGTATGGTCTAAGAATTATTACATTATTGAAATATAACTGTGTTTCAATAAGTTATAACCATGCAAATCTTCAACTCACTTTTAACGGAAATGCACTTTTCCGACTTACGCCCATAGTCCATCAAACTCCTCAATTATTTGCTGGATGTATTGCTATGTCTTCCTCTACACTTTTTACCCTCTACATCTCCCTCAAGTACCATGCAAGGTATTCCATGATGTCTTAACAGTTGTCTCACCATCCTGTGCATTTTCCTTATCAGTGCCTCTCCAATTCTGGGCAGAACCTCCTCATTACTTACTTCATCTGCCCATCTAATTGCAACATCCATCTGTAGCACCACATCTCAAATGCATTCAGATTTTCCCACAGTTCATGTTTCACTACCATACAATGCTGTCCTCCAAACGTACATTTTCCTAAATTTCTTCCTCAAATAAAACCTCATGTTTCATACCAACAGTCTTCTCTTGGTTGGGAACGCCCTTTTTGCCTGTGAGAGTCTGCTTTTTATGTACTCCTTGCTCCGTCTGCTATGCGTTATTTTGAATTCCTCAACTTTTTCTTCTTCGTCATCCCCAATTCTGATTTTGAACTCTCGCTATTCTCATTTCTGTTGCTTATAACCACTGTTATCTTCCGGTTCAGTCAAAATTCTTATTCTCTACTTCACAGACCGTTAATTCCATTCAACACATTCTGTATTCCTCCTTCACCTTCCCTGAGGACAGCACTAATACTCTTTTTCCTTAATTCTAATCGCACTCTTCAACCTTTACTTTATTTTCATCATTGCTTTTTCTTTGTATACATCGAATAGTAAGGGCGAAATACTGCGACTGCTAAATTGTTTGTTTCTTGGCTGTCTACGTGAGCGACCACACACTTTGTTCACTGAAGTTCCAAGCTTCTGCTTCTAACACCTGTGAATTACAGAAAGTGGGTAATGAATACCTCTAGGTGACACACGAGAATTTGTTTGATCTTCTGTTTAATTAACAAAATACAGCAAGAGATAACCGCAGTTTATTGCACACATTGGGCACCTAATACCTAGTTCAATATAAGGCTGTGCGAGAGTGAGTTTACCTTTTACATTGAAGCAATAAGTTTTTACCAAACAATACCACGTATTTCCGCACTGTGAAGCTACAAACAATCACCAGCTACCCAGCAAAATTCAGCCTTCCAGCTGTTCACTGTAAAAAAATTGTGGTTAAGTCCGAAACTTGCGCTTCCGCACCGAATTGTACATAGTCCCACGCTGCGGCATTCCAGTCACCCAGAATCTGTCCCCGCAATTTCTAAACTTTCCGACTCAATCGGCGGAACTCACTCTGCTGACCCACGATTCTTCACACAACAATTCCAGATCTGCACGTCCAGTTCATACGTACCTGCGCCCCACTCGGCCTCCAGATTCCTTACATTTACTATCGAAATATAGAAAAATGAATTCAAAAATGTACATCTTATAACCTGTGTTAACACTATTGGCACCAGTGTGTGCCGCTTTTAAGGCCGCATCCGTCTACACCAAAACGTAGCGAGGTTTGCATATACTGTTCTGCTTCAGCAACCATTTATTAATTTTTTTCTCATCGTAAGTTTCCAAATTTTTATTAATTGAAAGTAAATCATCAAAACTAAGCCTGAGTCAGTTCATTTCCAAAGGATTTTTTCCGGCTTTTTCCAGTAGTGGTGACCATTTGTTCCCAACTTTAGTAGTTCTTTCTGAATACTGAAATTAGCTATATATAAAACTTAAAATAGGGAATAGGTGTCACTCACTGTTTTGATAGGTACACAGTATCTAATATCGCTATTCTCTGCGGTTTCAATTCCCTGTTGTGGTTTGTTGTTTGTTTACTATAAAATCAATTAAATAATTATAAACGCTTGAAGGGTCCAGTTTAAGATGGTCATAGCTGCAGTCCCTAGGCATTTAGCAGAATTTGATTTATCGCGTAATTGCAGAAAAACTCACACTTTTTATTGTTAGGCTCAACTACCAATTTTGGTACCAAACAGATATGTTTTCTAAATCTTTTAGCTATTCGTTTTGATCTGATGACTTCACTAAACGATAAACGTCCGCACATCTAAGTGTGTCTCCTAAATAGATTATACAGGTAAATAACAGGTAAATAACAGCCCAGTTAAACCAAAAGTCTTCTAGCGATATGTAGATTAACTTGTGTGATGTCAAGGTGAGAAAGAGCTGTCACGATTTTTACATTCTAATTCTATCCACGAAAATAATCAGTTTAAGATGGAAGTTGCTAATGGTGGTTGACAAGAATAATATACAAAAGAACGAAAAAGAAAATCGAGGATGTGTTATAAGACGTCCAATTCAGCTTTAGGAAAGGTAAAGTCACCACAGATACAATTCTGACCTTGCGGTTGATAATGGAAGCTATATGAAACGCCGGCCGGTTTTGATGAGCGGTTCTAGGCGCTTCAGTTTGGAACCGCGCGATCGCTACGGTCGCAGGTTCGAATCCTGCCTCGGGCATGGATGTGTGTGATGTCCTTAGGTTAGTTAGGTTTAAGTAGTTCTGAGTGCTAGGGGACTGATGACCTCAGATGTTAAGTCCCATAGTGCTGAGAGGCAGCCAATATTAAAGAGAAATCAAGTCGCATTCATAGGACTTGTCGACCAGGAAAAAGCGCTCGACAATGTAAAATGGTGCAAGATGTTCGAAATACTGAGGAAAATAGGAATACGCTATTGGGAAAGACGAATGTTTTACAATATGTACAAGGACCAAAAGGGAACAACAAGACTGGAAGTCTAAGAAGGAAGTAGTCGAATTAAAATCGGGTAAAACATAGATGTAATCTTTCGTCCATGCTCTTCAATCTGTATATGAGGGAAGCAATAACGGAAATGAAAGAAAGAGTCTAGAGCGTCATTAAAATTCAGGGTGAAAGGTTATCAATGACAAGATTCGCTGATGAAATTACTGTCCTCGTTGAAGATGAAGAATAATTACAAGATGATTTCAATGATCAGTGTAATGAATACAAAGTATGGATTGAGAATAAACCGCAAAAAGTTGAAAAATGAGAAGTAAGAGAAATGAGAATAGCGAGAAAAAATGGTTCAAATGGCTCTGAGCACTATGGGACTTAACTTCTGAGGTCATCAGTCCCCTAGAACTTAGAACTACTTAAGCCTAACTAACCTAAGGACACCATACACGTCCATGCCCGAGGCAGGATTCGAACTTGCGACCGTAGCGGTCGCGCGGTTTCAGACTGTAGCGCCTAGAACCGCCGACGAATAGCGAGAAAAGTAACATGAAATTGGTTATCGCAAAGGAGACGAAGTTAAGCAATTCTACAATCCCAGAAGGCATAAAAAGCAGACTAGCACAGGCAAAGAGAGCATTCCTAGCCAAAAGATGTCTATCAATATCAAACAACTAGCCCTTACATTGAGAAAGAAATGTCTGAAAATGTACGTTTGGAGCACATTACTGTACGGTAGTGAATCATGGACTGCAGGAAGCTGGAACGGAAGAGAATTCAAGAGTTCGAGATGTGGTGATACAGAAGAATACTGCAAATTAGGTGGAGTGGAAAGGTATAGAATGAGGAGCTTCTCTGCAAAATGGGAGAGGAAAGGAGTATATGCAGACTAGAAGACGTGACAGGATGATGGGACATTTGTTAAGACATCAAGGAATGACTTCCATGGTACTAGAGGGAGCTGTATCAGGCAAAATCTGTAGAGGAGGACAGAGATTGGAATAAATACAGTAAATACGAGTAATTGAGGACGTAGGTTGCAATTGCTAATATGAGATGAAAAGTTTTGCACAGGAGAGGAATTCGTGGTGGGCCGCTTTTTTTTTTTCAGACCAGTCAGAGGACTAATGAGTCAAAAAAAGAAAGACCTGTGGTACACTGGTGTTCGGCTAAAAATAGCTGGAAAATTAAAGGGGATGGCGTTAATGTGAGATAACAAGGTGGGTCGGCAGCTTGTGAGTGACGCAGTATTGCCAACAGTGCGCCGCTAGGACACTGCGCTGCTTTCTCTCCTTTGAGCGGGCCTCTTTATCTGGCGTAAGACACGGGCGGGTGGCCATCCCGCGTCCGCAGAGCGGACTTTTCCAGAGCGCTGGTGAGGCAACGCGACGCGCCGTCCACAAATAGGCCATTACGGCGAGCACGCACACGGCACCCACCGCCCATTAGCCACGGCGGCCCACGCCGTCTGCAATGTTCCGCGCCGGGACGTGCCCCACTTTGACGCCGGCTGTTAGGCCTCACACTGCGCGTGCCCCGGTGCTTTGTGCGCTGCACAGTGGCTTACGAATGGTGATTCAGGCTGTGGGCACTTGCGAATCCGACTGTTTCAATTACGAGCACGGAACTTGCACGCAATCCCCACCTACGCTGTACAATTTAATGTTAATACGATGTGACTACGAAGGCTTTCCCGGCGTAATAATTGATAATATTCTTCTCGGCTATGCAGCCGGCTGCATACCCGGGAAAAATATTATTAATGTTAATACGCTATATGTAACGGCTGAAAACAAAGGGGAAACTACAGACGTAATTTTTCCCGAAGGCATGCGGCTTTTCTGCATGATGGCGTCCTCTTGGGTAAAATATTCCGGAGGCAAAATAGTCAAATGTGATTCTTGAGTGATTCACGGCGGACAGAGCCATCACACCGACGTCATCTCAGACGCCGTCGCAATTTGTTCCACCGCGCTACCGTGGCGCGGGGCGCGGACGGCGGAGGGAGCGCGCCGCGGGCGGAGGGTATTTAAATCGGCCGCCGCCGCGACCGAACCCAGTTCCCCCTGAGCAGCCATAGCGTACGGATCTCCGTGCCGGCACGTTCACAGGAGTTCAGTCCGTCAGTTCACCTGATGATGGCGACATGTTTGATCGCCGAAATATTGTGCCCGTTGGACACTATAGACCGGCAGTACACCCGTGGATATTTTGATTAATGTCTCTGAGCACTATGCGACTTAACTTCTGAGGTCATCAATCGCCTAGAACTTAGAACTAATTAAACCTAACTAAGCTTAGGACATCACACACATCCATGCCCAAGGCAAGATTCGAACCTGCCACCGCAGCGGCCGCTCGGCTCCAGACTGTAGCACCCAGAACCGCATTGCCACTCCGGCCGGCGTAAAATAGTCCCTCATTCGGATCTTCGGGCGGGCACTACTCAAGAGGACGTCTTCATCAGGAGAAATAAAACTGGCGTTCTACGGATCGCAGCGTGGAATGTCAGATCCCTTAATCGGACAGGTAGGTTAGAAAACTTAAAAAGGGAAATCGATGGATTAAAGTTAGATATAGTGCGAATTAGCGAAGTTCGGTGGCAGGAGGAACAAGACTACTGGTCAGGAGAATATACGGTTATAAATACAAAATCAAATAAAGGAAATGCACGAGTAGGTTTAATAACGAATAAAAAAATAGGAGTGCGGGTAAGCCACTACACACAGCATAGTGAACGCATTATTTTGGCCAAGATAGACACAACGCCCACGCCTACTACAGTAGTACAATTTTATATGCCAACTAGCTCTGCTGATGACGAAGGGATTGATGAAATGTATGATAACATAAAAGAAATTATACAGATAGTGAAGGGAGACGAAAATTTAATAGTCATGGGTGACTGGAATTCGATAGTAGGAAAAGGAAGAGAAGGAAACTTAGTGGGTGAATATGGATTGGGGGTAAGAAATGAAAGAGGAAGCCGCCTGGTAGAATTTTCCACAGAGCATAGCTTAATCATAGCTAATACTTGGTTCAAGAATTATAAAAGACAGTTGTATATGTGGTGTCACCGCCAGACACCACACTTGCTAGGTGGTAGCCTTTGAATCGCCCTCGGTCCGTTAGTATACGTCGGACCTGTGTGTCGCCACTATCAGTGATTGCAGACCGAGCGCCGCCACACGGCAGGTCTAGTCAGACTCCCTAGCACTCGCCCAGTTGTACAGCCGACTTTGCTAGCGATGGTTCACTGTCTACATACGCTCTCATTTGCAGAGACGACACATAAGCATAGCCTTCAGCTACGTCATTTGCTACGAGCTAGCAAGGCGCCATATTCCGTAATTAGAATGAATTCTGAACAGATAATATTGTGAATCATATACCGTCAAGAGCTACGTTCATGATTAATGGATTAAAGTTAAGTATCAAACTAATTACGTCCGCTTTCTGAATTCTAATTCCTTTTCATGTTCCAGACCTCACATCAGTATAGTTCTTCCCTCCTCACGCCAGCCTGCGTGCATTTCGGTCTCTACTTGTAATACGGTGTTGGCTCTTCTGCCAACACAACAGTATACATGGAAGAAGCCACGAGATACTAGTAGGTTTCAGATAAACTATATAATGGTAAGACAAATTTAGGAATCAAGTTTTAAATTGTAAGACATTTCCAGGGGCAGATGTGGAAAATGACCACAATCTATTGGTTATGAACTGTAGATTAAAACTGAAGAAACTGCAAAAAGGTGGGAATTTAAGGAGATGGGACCTGGATAAACTGACTAAACCAGAGGTTGTACAGAGTTCCAGGGAGAGCATAAGGGAACAACTGACAAGACTGGGGGAAAGAAATGGAGCAGAAGAAGAATGGGTAGCTTTGTGGGATGAAGTAGTAAAGGCAGCAGATGATCAAGTAGGTAAAAAGACGAGGGCTAGTAGAAATCTTTGAGTGACAGAAGAAATATTGAATTTAATTGATGAAAGGAGAAAATATTAAAATGCAGTAAATGAAGCAGGCAAAAAGGAATACAAACGTCTCAAAAATGAGATCGACAGGAAGTGCAAAATGGCTAAGCAGGGATGGCTAGAGGACAAATGTAAGGATGTAGAGGTTTATCTCACTAGGGGTAAGATAGATACTGTCTACTGGAAAATTAAAGAGACCTTTAGACAAAAGAGAACCACTTGTATGAATATCAAGAGCTCAGATGGAAACCCAGTTCTAAGCAAAGAAGGAAAGCAGAAAGGTGGAAGGAGTATATAGAGGGTCTATACAAGGGATATGTACTTGAGGGCAATGTTATAGAAATTGAAGAGGATGCAGATGAAGATGAAATGGGAGATATGATACTGCGTGAAGAGTTTGATAGAGCACTGAAAGACCTAAGTCGGAACAAGGCCCCGGGAGTAGACAACATTCTATTGGAACTACTGATAGCCTTGGGACAGCCAGTCCTGACAAAACTCTACCATCTGGTGAGTAAAATGTATGAGACACGCGAGATACCCTCAGACTTCAAGAAGAATTTAATAATTCCATTCCCAAAGAAAGCAGGTGTTCCCAGATGTGAGAATTATCGATAAATCAGTTTAATAAGTTACGGCTGCAAAATACTAACGCGAATTCTTTACAGACGAATGGAAAAACTGGTAGAAGCTGACCTCGGTTAAGATCAGTTTGGATCCCGTAGAATTATGAGAACACGTGAAGCAATACTGACTCTACGACTTATTTTAGAAGCTGGATTAAGAAAAGGCAAACCTACGTTTCTAGCATTTGTAGATTTAGAGAAAGCTTTTGACAATGTTGACTGGAATACTCTCTTTCAAATTCTGGAGGTGGCAGGGATAAAATACAGGGAGCGAAAGGCTATTTACAATTTGTGCAGAAACCAGACGGCAGTTAAGAGGGTCTAGGGACATGAAAAGGAAGCAGTGGTTGGGAAGGGAGTAAGACAGGGTTTTAGCCTCTCCCCGATTTTGTTCAATCTGTATATTCAGCAAGCAGTAAATGAAGCAAAAGAATAATTCGGAGTAGGTATTAAAGTCCATGGAGAAGAAATAAAAACGTTGAGGTTCGCCGATGAAATTGTAATTCTGTCAGAGACAGCAAAGGACTTGGAAGAGCAGTTGAATGGAATGGACAGTGTCTTGAAAGGAGGATATAAGATGAACATCAATAGAAGCAAAACGAGGATAATGGAATGTAGTCGAACTAAATCGGGTGATATTGAGGCAATTGGATTAGGAAATGAGACACTTAAAGTAGTAAAGGAGTTTTGCTATGTGGGGAGCAAAATAACGGATGATGGTCGAAGTAGAGAGGATATAAAATGTTGACTAGCAATGGCAAGGAAAGTGTTTCTGAAAAAGAAAAATTTGTTAACATCGAGTATAGATTTAAGAGTTAGGAAGTCGTTTCTGAAAGTATTTGTATGGAGTGTGGCCATGTATGGAAGTGAAACATGGACGATAAATAGTTTGGACAAGAAGAGAACAGAAGCTTTCGAAATGTGGTGCTACAGAAGAATGCAGAAGATTAGATGCGTAGATCACATAACCAATGAGGAGGCATTGAATAGAATTGGGGAGAAGAGGAGTGGACTAGAAGAAGGGATCGGTTGGTAGGACATATTCTGAGGCATCAAGGGATCACCAATTTAGTACAGGAGGGAAGCGTGGAGGGTAAAAACCGTAGAGGGAGACCAAGAGATGAATACAGTAAGCAGATTCAGAAGGACGTAGGCTCCAGTAGGTCCTGGGAGATGAAGAAGCATGCACAGGATAGAGTAGCATGGAGAGCTGCATCAAACCAGTCTCAGGACTGAAGACTACAACAACAACAGCTTACAGCACGACAAACTGAAACAGTGACTCGCTTAGAAGCTGACAGACATAAATTCAGATTACTTAAGAGCCTGGCTGCAATCATAACACACGGATACAGATCCCACTGTCAAATGGCTGCTTCCTGGGTTTTTAACAAAACGTCAATCATCAAAACGGCGTGCACAGTGAGTTAACAAAGATAAACGTTTGGGTAGAAATAACTGGAACATAGATTTGTTGACCAGAAGCAACCAATGCAAAACCTAAAAGATGGCACTTATATATTTGTTACGTGCAATAGCTATTTATTAGAATATATATGAAGATAGTAACTGTTCTCGAAAGAAGAGATACCACTGATGACCGTCCAGCTTCTGTAGAATAAATGATAATTCTAGCTGCAGGTCAGTGTTCTCTGGTATTCATGTAATGCCTTCTAATCAAGTTGTGATATAAACAATGAACATCAAGAGTCGACCAGGAGACGTAAAGAATGCAGTTTGGACAAGAAGAGAATAGAAGCTTTCGAAATGTAGTGCTACAGAAGAATACTGAAGATTAGATGGGTAGATCAGGTAACTAATGAGGAGGTATTGAATAGGATTGGGGAGAAGAGGAGTTTGTGGCACAACTTGACTAGAAGAAGGGATCAGTTGGTAGGACATGTTCTGAGGCATCAAGGGATCACCAATTTAGTATTGGAGGGTAGCGTGGAGAGTAAAAATCGTAGAGGGAGACCAAGAGATGAATACACTAAGCAGATTCAGAAGGATGTAGGCTACAGCACGTACTGGGAGATGAAGAAGCTTGCACAGGATAGGGTAGCATGGAGAGCTGCATCAAAGCAGTCTCAGCACTGAAGACCACCAGAACAACGCTTCAGGGGCGGAGTCAAGGGGGGGGGGAGCTATAGCCCCCCACCCCCCACCCCCAATAGAGTGTCATATTACACAGGATAAAATGCCTTCAGAAATCAGTGAATACTTTACTTCAACAGATCGAAAAGGAGAGTTGAAACTACGGAAGTAAAAGTGGGTTGATGAAAGTAAAAGGTCTGAAATAGCAAATGAAGATTTAAAGAACTATGACAAGCAGTGTCTGAAATAGCAAATGAAGATTTAAAGAACTATGACAAGCAGTTTTACTTCTAATATCTGGGCTTATTCCTGTCACCACAAGCACTCCTGAACGAAGCTTCTCTACTTTGAGACGAATAAAGACTTATTTACGTAACACAATGGGACAAGACTAAATGGATTGGCTCTTGCAAATATCCATAAAGAAAGAGATATGGACATTGAAAATATCATTGACATCTTCAGTAAAACGAAACACAGACGAAATAGCATGACAAATTGGGCAGCTGACAAAAATATCCAGTGAATTTTGTTACAGAATTTCTTTTATATCCATGTCAGGTTCAAGATTTAATATTCATGTGTCCAGAAAATTAATGAAAACTTTTTTGTTGTAAGTTGACCTTTTTCATGGTTTATGTAATTTATGGCTCAAATGGTTCAAAGGGCTCTGAGCACTATGGGACTTAACATCTGAGGTCATCAGTCCCCTAGAATTTAGAACTACTTAAACCCAACTAACCTCAGGACACCATACACATCCATGCCCGAGGAAGGATTCGAACCTGCGTCCGTAGCGGTCGCGCGGTTCCAAACTGAAGCGCCTAGAACGTCTCGGCCACACCGGCCGGCTGTAATTTATAAAATCTTCCATGTTAAAATGAGTTTTTATTTTTACCCTGAACTCCAAAACATTTACCAAAAACTACTTTAAGCAACACCAAACTTTTACCTATTTGTCGGTGGAGGACTCTCCTTTTGTTAAGCAATATTCCATTTCCCCCTCCCCCCCAATTAGCCCACCCCCCTTGACCGGCTTCTAAAATGGCCTCTGATATGCTTTATGTGGGTAACTGGTTTCAAGCTTCAGATAAACTGCAATGGACCGAACGTCTGCTTTACTTTCTCCTGTAGCTTATCACACGGTGCAATCCATACCTGTCAGGAAAAAAATAAATAAATAAAAATGAAGCGTCCAGAATCATTCTCAGATGTCTTACTTCCTACACGTACACACTATCGACGGATGTGTAAAGCCCCTTTTACGCCATCGACTTTCTTGCATCAACTGTTTACTCGAGAAAAACGAGTCGACGGCAGCGCCCCAGAATTTATTCCCGTACTGAGTTCCGTCTGTTTTGAGTGTCATTTTCGTTAACACCTAAGAGGCAGAATTGCCAGTGATACGAGAGGTGTCTGCCGTGCTGTTTCGCATTTGAATGGTGAAAGTGATGTTATGAGGGGCTATCATTTTTATGGAAAAATTGAAGTGTACTAACAAAATGAAGGAACAAACAATGCCGGCCGCGGTGGTCTAGCGGTTCTAGGCGCTCAGTCCGGAACCGCGCGACTGCTACGGTCGCAGGTTCGAATCCTGCCTCGGGCATGGATGTGTGTGAAGTCCTTAGGTTAGTTAGGTTTAAGTAGTTCTACGTTCTAGGGGATTGATGACCACAGATGTTAAGTCCCATAGTGCTCAGAGCTATTTGAACCATTTTTTTGAACAAACAATGACAACATAGTGTATTACTGACCAAAGACGAATTCATAGTGGAAGTTCTTGGCAAATGTCGCGTGGTAAATTCTCTACACTCCTGAGAACTGAAAGAATAGGAAAAGTGTCATCCAAAGATTTCGGGGCATTTGTTTGCTCGACGAAATACACTCCTGGAAATGGAAAAAAGAACACATTGACACCGGTGTGTCAGACCCACCATACTTGCTCCGGACACTGCGAGAGGGCTGTACAAGCAATGATCACACGCACGGCACAGCTGACACACCAGGAACCGCGGTGTTGGCCGTCGAATGGCGCTAGCTGCGCAGCATTTGTGCACCGCCGCCGTCAGTGTCAGCCAGTTTGCCGTGGCATACGGAGCTCCAACGCAGTCTTTAACACTGGTAGCATGCCGCGACAGCGTGGACGTGAACCGTATGTACAGTTGACGGACTTTGAGCGAGGGCGTATAGTGGGCATGCGGGAGGCCGGGTGGACGTACCACCGAATTGCTCAACACGTGGGGCGTGAGGTCTCCACAGTACTTCGATGTTGTCGCCAGTGGTCGGCAGAAGGTGCACGTCCCCGTCGACCTGGGACCGGACCGCAGCGACGCACGGATGCACGCCAAGACCGTAGGATCCTACGCAGTGCCGTAGGGGACCGTACCGCCACTTCCCAGCAAATTAGGGACACTGTTGCTCCTGGGGTATCGGCGAGGACCATTCGCAACCGTCTCCATGAAGCTGGGCTACAGTCCCGCACACCGTTAGGCCGTCTTCCGCTCACGCCCCAACATCGTGCGGCCCGCCTCCCGTGGTGTCGCGACAGGCGTGAATGCAGGGACGAATGGAGACGTGTCGTCTTCAGCGATGAGAGTCGCTTCTGCCTTGGTGCCAATGATGGTCGTATGCGTCGAGGCGACACTGGAATAGTGCACGGTACATCCAAACCGTCATCGAACCCATCGTTCTACCATTCCTAGACCGGCAAGGGAAGTTGCTGTTCCAACAGGACAATGCACGTCCGCATGTATCCCGTGCCACCCAACGTGCTCTAGAAGGTGTAAGTCAACTATCCTGGCCAGCAAGATCTCCGGATCTGTCCCCCATTGAGCATGTTTGGGACTGGATGAAGCGTCGTCTCACGCGGTCTGCAGGTCCAGCACGAACGCTGGTGCAACTGAGGCGCCAGGTGGAAATGGCATGGCAAGCCGTTCCACAGGACTACATCCAGCATCTCTACGATCGTCTCCATGGGAGAATAGCAACCTGCATTGCTGCGAAAGGTGGATACACACTGTACTAGTGCCGACATTGTGCATGCTCTGTTGCCTGTGTCTATGTGCCTGTGGTTCTGTCAGTGTGATCATGTGATGTATCTGACCCCAGGAATGTGTCAATAATGTTTTCCCTTCCTGGGACAATGAATTCACGGTGTTCTTATTTCAATTTCGAGGAATGAATGTGAGTCTGACCGAAGGCAGGCCGTGACGGCCCCGAGGCTCGACACGAGCATTTCCAAAACTGCACGACTTGTCGGGTGTTCGAAGAGTGCTCTGGGGAGTGACTTCAACACGTGGAGGAACCAGGGTGCAACCACATCCAAACGTCGTGGAGTAGGGCGGCCACCCCTCATTACGTATGTTGAACGTCGCAGGCTGGGCAGACTGGTGAAACAGGACAAGAGGCGCACTGTGGCGGAGCTAACTTCAAACTTTAATGCTGGAAACAGTATAGGTGTCTGAACACACAGTGCACTGAACACTCCTAACGATGGGCCTCCGCAGCCGACGATCCTTGCATGTCACCACAACCTCGACAAGTACGGCTGCAACGGGAACGTGACCATCAGCACTGGACATTGGCACTGTGGCAAACCGTTGCATGGTCTGATGAACCCCGATACCTTTTTCAACATGCTGATGGGAGGGCACGAATCTGTCGTCTTCCAGGGGAACAACTGTACTGCGGGATGGAGTCAAGGTGGCAACGGCTCCATCCACGTGGGCATCACCGGTTCTTTGGAGTTAGTGCAAGGTACCATGACGGCCGAAGAGTACCGCACATTGGTTGCAGACCACTTACACCCCTTCATGACGCCGGCCTGGGTAGCCGAGCGGTTCTAGGCGCTACGGTCTGGAACCGCGCGACCGCTACGGTCGCAGGTTCGAATCCTCCCTCAGATGCGGATGAGTGTGATGTCCTTAGGTTCGTTAGGTTTAAGTAGTTCTAAGTTCTAATGGAGTGATGACCTCAGAAGTTAAGTCCCTTAGTGCTCAGAGCCATTTGAACCATTTGAACCCTTAATGACGATCATGGTTCCCGGCACCAGTGGCATTTTCAAACAAGATAATAAATCATCTCACAAGGCCAGGAGTGTGACGGAGTGATCCGAGAAACACAGTGCTGAGTTCCAATTGATGTGCTGGTCTCCCAACTCTCCAGATCTGAGTACGATCGAACTTATCTGGGATGTGACTGAACATCGCTGTAAGCAGGCTGTTTAGGTTTTCTTATTGGTAACGCCATGTAGCGCTCTGTATGAAAAATCACAGACTGCACTGACAACTTTGAAGACTCACCAGTACCATTATTTCTACAAGGACTGCAGTGGGTCTGCACCTCTGGTGGCCCACCAATAACATAATTTCTACCAGGACTACAGTGGGTCTGCTCTGTGATGACCTACCTACCAATATTCTTCAAAACGTCGACTGACTCTGCTGTGGGTTTGCTCTGTTGTGGCCCATTGCCTGTCTGCATGTCAAGAGTCAGCACTGTCTTTCCGTTGGAAGGACAACACTACTTCAAGACTGCAGGGAAATCCACTACTTCTGTGTGCATTCTCCTTTACTGCTCAGACTTTGAGAAAAAAAACCACTGAAATTCTACTGTCATAAATGATCAGCACTGTCTTTATGGACTGTGAGAAAATTTTAGCTTTTGACCAACGAAGTTGGGAGCTCCAATGTTAGGCGCGTAATGGGGCCCCTTAGAAATACGGCGGCTAAGGAGGGGAAGAAATCCAGTGTGCACTCCGTGTGCATTCCTGGAGGAGTCATTCCTGATGTGGAAAGGGTCCTTCCGGATGCCATGAAGATCACAGGGTGCAGCCAGCTGCAGGTGGTGGCACATGTCGGCACTAATGACGTGTGTCGCTTTGGATCTGAGGAAATTCTCTCTGGATTCCAGCGGCTATCTGATTTGGTGAAGGCTGCCGGTCTTGCTTACGAGATGAAGGCAGAGCTCACCATCTGCAGCATCGTTGACAGAACCGACTGCGGACCTTTGGTGCAGAGCCGGGTGGAGGGTCTGAATCAGAGGCTCAGACGGTTTTGCGACCGTATTGGCTGCAGATTCCTTGACTTGCGCCATAGGGTGGCGGGGTTTCGGGTTCCGCTGAATAGGTCAGGAGTTCACTACACTCAGCTGGCGGCTACACGGGTAGCGGAGGCTGTGTGGCGTGGACTGGGCGGTTTTTTAGGTTAGAAGGCCTCGGGAAAGTGCGGGATGGGCTGCAATGTCAAAGGATGCTTGGCAATTACAGGACGTGCTTGGATCAAGGAACAGTCGGAATTATAGTTGTAAATTGTTGTAGTTAGTCCCTGAGCTTCAAGCGCTAATAGAAAGCACAGAAGCTGATATCGTTATAGGTACAGAAAGCTGGCTAAAGCCTGAAATAAGTTCTGCAGAAATTTTTACGAAGTCTCAGACGGTGTTCAGGAAAGATAGATTAGGCAGAATTGGTGGTGGAGTGTTTGTGTCTGTCAGTAGTGGTTTATCTTGTAGTGAAGTCGAAGTAGATACTCCGTGCGAATTGGTATGGGTGGAGGTTATACTTAACAGCCGAATTAAGTTAATAATTGGCTCCTTCTACCGACCCCCAGACTCCGATGATACAGTTGCGGAACAGTTCAGAGAAAGTTTGAGTCTCGTAACAAATAAATACAACACTCATACAGTTATAGTTCGTGGGGACTTCAACCTACTCTCGGTATGTTGGCAAAAATACTTGTTCAAAACCGGTGGTAGGCAGAAAACGTCTTCCGAGATTGTCCTAAATGCTTTCTCCGAAAATTATTTCGAGCAGTTAGTCCACGAACCCACGCGAATTGTAAATGGTTGCGAAAACACACTTGACCTCTTAGCCACAAACAATCCAGAGCTGATAGAGAGCATCATGAATGATACAGGGATTAGTGATGACAAGGTCATTGTAGCTAGGCTCAATACCATTTCTTCCAAATCCATCAGAAACAAACGCAAAATAATTTTATTTAAAAAAGCGGATAAAGTGCCACTAGAAGCCTTCCTAAAAGACAATTTCCATTCCTTCCGAACTGACTATGCGAATGTAGACGAGATGTGGCTCAAATTCAAAGATATAGTAGCAACAGCAATTGAGATATTCATACCTCATAAATTGGTAAGAGATGGAACAGATCCCCCGTGGTACACAAAAAAGGTCCGAACGCTGTTGCAGAGGCAACGGAAAAAGCATACGAAGTTCAGAAGAACGCGAAATCCCGAAGATGGGCTAAAATTTACAGACGCGCGAAATTTGGCACGTACTTCGATGCGAGATGCCTTTAATAGGTTCCACAACGAAACATTGTCTCGAAATTTGGTAGAAAATCCGAAGAAATTCTGGTCGTATGTAAAGTACACAAGCGGCAAGACGCAGTCAATACCTTCGCTGCGCAGTGCCGATGGTACTGTTATCGACGACTGTGCCGCTAAAGCGGAGTTATTGAACGCAGTTTTCCGAAATTCCTTCACCAGGGAAGACGAATGGAATATTCCAGAATTTGAAACACGAACATCTGCTAGCATGAGTCTCTTAGAAGTAGATACCTTAGGGGTTGTGAAACAAACGCAAATCGCTTGATACGGGCAAGTCTTCAGGTCCAGATTGTATACCGATTAGGTTCCTTTCAGATTACGCTGATACTATAGCTCCCTACTTAGCACTCATATACAACCGCTCGCTCACCGATAGATCTGTACCTACAGATCGGAAAATTGCGCAGGTCGCACCAGTGTTCAAGAAGGGTAGTAGGAGTAGTCCATTTAACTACAGACCTATATCATTGACGTCGGTTTGCAGTAGGGTTTTGGAGCATATACTGTATTCAAACATTATGAATCACCTCGAAGGGAACGATCTATTGATACGTAATCAGCATGGCTTCAGAAAACATCGCTCTTGTGCAACGCAGCTAGCTCTTTATTCGCACGAAGTAATGGCCGCTATTGACAGGGGATCTCAAGTTGATTCCGTATTTCTAGATTTCCGGAAAGCTTTTGACACCGTTCCTCACAAGCGACTTCTAATCAAGCTGCGGAGCTATGGGGTATCGTCTCAGTTGTGCGACTGGATTCGTGATTTCCTGTCAGGAAGGTCGCAGTTCGTAGTAATAGACGGCAAATCATCGAGTAAAACTGAAGTGATATCAGGTGTTCCCCAGGGAAGCGTCCTGGGACCTCTACTGTTCCTGATCTATATAAATGACCTGGGTGACAATCTGAGCAGTTCTCTTAGACTGTTCGCAGATGATGATGTAATTTACCGTCTAGTAAGGTCATCCGAAGACCAGTATCAGTTGCAAAGCGATTTAGAAAAGATTGCTGTATGGTGTGTCAGGTGGCAGTTGACGCTAAATAACGAAAAGTGTGAGATGATCCACATGAGTTCCAAAAGAAACCCGTTGGAATTCGATTACTCGATAAATAGTACAATTCTCAAGGCTGTCAATTCAACTAAGTACCTGGGTGTTAAAATTACGAACAACTTCAGTTGGAAGGACCACATAGATAATATTGTCGGGAAGGCGAGCCAAAGGTTGCGTTTCATTGGCAGGACACTTAGAAGATGCAACAAGTCCACTAAAGAGACAGATTACACTACACTCTTTCGTCCTCTGTTAGAATATTGCTGCGCGGTGTGGGATCCTTACCAGGTGGGATTGACGGAGGACATCGAAAGGGTGCAAAAAAGGGCAGCTCGTTTGGTATTATCACGTTATAGGGGAGAGAGTGTGGCACATATGATACACGAGTTGGGATGGAAGTCATTACAGCATAGACGTTTTTCGCCGCGGCGAGACCTTTTTACGAAGTTTCAGTCACCAACTTTCTCTTCCGAATGCGAAAATATTTTGTTGAGCCCAACCTACATAGGTAGGAATGATCATCAAAATAAAATAAGAGAAATCATAGCTCGAACAGAAAGGTTTAGGTGTTCGTTTTTCCCGCTCGCTGTTCGGGAGTGGAATAGTAGAGAGATAGTATGATTGTGGTTCGATGAACCCTCTGCCAAGCACTTAAATGTGAATTGCAGAGTAGTCATGTAGATGTAGATGTAGATGAACATTGTATCAATAAGTGTGTGCATTTGATATCTTTGTTATTGTAATTATGAAAAATTTTATCAAATCCTTATTGGCCACTGCCCAAAACAATTTGTAAAACTGTTTGTGGGGAGCATGGGGGCTTTGTAAGTAGGCTGTTTAAGTTTTCTTATTGGTAACGCCACATAGCGCTCTGTATGAAAATCACTGGCTGTGCTGTGTGCAGTCTGTGGCTAGTTTGCATTGTAGTGTTGGGCAGTAGGGTGTTAACAGCGCGTAGCGCTGCGCACCCGGAGGTGAGCCGCCAGCAGTGATGGATGTGGGGAGAGAGATGGCGGAGTTTTGAAATTTGTAAGACTGGATGTCATGAACTGCTATATACATTATGACTTTTGAACACTAGTAAGGTAAATACATTGTTTGTTCTCTATCAAAATCTTTCATTTGCTAACTATGCCTATCAG
Organism: Schistocerca gregaria; assembly: GCF_023897955.1. Taxonomy (NCBI): domain Eukaryota; kingdom Metazoa; phylum Arthropoda; class Insecta; order Orthoptera; family Acrididae; genus Schistocerca; species Schistocerca gregaria. The sequence continues at coordinate 1,063,094,741 of NC_064920.1, forward strand.
TAGTTAGTGCCTTCAGTAATCGAATCTTTTATTTAGCTGGCAGTAGTGGCGCTCGCTGTATAGCAGTAGTTCGAGTAACGAAGATTTTTGTGAGGTAAGTGATTTGTGAAAGGTATAGGGCCATTCTTTTGTAGGGATTATTGAAAGTCAGATTGCGTTGCGCTAAAAAATATTGTGTGTCAGCTTAAACACAGTCTTGCACAATTTTTCTAATGGGACGTTTCATGGCGTCAGAGCTTTTCGCACCCCTCTCCGGAATTTACGGAAATTTGGTGACTTGTATGTGCAGGTGTGGCGCCAAATCCCTCCAGCGACCTACCAAGGCGTCACCACTTCCATGCCACGACACGCCGCCACTGTTACCCATGCCAAATGTGAATATACTGGCTATTAGGTGGTTATGACGTTGTGGCTGATCGGTGTGTAAGGGCGGTCGACAGCGTCAAATGTTGACTGGTCATTGTGAAGGACACGGAAAAAGGCGTTATCAGCACCTATCAGAATTTGAAGGGGGCCCCACTGTGGGTCTCCATTTATCCTGCTGGGAGAAGCGTGCCGTATTGAGATTGATATAGTATTCAGATGTGACAGTGACCCGATGTTGGACTGCGGGTATACTCGTCGTCAGTGTTCTGGCCGACCATGTTTGACCACCGAAAGGTAGGATCGCCACATTGTGCTCCAGCCACGTCGTAATCCCTTCACATCTGCGCCTGCTACCCGATAAATGAAGAGGACTCCTTGAAGCACTCCGTTCAAAAAATGGTTCAAATGGCTCTGAGCACTATGGGACTCAACATCTGAGGTCATCAGTCCCCTAGAACTTAGAACTACTTAAACCTAACTAACCTAAGGACATCACACACATCCATGCCCGCGGAAGGATTCGAACCTGCGACCGTAGCGGTCACGCGGTTCCAGACTTAAGCGCCTATAACCTCACGGCCACACCGGCCGGCGAAGCACTCCGTGTCACCCTACACCATTAAGCGCCACAATACCAACGGCTGCTTTTGGTGCCATGACCGGGAAGCACCGTCTGCTGATGAACGGCATCACATATTCTTGAGTGATGAATTACAGTTCTACGCTATCCCAGATGACCATCGTCGGCGAGTATGTGGGCGACCTGGGGAAAGGTCCCATTCTTCCAAGATTTTCAGAAACGCAGCTATGTTACTACTGGCATCACGGCGTGGGGAGTCATCGGCTGTGACTTCAGGTCACGGCTGGAAGTGGTTGAGGAACTCTGACGGCTCAATGGTATGTTGCCATGCGACGCTACCGTTGTACCATTTTTCAACAGGACAACGCTCTTCCACACGTACCATGTGTCTCTGTGAGCTATCTGCGTGATGTCGAGGTACTCCCGAGGCCAGTAAGATCCTCGAATCTCTCACTGCTAGAACATGGATGGGACCAGCACGGACGGCTACTCTGTCCCAGTGCCAGTATTCAATATAACAAGGACCATTAACAACAGTTGTGGGCCAGCTTAACTCACGAGAGAATAGAACGGCTTTCTGAGATCATTCCCCACAAAATCAATGAATACGTCCCAGACAGAGCGTGGTGTGACAATACTCGTCCAGACACGGGGCATATCTGGTTAAGCTGTTTGTCACGATCACTCAAACACAAAATTTCGACTGTGTTGTGACTTTGCAGATAATGTTTTTCTGCTTCTCCTGTATGAGGTATCAATGTTCGATACGATGCCTCTTGAAATACGAAACACTGTCCACCTTGTCTACAGAAGCACCTACCATTTGGTTAGAAAAAAAAATGGTTCAAATGGCTCTGAGCACTATGGGACTCAACTGCTGTGGTCATCAGTCCCCTAGAACTTAGAACTACTTAAACCTAACTAACCTAAGGACATCACACACATCCATGCCCGAGGCAGGATTCGAACACCTACCATTTGGGCAACAAAATTTTGCCCACGGTCGAATTCACTGAGTTCCGACATAATGCACTCATGGCTACAAGGAACACTTTTCCGACAACGGCTGAAACTTGCAACGTATTGAGTACATTGCACAGGTATTGTTCGTGATCAAATACAATAGCGCCATCTTCAGGCGTGGCTAGCATCTGCATTTATTTTCAATCACACATTTCTCGAAATGTTTCCATACTTTTGTCTAATCTTTTACTATTCCAGCGAAAGTACCCACCATTTTTCAAAAATGGTTCAAATGGCTCTGAGCACTATGGGACTCAACTGCTGTGGTCATTAGTCCCCTAGAACTTAGAACTAGTTAAACCTAACTAACCTAAGGACATCACACACATCCATGCCCGAGGCAGGATTCGAACCTGCGACCGTAGCAGTCGCACGGTTCCGGACTGCGCGCCTAGAACCGCGAGACCACCGCGGACGGCCCCATTTTCCAGTGCAAGCGGGTTATGAATACTCATGTGACAACTTTTGAAAGATTGTCCCTAGTCTCCTCAATAGAAGACACTTCACGATTTTTATATGATGCCCGACAAAATTCAGTCTATCACGGAATTTTTTTTCCTTCCGAGATTTTATACAGAGTGTTTGTCTGAGATACATGATCATGAAGCTGCACTGATCAACCAACCTTTCACCTTCCAAAAGTATTTGTGTCGAGTACAAGATTACATTTCCGATAAAGGGTGACCATCAAGCTGCTCTTGATCCACACACGCATCATATTCTGGAAGCATCATATTCTGGAAATGTTTAGTGTAGTGTACAGTTTTACATTTCCGAACATGCACCACATAGTGAAAGCCTGTTTGAGGAAACAGTCAAAAGTAACATGGTTAATTAATATCTCTACTCGTTAAATTTGCTAGTCGTAGCACTGACAGGTAAATGATCAGACTTATCATGTTGAAATTAACAGTGACTATTTTGTAGGTTGTAGTTAATGGCAGTTAAAATCCCCGTTCTAAATTTCAGAAATCAATATGTACTGGAAGTTACCTAAAAAATAATGAATAGCGGTTTTCCTTGCTTGGTGCTTACAACTAAGATGTGGATATAACTGGATCTTGCTAGATGCGGTTGCGGAGAGCATGAAGCGCACGATAGGACAGGTATGGTCTTGTCGTCATCGCCACAACGTTCAATGAAGAGGTATCCGACTTCATAGCTTTGTAAAAAAAAAAAAAAAAAAAAAGGAGGATGAGCGTCCCTGGCAGATTAAACCCGTGTCCCGCTTGGCGATTCGAGCCCTGGACTTCTGTCTTCCGCGAGCAATCGCTCTACCGAATGAGCTACCCGAAAACGTCTAATGACCACTCCTCACAGCTTTACTTATCCTGCTACGACCACTAGTACACAATAAGTTTCCTTCCCCTCCGTTTCAAAATGTGTTTCTTGAAGGGAAGATACTATTTGGCTTTTTTGTGTGTTTCTTTTCATTTCTAATAAGTGTAAAAGCCTGTTTCTAACCTTAGTTCGAGTTTCAAACACTGTTCTTCATGTTCAATCTCACCTCGCGGATGATGACATTCCCTGTGAACATTGTGCTGCTTGATGGGTACATACATCAAGTGAAGACGTCTGGAAAAGTGGGAAGCGAAAATGTTACATCCATTCTGTGGGAACGAATACCTTCTCCTTCTAGATTCTTGGGCAGGTTATGAAAATTCTGATGGAATAATAGACCCTGACAAAGAAGCAGAGCAACTTCAGATTTTACCTCGTACGATGGATGTACTTTATCTGTTAGGCAGAGAATTTTTGCGTTATTAGAATGAATTTAAAGCAGGTTAACAGAGGAAATAATTTTGAACTCATCACTACAGTTCCCTGCATATTACAGCCACAATATTCTCAAACTGCAGTGACTGGTACACTATCAGTATTCTACCCCTTCTGTCTGAAAAACTGATTAAATATGCGTGGCACTTCTCAAAACGTACTGCTATTTATGTCTAAAACTGACTATCTGCGACTCGCACGGCTGTCAGATGTCGTCCTCAATTGCATTTTATGGCTCTGAGCACTATGGGACTTAACATCTGACGTCAACACTCCCTTCTACTTGGAACTACTTAAACCTAACTAACCTAAGGACATCACACGCATCCATGCCCGACGCACGATTCGAACCTGCGACAGTAGCGGTGGCGGGGTTCGAAATTGAAGCGCCTAGAACCGCTCGGCGACACAGGCCGGCAATTGTATGTTATGGTGCACATAGAATGTCTGTTTGGAACAATGAACCAATATTTCACATTTTTGCAGTAGTTACAAGGAATAACATTAATAAAGCCTGCAGACTTGCATAATAACATTAACGTTGACGTGCTGGAGACCTTACACACGAGGTGACGGAAGTCTTAGAGATATGCACACATACATATGGCGGTAGTATGGGGCCGGCCGTTGTGGCCGAGCGGTTCTAGGCACTTCCGTCCGGAACCGCGCTGCTGCTACAGTCGCAGGTTCGAATCCTGCCTCGGGCATGGATGTGTGTGATGTCCTTAGCTTAGTTAGGTTTATGTAGTTCTAGGTTCTAGGGGACTGATGACCTCAGATGTTAAGTCCCATAGTGCTCAGAGTCATTTGAACCCTTTTTGGTAGTATGGCGTGCAAAAGCAATAAAAGATCAGAGCAACGGCGAAGCTGTCACTCGCACTCAGGTGATTAATCGGTAAAGGTTTCCGACTGATTATGGCCGCCCAACAGGAATTAATAGACTTTGAGCACGGAATGGTAGTTGGAGGTAGACGCATGCGACGTTCAGTTTCGGAAATCACTTCAGAAATCAGTATTGCGAGATCCACAGTGTCAAGAGTGTGCAGAGAGTATCATTTCCACCGACAACGCAGTGGCCGGCGGCCTTCCTTAACGACCGGGAGCAGCGACCTTTGCGCATAGTTGCGAACAGACAAGCAACACTGCGCGAAATAACCGCAGAAATCATTGTGGGACCTACAGCGAAAGTATTCGTTAGGACAGTGCGACGAAGATCGGCGTTAATGGGCTGTGGCAGCAGACGATCAATGCAAGTGCCTTTACCAACAGCACGACACCGTCTGCAGCGGCTCTGCTGGGCTCGTGACCATAACTGTCAGGACCCACGCAACTGGAAGACCGAAGCCTGGTCAGATGAGTCGCGAAGTCAGCTAGTGTGAACTGATGGTAGGGTTCAAGTGTGGCGCAGACCCCTCGAAGCCATGGCCCGAAGTTCTCAACAAGGCACTGTGCAAGCCAGGAATGAACTGGGCCTTCTGGTCAAAATGAACCGATCATTGATTGGAAATGGGTATATTCGGCTACTTGGAGACCGTTTACAGCCACTCATGGACTTCATATTCCAAAATAAAGATTTTTGTGGATGACAATGTGCCATGTTATCAGGCCACAATTGTTCGCAGTTGGTTTGTAGAATATTCTGAACAGTTCGAGCGAATGATTTGGCTACCCACATCGCCCGACATGAATTCCATCGAACATTTATGGGAGATAATAGCTAGGTCAGTTCGTGTACAAAAATCCTGCGCCGGTAACACTTTCGCAATTATGGACGTCTGAAAAGGCAGCATGGTTCAATACTTCTGCAGGGGACTTCCAACGCCTTGTTGCGTTTATGACACTTACAGAGCTGCAGCGCTACGCCGGGATGGAGGTATCCCACGACTTTTGTCACCCCAGCGTACTTGTGCATATTCCATGATATGGTTACTTCATTGGACTTGCATGCGGGAGGACGGCGGTTTAAACCCGCGTCCGGCCATCTTGATTTAGATTTTCCGTGATTTCCCTAAATTGCTTCAAGCAAATGCCGTAATGGTTCCTTGAAAGGGCACGACAGACTTCCTTCCTCATCCTACCTAAGCCGATGGACCAATGACCTCGTTGTTTGGTCCCTTCCCTCGAATAAACCAAACAAACAAACCATATTCCATCCCAGCTTCCTCATCCCTCCATAAGCCAATGGGCCGATGACCTCGATGTTTGGTCCACTCCCTCAAGTAAACCAAGCAAACAAACCATATTACACCCCAGCTTGGAAGGAACGTCATGAACCAAATATAATTTATATTGCCCTTAGAAATTTAATTACTTTACCATCGCTTGTAGTTGGTGAGTGAAATCTCATGCCACAAGACAATGTAAGCACTGACAAAGGAGCGTCTCGTTGGGTAGCAACAGAACACATAGCTGTACGACGGGTAGTTTCAGGTACGGTAGCCATCCAAAAGATGCAATTTTTTTACTTAGGAGCTTTAGGAAGTGTGCTACACTTGTCGTCCCATGCTATGACCGTTGCGTAACAAATAGTGGCGCACTGTCAGAATAGAGAACATGTTCCGCGTTTCCTGTTGACAGTGTTCTGCTGCTGTCGGGTAACAGGTACATCACAGGGTGCGAGTGAAATTGCAGTGTGCATGACGGAACGATTCTTGTGGACAAAAAGTCTAAACCGCCAAAGATCCACGGAAGAGTTCTGGCGGTATATGGACGAAATGCAGCGTCGCGTGCAGTCGTAGTGAAATGGTGCCAGCAATTTGACCAAGGCCGCACACACACGTGCGGTGCTGATCTGGAAGGAAAGCCATTTTCATCGATCACAGACGACAATGTCGAGGCAACTGAGGAACTGATTCGCGGTAAATACAGAGTGACCACAGCGGACGTTGCTCAGCAGATGTGCTTCCTCCATAGTCCGAGGTCGCCCGCGTAACCCTACATTGTGCTCCAGGTCACTCCCCGATCTCGCGCCGTGCGATTTGTATCTTTCTGGTAAGGCGAAAGAACATCTGGGGCCGTTTGCACAGCGCTCCATTCCTCCGTGACCAAGGAGCAGTTTTGTATTGTCGAGGAATTAAACAACTGCTAGAATATTCCGACCGTTGAAACTTCCTGGCAGATTAAATCTGTGTGCCGGACCGAGACTCGAACTCGGGACCTTTAGCTTTCACGGGCAAGTGCTCTACCGACTGAGCTACCCAAGCACGACTCACGCCCCGTCTTCACAGCTTTAATTCCGCCAGTACCTCGTCTCCTACCTTCCAAACTTCACAGAAGCTCTCCTGCGAACCTTGAAGAACTAGCACTCCTGGAAGAAAGGCAAAGGTCCCGAGTTCGAGTCTCGATCCGGCACACAGTTTTAATCTGCCAGGAAGTTTCATATCAGCGCTCACTCCGCTGTAGAGGGAAAATTTCATTGTTCAAAAATGGTTCAAATGGCTCTGAGCGCTATGGGACTTAATATCTGTGGTCATCAGTCCCCTAGAACTTAGAACTACTTAAACCTAACTAACCTAAGGACATCACACGCATCCATGCCCGAGGCAGGATTCGAACCTGCGACCGTAGCAGTCGCGCGGTTCTGGACTGCGTGTCTAGAACCGCGAGACCAACGCGGCTATTTCATTGTATTCCGACGGTTGTTTACTAAGAGTTGGTGACTCTGCTGCAAAGTAATGGCATGTATTTGTGTAACTTTCAATAAAATAACGTGATAATCTGGAAGTCACTTTTTAAAGTCCACCCGTAATTGTTTTTCAGCGACTTCAAGTTCACATCGGAAGCGGAAACCAGCACGTGGATATTAACTGACGTTAACTACGAGTTAACGCCCAGTTTCGAAAAATTGCTCTTGAGTTCTCCTCTGGTGTGCAGAACGCCCCTCCATCCCCCCCCCCCCTACCCCTCATCCAGTGTCAGTAAAAGGCCCTTCATACATGCTGTTGGCACAGTTCGCCTCCCCCCTCCCCCCCCCCTCCCACACACACACACACGCGCACGCAGCACAGAGCGGGTCAGGTTGCCCAACGTGCCGTAACCCAAATACGGACTTCTGCAACACGTGTGGCGCGTCCGCCACTTTGCGAAGCGCCGCTCGCGTGCTTGCGTGCGTGGCGCGACGTCACCAGCCGCCTCCCACGCCACCTGGCACTTGAGTTAAGACACCGCCGACCCACGTCATGTCACGTCGCGTCACACCACTGTTTCATTTGGTGCGGAGTGACACTCGCCAGGGAAGGGGCGTTCCCCACTGACAGCCGCCGGAAGTCGTCCTGCCCCAAACAGCGCCACAAACTCTCACCAAACAAACGGAAAGCCGGGCCGGGCTCTTGCTGAGTGACAGAAATTAATGAGTTACAGAGCGAATCCCCTCGAGTCCAGTCCTTCTACTGGTCTTACGGCAACCATTTCTTTCTCTCCAGACACTGCCATTCGACAGGATTACAAACTACACTCCTGGAAATTGAAACAAGAACACCGTGAATTCATTGTCCCAGGAAGGGGAAACATTATTGACACATTCCTGGGGTCAGATGCATCACATGATCACACTGACAGAAACACAGGCACATAGACACAGGGAACAGAGCATGCACAATGTCGGCACTAGTACAGTGTATATCCACCTTTCGCAGCAATGCAGGCTGCTATTCTCCCATGGAGACGATCGTAGAGATGCTGGATGTAGACCTGTGGAACGGCTTGCCATGCCATTTCCACCTGGCGCGTCAGTTGGACCAGCGTTCGTGCTGGACGTGCAGACCACGTGAGACGACGCTTCATCCAGTCCCAAACATGCTCAATGGGGGACAGATCCGGAGATCTTGCTGGCCAGGATAGTTGACTTACACCTTCTAGAGCACGTTGGGTGGCACGGGATACATGCGGACGTGCATTGTCCTGTTGGAACAGCAAGTTCCCTTGCCGGTCTAGGAATGGTAGAACGATGGGTTCGATGACGGTTTGGATGTACCGTGCACTATTCAGTGTCCCCTCGACGCTCACCAGAGGTGTACGGCCAGTGTAGGAGATCGCTCCCCACACCATGATGCCGGGTGTTGGCCCTGTGTGCCTCGGTCGTATGCAGTCCTGATTGTGGCGCTTACCTGCACGGCGCCAAACACGCAATTGACCATCATTGGCACCAAGGCAGAAGCGACTCTCATCGCTGAGGACGACGCGTCTCCATTCGTCCCTCCATTCACGCCTGTCGCGACACCACTGGAATCGGGCTGCACGATGTTGGGGCGTGAGCGGAAGACGGCCTAACGGTGTGAGGGACCGTAGCCCAGTTTCATGGAGACGGTTGCGAATGGTCCTCGTCGATACCCCATGAGCAACAGTGTCCCTAATTTGCTGGGAAGTGGCGGTGCGGTCCCCTACGGCATTGCGTAGGATCCTATGGTCTTGGTGTGCATCCGTGCGTTTCTGCGGTCCGGTCCCAGGTCGACGGGCATGTGCACCTTCCGCCGACCACTGGCGACAACATCGATGTACTGTGGAGACCTCACGCCCCACGTGTTGAGCAATTCGGCGGTACGTCCAACCGGCCTCCCGCATGCCCAATATACGCCCTCGCTCAAAGTCCGTCAACTGTACATACGGTTCACGTCCACGCTGTCGCGGCATGCTACCAGTGTTAAAGACTGCGATGGAGCTCCGTATGCCACGGCAAACTGGCTGACACTGACGGCGGCGGTGCACAAATGCTGCGCAGCTAGCGCCATTCGACGGCCAACACCTTGGTTCCTGGTGTGTCCGCTGTGCCGTGCGTGTGTTCATTACTTGTACAGCCCTCTCGCAGTGTCCGGAGCAAGTATGGTGGGTCTGACACACCGGTGTCAATGTGTTCTTTTTTCCATTTCCAGGAGTGTACATATTCATCTAATATGTTTACAATTTGATACGTCGATCTTTACGTTCTTGATTACAAATTGCCACTCGACTAGCGTAACAGATAATTTTTTTATCCTTTTGTCAACAAGTCAAAAACTGAAAATGTACTGTGCTGAGGATATTCGTAAGTGGCAGTCTTTTGGAAGTAAATATACCAGAATTCAGATCAGGAACTTCTACCAGCATGACTAACTTGGAAGTAGTTATCCTCTGTCTAGCGAAGCAGCTTAAATCACCTAGCAAAGGCAAGTCCACCGGACCACAATATGTACCAATTACAGTAGATTTCTTTCAGAGTATCTCGATATAACAGGTCCTTACTTCGCAATCCCGTACTACCACGCACTCGACGAAAAATGCGTACTTTAGAGATTGTAAAGTTGGACAGGTCACAGCAATAACCAAGACAGGAAATGGGGACAAATAGCGCGGTTCTAGGCGCTTCAGTCTGGAACCGCGCGACCGCTACGGTCGCAGGTTCGAATCCTGCCTCGGGCATGGATGTGTGTGATGTCCTTAGGTTAGTTAGGTTTAAGTAGTTCTACGTTTAGGGGATTGATAACCTCAGATGTTAAGTCCCATAGTGCTTAGAGCCATTTGAACCATTTAGGACCAATGTGATGAATTACAGACCATATCACTGACATCGATTTATAGTAAGATTTTGGAACATATACTGTGTTCTGATGTTATGAGATACCTCGAAGAAAACGATCTCACAAATTCAGCACGGATTGAGAAATTATAGTTCTTGTGAAACCCAACTTGCTCTTTATTCTAACGACGTAATGAGTACTATCGATAACGGATCTCAGATTGGTACCACGTTAATAGGTTTCCAAAATGCTTTTGATACCGTGCCTCACAAGTGGCTTCTAATCAAATTGCGCGCCTATGGAGTATCGTCTCCGTTATGCGATTAGAATACCTGCTTTCCTCTCCGACAGGGCACAGTTCATAGTAACTGACGATAAGTCATCAAATATAAGCGATACCGGCGTTCTCCTAGGATGTGTTATAGGCCCTCTGCTGTGTCTAGTCGATATAAATGATTTAAGAGACAATCTGAGCAGCCATTTTCGATTGTTTGTAGTTGATGCTGTCTTTTCCTTCTAGTAAAGTAATCAGAACATCAAAAGCAATTACAAAATGATTTACACCAGATATCTGCATGGTGCAAAAAGTAGCAATTGGCCCTTAGTAGCCCGCATCTCGTGGTCGCGCGGTAGCGTTCTCGCTTCCCGCTCCCGGGTTCGATTCCCGGGGGGTCAGGGATTTTCTCTGCCTCGTGATGGCTGGGTGTTGTGTGTTGTCCTTAGGTTAGTTAGGTTTAAGTAGTTCTAAGTTCTAAGGGACTGATGACCATAGATGTTAAGTCCCATAGTGCTGAGAGCCATTTTTGACCCTTAGTAACGAAAAGTGTGAGGTGACCCACGTGAGTAATAAAAGATATTACACGATAATCACACAATTCTAATGGCTAACAATTCAACGAAATGCTTCGAGATTGCAACTGTGGAAAACTTCATTTGGAAGGATCACATACACAATTTTGTGGGAAAGCGATTTATTGGCATCTTCTGCGATTTATTGGCAGAACACTTAGAAGATGCAACAGATCTTCTAAAGAGACTGCCTAAACTACGCTTGTCCGCCCTGTGCTAGTGTACTGCTGTGCGGTACGGATCTTTACCAGACCGAATTGAGGTTTAAATGGTTCAAATGGCTCCGAGCACTTTGGGACTTAACGTCTGAGGTCATCAGTCCCCTAGAACTTAGAACTACTTAAACCTAACTAACCTAAGGACATCACACACATCCATGCCCGAGGCAGGATTCGAACCTGCGACCGTAGCGGTCGCGCGGTTCCAGACTGAATAGCCTAGAACCGCTCGCCCACACTGGCCGGCCCGGAATTTAGGGAGAACATCGAAAGCGTTCAAAGAAGGACAGCTCGTTTTGTATTATCGCTAAATAGGGGAGAGAGTCTCCGATATACTACACGAGTTGGGGTGGCAATGATTAAAACGAAGGCGTTTTTCGTTGCGGCGGGATCTTTTCACGAAATTTCAGTCTCCAACGTTCTCTCCCGAATCCAAAAATATCCTGTTGGCACATATAGAGAAACGATCATTGTAATAAAATAAATGAACTCAGAGCTCGTACGGAGATATTAATGTTCGTTTTCGCCGCGCGCTGTTAAAGAGCGGAACGGTCGAGCAATAATGTGAAAGTGGTTCGATGAACGCTTTTTCAGACACAAAGGTGAACTGCAGAGTAGCCATGTAGATGTAGATGGAACTCGGCAGTTCCTTCTGTCCTCTGCTGACGTATATCTTTGTACATAACCACTACACCGAAGACTGTAATAATAAGGGTTATAAATTCCAGTCTTTGTTGCCCCCTTTTATTTTTCTCATTGCCTTCTCTACTCCGTACTAGATTAACTAGTCATACTCAGTCGCAGAACAGGGTAGTAATAATTTCTTTCTCCACCCCATCCCCTATCCCCAAATATAACTTGAAGTCACCTCCGCTTTTAACGTTAAATAGATGCCTAGGGTTTTAATATCAGTAACGATAAAATATATAAAATGTATTAATATAATTATAAAGTTTACTTTCATTTGCCTGTTTCATTTAAAATTTTGCTTCTATGTATCTTGAAACTGAGATAGTCAGAATTTACGTTACTCGCTTTCAACGTTTATTACAGGAAATGACAGGATAGAAACGGAAAATCGGTAACATCAGAAACAGGTTATTTTGAGCGGTTTTAACATGTTAAAGTAGTGTGGAAAGAAAACGATATAATCGAAAACCGACTGTTTCAGTGATAACTGCCATTCCTGCTACCGCTCCTACTACTTCTAGAATAACTTAGAGTCCAGCAACAACCTCCTTCAATGTGACTCAAAGAAGTACTCTGACGAACAACCTCAGCAGTTGCTAGTTGGCGAAGTCTTCCACAGGCAGTCCAACAGAAGGGAAAGGAATGAAGGCCCTTCTCCGATTGTGGCGGTAAAGCTGTAGCAGTAGCAGCCCTGGCAGGGCGGTTACAAAGGGCCTGATTGAATTGGCGGACCTGGACGGTTGCCACGGAAACGGGTCTGGCTGACGGTGTGGGTGGCGCGGGGGAGGAGGGGAGGGGGGGGGGGGGAAGGCTCGACGTGACGGGGCGACACAAAAAACGCCGGCCTAGCCGGCATCAGCACGGGCGAGGGGAAGGCGCGGAGCAAGTGCCCCGGCAGCTCTGGGAAGCGACTGTGGCAGCGGCTCTTGCTCAGCAGCCGACAGACGCCGCTGTTCCGGCGCGCTCTCTTGGGGACAGCTGCACTCTGAAGCTGCTATACCGCCCTTGGCGGAGAGTACTTCCTACTGTATTATCGATTTTCTGCCCTCTCCCATATGTCTGTGGAGCGATGGGAAAGATGACCACATCTTTCTCTCTCGGGTTACGTGCGAGGCTCCGGCGAGAGAGCGCGTTATCTATCTCACCAAACCGCTATCCTGGATCTACCAGCTGCTGACTGCCTATCTAATCGCTTCCAGAGAAAGCAAATATTTGGTTTTCAACATCTCGTGTAATTATTGACCAAATTAAAATGCAGTCGTAATCTATTCATTGAGAGGTATAATCTTATATTAACTTTTAACTTGAGGCTGTGTAACTGACTGCACCCAAATACCTGGAATTTATTCGTCCAGTATTTAAGAATAAAGAATAGTTAGTGACTTGCAACAAACTTTACACATAATTTCAAACTTTTAGTAAACTTTTTATTCCTGGCACCCTCCACAAAATGATGAAAGGAAAGAAGTTATCACTTACTACATTTTCGTTGTTCGTGCTCTTACACTTCAGCATCACACATGAAATTTAAATTTGTTGCTCCTTTACTCTTGACTATATTCGTAAGACAGTTTTCAGCCCGTATCCATATACGGCACTTAACGTTCATTAAAAAAATAATTTTATTTGGCCAACAGTGACGAACTAAGGAGGAGAAAATTAGCTCAAGTCGTAGCAGGGAGAGCACTTGACTAGAGTAGTCTGTGCACGTGAGTGTAATGGCCAACACACCTGCCTAGTAAGTAATGAGACCTGGGTTCTGCTCCTAGTGGGGGCACAAGTTTTGATTCGTTTCTTAAGCTTCTAGCATTATTGTAGATAAAGACGAGTGTCAACTGTCTCAAGGAAAATTCAGTTACATTAGATACGACACATAGTTCAGGTGACAGACTTCTTAAATTTTGCGACGCGTGAAAAACTAGCCATTCCCTAAAACAGCGCCAGATCAGATTCATCCAGCGTTTTGTAACGAGAGCACTTATAGCCTTCCAACAATCTTTAACCATAATTTCAAACCTTGACGAAACAATTTCTAATTTAAATGCTTTAAGTAAAAAATTTAACACATTAACTGATTTGTAGAATAATCGTACTTTTGAAACTGTCTTATAAATGGATGATTCTTTAAAGAATGGGGGGTTTACTCGTTGTTTATAAACTGAGCGTTGTCAGACACAATTCTGTGGATTCAGGTCCGTCGATCAACTTTTCCCTAGTTAATTTTTGGAGCAATACATCTCGCAATTTTTCTTACACGACAAATGTGACTAAGGGCGGATGGATTCAGGCCGCAACCACGACACACGCCACTGCCTCTCCGAATAGCGCCACTGCCTCTCCGAACAAAAGACGGAAATAGGCGTCCATAAACAATTTTCCAGGGTGACGGAGTGGGAGGGCAACAAGACAATTTTAATGTAAATGAGATGGTCAGTTTTCAAGAGATGTCATTTTATAAGAACTAAATTTTGTAGCTGGAGCAAAAAACTTATCACATCTCAGGGACTGGATGATCCACTCAATATAGAAATGAAACCTATGTACTCCAGGGGACCTTGCCTATGAGCGGAAGAGACATTTCACTCTGCACCACAACCGATTTACTAGCTGCATTTTACTGTTCGCCTCTGGCACGCTTCAGTAAGGAATGATAAAACTTGACAGAGAAAGTTGAAAATACGTCTGAAAGTCAATTACAGCAGAACTAAAATAACGAATGTAATCAATATAGAATAATAGAAGAGTACATACACTGGTGTGCAAAACTTAGGGACGACAGTAAATTTCGCATAATGTGTCACTCCCAGGTAACGTAGCCCGATGAAACGTGGACTATATAAAGAAAGAACCGCAACAGTAGAGTACAAAATGCAACTGAAAGAACAACGCAATGAGACGAACAGGAATGACACTTTTATTCAAAGACAATAATGATACTGAAGTCACCACGGTTTATGATGATCCCCTGAAAGTAAACTCCCTCCGAGCAGGTCATAAAGGTCCACCTGTACCCTGGCCGGCCGGAGTGGCCATGCGGTTCTAGGCGATACAGTCTGGAGCCGCGCGACCGCTACGGTCTCAGGTTCGAATCCTGCCTCGGGCATGGATGTGTGTGATGCCCTTAGGTTAGTTAGGTTTAAGTAGTTCTACGTTCTAGGACTGATGACCTCAGAAGTTAAAGTACTCAGAGCGATTTGAACCATTTGAACCACCTGTACCGACCGGCCGCCGTGTCATCCTAAGCCCACAAGCGTCACTGGATGCGGATACGGACGGGCAGCCAAAACCTCTCAGACAAACAGAAGCTAAACGATGTCAAAGTTAGGGTCAGGAGGGCTATGCGCGAAGCGTTCAGTGAACTCGAAAGTAAAATTCTATGTACCGGCTTGACAGAAAATCCTAGGAAGTTCTGGTCTTACGTTAAATCAGTAAGTGGCTCGAAACAGCATATCCAGACACTCCGGGATGATGATGGCATTGAAACAGAGGAATGACACGCACAAAGCTGAAATACTATACACCTTTTTCCAAAGCTGTTTCACAGAGGAAGACCGCACTGCAGTTCCTTCTCTAAACCCTTGCACGAACGAAAAAATGGCTGATATCGAAATAAGTGTCCAAGGAATAGAAAAGCAACTGGAATCACTCAACAGAGGAATGTCCACTGGACCTAACGGGATACCATTACGACTCTACACAGTCTACGCGAAAGAACTTGCTCCCCTTCTAACAGCCGTGTACCGCAAGTCTCTAGAAGAACGGAAGGTTCCAAATGATTCGAAAAGAGCACAGGTAGCCCCAGTCTTCAAGAAGGGTCGTCGAGCAGATGCGAAAAACTATAGACCTATATCTCTGACGTCGATCTGTTGTAGAATCTTAGAACATGTTTTTTGCTCGCGTATCATGTCGTTTCTGGAAACCCTGAATCTACTCTGTAGGAATCAACAAGGATTCCGGAAACAGCGATCGTGTGAGACCCAACTCACTTTATTTGTTCATGAGACCCAGAAAATATTAGATACAGGCTCCCAGGTAGATGCTATTTTCCTTGACTTCCGGAAGGCGTTTGATACAGTTCCGCACTGTCGCCTGACAAACAAAGTAAGAGCCTACGGAATATCAAACCAGCTGTGTGGCTGGATTGAAGAGTTTTTAGCAAACAGAACACAGCATGTTGTTATCAATGGAGAGACGTTTACAGACGTTAAAGTAACCTCTGGCGTGCCTCAGGGGAGTGTTATGGGACCATTGCTTTTCACAATATATATAAATGACCTAGTAGATAGTGTCGGAAGTTCCATGCGGCTTTTCGCGGATGATGCTGTAGTATACAGAGAAGTTGCAGCATTAGAAAATTGTAGCGAAATGCAGGAAGATCTGCAGCGGATAGGCACTTGGTGCAGGGAGTGGCAACTGGCCCTTAACATAGACAAATGTAATGTATTGCGAATACATAGAAAGAAGGATCCTTTATTGTATGATTATATGATAGCGGAACAAACTCTGGTAGCAGTTACTTCTGTAAAATATCTGGGAGTATGCGTGCGGAACGATTTGAAGTGGAATGATCATATAAAATTAATTGATGGTAAGGCGGGTGCCAAGTTGAGCTTCATCGGGAGAGTCCTTAGAAAATGTAGTCCATCAACAAAGGCGGTGGCTTAAAAAACACTCGTTCGGCCTATACTTGAGCATTGGTAATCAGTGTGGGATCCGTACCAGGTCGGGTTGACAAAGGAGATAGAGAAGATACAAAGAAGAGCGGCGCGTTTCGTCGCAGGGTTATTTGGCAAGCGTGATAGCGTTCGGAGATGTTTAGAAAAACTCAAGTGGCAGACTCTGCAAGAGAGGCGCTCTGCATCGCGGTGTAGTTTGCTCGACAGGTTTCGAGAGGGCGCGTTTCTGGATGAGGTATCGAATATATTGCTTCCCGATACTTACACCTCCCGAGGAGATCACGAATGTAAAATTAGAGAGATTCGAGCGCGCAAGGATGCTTTCCGGCAGTCGTTCTTCCGCGAAACATACGCGACTGGAACAAAAAAGGGAGGTAATGACAGTGGCACGTAAAGTGCCCTCCGCCACATACCGTTGGGTGGCTTCCGGAGTATAGATGTAGACGTAGATGTGGTCAGCACACCGCTCTCCCGGCCATATATCATTTTAAGAGACCGGTACCGCTACTTCTCAATCAAGTAGCCCCTCAGTTTGCCTCAAAACGGCTGAGTGCACCGTGCTTGCCAACAGCGTTCGGTAGACGGGATGGTCACCTATCCAAGTGCTAGCCCAACCGACATCGCTTAACTTCGGTAAGGCCGTCAGTTTATTATGTTCTCCTGGACAAAAGGTGGGAGATAGTTCTTCATAGGGCTTGTGATTACCACGGTCGGCTATGCACGCTCTGCGACGTGTTCCCAAGCAGGCCGCTAGTTCGATAAGGAGTTCTTGCGGAACGGTGTTGCTTTCCTACACCAGCGGGGTTGACAACTGTTCAGTAGTCGTTGGTGTACGTGACTGTTCTGCAATGCCTCTCGCCAACGCATCCCGCTCGTGCTCGATCGGGTTTAAGTCGGCGCAACAAGCAGGCCAGTCCATTCGCCGAATATCCTCTCGTTCCAAAGGGTCCCACACCGTCGTTGTTCGATGCGGTCGTGCATTGTCGTCCATAGAATGAAGTCAGTGCCGAATGCACCCCCGAAACGCACCACAAGGGGACGGACTACAGTGTCACAATAACTTTGACCTGTAAGTGAAGAGCCTTCGCCGCGCTGAGTGGCCGCGATGTTAGAGGCGCCGTGTCACGGACTGCGCGGCCCCTCCCGCCGGAGGTTCGAGTCCTCCGTCGGGTATGCGTGTGTTTGCTGTTCTTAGCATAAGTTAGTTTAAGTAATCTAGGGACCGATGACCTTAGCAGTTTGGTCCCATACGAATTCACACACATTTGAACATTTGAAGAGCCTTCAAAGACATGGAGGTCAGTAAGGTCATGCAACACGAGTCTGCGTATTTTGACATTGGCCTCTCACTACGTATATTCCTTATTGTCGTTTCTTGATACCAATATTAGTTTATTTCCAACAATAAGCAGCTTTCGCTCGGTTAATACGCGGCAGAAATCAAACCTCCACTTGGATCGGACTTCCTTAACTCTTGTGCAAAAAGGTGTGCAGTATACTGCTGCATCCATTTTCAATAAGCTGCCACTCGAATTCAAAACTCTTAGCAGTAATCTACGCGCTTTCAAATCGAAACTGAAGAGTTTCCTCGTGGGTCACTCCTTCTATTCTGTCGAGGAATTCCTTGAAAAATTAAGATGATTCTCATTGTGTTGGTGACAGCGTTTGGTTAAACTTATGGACTGATTTTCTTTCAGGTTCATGAACATTTATTTTTATCTGTTATTACTTCTTATGTTGTAAGTTCATGTACTGACACGTTCCATGACCTTGGAGATTTGCTCCTCAATTTGGTACTATGGAACCTGACATTTAAATAAATAAATAAACATTATGCCTCCCCACACCATAACAACTGGACTACCAAAACGATCATTTTCGACAATGTTCTTGAGTGAATCACATGGTACTACCTGTCGACGCATGAAGGTTCCTCCAGAATCACTAAGCAGACTGTGAATTTGCTCTCGTCCAGCGATGATCTATTAAGAACCATATCGCAGTTTTTGTAATGTTCAGAGGACCATCATATGTCGCGATGACTTCAGTGTAGTTATTCTCTTTGAACAAAACTATCACTTCTGTTAGTCAAATTAGGTATTTCTTTCAGTCCCCTTCTGCACTACATTGCAACAGTTCTTTCTGTGTATGGCCCAAGTTTCATTGAGCTGTGGCAATGACACATCTTGCGAAGTTACATTCGTCATTAAGTTTTGCACACAGCGTTATGAAAAGTCCCCTTTGGAAGATTATACAAAACTGTGCTTAAACTGACGCACAATAATTTTAGCGCAACGCAATCTGACTTTCAAAAATCCGTACAAAAGAATGGCCCTGACTAACATTAACCTATACGTTTCACAAATCACTTACCTCACAAAAATCTTCGTTACTCGAACTACTGCAATACAGAGAGCGCCACTACTGCCAGCTAAATAAAAGATTCAAACTACGGAAGGCACTAGCTACTGATAGACATAGTTAGCGAATGAAAGATTTTAATAGAGAACAAACAATGTATTTACCTTAATATCATCAAAAGTCATAATATATATAGCAGTTCATGTCATCCAGTCTTACAAATTACAAAACTCCGCCATCCCTCTCCCCACGTCCACCACTGCTGGCGGCTCACCTCCAACTGCCCAACGCTACGCGCTGTTAACATCCAGCTGCCCAACACTACAATGGCGAGTATTACAACAATGCCAACCAGCCACAGACTGCACACAGCACATCCAGTGATTTTCATACAGAGCGCTATGTGGCGTTACCAATAAAAAAACCTAAACAGCCTACTTACAGCGTAATACAAGTTAACATGAAGTCACACAAGACGTTTTGTGTTTTTAAGGCAGATGAACACCGTTCGAGGAGTAGTCAAAGACATAACTAGATGAGCAAAAAAGTATTTTAGTTCCTTCGGTTAACTTACTAGTGTTTTAGTATTACACTTCCTGTGTGACTTAATAACGGAGGTCATGTCCACCCACGGTAGTTGAGAGGTCAGCGCGACAGAATGTCATTCCTAAGGGCCTGGGTTCAATTCGTGGCTGGGTCGGAGATTTTCTCCGCTCAGGGACTGGGTGTTGTGTTATCCTAATCATTATCATTTCATCCCCATCCACGAGCAAGTTGCCGAAGTGGCGTCAAATCGAAAGACTTGCACCCGACGAACGGTCTATCCGACGGGAGACCCTTGTCACACGACATTTATTTACGGAGTTCATAATCAGAGCGTATTATCAGTACTAGCGTACGGCACTGGGGCGCAGATTTTTAACTGCTACGAAGGGCAGTAAAAGAAACCTAGTATAGACTGCAGTGAAAGACGTAATTACGGGACAGTAATGAAACTGAAATCGTGGGAGGGCGCTGTAACAGGGAGAATGGAATGCATGTGACCATAAACCTTCCGTGCTCGGTTTCAAGAGATATGAAAAAAACGGAGACATTCGCATTAGAAAACATACGGGAACAACACGGACCCAAGCAGGTGAAGAGACTGTAATACCAGGAAAAATCAAGGAATAGCCTTTGTCTAACAATTGATATCAGCTGGCTGATAAAGGTTAATGATATGGATGAGTTTTACCCTTTCGCTTGGTATAAATCTTCCTGTATCGACTACAGTAAATTAAGAAAACAAGGAAGCTATTTTCAGCTCAAACTTAATGGGGTACCTGGAACGGAATAACCTCATTTCTACCAAGCACGGTTTCCGAAAACATCGGTCTCATGCGAAACCCAACTTGCCATTTACTCAGGTGACATCTTTAAAACCGTGGATCAAGGCATTCACGCGTATGCAGTATTTATTCTTGACTTCCGAAACTTTTTTGACTGATTACGACAACTACGCATGTTGCCGAAATTTCCTGGAAGAGAGGAAGCAGCGTGTTGTCTTGGACGAAGAACCATCGAATGATGTAGAAGCATCTACAGCTGCACCCACGGGAAGTGTGTTGGGAACCTCGGTGTTCATTTTATATATTGAGGCCCTTGTTGACAACAGCAGCCTCAGAATGTTAGTGGACAATGCAGTTATCTATGAGGAATTAGTTTCTGGAAAAAGCTGCACAAGCATCGAGTTAAATCATGATAAGTTTTTAAAATGCTGCAAAAATAGGTAACTTACTTTAAATATACATAAATGTAAAATTATGCAACTTACAAATCACAGATAATTCTTAACCCATGATTACAATCACAACTGGAAACAGTGAAGTCATACTAAGAGGTGTGTGTGTAACAAGTTGTAAAGATATGGAATGGAACGATCATTCAGGCTCACTCGTATGTAAAACGGGTGGGAAATTCTGATTCAGTGGTAGAATACTACGCAAATAGTATGTCGACAAATGACATGCTTACAAGGCACTCAGGCGACGCATTGTAGATTACTGCTCAAGTCAGTGGGATCCGTACCTAACAGAACACGGGATCCGTTCCGTTCAGCTGCCCTTCCAAGCCCTTTGCTGTCTCTGACTGCAGTACAATGCCATCGGCTAACCTCTTTTTTTTTATTTCTTCTCCCTGGACTTAAATTCCTACTTCAAATTTTTCTTTTGGATCCTTTACTGCTTGCTCAATATATAGATTGAATAACATCGGGTATAGGCTAAAACCCTGTCTCACTCCCTTCCCAACCACTGCTTCCCTTTCATTGCCCCTCGACTCTTATAACTGCCATCTGCTTCCTGTACAAATTGTAAATAGCGTTTCGCTCACTGTGTTTTACCTCCTCCACCTTCAGAATTTGAAAGAAAGTATTCCAGTCAACTTATCAAAAGCTTTCTCTAAGTCTACAAATGCTATCCACGCAGGTCTGCCTTTCCTTAACCTATCTTCTACGAGGAGTCGTAGGATCAATATTGCTTCGCGTGTTTTGCATTTTTGCGGAATCCAAACTGATCTCTCCCGACGTCGGCTTCTACCAGTTCATCCATTCTTCTGTAAAGGATTCGTGGTAGTATTTTGCAACCGTGACTTATTAAACTGATCGTTCGGTAATTTTCGCTCCTTTCAGCACCAGATTTCTTTAGAATTGGAGTTATAACATTCCTATCGAATTGTAAGGGTATTTCACCTGAGCAACGTGTATGAAACAGGCGAAAGACCCTCAGACTTCAAGAAGAACATAGTAATTCCAATCCCAAAGAAAGCAGGTGTGAAAATTACCGAACTATCAGTCTAATTAGCCACGGCTTCAAAATACTAACACGAATTCTTTACAGACGAATGGAAAAACTGGTAGAAGCCGACCTCGGGGAAGATCCGTTTGGATTCCGTAGAAATACTGGAACACGTGAGGCAATACTGACCTTACGACTTATCTTAGAAGAAAGATTAAGGAAAGGCAAACCTACGTTTCTAGCATTTGTAGCCTTAGAGAAAGCTTTTGACAATGTTGACTGGAATACTCTCTTGCAAATTCTCAAGGTGGCAGGGGTAAAATACAGGGAGCGAAAGGCTATTTACAATTTGTACATAAATCAGATGGCAGTTATAAGAGTCGAGGATCATGAAAGGGAAGCAGTTGTTGGGAAGGGAGTAACACAGGGTTGTAGCCTCTCCCCGATGTTATTAAATCTGTATATTGAGCAAGCAGTAAAGGAAACAACAGAAAAATTCGGAGTAGGT